>NC_135141.1:3750000-5000000 GCF_051014445.1 Colletes latitarsis | reverse complement strand
CGATATGGGGGGTCCATCGTGGATGTTGTATTCGCGACCCCCAACGCCGTGCGCATGGTGTCGGGTTGGCACGTGGTCGCGGGGGCAGAGACACTCTCCGATCACCGGTACATCCGGATGGAGGTCTCTGCCGCCGCGAGTGCATCCCGACACGGCCGCCTGCGTGGCACCCCACCACGCCGCTGGGCGTTTCGGCGCCTGGACAAGGACACCCTGATGGCAGCTGCCCTCGCTGCAACTTGGCCGCAGGGAGCGGCCGAGTTGCCGAGCATAGAGGAGGAGGTCGCCCGGCTCGGAGCATTGGTCGCGGGTATTTGCGACGCGGCGATGCCTCGGGTCGGGCGGGCTTCTCCTCGCAGGGCGGTGTACTGGTGGTCGGACGCGATCGCGGAGTTGCGAGTCGCGACTGTCCGCGCCCGACGCCAGTACACCGGCGCGCGCCGTCGTCAACGTACAGGCGACGGCGTGGCGCGAGCGAGGGCAGCTGATGACCTGTATGGAGCATACCGCGTGGCGCGGGTTGCTCTGCAGGTCGCCATCAAACGGGCCAAGACCCGGGCATGGAAGGAGCTCCTCCAGACCCTTGATGACGATCCATGGGGGCGCCCATATAAGGTGGTGCTGAATAAGCTCCGCCCGTGGGCGCCCCCCGTCACCGAGGGTCTTGACCCCCGGCTGCTGGAGGACGTGGTCAATACACTCTTCCCAATTGGGGAGAGGTGACCGCGTCCTCCGGCGGCGGCGGCTGTCCCAGTGGAGTGGACGGCCGAGCTGGGGGTCACGCAGGAGGAGCTGGCAGCGGCCATCAGACGGCTCGGGGTTCGTAACACGGCCCCGGGTCCGGATGGTGTGGCCGGCCGGGTTTGGGTCTTGACCCAGGGCGTCCTTGGGGCCGACCTCAGGCGGTTGTTCGACCGCTGCCTGAGGGACGGGCGATTCCCCCCCAGTTGGAAGGTGGCGAGGATGGTCCTCCTCCGGAAGGAGGGTCGGCCCGCGGAGTCTCCCTCCGCATACCGGCCCATTTGTCTCCTCGACGAGGTGGGCAAGCTTTTCGAGCGTGTGATTGCTGCCCGCCTCGTCGAGCACCTGTCGCGGGGTGATCCCGATCTGGCCGTCTGCCAGTTCGGTTTCCGGGGGGGCCGATCGACTATCGACGCGATAGGTCGTGTGAGGGCCCTCTCGGAGGCGGCCGTCTCCCGGGGAGGGGTGGCATTGGCAATATCCTTGGATATTGCCAATGCCTTTAACACTCTCCCCTGGGAAGAGATAAGGAGGGGACTCGAATATCATCGAGTCCCCCCTTGTCTCAGGGCGGTCGTCGGGGATTATCTCCGCGGCAGGTGGATCGAGTATCCGGGCCGGGATGGTGATATGCGGAGGGAGCTGTACTGCGGTGTTCCGCAGGGGTCGGTCCTCGGGCCACTCCTGTGGAGCATCGCGTACGACTCGGTGTTGCGGGCCGGCCTCCCCGACGGCGTCAGCACGGTGTGTTATGCGGATGACACACTGGTGCTGGCCGTCGGGGCGCACTGGGGGAGGGCCATGCGTCGCGCGGAGGAGGGGTCGCAACGCGTCGTCGACCGGATCAGGGGGATGGGGATGACGGTGGCGGTCCATAAGACCGAGGTGATTGCGTTTCATTCACCTCGGCAGGATCCGCCACCCCCTCTGATCCGGGTGGGTGGGGCTGACATCGAGGTGAAGCCCCAGATCAGGTATCTAGGGCTGATCCTCGATAGCCACTGGCGTTTCGAGGAGCATTTCCGCTGCCTGGTCCTCCGGTTGGAAAGGATGGTTGCGGCTCTGGGCCGGATCCTGCCCAACCTGGGGGGCCCGGCGGGCCGAGTTCGTCGCCTCTATGTGGCAATGGTCCAGTCGGTGGCCCTATACGGGGCCCCCGTCTGGGCGGACGACCTGGCTGCCTCCCGGCGCAACATGACTATGCTGCGTCGGGTGCAGAGGCGCATGGCGCTCAGGGTCGTCCGCGGGTATCGGACCATGTCACATGAGGCGGCGACGGTTCTAGCGGGGATGCCGCCCATGGACCTGCTCGCGCGGTCGCATGCGGTGATGTACCGGCACCGCGTCGACCGTCGCGCGGGGGTGGGGGCGGTCCCGGGCGGGCAGGAACCTGCTTGGGGCGATTTGAAGCGCCAGGCCCGGCAGTCCGTGTTGCTCGCGTGGCAGGAGCGGCTGGCTCTGCCAACCGCGGGGCACCGGACTGTCGGGGCGGTTCGGCCACACCTGAAGGAGTGGCTGGACAGAGGCCATGGCAGCCTCACCTACCGGATGGCACAGGTATTTTCCGGGCATGGCAGCTTCGGAAGATACCTGTGCCGGATAGGGAAGGAGCCGACGGCGCGTTGCTGCCACTGCGACGCTGAGCAGGACACGGCGGATCATACCCTGGAGGTATGCCCCGCGTGGGAGGGGGAGCGCCGTGTCCTGGTCGGCGTCGTCGGGCGGGATGTCTCGCTGCCGGGCGTGGTGCGCGCCATGCTCGGCGGCGAGGAGAAGTGGAGGGCCGTGGCCTCCTTCTGCGAGAACGTAATGTTGCAGAAGGAGGCCGCGGGGAGGGAGCGCGAGCTTCAGCGGCGCGCTGAAGCTCGCGCTCGTGCGGTGGCCCGAGGTCGTCGCCCGGTCGCGAGGCGTCGCGGGCGGCCGCCTCGGCGTGGCGGATGACCTAGGCTGGGAGGGGGGTCCTGAGGGGACCCTCCTCCCGCCAGGCGGCGCCGGGTCGGACCGGTTGGGGGTAGAAGTGCCTCCCCCTACCGGTCCGACGCAAGGGGAGGCACCCTCGGCGGTCTGGTGCGGCCATGAACGCCCGGCCGCCGAGGGGTGGAAACGGGGTCGCGGGCGGTTGCGAGTTGGGGCTCGCAGCCGCCACTAAACGCGGCCCCGGGACGGATAGCGGCGGGATGGAGTGGCCCCGTCCCGCCGCTATGAGGCAGGGTGTCTACTGGGGGGACCGATTGTCCCCCCGGGGGATGGGCGCGAAAGCGCGGGCACGGGGAGGATACCGGAAGAATGCTTCGAGCGATTCCCGGTATCCTCCCAAAGCGTGCCGAAGGGTCACCGTGGGGTTTTTAGTGGGTAGGTCCCGCGCCTGTCGTTGTACTGGCGCGGGGAATCCCACACACCCCTCCCACCTCTCCCCAAGGAGGTGGGAGGGAGTCTTTCGAAGATTTTCCCCACGACAAAAAAAAAAAAAAAAAAAAAAAAAAAAGTCAATTTTTGTATTCTTACGACGACACTCATTGGCAATCGATAAAGAAAATAATGCGTTATTTAAATGGAACACGTGATCACGGAATAGTTTACGGAAATAGTGGGAGTTCGCTTGATATTTCGGAATTCACGGATGCTGATTATGCCGGATGCTCAGAGACTCGAAGATCTAGGAGTGGATTTGTCTATATTTTGAATAGTGGACCAATTTCGTGGTCCAGTCAATTGCAAAAGGTCCTTGCCCTTTCGACCGCTGAGTCGGAATATATCGCGTTAGCTCACGGCGTGAAAGAAGCGGTTTGGTTACGTCGTATGTTGAATGAATTGAATGTTGTGTGCAATATCGTCCCTGCTTTTGTTGATAACCAAGCGGCCATAAAAATTGCTAATAGTCCGAAAACAATAAACGCTCGAAACACATCGATATAAAGTACCATTTTACTCGTGATGTCGTTAATTGCGGAGAAATAGAAATTAGATATGTTCAAACAAAAGAACAATTTGCTGATATCTTTAATAAGCCTTTGCAAAAGCAGCCGTTTTGCAATCTGAGAGAAAAATTAAATATAAGCGGACATTCAAAATAAATGGGAGTATTGAGTATACAAATACTTTGTATTTCCGAATCATCGCGATGTTACTCTGTTCGACGCCGGCCCAGGCCATGTCATACAATTAATACGTTTGCCGACCATTTGGCGACGCATATATAGCCAGGATTTTACTCGGATTGAAGTTAGTCGTGTGACAACCCTCACCGCGGAGCAAAGTCTTCCATATATTTTGTCGCCACCGTGTCTTACACATTATACCGTTCCAACAAATTATTCTTTCTTCTTTCTGCGGTAAGCGATTGGGGAAATCTATCACAAAGATAGATCCTCAATACTAGCATACTGCTTTCTTACTAGATAAGTGCTCTCTTACTAGCCTGCTGCTTCCTTACTAGCTTACTGTTTGCTTACTAGATTACTGCTTGCATACTAGCATACTCCCTCCTCACTAACTTCCACCTCCCTTACTAGCTCACTGCATGCTTACTAGCTTACAGGTTGCTTACTAACTTACTCCTTGCATACTAGCATACTGCTTCCTTCCTAGCTTCCTCCTCGCTTACTAGCTCACTGCTTGCTTACTAGCTCAGTGTTAGCTTACTCGCATACTGCTTGCTTACTAGCTTACTGCTTTCTTACAAGTGAACTGCATTTTGACCAGCCTGCCGCTTACTTACTAGCTTCCTCCTCGCTTACTAGCCCACTGCTTGCTTACTAGCTTACTGCTTGATTACTAGCTTACTGGTTGCTTACAAGCTTACTAAATGCTAACTAGCTTACTGCATGCTTACTAGCTTATCGCTTGCTTACTAGCATACTGCTTTCTTACTAGCTAATTGCTTCCTTACTAGCCTGCTGCTTGCTTAATAGATTACTTGTTTCTTCCAAGTTAACTGCTCTCAGACTAGCCCACCGCTTGCTTACAAGCTTACTGAATGCTAACTAGCTTACTGCATGCTTACTAGCTTACCGCTTGCTTACTAGCATACTGCATACTTACTAGCTAATTGCATCCTTACTAGCCTGCTGCATGCTTTCTAGCTTACTACTTCCTTACTGGCTAACTGATTCCTTACTAGCTTCCTCCTAGCTTATTAGATCATTGCTTGCTTACTAGCTTACTGGTAGTTTACTAGCTAACACCTTCCTTACCAGCTTACAGCTTGCTTACTAGCTTACTTGTTGCTTACTAGCTTACTGCTTGCTTACTATCATATTACTTCCTTACTAGCTTCCTCCTCCCTTACAAGCTCACTGCTTGCTTACTAGCTTACAGCAAGCTTACTCACTTCCTGCTTGCTTACTAGCCTGCAGCTTGCTTTCTAGATTACTGATTACTTACTAGCTTACTTCTTGCATACTAGCTTCCTGGTAGCTTACTAGCCTTCTGCTTGCTTACTACTCTACTGCTTCCTCAATGGCTAACTGCTTCCTTATTAGTCTGTTGCTTGCTTACTAGCATACAGCATGCTTACTAGCTTACTGCTTGCTTACTAGTTTACTGCATGATCAATAGCTAACTGCTTTCTTACTAGGTTACTGCATATTTACTACCTAACAGCTTTCTTACTACATTGCAGCTTTCATCCTAACTTATCGCTTTCTTACTAACTTACTGCTCTCATACTAGACGAGCGCTTCCTTACTAGCTTACTGCATGCTTTCTAGCTTCCTGCTTGCTTACTAGCATACAGCTATCATACTAGCTAACGGCATTTTTACTAGCTTGCTGCTTGCTTTCTAGCATACTACTTGCTTACTAGCAACCTGCGTTCTTACCAGCTAAATGCTTTCTGAATAGCCTGCTGCTTGCTTACTAGCTAACTGATTGCTTACTAGCATACTGCTTGCTTACAAGCATACTGCTTCCTTAGGAGCTCCCTGAACGCTTACTAGCTCACTGCTTGCTTAATAGCTTACTGCTTGCTTACTAGCTTACTGATTTCTTAGTAGCTCATTGCGTTCTTTATAGCCTTGTCGCCAGCATACTAGCTTACTCGTTGCTTACTGACTTACCGCTTGCATACTATCATGCTGCGTCCATACCAGCCTCCTGCTCGCTTACTAGCTCAATGCATGCTTACTAGCTTACTGCTTGCATACTAGCTCAATGCTTACTTACTATATTATTTCTTGCTTACTAGCTAACTGCATTCTTACATGCTTACTTCTCGCTTACCAGCTTACTTGTTGCTTACTATCATACTGCTTCCTTACTAGCTTCCTCCGCACTTACTAGCTCACTGCTCGCAAACTAGCCCAGGGCTTTCTTACTAGCTAAGTGCATTCTTACTATCCTACAACTTGCTTACTACCTTCATGTTTGCTTACTAGCTTACTGCTTGCTTACTAGCTTACTGCTTGCGTAAAAGCTTACTGCTTGCTTATTAGCTTCTACCTCGCTCACTGGCTCACCGCTTGCTTACTAGCATACTGCTTGCTTAATAGCTAACTGCTTTCTCACTAGCCTGCTGCTTGCTTTCTAGCTTACTGCATGTTACTAGCTTGCAGCTTGCTTTCTAGCTTACTGCTTACTTAGTAGCATACTGCTTTCTTACTAGCTTCTTCCTCGCTTACTAGCCCACAGCTTGCGTGCTAGCTTACTGCTTGCTTACTAGCATACTGATATCTTACTGGCTCAGAACTTCCTCACAAGCCTGCTGCTTGCTTACTAGCTTACTTGTTCCATAATAGCGTACAGCTTGCATACTAGCTTACTGTTTGCTTACAAGTATACTGCTTTCTCACGTGCTTCCTGCATGCATAATAGCTCACAGCTTGCTTACTAGGTTGCTGCTTCCTACTAGCTAACAGCTTGCTTACTAACATACTGGTTTCTTACTAGCTCATTGCATTCTTACTGGACCTATTGCTTGCTTACTAGCTTACTTGTTAGTTACTGGCATACCGCTTGCATACTTGCATGCTGCTTGCTTACCAGCTTCCTACTCGCTAACTGGTTCACTGCTTGCTTACTAGATTACTGCTAGCTTACTAGCATACTGCTTCCTTATTAGCTCCCTGCTCCCTTACAAGCTTATTGCTCGCTTACTAGCTTAATTGTTGCTCACAGTTTTACTGCTTGCTTACTAGCTTACCGCTTGCTTACCAGGTTACTACTTGCTTGCTAGCTAACTGCTATCTTACTACCTAATTGCTTTCTTACTAGTCCGCTGCTTGCTTAGTAGCTTCCTTGTTGCTTAACAGTTCACTGCTCGTTTACTAGCATACTGCTTCCTCACTAGCTTCCTGCACGCTTACTAGCTAACTGCTTCCTTACTAGCTTCCTGCTAGCCTACTAGCTCACTGCTTTCGTATTAGCTCACTGCTTGCTTACTAGCATAATGCTTGCTTACATGCACACTGCATCCGTACCAACTTACAGCCCTTTTACTACCCGAATGCTTCCTTAATATCTTCCTGATTGCTTACCAGCTAACTGTTTTGTTACTAACTTACTTCTTTGTTACTTGCGTAATGCTTGCTTACGAGCTAATTACTTGCTTACTACCTTCCTGCTTGCTTTCTTGCTTACTGATTGCTTGCTAGCAGACTGCTTTCTTACTAGCTATCTGCTTCCTTACTAGCTTCCTGCTCGCTTACTAGCTTGCTGCGTGCTTTCTAGCATACTGCCTGCTTCATAGCATACGGCTTCCTTACTAGCATCCCCTCGCTAACTGACTCATTGCTTGCTTACTAGCTTACTGCATGCTTGCAAGCTTACTTCTTGCTTACTAGATTACTGCTTCCCTACTAGCTTACTGCTGGTTTGCTACCTCACTGCGTGCTTACTAGCTTACCGCTTGCTTACTAGCTTCCTGCTTCCTTACTTAGCTTCCCTTCGCTTACTGCTTGATTACAAGCTTACAGCTTCTATATTAGCACACTGCTCCTCTACTAGCTAATTGCTTTCATACTAGCCTGATGCTTGCTTACTAGCTTACTTGTTGCGTACTAGCTTAGTTCTTGCATACTAGCATACTGTTTCCATTCTAGGTTCCTGCTCTCTTACTAGCTCACTACATGCTTACTAGCTTACGGCTAGCCTACTAGCTTACTGCTTGCTTTCTACCATACTGCTTCCTTACTACCTCGGTGTTCGCTTACCTGCTCACTGATTGTTTCCTAGCCTACTGCTTGCGTACTATCGAACTGCTTTATTACTACATTCCTGCTTTCTTCCTAATTTACTGCCCTCTTACTAGCAGAAAGCTTCCTTACTAACTGCCTGCTTGCTTACTAGTTTACTCGTTTTTTAGTAATTTACTGCTTGCGTACTAGCTTACTGCGTGCTTACTAGCTTACAACTTGCTTGCTAACATACTGCTTGCTTAATAGCTAACTGCTCTCTTACTAGCCTTCAGCTTGGTTTTTGCCTTAGTGCTTGCTTATTAGCTTGCTTCTTGCTTTCTAGCTTACTGCTTGCCTACTAGCCTACTGCTAGCTAACTATCTTGCTGCTTCCTTACTAGCCTGCTACTCGCCTTCTAGCTTACAGCTTACTACCTAGCATACCGCTTTCTTACGACCTAACTGGTTTCACAGTTGCCCACTGCTTCCTTTCTAGCTTACTGCTTGCTTACTAGCTTATTGCTTCCTTAATAGCTAACTGCTTTGTTACTTGTTAACGGCTATCTGACTAGCCTGCTGCTTGCTAACTAGACTACTGCCATGTTACTAGCTCCCTGCTCGCTTCCAAGCTTACTGCTTGCTTACAAGTTGACTGCTTGCTTACTAGCCTGCTGCTTGCTTTCTAGCTTAGTAGTTGTTTACCAGCTTACTACTTGCTTACTAGCAATCTGCATTCTTTCTAGTGTACTGCTTGCTTTCTAGATCACTGCATTGTTACTACCTCCCTGCTCGCTTACTAGCCCACCGCCCGGTTACTAGCACACTGTTTGCTTACTCGCTTACCGCTTGCTTAATAACCTGCTGCTTACTTTCTAGCTTACTGCTTGCTTACTGGCATACTGCTTTCTTTCTAGCTTACTGCTTGCTTATTCGCATGCCGCTTCCTCGCTAGCTTCCTCCTCGCTTACTAGCACACTGCATCCTTACTAGATTACTGGATACTTACTAGCATACTGCTTGCATACTGCCATACTGCATCCTTTCTAGCTTCCACCTCGCTTACTAGCTCACTGCTTGCTATCTAGCTAATAGCAAGCTTACTCGCTTACTGCTTGCTTACTAGCCTGCTGCTTGCTTTCTAGCTAACTGATTGCTTAATGGCTTCCTGCTTGCATTCTAGCATAATGCTTGCTTACTAGCATACAGCTTTCTTACCAGTTAACTGCTTTCTCAATAGCCAGCTGTTTCCTTAAAAGCTGACTGCTAGCTTCCTAGCTCACTGCTTGCTTACTAGCTTGATGCTTACTTACTGCCTAACTGCTTTCTTACTGCACACCTACTGTCTTCCTTACTTACTGCTTTCCTACTAGCTTATGCTCTCCTACTAGTCGAATGCTTCCCTACTAGATTCCTGCATGCTTACTAGCTCACTGCATGCTTACCAGCTTACTGCTTGCTTACTTGCTTAATGCTTGCTTTCTAGCATACTGCTTCCTTACTAGCTTACTGCTGGCGTACTATCTCACTGCATGCATACTAGCTTACAGCTTGCTTACTACCTTGCTGCTTGCTCACTAGCCTACTGCTTGCTGACTAGCCTACTGCTTTCTTACTAGCTAACTGCTTTCTTACTAGCTAACTGCTTCCTTACCAGTTTACTGCTTGCTTACTCGCTTACTGGTTCTTACCAGCTTACTGCTTGCTTACCAGTTTACTGCTTACTCATTAGCTAATTGCTTTCTTGCTAGCCTGCTGCTTGCTTTCCAGCTTCCTGCTTGCTTACTAGCTTACTGCATGCTTACTATCTTACTGTTTGCTTACTAGCTTACTGCTTGCTTACTAGCTTACTGCTTTCTTACTAGCCAGCTGCTTGCTTACTAGCTTACTGCTTTCTTACCAGCTTACTGCTTGCTTAGAAGATTGCTGCCAGCTTACTAGCTTATTGGTTGCCTACTAGCTTCCTGCATGCTTAATAACACACTACTGGCATACTGACTTTCTGCTTGCTTACTAACCTACGGCCTGTTTTCTACCCAACTGCTTCCCTACTACATTCCTGCTTTCTTCCTAACTTACTGCTTTCATACTAACTTATTTCTCCCATACTAGCTTTCTCCTCGCTTACTACCTCACCGCTTGCATACTAGCTTTCTGCTTACTTACAAGCTTATTGCTTTCATGCCAGCCTACTGCTTGTTTTCTAGCTTGCTTACTAGCATACTGCCCTCTTACTAGCTTGCTGCTTGCTTACTAGCTTACTTGTTGATAAACAGCTAACTGCTTTCATACTAGCCAGCACCTTGCTTTCTCGCCTACTGCTTGTTTACTAGCTTGCTGCTTGCTTTCTAGCATATTGCTTGCTGATAGGGATACTGCTTTCGTACAAACCAGCAGCTTGCCCACTAACTTATTGCTTGCTTACTAGGTTACAGCTATCTTACTCGCTTACTCCTTGCTTACTAGCTTACTACTTGCTTACTAGTTATCTGCTTTCCTAACAGCTTTCTGCTTGCTTACTAGCTTACTGCTTGCTCAATAGCTCACAACTCGCTTAGTAGCTCACTGCTTGCATACTAGCTTGCTGCATGCTTTCTAGCTTACAGCCTGCTTACTAGCACACTGCTTGCATACTATCTTACTGCTAGCTTACTAGCATACTACTTGTGTACAAGCTTACAGCTTGCTTACTAGCTCCCTGCTTGGTACTAGCTTACTGCATGCTTACTAGCATAGTGCTTTCATTCTAGCTAGCGGCTTTCTTACCAGCTTAGTGCTTGCTTTCTGGCTTACTTGTTGCTTAGTAGCTCCCTGCTTGCATACTAGCTGGTTCCTTACTAACTTACTGCTTGCTTGCTAGCTTACTACCTCCTTACTGGCTTCCTGCTTTCTTACCAGCTTACTGTTTGCTTACAGGCTTACTGCTTCCTTACTAATTAACTGCATCTTTCTTAGCAGGTTGCTTGCTTACTAGCATGCTGCATTGTTACTAACCTACAGCTTTCTTACTAGCTTAGTGCTAGCTTACTACCTAACTGCTTCCTTACTACATCCCTGCTTTCTTCTTAACTTACTGCTCCCTTACTAGCCTGCTGCTTGGTTACTAGCTTACTGCTTGCTTACAAGCTTACTGCATGCTTACTAGCTTGTTGTTTGCTTACTAGCTTGCTGCTTGCTTACTAGCTTACTGTTTGGTCAGCTGCTTGCAGCTTGCTTACTAGCTAACTGCTTTGTTACTACATTCCTGCTTTCTTACTACCCAGCTGCTTGCTTACTTGCTTACTGGTTACTTAATAGACAGCTGCTTGCTTACTAGCATACTGATTCCTTACCTTATTTTTTTTTTTTTCGTACGGAAAATCTTCGTAAGACTCCCTCCCACCTCTTTGGGGTGAGGCAGGAGAGGTGTGTGCGATTCCCCGCGCCCATGGAAAGACCGGCGCGTGACCTACCCTCTAAAAACCCCACTGTGACCCTTCCGCACGATTTGGGAGGATACCGGGAATCGCTCGAAGCATTCTTCCGGTATCCTCCCAGTGCCCGCGCTTCCCGCCCTATGACGCCGAACAGGACACGGCGCTCCCCCTCCCACGCTGGGCATACCTGGAGGGTATGATCAGCCGTGTCCTGCTCGGCGTCACAATGGCAGCAACGCGCCGTCGGCTCCCTCCCTATCCGGCACAGGTATCTTCCGAAACTACCATGCCCGGAAAATACCTGTGCCATCCGGTAAGTGAGGCATCCATGGCCTCTGTCCAGCCACTCACTCAGGAGTGGCCGAACAGCCCCGACTCTCCGGTGCCCCGCGGTTGGCAGGGCCATCCGCTCCTACCACGCAAGCACCACGAACTGCCGGTCCAGGCGCTTCAAATCGCCCCAAGCAGGTTCCTGCTCTCCCAGGAACGCCCCCGCTCCCGCGCGACGGTCGACACGATGACGATAAATCATCGCGTGCGACCGCGCGAGGAGATACATGGGCGGCATCCCCGCAAGAACCGTCGCCGCCTCATGCGACATGGTCCGGTAGCCGCGGACGACCCTCAACGCCATCCGCCTCTGCACCCAACGCAGCATCGTCATGCTGCGCCGGGAGGCCGCCAGATCGTCCGCCCAGACGGGGGCCCCGTATAGGGCCACCGACTGAACCATTGCCACATAGAGGCGGCGAACTCGTCCCGCCGGGCCCCACAGGTTGGGGAGGATCCGGCCTAAAGCCGAGACCATCCTCTCCAACCGGGGAACCAGACAGCGGAAATGCTCCTCGAAGCGCCAGTGGCTATCGAGGATCAGCCCCAGATACCTCATCCGGGGCTTCACCTCGATATCAGCCCCACCCACCCGGATCAGAGGAGGTGGCGGATCCTGCCGAGGTGAATGGAACGCTATCACCTCGGTCTTATGGACCGCCACCGTCATCCCCATCCCCCTGATCCGGTCGACGACGCGTTGCGCCCCCTCCTCGGCGAGGCGCTTGGCCCTCCCCCACTGAGCCCCGATGGCCAGCACCACAGTGTCATCTGCGTAACACACGGCACTGACGCCGTCGGGGTGGTCGGCCCGCAACACCGCGTCGTACGCGATGTTCCATAGGAGTGGCCCGAGGACCGACCCCTGCGGAACCCCGCAGTAGACCTCCGCATATCACCATCCCGACCCGGATACTCGATCCACCTGCCGCGGAGATAATCCCCGACGACTGCCCTGAGACAAGGGGGGAGCCGATGATATTCGAGCCCCCCCCCCCTGTATCTCCCCCCAGGGAAGGGTGTTAAACGCGTTGGCAATATCCAGCGATACCGCCAACGCCACCCCTCCGCGGGAGACGGCCGACTCCGAGAGGGCCCTGACCCGACTGATCGCGTCGACCGTCGACCGGCCCCCCCCCCCCCGGAAACCGTACTGGCAGTCGGCCAGGCCCGGAGCACCCCGCTACAGGTGCTCGACGAGGCGGGCAGCAATCACTCGCTCGAAGAGCTTGCCCACCTCGTCGAGGAGACAGATGGGCCGGTATGCGGATGGAGACTCCGCGGGAGCTTACTGCTTGCTTGCTTGCTTACTGCTTGCTTAGTAGCATCCTGATTCCCTACTAGCTCCCTGCTCACTTACCAGCTCACATCTTGCTTACAAGCTTACTGCTTGCTTACTAGCCTGCTGCTTGCTTTCTAGCTTACTGCTTGCTTACTAGCTCCCTGCTCGCCTTCTAGCACACTGCTTTCTTACTAGTTAATTGCTTTCTTACTAGTCTGCTGCTTGCTTACTAGCTTGCTGCGTGATTAGTTGCTTACTGCATGCTTACTAGCTCACTGCTTGTTTACTAGGTTATTGCTTGGTTACTAGTTTACTGCTTGCTCAATAGCTAGCAGATTTCATGCTATCTTGCTGCTTGCTTTCTAGCTTACTGCTATCTTACTCGCTTACTGCTTGCAGACTAGCCCCTGCTTGCTTTCTAGCTTAGTGCCTCCAGACTAGCTTCCTGCATGCTTACTGCTTACCTACTTGCTTACTGGTTACGTACTAGCTTACTGCTTGCTTGTTAGTTTACTGCTTGCTCAATAGCTAACTTCTTTCTTACTAGCTTACTGCTTAGTTACTAGCTCCCTGCCCGCTTACAAGCTCACTACTTGCCTACTAGATTTCTGCTTGCATACATGCTTTCTGCTTGCAAATGGTTCTTACCGTATTTATTTTAATTTTCTGAAAATAATTCTTATTTTAATTTTAACACACTCTGGCGAGAAGCGTTACTCAGGTGCGAAGAATTAATTTCCTAAAAATTCCGAGAGCATCTTCCCACATTTTATTCCTTCTTCATTGGAAACAGCGAATACAAATAATTAATAAATTCGATTTAGCTGGCTGATTTATCCAATCCGCAGAGGTAACAGTTGCAGTGGTAGTATTTTTAATTATTTGTATTCGTTCCTCGACGTATCTCCGATGCACATCTTGCTACCTACCCGACACGGTGGCTCTCTTAGTTCGGACGGCCCTGAGCGCGCGGCAGGCGCGCGCCGTGATTCGTCAGTGTTTTTCGTTAATAATTCAAAAACGAAGCTCCATCCGACATTTTTGCAAAGGAAATTGTTGTTCAGAATCGTCTCAGCTACCCCACATTTCCGGTTCTTACACTATTTACGGGACACCCTGTATAGAAGTTGGTCATTATATTAATCTTTGGCCTTTGTAGACATAGCAGGACACTGAGAGAATCGGTAAGTATTTTATAATTTTGGTTTGTGTCCAAAAGTGCAATGTCAAGAGCATCAATTAAAGCAATGCATTCAGCCGTAAATATAGAAGCACTAGATGGGATGCTTTTTTTGGTAGATATATTTAAATCCTTACAAATGCATCCAGATCCAACAGAGTTAGAACCTGGAATTTTACTACCATCACTAAAAATTGCGTATGAGTCACAGTTTGAAAGCCAATTATGTAATAAGGAATTTGGATGGTCACATATTTTAAGATCATGACCAAGTTCAGTATTTATTGGAATCGAATTAATAATAACATTATAATCCAGACGATAAATATCATAACAGTTACTGATTCTTAAATTTCTTTTTATGATAGGGATATCATCAATACATTGATGTATAAGTATTTTCCTCTTGCGTTTAAAATTTCTGGACTTGGAATAATATTGATGTATTTCATTGTTGACCAGGATGGAAGTATTGGAAATAACTTTACTTAAGTAGCTATTACATAAGAATTTTACACGGTCTCTTATTAACGGGAGCTTTGACTCAGCCAATAGAATGTTGGTAGGAGTAGATATACGATAACTTAAAGCCGATCTAATGGCAGAAAATTGAATTTTTTCTAGTTTGTAGTTTAGATCTTTACGTGTAGAAAAATAAATGAAGCATCCATAATCAATATTTGAACGAACAAAACTTTTGTAAAGAATTAATAATGTTGTTGGGTCTGAGCCCCACCATGTTCCGCATAGAAATTTAACGGTATTTAAGGCTCTCATACATTTGTCTTGAACATAAGATAAATGAATCTTGAAAGATAGTTCATAATCAAAAATTATTCCTAAGAATCGAGTGGAGCAGCTAGATTTGATAATGCAATCTGTTTAAATATCGCGTTAATTCGACAATCGAAAAACGTCGGTTAAACCATCGCGTAATCGTTACAAACGGGCCATTTCTTGTACGGTGTTGTTCCTAGTTTACGCGACATTCCAGAGCCTTCTCTGAGGCGTAATACGTTACGGGAACAATACCGCATAGAAAAACTCCGTATTTACATTCGATATCAGTTCCGCGATCGGCCCAGTAACGGTTCCAAGAGAACAGGTGTTACTACGCCGAAACGAAGAGAGGATTCAAAATTAATAAGAGACAGACCGCTTAGACCAGACAGCGCCACGAGATGAAAATTTCCCCTCCCTCCTGGCCACGGTTAAGCAGGTATGTCTCAGGTGCACTCGCTATTTGGTTCTCGACGAGTACGGACCTCATCGTCGACCTCGTCTGAAGTCGGAGACCGATTCTCGACAAGTTAGTTTTGTCTAACTTGTCGTAGAATCATGTGAACAAAGTTGCTCGGAATTGAGACTGCAGCGGATTTAAATAATCTTGCCCTTGAGTCGAAATATTCCGGCCATACGTTCACATGCAGAAATCGGTCACTGCGACGAACGAACCATTTTGGAAAGAAACAAAATCCAACTGATTTTCTTTCCACTTCGCTCAAAAAGCAACCGATGGCTGAAAAGTACCAAATTTACACTTTTATAGTGATTGGTTACCGCCATCGGTGCTAAATAAATACGTATTGCTGTAATCAGTGGTCGTGTAGAAGTGGAAATGAATAAAAATCAGCGTGATTATCTTTCCAAAGATTTGACCCGCCATCGGCGGCTGAGCATAATCAAATTTACACTTAAATAGTGCTTGATTATCGCCACCGTTGCGACGAAGAACACGGATCGCTGTAATCAGTGGTTGTGTTCGGGAACCGAGAGAATTTCTTGATTCTCTGCTTGGCTATTGCACGGTTCAAAAACCCAATCTATAGGGCAACTTTGTTGCATACTCCCTGGGTTGGGTTCGTCGTTTTCCAGGGTCGAAACAAAAGTTTGGGATAACACCCGATAGGGGCCTTATTGGCATTCCCTGGGTAAATATCTCGGCTGGTTTCGACCTGCTCGAGCGTGGGTTCCAGATCGTCAGTGGGTACGGACACTCGACGTAGAACTACGTTCAAAGGGCACCGTGGTGTTAGAACCTTAATAATCAGTCGCTTCTGCGCAGTTAAGGCTCTGCATCACACCGGTCCCGTACGGACCAGGGAACGGCGAGGGACCGCGGAGTTGACAACCTTTGGAGCCTTACAACCTCCACTTGTTGTCCTCTCCTGCAAAAACCAAGGCTGCAGCAGTGGGAAGATCGAGATTAGAATCTCGTCTTCCCCATCTGCAATTCAACGTTTCCAAAATCTGAAACGTTGAAATAATAATACAGTCCACTAACACAGTTGTGTATCGCTGTGTAAGAATCTCGCTCCTGTTTACCGTAAACGGAAGAAGGAACGTGCGGATTAGAGCGAGTCAGACAACGCACCGAGCGTTGTCAGGTATTAACCGCCGGATTTCGGTATTTCTTTTTGATTACAGAAGACCGAGACGAGAGCCGTAGGGGCCAACGGCGGCGCAGGTTTTTTTTCCCGAGCCATCAGCTCGGGGGTTTTTCCTGCATTTTTTAAATAATAAATAAATTTAATTTCAATTTTTTAATTTCCTTCCATTTTTGTTTATTTTAAATTTTATTTTTTGTTTAAATAAACGGCCTGTGTCCGATGGACCAGGCGAAGGAAATTATTAAATGTACAGTTCAATTTCCCACACAATTCCAATCCCTCGAAATTCGGACTCCCCGTTAAAGGGTGAGAGATCAGGTCAGGGGAGAAAACCCCTCACAGACCGACTCGCACCTATTTTAACACAATCATTTACTTTAATTTCAGTTTGTCCAGGAAGGATCTTTTTGTTGTTAAAGTGAAGGAAGGCTGTTTTCTGTGGGCTAAGTTCCAAACCTAATAAAAGAAGGTTGCACTTTATAATGAAAATAGATCTTTCTATAAGATGTTTACATTTTCTTAGTGGAGAGATTTTTGAATAAACTGCAATGTCATCTGCGAATTGAGATACACAAATATTTTTGAGCAAATTTTCAGTAATTTTTGGAACATATATTAGATAAAGAAGTGGACTTAATACACCTCCTTGAGGGACACCTTTGGAAACAAATCTAACTTCGTCGCCTGTCAAACTTGTGAATATTTCCCTTATGTACGTTAAAAATTTAACAAATCGAATTAAACGGTCAGTGCAACCTACAGAGGCCAGTTTGTTCAACAAAATATCGCAATTAACGTTATCAAAAGCACCTTGGACATCCAAAAAGGCTGCCAAGGTATCCTTTCTCTTATAAAATCCTTCCTGAATGTATAACATTAGCTTGGTGGCATTATCTATACATGATTGTCCTTTACGAAAACCCGTTTGGCTAGCTGGAAGTAGATTTTGGTGTTCAATCCACCATTGTAACCTATTTTTTATAAGCGTTTCAAACAGTTTACAGAAGCAAGAGGAAAGGGCTATAGGACGGACGCTTTTTTTGTCTGATTTTTCAATGAAATGAATGTAATATTGATTCCATTCCTGAGGGTAGTCATTTGATAAGTAAATTTCGTTATAAATATCTAGAAGTAATAGCTTATATTGTACAGATAATGTTTTGATAACTAGATAATTGATCCCGTCAAGACCCGGAGCCGAGCCATCATATCGTGAGGCTAAGGCAGCGTTAAATTCGGTTAGATTGAAGCATACATCAAAAAACTCATTGACATTACCGTTTGGTATATAGGTAGGATCGGTAGAAACCCATGGAGGACTAATCTTGTCCAGAGAAGACAAAATTTGATTTTCATTTTGGAGATTCTCAGTTATGCTCTTTGGGTTAATTTTAACCCATTTATTTTTTAAAATTCTAACTCTGTTCCAAGCAAATTTTGTATCAGTATGAATGTTGATTTTTTCAGAGAATTCCCTAAAACTATCCTTCTTTTTTTTTTAAATAATTTCTTTGTTGAAGTTTGCAGGTCTTTTTTTTTTTTTGTCGTGGGGAAAATCTTCGAAAGACTCCCTCCCACCTCCTTGGGGAGAGGTGGGAGGGGTGTGTGGGATTCCCCGCGCCCGTACAACGACAGGCGCGGGACCTACCCACTAAAAACCCCACGGTGACCCTTCGGCACGCTTTGGGAGGATACCGGGAATCGCTCGAAGCATTCTTCCGGTATCCTCCCCGTGCCCGCGCTTTCGCGCCCATCCCCCGGGGGGACAATCGGTCCCCCCAGTAGACACACTGCCTCATAGCGGCGGGACGGGGCCACTCCATCCCGCCGCTATCCGTCCCGGGGCCGCGTTTAGTGGCGGCTGCGAGCCCCAACTCGCAACCGCCCGCGACCCCGTTTCCACCCCTCGGCGGCCGGGCGTTCATGGCCGCACCAGACCGCCGAGGGTGCCTCCCCTTGCGTCGGACCGGTAGGGGGAGGCACTCCTACCCCCAACCGGTCCGACCCGGCGCCGCCTGGCGGGAGGAGGGTCCCCTCAGGACCCCCCTCCCAGCCTAGGTCATCCGCCACGCCGAGGCGGCCGCCCGCGACGCCTCGCGACCGGGCAACGACCTCGGGCCACCGCACGAGCGCGAGCTTCAGCGCGCCGCTGAAGCTCGCGCTCCCTCCCCGCGGCCTCCTTCTGCAACATTACGTTCTCGCAGAAGGAGGCCACGGCCCTCCACTTCTCCTCGCTGCCGAGCATGGCGCGCACCACGCCCGGCAGCGAGACATCCCGCCCGACGACGCCG
Source organism: Colletes latitarsis (assembly GCF_051014445.1). Classification (NCBI taxonomy): domain Eukaryota; kingdom Metazoa; phylum Arthropoda; class Insecta; order Hymenoptera; family Colletidae; genus Colletes; species Colletes latitarsis. The sequence goes on along the minus strand of NC_135141.1, from coordinate 4,981,262 downwards.
ACCAGGACACGGCGCTCCCCCTCCCACGCGGGGCATACCTCCAGGGTATGATCCGCCGTGTCCTGCTCAGCGTCGCAGTGGCAGCAACACGCCGTCGGCTCCTTCCCTATCCGGCACAGGTATCTTCCGAAGCTGCCATGCCCGGAAAATACCTGTGCCAGCCGGTAGGTGAGGCTGCCATGGCCTCTGTCCAGCCACTCCTTCAGGAGTGGCCGAACAGCCCCGACAGTTCGGTGCCCCGCGGTTGGCAGAGCCAGCCGCTCCTGCCACGCGAGCAACACGGACTGCCGGGCCTGGCGCTTCAAATCGCCCCAAGCAGGTTCCTGCCCGCCCGGGACCGCCCCCACCCCCGCGCGACGGTCGACGCGGTGCCGGTACATCACCGCGTGCGACCGCGCGAGCAGGTCCATGGGCGGCATCCCCGCTAGAACCGTCGCCGCTCCATGTGACATGGTCCGATACCCGCGGACGACCCTGAGCGCCATGCGCCTCTGCACCCGACGCAGCATAGTCATGCTGCGCCGGGAGGCAGCCAGGTCGTCCGCCCAGACGGGGGCCCCGTATAGGGCCACCGACTGGACCATTGCCACATAGAGGCGACGAACTCGGCCCGTCGGGCCCCCCAGGTTGGGCAGGATCCGGCCCAGAGCCGCAACCATCCTTTCCAACCGGGGGACCAGGCAGCGGAAATGCTCCTCGAAACGCCAGTGGCTATCGAGGATCAGCCCTAGATACCTGATCTGGGGCTTCACCTCGATGACAGCCCCACCCACCCGGATCAGAGGGGGTGGCGGATCCTGCCGAGGTGAATGAAACGCAATCACCTCGGTCTTATGGACCGCCACCGTCATCCCCATCCCCCTGATCCGGTCGACGACGCGTTGCGACCCCTCCTCCGCGCGACGCATGGCCCTCCCCCAGTGCGCCCCGACGGCCAGCACCAGTGTGTCATCCGCATAACACACCGTGCTGACGCCGTCGGGGAGGCCGGCCCGCAACACCGAGTCGTACGCGATGTTCCACAGGAGTGGCCCGAGGACCGACCCCTGCGGAACACCGCAGTACACCTCCCTCCGCATATCACCATCCCGGCCCGGATACTCGATCCACCTGCCGCGGAGATAATCCCCGACGACCGCCCTGAGACAAGGGGGGACTCGATGATATTCGAGTCCCCTCCCTATCTCTTCCCAGGGGAGGGTGTTAAAGGCATTGGCAATATCCAAGGATATTGCCAATGCCACCCCTCCCCGGGAGACGGCCGCCTCCGAGAGGGCCCTCACACGACCTATCGCGTCGATAGTCGATCGGCCCCCCCGAAAACCGAACTGGCAGTCGGCCAGACCGGGATCACCCCGCGACAGGTGCTCGACGAGGCGGGCAGCAATCACACGCTCGAAGAGCTTGCCCACCTCGTCGAGGAGACAAATGGGCCGGTATGCGGAGGGAGACTCCGCGGGCCGACCCTCCTTCCGGAGGAGGACCATCCTCGCCACCTTCCAACTGGGGGGGAATCGCCCGTCCCTCAGGCAGCGGTCGAACAACCGCCTGAGGTCGGCCCCAAGGACGACCTGGGTCAAGACCCAAACCCGGCCGGGCACACCATCCGGACCCGGGGCCGTGTTACGAACCCCGAGCCGTCTGATGGCCGCTGCCAGCTCCTCCTGCGTGAACCCCAGCTCGGCCGTCCACTCCACTGGGACAGCCGCCGACGCCGGAGGACGCGGTCACCTCTCCCCAATTGGGAAGAGTGTATTGACCACGTCCTCCAGCAGCCGGGGGTCAAGACCCTCGGTGACGGGGGGCGCCCACGGGCGGAGCTTATTCAGCACCACCTTATATGGGCGCCCCCATGGATCGTCATCAAGGGTCTGGAGGAGCTCCTTCCATGCCTGGGTCTTGGCCCGTTTGATGGCGACCTGCAGAGCAACCCGCGCCACGCGGTATGCTCCATACAGGTCATCAGCTGCCCTCGCTCGCGCCACGCCGTCGCCTGTACGTTGACGACGGCGCGCGCGGGTGTACTGGCGTCGGGCGCGGACAGTCGCGACTCGCAACTCCGCGATCGCGTCCGACCACCAGTACACCGCCCGGCGAGGAGAAGCCCGCCCGACCCGAGGCATCCCCGCGTCGCTCCCTGCGGCCAAGTTGCAGCGAGGGCAGCTGCCATCAGGGCGTCCTTGTCCAGGCGCCGAAGCGCCCAGCGGCGTGGTGGGGTGCCACGCAGGCGGCCGTGTCGGGATGCACTCGCGGCGGCAGAGACCTCCATCCGGATGTACCGGTGATCGGAGAGTGTCTCTGCCCCCGCGACCACGTGCCAACCCGACACCATGCGCACGGCGTTGGGGGTCGCGAATCCAACATCCACGATGGACCCCCCATATCGCCTCACGCATGTGTGCTCCGACCCCCGGTTCAATACCCGGAGGTCGAGCCCCGCCGCCCAATCGCCCAGGATCCCGCCGCGAACGGAGGTCCTGGGGGATCCCCAAGCCACCGACTTGGCATTAAAATCCCCCAGGACCAGCACCGGCCGGGCCGCGTAGCGCTGCACGCATGCCGCGACCTCGGCCAAGTACAGCTCGAACGCAGCGTGACCGCTACGGGGCGAAATGTAGCACCCCACCACAGCGACTCCCCCCCAGTCCACGGCGACGAATCCCCGACCGCGCTCCAACAAGGAGAACGGTGGGGACCCGTCGCCCCGTCCCCATACCGTCGCCACCAAGCCGTCCGCGTCGCCCACCCAATGAGGGTGATCAGGGACGCGGTACGGCTCGGCGGCGACCGCCAGGCCAACCCCCCACTCCGCGAGGACTTGGGACATCAAGTCCTGTGCCGCGCGGCAGTGGTTGAGGTTGGCCTGGAGGAGGAGGCGGGGCGGCATTAATTAATGGCCGCGCCAGCCTCCTCCCGGCCGTCCGTCCCCGTAGCACCGTCCACCTCCATGGAGGACGATGCCACCGCCCTCGGCACCGGAGCCGGTGCAGCCCGCCTCTTCCTCTCCTTCCGGGAGGGGGGGTGAGCACTTCTTGCTCCCCACCCTGTGATCGGCTGGCCTCCCCATGTCCGCACACAGCGGGCAGTGGGGGGCCGCCGAGCACTGGCTCGCACGGTGCTCTTTGGCACCGCAGCGGTAACACTGACCGCTGCGGTCCACCGGCGAGGTGCACCACTGCCTCACGTGCCCCAATTCGAGGCAGCGGTGACACTGGAGCGGGCGCGGCGCGAGGATTTCCACTCGCGCCGAAACCCACCCCACCAACACCCTCCCGGATTCCGCCACCTTACGGGCGGCGGAGAGGGGGCACCGGGCCCACACCGACACGAGGCCGGAGGGCGACCTGCGGATCTCTCCGATCCGCAGGTCCTCTACAGGACAGTCCCCTGTCCTCGCAAGGGCACGGGACACATCCTGTGCGCTGACCGAGTCGTCCAGCCCACAAACGCGCATCTCCGTGCGCTTCGTGGGCCGGGCGACCCGGACACCTCGCTCGCCCAGCTGCTCCCGGAGCCTCTGGGCGAGACGATCCGCCTTCGCGCCGCCTTCTGCACCGGGGATCTCCAGCAAGAGACCCCCGGTCACGGCCCTCTTCGCCCTCACGGAGGCGATGCCCAGCTCTTCCAGGGAGATATTCTCCCTGGCGAGCCGCATCGCCTCCGCGAGGGTCAGGTCACCGCTGCCGTTTTTGGGGGACGACCTGGTCGTGCCTTCCCGACCTTCGCGGCCTTTACCTTGGCCGCCGGCGGCGGAGGCGGAGGCTGCGGTTGCGAGGCCTTCCTCGCCGCCCGCTTCGCCTTCCGCCCCACCACCTCACTCCACGCCACCCCCCCCTTGGGAGGGTGCTGTGGAGGACGCGACCACCGCGACCACGGGTACACCACCCCCCCTGGGGGTCGCGACCCGGGGCCCTGGTGCCGCAACGCTGGGCGGAGCCTTCACTCCGCCCTTCTTTGCCTTCCCCGACTGTACCGCAACAGGTCGGGGAGGCACCGCCTTCCTGCTGACCGCTCTTCCGGCGAGGAGCTCCTCCCGGAAGGCGGCCAGCTTGCCATCAATCATGTCCCCAATCCTCCTCAGAAGATCGTCTTCTGAGGAGGACGGGGACTTCTTCACGGGCGGAGTGCGGGTGGAGGGGCCCGCGGTGCCCCGCACCACTGCCGCCGCACTCCGCTTATTTACCTCCGCCGAGGAACGCGGCGGTGGAGGAGGAGGGAGGATGGGAGGGAGGGCCGCGCTGTTCCACAGCGCCTCTGCCCTCCTCCTCCCCTGTCGCTCCTCCTCCAACAGGAGCTGCAGACGGGCGTTCCGCCCTCTGAGCTCCCGCGCCGCCTCCCTCATTTCCTCCGCCGCGGCCTTCAGGGCCTCCGCGCCACCGCTTTTCTGCCCCTTAAAGGCGCAGGCAGCGGCGACTTTCTCCACGCGCCTCAGGGACGAGGAGATCCTCTCCGATATCTCCTCGGTCACCTCGTCCCTGAGGCAACTCAGCCTCACCGACGGGCTCATCGCCCCGCCCACCTCGACGACGGCCTGCCCCGTCCTCTTCCTCTTAGAGCCTATGTGGCTCGTGCTGGAGGAGAAGGACGAGACCGACGCCGTCTCGTCGTCCTCCTCCACCCTCCACGAAGCCGGACCTGGCGCTGAGTGTGGCGCGAGCGCCGCCACCCTAACCCCAACCCCGTCTCCGTCCTCCCCAACCGACAAAACCCGCCCCATCCCCATTTTATTTTCTGTGTCCATAATAATCCCACGAGATGGTCGGAAATAAAGGTCCACCCGGGCAGAGCCGCCTTACCCGGGTAAGCCTAATACTCCGGGGGTTCGGCAGGTTCCCCGGAGGTGGTCGCTTGGGATTGGGCCTTCTCCCCCAACCATGCATCCCATCGCCGCGCACCATAGCTTAGGATTGGAGGGCGATTTTATAGAGTCGCCATACTCGTGGCCCAGGCGGTTAAGCCAAGACCCCCGTTCCTCCTGCCGTCACGTACCATTCACAAAACCAATGGGGAATTATGAATGGGTCGTTGTGACGACCAACAGGAGGCTTACGGTGTGTGTATGACTCGGGTACCCCGGGTTCGTTAAGCCCGTACTGCAGCTGAAAGGCTGGCAGCCCCTGAGGGGAAGTTTGCAGGTCTTGGTTAAAATTAAAACACAGTACGAATAACAGGTATTTATGTTAGACTAAGCAATTAATTACAGTAGTGTTTAGTGCAGTTAGTTCTTATATTAATTTCCGCGGCGAAGAATACTCTCTCTCACTATGCCAGTTAAGATAGCACTGAACTCGCGGTCCCCGCGCAGAGGAGAGGGAGAGCTCTCCTCTGACGGGGGAAACGATGGATAGACCTCTTTCGGTCTTTATTTTGATAGGTCTTAGCGGCCGATAACTTAGGTTTCTAACATTCCCGCCCGCCTTCGTCCAGCAGACGAATAGATGTGATAGGCGCGGTTAAGTGATTAGTTAATCGCGAACTGGTGTCTTTGGATAGAGGCAGAGTTTTGTAACAGGTCGCTTAATGGTTGAGAAGGGAGTCTTCACCAAGACAACTCGGACCCGGCCGTCATCGCCGGGATAAGTTGGAAGGATTCGTCCGATTGGCCATTTGGTGGGTGGCGTGACTTCGGAGGTGACCAGGCAAAGATCCCCGGGTTGCACGTTAGGTTGTGGTTGTGACCACTTATGACGAGACTGCAAGCCTTGTAGATATTCGGCTGCCCAGCGCTTCCAAAAGTGATCTCGCATTCGCTGCAGTAGCTGCCAGCGTGTTAGGCGAGGTTTTTTCTCTTCCGTGAGAGACGGTTCGGGTACTGCTGTAAGAGGACCTCCCACTAGAAAGTGACCGGGTGTTAAGGATTCGTTGGCTTCAGTGTCAACCTCCAGAGGCGATAGCGGTCGAGAGTTCAGGCAGGCCTCTATTTGTGCGAGAACGGTAGCCATTTCCTCATACGTAAGAGGCGTGTCCCCTACTACTCGCCGAAGATGGAATTTCATCGACTTCACCGCCGCTTCCCAGATACCCCCGAAGTGCGGTGCAGCAGGGGGATTGAAGTGCCAGGTGGTTCCATCTTGAGCGAGAATACCTGCCAGTTTTGCCCAATCCAAACTAGCGGCTGCAAAGAGTCGCCGAAGCTCGCGATCAGCACCCACGAAGTTCGTACCTTGATCGCTGCGAATAGATGAACAATTTCCGCGTCGTGATACAAAGCGTCGGTACGCTGCTAGAAAGGAATCAGTGGTATAATCTGTTACAAGCTCTAAATGTACTGCACGAGTCGCTAGACAGACAAAGACAGCGGCATAAGCTTTTCGTGTGTGGTAACCTCGGCCCGGATTAGTTTTTATAAGAAACGGTCCGGCGTAGTCAACGCCAGAATTTGAAAATGGTCTGGAAGGTCTTACTCGAGTACTAGGAAGGTCAGCCATTTGTTGATGAGAGGGTTTAGTACTCCATCGCCAACAAATGATACATGAGTTTATAAAAGTGCGTACTGCACGTCGTCCGGAGAGAATCCAGTAGCGTTGACGTAATGTTCCCAAGGTAAGCTGTACTCCACCATGAAGAGTTTTCTCGTGAGCTTCGCGAATTAGTAGTATTGTAAAATGCCCCCTTGCAGGTAGTATAATAGGATGCCTTTCTTGGAAGTCGAGAAGTGAGTGTTTTAACCGTCCGCCGACTCGCAAAATTCCCTCTTTGTCTAAAAAGGGGTTTAAACGCACTAAGGGGCCTCGGGAGATTGCAGCGGATTGTTCAAGAAGTGATTTTTCCGTGAAGAAGGCCGTCGTTTGAACGCTTTTGATTAAGATGTGTCGGGCATCATGCAGTTCGCGCGAGCTGATAAATTTTGTTTTCGCTAGAAGATTGAGTCTCTATTGACCGTTTGCGGAGACGTAAACACCAGATCGTAATTTTACAGAGTATTTGTATTGTAGAATAACGACCTATGAGGTTTTCAATAAAGGAGGTACCAGAAAGGACAGAGCAGGAAAACTTTGTAACACGAGCCTCCTGTTCCGTAACCAGATTTGTTAGAAGCTGGTTATCCAAATTATAGTTTCGGCTAGATAGAAAGGAAGGTCCTTCCCACCATAATTTGAAAGATGTTAGTTTATTTCCAGATAACCCGCGAGACGCGGCGTCAGCCGGATTGTCGCTAGAGCGTACGTGACGCCAAGTTGCTTCGGGTAGTGTTGTTTGAATTTCGGAAACACGGTGGGCAACAAAAGTTTTCCATTTTTAACAGTGCTGTTGAAGCCAGCTAAGAACGATAGAAGAGTCAGACCAGAGATGAATATCACTAGTGGGTAAGTCTAGCGTGGTTTTTATAGAATGCATTAGTCGAACCAGCAATGTGGCGGCGCAAAGTTCTAGTCGCGGCAATGAGACTTGCTTAAGAGGCGCGACGCGAGTTTTTGCTGCAATTAAATTAACGCGAGGTCTCAATTCTGTTTGTCGCGGAATAACTCTCACGTAGATAACCGCCGCGTAAGCTTTTTCAGAGGAATCGGCAAACCCGTGTAACTCATAATTTTTATCATTGCTCGTGATCCCAATCCAACGAGGTATTCGCAGATCAGGAAGAAAGTTTAGGCCAGAATGGTAGTTTAACCAATAGGTTCGTAATGTTTCGGGAAGCAAATCATCCCAGTTTAGCTTGAGCAGCCATAATGACTGCATGAAAATTTTTGCTACGATAACTACGGGAGCTAGAAGACCCAACGGGTCATAAAGCCCAGCTATCTCGCTAAAGACCGATCGCTTAGTAATGGGGCCAGATTTATTACGAGGTCGAAAAGAAACCAAGAAGCAATCGGAGGCAGTGTTCCATTTCAGACCCAGAAGAGATGAAACTCCATCGAAATTGCACGAAAGGTCAGAAGAGGAGGCAAGATGATCGACCGATAGAGTTTTTAAGAGTTCAGGTTCATTGGATGACCATTTTCGTAATTTGAAGCCGCCCGCCCTCAACAACGCCAGCAATTGTTGTTGAAGTTGACCGGCCTCTTCCAGCGTGTCTGATCCCGAAACCACGTCGTCCATATAAACATCGCTTCGAAGACAACGAGCAGCCAGTGGATATGCCTCCTCTTCGTCCCTGCTCAATTGGAGAAGTGTACGAATTGCCAGGTATGGAGCGCAAGCCATACCGTAAGTGACCGTTCGGAGCCTATAGCTAGTTAATTGCTCGCCGGGATTATCTCGCCAGACGATTCGTCGCAAGTCACAGTCCTTCTTCTCCACAAGAATTTGGCGGTACATCTTTTGCGCCAGCGAAGTAGTAAGGATAAGATTTCGGAGAGAAGATTAGGATCCGTGTGAACCAGATCGTTTAAAGAAGTGCCCGATGATGTCTTACATGAAGCATTAAAAACTACTCTAAGTTTCGTAGTCGAACTAGATTCGCGTAGCACGCCGTGATGCGGCAGATAATAAACTGGTCCCTTATTGGTTAAATGGTCTGAGATGCGCTCCATATGGCCGAGATCCTCGTACTCCCTTAAAAATTCGCGATAGGCGTTTTGAAACTTAGGATCTGCATCAAAACGTCTTTCCAGTTTGGAGAAGAAGGAGCTCGCGGCCTTCTTACTCTCACCCAATTCAGCGGGCGAAGATTTTAGCGGTAAAGAAACAATATACCTTCCAGATTCATCTCGCTTATGCGTTCGAGTGTAATGATCCTCACATGCTTTCTGGTCTTCAGTCAACGAATTAGAAATTGAAGGAACCTCCTCGGTTCTCCAGAAACGAGTTAGAGTCTCAACAAGGTTTGCTTCTCGAATGGAACACTGCAATGAGATAGCATAGTGAGTATTATTTTCCAGCTTGCTTGATTGCCTTAACGGCCCAGTTAGAATCCACCCCAGCGAGGTGGCTTGAGCGATGAGAGTATTCGGTGGACCTTTTTTCAAGCCAGACCTTATGATTTGAGCATAAATATCAGCTCCCAGAATTAAGTTGATTCTCCTCGACGAAAAAATATGAGGATCGGCCAGTTCCAGTCCATCTAAATGTGACAGGGCAGAAGTGCTAGAAGATTTCATCGCTTGATAGGATGACAATCGAGGAAGTATATATGCAGAAAGGTTATACGAGATCGAGTTATCTAAGCGAGAGTATAACCGAAGAGAGACCCTACCTTTTGTATAAGTTTGCGTCTTACCGACGCCGACAACAGGAATTTTCTCCGGTATTCGAATTAAGTTTAAGATCTGAGCCACTCCGCTCTCCTCCAGCAACGAGACCTCTGAGCAGGGATCAATTAAGGCTCTTACGGACACCCTTTTTCCCTGGTCTGACTCCAGCACAAGTTCAGCGGTAGCAAGCACAACGGAGACTGGCGAGGTTACGGAGCAGGAAGTCGTAGCGCAGTGAGCTACCTTTCCAGAATATGAGGCCGTCTGCTCTGTCTGCAAGTTCTCATTCGATTCTCGATCTCTTTCTGAAACCTGCTTGGAATAAGAAGCATCAGCAGCAGTAACTTGCTCGAAGCTAGAATGAAGTGAGGTATGATGCTTACCTACGCAGAGTTGACAACGTTTAGTAGACTTACAAGCTAACGAAGAGTGAGGTGCTAGACAATTATAACAAAGACGCTTCTCTGTTATCAGCAGCTTCCTCTCTCGAGGATTTAAGTTCTTATAGGTAGGGCAGAACAGGATGAAGTGTTCCTTTTGGCAGATGAGACATCGACAATTGGCTTCTCCAGTAGTGTGTGTCGCGTACGCCTTTAGACGTGGAGTAGTATATAAGGGTGTCTTCTTTTCGTGTCGCAGGACTCCGGTCTTCTCTGTGGGCGCCGCAGGTGAGCTGGACGATCCTTCCACCGCTTCTAGGGCGCGCAGTTTTGTAGTAAGAAAGGTTCTCAGTTGTTCGAAGGTTGGAGGTTCAGAAGTGGATCCGATGGAAGTTTCCCAGCCCATTCGAGTCCTTGGATCCAGCTTCTCGGCCGTTATGAAGACGAGCCAGTCGTCCCATTGCCGGACTGGTCGCTTCAAGGCCTCCAAGGCTTGGACTGCGTCCGTCGTGCCGTTCAGGAGCTCCTTCAGGGCTCTAGATGATTCCCTTTTTATAGGTTGTTGGGACATCAGAGAAGTCAGTTGGGCGTGGATCAGTACACGCAGATTTTGATACCGTTCAGTTATTGTTGTCCAAGCTCGTTCGAAGTTATCGCCAGTGACCGGTATATTTTGTAGAAGTAGCGCAGGTTCGCCAGTCAGGCTGGTCTTTAAATAATGCAGCTTTTCAACAGGAGAGAGAGATACATTGTCTAGAATAAGCGTTTGAAATAGATCGCGAAAATTTGACCAACTTTTATAATCGCCGGAAAAACTCGGCAGTGCTATTTTTGGTAGTGATCGAAGCGACGAATTACAGTGAGATGGTTCGGGCTTACCCGTTGTATATTCTTCCTTTAGATCGAGTAGAATCGCTTTTTGTTGAACGTACGCCTCCTCGCACTGGCCGATGTAATCTAGTTTAAAATACTGATTATCGGGTTCGGTCTGCGAAAAAACATCGATGAGCTGATCGTGTGCTTCGAGAAACGTGGCCCAGTTCTTTTCTATAAGCTCCAAACGCGATGTAATAACACCTTTAGTTAGTTTGGCCGCACCCACTTTTCGCATATTCTCAACTGTAGAACGAATACGTTTGAATAGATCGAGCTGTTTCTTAACGTACTTCTCCATGTTTTGGTTTCCTTGCGGCACAACAGATATGTATAACGACTCGTTAGATGTATAAGGTTACAACAGGTGTTTATCTCGATTCTTGTGGCGAAAATATCCGGCTCGAAGGACCAATGTTGAAGTTTGCAGGTCTTGGTTAAAATTAAAACACAGTACGAATAACAGGTATTTATGTTAGACTAAGCAATTAATTACAGTAGTGTTTAGTGCAGTTAGTTCTTATATTAATTTCCGCGGCGAAGAATACTCTCTCTCACTATGCCAGTTAAGATAGCACTGAACTCGCGGTCCCCGCGCAGAGGAGAGGGAGAGCTCTCCTCTGACGGGGGAAACGATGGATAGACCTCTTTCGGTCTTTATTTCGATAGGTCTTAGCGGCCGATAACTTAGGTCTCTAAAATCTTTGTTTATGCTGCAACTTTCTTATAGTTAATTAAATCAGTTAGGTTATGAGAATATTCCCATTTTTTATATGCAGCTCTTCTTAGTCTTTTGAACTTATCACATTCCAAGTCCCATCAAGGGACAGGATTTCTATGTCTACGAAGATTTACTCTTTTCCTTTCAGGAGTGTTGTGCTTAATAGAATTCGTTAGTACATTAATAAAAAATTTATATTTTTCACTAGCAGTTAAAGTGTCATAAAGAGGATCAAAAAAATCAACATAATGAATATCTAGGTATGATAGGGCACCGTCCCAATCAGTGCGAACAGAATCAATTTTAAAAGATTTTCTATAATAATAATTTTTTTCGACCAAAATGTCAAAAAAGATAGGATAATGGTCAGAACCTAGAGTTTCATCAGAAACCTTAATGTTAATTTTATCTGCAATATTCATAGATGATAGGATGAGGTCAATATTAGACTTATTATTCCTATAAAGATCGATATGAGTGAATGAATTTGGGTTATGCAGAAATAAATCATTATTATCAATAGCCTGCAAAAGCCTTTCACCATTCTGGTCAGTAATGGAACAATTCCATATCCTATGATGGGAGTTAAAGTCCCCCATGAAAATACAATTGTCATTTCTTCCAATATTACTAACTAGTTGATCCCATTGAGATTGGGAAAGAACAGAACCTGAAGTTCTATAACAAGATATGATCTTTAAAGGAGGATTAATATTAGTTAAATTTACGCCACCAATTTCGATGAAGTCATGAACTGAAATTAAATGATTTATCTCTGAAAACGCAATGGACTTACGTATAAGAAAAATAATGCCGCCTCCGCGAGAATGCAATCTATCACGTCTATATGCATTAAAGCTTGGAAACTTTAAGTCTTTTTCGGGAGTCAACCACGATTCCACACACACAAATATGTCTAAATTTTTTAACAAAACTTCAACTTCTTCTTTCCGTTGTATGATGCTTCTTGCATTCCAGAAGAACAGACGTAAATTTGAGGAGCTGCGACTACGTTGAGTAGAATAGGTGGGAGATTGCGATTGAAATAACAAATTTGAATTATTCATTGGTCTTCTGTAGAGCTAAAATCCTTACTAGAAGTGTCTTTCTTATTTGATAGTAACTTTTTAATAATACTGGAAGTCAGAACCTTACATTTTTTCTTTTTGATGCGTTTTTGCGTTTCTTTAAACATTTCGATAAGTGCTGGAGTGTCGTTGGTGAATTTAGAAGCAAGTCCTTGTATATCTGAGTTGTTCGAACTTTCCACAATAAAATTGGATAAATTCTCAACACTGAGAGGAGGGTTTTGTGTCGTACTCTTAATGAGTGGTTTTATAAGATCGAATTGTTCTTTAAATTCATCTGAAAAGCTATCTGTCTTAGACTTCTTATTTTTTTTTTTTATGTTTTTGCATATGGTTTTTTTAATTTCGATGTCCGTAGTAGTTGGAATTTCACTTAAATTAGAGGAGTTGTAGACCGAACTGGTGTCTGAATGAGGACGTTTGATGCTGAGTACAAGAGGAACTTTGAATGAATTGTTTTCTTCGTTTGATGCTTGTTAATCCTGATGAATTTCTTGAGAAAGGTTGTTATTATCAGATATGTCATCCATCACTTGACTGTAAGTAGTCATATCATTACTGGATTCCTTCTCAAGGTCGACCATTGGAGTGAAAGAAGTATGATCTTCCTGCTAAACGGTAACTGAAGATTCTTGATTGACAGTGCCACTATTTTTACAGTGCTTGGCGAGATAACCTTCTGCTTTACAAATGAAACACGTCAATTTTACAGTTGAAATGTAAATCCAGTATAATGTGTTATCATAGTTTATTTGCATAGCATCTGGTAGTTTATTAATATCATCTGGTTCAATATACACTTGTCTTCTGAAACTCAGAATATGACTGTATCCAGGTTCAGTCATTCCTGCTCGAATATACGATATTTGAGATTTTATAGATATATTCAGTTCAATTAATTTATTTTCGATGATATTGTTCGGTATTGTTGGGCATACATTATACAATAATATACGTTTAGCAGGAGAAACAGGCAGACGTATTTCAAAAATGTGACCGCTAATGTTTACATTTTTGTGGGTACTGAGGAGAGTGTCAACGATAGTTTGACTGCTCAAATATAGACATACTCTCCCGTGAGAAATTCTGGATCTGAATCGTATATTAGTTGGGCCGACTAATTTTCCAATGGATATGGTGTATTTTTTGATCGTGATTCCTTCTATTGCATCGACTACAATGGCATGATCCTTTTTCGGAACAAAAACATTTTGGGTAACTTGAGCATACGATACTTTTGATGTGGACATTGTTGTAGACATTGTTGGTTTTACTTCAGTATAGTTTACACAACGTTGAGGATGGGCACCTCCAATATTGGAGGCACTCATTTATGCTGATACTCCTTCGACGAAAAGTACCTCAGAACACAGAAAGCACAGAAACTTATTTTACCGTAACAGGTTCACTATTTAATAGAATTGAATGGTAAACTCACTGGCACGAGCGTAAACAAGTACGTCCTAACGTTGTGACGGCTCAAGTGAGACTCTACTAGCTTACTTGTTGCTCACTATCTTACTGGATGCTTACAATCATGCTGCGTCCTTACTGGCATTCTCCTCGCTTACTAGCTCATTGCTTGCTTACTAGCTCACTGTTTGCCTACTAGCTTACAACTTGCCTTCTAGCTAACTATTTCCTAGGTATACTGCTTGCTTACAAGCTTACTTGTTGCTTACTAGCTTACTGCTTGCTTACTATCATGCTGCTTCCTTGCGATCTTCCTCCACGTTTCCTAGCACACTGCTTGCTTACCAGCTTACTCCTAGCTTGCTCGCTAACAGCATGCTTACTAGCCTGCTGCTTGCGTTCTAGCTTACAGGTTGCTTACCAGCTTACTACTTGCTTACTATCTAATTGCTTCCTTACCAGTGTACCGCTTGCTTACTGGTTTACTTCTTTGTTACTAGCTCCCGCCACGTTTACTAGCTCACTGCTCGCTTTCTACCACACTGCTTGCTATCTAGCTTACTGCTTGATTTCTAGCTTACATTCTGCTTATTAGCATACTGCCTTCATCCCCTCAGGGGCTGCCAGCCTTTCAGCTGCAGTACGGGCTTAACGAACCCGGGGTACCCGAGTCATACACACACCGTAAGCCTCCTGTTGGTCGTCACAACGACCCATTCACAATTCCCTATTGGTTTTGTGAATGGTACGTGACGGCAGGAGGAACGGGGGTCTTGGCTTAACCGCCTGGGCCACGAGTATGGCGACTCTATAAAATCGCCCTCCAATCCTAAGCTATGGTGCGCGGCGATGGGATGCATGGTTGGGGGAGAAGGCCCAATCCCAAGCGACCACCTCCGGGGAACCTGCCGAACCCCCGGAGTATTAGGCTTACCCGGGTAAGGCGGCTCTGCCCGGGTGGACCTTTATTTCCGACCATCTCGTGGGATTATTATGGACACAGAAAATAAAATGGGGATGGGGCGGGTTTTGTCGGTTGGGGAGGACGGTGACGGGGTTGGGGTTAGGGTGGTGGCGCTCGCGCCCCACTCAGCGCCAGGTCCGGCTTCGTGGAGGGTGGAGGAGGACGACGAGACGGCGTCGGTCTCGTCCTTCTCCTCCAGCACGAGCCACATAGGCTCTAAGAGGAAGAGGACGGGGCAGGTCGTCGTCGAGGTGGGCGGGGCGATGAGCCCGTCGGTGAGGCTGAGTTGCCTCAGGGACGAGGTGACCGAGGAGATATCGGAGAGGATCTCCTCGTCCCTGAGGCGGGTGGAGAAAGTCGCCGCTGCCTGCGCCTTTAAGGGGCAGAAAAGCGGTGGCGCGGAGGCCCTGAAGGCCGCGGCGGAGGAAATGAGGGAGGCGGCGCGGGAGCTCAGAGGGCGGAACGCCCGTCTGCAGCTCCTGTTGGAGGAGGAGCGACAGGGGAGGAGGAGGGCAGAGGCGCTGTGGAACAGCGCGGCCCTCCCTCCCATCCTCCCTCCTCCTCCACCGCCGCGTCCCTCGGCGGAGGTAAATAAGCGGAGTGCGGCGGCAGTGGTGCGGGGCACCGCGGGCCCCTCCACCCGCACTCCGCCCGTGAAGAAGTCCCCGTCCTCCTCAGAAGACGATCTTCTGAGGAGGATTGGGGACATGATCGATGGCAAGCTGGCCGCCTTCCGGGAGGAGCTCCTCGCCGGAAGAGCGGTCAGCAGGAAGGCGGTGCCTCCCCGACCAGTTCCGGTACAGTCGGGGAAGGCAAAGAAGGGCGGAGTGAAGGCTCCGCCCAGCGTTGCGGCACCAGGGCCCCGGGTCGCGACCCCCAAGGGGGGTGGTGTACCCGTGGTCGCGGTGGTCGTGTCCTCCACGGCACCCTCCCAAGGGGGGGTGGCGTGGAGTGAGGTGGTGGGGCGGAAGGCGAAGCGGGCGGCGAGGAAGGCCTCGCAACCGCAGCCTCCGCCTCCGCCGCCGGCGGCCAAGGTAAAGGCCGCGAAGGTCGGGAAGGCACGACCAGGTCGTCCCCCAAAAACGGCAGCGGTGACGCTGACCGTTGCGCAGGGGGGCGACCTGACCCTCGCGGAGGCGATGCGGCTCGCCAGGGAGAATATCTCCCTGGAAGAGCTGGGCATCGCCTCCGTGAGGGCGAAGAGGGCCGTGACCGGGGGTCTCTTGCTGGAGATCCCCGGTGCAGAAGGCGGCGCGAAGGCGGATCGTCTCGCCCAGAGGCTCCGGGAGCAGCTGGGCGAGCGAGGTGTCCGGGTCGCCCGGCCCACGAAGCGCACGGAGATGCGCGTTTGTGGGCTGGACGACTCGGTCAGCGCACAGGATGTGACCCGTGCCCTTGCGAGGGTGGGGGACTGTCCTGTGGAGGACCTGCGGATCGGAGAGATCCGCAGGTCGCCCTCCGGCCTCGGGTCGGTGTGGGCCCGGTGCCCCCTCTCCGCCGCCCGTAAGGTGGCGGAATCCGGGAGGGTGTTGGTGGGGTGGGTTTCGGCGCGAGTGGAAATCCTCGCGCCGCGCCCGCTCCAGTGTCACCGCTGCCTCGAATTGGGGCACGTGAGGCAGTGGTGCACCTCGCCGGTGGACCGCAGCGGTCAGTGTTACCGCTGCGGTGCCAAAGAGCACCGTGCGAGCCAGTGCTCGGCGGCCCCCCACTGCCCGCTGTGTGCGGACATGGGGAGGCCAGCCGATCACAGGATGGGGAGCAAGAAGTGCTCCCCCCCCTCCCGGAAGGAGAGGAAGAGGCGGGCTGCACCGGCTCCGGTGCCGAGCGCGGTGGCATCGTCCTCCATGGAGGTGGACGGTGCTACGGGGACGGACGGCCGGGAGGAGGCTGGCGCGGCCATTAATTAATGCCGCCCCGCCTCCTCCTCCAGGCCAACCTCAACCACTGCCGCGCGGCACAGGACTTGATGTCCCAAGTCCTCGCGGAGTGGGGGGGTTGGCCTGGCGGTCGCCGCTGAGCCGTACCGCGTCCCTGATCACCCTCATTGGGTGGGCGACGCGGACGGCTTGGTGGCGACGGTATGGGGAGGGGGCGACGGGTCCCCACCGTTCTCCTTGTTGGAGCGCGGTCGGGCATTCGTCGCCGTGGACTGGGGGGGAGTCGCTGTGGTGGGGTGCTACATTTCGCCCCGTAGCGGTCACGCTGCGTTCGAGCTGTACTTGGCCGAGGTCGCGGCATGCGTGCAGCGCTACGCGGCCCGGCCGGTGCTGGTCCTGGGGGATTTTAATGCCAAGTCGGTGGCTTGGGGATCCCCCAGGACCTCCGTTCGCGGCGGGATCCTGGGCGATTGGGCGGCGGGGCTCGACCTCCGGGTATTGAACCGGGGGTCGGAGCACACATGCGTGCGGCGATATGGGGGGTCCATCGTGGATGTTGGATTCGCGACCCCCAACGCCGTGCGCATGGTGTCGGGTTGGCACGTGGTCGCGGGGGCAGAGACACTCTCCGATCACCGGTACATCCGGATGGAGGTCTCTGCCGCCGCGAGTGCATCCCGACACGGCCGCCTGCGTGGCACCCCACCACGCCGCTGGGCGCTTCGGCGCCTGGACAAGGACGCCCTGATGGCAGCTGCCCTCGCTGCAACTTGGCCGCAGGGAGCGGCCGAGTTGCCGAGCATAGAGGAGGAGGTCGCCCGGCTCGGAGCATTGGTCGCGGGTATTTGCGACGCGGGGATGCCTCGGGTCGGGCGGGCTTCTCCTCGCCGGGCGGTGTACTGGTGGTCGGACGCGATCGCGGAGTTGCGAGTCGCGACTGTCCGCGCCCGACGCCAGTACACCCGCGCGCGCCGTCGTCAACGTACAGGCGACGGCGTGGCGCGAGCGAGGGCAGCTGATGACCTGTATGGAGCATACCGCGTGGCGCGGGTTGCTCTGCAGGTCGCCATCAAACGGGCCAAGACCCAGGCATGGAAGGAGCTCCTTCAGACCCTTGATGACGATCCATGGGGGCGCCCATATAAGGTGGTGCTGAATAAGCTCCGCCCGTGGGCGCCCCCCGTCACCGAGGGTCTTGACCCCCGGCTGCTGGAGGACGTGGTCAATACACTCTTCCCAATTGGGGAGAGGGGACCGCGTCCTCCGGCGGCGGCGGCTGTCCCAGTGGAGTGGACGGCCGAGCTGGGGGTCACGCAGGAGGAGCTGGCAGCGGCCATCAGACGGCTCGGGGTTCGTAACACGGCCCCGGGTCCGGATGGTGTGCCCGGCCGGGTTTGGGTCTTGACCCAGGGCGTCCTTGGGGCCGACCTCAGGCGGTTGTTCGACCGCTGCCTGAGGGACGGGCGATTCCCCCCCAGTTGGAAGGTGGCGAGGATGGTCCTCCTCCGGAAGGAGGGTCGGCCCGCGGAGTCTCCCTCCGCATACCGGCCCATTTGTCTCCTCGACGAGGTGGGTAAGCTCTTCGAGCGTGTGATTGCTGCCCGCCTCGTCGAGCACCTGTCGCGGGGTGATCCCGGTCTGGCCGACTGCCAGTTCGGTTTCCGGGGGGGCCGATCGACTATCGACGCGATACGTCGTGTGAGGGCCCTCTCGGAGGCGGCCGTCTCCCGGGGAGGGGTGGCATTGGCAATATCCTTGGATATTGCCAATGCCTTTAACACCCTCCCCTGGGAAGAGATAAGGAGGGGACTCGAATATCATCGAGTCCCCCCTTGTCTCAGGGCGGTCGTCGGGGATTATCTCCGCGGCAGGTGGATCGAGTATCCGGGCCGGGATGGTGATATGCGGAGGGAGGTGTACTGCGGTGTTCCGCAGGGGTCGGGCCTCGGGCCACTCCTGTGGAACATCGCGTACGACTCGGTGTTGCGGGCCGGCCTCCCCGACGGCGTCAGCACGGTGTGTTATGCGGATGACACACTGGTGCTGGCCGTCGGGGCGCACTGGGGGAGGACCATGCGTCGCGCGGAGGAGGGGTCGCAACGCGTCGTCGACCGGATCAGGGGGATGGGGATGACGGTGGCGGTCCATAAGACCGAGGTGATTGCGTTTCATTCACGTCGGCAGGATCCGCCACCCCCTCTGATCCGGGTGGGTGGGGCTGACATCGAGGTGAAGCCCCAGATCAGGTATCTAGAGCTGATCCTCGATAGCCACTGGCGTTTCGAGGAGCATTTCCGCTGCCTGGTCCCCCGGTTGGAAAGGATGGTTGCGGCTCTGGGCCGGATCCTGCCCAACCTGGGGGGCCCGGCGGGCCGAGTTCGTCGCCTCTATGTGGCAATGGTCCAGTCGGTGGCCCTATACGGGGCCCCCGTCTGGGCGGACGACCTGGCTGCCTCCCGGCGCAGCATGACTATGCTGCGTCGGGTGCAGAGGCGCATGGCGCTCAGGGTCGTCCGCGGGTATCGCACCATGTCACAAGAGGCGGCGACGGTTCTAGCGGGGATGCCGCCTATGGACCTGCTCGCGCGGTCGCATGCGGTGATGTACCGGCACCGCGTCGACCGTCGGGCGGGGGTGGGGGCGGTCCCGGGCGGGCAGGAACCTGCTTGGGGCAATTTGAAGCGCCAGGCCCGGCAGTCCGTGTTGCTCGCGTGGCAGGAGCGGCTGGCTCTGCCAACCGCGGGGCACCGGACTGTCGGGGCTGTTCGGCCACTCCTGAAGGAGTGGCTGGACAGAGGCCATGGCAGCCTCACCTACCGGCTGGCACAGGTATTTTCCGGGCATGGCAGCTTCGGAAGATACCTGTGCCGGATAGGGAAGGAGCCGACGGCGCGTTGCTGCCACTGCGACGCTGAGCAGGACACGGCGGATCATACCCTGGAGGTATGCCCCGCGTGGGAGGGGGAGCGCCGTGTCCTGGTCGGCGTCGTCGGGCGGGATGTCTCGCTGCCGGGCGTGGTGCGCGCCATGCTCGGCAGCGAGGAGAAGTGGAGGGCCGTGGCCTCCTTCTGCGAGAACGTAATGTTGCAGAAGGAGGCCGCGGGGAGGGAGCGCGAGCTTCAGCGGCGTGCTGAAGCGCGCGCTCGTGCGGTGGCCCGAGGTCGTCGCCCGGTCGCGAGGCGTCGCGGGCGGCCGCCTCGGCGTGGCGGATGACCTAGGCTGGGAGGGGGGTCCTGAGGGGACCCTCCTCCCGCCAGGCGGCGCCGGGTCGGACCGGTTGGGGGTAGGAGTGCCTTCCCCTACCGGTCCGACGCAAGGGGAGGCACCCTCGGCGGTCTGGTGCGGCCATGAACGCCCGGCCGCCGAGGGATGGAAACGGGGTCGCGGGCGGTTGCGAGTTGGGGCTCGCAGCCGCCACTAAACGCGGCCCCGTGACGGATAGCGGCGGGATGGGGTGGCCCCGTCCCGCCGCTATGAGGCAGTGTGTCTACTGGGGGGACCGATTGTCCCCCCGGGGGATGGGCGCGAAAGCGCGGGCACGGGGAGGATACCGGAAGAATGCTTCGAGCGATTCCCGGTATCCTCCCAAAGCGTGCCGAAGGGTCACCGTGGGGTTTTTAGTGGGTAGGTCCCGCGCCTGTCGTTGTACGGGCGCGGGGAATCCCACACACCCCTCCCACCTCTCCCCAAGGAGTGGGAGGGAGTCTTTCGAAGATTTTCCCCACGACAAAAAAAAAAAAAAAAAAAAAAAAGCTGTTAGGTAGTAAGCAAGCAATAAGCTAGTAAGCAAGCAGGAGGCTAGTAAGAAACCAGTAAGTTGAGAAGAAAGCAGGAGTGTTGTAAGAAAGCTGTTAGGTTGTAAGCATGCAGTAAGCTAGTAAGCAAGCACCAGGCTAGTAAGCAAGCAGTAAGCTGGTAAGAACGCAGGTAGCTTTTAAGAAGGTAGTAAGCTAGTAAGAATGCAGCAGGCTAGTGAAAAAGCAGCTAGCTAGTAAGAATGCAGTAGGCTAGTAAGTAAGCAGTAAGCTGTCATGAGGGCAATTAGCATGTAAGCAAAGAATAAGCTAGTATGGAGGCAGTGGGATAGTAAGCGAGGAGGAATCTAGTAAGGAAGCAGTATGCTCGTAAGCAAGCAGTAGGCTAGTATGCAACAAGTAAGCTCGTAAGCATTCAGTAAGCTGGTAAGAAAGCAGTTAGCTAGTAAGCAAGTAGTATGCTGGTAAGCAAGCAGTAAGCTAGTAAGCAAGCGGTGTGCTAGTAAGCGAGGAGAAAGCTTGTAAGGGAGCAGTATGCTAGTAAGTATGCAGTAAACGAGTAAGCTAGCAGTAGGCTAGTAAGCAAGCAGTGAGCTAGTAAGCGAGCAGTAAGCTTGTATGCAAGCAGTAAGCTGGTAATCATGCAGTTAGGTATTAAGCGAGGAGGGAGCTAGTAAGGAAGCATTATGCTAGTAAGCATGCAGTAGGCTAGTAAGCAAGCAGTAAGCTTGTAAGCAAGCAACACTCCGGTAAGGAAGAAGAGGGACGTGACCGGGGTCCTCCTGCTGGAGATTCCCGGACCGTAGGGCGGGGAGAAGGCGGGCCGACTCGCCCAGAGGGTCCGAGAGCAGCTGGGCGAGCGGGTTGTCTGGGATGTGTCTCGTGCCCTAGCTATGGCGGGGTATTGCCCCGAAGGAGGCGTGCGGGTCGGGGAGATCCGCAGGTCTCCTTCCGGCCTGGGGTCGCTGTGGGCCTGGGACCCACTCTCCGCTCCCCGCGAGGTTCCGGAATCCGTGAGTGTGTTGGTGGGTTGGGTTTCGGCGCGAGTGGAGATACTCGCGCCGCGCCCAATACAGTGTCACCGCTGTCTCGCGTTGGGGCACGTGTGGCTGTGGTGCACCTCGCCATTGGACCGCAGGGGTCAATGATATCGCTGCAGAGCGATAGGCCTCCGGGCGAGCCAGTGCTCGGCAGCCCCCTGCTGTCCGCTATGTGCGGACTTGGGGAGGTCGGCCGACCACAGGATGGGGCGCAAAAAGTGCTGTCCCGTCTCCTCCTCCAGGCAAACCTCAACCACTGCCGCGCGGCACAGGACATGATGTCCCAAGTCCTCGCGGAGTGGGGGTACCGCGTACTTGATCACCCTCATTGGGTGTGGGACGCGGACGGCTTGGTGGCGGCGGTATTGGTAGGAGTCGACGGGACCCCGCCTTTCTCCATCCTGGAGCGCGGTCGGGGTTTCGTCGCCGTGGACTGAGGGGGAGTCGCCGTGGTGGGGTGCTACATCTCGCCCCGCAGCGGTCACGCCGCGTTCGAGCAGTACCTGGCCGAGGTCGCGGCATGCGTGCAGCGCGGCGCGGCCCGGCCGGTGATGGTCCTGGGGGATTTTAACGCCAAGTCGGTGGCGTGGGCATTTGCCAGGACCTCTGTTCGCGGCGAGATCCTGGGCGACTGGGCGGCCAGACTCGCCCTTCGGTTACAGAACCGGGGGTCGGAGCAGGCGTGCGTCGGCGATATGGGGGGTCCATCGTGGATGTTGGATTCGGGACCCCCAACACCGTGCGCATGGTGTCCGGATGGCAGGTGGTTTGGGGGGGGGGGGAAGATCCACTCTCGGACCACCAGTATATTCGGATGCAGGTCTCTGCCCCCGGATGTACATCCCGACACCACCGGCTGGCTGGCGCCCCACCGCGGCGCTGGGCGCTTCGACGCCTGGACAAAAACGCTATGATGGCAGCTGCTCTCGCTGCAACTTGGCAGGGAGCGGCCGAGTTGCCGAGCATAGAGAAGGAGGTCGTTCGGCTCGGGGGATTAGTCGCGAACATATGTGACGCGACGATGCCCTGGGTCGGGCAGGCTACTCCTCGTCGGACGGTGTACTGGTGGTCGGCCGCGATCGCAGAATTGCGCGTCGCGAGTGTGCGCGCCCGACGCCAGTACAACCGCGCGCGCCGTCGTCTCCGAAGAGACGATAGCGTGGCGCGAGCGAGGGCAGATGACCTGTATGAGTCATACCGTACGGCTCGTGTTGCTCTGCAGGTCGCCATCAAACGGACCAAAACCAGGGCATGGAAGGAGCTCCTCCAGACCCTCGATGACGATCCTTGGTGGCGCCCGTATAAGGTGGTGCTAAATAAGCGCCGCCCGTGGGCGCCCCCTGTCACCGAGGGTCTTGACCCCCGGCGCTGGAGGACGTGGTCAATACTCTCTTCCCAATTGGGGAGATGGGACCACGTCCTCCGGCAGAGGCGACGGCCCCGTTGGAGTGGGTGGCCGTGCTGAGGGTCTCGCAGGGGGAGCTGGCCACGACCATCAAACGGCACGGGGCGCGGAACACGGCCCCGGGCCGCATGGTGTGCCCGGCCTGGTTTGGGTTTTGACCCAGGTCGTCCTTGGGGCCGACCTCAGGCGGTTGTTTGACCGATGCCTGAGGGACGGGCGATTCCCCCCTAGTTGGAAAGTGGCGAGGATGGTCCTCCTCCGGAAGACGGGTTGGCCCGCTGAGTCTCCCTCCGCATACCGGCCCATCTGTCTCCTCGACGAGGTGGGCAAGCTCTTCGAGCGCGTGATTGCTGCCCGCCTCGTCGAGCACTTGTCACGGGGTGCCCCCGGCCTGGCCGACTGCCAGTACGGTTTCCGTGAGGGTCGATCGACGCCGGCAGTCTCCCGTAGAGGGGTGGCTTTGGCAGTATCCTTGGATATTGCCAACGCATTATAACACCCTTCCCTGGGAAGAGATAAGGAGGGGGCTCGAAGATCATCGGGCCCCACCTTATTTCAGGACAGTCGTCGGAGATTATCTCCGCGGGAGGTGGATCGAGTATCCGGGCCGAGATCGAGATATGCGGGGAGAGGTGTCCTGCGGTGTTCCGCAGGGGTCGGCCTTCGGGCCACTCCTGTGGAACGTCGCGTACGATATGGTGTTGCGGGCCGACCTCCCTGACGGCGTCAGCGCCATGTGTTATGTAGGTGACACATTGGTGCTGGCCGTCGGGGCGCACGGGTGGGAGGGCCAAGAGCCTCGCGGAGATGGGGGCGCAGCGCGTCGTCCGCCGGATCAGGGGGATGGGGATGAAGGTGGCGGTCCATAAGACCGAGATGATAGCGTTCCATTCACCACGGCAGGAGCCACCCCGCCCCCCCTCGATGCAGGTGGGTAGGGCTGATATCGAGGTGAGCACCACATGAGGTATCTGGGGTTGATCCTCGATAGCCACTGGCGCTTCGAGGAGCATTTTCGCTGCCTGGTCCCCCGGTTGGAGAGGATGGTCGCGGCTTTATGCCGAATCCTACCCAACCTGGGGGGCCCGGCGGGCCGAGTTCGCCGTCTCTATGTGGCAATGGTGTAGTCGGTAGTCCTATACGGGACCCCCGTCAGGGCGGACGACCTGGCGGCCTCACGGTGCAACATGACGATGCTGCGTCGGGTGCAAAGGTGGATGGCGCTGAGGGTCGTCCGCGGGTACCGCACCGTGTCGCATGAGGCGGCGACGGTTCTTGCGGGGTTCGTCATAGCGTCGACCGTCGTGCTGGGGTGGGGGCGGTCCCGGGATTGCAGGAACCTGCTTGGGGCGATTTGAAGCGCCAGGCCCGGCAGTTCGTGGTGCTCGCGTGGCAGGAGCGGTTGGCTCTGCCAACCGCGGGGCACCGGACATACGGGGCTGTTCGGCCACTCCTATGTAAGTGGCTGGACAGAGGCCTTGGAAGCCTCACTTACCGGATGGCACAGGTGTTCTCCGGACATGGCAACTTCGGGAGATACCTGTGTCGGATAGGGAAGGAGTCGACGGCGCGCTGCTGCCATTGTGACGCTGAGCAGGACACGGCTGAACATACCCTCGAGGTGTGCCCTGCGCGGGACGGGGAGCGCCATGCCCTGGTCAGCGTCATCGGGCGGGATGTCTCGTTGCCGGACATGGTGCGCGCCATGAACTGTAGCGAGGGGAAGTGGAGGGTCGTGGCCTCCATCTGCGAGAGGGTAATGTTGCAGAAGGAGGCCGCCGGCAGGGAACGCGAGCTTCAGCGGCGAGATGAGGCTCGCGCACGTATGGTGGCAGGAGGGCGTCGTCCAGTCGCCGGGCATATTGGGCGGCCCCCGCGGCGTGGCGGTTGACCCTGGCTGGGAGGGGGTTCCTGAAGGGAGCCTCCTCCAGGCACGAGGTGCAGAGCCGGATCGGATGGGGGTGGAAGTGTCACCCCAATTCCGGTCCGACGCATCGGGAGGCACCCTCGGTGGCATGGTGTGGCCATGAGCCACCAGCCGCCGAGGGATACAAATGGAGGAGCGTGCGGTTGCGAGTTGGGGCTCGCCGACGCCACTGACCGCGGCCCCGACACGGATGGCGACGGGACGGAGTGATCTCGTCCTGCCGCCATGAGACAGTGTTTCTGCCGGGAGGAACCTTTTGTCCCTCCGTGGATGGGTGCACAGCGCAGGCACGGGGACGCTACTGGAAGTATGCATCGAGCGATTCCCGGTATCCTCCCAAATCGTGCGGAAGGGTCACCGTGGGGTTTTTAGAGGGTAGGTTACGCGCCAGTCTTTCCATGGGCGCGGGGAATCGCACACACATCTCCTGCCTCACCCCAAAGAGGTGGGTGGGAGTCTTACGAAGATTTTCCCTACGAAAAAAAGGCTAGTAAGGAAGCAGTATGCTAGTAAGAAGCAAGTAAGCTAGTAAGCAAGCAGCAGGCTAGTAATAAAGCACTTAGCTAGAAAGAATGCAATAAGCTGGTAAGAAAGCAGGTAGCTAGCAAGGAAGCTGTATGCTAAAATGCAAGCCGTGAGATTGAAAACAAGCAGCAAGGAAGTAAGCGTGCAGTAGGCTAGAAAGCACGCAGCAGGCTAGTAAGGATGGAGTCAGCTTTAGAGCATGCAGTAAACAGGACATCAAGCAGTATACTAGTAAGCAACCAGTAAGCTAGTAAGAAAGCAGTAGGCTAGTAAGCAAGCAGCAAAGCTAGTAAGCAGGCAGGCGGCTAGTAAGCATGCATTAAGCGGTAAACCTAGCTGTAAGCTATTAAGCACCCAGTAAGCTAGAAAGCAAGCAGTGGTCTAGTAAGCGAGCAGGAAGATAGTAAGGAATCATTATGCTAGTATGCAAGCAGCCGACTGGTAAGAAGCAATGATGCTAGTAAGCAAGCAGCAGGCTAGTAAGAAAGGGATTAGCTAGAAAGAAATCAGTACGCAAGTAAGCCAGCAGTAAGCTCGACAGCACGCAGCAAACTAGCAAGCAAGCAGGAAGCATGTAAGCAAGCAGATGGCTAATAAGAAAACAGTATTTTAAGAAGAAAGCACGATTGTAGGAAGAATGCAGTTAGGTAGTAAGCAAGTAGTAAGCTAGTAAGCAAGCAGTAAGCCAGTAACAAAGCAGTATGCTAGTAGGCAAGCAGCAGGCTTGCGAGGAAGCAGTTAGATAGTAAGGAAGCAATAGGTTAGTGAGCAAGCAGCAAGCTAGAAAGCAAGCAATAAGCTACTAAGTATGCAGTGAGCTATTAAGCGAGGAGAAAGCTAGTATGAATGCAGTATGCTAGCAGGGAAGCAGTATGACAGTAAGCAACCAGTAAGTTAGTAAGCAAACAGCAGGCTAGTCAGAATGCAGATAGCTAGTACGAAAGCAGTAAACCAGTAAGCAACACATTAGCTGGTAAGCAAGCAGTAAGCTAGTATGTAAGCAGTGAGCTAGTAAGCGAGTAGGTCGCCAGTACGGAAGCAGTACGCTAGTAAGCGAGCAGGGATCTAGTAAGGAAGCAGTAAGCTAGTAAGCAAGCAGTAAGCTAGTAAGCAAACGTTCAGATTGTAAGCGAGCAGTCGGCTAGTCAGAAAGCAGATAGCTAGTAAGGAAGCAGTAAGCTAGCAAGCAAGCAGTAAGCTAGTAAGGAACTAGCATACTAGCAAGCAAGTAGTAAGCTAGTAAGCAACAAGTAAGCTAGTAAGCAAGCAGCGGGCCAGTTAGTAAGCAGCAGGCTAGTTCGAACGCTGATAGCTAGTATGAAAGCAGTAAGTTAGTAACAAAGAAGCAAGCTAGTAAGCAAGCATTATGCTGGAAAGCAAGCAGCAGGCTAGGAAGAAGGCAGCTAACTATTGAGCAAGCAGTAAACGAGTAAGAAAGCAGTAAGCTAGTAAGCAAGAAGTGAGCTAGTAAGCGAGCAGGGAGCTAGTGACAAAACAGTAATCTAGTAAGCAAGCAGTATGCTGTTAGGAAAGCAGTTGGTTAGTAAACAAGTAGTTAGCTTGTACGCAAGCATTAAGCTAGTAAGCATGGAGTGAGATGTAAGCAGGCAGTAAGCTAAGAAGCGAGCAGTGAGCTAGTAAGCAAGAGGTAAGCTAGAAAGCAAGCAGGAAGCTAGTATCGAAGCACTATGCTAGAAAGCAAGCCGGAGGCTAGTAACAAAGCAGTAAGCGAGTAAGCTAGCAGTAAGCTAGTAAGCAAGCCGTAAGTTTGTAAGCCAGCAGAAAGCTAGCAAGGAAGCAGAAAGCTAGTATGCGAGCAGTGAGCTAGTAAGCGTGGAGGAAGGAAGAAAGCAAGCAGTAAGCTAGTAAGCTAGCAGCAGGCTAGAAAGAAAGCAGTTAGCTATTGAGCAGGCAGCAAATTAATAAGCAAGCAGTAATCTTGTATGTAAGCAGTGCGCTAGTAACTAAGTAGGAAGATAGTAAGGAAACAGTATGCTAGTAAGCAAGCAGTAAGCTAGTAAGAAAGCAGTAGGCTAGTAATCAAGCATTAAGTTAGAATGCAAGCAGCAAGCTAAAAAAGCAAGCTGTAAGGTAGAACCCAAGCAGCAGGTAGTACGCGAGCATTAAGCGATTAAGGTAGCAGTAAGCTATTTTGCAGCCAGTATGCCAGTATGCTAGAAGTGAGCTAGTAAGCGAGGAGGAAGTCAGTAAGCAAACAGTAAGGGAGTATGCTAGCACTAAGCTAGTAAGCAAGCAGTCGGCCAGTAAGTAGGCAGTGAGTTGGTAAGAGAGTCGCATGCTAGTATGCAAGCAGTAAGCTTGTAGGCAAGCTGTAAGCTAGTAAGCGAGCAGTAAGCTTGTAGGCAAACTGCAAGCTAGTAACCAAGCGGTATGCTTGTAGGCTAGCTGTAGGCTAGTAAGCAAGCAGTAAGCTGGTATGAATGAAAGGTAGCTAGTAAAGAGGTAGTAAGCTAGCAAGAATTAAGTATGCTAGTAAGCTAGCAGAAAGCTAGAAAGCAAGCAGGAAGCTAGTAAGCTAGCAATAATATAGTAAGCAAGCCGTAAGCTAGTAAGCAAGCAGTAAGCTGGTAAGACAGCAGTATGTCAGCAAGCAAGCTGTATGCTGCTAAGAAACCTGCTAGCTAGTAAGCAAGCAGTAAGCGAGTAAGCAACCAGTAATCTAGTAACCAAGCTGTAAGCTAGAAAGCAACCAGTAAGCTAGTACGCATGCATTTAGCTGGTAAGCAAGCAGGGAGCTAATAAGCGAGCAGGGAGCTGGTAAGGGAGCATTATGCTTGTAAGCAAGCAGTAAGCTAGTAAGCAAGCCGGGACGTAGTAAGTGAGCAGAATGCTGGTAAGCATGCAATTAGCTAGTAAGCAGCCAGTAAACTAGTAAGCAAGCAGGAAGCTAGTAAGGAAGCAGTGGGCTAGTAAGATAGCTGTTAGGGGGAGGGGGTTTGAAAATTCCTCGCCTAACGGGGGTCCGGATCTCGAGGGAAGGAACCGAGGGAAAATAAGCGTTACAATTATATTTTTATTTTCGCTTGATCGCGTTATACGACTGGGCCGTTTATTTCGTTATATCTTACTCTTAAATACAAGCGATAGAGGAAATTGGGGAAAAAACTCAGAGGTCTGGCTGACGTCTAGAAAAACCTTCGCATCGATCGGTCTGATGGCTCGCGTCGCGCTCTTATGGAATAGAAAGAGAAAGACGAGTTTAGGCGTTAAATACCTGACAACGTTAGTCACGTTGTGTGTCTTGCTCTTTTCCGCATGCTCCTGGTTTGGGCTTGTCACACTTAGGAGCGGGAATCGAGTGCGACCAGCACAAACCAGGAGCGGTAATCTCAGTCGCCGCGATACGCAGCTAAGCTAGTGGACTGTATATGTGACCGTTCCCTTTAAGTCAGGAATCGCTCTGTTATTATTGTGTGACCGGGGTTCGTATTCAGCTTCCGCCGCAGTCTTATGTGGGCGGAGAGTTTTCTTCGGTCTCGGGTAATTCAGAGGCGGCCGGACTTAAAATCGTCCCGTTGTTCTAGTGAGATTTAATCTCGTTTCTTTCACGACTGCTGTTCTTGATTGTCGCAGGAGAGACTGAATAGAGGGGGGTTGTAAGGCTCCAACCGTCACCCGGTCTCCGGTCCCTTACCGTCTTCGTATGTGCGTACGGAACACAGTGTGGTGCTGTTTTTCAACGGCGTATTTGACGACTTACGTTGGGATTATCACACTACGGCGCTTTATGAGTCGCGTTCTACGCACAGTAACCGTACAGGACTGGCGGTCAGTGAACAATCCTCTAGCAGGTCGCCGGAAGCTGGGCTTGAAATAACTCGTCCCACGCTCCGACTGGAAGACGGCAAGTCCACCCAGGGTTCCCCGACGGCGTCAGCACGGTGTGTTATGCGGATGACACACTGGTGCTGGCCGTCGGGGCGCACTGGGGGAGGGCCATGCGTCGCGCGGAGGAGGGGTCGCAACGCGTCGTCGACCGGATCAGGGGGATGGGGATGACGGTGGCGGTCCATAAGACCGAGGTGATTGCGTTTCATTCACCTCGGCAGGATCCGCCACCCCCTCTGATCCGGGTGGGTGGGGCTGACATCGAGGTGAAGCCCCAGATCAGGTATCTAGGGCTGATCCTCGATAGCCACTGGCGTTTCGAGGAGCATTTCCGCTGCCTGGTCCCCCGGTTGGAAAGGATGGTTGCGGCTCTGGGCCGGATCCTGCCCAACCTGGGGGGCCCGGCGGGCCGAGTTCGTCGCCTCTATGTGGCAATGGTCCAGTCGGTGGCCCTATACGGGGCCCCCGTCTGGGCGGACGACCTGGCTGCCTCCCGGCGCAGCATGACTATGCTGCGTCGGGTGCAGAGGCGCATGGCGCTCAGGGTCGTCCGCGGGTATCGCACCATGTCACATGAGGCGGCGACGGTTCTAGCGGGGATGCCGCCCATGGACCTGCTCGCGCGGTCGCACGCGGTGATGTACCGGCACCGCGTCGACCGTCGCGCGGGGGTGGGGGCGGTCCCGGGCGGGCAGGAACCTGCTTGGGGCGATTTGAAGCGCCAGGCCCGGCAGTCCGTGTTGCTCGCGTGGCAGGAGCGGCTGGCTCTGCCAACCGCGGGGCACCGGACTGTCGGGGCTGTTCGGCCACTCCTGAAGGAGTGGCTGGACAGAGGCCATGGCAGCCTCACCTACCGGCTGGCACAGGTATTTTCCGGGCATGGCAGCTTCGGAAGATACCTGTGCCGGATAGGGAAGGAGCCGACGGCGCGTTGCTGCCACTGCGACGCTGAGCAGGACACGGCGGATCATACCCTGGAGGTATGCCCCGCGTGGGAGGGGGAGCGCCGTGTCCTGGTCGGCGTCGTCGGGCGGGATGTCTCGCTGCCGGGCGTGGTGCGCGCCATGCTCGACAGCGAGGAGAAGTGGAGGGCCGTGGCCTCCTTCTGCGAGAACGTAATGTTGCAGAAGGAGGCCGCGGGGAGGGAGCGCGAGCTTCAGCGGCGCGCTGAAGCTCGCGCTCGTGCGGTGGCCCGAGGTCGTCGCCCGGTCGCGAGGCGTCGCGGGCGGCCGCCTCGGCGTGGCGGATGACCTAGGCTGGGAGGGGGGTCCTGAGGGGACCCTCTTCCCGCCAGGCGGCGCCGGGTCGGACCGGTTGGGGGTAGGAGTGCCTCCCCCTACCGGTCCGACGCAAGGGGGGGCACCCTCGGCGGTCTGGTGCGGCCATGAACGCCCGGCCGCCGAGGGGTGGAAACGGGGTCGCGGGCGGTTGCGAGTTGGGGCTCGCAGCCGCCACTAAACGCGGCCCCGGGACGGATAGCGGCGGGATGGGGTGGCCCCGTCCCGCCGCTATGAGGCAGTGTGTCTACTGGGGGGACCGATTGTCCCCCCGGGGGATGGGCGCGAAAGCGCGGGCACGGGGAGGATACCGGAAGAATGCTTCGAGCGATTCCCGGTATCCTCCCAAAGCGTGCCGAAGGGTCACCGTGGGGTTTTTAGTGGGTAGGTCCCGCGCCTGTCGTTGTACGGGCGCGGGGAATCCCACACACCCCTCCCACCTCTCCCCAAGGAGGTGGGAGGGAGTCTTTCGAAGATTTTCCCCACGACAAAAAAAAAAAAAAAAAAAAAAAAGTCCACCCAGGGTATACACGCCACGAAGGCCCCTATAGGTGGGAGCAAGACCGTTCGAAAACCAAGGGAGGATCGAGTCTTAATCTCGATGCCTCTCGCACAACCGCTGTTTGCAGCAATGCGTGGGAAATTCGGGAACTCGATGATCCCAACGAGTTTACCGCAGTCTTTAGCTGGGTCGTACTCACGACCGAATCGATTAACTAGCTGATTCGACGAACGGAGTTACACGTAGGTTACTGGTATGAATTTGCTTACGCAATCTAACCAATAAAGCTACGGCTATACGTCGCTTGTCCGATTAACGAAAGTTCGAATAACTCGAACTATTCGAATCTGCGATAGAATCAGCCGATGTGTCACAAGATGTTTCCTCAACGAAGGCTCGAATAACTCGAAGCGATTCGGAGATTTTGGGAATTCTGCGGAGCATGATCGTTTACCGATGTGCACCCGGCAGGATCCTGAATAAGAGTGACATACGAGCACGAGCTGCCAAAAGTTACGCGTGAGAGGGGGGATCCTCCGACACGCGGCGCTGTCGCCGTGCCTTTCATCCGACATTTCCTAACGTATAAACGTACCTTTTCTCTGTACTCGTACGTTGAACTGATTGTTCGAACTCGTACGTTACTTGGTCGATCGCGTGACTTTCGGAAAAAACCCGAAAAAAATGGTTTTTCTAGTCTATATTGTGTCGCGTAACGGACGCCGCGAACAAGAGTACTCTGGTCGGTTACGTACCTCGAAAACAACACTGTTTAACGAATTTTATGCAATGTCCAAACACCTCGAATTAATGCGATACATAAGCACAAGCAGTAAGCTAGTAAGCTAGCAGAAAGCTAGTATGGTTGCAGTATGCTAGTAGGGAAGCAGTAAGCTGGTAAGAAGCAAGTAAGCTAGTAAGCAAGCAGTAAGTTGGTACGAAAGCAACTAGATTGTAAGCATGCAGTATGCTAGTATGCAACCAGTAAGCTAGTGAGCAAGCAGTGAACTAGTAAACAAGCAGGAAGCTAGAAAGCAAGGTGGAAGCTAGTAGGGAAGCAATCGACTAGTAAGTGAACACTAAGTTAGGAAGAAAGCAGTTAGCTACTATGCAAGCAGTAAGCTAGTACGCGAGCAGGAAGCTAGTAAGGAAGCAGCCTGCTAGTATGCAAGAAGTGAGCTAGTAAGCAAGCAGGAAATTAGTAAGGAAACAGTAAGCCACAAGGCAAGCAGTGCGCTAGTATGCGAGCAGGGAGCACGTAAGGAAGCAGTATGCTCGTAAGCAAGCAAAAAGCTTGTAAGCAACCAGTATGCTAGAAAGCAAGAAAGAAGCAATAATGGAAGCATGCGCCTAGTACGTGTGCAGTAACCTAGTAAGCAACAAGTAAGCTAGTAAGCAAGCAGCAAGCTAGTAAGAAAGCAGCTAGCTAGTAAGAAAGCATTATTGTAGGAAGCAAGCAGCAAGCTAGTAAGCAGGCAGGAAGCTAGTAAGCAAGCAGTAAGCAAGAAAGCAGGGAGCTGGCTAGTAAGAAAGCAGTTAGCTTTTATGCATATAGTCAGATAGTAAGCAAGCAGTAAGCAAGAAAGCAGGGAGCTGGCTAGTAAGAAAGCAGGGAGCTGGCTAGTAAGAAAGCAGATAGCTGGAATGCATGTAGTCAGCTAGTGAGCAAGCAGGATGCTAGTAAGCAAGCAGTAAGCTAGCAAGCGAGCAGCTGGCTGGTAAGAAAGCAGTAAGTAAGTAAGGAACCAGGAATGTAATAAGAAAGCAGTTAGGTAGTAACCAAGCAGTAAACTAGTAGGCAAACAGTAAGCTAGTAAGCGAGCATTAACATGGTAAGCAAGCAGTGTGCTAGTAAGGAAGCAGTAAGCTGGAATGAAGGCAATAATCTTATAAGCGAGCCGTTAGCTAGTATGCAAGTTGTGAGCTAGTAAGCAAGCAGCAAACTAGTAAGGAAGCACTAAGTTAGAAAGCAAGCAGCAAGCTAGTAAGCCAGAAACAAGCTAATGAGCAATCACTAAGCGAAAAAGCAAGCTGAAGGCTAGTAAGAAAGCAGGTAGCTAGTGACGAAGTACTAAGTTAGATAGCAAGCAGTAAGCTAGTAAGCAAACAGTAAGCTTGTAAGCTAGCAGTAAGCTGGTAAGCAAGCAGTGAGCAAGTAAGCAAGCAGTAAGGTGGTAAGCAACCAGTAAGCTAGTAAGTAATCAGCAGGCTAGTAAGAAAGCAATTAGCTAGTAAGAAAGCTGTATGCTAGTAAGCAAGCAGTAAGACTGAAAGCAAGCAAGAAGGTAGTATGCAAGCAGTATGCCAGTAAGCAAGCTGTAAGCTAGTAAGCAAGCAGTCAGCCTGAACGCATGTGGTAAGCTGGTAAGCAAGCAGTGAGCTAGTAAGCAACAAGTAAGCTTGTAAGCGAGCAGTAAGCAGGTAGGAAAACAGGTAGGAAGCATGCAGTAAGATAGTAAGCAAGCAGTAAGCTACTATTCAAGCAGTGAGCTAGTAAGCGAGGAGGAAGCAAGTAAGCAAGCAGTGAGCTAGTAAGCTAGCAGCAGGCTTGTAAGAAAGCAGTTAGCTACTCAGCAGGCAGCAAACTAGTAAGCGAGCAGTAATCTTGAAAGCAAGCATTGGTCCAGTAAGCGTGCAGGGAGCTAGTAAGGAAGCAGTATGCTAGTAAGCAAGCAGGAGGCTAATAAGAAAGCTGTAAGCTAGAAAGCAAGCAGTCAGTTAGTAACAAAGCAGTTTGCTAGGAAGGAAGCAGCTGGCTAGTAAGAAAGCAGTAGGTTTGTAAGGAAGCAGTAGGCTAGTATGCAAGCAGTAAGTCAGTAAGCAAGCTGTGAGCGAGTAAGCGTGCAAGAAGCTAGTATGGAAGCTGTAAACTGGTAATAAAGAAGGTAGCTAGTATCGATGTAGTAAGCCAGTCAGCAAGCAGAAGGCTAGTAAGCAAGCAGCAAGTTAGTAAGCAAGCAGTGAGCTAGTTAGCGAGAAGGATGCTAGTAAGGAAGCAGTTGGCTAGTAAGCAAACAGGGAGCTAGTAAGGAAGCAGTGAGCTAAAAACCAAGCAGTCAGCTAGAAGCAAGCAGCAAGCTAGCAAGCAAGCATTATGCTGGAAAGCAAGCAGCATACTAGCAAGAAAGCAATTAGCTAGTAAGAAAGCAGTATGCTAGAAAGTAATTAGTAAGCTACAAAGCAGGCTGTAAGCTAGTAGGCAAGCAGCGAGTTAGTAAGCAAGCAGTATGCGAGTAAGCTAGCAGTAAGCTAGTAAGCGAGCAGGAAACTAGTAAGGAAGCACTTAGCTAGTAAGAAAGCAGAATGCTAGTATTGAGGATCTATCTTTGTGATAGATTTCCCCAATCGCTTTCCGCAGAAAGAAGAAGGAATAATTTGTTGAAACGGTATAATGTGTAAGACACGGAGCCGACGAAATATGTGGAAGACTTTTCTCCGCGGTCCGGGTTGTCGCACGACTAACTTCAAACCGGGAAAAATCCCGGCTATATATGCGTCGCCAAATGTTCGGCAGACCTATTGGTTTTGTGACATGGCCTGGGCCGACGTCGAACAGAGAAAAATCGCGAAGATTCGGAAACACAAATTATATCTATTCTCAACACTCCCACTTATTTTGAATGTCCGCTTATATTTAATTTTTCTCTCGGATAGCAAAACGGCTGCTTTTGCAGAGGCTTAGCAAAGCTATCAGCCAATTGTTCTTTCGTTTGAACATATTTAATTTCTACTTCTCCACGATTAACGACATCACGAGTAAAATGGTACTTTATACCGATGTGTTTCGAGCGCTTATGGTTTTCGGAACTATTAGCAATTTTTATGGCCGCTTGGTTATCGACAAAAGCAGGGACGATACAGCACACAACATCCAATTCATTCAACATACGACGTAACCAAACCGCTTCTTTCACATCGTGAGCTAACGTGATATATTCCGACTCAGCGGTCGAAATGACAACGACCTTTTGCAATTGACTGGACCACGAAATTGGTCCACTATTCAAAATATAGACAAATCCACTCCTAGATCTTCGAGTCTCTGAGCATCCGGCATAATGAGCATCCGCGAATCCCGAAATATCAAGCGAACTTCCACTATTTCCGTAAACTATTCCGTGATCACATGTTCCATTTAAATAACGCATTATTTTCTTTACCGATTGCCAATGAGTGTCGTCGTAAGAACTCAAGAATTGACTTGCGTAATTGACCGCAAATTCGATATCCGGGCGACAAACTCGTGCAGCGAATAATAAAGAGCCTATTGCCTCACGAAACGGTATTTTACTGTCAGTCGCATGTGTTTGTTTTTGCATGGGCATACCTGGTTCCGCAGGTACACTTGACGGATTTGCTTCATGCATATTAAAGGTCTTTAATATTTTCTTAATATAGCCCGGTTGAGAAATTTTTAAGAGTCGTCGTTCACGTTCGTGTTTAATCTCGAAACCGAGAAATTCATCGGCCCGATCTACCGAGATATTAAGATTACCTTCTAAATAATCTAAGACACTCTTAATTGCATTCTCGCTTTTGCTCATAATCAAATCATCATCCACATACAGGGCTAAATACACTTTTAAACTTTCCACTACACCGACAAGCACGCACTTATCACTTGCGATGTTCACGAGATTAAATTCGTTCAGAAACCTCGTGAACTTCTCGTTCCAGCATTTGGGTGACTGCTTCAACCTATACAAGCTGCGATGTAGCGGGAAGACTGCATCCGGTTGGCTCTTACTTGTGTATTCTGGAGGCTGCTCCAAATAAATTTCTTCTTGAAGATCGCCATATTGAAAAGCGGTTTTCATATCAAACTTCATTATTTCATAATCTTCTTCCGCAGCTATTGCAACAAGAGTTCTAATGGACACGCAGCGAACGACAGGTGCGAATGTGTCAAAAAAATCGATTCCTTCTTGTTGTATCTCTTCAGATTTCCAGCTGCATCATTTTTGATTGAGAAAACCCATTTGCGGAGTCTCACTTGAGCCGTCACAACGTTAGGACGTACTTGTTTACGCTCGTGCCAGTGAGTTTACCATTCAATTCTATTAAATAGTGAACCTGTTACGGTAAAATAAGTTTCTGTGCTTTCTGTGTTCTGAGGTACTTTTCGTCGAAGGAGTATCAGCATAAATGAGTGCCTCCAATATTGGAGGTGCCCATCCTCAACGTTGTGTAAACTATACTGAAGTAAAACCAACAATGTCTACAACAATGTCCACATCAAAAGTATCGTATGCTCAAGTTACCCAAAATGTTTTTGTTCCGAAAAAGGATCATGCCATTGTAGTCGATGCAATAGAAGGAATCACGATCAAAAAATACACCATATCCATTGGAAAATTAGTCGGCCCAACTAATATACGATTCAGATCCAGAATTTCTCACGGGAGAGTATGTCTATATTTGAGCAGTCAAACTATCGTTGACACTCTCCTCAGTACCCACAAAAATGTAAACATTAGCGGTCACATTTTTGAAATACGTCTGCCTGTTTCTCCTGCTAAACGTATATTATTGTATAATGTATGCCCAACAATACCGAACAATATCATCGAAAATAAATTAATTGAACTGAATATATCTATAAAATCTCAAATATCGTATATTCGAGCAGGAATGACTGAACCTGGATACAGTCATATTCTGAGTTTCAGAAGACAAGTGTATATTGAACCAGATGATATTAATAAACTACCAGATGCTATGCAAATAAACTATGATAACACATTATACTGGATTTACATTTCAACTGTAAAATTGACGTGTTTCATTTGTAAAGCAGAAGGTTATCTCGCCAAGCACTGTAAAAATAGTGGCACTGTCAATCAAGAATCTTCAGTTACCGTTTAGCAGGAAGATCATACTTCTTTCACTCCAATGGTCGACCTTGAGAAGGAATCCAGTAATGATATGACTACTTACAGTCAAGTGATGGATGACATATCTGATAATAACAACCTTTCTCAAGAAATTCATCAGGATTAACAAGCATCAAACGAAGAAAACAATTCATTCAAAGTTCCTCTTGTACTCAGCATCAAACGTCCTCATTCAGACACCAGTTCGGTCTACAACTCCTCTAATTTAAGTGAAATTCCAACTACTACGGACATCGAAATTAAAAAAACCATATGCAAAAACATAAAAAAAAAAAATAAGAAGTCTAAGACAGATAGCTTTTCAGATGAATTTAAAGAACAATTCGATCTTATAAAACCACTCATTAAGAGTACGACACAAAACCCTCCTCTCAGTGTTGAGAATTTATCCAATTTTATTGTGGAAAGTTCGAACAACTCAGATATACAAGGACTTGCTTCTAAATTCACCAACGACACTCCAGCACTTATCGAAATGTTTAAAGAAACGCAAAAACGCATCAAAAAGAAAAAATGTAAGGTTCTGACTTCCAGTATTATTAAAAAGTTACTATCAAATAAGAAAGACACTTCTAGTAAGGATTTTAGCTCTACAGAAGACCAATGAATAATTCAAATT
The DNA here is from genome assembly GCF_051014445.1 of Colletes latitarsis. Taxonomy (NCBI): domain Eukaryota; kingdom Metazoa; phylum Arthropoda; class Insecta; order Hymenoptera; family Colletidae; genus Colletes; species Colletes latitarsis. The sequence goes on along the minus strand of NC_135141.1, from coordinate 4,944,016 downwards.
TGTTATTTCAATCGCAATCTCCCACCTATTCTACTCAACGTAGTCGCAGCTCCTCAAATTTACGTCTGTTCTTCTGGAATGCAAGAAGCATCATACAACGGAAAGAAGAAGTTGAAGTTTTGTTAAAAAATTTAGACATATTTGTGTGTGTGGAATCGTGGTTGACTCCCGAAAAAGACTTAAAGTTTCCAAGCTTTAATGCATATAGACGTGATAGATTGCATTCTCGCGGAGGCGGCATTATTTTTCTTATACGTAAGTCCATTGCGTTTTCAGAGATAAATCATTTAATTTCAGTTCATGACTTCATCGAAATTGGTGGCGTAAATTTAACTAATATTAATCCTCCTTTAAAGATCATATCTTGTTATAGAACTTCAGGTTCTGTTCTTTCCCAATCTCAATGGGATCAACTAGTTAGTAATATTGGAAGAAATGACAATTGTATTTTCATGGGGGACTTTAACTCCCATCATAGGATATGGAATTGTTCCATTACTGACCAGAATGGTGAAAGGCTTTTGCAGGCTATTGATAATAATGATTTATTTCTGCATAACCCAAATTCATTCACTCATATCGATCTTTATAGGAATAATAAGTCTAATATTGACCTCATCCTATCATCTATGAATATTGCAGATAAAATTAACATTAAGGTTTCTGATGAAACTCTAGGTTCTGACCATTATCCTATCTTTTTTGACATTTTGGTCGAAAAAAATTATTATTATAGAAAATCTTTTAAAATTGATTCTGTTCGCACTGATTGGGACGGTGCCCTATCATACCTAGATATTCATTATGTTGATTTTTTTGATCCTCTTTATGACACTTTAACTGCTAGTGAAAAATATAAATTTTTTATTAATGTACTAACGAATTCTATTAAGCACAACACTCCTGAAAGGAAAAGAGTAAATCTTCGTAGACATAGAAATCCTGTCCCTTGATGGGACTTGGAATGTGATAAGTTCAAAAGACTAAGAAGAGCTGCATATAAAAAATGGGAATATTCTCATAACCTAACTGATTTAATTAACTATAAGAAAATTGCAGCACAAACAAGGAAATTATTTAAAAAAAAAAGAAGGATAGTTTTAGGGAATTTGCTGAAAAAATCAACATTCACACTGATACAAAATTTGCTTGGAACAGAGTTAGAATTTTAAAAAATAAATGGGTTAAAATTAACCCAAAGAGCATAACTGAGAATCTCCAAAATGAAAATCAAATTTTGTCTTCTCTGGACAAGATTAGTCCTCCATGGGTTTCTATCGATCCTACCTATATACCAAACGGTAATGTCAATGAGTTTTTTTATGTATGCTTCAATCTAACCGAATTTAACGCTGCCTTAGCCTCACGATATGATGGCTCGGCTCCGGGTCTTGACGGGATCAATTATCTAGTTATCAAAACATTATCTGTACAATATAAGCTATTACTTCTAGATATTTATAACGAAATTTACTTATCAAATGACTACCCTCAGGAATGGAATCAATATTTCATTCATTTCATTGAAAAATCAGACAAAAAAAGCATCCGTCCTATAGCCCTTTCCTCTTGCTTCTGTAAACTGTTTGAAACGTTTATAAAAAATAGGTTACAATGGTGGATTGAACACCAAAATCTACTTCCAGCTAGCCAAACGGGTTTTCGTAAAGGGCAATCATGTATAGATAATGCCACCAAGCTAATGTTATACATTCAGGAAGGATTTTATAAGAGAAAGGATACCTTGGCAGCCTTTTTGGATGTCCAAGGTGCTTTTGATAACGTTAATTGCGATATTTTGTTGAACAAACTGGCCTCTGTAGGTTGCACTGACCGTTTAATTCGATTTGTTAAATTTTTAACGTACATAAGGGAAATATTCACAAGTTTGACAGGCGACGAAGTTAGATTTGTTTTCAAAGGTGTCCCTCAAGGAGGTGTATTAAGTCCACTTCTTTATCTAATATATGTTTCAAAAATTACTGAAAATTTGCCCAAAAATATTTATGTATCTCAATTCGCAGATGACATTGCAGTTTATTCAAAAATCTCTCCACTAAGAAAATGTAAACATCTTATAGAAAGATCTATTTTCATTATAAAGTGTAACCTTCTTTTATTAGGTTTGGAACTTAGCCCACAGAAAACAGCCTTCCTTCACTTTAACAACAATAAGATCCTTCCTGGACAAACTGAAATTAAAGTAAATGATTGCATTATCAAATCTAGCTGCTCCACTCGATTCTTAGGAATAATTTTTGATTATGAACTATCTTTCAAGATTCATTTATCTTATGTTCAAAACAAATGTATGAGGGCCTTAAATATCGTTAAATTTCTATGCGGAACATGGTGGGGCTCAGACCCAACAACATTATTAATTCTTTACAAAAGTTTTGTTCGTTCAAATATTGATTATGGATGCTTCATTTATTTTTCTATACGTAAAGATCTAAACTACAAACTAGAAAAAATTCAATTTTCTGCCATTAGATCGGCTTTAGGTTATCGTATATCTACTCCTACCAACATTCTATTGGCTGAGTCAAAGCTCCCGTTAATAAGAGACCGTGTCAAATTCTTATGTAATAGTTACTTGAGTAAAGTTATTTCCAATACTTCCATCCTGGTCAACAATGAAATACATCAATATTATTCCAAGTCCAGAAATTTTAAACGCAAGAGGAAAATACTTATACATCAATGTATTGATGATATCCCTATCATAAAAAGAAATTTAAGAATCAGTAACTGTTATGATATTTATCGTCTGGATTATAATGTTATTATTAATTCGATTCCAATAAATACTGAACTTGGTCATGATCTTAAAATATGTGACCATCCAAATTCCATATTACATAATTGGCTTTCAAACTGTGACTCATACGCAATTTTTACTGATGGTAGTAAAATTCCAGGTTCTAACTCTGTTGGATCTGGATGCATTTGTAAGGATTTAAATATATCTACCAAAAAAAGCATCCCATCTAGTGCTTCTATATTTATGGCTGTATGCATTGCTTTAATTGATGCTCTTGACATTGCTCCTTTGGACACAAACCAAAATTATAAAATACTTACCGATTCTCTCAGTGCCCTGCTATGTCTACAAAGGTCAAAGATTAATATAATGACCAACTTATGTATTTATGAAATTAAGGAGAAATACTTTAAGTTCAAGAAAAGCACATCAAATAATAGCAGTATAGAATTTGTTTGGATTCCGTCCCATTCAGGCATTGTTGGAAATGATGAGGCTGACGCCTTAGCTAAGTCGGCTACACTAGAACGAGCTAATAAGAGTATTGTCATTCCATTTTCTGATTTACGGGAATTTTTTAAACACAAATGTAGACAAAGTACTAGTGATTTCACAATGCAGCAGGGTCAATTTAAAGGCAAGGAATACTTTCAATATTATGTTAGAGATGCGACTGCGCCATGGTTCTCGGGTAGAGGTTTATCACGGCAATTTATTGTCACATTCAATCGTTGTAGAGCAGGTCACTATCATCTTGCAGCATCTCTTTCACGACTACACATAATAGATGATCCCAAATGTAACTGCGGTAATGAGGTTCAAGATCTTAACCATATCATTTGGCAATGTACCTTGTTTGAATCACAAAGAGTTGATCTTATGAAAAAATTAAGGAATCTCAAACTGCTTCCATCCTTAAATATCAGATCGTTACTTTATGAACCGAATATTCATGCATGTTATTTTCTTTTCAATTTTCTCAAGCAATGTAATTTAAAGATTTAAAGTGATGTACTTATGTGTTATATACCTAATGTGTCCCACGGTTCCGATATTCTTAATGCTTAACAGTAAGATGTACATATATTACTAATGTATAGCTTTATAACCCCCTATGGGGGGTTTCAATGAAGCTTTCAATATAATAAAAAAAAAAAAAAAAATAGTAAGCAAGTAGTAAGCTAGTAAACATGCAGTGAGCCAGTAAGCGAGCAGTAAGCTAGTAAGCAACCAGTAAGCTAGAAACAAAGCAGTAAGCTGGTAAGGAAGCAGTTAGCTAGTAAGGAAGCAGTATGCTAGTAAGCAAGCAGTACCCTAGAAAGCATGCAGCAAGCTAGATAGCAAGCAGGAATCGAGTATGTCAGCCGTAATCATGTAAGCAAGCACTAATCTAGTAAACAAGCAGTGAGCTATGAAGCGAGGAGGAAGCTAGTAAGGAACCAGTGTGCTAGGAAGCGAGGACTAAGCTAGTAAGGATGCTGTTTGCTAGTAAGGAAGCAGTATGCTAGTAAGCAAGCAGTAAGCTAGTAAGTGACCAGAAAGCTAGTAAACAAGCAGCAGGCTAGTAAGAAAGCTGGTAGCTAGTAAGAAAGCTGTAAGTTAGGTAGAAAGATGGAAAGTAGTATGCAAGCAGTGAGCTAGTAAGCGAGGAGGAAGCTAGTAAGCAACAAGTAAGCAAGTAAGCAAGCAGTAAGATGGTAAGAAAGCAGGTAGCTAGTTAGCAAGTAGTAAGCTAGTAAGCGGCCAGAAAGCTAGTAAGCAAGCAGTGAGCTAGTAAGGAGGCAGTTAGCTAGTAAGGAAGTAGTAAGCTAGTTATCAAGCAGTAAGCTAGTAAGCAAGCATTGTGCTAGTAAGCGAGCAGGAAGCCAGTAAGGAAGCATTCGGCTAGTAAGAAAGAAGTAAGTTAGTAAGAAAGCAGTAAGTTAGTAAGCATTGGGGGGGGGCCGAGTTGTGCTCCCCCGCCTAGGCAGGGCCGCCGAGGTCGTGCAACGGGGATGGCAAAGGGGCCTAAAGCCTCCGACAATCAAAGGAGAGAGTCCGCTCTGGCCCCTCCAACTACATTGCTGAATAAAAGCGGAGAGGGTAACTGTGTCACCTGCAGTCAAACAGGAAGATGCCGCTGTGGCCTCCCCGTCGATGGAGGTGGACGAAGCTGCCGGGGGGATGGGCTCCTTCCGGCGCCGCAGTCGAAGGGTGAGGGGGAGCGCCCCGCCCCAACCGAGTATCAGGGCCTGGAGAAGGCTGTGAATGCTTAAAGTTCACTCTCCTGCAGGCCAATTTGGCGAGGACCCGCAGGGGTCATGACATGTTCGTCCACACCCTGCGACCCGAAAGGTAGGCTTGGCCATCGCCACTGAGCCGTACACAGTTCTTGATCAGCCCAATAGGATCGGGAGCCTGTGCAGTTTGGTGGCGATGGCCTGGGCGTGGCCGCCAGACTCTTCTTCCCTATCCATCCTGTTCCGTGGGGAGAGGGTGCTTGCTGGCGGACCAGTGGGGGACCATCGCAGTTGTGGGTTGCTAAGTGTCGCCCATCTGCGACCTCGCCACATATGCGGCATACCTGAATGGGGTGGGCGATTGTATCAGAAGATGCCTACCCCGTCCGGTACTGGTCCTGGGGGACTTCAATGCCCATGCTGCTGCATGGGGCAACCCCAGGAGCAACTGCCGTGGCGAGACGCTATTGGGATGGGCGGCTGAGCACGACCTCCGGCTGCTGAATCGGGGCTCCGAAGCCACGTTCGTATGGCCGCAGGGAAAGTCCATCATCGATTTGACGTGGGCAACTCCTGCGGCCCTGCGACTCGTGTCGGGGTGGCGAGTGGCCGTAGAGGTGGCCACACTTAGTGACCACCTCTACATCACCATGTCAGTGAGGGCCACCCCGGCGCGAAGAGAGCCTCTGAGCTGGGGGCGTGTAGCAGATGTCGCAGCCCCCCCCCCCCCACGATGGTCCCTCAAAGGAGTGGAATGGACGATGGCGGAGGCAGCCGCAATAGTGGCAGCCTAGTCCGCACCAGAGGGCGGACCCGTCGACGACATTGAGCGGGAGGCTGAGTGGTTCCGGGGCAAAATGGTAGAGGTTTGTGATGCCTCCATGCCTCGGGCCAAGCCTCCAAGAAGCCAGGGTGCGGCGTATTGGTGGTCGCCGCATATCGAGCAGTGCAACGTTCGATGTGCGCGCGCCCGCCGAAGATATACCCGCGCCAGGAGATCACGTCGTCGATGCCCGACCGTGGAGCAGATGGCGCGCATCTACGAGGAGTTCACCATGGAGAGACGTACCTTCCAGCGTGCCATCCGAGACGCCAAGGCACGGGCATGGACGGACCTCTTCGGGGAGCTGAACAGAGATCCGTGGGGGCGCCCGTATAAGCTTGTAATGGACAAGCTTCGTCCATGGGCGCCCCCTCTGACGGAGACTCTCGACCTCCGGTTTTTAGAGGAGGTGGTGTCAACCCTGTTCCCGGGGTCTAACCGGGTCGGGGTACCACCTCCTCGAGAACCCTGGGACTCCACCATCTGGTCCGAAGAACTGGAGGTCACCCCCGAGGAGATGGGCCGGGCCGTTCGTCGGAAGAATGCTTGGAGGGTTGCTCCGGGTCCCGACGGCGTGCCCGGCCAGGTGTTGACCTGTGCCCTTGGCGTCTTGAGCCCGCGGTTCGGGAGGTTGCTGAGCGGTTGCCTCCGCCGAGGGGTATTCCCCTCGCCCTGGAAGGCGGCGCGGCTGGTCCTTCTTCAGAAGGTGGGAATGCCCGCAGGTACGCCCTCTGCGTACCGGCCGGTGTGTTTGTTGGATGAGGCGGGCAAGCTCTTTGAACGCATAGTGGCTGCCCGCCTCTCCAACTACCTGTCCACAGTAGGACCCGACTTGGCCCCCTGCGAATTCGGCTTTAGAGAGGGACGCTCCACGCTCGATGCCGTCCAGCTGGTCCGGTCCCTCTCTCAGGGGGCCACCTCCCAGGGCAGGGTGGCACTGGCGATATCACTGGATATCGTCAATGCTTTTAACACCCTGCCCTGGGAGGCGATTATGGGGGCGCTAGACTTTCAACGTGTGCCCCCATACCTGAGGAGGATAGTTGGGTCCTACCTTAGCGACAGGTGGATCAGTTGCACCGGCCGGGATGGAGTATACATGCGAAGCGGAGTCGTACGCGGTGTTCCGCAGGGGTCGGTTCTAGGACCCCTGCTATGGAACATCGGGTACGACTCGGTACTGCGGGCGCCTCTGCCCGCTGACGTAGCGCTGGCGTGTAATGCCGACTGATTGGAGAGGGACAGCGCTCGCCGCGGAGGTGGCGGTGGCCACCGTCGTTGCTGAAATCCGCACGCTAGGCCTAGAGGTGGCACCTCAGAAAACGGAGGCCATGTATTTTCAAAAACTTGGCCCCCGTGGAGTGCCGCCGGCCGGCCTGCGGATCCGAGTTGGGACAGCCTACGTCGAGGTGAAGGCTCATATGAAGTATCTGGGCCTGATCCTCGACAGCCAATGGCGCTTCGTCGAGCATTTCGACCGCTTGGCGTGGAGAAGGCGGCTGCCGCGTTAGGCCGCCTTCTTCCGAATATCGGAGGGCCTGATGTTGGAGTCCGCTGCCTCTATGTGGAGGTGTTGCGATCAATTGCCCTCTACGGGGCCCCAATTTGGGCCCCGCAACTGGATGCCAGCCAGCGCAGCACGGAGATGCTCCCGTCGGCTGGCAATCCGGGTTGTTAGAGGGTATCGCATCATCTCCCATGAGGCGGCGACTACCCTGGCGTGTCTCCCTCCCCTGGAGCTCCTAGCCTAGAGAAACCAATTGGTTTTCCGGCATTTCAGAGGAGCTTCAGGAGGCTGGGAGGCCGCCAGAGGACAGGAGACAAGCGGTCGAAGCGACGAGGCGCCATGCCCAACGGACCGTTTTGTTTGTGTGGTTCCACCAACTAATTCAGGCTGGAGGAGCCACACAACGGTCCGTTGGTGCAGTCCTGCCACATTGGCAAGAGTGGCAGGACAAAGCGGGTAGGTTGTCCTACATGATGTGACATAGGTACTCACCGAGCATGGTTGCTTTGGTGAGTACCTGTGTCGAATAGGGAAGGAGGCGACGGCGGTGTGCCACCACTGTGGAGACTCTCGGGACACGGCGCAGCTCACGCTGGCAGCCTGCCCAGCGTGGGTAGATGAGCGCCGTGTTCTGCAACAGGAAGTTGGGAGGAACCTCTCGCTGGCCCCAGTAGTTGGCAAAAAGGTGGCCAGCGAGAGGGCGCGCAAGCAGGCCGCGCATCTCGCTCGGCGAGGGAGGGCTCGGAGAAGGGCCAGGGCGAGGAGACCTTCGCCTCCTGGCCCCTTCCAATAGCCCTGAGGTCCTATGAGACCTCTAAGAGGTTGAGCGGCCCGTCAGCTCTCACCTGCGGACACCACGTCGACGGCCAGCCCGGTACTCGGTGCTAGGGGCCCGAGCACCGAAGGCAGCCCCGGTTCCGCGAGCGTTGGGTGACCTGGCGTCCGCGGCGGAGAAATCAGGGGGGTGGGACAGGTCGTTCATCCCCCCGGGATGAGCCACGACAAGCAAGGCGCGGCGGGGGACTCTGTGATGTCTCACTAGAGTTCCCGGTCCCCCGCCGTAGCGCCGGAGGATGGTCACCGTGGGGTTATAGCCGGTAAGAGTCCCGCACCACACCGAGGCCCTCCCCTACTTAAGGGTCTCGGGGTGTCCATGAGGATTTCCCCACGTAAAAAAAAAAAAAAAAAAGTAAGTAAGCAAGCAGTGAGCTAGTGACAAAGCATTTACTTCGTAACAAAGCAGTAAGCTTGTACGTAACCAGTAAGCTACTAAGCAAGCAGTAAGCTGGTAAGAAAGCAGTTAGTTAATAAGCACGAGGTACCTGATGCTTATCACACCGTAAGCCTCCTGTTGGTCGTCGCAAAGACCCATTCACAATTCCTTTTTTGGTTTTGTGAATGGTACGTGACGGCAGGAGGAACGGGGGCCTTGGCTTAACCGCCCGGGACCGCGAGTATGGCGACTCTATAAAATCGCCCTCCAATCCTAAGTTATGGTGCGCGGCGATGGGATGCATGGTTGGGGGAGGAGGCCCAATCCCAAGCGACCACCTCCGGGGCACCTGCCGAACCCCCGGAGTATATAGGCTTACCCGGGTAAGGCGGCTCTGCCCGGGCGGACCTTTTCTTCCGACCTGCTCGTGGGATTACTATGGAGTTCAAAATTAAAACGGGGATGGGACGGGGTAAGTCAGAGGGGGAGGACGAAGGCGGTGTTGGGACTTGAGTGACGGCGCTCGCGCCACCTACAGCGCCTGGCCCGGCTTCGTGGAGGGTGGAGGAGGACCACGAGACTGCGTCAGTCTCGTCCTTCTCCTCCATCAGGAGCCTCATAGGCTCCAAGAGAAAGAGGACGGGGCAGGCCGTCAATGGAGTGGGCAGGGCGATGAGCCCGGTTGTCCGTATAAGTTGTCTCAGGGACGAGGTGACTGAGGAGATATCGGAGAGGATCTCCTCGTCCCTGAGACGAGTGGAGAAGGTGGCCGCTGCCTGCTCCTTTAAGGGGCAGAAGAGCGGCGAGGCAGAGGCTCCGAGGGAGGCTGCCCAAATGATGAGGGACGCGGTGCGGGAGCTAAGCGGGCGGAACGCCCGTCTGCAGCTCCTGTTGGAGGAGGAGCGACGGGGGAGGATGAGGGCAGAGGCGCGCTGGAACAGCGCGGCCCTCCCTCCTGTCCTCCCTCCTCCTACGGCGCGCCCTCCTGCGGTCGTTAGGAAGCGGAGTGCGGCGGAGGTGGTGCGGGCCCGCACGGGCCCTTCCATACGCACTCCGCCCGCGCAGAGGTCCCCATCCACCTCAGAGGACGATCTCCTGAGGATAGGGGACATGATTGATAAGAGCCTGGCCGCCTTCCGGGAGGAGCTCCTCCCCGGAAGAGCGGTCGGTGGAAGGGTGGTGCAACCCCGACCAGTGCCAGCAAGGCCGGGGAAGGCGAAGGTGGGGGGAGCGAAGGCTCCGCCCACCGTGGCGACTCCGGGGCCTCGGGTCGTGACCCCCAAGGGGGGGTGTCGTGGAGCGAGGTTGTGGGGCGGAGGGCGAGGAGGGCGGCGAGGAAGGCCTCGCAGGCGCAGCCTCCGCCCCCGCCGCCCGCGGCCAAAGGAAAGGCCGCGAGGGCGCGACTTGGCCGCCCCCCTAAAACGGCAGCGGTAGCGCTGACCGTTGCGCAGGGGGGTGATCTGACCCTCGCGGAGGCGATGCGGCTCGCCAGGGACAATGTGTCCCTGGAAGAGCTTGGCATCGCTTCCGTCAGGGCGAAGCGGGCCGTGACTGGGGGTCTCCTGCTGGAGATCCCCGGCCCAGACGGCGGCGTGAAGGCCGACCGGCTCGCCCAGAGGCTCCGGGAGCAGCTGGGCGAGCGGGGTGTCCGGGTCTCGCGGCCCACGAAACGCACGGAGATGCGCGTGTGTGGGCTGGGCGACTGGGCCACCGCGGAGGACGTGGCGCGTGCCCTAGCAAGGGCGGGGGATTGCCCTGAGGGGGATTTGCGGGTCGGGGAGATCCGCAGATCTCCTTCCGGCTTGGGGTCCGTGTGGGCCTGCTGCCCCCTCTCCGCCGCCCATAAATTGGCGGAATCCGGGAGAGTTTTGGTGGGGTGGGTTTCGGCGCGAGTGGAGATACTGGCGCCGCGCCCGCTCCAGTGTCACCGCTGCCTCGAATTGGGGCATGTGAGGCAGTGGTGCACCTCGCCGGTGGACCGCAGCGGTCAATGTTACCGCTGCGGGGCGAAGGACCACCGCGCGAGCCAGTGCTCGGCGGCTCTCCACTGCCCGCTATGTGCGGACAGGGGGATGCCAGCCGACCACAGGGTGGGGAGCAGGAAGTGCTCTCCCCCCTCCCGGAAGGAGAGGAAGAGGGGGGCCGTTCCGGCTCCGGCGCCGCGGGCGGTGGCATCGTCCACCATGGAGAAGGACGGTGCCACGGGGACGGACAGCCGGGAGGAGGCTGGGGCGGTCGGTAATTAATGGCGCCCCGCCTCCTCCTCCAGGCCAACCTCAACGACTGCCGCGCGGCACAGGATATGATGTGGGGGGTTGGCCTGGCTGTCGCCGCCGAACCGTACCGCGTTCCTGATCACCCTCATTGGGTGGGCGACGCGGACGGCTTGGTGGCGACGGTATGGGGAGGTGGCGACGGGTCCCCGCCGTTCTCCATGCCGGAGCGCGGTCGGGGATTCGTCGCCCTGGACTGGGGGGGAATCGCCGTGTTGGGGTGCTACATCGCGCCTCGCTGCGATCACGTCGCGTTCGAGCAGTACCTGGCCGAGGTCGCGGCATGCGTGCAGTGCTGCCCGGCCCGGCCGGTGCTGGTCCTGGGGGACTTCAACGCCAAGTCGGTGGCGTGGGGGTCCCCGAGGACTTCCGTTCGCGGCGGGATCCTGGGCGACTGGGCGGCGGGGCTCAACCTTCGGTTACTGAACCGGGGGTCGGAGCACACGTGTGTACGGCGATATGGGGGGTCTATCGTGGATATTGGATTCGCGACCCCCAACGCCGTGCGCATAGTGTCGGGGTGGCACGTGGTCGCGGGGGCAGAGACACTCTCGGACCACCGGTATATACGGATGGAGGTCTCTGCCGCCGTGGGGGATGCATCCCGACACCACCGTCCGGGTGGTACCCCACCGCGCCGCTGGGCGCTTCGGCGCCTGGACAAGGACGCCCTGATGGCAGCTACCCTCGCTGCAACTTGGCCGCAGGGGGCGGCCGAGTTGCCGAGTATAGAGGAGGAGGTCGCCTGGCTCGGGGGGATGGTCGCGAACATATGTGACGCGGCGTTGCCCCGGGTCGGGCGGGCTTCTCCTCGCCGGGCGGTGTACTGGTGGTCCGCCGCGATTGCGGAAATGCGAGACGCGAGTGTCTGCGCCCGACGCCAGTACACCCGCGCGCGCCGTCGTCTACGGAGAGACGATAGCGTGGCGCGAGCGAGGGCAGATGACCTGTTTGAGGCATACCGCATGTCGCGGATGGCTCTGCAGGTCGCCATCAAACGGGTCAAGACACGGGCATGAAAGGAGCGGCCCCGGGTCCGGATGGTGTGCCCGGCCGGGTTTGGGTCTTAACCCACGGCGTCCTTGGGGCCGACCTCAGGCGGTTGTTTAACCGATGCCTGAGGGACGGGCGATTCCCCCCCAGTTGGAAAGTAGCGAGGATGGTCCTCCTCCGGAAGGAGGGTCGGCCCGCGGAGTCTCCATCCGCATACCGGCCCATCTGTCTCCTCGACGAGGTGGGCAAACTCTTCGAGCAAGTGATTGCTGCCCGCCTCGTCGAGCACTTGTCGCGGGGTGCTCCGTTCCTGGCCGACTGCCTGTATGGTTTCCGGGGGGGGGGGCGGTCGACGGTCGACGCGATCAGTCGGGTCAGGACCCTCTCGGAGTCGGCCGGCTCCCGGGAAGGGGTGGCGTTGGCGGTATCGCTGAATATTGCCAACGCGTTTAACACCCTTCCCTGGGGGGAGATACGGAAGAGGCTCGAATATCATCGGGTCCCCCCGTGTCTCCGGGCAGTGGTCGGGGATTATCGCCGCGGCAGGTAGATCGAGTATCCGGGCCGGGATGGTGATATGCGGAGGGAGGTATACTGCGGGGTTCCGCGAGGGTCAGTCCTCGGGCCACTCCTGTGGAGCATCGCGTACGACGCGGTGTTGCGGGATGACCTCCCCGACGACGTCAGTGCCGTGTGTTATACAGATGACACACTGGTGCTGGCCGTCGGGGCTCAGTGGGGGAGGGCCAAACGCCTCGCCGAGGAGGGGGCGCAACGCGTCGTCGACCGGATCAGGGGGATGGGAATGACGGTGGCGGTCCATAAGACCGAGGTGATAGCGTTCCATTCACCTCGGCAGGAACCGCCACCCCCTCTGATCCGGCTGGGTGGGGATGATATCGAGGTGAAGCCCCGGATGAGGTATCTGGGGCTGATCCTCGATAGCTACTGGCGCTTCCAGGAGCATTTCCACTGCCTGGTTTCCCGGTTGGAGAGGATGGTCTCGGCTTTAAGCCGGATCCACCCCAACCTGGGGGGCCCGGCGGGACGAGTCCGCCGCCTCTATGTGGCAATGGTTCAGTCGGTGGCCTGTTACGAGCCAGGGCCGTGCAGCGCGCGTGGCTGGCGAGTGCGAGAGAGAGTATGGAATATGGTATCAATTTGTTAGTTAGGTACACGGACGAACCCGATGCAAAATCGGGTAGCCGCTAGGATAGTTGATAACGAGGACGAACCTGACGCGAAATCAGGGGGCCTCTGGGATGGAGTCACGTACGGACGAACCTGGTACGAAACCAGGGAGCCGTAGGAGGGTGGTACGTCGTGAACGAACCCGATGCGAAATCGGGGAGTTAGTAGGATAATTGATAACGACGCAGACGAACCCAATGCGAAATCGGGGAGCTGCTAGGAGGTTGGAAGAAACGCAGACGAACTCGATGCGTAATCGAGGAGCTGCTGGGAGGTTGGATAAATCACAGACGAACCTGATGCGAAATCAGGGAGCTGTAGGATGCGGACGAACCTGATGCGTAATCAGGGAGCCGCTGGGATGGTAATAGATTGCGTGGACGAACTCGATGCGTAATCGAGGAGCTACTAGGTTGTAAGAGGTTGTATTTGGATTTGGGGATGTGTTCATTCAACTCGTAACTACGAATTATTAAGTATAATATAACCCAAGCGGTAAGGTTATATTATTATGGGAACGTTTAACTAATAATAATGGCTTTATATAATTATGGGTTAAAGAAGTTGGATAACTCTGATTTGATAAAAAAGTAGATATATTCTTAAATCAACAAATAAAATACAAGTGTTTCGTGTATCTTATGTCGCGATCAAAGAATGATTATATTTACCTAAAATGACCTTGCACGTTGTTGACGCACTGGCGATGCGGGGGTATGTCAGTTGGAAATAAAGGCCGCAATAGAATTTATGCCGGTTCACGGATTCTATATGGTTTGATACGAAAGGGTACGGTAGCCCGATCTCGCAAGATACAACTGACTATCAAATCGTATACGCGTGACAAGAGACGTGACGTTGACTCTAACGTGACGGTACGATTATGATCTCCCGAGTAAGAAAATCAAGGGGTTTATATACCCAAAAATCCGTGGGGGAGGATTCAAATGCACGTTAGACATTACCATATTTGGTAATCTCCGAATTGCGTTAGTCACCGAGCAGCTGTATCTCGTGAGAACTAACTCTACATTCCAGAGGGTAGATAAGTAGCAGGGCGTTTTCCTAATGCACGCAAGTGGTACAGAAAAATTGGGGAACGAAACGTTCGGCATACGTAACATCTCCTCCCCAAGATGAAACATCGCGTTATGCGTGATGCTTTCACATTGGAAAACGCACTGTTACTTATTTATAAGAGAAAATAATAAAGGTCGCGCAAAGTAAAATAATTCGAAGCTAAACGTGTCGGGTGTAGTGTTGTGTTGTGGCGTGTACTTATCGATAATGTTGTCTTTTAGTTCCGCTCAACGTAGCCCACCTCCAACCAATGCTGTGCTACGTCTACTGGTGGCTGTCCTGGTAGACGGTCCAGGTGCAGTGTCGCAGCGATTCCGTCTTCTGTATCGTCCATTTCAGTGATGCGTCCTGGTGTTTCGTAATTATTTTATTATCAGCTTGAATTACTACGTTGTTTCGATCTGTCACGTCTATAATTTTGTACGGTCCAATGTAATGCGGGTCGAATTTACTTGTACGAGGTTCTAGAAGTACGTAAACAAAATCGCCTATGTTGAAATCTGCTGGTTTTGAATGCCTGTCATAGTAAGTTTTTGAACGGAATTTTGCTTTATTTAAATTATTTGATGTGATGTTGCGGATTTTGGTCATATGCGAAATCAAGTCTTGTAAATAATCTCCGTATGATTTTAAACTTTCATTATCCGGAAGCGAGCTGGGTTCTCGAGCTACCTTCCCAAAGATTAACTCGTATAGTGTGAAATTTGTTGCTTCGTGTACGGATGTGTTGTATGAGAACATTGCAAAAGGGATTAGTAAATCCCAATCTTCGTAATTATCCATGTAGTGTTTAAGATATTCGGTGAGCACGATGTGACTTCTTTCCAATGATCCGTTACTTTGTGGTCTATACCCGGAAGTTGTTATTTGTTTGATTTTAAATATTTCTGCCAAATTCGTCATTAAATTTCCAATGAAGCTAGTTCCTTTGTCTGTTAATATTGCGCGAGGGGTGCCGTA
This sequence comes from Colletes latitarsis, assembly GCF_051014445.1. Lineage (NCBI taxonomy): Eukaryota > Metazoa > Arthropoda > Insecta > Hymenoptera > Colletidae > Colletes > Colletes latitarsis. The sequence goes on along the minus strand of NC_135141.1, from coordinate 4,928,993 downwards.
AATTGCGATAAAGTGTCGGGCGAAGGCATCTGCAATGTATGGTAAGAATATGTCTATTTCCATTAGGCGTAATCGGAAGAGGTCCCACGGTGTCCAATGATATTTTGTCGAATGCATCCAGCGGTGTGTCGGTAATTAACATGGGTTGGCGAGTCTTTGCTCGAACTAATTTTTGTTCTTGGCAACTTTGGCATGTCCTAATATACTCTTAAATTTCGTTGCGCATTTTTGGCCAATGGAACTTTGATCGGATGCGTTTGTATGTTTTTGTTACCCCTTTATGTTCTCCAATTAAACTATCGTGAGCGTCGCGGATTATGTTCAGTCTGTCCGTTTCGGATGGTGTGGTGATGGTACAATTGCATAAGGTAATTTGATGGTCTGATCCGGTAAAAACTTCTTCTAATATCTTGTAAAATTTGTTGGCTGGTAATTTGTGTAAATCTCCTGCTGCAGATATTCGAAAAGAATTTATTTGATTCTGTTCTAAGGTGTGTTTAAGAGTTTTCAATCCATTGAATAAGTCCTCTGCCGTAATATTGTCGTAAAAATTATCGGAAATTACTATTCCGAAGGTTTTATACAATCCATTGTCTGAAGTTAATATGTATCCCTTTTTCGGTTGAGCCCTCAAAATGTCCGATTTATTAATTATTTCTGTGTCCATTAATACTTTCCCAACGGTGGATATTAAATTGCAATCTGCGGATATGAAGTATGCGTAATGCCCGTGTTCGGCAGTGAGGTTGTTAGAAGAAATCGTTATTTTGTGCATTTGTTTTGGCTCGGTGTATCGGTGCTCGTTTTCGTCAGTTGAAACATCTGTGTCGGACGCGTATGGCAGGTAAGGGTCAGGCGTGCGGTTGAAGGCGTCAGGTTGCATTGACCTACGCTCAGGTAGCTGTCCTGCACTTGTTTCGATTACAACCCTTGCAGGTAAATGAGTTATGGATGGTTGTAAAATTTCGTTGGTAATGTGCGGTAATACATGTAGAGTATTGCGTAAGTTTTTCCGAGGTTTTTCTATAATTGTGGTTTCGTCATCTGTAACTTCGAGCGGTTCTTCAAAAGATATTAAGTTGTCGGATAAATTGTCGTTTTCCTCCGGTGGAATGTTTCGAGTGGAATTTGCTGCTGGCAAAAGGTTGTTTATGATTTCCTGAGGTTCATCTGGCAATGTTACCTCGTGCGATAAGCTGGGTAGGGCTCGGTATTTAGCTAATATTGGAGAATGTTGAATTTTTCCATAAGTGGGGCACTGTTCTTCGTCTGAGCTGCTGCTGGTCTCCCGGTACTTGGGTCGGTTCTCCTTGTCTCGCCGTAACTGTTGTATACAGTGACCTATAGACTGTTTGTCGGTAGCCGGTGGTACTTGAATCTTGAAGTCGGGATCGTTTCTAGATTCCCGTGGAATAAGTGGTAGACAGACAGACGGAGGGTTGCGCGACAACGCGTCTGCGTTCATGTTCGTTTTCCCACACTTGTGGATGACTTGATACTCGTATTCTGAAAGTCTTAATTTCCATTTTATTAGCCTGGAAGTCGGGTCCTTAACTGAATGTAGCCAAACTAAAGGACGGTGATCTGTGACGAGGGTGAATTTTGTCCCATAGATGTAGGGTCGGAAATACTTGACTGCGTAAACCATTGCGAGACATTCCTTCTCCGTTGCCGAATAATTCTTTTCAGGTTTATTAAGGCTCCGAGATGCATATGCTATTGGTAAATCCTTTCCTATTTCCCCCTGGCTAAGTATAGCTCCTATGGCGTATTCGGATGCATTGATTAAAACTTCGATCTTGTTCTTCTGTCCATATAAATTTAACGCCCTTTCCTAGTAAATTGATTAACGGTTTTGACTTCACGGTGAAATCTGGTATAAATCTTCTGTAGTATCCTGCTAAGCCCAAAAATTGTTGAATATTCTTCTGCGTTTTCGGTGTGGGAAAGTCTTGCACAGCTTTCAATTTCCTTGGATCCGGTCTTACTCCCTTTTCGGAAATTATATGTCCTAAGTATGCAACTTCTTTGCGTAGAAATTCGCATTTGTCGGTTTGAAGGGTTAAGCCCTGTTCCCGAAGGCGGTTCAATAATTTTTAAACTTTGATATTATGTTCTTGTAATGATGAAGCGTAAACAACAATGTCATCCAGGTAAACGAAAAGGTCCGTTCCTTGTAATCCGGTGAGAAGTTGATCCATGAGGCGTTGAAATGTAGGTGGAGCGTTCTTTAAGCCAAAAGGCATTCTTGAAAATTCGTAATGTCCATGCGGTGTAGTAAATGCTGTTTTTTGCTTATCCTTTGGGTTCATTTCTATCTGGTGAAATCCACTGGCGAGATCGAAAACGGAAAAATATTTTGCTCCTCCTAATCGGTCCAAAATTTCCGTGATTTGTGGTAATGGATATTTGTCGGAGATTGTTTTTTCATTTAATGCGCGAAAGTCTATTACCATACGCCAACGTTTGTTTCCCTGTGAGTCAGCTTTCTTCGGTACTATCCATAAAGGCGAGTTGTAGGGTGATTTTGATGGTGTAATTATGCCTTGTGATAATAATGCGCTAACCTGTTTTTGGATTTCGTCCTGGTGTACGGGCGGATAGCGATGTGTTTACTGGTATTTCGTCTATGGTGTGAATTGTATGATTAAAATCGGCTGCTTTTCCTAATTTGTCTCCAAGCAGGAAAAATCGGTCTGGAAATTCTTTTATTAAATCAATTACGGATGCTCGTTCTTCTCTGTTTAAATGGTTGGTATTTAGTGTATTTACAAGGTTTTCTATTCTATCTTCCTTGGTCCTAAATTTTGTTGGGTGTTCTGCATATGAACAAAGGCCTTCGTCGGATGTACTCAAAAAATCGTACGGTTCTATTGTTTGTGGTTCTATCTCTACGTTGAGGTCTTCGCTGCTGGTGTTCGTTGCTAAGACGTGACATTTTCCGCTATTATTTGTTACAGCTGCTTCTCTTGTGTATAGGTGATCGTGAGTTTTAATACGTGGTAAATACCCTTCCTTTAACGACGGGTTTGCTATTTTTACCGCGATCTGTTGTATCGTGCGAGCTTCGAATCGGTGTTTAGTCGGAGATTGCGGATTCAAAGATGAAAGTAAATTCTGATGGTTTGAAAAACGTAATGGTTTAATAGGCTTGTTTTTTAATACCATGTGTTTAAATATCGCATGAGTCCGAGACGCAGAAACTCGGCCGCGATGCCCGTATCTATATGGAATTCGCGTAATTCTAGATGGTTGTGCTGACATGGAAATTTTCCATCGTTCAGATTGGTATACCGCGGCTATTTACGTGTTTTTTCAAGCTAGCTTCACTGAAATTCTCGAGTTTTGGAGCAAATTCTAGGAATGTGTTGTTAGCGCTGAGAAAGAGAGAGAAAAGAGATCTATCGGAAAAAGATCGATAGACGAAACGCGGCAGCGCCGCGCCGTGGCCACGCGGCGCGTAGCAGCCCGGGCCCAGCAACGCGAGGCGTAGCTACCCGGTTCTGCGCTTGCGCGACGGAGCCGGCCGCGGCCGTCACTGCTTGCAGATCGTCACGGTTCATTCTTGAGCCGTCGGCGATCGAGAGCGGACCTTGTGACGGTCGCGTTCCCATTTTCCCTACGAGCTCCGAGGAGGACGAGCCGATCTCTCTCCTCGTAATAGAATCAGTTTGCGGACAAATAGTTTATTGGAAAATCTCGTCATAGCGACTTGAGATTTTCCCCAGAAAACGGACAATCTGCCTGACGTTGCAGCGATCGCAAGGCACGTCGAGTGTGAAGCGATCGTAGACGCAGGATTATGATTGAACGTTGCAGTTCGTGGATGCGACTGCGACGTTGGAGATTCGGTGTAGATCGCCTTGAGTCTTCTTCCAATTATCCGGTTAGAACTACTGGAGGGCTGACACCGACATACTGGTATCACCTAGTGGTAGTTCACCGTTCGTAGAGGTCATATGAAACCCACTGGAACCACCCGTCCTGTATACCAGTGAGAGTACACCGACCGGTGGGGTAGAAAGTTTCACCGACCAAGATTAGAGCTATACGGCGTAGGAGCAACCGGAAGATAGATACTCAGAAAGAATATCACTTCGTGGTGCTCTGCGTGCATCGGGCGTCGGAGAACCCGCTCCAATATACCGTCGTGAGGGGACAATAAGTAGAGCCTAAGCGTATGGTGGAGCAAAGCCTTCCTTCCATCGCTACACCCACTACCAGCTGTGAGTCGACCACACTGGGCTGTGAACGTAGGGTGGTTGGAATTGCAGGGGATTGAGTCCTGAACCGGTGAGCCACAGGCCAGTTCCTCGGAACATAGGAGCCTCCGTCGAGGTAGCCACGGCTGGCTGCCGGGTGTTCCTTTGATAAAGAAATCGCCGCCATGGCAACCACGCGAGCATACCGCAGGTTGTTCCTGAGGAGCAGCCGTCGAGGGAGCCGAACCAGGACAAGACGTCCTCTTGCGTGGGTGGTGTAGAAACGCCACCCGCACGGGGAGCGTGCTCGCAGGATATAACCTCTTGGAGCCTTACAACCTCCATTTGGATTCCCGTCCGTAGCATTGTGAAGAGAACCCGGTAGAACGGAGAAAAGCACGTCTGCCCGGTTGTGCGCGTCGGTGAGATCGTAGGAAACGAATCTCATCGACCAGAAAGAGAAGAATATACAGTCCACTAGCTAGAGCGCTAGATAGCCAGCCAGCTCTCCCCTCCAAGCACACCAGACTGTCGCTGGAGCGCGAGAAACAGCTGACGAGCGCGCGATTGTTGACTTGTCCGCAAATGTATTTATTAGGCGGATTCTTTTGTTTCAGAAAGCCTCCGCAGTAGAAAATTAAACAGGAGACAAAGAAAGAGGAGACGAGGCCGCAATAGGAGCCGTCGTCAGTTTTTTCTTTTAGTTTCTAGTTTTTTTGTTCTAATGTTGTGAAAAGTTTAGTTCTATTTTTGTAAAATAAAAACGTTATTGAAAAACTTGTAACAATTTCTCTCCCTGTCTGTTTCCTCATCCGGACCCACGTTAAAGTCCCTTAGTACTTTAACACCATGGTTCCATGATAATACGAAATTTCGACTTCTTCCTGCATTAAAAATGGGCTTCCGATGAGTCCGTCGGCGTCTATTGCGAGAATTTGTACTACGTAGAAAAATGCAGGTGTATCGTGAATGTGCAATATTGTGGTTCCTAACGTGCGAATTGGAGTTGTCGTTAATCCAATTATTCCTATTTCTTCGCGAGAATTTCTGCGTGGAGCAGGTGTTTCTTTGATAAGGAGTCGTTTTCGAAGTGTACTGTCTTTTGACGACGGTTTTCGTTTCCGCTCATCGTGTCGCCGGTACGGTGAGCGCAATTGAAGTTTAAAGACCCATTCGATTCGGCCGACGAGTCCCGCGAGTCGCGTCTATATTTTGGATTACGCGGGTTCTTCTTACAAGATTTTCCGTCGTGTCCCGTGGTTTCGCAATGCCAACAATATAATTTTGGTTCGCGGAATCTTTCGGAATTTTTTAATATGGAATAATGATTTCCTTCATCTTTAGGGAAATCGTAAGAGCGCCTCGAAGGGGAAATCGAGGGGCTCCTTTGTCGCACGGTCCATGCGGCCGCACGTGGTTGCTCTTCTCGATCCTCTTGAGATTCATATGTCCTAGCGTACCGCCCTCGGTCATAACGACTTGGCGAGCCAGGATACGACACTTGACTGTCGCGGTGGCGATAATCATCAGTCCCACGGTCCTTTCGTGACCACACTGCAGGCGATTCGTTTCGGGGCATCTGTCTTCGGTTCTTTAGTTTTCTGTCTATTTGCAGCACAGCGTCGTAAGCATCTTCAAGAGTCCGTATGTCTCTAAACTGTGCCGACACCTTCCAAGAAATCCGATCCGGTAGGCCTTCGATGAAGTTTTCCAACACATCTCTTTCCATCTCATTGATGAAATCTTCGGCGTTGTCCCGGTATCTTTCTCGAATGGCTCCGCGCGCGCAATAAACCAGGTGGCTAGTCCTGTCGACGTACTGTCGCAGACTTTCACCCTCGCGAATACGTAAACTCGCGATGTCCACTTGGAAGTATGACAAACTTTTTCCCGGCGCGAATCTCTTTTTTAAATGTTTAATTAACTCGTTAACATTCACAAATTTATGCTCTAAGGTACACCTACGTGCGGGACCTATAAGTTTAGTCAGAACTATCGCCAGATAATCGGCTTCCGAACCCTCAGGTATCAATGTTAACCCGTCCTCCACACTTTGTGCAAAACGCGATAAAGATGGAGTTTCTCCGTCGAAAGTCGGTATCGTCGATGTAACGTTCTGTATGCATGTCTTTTGTGTCAACAGTGACATTGAATTTGCCAGCGATAATGTTAAGTTCATAATATCGTTCGACGAAATATTTGCTTGTGAACTTGTCATTTTTAATAATTTATTTTAGTTCAACTAGAGGAAACTAGTATATTTTAATCCAATTAACAATGTGTATTAACTAACGAAAACTAGTATATTCTTAACAAGAGTTAACTGGTTGACTTAACTAGCGAAAACTAGTATATCGTCTAAATTCAATAAGAGAAATTTCAACTTCTCAAGAAACCCAAAAATTACGTAGCGATTCTAAAATGGTTAAATCCCACCGCTGTCACCAGTTTCTGTTACGAGCCAGGGCCGTGCAGAGCGCATGGCCTGCGAGTGCGAGAGAGAGTATGGAATATGGTATCAATTTGTTAGTTAGGTGCACGAACGAACCCAATACGAAGTTGGGGTGCCGCTAGGATAGTTGCTAACGAGGACGAACCTGATGCGAAACCAGGGAGCCGTAGGAGGGTGAAACGTCGTGAACAAACCCGATGCGAAATCGGGGAGTCACTAGGATTGTTGATAACGACGCAGACGAACCCAATGCGAAATCGTGGAGCTGCTAGGAGGTTGGCAGGCGCGCAGACGAACTCGATGCGTAATCGAGGAGCTGCTGGGAAGTTGGATAAATCACAAACGAACCTGATGCGAAATCAGGGAGCTGTAGGACGCGGACGAACCTGATGCGTAATCAGGGAGCCGCTAGGATGGTAATAGATTGCTTGGACGAACTCGATGCGTAATCGAGGAGCCACTAGGTTGTAAGAATTTGTATTTGGAGTTAGGATATGTTAATTTGAACTCGTAACTTTGAATTATTAAATATAATATAACCCGAGCGGTAAGGTTATATTATTATGGGAACGTTTAACTAATGATAATCGCTTTATATAATTATGGGTTAAAGAAGTTGGATAACTCTGATTTAATAATGAAAGTATATATATTGTTTAAATATCGCATTAATTCGAGGTATTTGAACATAACATAAAATTCGTTAAACAGTGTTGATTTCGAGGTACGTAACCGACCAGAGGACTCTCGGTCGCGGCGTCCGTTACGCGACACAATATAGACTAGAAAAACCATAATTTTCGGGTTTTTTCTGAAAGTCACGCGATCGACCAAGTAACGTACGAGTTCGAACAATTAGTTCAACGTACGAGTACAGAGAAAAGGTACGTTTACAAGTTAGAAAAAGACGGACGAAAGACACGGCGACAGCGCCGCGTGTCGGAGGATTCCCCCTCTCACGCGTAACTTTTGGCAGCTCGTGCTCGTCCGTCACTCTTAATCAGGATCCTGCCTTGAGCACATCGGTAAACGATCACGCTCCGCAGAATTCCCAAAATCTCCGAATCGCTTCGAGTTATTCGAGCTTTCGTTGAGGAAACATTTTGTGACACATCGGCTGATTCTATCGCAGATTCGAATAGTTCGAGTTATTCGAACTTTCGTTAAGCGGACAAGCGACGTATAGCCGTAGCTTTACTGGTTAGATTGCGTAAGCAAATTCATACCAGTAACCTACGTGTAATTCCGTTTGTCGAATCAGCTAGTTAATCGATTCGGTCGTCAGTACGACCCGGTTAAAAGACTGCGGGAAACTCGTTGATATCATCGAGTTCCCGAATTTTCCACGTATTGCTGCAAACAGCGGTCGTGCGAGAGGCATCGAGATTAAAACTCGATCCTCCCTTGATTTTCGAACGGTCTTGCTCCCACCTATAGGGGCCTTCGTGGCGTGTATACCCTGAGTGGACTTGCCGTCTTCCAGTCGGAGCTTGGGACGAGTTATTCCAAGCCCAGCTTCCGGCGACCTGCTAGAGCGCTGCTCACTGACCGCCAGTCCTGTACGGCTACTGTGCGTAGAACGTGACTCACAAAGCGCCGTGGTGTGATAGTCTCAACGTAAGTCGTCAAATACGCCGTTGAAAGACTGCACCACACTGTGTTCCGTACGCACATACGAAGACGGTAAGGGACCGAGGACCGGGTGACGGTTGGAGCCTTACAACCTCCCTCTATTCACCCTCTCCTGCGACAATCAAGAGTTGCAGTCGTCAAAGTAATGAGATTAAATCTCACTAGATAACGGGACGTTTTTAAATTCGGCCGCCTCTTAATTACCCGAGACCGGAGAAAACTCTCCGCTCTCTTAAGGCTGCGGAGGAAGCTGGATACAAACCCCGATCTCGTAACAATAACAGAGCGATTCCCGATTTAAAGGGAACGCTCACATATACAGTCCACTCGCTTAGCTGCGTATCGCGGCGGCTGAGATTCCCGCTCCTGAGTGCGACAAGCACAAACCAGGAGCGTGCAGAAAAGAGTAAGACACACAACGTGACTAACGTTGTCAGGTATTTAACGCCTAAATTCGTCTCTCTCTTTCTATTCCATAACAGCGCGACGCGAGCCATCAGACCGATCGACGCGAGGGTTTTTCTAGACGTCAGCCAGACGTCTGAGTTTTTTTCCCAATTTCTTCTATCGTCTGTATTTAAGAGTCAAATTTAACGAAATAAACGGCTTAGTCGCATAAGGCGATCAAGCGAAAATAAAATTATAATTGTACCGCTTACTTTCCATCTGTTCTTTCCCTCGAGATCCGGACCCCCGTTAGGCGAGGTATTTTCAAACCTCCTCCCCCTAACATATATTCTTAAATCAACAAGTAAAATACAAATGTTTCGTGTATCTTGATTCGCGATCAAAGAATGATTATATTTACCTAAAAAGATCTTGCGCGGTGTTGACGCACTGGTGATGCGGGGGTATGTCAGTTGAAAGTAATGGCCGCAATAGAATTTATGCCGGTTCACGGATTCTATATGGTTTGATACGAAAGGGTACGGTAGCCCGATCTCGCAAGATACAACTGACTATCAAATCGTATTCGCGTGACAAGAGACGTGACGTTGACTCTAACGTGACGGTACGATTATGATCCCCCGAGTAAGAAAATCAAGGGGTTTATATACCCAAAAATCCGTGGGGGAGGATTCAAATGCACGTTAGACATTACCATATTTGGTAATCTCCGAATTGCGTTAGTCACCGAGCAGCTGTATCTCGTGAGAACTAACTCTACATTCCAAAGGGTAGATAAGTAGCAGGGCGTTTTCCTAATGCACGCAAGTGGTACAGAAAAATTGGGGAACGAAACGTTCGGCATACGTAACAGGCCCTATACGGGGCCCCCGTCTGGGCGGACGACCTGGTGGCCTCTCAGCGCAGCATGACGATGCTGCGTCGGGTGCAGAGGCGGATGGCGCTGAGGGTCGTCCGCGGCTACCGGACCGTGTCGCATGAGGCGGCGACGGTTCTTGCGGGGATGCCGCCCATGGATCTCCTCGCACGGTCGCACGCGATGATGTATCGTCATCGTGTCGACCGTCGCGCGGGATTGGGGGCGGTCCCGGAAGAGCAGGAACCTGCTTGGGGCGATTTGAAGCGCCAGGCCCGGCTGTTCGTGGTGCTCGCGTGGCAGGAGCGGTTGGCCCTGCCAACCGCGGGGCACCGGACAGTCGGGGCTGTTCGGCCACTCCTGAGTGAGTGGCTGGACAGAGCCCATGGAAGCCTCACTTACCGGCTGGCACAGGTATTTTCCGGGCATGGCAGCTTCGGAAGATCCCTGTGCCGGATAGGGAAGGAGACGACGGCGCGTTGCTGCCATTGTGACGCTTCAGCGGCGCGCTGAGGCTCGCGCTCGTATGGTGGCGCGAGGGCGTCGCCCAGGCACCAGGCGTCGCGGGCGGCGGCCTTTGCGCGGCGGGTGACCCTGGCTGGGAGGGGGGTCCTGAGGGGAGCCTCCTGCCGCCAGGCGGCGAAGGGTCGGACCGGGTGGGTCCGGCCCACGGGGAGGCACCCTCGGTGGCCTGGAGCGGCCATAAGCTCCCGGCCGCCGAGGGGTAGAAACGGGGTCACAGGCGGTTGCGAGTTGGGGCTCGCAGCCGCGATTAATCGCGGCCCCGGGACGGATGGCGGCGGGATGGAGTGGCCCCGTCCTGCCTCTATGAGACAGAGCGACTACCGGGGGGACCGTTTGCCCCCCGGTGGATGGGCGCACAGCGCAGGCACGGTGAGGATACCGGAGGTATGCTTCGAGCGATTCCCGGTATCCTACCAAATCGTGCGGAAGGGTCACCGTAGGGTTTTTAGTGGGTAGGTCCTGCGCCCGTCATACCATGGGCGCGGTGAATCCCACACACCCCTCCCGCCTTTCCCCAAAGAGGTGGGAGGGAGTCTTATGAAGATTTTCCCCATGAACACAAAAAAAAAACAGTAGGCTAGTAAGAAAACAGTAAGCTAGTGGGAAAGCGGTGTACCATTAAGAAAGCATTAAGGTTGTAGGATAGCAGTTAGCTAGTAACCAAGCAGTAAGCTAGTAAGGAAGCATTAAGCAAGCAAGGAAGCAGTGTCCTCAAGGGTTGTGTCCGGCAATCGTCGGCCGCAGTACGGGGCGTAGCGACCCCGAGGTACCTGATGCTAATCACACCGTAAGCCTCCTGTTGGTCGTCACAACGACCCATTCACAATTCCTTCTTTGGTTTTGTGAATGGCACGTGACAGCAGGAGGACGGGGGGCGTTGGCTTGGCCGCACGGGCCGCGAGTATGGCGACTCTATAAAATCGCTCTCCAATCCTAAGCTATGGTGCGCGGCGATGGGATGCTTGGTTGTGGGAGAAGGCCCAATCCCAAGCGACCACCTCCGGGGCACCTGCCGAACCCTCGGAGTATTAGGCTTAGCCGGGTAAGGCGGCTCTGCCCGGGTGGACCTTTATTTCCGTCCTAATCGTGGGGACATTATGGATTTTCTAAGTTAAACGGGGATGGGACCGGCTAGTTCGGAGAGGAAGGACGGAGACTATGTTGGGGCAGGGTGACGGCGCTCGCACCTCACTCAGCGCCTGGCCTGGCTCCGTGGAGTTTGGAGGAAGACGACGAGACTGCGTCAGTCTCGTCCATCTCCTCCACCAGGAATTTCTTAGGCTCCAAGAGGAAGAGGACAGAGCAGGCCGTCGTCGGCGTGACAGGGCAATGAGCCCTGTTGTCATGATCAGTTGTCTCAGGGTCGAGGTAACCGAGGAAATATCCGAAAGGATCTCCTCGTCTCTGAGGCGGGTGGAGAAGGTGGCCGCATCTCGCTCCTTTAAGGGGCAGAAGAGCGGCGGCGCAGAGGCCCTGCGGAAGGCAGCGCGAAACGCCCGGCTGCAGCTTCTGTTGGAGGAGGATGGCAGAGGCGCGTTGGAATAGCGCGGCCCTCCCACCCATCCCCCCTCCTCCTCTGCCGCGCCCCACGGCGGCGGTAAATAAGCAGAGTGCGGCGGCAGTTGCGCGGACCCCTAACGGCCCTTCCACTCGCACTCCATCCGCGCAGAGTTCCCCGTCCTCCTCAGATGACGGTCTCCTGACGAGGATTGGGGTCATGATTGATAGCAAGCTGGCCGCCCTCCGAGAGGAGCTCCTCCACGGAAGGGCGGTCAGTAGGAAGGCGATGCCTCCCCGATCTCCGCCGGTACAGTTGGGGAAGACGAGAATGGGGGGAGTGAATGCCTGCGCCCACCTTGGCCACTCCGCGGCCTCGGGTCGCGACCTCCAAGGGGGGCAGTGTACCCGCGGTCCCGGATCGCACATCCACCACGGCACCGTCCCAATGGGGGGCGTCGTGCAGCGAGGTGTTGGGGCAGAAGGCGAGGAGGGCGGCGAGGAAGACCTCACAACCGTAATCGCCGCCCGCGGCCAAGATAAAGGCCTCGAAGGAGTGACCTGGGCGCCCCCCCCCCCAAAAGCGGCAGCCGTGGCGCTGACCGTTGCGCAGGGGGGCGACCTGACCCTCGCGGCGGCGATGCAGCTAGCCAGGGACAACATCTCCCTGGAGGTGCTTGGCATCGCTTCCGTGAGGGCGAAGAGGTCCGTGACCGGGGGTCTCCTGCTGGAGATACCCGGACCTCAGGGCGGGGTGTCCGGCGAGCCAGGCCCACGAAGCGCACGGAGATGCGCGTTTGTGGGCTGGACGATTCGGTCACAGCGCAAGAGGTATCTCGTGCCCTAGCGCGGGCGGGGGACTGCCCCGTAGGAGGCGTGCTGATCGGGGAGATCCGCACGTCTCCTTCCGGCCTGGGGTCGGTGTGGGCGAGTGCTCGGCGGCCCCTCACTGCCCGCTATGTGCGGACATGAGGAGGCCGGCCGATCACAGGGTGGGGAGCAAAAAGTGCTCTCCCCCCTCCCAGAAGAAGAGGGGGAATGGGCCCTCTCCGGTTCAGGCACCGCGGTCGATGGCATCGTCCACAATGGAGGTAGGTGGGCGATAGTGGGTGGGCCCTGTCGCGTATACTGAATTTAATTGTTAATGTAAATAAATATATGCCGATGAATGCAGGATGTGCCATAAAATTACCGCCAGAGATACGACTAAAGAAAGCAGTAATCAATGTATGCTCGACGGACAATGCATGTTTTGCGTGGTCGGTGGTGACCGCTCTGTATCCAGCCGAAAGTCACGTATCTCTGGCATCGTCATATCCTCATTATACAACAGTGTTGAATATCCAGGATATTGAATTTCCAATGACATTGAACCAAATTAAAAAGTTTGAACATATCAACAACATCTCCATCAATGTCTATACCATTGAGAATAAGAAGGTGTTACCAATACGAGTCACCGATAAGAAGATGGATAGGCATGTCAATTTGTTATATTTAGAAGGAGCAAACGATGTGGGACATTTCGCATGGATTAAGAACTTATCTCGCCCCGTATACACCCAATTGAGTAAACATAATGGCAGGAACTACTTTTGTGATAGGTATGTATATAATAAATCTTTTTAAATATTTTATGTTAGATAAAAATTATGTCTCTTATTGCAGATGTTTACACTACTTTAGCTCGAATGAGAAGCTGGAAGCTCACACCATGGATTGTGAGAAGATGAACGATTGCGCAATCATATTGCCAAATGATGATGGTAGCAAGTGGCTCAGCTTCAGCAACTACAACAGGAAAGAGCGTGTTCCGTTTATCGTGTATGCCGATCTGGAATGCATCCTGGAGAAAATGGATACTGATCGAGAAGCGTCAAGATACATGTACCAGCATCATCGAGTATTTAGCGTGGGATATTATATGCGGTGCTCGTATGATGACTCGTTATCTACGTTTCAATGTCGTCGCGATCCTGATTGCGTATCATGGTTTGTGAGGCAACTTCAAGATTTGTCACATCGTGTAAAGTCCATTTTATCGATCAATGTACCCATGGAAAATTTATCAGCTGAACAATTACGAAATTTTAATACGGCAACACACTGTCATATATGCGAAACACCGTTTACGCGAGATGATAAGCGGGTACGCGATCATTGCCACTTAACCGGTCGATACAGAGGTCCTGCACATTCAAATCACAATCTAAATTATAAAGACGCGTTTGCCATCCCCGTAGTCTTTCACAATTTATCCGGTTATGATTCACATTTTATTATCAAAGAGATAGCCACAGCATTTGAGGGTGATGTCACTGTATTGCCGATAACAAAAGAGAAGTACATTTCATTTACAAAATACGTTGAAAACGCGAATGAAGAATCAAACTCGCGCAAGCGCATAAAATTGCAATTCATCGATTCATTTAAATTTTTAAATACAAGTCTCGAGAAATTGGTATCTTTTCTTAGTAAAGATAAACTTGAAATTACACAGTCCGAGTTTCAAAAATCATCTACGGAATATTTTGATTTATTGACGCGAAAAGGGGTGTTTCCGTACGAGTACAATGACTGTGTCGAAAAGTTGGACCAATCATGTTTACCATCACGCAATTCATATTACAGTTCCTTAACTGGCAACACAGTATCCGAGAACAACTACGTACACGTTGTCAACGTGTGGAAGCGGTTCTCCATTGAAACGCTCGGCGAGTATAGCGATTTGTATCTGAAGACGGATGTCTTGCTGTTGGCTGATATTTTTGAAAATTTTCGCAATAGTTGCATCGCAAGTTATGGACTCGACCCCACACACTATTATACTTTGCCTGGTTTTACGTTGGATGCCATGCTGAAGCATACACGCATCAATTTCGAACTTCTTACCGATATCGACATGGTCCTATTTATCGAACGTGGTATACGTGGTGGTTTGAGTCAATGTTCCAACAGACGCGCACGAGCCAACAACAAGTACATGCAGTCGTCATATTTAATATATTTCGATGTAAATAATTTGTACGGCTGGGCAATGTGTCAACCATTACCATACGCCAATTTTCAGTGGGCCAACAACAAAGTTGTAAATGTAATGGCCGTAGCGTTAGACTCATCGACGGGGTATATTTTGGAAGTCGACCTGGAGTATCCGCAACATCTGCATGATTCGCACACTGACCTACCGTTCTGCCCAACACATGATAAACCACCTGGCAAGCGCCAGGAGAAGCTCCTTGCGACTCTATACGATAAGAAGTGTTACGTAATACACTACCGCAATCTGCAGCAATGTATTCGTCACGGCCTTCGCGTAACTGAATTTCACCCCTTATTACAGTTTTCCCAATCCCCATGGCTTCGCGATTACATCGAACTAAATACAAAGTTCAGAACTCTTGCTACAAACGATTTTGAGAAAAATTTATATAAGTTAATGAACAATGCAGTGTTTGGCAAAACCATGGAGAATGTGCGCAATCATGTAGATGTCAAATTAGTAACGAAGTGGGGAGGGAGATATGGTGCAGAGGCACTGATCGCTAAGCCAAATTTCCATAGTTGCAGCATATTTTCGGAAAACCTAGTTGCAATCGAACTGCATAAATTGTTCGTAAAATTTAACAAACCAATCTATGTGGGTATGTGTATACTAGATATATCTATGATTTGTTTGTATGAATTCCATCATGATTACATGTTACTCACAGATAGGAATAAACGTAAAATTATGTATACCGATACAGACAGTCTAATGTACCACATCGAGTGTGACGATATTTATGTACCTATGATACGCGATATTACCTGCTTTGACACGAGCGATTATCCCACAGATAATCGATATGGTATTCCGCTTGCTAATAAGAAGGTACCAGGTTTAATGAAAGATGAAAATAATGGTGCGATTATGAGTGAATTTGTTGGATTGAGAGCGAAGATGTATGCCATACAAGTCGATGGTAAGAAAGATACGAAAAAGGCGAAAGGTGTCAAGAGTAATGTTGTAGCGCGAACTATAACATTTGATGATTATGTGCAATGTCCGATGAGTGAAGTTGAAAAGATTTGTCACTAATCGCGTACAAGATCCATGTTGCATTAAGTGTACACGATATCAGAAACAAAAATTGCTTTGAGTCCATACGATTACAAACGATATATTGTACCATATTCAGCCAAGACGCTGCCATGGGGGCATTATAAAATACCGCTTTAGACATACCAGTATACATATGTTTGTAACACCATAAAAGATCCAAGAACGCAAAGTTTGCAGAATGCTGTGGGAGAAGCTGAGGGCATGCAATTCTACTAATGTTGGCAGATACGAGCGAGTACCACTCCCATTCCTAAGAAGACCAAGTCCTCCCCCACCCGAGTAATGCACTATATAAAGAGTTGTACGACCAGCCCACGCCATTTATAGCAGAAGTGATTTTTAAGTTTTTTTACATAAAAAGTAAAAAAATTTTAACAATGGTTGCAGACAAGTAGGATGAAGGTATGTAAAACTGGAATAATTTTTATCACACTAGTTTGTATCATATTTAACAACCTCAATTACAGAATATAATATTCTAATATGAACATTCTCGCCCCACGCAGCAAGAATTAGCTTGGATGGTGCCCGCCCATATGCAGAGGTTACATTACTTTCATCACGATATAATATTATCAATAAGAGACATTGCTTGTGGGGAGGCGACTGCTATAGACGAAGACGGGAACTATGGCGAATTTGCGAGCAATGTCTAGCCGCACTACCGTATTATGAAGCAATGGAATACGACAAAGAACCATCTCACAATTTGGTGATGGTGTCAATGTTTGATGAACGCCGCAACATATTATATTGTAGCAAATGTGGCGTGCAAGTATACAAACTTGCTGATTCGCTACATTGCATGGGATGTGTCGAAGCAATCAAAAAAATCCCGTTACACAAAATATCAAGACAGGCGATAATAGTTTGTGAAAACTTGTATTAATAATTTCTATATTTTTTATTCATTTTCATTATATATATATTTTTATTTACATTTTTATATATGTAATTATAGTATGTAATAAAACAATTTATATACATGGTATCATGATCAGTATCTTTACACATCTACCTCACCCCAATTTGTTATTAATTTTACATTATGAAAAGTTTACAGTAAAAAAAAAAAAAAAATTATTTCGGATATTTCAACCACCCGCTGTATAATTTAAATACATTTTGTAAAGCACAAGTCTTTTCATGGTTGTTGGATCGTAATGTATTAGCACGATCGAGATTTTTCAAACACTTTTTTTTTTTTTTTTTTTTTTGTCGTGGGGAAAATCTTCGAAAGACTCCCTCCCACCTCCTTGGGGAGAGGTGGGTGGCGTGTGTGGGATTCCCCGCGCCCGTACAACGACAGGCGCGGGACCTACCCACTAAAAACCCCACGGTGACCCTTCGGCACGCTTTGGGAGGATACCGGGAATCGCTCGAAGCATTCTTCCGGTATCCTCCCCGTGCCCGCGCTTTCGCGCCCATCCCCCGGGGGGACAATCGGTCCCCCCAGTAGACACACTGCCTCATAGCGGCGGGACGGGGCCACTCCATCCCGCCGCTATCCGTCCCGGGGCCGCGTTTAGTGGCGGCTGCGAGCCCCAACTCGCAACCGCCCGCGACCCCGTTTCCATCCCTCGGCGGCCGGGCGTTCATGGCCGCACCAGACCGCCGAGGGTGCCTCCCCTTGCGTCGGACCGGTAGGGGAAGGCACTCCTACCCCCAACCGGTCCGACCCGGCGCCGCCTGGCGGGAGGAGGGTCCCCTCAGGACCCCCCTCCCAGCCTAGGTCATCCGCCACGCCGAGGCGGCCGCCCGCGACGCCTCGCGACCGGGCGACGACCTCGGGCCACCGCACGAGCGCGCGCTTCAGCACGCCGCTGAAGCTCGCGCTCCCTCCCCGCGGCCTCCTTCTGCAACATTACGTTCTCCCAGAAGGAGGCCACGGCCCTCCACTTCTCCTCGCTGCCGAGCATGGCGCGCACCACGCCCGGCAGCGAGACATCCCGCCCGACGACGCCGACCAGGACACGGCGCTCCCCCTCCCACGCGGGGCATACCTCCAGGGTATGATCCGCCGTGTCCTGCTCAGCGTCGCAGTGGCAGCAACGCGCCGTCGGCTCCTTCCCTATCCGGCACAGGTATCTTCCGAAGCTGCCATGCCCGGAAAATACCTGTGCCAGCCGGTAGGTGAGGCTGCCATGGCCTCTGTCCAGCCACTCCTTCAGGAGTGGCCGAACAGCCCCGACAGTCCGGTGCCCCGCGGTTGGCAGAGCCAGCCGCTCCTGCCACGCGAGCAACACGGACTGCCGGGCCTGGCGCTTCAAATCGCCCCAAGCAGGTTCCTGCCCGCCCGGGACCGCCCCCACCCCCGCGCGACGGTCGACGCGGTGCCGGTACATCACCGCGTGCGACCGCGCGAGCAGGTCCATGGGCGGCATCCCCGCTAGAACCGTCGCCGCCTCATGTGACATGGTCCGATACCCGCGGACGACCCTGAGCGCCATGCGCCTCTGCACCCGACGCAGCATAGTCATGCTGCGGCGGGAGGCAGCCAGGTCGTCCGCCCAGACGGGGGCCCCGTATAGGGCCACCGACTGGACCATTGCCACATAGAGGCGACGAACTCGGCCCGCCGGGCCCCCCAGGTTGGGCAGGATCCGGCCCAGAGCCGCAACCATCCTTTCCAACCGGGGGACCAGGCAGCGGAAATGCTTCTCGAAACGCCAGTGGCTATCGAGGATCAGCCCCAGATACCTGATCTGGGGCTTCACCTCGATGTCAGCCCCACCCACCCGAATCAGAGGGGGTGGCGGATCCTGCCGAGGTGAATGAAACGCAATCACCTCGGTCTTATGGACCGCCACCGTCATCCCCATCCCCCTGATCCGGTCGACGACGCGTTGGGACCCCTCCTCCGCGCGACGCATGGCCCTCCCCCAGTGCGCCCCGACGGCCAGCACCAGTGTGTCATCCGCATAACACACCGTGCTGACGCCGTCGGGGAGGCCGGCCCGCAACACCGAGTCGTACGCGATGTTCCACAGGAGTGGCCCGAGGACCGACCCCTGCGGAACACCGCAGTACACCTCCCTCCGCATATCACCATCCCGGCCCGGATACTCGATCCACCTGCCGCGGAGATAATCCCCGACGACCGCCCTGAGACAAGGGGGGACTCGATGATATTCGAGTCCCCTCCTTATCTCTTCCCAGGGGAGGGTGTTAAAGGCATTGGCAATATCCAAGGATATTGCCAATGCCACCCCTCCCCGGGAGACGGCCGCCTCCGAGAGGGCCCTCACACGACCTATCGCGTCGATAGTCGATCGGCCCCCCCGGAAACCGAACTGGCAGTCGGCCAGACCGGGATCACCCCGCGACAGGTGCTCGACGAGGCGGGCAGCAATCACACGCTCGAAGAGCTTGCCCACCTCGTCGAGGAGACAAATGGGCCGGTATGCGGAGGGAGACTCCGCGGGCCGACCCTCCTTCCGGAGGAGGACCATCCTCGCCACCTTCCAACTGGGGGGGAATCGCCCGTCCCTCAGGCAGCGGTCGAACAACCGCCTGAGGTCGGCCCCAAGGACGCCCTGGGTCAAGACCCAAACCCGGCCGGGCACACCATCCGGACCCGGGGCCGTGTTACGAACCCCGAGCCGTCTGATGGCCGCTGCCAGCTCCTCCTGCGTGACCCCCAGCTCGGCCGTCCACTCCACTGGGACAGCCGCCGCCGCCGGAGGACGCGGTCCCCTCTCCCCAATTGGGAAGAGTGTATTGACCACGTCCTCCAGCAGCCGGGGGTCAAGAGCCTCGGTGACGGGGGGCGCCCACGGGCGGAGCTTATTCAGCACCACCTTATATGGGCGCCCCCATGGATCGTCATCAAGGGTCTGGAGGAGCTCCTTCCATGCCTGGGTCTTGGCCCGTTTGATGGCGACCTGCAGAGCAACCCGCGCCACGCGGTATGCTCCATACAGGTCATCAGCTGCCTTGCTCGCGCCACGCCGTCGCCTGTACGTTGACGACGGCGCGCGCGGGTGTACTGGCGTCGGGCGCGGACAGTCGCGACTCGCAACTCCGCGATCGCGTCCGACCACCAGTACACCGCCCGGCGAGGAGAAGCCCGCCCGACCCGAGGCATCGCCGCGTCGCAAATACCCGCGACCAATGCTCCGAGCCGGGCGACCTCCTCCTCTATGCTCGGCAACTCGGCCGCTCCCTGCGGCCAAGTTGCAGCGAGGGCAGCTGCCATCAGGGCGTCCTTGTCCAGGCGCCGAAGCGCCCAGCGGCGTGGTGGGGTGCCACGCAGGCGGCCGTGTCGGGATGCACTCGCGGCGGCAGAGACCTCCATCCGGATGTACCGGTGATCGGAGAGTGTCTCTGCCCCCGCGACCACGTGCCAACCCGACACCATGCGCACGGCGTTGGGGGTCGCGAATCCAACATCCACGATGGACCCCCCATATCGCCGCACGCATGTGTTCTCCGACCCCCGGTTCAATACCCGGAGGTCGAGCCCCGCCGCCCAATCGCCCAGGATCCCGCCGCGAACGGAGGTCCTGGGGGATCCCCAAGCCACCGACTTGGCATTAAAATCCCCCAGGACCAGCACCGGCCGGGCCGCGTAGCGCTGCACGCATGCCGCGACCTCGGCCAAGTACAGCTCGAACGCAGCGTGACCGCTACGGGGCGAAATGTAGCACCCCACCACAGCGACTCCCCCCCAGTCCACGGCGACGAATCCCCGACCGCGCTCCAACAAGGAGAACGGTGGGGACCCGTCGCCCCCTCCCCATACCGTCGCCACCAAGCCGTCCGCGTCGCCCACCCAATGAGGGTGATCAGGGACGCGGTACGGCTCGGCGGCGACCGCCAGGCCAACCCCCCACTCCGCGAGGACTTGGGACATCAAGTCCTGTGCCGCGCGGCAGTGGTTGAGGTTGCCCTGGAGGAGGAGGCGGGGCGGCATTAATTAATGGCCGCGCCAGCCTCCTCCCGGCCGTCCGTCCCCGTAGCACCGTCCACCTCCATGGAGGACGATGCCACCGCCCTCGGCACCGGAGCCGGTGCAGCCCGCCTCTTCCTCTCCTTCCGGGAGGGGGGGGAGCACTTCTTGCTCCCCACCCTGTGATCGGCTGGCCTCCCCATGTCCGCACACAGCGGGCAGTGGGGGGCCGCCGAGCACTGGCTCGCACGGTGCTCTTTGGCACCGCAGCGGTAACACTGACCGCTGCGGTCCACCGGCGAGGTGCACCACTGCCTCACGTGCCCCAATTCGAGGCAGCGGTGACACTGGAGCGGGCGCGGCGCGAGGATTTCCACTCGCGCCGAAACCCACCCCACCAACACCCTCCCGGATTCCGCCACCTTACGGGCGGCGGAGAGGGGGCACCGGGCCCACACCGACCCGAGGCCGGAGGGCGACCTGCGGATCTCTCCGATCCGCAGGTCCTCCACAGAACAGTCCCCCGCCCTCGCAAGGGCACGGGACACATCCTGTGCGCTGACCGAGTCGTCCAGGCCACAAACGCGCATCTCCGTGCGCTTCGTGGGCCGGGCGACCCGAACACCTCGCTCGCCCAGCTGCTCCCGGAGCCTCTGGGCGAGACGATCCGCCTTCGCGCCGCCTTCTGCACCGGGGATCTCCAGCAAGAGACCCCCGGTCACGGCCCTCTTCGCCCTCACGGAGGCGATGCCCAGCTCTTCCAGGGAGATATTCTCCCTGGCGAGCCGCATCGCCTCCGCGAGGGTCAGGTCGCCCCCCTGCGCAACGGTCAGCGTCACCGCTGCCGTTTTTGGGGGACGACCTGGTCGTGCCTTCCCGACCTTCGCGGCCTTTACCTTGGCCGCCGGCGGCGGAGGCGGAGGCTGCGGTTGCGAGGCCTTCCTCGCCGCCCGCTTCGCCTTCCGCCCCACCACCTCACTCCACGCCACCCCCCCTTGGGAGGGTGCTGTGGAGGACGCGCCCACCGCGACCACGGGTACACCACCCCCCTTGGGGGTCGCGACCCGGGGCCCTGGTGCCGCAACGCTGGGCGGAGCCTTCACTCCGCCCTTCTTTGCCTTCCCCGACTGTACCGGAACAGGTCGGGGAGGCACCGCCTTCCTGCTGACCGCTCTTCCGGCGAGGAGCTCCTCCCGGAAGGCGGCCAGCTTGCCATCAATCATGTCCCCAATCCTCCTCAGAAGATCGTCTTCTGAGGAGGACGGGGACTTCTTCACGGGCGGAGTGCGGGTGGAGGGGCCCGCGGTGCCCCGCACCACTGCCGCCGCACCCCGTTTATTTACCTCCGCCGAGGGACGCGGCGGTGGAGGAGGAGGGAGGATGGGAGGGAGGGCCGCGCTGTTCCACAGCGCCTCTGCCCTCCTCCTCCCCTGTCGCTCCTCCTCCAACAGGAGCTGCAGACGGGCGTTCCGCCCTTTGAGCTCCCGCGCCGCCTCCCTCATTTCCTCCGCCGCGGCCTTCAGGGCCTCCGCGCCACCGCTTTTCTGCCCCTTAAAGGCGCAGGCAGCGGCGACTTTCTCCACCCGCCTCAGGGACGAGGAGATCCTCTCCGATATCTCCTCGGTCACCTCGTCCCTGAGGCAACTCAGCCTCACCGACGGGCTCATCGCCCCGCCCACCTCGACGACGGCCTGCCCCGTCCTCTTCCTCTTAGAGCCTATGTGGCTCGTGCTGGAGGAGAAGGACGAGACCGACGCCGTCTCGTCGTCCTCCTCCACCCTCCACGAAGCCGGACCTGGCGCTGAGTGGGGCGCGAGCGCCGCCACCCTAACCCCAACCCCGTCTCCGTCCTCCCCAACCGACAAAACCCGCCCCATCCCCATTTTATTTTCTGTGTCCATAATAGTCCCACGAGATGGTCGGAAATAAAGGTCCACCCGGGCAGAGCCGCCTTACCCGGGTAAGCCTAATACTCCGGGGGTTCGGCAGGTTCCCCGGAGGTGGTCGCTTGGGATTGGGCCTTCTCCCCCAACCATGCATCCCATCGCCGCGCACCATAGCTTAGGATTGGAGGGCGATTTTATAGAGTCGCCATACTCGTGGCCCAGGCGGTTAAGCCAAGACCCCCGTTCCTCCTGCCGTCACGTACCATTCACAAAACCAATAGGGAATTGTGAATGGGTCGTTGTGACGATCAACAGGAGGCTTACGGTGTGTGTATGACTCGGGTACCCCGGGTTCGTTAAGCCCGTACTGCAGCTGAAAGGCTGGCAGCCCCTGAGGGGTTTTTCAAACACTTGATATCTTCGTAATCGGTATCAATGGTTTTAGATTTATTCTAAAGTTCATAATTTTATAAAAAGATACATTTATTTCCAGTATTACAACCACCATTAACTAGTATGTAAGTTCATAATTTTATAATAGGGTACATTTATATCCAGTATTTCAACCATCATTAACAAGTACATGTTTTTTCAGAAGTTTCCAAAATATTAAAAGATTTTTAGACATATTCTGAAAGTTCATAATTTTATAAAATTGCTAGGAAGGAGGGGGATGGGGAAATTAGATGTATTTTTTAAATGACATAAATTGACTCAAAAAGATACATTTCTTTCCAATATTTTAACCATCAATTGTATAATTTAAATACATTTTGCAAATCAAAAAAGGTACATTTATTTCTGATATTTTAACCACCAATTGTATAATTTAAATACATTTTGCATAGCGCATGTCTTTTTATGATTACCACATCGCCATGTGTTTGCACAATCAAGATTTTTTAAGCATTCAATATCACCATAATCAACATCGATGTTCTCAGCATTAATATGTTTAGCCACCATGTTGGTTAATCAATCACGCTTTTGAAGCCCTTTTACATATATGATTGGGTTTGGCTCATCTACTACAGCCGATGTAATAAGCGTTTTAGCCATGCTGTAGGGTATAAAGCCATCGTCCCACGACATTCCGTGATGATTCTTCGTCACCCAAGTAGCTCGTGATTTATCGGGCGCAGATAATAAACACCATGGATATGGACTTTGGAAGATATAATGCGCTAGAGTGCTTCCTTTTTTCAGCACTGCCACTTCCTTTACAACAAACTCTGTGTCGCTAACGAATCCTTGTATGTCGACAAATGTTGGTACCATCATGAAAATATCTTTAAAACTATGCTGCAATGCGGTGTGTCCGCCTGTTATGTATCTTACAAACATTGCTGATGTTACAGTTTATGTAATCTTGTGCACAACGTTGGACAGTGGACAGTATTCGACAACGCGATCATGCAAAATAAGACAATACGCGGTAGTATTTGCTGGCACGTTTTCTTTACAATCAAATTCTATTCGCACATCTATGGTAGCGCTCTTGATTGATTCGTTCTGTCTCGAACAATCGATGACTACAAACGGTCCATACAACGAAAAGTTCTCCCTGTTGCAAAGCGTTTCGTAACAGTCGTATCCGTAGTAAGCTTTACGAAAACGTGCATACAAATCAAAAAGAATAGCATACCCGTTTTTATCAAAATCAAGATTCAAGTCATCATATGGATAAAAGTCAGAGTTTAGATACAGTTTCACATTGGTCAAGTTACATTCATCGAAATTGCTTGCATCTGTAGACATGTTGTTCTTCCGACCAGTCTGCAGCGCAAGAATGACGTATCGCGGCTTCTCCAGCTGTGTTGCAGTTTTAACAGCCCATGAATGTTTTGTTGTACTTTGCAATGATGGGTACTCGTACAGGTCCCACGAACGAAAACTCATGCTTAGGTATTGTCTGCTTTCCAAAATCCGCAACATCGATAGTTTATTCGTATCATTCAGTATAATGCGCGGCATTCGCCACTGTATATTTAGTAATTCGATCTTCGGCTCCAGCGCGGAATTTGCAATGATGCAGTTGTTATCATTGCGAGCGCGTATAAGGATGAGTTCATATCGAGCGTTGACTACTATACGCTTGTAACCTTCGCAAAACCCCAACAGCATATTGAGCGGTACACAAAAGTTAAAGTAACCTGTCAGTATGTTTGATTGTGCGGCCCATCCAGCATTCCGTAAAATTAACGATTTGTCATATGTTGAGGACACAAATATTTTGATGGTACTTGTTATCCCAACGTTTCTGTTACGATCGATCTCCACACCACTGAGTTCATATCGAAATTCATCAAACATAACCGCAACACAATTATTTCCGAGGAATGCATCCAACTCATTGTTTGGCTTCTTTACTGTGAATCTTCCTTCAACGTGTAGAAAGCTCTCACATGGTAGCCTGTATAAATCCTGCTGTTGTATAGGTATTCTTATCTCATCGTTGTGTCCTAACGTTGTGTTGGCGTATGGGTTGTACGTGTGAGTCTCAATATTGACAATGCGATCTTCAAAGATCGGTTCGCTTCCAATGTTTAAGATATTAGCCATTTCGTACAACAAAACC
This sequence comes from Colletes latitarsis, assembly GCF_051014445.1. NCBI lineage: Eukaryota > Metazoa > Arthropoda > Insecta > Hymenoptera > Colletidae > Colletes > Colletes latitarsis. The sequence goes on along the minus strand of NC_135141.1, from coordinate 4,903,961 downwards.
CAACGATTTCAGAAATTCAACATTCGATGGAGTAAGTTTGGTGGGTGATCGAATTGTCCTCTCGCCTGATGGATTTAGACAGTCAATATTCGATACAGTGTGATGTGCAAACGATTGAATCGTCTTCTCTTTATTTTCGCGCGTCGTCTGTTTCACTTGCTCCCCTTCGTTCAGCACAAGCATCTCCCACTACAGTCGTTCTCTCCGCAAATGCAGTCGAACGGTGACCTGTTCCCCTCGAAAACCGAGCAATTGACCGTCTTGATTCACAACGCGAATCGTCAAATCTTATATCCTGGTGGAACGGTAGGCGAAAACTCATGTATCGTGTGCGCATACTTGTTATTGCTGTAAGCGCCAACTGTCACGTTGCATTCAATGGGAATGATATTTACATTCATTATATTAATTGATGTATCCGATTCGTGCCATTTTCGTGGTTGTAGCACCCGATTCGTTGAAAACCCCAGCAACGAGCCAATAGTATTGGGTTTGGTAAAATTTATGCTATAATTACATCTGATTTCGCTCTTCATCGTATTGTTGTTAGCTCTAAGCATCAAGGGCGGGTTCCCTTCATTATCCCATGAAAGCGATCGTTGCAAATACATGTGAATGTCGTCCAGCTCATAAGATCCCTCGGGAATAATGATTTCCTTATCATCATTATCGTAGTAAAATTTATTATTTGACAAATTTACACTCGGTATTGTGTAATATGTTTCAAAGTCCATAAGACCGAGTTCGTAATCACCATTGCTCAAATCGATGGCTGGGAAATAGCTTACTGCGAGAATACTACTTTGCCCGGTGAGCGTTAGCGTCAGCGACATGTTCCAACGGATATTGGAGCTAAAGCGTACAATGATTGTCCTTAGATTGATTGTCAACAGTCAGCAGAAGCTGTAAACACAGCTGTCCACAATTGCTTTGATTATAGCGCTGACAAGGCATGTGATTATACTCGATTACACTATTCTTCAAATATTGTATCAGTTCCCTCGGTGATTGAAGATTGCCAAAACTATCAAAATGTATGGCACATGTTCCCCGTTTTGCATATGCCACCCAATGAGTACCTGATCCCTCAACAGTGTCCAAATTTACGATCCCGCTCTCATTCCTGCATACCCCATCTGTTGGTAAAGTATTGCACATAAAAATACCTCTGAAATATGGAATACGCATACGCTTTGCCAGTTGCTGCAGTTGTATGTAGTTACGCCTTCAGGCATTTTAATTTTGATTTTTTTTTTCCTCTTTGAGACTCCTCGGCCGCGTTTGTATGACGCGAGATAAAGTCCGTGACCTACCATGGCGAGATTATGACGTTTCATTTCTTCTAGCTGACGCTGCATTGCCTTCTTATCGTTCGCGACCTTCGCGACTCCTGTCGCCCCTCCAACCAATCAGTCGGGAACCCCCAATAATGGTAAAATCGGTAGGATACCGCCACGTTTCGCCGTTGGAAGTATTCGCTTCTTCGCAGCACTCTTTTTTTTCTTTTTCAAAACCATACCGAATTTTGTTTTGGCCTTCATAGTCGCCCAAACGGTTGTAGCAGCAGCCTTTTCCCCGAGACTGGAATCTCTCGCGGTAATGCGTTCTCGTGCTTTTGCTGCTAGGATGTTGTCAGGTGCGTGTCGTTTTACGAGATCGTTATTTTGTGAATACGCTATATCATGCTCGCGGCATGCAGCGTCCAGCGGATTGATACCTTGATCGCCTCGCGCCAAACGTTTCTCTAAATGTGTCCCGGGACCACAAAACTGATAACCTGCAATATGTAATTCAATCGGAAGTGTGTTTATAACGCGATTTAATAGGCTTTTCCCAATTTTTGTTAACATTCACCACAATTGTTTATCGATGGTGGTGGTAGACAGTCAATGTGTGTTCTGCTGACTCGGCAGGTTATATTTGAATACTGGTCGTTTCAGCTCTATGCATCGGTATAAATAGACCAGCACTCTTTCGAAAGTATCTTCATTTGTATAGTGCTGATAAAATATGCAGTTCATACACCAATCACCTATGATCAAAGTGATTAATGTAGACAAAAAGATACAGTCTGAGAAAAAGTTACGCAAACATGGAAATATGCTGCCGGCCTCTATACGTGGTATCATCTGCGGTCCATCGAATTGCCGCAAAACGAACGTGGTGATTAGTTTGTTAGAAAGTCCGCACGGTGTTCGTTTCGAAAACGTATACGCGTAATCGAAATCGTTGCAACAACCGAAATATCGATATCTAGAAAATATATTCTCATCGATAGACGAAATTGGTTATTTTACATTTTCGAATAACAGCGATGTCGTTCCGTCGAGCGATGCACTTCCGAATTCCATTTTTCTCTTTGATGATGTGGCATGTGATAAGCAAAACGTGGTAAGAGAATACTTTACAATGGGTAGGCACTCGGACGTTGACTGTTTCTATCTTTGTCAGACATATGCAAAGATACCGAAGCATCTGATAGGCTACAACGCGAACCTGCTGATCATGTTCAAACAAGATGGTACAAATCTAAAACATGTATACAACGATGATGTTAACACTGACATGTCATTTGAGAATTTCTGCAAATTGTGTACCGCTTGTTGACAAGAAAAATATGGATTTGAAGTGATTAATAAAAACAGCGCATTATGGAATAGTCGCTATAGAAAGGGATTTAATGACTTTGCAATACCATAACATGTTTAGTTATTTCCGATACGTTGACAAAGCAGTGTTCCAACATGAGCAACAATATTGACGATTGTGAGAGGATAACGAAACAGATTGCGAGAACGAATGATTTGATTCGCAAAAAGTATCGTGAATTGAAAACTGGTAAAATTGAGGAAGAGATTGCGCTGGAAAACACTTTAAGCCTGTTACTGAGCCGCTGAAAGCAATTGTCGACAACGCGACAAAAAATTATGATCTATAGAATAATACAGATATCGGAAGCGAACCATTAGCCACTCCGAATATCAAGGAATCGGATAAAACACAATCAAATTACTGGTTAAATCTTTCGAAACCATCAAAAATAAAAAAACCAAGATTAAGCAGTTTACTCCACATGAATCCCATGATTTCTACACCGGCCTCTACATCGATTAAGACGGTGCCAACAATAAAAAGCTCAGCAAGATTAAACAGATTACCCGATACGAATCCGATGACCTCTACACCGATTAAGATAGTACCGACAATAAAAACCTCAGCAAGATTAAGCAGTTTACCTGGTATGAATACGATGACCTCTATACCGATTAAAACAGCACTAGCAACAAAAAGCTTAGGAAAAGAAGATACTTTTGAAAGTCCAAAAAGCTTAGCAAACGAAGATGTTTTTGACAGCCCAGAAAGCAGTTTCTGAACGTCTGTTCGAAGTCGGTTGCAAACGTCGGAAGGTGAAGAAACGTTGCGGAATCACCTAGGTCCGCTGAGTCAAAAATACATCGCGCCTGTATTACGTGGAGACATAGAGGTTGGTATGAATCATGTGTATGGTGTTTATCTCGGTAATGATGGACCGATGCTCGGTAATAAACATGTTGATGTGGACAATGCCGATAACATAATTATCGATGGCATACGATATACCGGTACACCCGGCCTTTATGAATTGATATTTAAGAATATTCCAGATAACGACATTTATACTGAGGCTGATGAATGCAAATATAGGGACATACTGCTGACAACGAGTGCACATAAGTACAAGCATGATTCGTATGGTAAAACATTAGGCAACAGAGGATACAAGTATAACTATGTAATCAAACCTTTATTGAAAGTTAGAAAAGTTGGAAAGGGGTACCAAGCTCGATGAGATTAACCAGCAACAAGATTGATTACGTTTACTGGAATGATCTTAACGAACTCGTAGATCGGCTTCGATTGCTCGAGGCTTCGCGTCAAGCCGGTCACAATGCTCACGACAATGAGTTGTTATCGATTATCGAGGAACTTCGCGAGGCAGAGCTCATTATAAATTAAGCTGCACTTTGACGATACAGTCAATCATTGTTCAAGCCGGTCACAATGCTCACGACAATGAGATGTTATCGATTATCAAGGAACTTCGCGAGGCAGAACTCATTATAAATTAAGCTGCACTTTGACGATACAGTCAATCATTATCAAAATGTCAATCAACAAGTTTGGGTCATCGTTTGGAACAATGGAATCATACTATCGCTGGAATGGAGTAGTGAGAAATTATGTGCGCAACAACGCTCTATGTATTGTTGGTGCCGATTATGATGCAAAGTCACGCAAGATTCGTCGAGTAGCACCACCTGTAGAGGATGACGATGCTATCAACAAACTTTACTTGCAAGAAAACATGACAATTATAAAAAATCGACAAGATGAATTCGACAAGAAGATGATCATGTTTTAAGATTACGTTCAGAGTTTGAAAGATCAACTGAATCACTTGGAGAGGGATATTATCGAATTCCGAAATCAAATGCATCAATAGTTGGACGTTGGGGCGTTGGGACGTTGGAACGTTGGGACGTTAGGATGTTAGGACGTTAGGACGTTGGGACGTTGGGACGTTGGGACGTTGGGACGTTGAGACGTTGGCACGTTGGGACGTTGAGGCGTTGAGGTGTTGGGGCGGTGAGGTATTGGGATGTTGGGGGCGTTAGGGCATTGAGACGTTGAACATTGATTGATAAGATGTGTACGTTAGGTCTTCGCGTTAGTGGCGAGTCATACATGGCCGAGAAAAAAACCTCCAGTATCGAGAAACGATGTCTTGTGGAACAATTGCATGCTCCGGTGAGAAGCCATTTTCCTCGAAGACACGTCATAGTACATGGATACGACGACCTATGGCAAGCGGACGTGGTCGAGATGCGACCTTACACGCGATATAACAGAGGCTTCCATTACATACTCACTGTTATCGATGTGCTGAGTAAGCATACGTGGGCTATACCCCTCAAAACCAAGAATGAAAATGAAGTTTCTACAGCGATCGAGAAGATAATCCGAGACAGTGGGAGGTATCCGAAAAATTTGCAGACCGACAAAGGAAAGGAATTTTACAACGCAAATATGCAAAAATTTTTGTCAAAATACACCGTAAATCATTATTCAACGTATTCGGTGATGAAGGCGTCAGTCGTCGAGCGGTTCATTCCTACACTCAAAAACGATATGTGGAAACTGTTTACGCTTAATGGAAATTATAAATGGATCGATTCGCTGCAGCATCTCATATCAAATTACACCGCGCGAAAGCATCGAACTATCGCTATGCGACCAATTGATGTTACACCAACAAACGCTGCTAAGCTCTTAACAGTGGTGTATAATCATTTAAAAATTGACGCTCCTGTACGATTCAAGGTAAGAGATGCAGTAGGCGTGAGCAAATTCGAGACAATTTTTGAAAAAAGTTACACACCGAATTGGAGCACTGAAATATTTACAATCGCCGAGGTACAGAAAACTAATCCTGCAACGTGTCTGCTGAAAGATATTTATGAAAAACCAATTGCTGAAAAATGAAAAAAAACACGAGTTGCAACGCGTTGCAAATTCCGACGTGTATCTAGTTGAAAAAGTATTGCGTAAGAAGGGGAACAACGTGTACGTAAAATGGTTGGGGCTCAATAACTCGCACAATTCGTGGATCCATAAAAGTAATGTTTTGTAACATAATTATTCATTGCTTTAATAAGTATATCATATGTTTAAATCATCAAAACATGGTGTCTAATTTCTTTCCCACGGTAAGGGTCTCCATATACAGGGTGTCCCGTAAATAGTGTAAGAGCCGGAAATGTGGGGTAGCTGAGACGATTCTGAACAACAATTTCCTTTGCAAAAATGTCGGATGGAGCTTCGTTTTTGAATTATTAACGAAAAACACTGACGAATCACGGCGCGCGCCTGCCGCGCGCTCAGGGCCGTCCGAACTAAGAGAGCCACCGTGTCGGGTAGGTAGCAAGATGTGCATCGGAGATACGTCGAGGAACGAATACAAGTAATTAAAAATACTACCACTGCAACTGTTACCTCTGCGGATTGGATAAATCAGCCAGCTAAATCGAATTTATTAATTATTTGTATTCGCTGTTTCCAAGGAAGAAGGAATAAAATGTGGGAAGATGCTGTCGGAATTTTTAGGAAATTAATTCTTCGCACCTGAGTGACGCTTCTCGCCAGAGTGTGTTAAAATTAAAATAAGAATTATTTTCAGAAAATTAAAATAAATACGGTAAGAACCATTTGTAATCGTTTGTTATTAACATTCTTCGCATGCAAGGGGTTAATAGAGAATTAATTGAAATTCGCCTTACCCATTTACTTGCAAGTTGCAATAGTGCCGGTTAGTGCACCCCTGTTAATCATGGAAAGGTCGAAGACCCCAATAAAAATCAGCTGATGGGACGGCCCGGTCACTGCACTCGCTTCTTACCCCGAAAACACTTCACAGCACGGTCACCAACACTTTTCACTTTTACATTTCGGGGTAAGAATCGGGTGCAGTGACCGGGCCGTCCCATCGGCTGATTTTTATTGGGGTCTTCGACCTTTCCGTGATCGACAGGAGTGCACTAACCGGGCCTTATTGTCAGCGCAGCAGAGCAACTTGCTAGTAAATGGGTAAGTCGAATTTCAATTATTTCTCTATTAAAGTCTTTGCATTCGTGGAATGTTTCGGTATGCACAAATCCAGTCTGCTTTTCCAGTACAGTTTTTAATAACAAACGATTACAAATGGTTCTTACCGTATTTATTTTAATTTTCTGAAAATAATTCTTATTTTAATTTTAACACACTCTGGCGAGAAGCGTCACTCAGGTGCGAAGAATTAATTTCCTAAAAATTCCGACAGCATCTTCCCACATTTTATTCCTTCTTCCTTGGAAACAGCGAATACAAATAATTAATAAATTCGATTTAGCTGGCTGATTTATCCAATCCGCAGAGGTAACAGTTGCAGTGGTAGTATTTTTAATTACTTGTATTCGTTCCTCGACGTATCTCCGATGCACATCTTGCTACCTACCCGACACGGTGGCTCTCTTAGTTCGGACGGCCCTAAGCGCGCGGCAGGCGCGCGCCGTGATTCGTCAGTGTTTTTCGTTAATAATTCAAAAACGAAGCTCCATCCGACATTTTTGCAAAGGAAATTGTTGTTCAGAATCGTCTCAGCTACCCCACATTTCCGGCTCTTACACTATTTACGGGACACCCTGTATATATTACAGAAATCTTTGTCTGTGAATGCAGTGTATACGTTTTGCAGAAGTTACGTTTTTGCACGTGTTCAGTGTAATCTAAAACGCCTTGCAAAAAACGTTGCGCTTTTCGTAGAAGAAGAACATGCGACATAAAATAAGAAGATGAACATCGTGTTCGTAAAATGGTTAGGACCCAATAGCTCGCACAATTCGTGGATCCCATAAAAATTATTGGGAACAGTGTGAACGTAAAAATGATCCATATCGCGAAGAATATTATTTGGTTGCATCATTCTGCGAATGTAATGTTATACGCTTTGCAGAAGTTGCATGTTTAGACATGTTCAAGGTAATCTAAAAGACAATTTTTGCAAAAGTTGCACTTTTCACAGAAGAAGAACGCGTGCTATAAAAAGAAAATTCCTCCCCCCCCCCCCCCACAAACGATCTATATCGCGAAGAATATTAATTATTTGCATCATCCTGCGAATGTAATGTTATACTGTTTACAGAAGTTGCACGTTTAGACGTGTTCAAGGTAATCTAAAGACATTTTTGCAAAAGTTGCACTTTTCGCAGAAGAAGAACACGTGATATAAAAAATTCCTCCCCCCACTACGTGCCACCCGCTTCCTCTGGTACATATGATGCAACGTTGCATTTAAGTGCTGCACAATAATCAGACTCGTTTGATAGTATCGTCGTGAAACATTATCTATTGAATTCTACGTTCAAATTTTTCTGAAAAAATGAATTATTGCATTCCTTGCGATATAGCATGCACAAGTAATGAGTAAGTATTATTATCACCATTTTTTCTTATCCATTTTTTCTTATCATCATTAATTATTGTCATTAATTACCTTTTATTCTTGTTGTAAATAATGATTTATCTCAACTTCATTAATCATAGTTTATCTGGCTATCCGTGGCGCCATCCCACAGTGTACAATGTCACTGTTGTAATACAATTGAATTAAGCAGGTAGTCGTGCTAGAACTCTTGTAGAATAAGGAATGCAGTATAATTTTGTAAAACCTAATTTTAATAACCATATTATAATAAAATACTTAACCAAATTACAACATGGTAGCAGAGCGTGGTTGGAAACTCAGGTTCGAAACCTTTTCTTGAAAACTCTGTGACCGTTCCCCCGTGGACGGTCCGATTCGAGGGGGACGCGGAGGAAGGTAGCAGGTGTCGACTCAGTCGACGGTCGAGGGTTCGCTGCGGTGAGTGACGTAGGCCGGCTTGATGTTTGAAGCGTATTTATTACTACTTTAATCTACTTACAAAGCTTAGTCTATGTACAAACTTAGGGCTACGGAGGACGGCGCAGTGAGCGGTCGGTCGCTCGACGAGAGCGGCGCAATGAGCGTTCAGGCGCTCAGCGGAGGGGAGAGGACATACAATACCTTACCTACACTGCTACGAGGCCGCGATGTCGGTAGGGGCAGGGTAGGAAAGAAGGAAGAGGTTCGACCCAGTATCCAGGGTTATTGGAGGTTCGGTGGGTAGCGGGACGTGGCCGAGGGGTCGGTACAGGACGGTAATGCAATACCCTACCTACGCTGCTACGAGGCCGCGATGTCGGTAGGGCCAGGGTAGGAAATAGGGAAGAGGTTCGACCCAGTATCCAGGGTTATTGGAGGTGCAGTGTCGGTCGGAGGCCACAGAGGGTGCGGAGTCAGGCAACACCCTACCTACGCTGCTACGAGACCGCGATGTCGGTAGGGCCAGGGTAGGAAATCTAGGAGCGGTTCGACCCAGTATCCAGGGTTACGGGAGGTTCGGCGGATTGGTCGCGAGAGTGCTCCTCGCACTCTCGTGTTTGCAAAAATTCGGAGCTCGTGTAGACCCGTATGGTTCGTACGTAATCTCTCGTCACTTGAACAGTGACTAGAGATTACGCGCGGCGCGTAATTAGCGGCGAGAAGTCGTGGACGCCTAGCGGCCGCGCGTGAAACCACCGGTCGCGGGGACTCGGCCGCGACGGTGCTCGGTTCGCGGTCCCGCGTCGGATATGCGCGTTACAACTCTGTTTAAAAATTCAGGTTGGTTGTTGTTCAAACATTCTCAAAAAGAATAGTCAATATAATGAGTGCTCGTTACTACATAAATATAGGTAGTGTGCCCAAAATATAATTGGAAAATAATTCCACAAGTGTTACAGTTGCGGGCAAAGAATAAATAGCAACAACTAAATAAGTGCAATTAATCGATTCATATGGATCTAAGTGAGAGCACACGGCGATTTTGAGGTTAGACACGGAAGGTTAAACACATGCTTTCTAGATTGGAAGAAACCTTTGAAAATCCAGTAGCCGGACAAAAAGAAGAGAAAAAGTTGTTTGATCAAGTGAAAAGCGAAGTTTTTGTATTAAGCAAAAAAATTCAAAAACTGCATTAGAAGAAATTTCTTGAAAATAACCAAAAGTGTGTTACGTTTGAAAAGTGAGATTGAGTGCAATTCAAATAATAAAGAGCTAGGAATCATGGCTAAGCAAGCAAAAATTGATGACATTAGTATTCCAGTATTCGATGGAGAAAATTTTAAAAGTTGGAAGTTCAGACTGCTGACTCTATTAGAATATAAAGAGTGCGACGTGCAAGCAAAGAGAGAAAGAAACGCAGACGAGAATGAAGCAACTTGGAAGAAAAGTGATCTAAAAGCAAAAGCCATATTGATAAGTGCAGTGTCAGACAAACAATTAGAGTATATTAGTGAGTGCGCTACAACATTTGAAATGTTATCTAAACTAGAGAGTATATACTCTACCAAATCCACATCACTTCAAATTATAAACAGAGGGAAGCTAGAAGAAGTCAAGTTAAAAAATTATGGCAAAGTAGAAGATTTCTTCGTGGATTTTGAGAAGGCCTGCAATGAGTTCAAATCAGCTGGTGGACAGCTGAGCGAAGAAGAAAAGTTAAGACACCTGATTAAAGCTCTACCTCCTAGTTATAGTTACATAGGAGACTTTATTGATCTAGTCAAAGAAGACCAAAGGACAGTTGAATACGTCAAGTCCAAGATAAAGGAGAAGAACCTGTCAAAGAATGACAGCGAGAGAAAAACAAACGTAAGCACGTTCAACGCTAGAACGAGAGAAGGCTACGATGACTGTGAAACTGGACATCCTCAGAAGAACCATTGGAAAACACAACAGAGCTACAGAGGCAGAGGGGCTCAACGCTACTTAGGCAGAGGAACTCAACGGAGCCAGCGAGAATCATCGCGAGGACGAAGCCGAGGACGAGGAACTTCACAATAAGGACGAGGTCGAAGCAGCTCATATGGATACTATCAAGGAGCTGGACCATTCAGCGAGGATGCTCGTGAACCATGGACAGCACAAGTGTTAAAAGTGAGTGTCAGTGAAATCAAAAGGTCAACAAAGATAAGAGAAAGTGCCAGTGAGAATGAAGTCGAATGGTTGCTTGATAGTGGCTGTACAGATCACATTGTAAATAGCGATAAATATTTTTATAAACATGTAGTTTTAAGAAATCCTGTAAGTGTTAAGCTGCCAGATGGCAAATGCGTTGAAGCGACAAAACTACGCACTATTGATACAATATTTGAAAACTATTATGAAGAAACTAAAGTTAAATTAACAAATGTGTATTATGTCGAAGGAATAAAAAAGAATTTGCTTAGTTTTTCAAAAATAACCGAAAATAGCACTATAATAACTAAAAACGAAACTGCCAAAATATATAATATAAATAGAAAGTTAATAGCAGTAGCTAACAAAGTTAATGGTTTATATACAATGAAAAGTGCTCTAATAGAAAATGAAATCAAAGTGTGCATGCGAATACAGCAAAAATCACTGAAAAGGAAAAATGGCATAGGGCTTTAGGTCATGTAAATTTTCAATACCTTAGTAAACTTTGGGTGGGGCTGACATCGAGGTGAAGCCCCAGATCAGGTATCTGGGGCTGATCCTCGATAGCCACTGGCGTTTCGAGGAGCATTTCCGCTGCCTGGTCCCCCGGTTGGAAAGGATGGTTGCGGCTCTGGGCCGGATCCTGCCCAACCTGGGGGGCCCGGCGGGCCGAGTTCGTCGCCTCTATGTGGCAATGGTCCAGTCGGTGGCCCTATACGGGGCCCCCGTCTGGGCGGACGACCTGGCTGCCTCCCGGCGCAGCATGACTATGCTGCGTAGGGTGCAGAGGCGCATGGCGCTCAGGGTCGTCCGCGGGTATCGCACCATGTCACATGAGGCGGCGACGGTTCTAGCGGGGATGCCGCCCATGGACCTGCTCGCGCGGTCGCATGCGGTGATGTACCGGCACCGCGTCGACCGTCGCGCGGGGGTGGGGGCGGTCCCGGGCGGGCAGGAACCTGCTTGGGGCGATTTGAAGCGCCAGGCCCGGCAGTCCGTGTTGCTCGCGTGGCAGGAGCGGCTGGCTCTGCCAACCGCGGGGCACCGGACTGTCGGGGCTGTTCGGCCACTCCTGAAGGAGTGGCTGGACAGAGGCCATGGCAGCCTCACCTACCGGCTGGCACAGGTATTTTCCGGGCATGGCAGCTTCGGAAGATACCTGTGCCGGATAGGGAAGGAGCCGACGGCGCGTTGCTGCCACTGCGACGCTGAGCAGGACACGGCGGATCATACCCTGGAGGTATGCCCCGCGTGGGAGGGGGAGCGCCGTGTCCTGGTCGGCGTCGTCGGGCGGGATGTCTCGCTGCCGGGCGTGGTGCGCGCCATGCTCGGCAGCGAGGAGAAGTGGAGGGCCGTGGCCTCCTTCTGCGAGAACGTAATGTTGCAGAAGGAGGCCGCGGGGAGGGAGCGCGAGCTTCAGCGGCGCGCTGAAGCTCGCGCTCGTGCGGTGGCCCGAGGTCGTCGCCCGGTCGCGAGGCGTCGCGGGCGGCCGCCTCGGCGTGGCGGATGACCTAGGCTGGGAGGGGGGTCCTGAGGGGACCCTCCTCCCGCCAGGCGGCGCCGGGTCGGACCGGTTGGGGGTAGGAGTGCTTCCCCCTACCGGTCCGACGCAAGGGGAGGCACCCTCGGCGGTCTGGTGCGGCCATGAACGCCCGGCCGCCGAGGGGTGGAAACGGGGTCGCGAGCGGTTGCGAGTTGGGGCTCGCAGCCGCCACTAAACGCGGCCCCGGGACGGATAGCGGCGGGATGGAGTGGCCCCGTCTCGCCGCTATGAGGCAGTGTGTCTACTGGGGGGACCGATTGTCCCCCCGGGGGATGGGCGCGAAAGCGCGGGCACGGGGAGGATACCGGAAGAATGCTTCGAGCGATTCCCAGTATCCTCCCAAAGCGTGCCGAAGGGTCACCGTGGGGTTTTTAGTGGGTAGGTCCCGCGCCTGTCGTTGTACGGGCGCGGGGAATCCCACACACCCCTCCCACCTCTCCCCAAGGAGGTGGGAGGGAGTCTTTCGAAGATTTTCCCCACGACAAAAAAAAAAAAAAAAAAAAATACCTTAGTAAACTTGTAAATTCTAAATTAGTAGAAGGTTTACCAACAAAATTAGAAAATGATTTACTTACTTGTGCAAATTGTATTGAAAGTAAAATGACAAAAGTTCTATTTAAAAATGATAAATCTAAAGCAAGTGAAATATTAGAATTGATTCACACGGACGTAAATGGTCCTCACCGAACCATAGGTTATGGCGGTGAAAAATATTTCTTAACATTCATAGATGATTACAGTAAATGTACAAAGATATATTGTAGAAGAAGTAAATCCGAAACAGCCAATTGTTTCAGAGAATTTGTCAACTTAGTCGAAAATAGATTCAACAAAAGAATAAAGAAACTAAGATGTGATAACGGGAAAGAATACTTAAATAAGGAAATCTATAATTTTGCGAGAGACAAGGGTATTGAAATTTTACCGTGCCCACCATATGTTCATGAACTAAATGGTGTGGCTGAGAGATATAATAGATCCGCAATGGATATGGGCAGGTGTTTAGCTAAAGAAACCAATATAGATCGTAGACATTGGCCAGAGATTATGAAAACGGTCGCTTATCTAAAGAATCGTACTATCGCTAATACGAATCAAAATAAAACGCCCTTCGAAGTTTTCTTTGGAAAAACCGAGTGTTAAGCATATTAAAATATATGGCAGTCGGGTCTTTGTAAAAATTCCAGAAACATTAAGAAAAAATAAATGGGACGATAAAGCGAAAGTAGGCGTACTTGTAGGTTATAACGAAAATAGCTATAGAGTACTTGTAAGTAACAGAGTCATAAATGCAAGGCATGTAAGAATAATTGAGTAAAGAGCTTATATGCTTACAAAAATCTGTAGAAAACAAAGATTCAGATTATGATGATGAAAACACATTAAGTTTAAATTTAGAAAATGAATCAAATACTAGTATTGATAGTGTTAATGAATCGACTTCAAGTAATGATGATAATAGTGATAATGTTTTTGATGATAACTTAAATTCACAAAATAAAAATAAGGTACCAATACAAAGAAAAAGATCAAACGGAATAGTTAAACCCATTGAGAGATTTGGCAACCCCGTTGCACATTTTATTTATGTTAACTATGTGAATGCAAACGTACCAAGTACATTTGAGGAGGCAATTAACTCCAAAGAGTTGAAAAATTGGCAAAAGGCTATGAACTCAGAGATAGAAAGTTTGAAAAAAAATAAAACTTGGTTTGTTGTAGACAAACCCAAAGATAAAAAGGTAATTGATGTTAAATGGGTACACAAAAAGAAGGATGATAATACATATAAAGCTAGATTAGTTGTCAGAGGCTTCCAACAACAAAAACATTTGGAAAACGTATATTCACCAGTCGGCAGAATGCAGACCTTGAAAGTCCTGTTAAATTATTGTTGTGCGAATAATTTGTACATTGATCAGATGGATGTGGAAACTGCCTTCTTGAACGGTAAAGTAAAATCAGAAATTTATATTAATGAACCGACAGGTTATGAAACAGGTCAAAACAAGGTTTGCAAACTGCAAAAGGCTCTATATGGCCTTAGAGAAATACTAATTACCAATTACCGACCATAGATACTAATTACTGACCGTAGATACAAATTATCGGCTGTCGGTAATAGTTGCCGACCCCCACCCCGACTGCCGGCCCCCCCCCCTTGGCGGTGCGCCTCGGACTCCCCCCACTCCGACGCGGAGGCCCCCCCCCGCACCCTCCTCGGAGACCCTGGTCCCCAGTACTCTCCTTTCTCATCTACTTGGCCGCAGGGGGCGGCCGAGTTGCCGAGCATAGAGGAGGAGGCCGCCCGGCTCGGGGGATTAGTCGCAAATATTTGCGACGCGGCGAAGCCCCGGGTCGGGCGGGCTTCTCCTCGCCGGGCGGTGTACTGGTGGTCGGCCGCGATCGCAGAATTGCGCGTCGCGAGTGTGCGCGACCGACGACAGTACACCCGTGCGCGCCGTCGTCTACGAAGAGACGCTGGCGTGGCACAAGCGAGGGCAGATGACCTATATGAGTCATACCGTAAGGCTCGGGTTGCTCTGCAGGTCACCATCAAACGGGCCGAAACCCGGGCATAGAAGGAGCTCCTCCAGACCCTCGATGCCGATCCTTGGGGGCGCCCGTACAAAGAGGTCCTAAATAAACACCGCCCGTGGGCACGCCCTGTCACCGAGGGTCTTGATCCCCGACTGCTAGAGGACATAGTCAATACTGTCATCCCAATTGGGGAGGGAGGACCACGTCCTCCGGCGGCGTCGGCTGTCTCAAATGAGTGGGGGGCCGAGCTGTTGGTCACGCAGGGGGAGCTGACCCCGGCCATCAAACGGCTCGGGGCGCGTAACACGGCCCCGGGGCCGGATGGTGTGCCTGGCCGGGTTTGGGTTTTGACCCAGGGCGTCCTTGGGGCCGACATCAGGCGGTTGTTTGACCGATGCCTGAGGGACGGGCGATTCCCCCCCTAGTTCGAAAGTGACGAGGATGGTACTCCTCTGGAAGGTGGGTCGGCCCGCTGAGTCTCCCTCCGCACACCGGCTCAACTGCCTCCTCGATGAGGTGGGCAAGCTTTTCGAGTGGGTCGATCGACGATGGACGCGATGGGTCGCGTGAGGGCCCTCTCGGAGTCGGCCGTCTCCCGGGGAGGGGTGGCCTTGGCGGTACCCGTCGATATTGTCAACGCCTTTAACACCCTTCCCTGGAAAGAGATAAGGAGGGGGCTCGAAGATTATCGGGTCCCTCCTTATCTCAGGGCAGTCGTCGGGGATTATCTCTGCGGCAGGTGTATCGAGTATCCCGGCCGGGATGGAGATATGCGGGGAGATGTGTACTGCGGCGTTCCACAGGGGTCGGTCCTCGGGCCACTCCTGTGGAACGTCATGTACGGTTAGGTGTTGCGGGCCGACCTCCACAACGGTCTCAGCGCCGTGTGTTATGCAGATGACACAGGTGTGTTAGGCTTTCGGGGGGCACTGGGGGAGGGCCAAGCGTCTTGCGGAGGTGGAGGCGCAGCGCGTCGTCGGCCGGAGCAGGGAGATAGGGATGAAGGTGGCGGTCCATGAGGCCGAGGTGATAGCGCCTCGGCAGGATCTGCCACCCACCCTCCCCCACTGATCTGGGTGGGTGAGGCTGATATCGAGGTGAAGCCTCACATGAGGTAAATGGGGTTGATCCTCGATAGCCACTGGCGCATCGAAGAGCATTTCCACTGCCTGGTTCCCCGGTTGAAGAGGATGGTCGCGGCTTTAGGCCGAATCCTACACAACCTGGTAGGCCCGGCGGCCGAATTCGCCGCCTCTATGTGGCAATGGTACAGTCGGTGGCCCTTTAACGGGGTCCCCGACTGGGCGGACGACCTGGCAGCCTCCCGGCGCAGCATGACGATGCTGCGTCGGGTACAGAGGCGGATGGCGTTGCGGGTCGTCCGCGCGTACCGCACCGTGTCGCATGAGGTGGCGACGGTTCTTGCGGGGATGCCGCCAATGGACCTCCTCACGCGGTCGCACGCGGTGCTGTATCGTCACCGCGTCGACCGTCACGCGGGGGTGGGTGCGGTCCCGGGAGTGCCGGATCCTGCTTGGGGCGATTTGAAGCGCCAGGCCCGGCAGTTCGTGATGCTTGCGTGGCAGGAGCGGTTGCTCTGTCAACCGCGGACACCGGACAGTCGGGGCTGTTCGGCCACTCCTGTGTGAGTGGCTGGACAGAGGCCATGGAAGCCTTACTTACCGGATGGCACAGGTATTTTCCGGGCATCGTAGCTTCGGAAGATACCTGTGCCGGATAGGGAAGGAGCCGACGGCGCGTTGCTGCCATTGTGACGCCGAGCAGGACACGGCTGATCATACCCTCCAGGTATGCCCAGCTTGGGAGGGAGAGCGACGTGTCCTGGTCGGCGTCATAGGGCGGGATGTCTCGCTGCCGGGTGTGGTGCGCGCCATGCTCGGCAGCGAGAGGAAGTGGAGGGCCGTGGCCTCCTTCTGCGAGACCGTAATGCTGCAAAAGGAGGCCGCGGGAAGGGAGCGCAAGCTTCAGCGGGCGGCGGCCTTTGCGCGGCGGATGACCCTGGCTGGGAGGGGGGCCCTGAGGGGAGCCTCCTCCCGCCAGGCGGCGATGGGTCGGACCGGGTGGGTCCGGCCCACGGGGAGGCACCCTCGGTGGCCTGGAGCGGCCATCAGCTCCCGGCCGCCGAGGGGTAGAAACGGGGTCGCAGGCGGTTGCGGGTTGGGGCTCGCAGGCGGTTGCGGGTTGGGGCTCGCAGCCCGCCACTAAATGCAGCCCCGGGACGGATGGCGGCGGGATGGAGTGGCCCCGTCCTACCGCTACGAGACAGTGTGTCTACCGGGGGGACCGTTTGTCCCCCTCGGGGATGGGCGCAAAGCGCGGGCACGGGGAGGATACCGGAAGAATGCTTCGAGCGATTCCCGGTATCCTCCCAAATCGTGCGGAAGGGTCACCGTGGGGTTTTTAGTGGGTAGGTCTCGCGCCCGTCATTCTACGGGCGCGGGGAATCCCACACAACCCTCCCGCCTCTCCCCAAAGAGGTGGGAGGGAGTCTTTCGAAGATTTTCCCCACGACAGAAAAAAAAAAAAAAGGCAGAAAGCTGGAAACAAGCAACAAGCTAGTAAGCAAGCAGTAAGCTTGAAAGCAAGCAGCGGGCTAGAAATAAAGTAGTTAGCTATTAAGCAATTAGTGTGCTAGTAAACAAGCTTTCAGTTACAAAACATGCAAAAAGCTAGTAAGCAAGCAGTAAGCTAGTAAGCAAGCAGTAAGCTAGTAGGCAAGCAGTGAGCTCGTAAGCAAACAGTGAGCTAGGAAGCGAGCAGGGCGCTAGTAAGGAAGCAGGATGCTAGTAAGCAAACAGTAAGCTACTTAGCAAGCAGTAAGCTGGAAAACAAGCAACAAGCTAGTAAGCAAGCAGTAAGCTAGTAAGCAAGCAGTAAGCTAGTAAGCAAAAAGTAAGCTCGTAAGCAAGTAGTAAGCTAGTAAGCAAGCAGTAAGCTATAACGGAAGCTGCAGGCTAGCAAGCTAGCAGTAACCCCGAAAGCAAGCAGCAAGCTAGTAAGCAAGCAGTAATCTAGCATGCAAGCAGTCTGCTACATAAGCGGGGTGGAGGTTGGAAAGCAATCTGTAAGCGAGTAAGCTATCAGTAAGCTTGTCAGCACGCAGTATGCCTGAAGCAAGCAGCAAGCAAGTAGCAGACTAGCAAAAATGCAGTTAGCCGTTGAGCGAGCAGGAAGCTAGTAAGGAAGCAGTGTGCTAGTTAGCAAGCAGTAAGCCAGTAAGCAAAGCGTAAATTAGCAAGCAAGCAGCAGGCTAATATGGAAGAAGTTTGCTAGTAAGGATGCAGCAAGCTAGTGAGCTGGCAGTAAGCGAGTAAACTAGCAGTAAGCTAATTAGCAACCAGTGAGCTAGTATGCAAGCGGCAGGCTAGTAAGAAAGCAATTAGCTAGGAAGGAATCAGTAGGCTACTAAGCGAGCGGTAAGCAAGTAAGCAAGCAGTGAGCTAGTTAGCAGGCAGTAAGCTGGTAAGAAAGCAGGTAGCTAGTGAGGATGTAGTAAGCTAGCATGCAAGCAGTAAGATTGTAGCAAAGCAGTAAGCTGATATGCAAGCAGGAAGCTAGTATGGAAACTGTATGGCGGTAAGCATGCAGTAAGTTAGTAACAAAGCAGTATGCTAGTAAGCATGCAGCAAACCTGTAAGCAAGCATTAAGTGATTAAGCCAGCAGTAAGCTATTAAGCAGCCAGTGAGCTAGTAAGCAAGCAGTAAGCTTGAAAGAAAGCAGGTATCTAGAAAGGAAGTGGTAAGCTAGTAAGCAAGCAGTGAGATAGTAAGCGAGGAGGAAGCTAGTAAGCAAGCAGCTAGCAAGTCAGCAAGCAAGTCAGCAAGCAGTAAGCTAGAAAGCAAGCAGCATCCAAGTAAGCAAGCACCAAGCTTGTAAGCAAGCAGTAAGCCAGAAAGCAAGCAGCAACCATGTAAGCAAACAGCAAGCTAGTAAGTAAGCAGTAAGCTAGTAAGCAAGCAGTGAGCTAGGAAGCAAGCAGTAAGCTAGTAAGCAAGCAGCGAGCTGGTAAGAAAACAGTGAGATAGTAAGCTAGCAGTAAGCCAGTAAGCTAGCAGGAAGCTAGAAAGCAAACAGTTAGCTCGCAAGCAAGCAGTGAGCTAGTAAGCGAGCTGGGCGCTATAAAGAAAGGAGTGTGCTTCTACGCAAGCAGTGTGCTAGTAAGAGAGCACTTAGCTAGTACGAAAGCGTTTTGCTAGTATGCAAACTATAAGCTTGTAAGCAATCATTGAGCCAGTAAGCGTGCAGGAGGCTCGTAAGGAAGCGGCATGCTAGTAAGCAAGCTGTAAGATACTAAGTAACAAGTAAGCTAGTAAGCAAGCAGCAGGCTAGTAAAAATGCAATTCGCTAGTAAGAAAGCAGTATGCCAGTATGGAAGTAGTATGCTAGTAAGCAAGCAGTAAGTTAGTAAGCTACCAGTAAGCTACTAAGCAAGCAGCTGGCTAATAAGAAAGCAGTAAGTTAGGAACAAAGCCGGGGGGTAGGAAGAAAGTAGTTAGGTGGTAAGTACGCTAGTAAGCAAGCAGTAAGCCCGAAAGCAAGCAGCAGTCTAGGAGGCAAGCAGCAAGCTAGTAAGCACCCAGTAAGCTTGTAAGCAAACATGAGGCTGGTAAGAAAGCTGATGGCTATTAAGAAAGGAGTAGACTAGTGAGCAAGCAGCATGCTAGTAAGCATGCAGTAAGCTTGTAAGCATGTAGTAAGCTAGTAAGCTAGCAGTGAGGTAGTAAGCAAGCAGCGAGGTGGCATGAAAGCAACTAGCTTGTAAGCAAGCAGTAAGCTAGTAAGCTAGCTGCAGGCTCGTAAGCGAGCAGGGAGCTAGTAAGGGAGCAGAATGCTAGTAAGGAAGCAGTTAGCTATTGAGCAAGCAGTAAACTAGTAAGCTAGCAGCAAGCTGGCAAGTAACCAGTAAGCTAGTAGGCAAGCAGTAAGCAGTTAAGGGTGCAGTCAGCTAGTAAGGAAGTAATAAGCTAGTAAGTAAACAGTAAGCTAGTAAGCAAGCTGTGAGCCAGTAAGAGAGCAGGCAGCTGCTATGGCAGCAACATGCAAGTATTCAAGCGGTAAGCTAGTAAGCAAGCAGTCTGCTAGTAAGCAAGTAGTGCGCTAGTAAACGCGCAGGGTGCTCGTAAGGAAGCAGCATGCTTGTTAGCAAGCAGTATGCTAGTAAGCAGTCAGTTAGCTAGTGAGCAAGCAGCTGGCTTGTCAGAAAGCAATTAGCAGGTAGGGAAGCAGTACGCAAGTAAGCAACAAGTAAGCTAGAAGGCAAGCCGTAAGCTAGTATCAAAGCAGCAAGTTGCTAACAATGCTGCAAGCCAGTGAGCAAGCAGGAAGCTGGTAGGGAAGCAGTATGCTAGTAAGCAAGCAGTAAGCTAGTAAGCAAGCAGCGAGCTGGTAAGAAAACAGTGAGCTAGTAAGAGATCATGTAGCTAGTAAGGAAGCAGTAAGCTAGCATGCAAGCTGTGAGCTAGTAAGCAAGCAGTAAGCGGGTAAGCTAGCAGTAAGTTGGTAAGTATACAGTAAGCTAGTAGGCAAGCAGTATCCTGAGATGCAAGCAGTAAGCTACAAAGCAAGCGGCAAGGTAGTAAGAAGGCAATTAGCTAGTAAGGGAGCAGTATGCTGGGAAGCAAGCAGTAAGCCAGTAAGCAAGCAGTAGGCTAGCAGGCAAACCGTAAGCAGCAAGCTAGTCTGCAAGCTGCTAGCTAGTATGCAAGCAGTATGCTAGTAAGCAACCTGGAAGCAAATAAGGAAACTGTATGCTTGTATGCATGCGGTATGCTTGAAAACAGACACCATGTTAGTGGGCGTGCAGTAAGTTAGAAAGCAAGCTGGAGGCTAGTAAGATACCAGCTAGCTAGTAAGCAAGCAGTTAGCTAGCAAGGAAGCAGTAAGCGAGTAAGCTAGCTGTAAGTTAGTAAGCAAGCAGTAAGTTAGTAACAAAGCAGTTAGTTAGTGACAAAGCAGAAAGTTAGTTAGGATGCAGTAAGCTAGTAGGCCCCCGTGGGGTGCCGCCGGCCGGTCTGCGGATACGAGTTGGGACAGCCTGTGGCGCATCGTCGAGCATTTCGACCGCTTGGCCCCCCGTGTGGAGAAGGCGGCCTTCTTCCAAATATCGGAGGGCCTGATGTTAGAGTCCGCCGCCTCTATGTGGAGGTGGTGCGTTCAATTGCCCTCTACGGGGCCCCAATCTGGGCCCCACAACTGAATGCCAGCCGGCGCAGCACGGAGATGCTGCGCCGCGTCAACCGTCGGCTGGCAATCCGGGTTGTTAGAGGGTATCGCACCATCTCCCACGAGGCGGCGACTACCCTGGCGTGTCTCCCGCCCCTGGAGCTCCTAGCCTGGAGAAACCAATTGGTTTTCCGGCATTCCAGGGAGCTTCAGGAGGCTGGGAAGCCGCCAGAGTAGAGGAGGCAAGCGGTCGAAGCGACGAGGCGCCAAGCCCAACGGACCGTTTTGTTTATGTGGTTCCATCAACTAATTCAGGCAGGTGGAGCCACACAACGGTCCGTTGGTGTAGTCCTGCCACATTGGCAAGAGTGGCAGGACAAACCGGGTAGGCTGTCCTACAGGATGACACAGGTGCTCACCGGGCATGGTTGCTTTGGTGAGTACCTGTGTAGAATTGGGAAGGAGGCGATGACGGTATGCCACCACAGTGGAGACCCCCGGGACACGGCGCAGCACACGCTGGCAGCCTGCCCAGCGTCGGCAGATGAGCGCCGTGTCCTGGAACAGGAAGTGGGGAGGAACCACTCGCTGGCCACAATAGTTGCCAGGATGGTGGCCAGCGAGAGGACATGGCAAGTGGTGGCCTCCTTCTGTGAGGTAGTTATGTCACAGAAGGAGGCCGCCGAGCGAGCGCGCGAGCAGGCAGCGCATCCCGCTCGGCGAGGAAGGGCTCGGAGAGGGGCGAGGGCGAGGCGACCTTCGCCACCTGGCCCCCTCCAATAGCTCCTGAAGAGGTGGGCGGCCCGTCAGCTTTCACCTCTGGCCACCACGTCGGTGGCCGGGGGATGGACGGGCCGCCCGTGGGGGCTGTAGGTGCTCGGCAATAGGGGCCCGAGCACTGAAGGCAGCCCCGGGGCCGCGGGCGTCGGGTAACCTGGCGTCTGCGGCGGAGAAGTCAGGGGGGGACGGACACGTTGTCGCGCCCCCCGGGATGAGCCTCGTCAGGAAAGGCGCGGCGGGGGACTCTGTGATGTCGCACTAGAGTTCCCGGTCCCCCGCCGCAGCGCCCGAGGACGGTCACCGTGGGGTTTTAGCCGGTAGGAGTCCGGCACTACACCGAGGCCCTCCCCTACTTAAGGGCCTCGGGGTGTCCATGAGGATTTCCCCACGCAAAAAAAAAAAAAAAAAAGTAAGCTAGTAGGCAAGCAGTTAGCTAGTAGGAATGCAGTATGCTAGTAAGCAAGCAGTAAGCTAGTAAGCGAACATGGACCTAGTATGAAAGCAGAATGCTAGTAAGCTAGCAGTAAGCTAGTAAGCAAGCAGTAAGCTTGTAATCAAGCAGTAAGCTGGTAAACAACCAGTGAGCTAGCAAGCGTTCAGGGGTCTAGTAAGGAAGCAGTAAGCTATTCAGCAAGCAGTAAGCTGGTGTGGAAGCAGTTAGCAAGTAAGCAAGTAGTAAGCTAGAAAGCAGGCTGTAAACTAGTAAGCTCGCAGTATGGTAATAAGCAAGCAGTAGGCTAGTAAACAAGCAGTAAGCTGGTAAGCAATCAGTGAGCTAGTAAGCATGCAGTAAGATAGTATGCAGCCAGTAGGCTGGAAAGCAAGCAGCAAGCTAGTATGCAAGCAGCGAGCTAGTAAGCGAGTAGACAGCTAGTAAGCAAGCAGTAAGCTTGTAAGCAAGCCGTAAGCTAGTAAGCAAGCAGTAAGCAACTAAGCAAACAGTAGGCATGTAAGCAAGAAGCAGGCTAATCAGAAAGATGCTAGCTAGTAAGAAAGCAGCATGCTAGGAAGGAAGTAGTATGGTAGTAAGCAAGCAGTAAGCTTGTAATCAAGCAGTAAGCTGGTAAGCAACCAGTGAGCTTGTAAACAAGCAGTAAGATAGTGAGCATCCAGTAAGCTTGTAAGCAAGTAGTAAGCTAGTAAGCAGGCAGTAAGCTTGTAAGCAAGCAGTAAGCTAGTGAGCAAGCAGTGAGCTAGTAAACGAGGAGGAAGCTAGTAAGGAAACAGTGTGCTAGTATGGAAGTAGTATGCTAGCAAGCAACCGGTAAGCTTGTAAGCAAGCAGTAAGCTGGTAAGCAGGCATTAAGCTTGTAAGCAAGCAGTAAGCTGGTAAGCAGGCATTAAGCTTGTAAGCAAGCAGTAAGCTAGTAGGCAAACAGTATGTTAGTAATGTTGCGACAGTATGAAGATGCCGTGCAATACCGCGAAATTGCATCGTCGAAATGGTGTGAAGAGGCTTGGCGATGAGGTGAAGCTGCCACACAAAACGAGCGGGTGCGAGCAGCCGTCTTCCGTTGCCAAATGAAGGGGCTGTCGTTTGGGAAGAGAATAACGCGATACCTCGAACTGAACGGACGTTTCATTTGTGAAATTAATAAAGATAAATTGTTGTGTTTTGATCGTTCTGTGTTTGTGCTGTTGTGTTAATTTTCCGTATCGTAAATATGCGTCGTTCGACGAACAATACTCCCCAGTGTAACAGTGGTGTCAAGTGTGGGATGTCGACCCGATCTACCGCCGTGGTGGGAGAGGCCGTTCCTTCCTTGGAACTATTGTTCGAGGGCCTGCAGAGGAGCCTCGGGGTGCAGTTCCGGGAACAGGAGAGAACTTTCGAGTCCAGGTGGGAAGTGGATCGGAAGCGGATGGAAGAGAGGCAGGCCGCGAAGGAAGCTGCTGTAGGGAGGATAAGGGCCATGGAAGACCGTTATCAGGTGCTTTCGGAAAATTTTAAGAGTGTGATCGATAACCTGTCGGCCGCGGCGTTCCGTAGCGAGGATCGCGAGTCCAGACATGTCAATAATGTTGTTAGGGATATTCCTGTTATTGCTGGACTCGCGATGCCTACCACTTCGCAGTCGGCTCCTCTGTTGGAAGCGACTGGTGGATTTCTGGGGTACGTCCTGAAACCACCAGCGTTTGATGGGAGAGCTTGTTGGGAGGAGTACCGGGTGCAATTCGAGGCGATTGTGAAGGCAAACAGATGGGATGCACCAAGGAAGGCTTTGGCCTTGGTCGCATGTCTGAAGGGGCCCGCACGGGGTGTTTTGACTACCCATTCCGAGGTGTCGCGTTGCGATTTTAGTGTGTTAGTTTCAGCTTTGGAGTTCCGTTTCGGAACCAAGAATTTCGCTAATCTAAATTACGCGAAATTCCAAAATTATACTCAGCGGAAGGGAGAGTCGATTTCTGACTTGGCCTCGGAGATTGAGAGGTTGGTGCAGGCTTCCTTTTGTGATTGCTCGATGGAAGTCAGGGATAAGCTGGCCGCCTCTCAGTTCGTCTCCGCCCTGGCCAATGAGGAAATGAGGAGGACGCTGAGGCTGGGCGGTTTCACTACTCTCAGGGCGACTGTGATCAGAGCTCTGGAGATTGAGGCCGTCGAGTCTATGGCCCCTGGTCCTTGCCGTGTTAAGGACTGTATTCAGGGTGTCACTTGTTTTCCCAAGGGAAAGTTGGAGAAGAGGACTGCTGAGAAGCCGGTCTCTGAGTGCTGGAATTGCGGACAGAAGGGACATTTGCAGCGGTACTGCCCGAAGAAGGGGAGGAGAGAAGAGGCCCCCTCGAAGAAGGGAAAGAAGAAGAAGTGGGCGTAGTGGGGCTCCCGCCGACTTCGTCTTCATCCGCCCCCGTCGTGCGCGGGATCGCTGTCAAGGATTGTTCTTCCGTCGAGGGAACAAAGTGCACCATTATCATCGACACGGGCTCAAGCATCAACTTGCTGAATGCTGAGAAATTTGCACCCGATCACAGATCCGGCGAGGTGGGAACGGTTAGGTTCGAAAATTTTCAGATCTCCTCCATTTCGGGGGAAAAGTTGCCGATTTACGGAAGGAAACGACTCCTGGTGACGATAGGGAGATTAAGATCCGAAGGAGAATTCCTTCTCATCAACATGGCAGAAGAATGCATTGTGGGTACGAACTTCCTGCAAAAGCATTCCTGCCATCTGGATTTCATCATGGGGAAATTGCTTTTCTTGCATCACGGCGAAGTCGATTTTCTGAAAAGGAGCACTACAACGAAGCCCGCCGTTTTGCAAACCAGGGAAGAGGAGGTCCCCGTTCCAGTGCATTTACAAGATCTGTACGCTCGTTGCGGGGACACGTTGTCTGAGCGTCAGAAGAAGACGTTTAAGGAGTTCCTGGTGGAATTCCAGGATATCTTCGCAAGAAACCCCAAAGGGGTTGGGAGGTGTGACTTGGTCCGGCATAAAATCGACACCGGATCTTGTGCACCAATAAAGCAACCTTCTCGACGATTACCACTAAATCGTCGGGAAGAAGTACAAGAGTTAATTGCAAAAATGGAACGTCAAGGTGTGATCGAGAAGTCCAGGAGTCCATGGTCGTCGCCTATCGTGGTAAAGAAGAAGGACGGAAGTACTCGTTTTTGTGTGGACTATCGTCGGCTGAACGAGGTAACAAAGAAGGATTCTTATCCCTTACCAAGGATTGAGGACATCCTGGACGCGGTAGCTGGGACCTCGTGGTTTTCTACGCTGGACCTCCAGAGCGGATACTGCCAGATCTTCGTTGCCGAAGAGGATAAGGAAAAAACTGCTTTCTGCGTGGGCACAGGGTTATGGCAGTTCAAAGTTATGCCATTTGGACTTTGCAACGCCCCAGCTGTTTTTGAGCGACTCATGGAAACCGTTCTGGAAGGTATAAATTGGAAAATTTGCCTGGTGTACCTCGATGACGTCATTGTTTTTGCAAAGACTTTCGAAGAGGAAATCGAACATCTAGGAAAAGTATTCTCCCGCCTGCGCCAAGCACATCTGTTATTGAGCCCGAAGAAATGCAATTTCGTTTGTCGAGAAGTGAAGTACCTTGGACACATCGTTTCGGAAACAGGAGTCGAGACGGATCCAGAGAAGATTTCAGCGGTACAGGACTGGCCGGTACCGAGGAACAGGACGGAACTCCGAGGTTTTCTGGGACTCTGCACCTACTACAGGAAATTCGTAAAGGACTTCTCGCTGATTGCGAAACCGTTGCATCGTTTAACAGAAGACCGTACTCCGTTTCTTTGGTCCGAAGAGTGTCAAGAGGCCTTCGGAAGATTGAAGAAATATCTTGTGGATTCCCCGGTTTTGACCTACCCTCTGCCGGATGCGGATTTCATCGTGGATACGGACGCATCCGATGTCGCAGTTGGGGCCGTGCTTTCACAGGTTCAAGACGGACAAGAAAGAGTTGTCGTCTATTTTTCCAAAACCCTTGGGAAGGCCGAGAGGAATTACTGTGTGACCAGAAGAGAGTTGTTAGCTATCGTGAAGTCCATAGAGCATTTTCACCGTTATCTCTATGGACGAAAATTCTTGGTGAGAACTGATCACGCTTCTCTGAGGTGGCTGCTCTCCTTTAAAAATCCGGAGGGACAAACTGCAAGATGGATAGAACCTTTACAGCAATACGATTTTGAAATAAGACATCGCGAGGGACGGAACCACGGACACGCAGATAGTCTTTCGAGAAGATCCTGCGAAGCTTCGCGATGCAAACGCTGCACTCGTGTAGAAGAAAAGGATAAATAAGAGGAGAATGGAGAAGAAGAGCACTGTGTCTTCAGAACGGTTTGTGGAGCGAAGAATCTTGAAGAATGGATCAACGCACAAGAGGAAGATGAAGATATAAGTTTTATTCGAAGTCGCCAGATAGAAGGGAATAAACCGGAATGGCAGGAAGTTTCGGCTCTTTCCGCTGCGACGAAATACTTTTGGAAAATTTTGGATTCCTTGGAAATCTATCAGGGCTTACTGCTTCGGAGATGGGAGTCTGCGGACGGAAGAGAAGTTACTCAGTTATGCGTTGAACCGAAGGGGAAAATTTACGAAGTACTTAAAGAGTGTCATGACGCACCTGCAGGAGGACATTTCGGAATCAAGGAAACCCTTGCAAAGGTTCGACAAAGATTTTTCTGGCTGGATCACCGGAGAGTTGTTGAAGAATGGTGTCGTCGATGTCATCGCTGTTCCGCGAAGAAGGGCCCCAAGGGAATGGGGAGAGGGACCTTGAAGGTTTACAACATCGGAGCACCTTTTGAGAGGATAGCGCTCGACGTGGTGGGTCCCTTGCCGAAGTCTTCGTCAGGGAACAGGTTTACTTTAGTTATGGTGGACTACTTTTCGAAATGGCCGGAAGTATTCCCGTTACCCAATCAGCAAGCGACGACGATAGCGGAGATTCTTCTCAGAGATGTGGTCAGCCGGCATGGTGTTCCGTTGGAGTTGCATTCTGATCAGGGTCGGAGTTTTGAGTCAGCAATTTTCAGGGAATTGATGAAGTTGCTGGGTGTCAAGAAAACAAGGACAACTCCATTGCACCCTCAGTCGGATGGACTCGTAGAACGGATGATTCGAACGCTGTTGCAATACTTGTCCCAGTTCGTTGCAGATCATCAAAGAGACTGGGACAAATGGATTCCGATGTTCCTGCTGGCGTACCGAACATCAAGACACGAAGTGACGCAGAACAGTCCATCCATGGTTCTCATGGGTCGAGAACTACGTCTTCCTCTAGACCTGTTAAGAGGAGCTTCACCCTGTACGCACGAAGAGGAGAATGCGTATGTTAAGGACATACGGGAGAGGATCGACAAAGTGTACTGTTTTGTATGCCAGCGAATGAAGACCTGTTCGGAATGGATGAAATCTTGGTACGATTTGCATTCAAAACCGATTTACTTCATTCCAGGAGATAGAGTCTGGCTGTACAACCCCCCACGTACGAAAGGGAAATTTCCGAAGCTCCAGTTCAACTGGGAAGGTCCGTTTGAGGTGAAGGGACGTCTGAACGAACTGATTTACCGCATTGCTCGATCTTCGAAGTCGAGGCCGAAGGTCGTGCATGTGAATCGTCTGGCGCCCCTATGACAGTTCACGAAGAGCTTCCTAGAAGAAGGGAAACTTTTGTTGGATGGTGGGTACCAGGTATCGTCTGACGTTTTCGCCCAAGAAGAGGACGTTTCATCCCAGAAGGCGAGGATCGGGTTTTCTTACCGGCCGCGGAAGACTCTCCATTTCCGCAGATCAGAACGGTCGGGGAGGTGCGATTCTGTCCGGGGAGGATCGCCCTCCAGTCGTGCTCGACTCTAATAGCGGAGTGGGGCACAGACGGTCGGACGGCGGAATAGTGGTATGTTCCACAACCGATCTTCGAGGAAATTCTCCTTGGAGATTGGGGAAGATCCCATGGGAAGTTCTCTCGTGAGGCTGTGAGGAATCCGCATCCGGGAAGCCCTCAAGAGAGAAGCACGCAAGTCGTAAGAGTCAAGAGGAGGGCGAGGAGCGGTCGAGATTTAAGATCCATCCAGAGGAACCACACGAAGGATTTACACCGGCGTCTTGCTCAAGGTTTTTGAGTGGTTTTCCTTGGGACGAAGGACGAATGTCAAGGCGCTGACTGTCTCATAAAGGCCACACAGGTAAATGTTCGACCTATTACTTTATCTACTTTACAGACAGAGGTGTACAGGTTCGACGCAGCTTCGCGACAACCCGGAGGTTAGGAGACTACGGATGAAGTTGCCTGTTCGAACGGAATTTGCAGCGGTCGGGACGACCGCTCTGAAGAAAGAGGGAGCAGTGTAGCGACGGTATGAAGATGCCGCGCGATACCGCGAAAATGCATTGTCGCAATGGTGTGAAGAGGCTTCGCGATGAGGTGAAGATGCCACACAAAACGAGCGGGTGCGAGCAACCGCCTTTCGTTGCCAAATGAAGGGGCCGTCGTTTGAAAAGAGAATAACGTGAGACCTCGAACTGAACGGAGGTTTCATTTGTGAAATTAATAAAGTTAAATAGTTGTGCTTCGATCGTTCTGTGTTTGTGCTGTTGTGTTAATTTTCCGTATCGTAAATATGCGTCCTTCGGCGAGCAATACTCCCCGGCGTAACACTATCTCACTGCTTGCTTACTAGCTTGCTGCTTTGTTACTAACTTACTGCTTTGTTACTAGCTCTGTGCTTGCTTACTAGCTTCCTGCATGCATACTAGCTTACTGCTTGCTTACTGGCATACTGCATTCTGACCAGCCTGCTGCTTGCATTCTAGCTTACAGCTTGCTTACTAGCTTACTGCTTTCTTATGGGCATACTGCTTTCTTACCAGCCTAATGCTTCCTTACTATTTTCCAGCTTGCTTACTAGCTTAATGCTTTGTTACTAACATTCTGCTTTGTTACTAGCTTAATGCTTGCTTACTATCTTGGTGCTTGCATACGTGCTTACTGTTTGCATTCCTGCTGTCTGTTTGTTTATGAGCTTGCTTTCTTGTTACTAGCTTACTCCTTCCTTACTAGCTACATGCTGGCTTATTAGCTCACGACTTGCTTACTAGCATACTGTTTCCGTACAAGCTTCCTGCTCGCATACAATCTCACAGCTTGCTTCCTAGCTTTCTGCATTCTTACTAACATACTGCATTCTTACTATCCTAATGCTTCCTTACTAGCTTCCTGCTTCCTTACTAGCATACTGCTTTCTTATAGCTTAATGCTTGCTTACTAGCTTACTGCTTGCTTACAAGCTTACTGCATGCTTACATGTTTACTACTTGCTTACTAGCTTGCTGCATTGTTGGTAACTTACTGCTTTCTTACTACTCTAATGCTTCCTTACTAGCATACCGCTTTCTTAAAGCCTAATGCTTGCTTACTAGCTTACTGCTTGCTTACAAGATTACTGCATGCTTACACGTTTACTACTTGCTTTCTAGCTTGCTGCATTGTTAGTAACTTACTGCTTTCTTACTAGCTCAATGCTTGCTTACTAGCTTACTGCTTGCTTACTAGCTATCAGCTCGCTTACTGGCATACTGCTTGCTTACTTGCTTACAGCATGCTTACTAGCTTAATGCTTTGTTACTAACATTCTGCTTTCATTCCGGCTTAATGCTTGCTTACTAGCTGACTGCTGGCTTTCTTCCGTACTGCTTGCTTACTACCTTTCTGCTTGCTTACTAGCTTGCTGCTTGCTTCCTAGCTTGCTGCCTGCTTACTAGCTTACTGCTTGCTTACTAGCTAACCGCTCGCATAGTACCTCACTGCTTGCTTACTAGCTTACTGCATGCTTACCTGCTTACTGTTAGGTTACTAGCTTACTGCTTTGTTAGGAACTTACTGCTTTCATACTACATGACTTCTTGCCTACTAGGTTACTGCTTGCTTAGAAGCTTACTGGTTTCTTACTAGGTTACTGCTTTCTTACTGGCTCACTACTTGCAAACTTGCTTACTGCTTACTTACAAACTATTGGCTTGCATACCAGCTTACTGCTTGCTTAGAAGCTTACTGTTTGCTTACTAGCTAACTGCTCGCTTACCTGCACACTGCTTGTTTACTAGCTTACAGCATGCTTACCTGCTTACTGCCTGCTTACTAGATAACTGCTTTCCTACTACCTTCATGCTTTGTTCCTAACTTACTGCTTTCTTACTAACATACTGCTTTCTTACTAGCGTAATCCTTCCTTACTAGCTTGCAGCATGCTTACTAGCTTAATGCTTTGTTACTAACTTTCTGGTTCCTTACTAGCATAATGCTTGCTTACTAGCATACTGCTTCCGTACTAGCTACATGCTCGCTTACTAGCTTCCTGCTTGCTTACCTGCAAACTGGTTGCTTACTAGATTACCGCTCGCTTAATAGCATACTGCTTCCGTACTAGGTACATGCTCGCTTACTAGCTCACTGCTTGCTTACTAGCATACTGCCTCAGTACTAGCTTCCTGCTCGCTTACTATCCCACTGCTTGCTTACTAGCTTACTGATTTCTTACTAACTTACTGCTTTTTTACTATCTAACGCATCCGTACTACCTTCGTGCTTGCTTACTAGCTTGCTGCTTTGTTACCAACCTACGCCTTTGTTACTAGCTTATTGCATGCTTGCAAGCTTACTGGTAGCTTACTAGCTTACTGCTTGCTTACTAGATAGCTGCTTGTTTACTAGCCTTATTCTTGCTTACTAGCGTACCGCTTCCTTATTAGATAACTGCTTTTTGACTATCCTGCTGCTTCCTTACTAGCTTACTGCTTGGTTACTAGCTAACTACTTTCTTACTACCATCCTGCTTTCTTCCTAACTTACTGCCGTCTTACTAACATACTGCTTTCTTACTAGCCTAATACTTCCTTACTAGCTTCCTGCTAGCTTACTAGCTTAATGCTTTCTTACTTGCTCACTGCTTGCTTACTAGCGTAATGCTTGCTCCAAGCTTACTGCTTGCATACTAGCTTACAGCTTGCTTATTAGCTTACTGCTTTCTTACTAGTGTTACGAGCGCGAGCGCGAAATCCTGGATTCGGTCGAGGGCAGTACTCGACCGGCGGTTTTATGTATGGTTAGGAAAGAGATAGAAGTTCCGGACGAACCAGGGGCTCTATACCCTGGGTGCCGTAGGAGTAGGTTACGTGGACGAACCAGGGGTTCTATACCCTGTGAGCCACGGGGTGAAATTTATAAGGAGAAATGTATGGTATCGCGGACGAACCAGGGGCTCTATACCCTGGGAGGCGCTTGAAAAGAGTGGACGAACCAGGGGCTTTATACCCTGGAAACCACGTAGGTTTTTACGAAGTTTTAGGACTTTGTTCTATCGTAATGGTACACGTCGAGCGGTAAAGGTGTACCGTGTGCGTGAGATACTCCTCGTCTTACCGTTAATATGGTTCAGTGTTGATTAAATAATGCAAGTCAATATATCTACTTGTATGTGTTCTGTTCGATGCTCAAGTACAAATGTGTATTAACAAAAACTAGTACTACCGCTAGGTTGCATCGACGGCGAGAGTTTCGATTCGGTTTTTACACGGCGCGTTGGTGGGAGCTACTACTCGGTTTAGACGATTGAAAACTCACGATTTAATCCACTATGGTAAGATGATGCTTGATGGGGATTACAGCCCGATCTTGCTTCGAGTATCAAAATAACGTCGTGGCGAGTGTTTTAGCAAAACAGAGCTCCTCGAGTAAGAAAATGCGACCCTTATATACTGGAAATTACTTGGTACAGTGGCGGGGTATTACCATATAAGGTAATGAAAACTGGGCCGGGTGTGCACATACGGCATGAGTCAACCCCGTTCGAGGGGTTGTGCGCTAGCTGATTTGGCCAACGCCCAAGGCACCAAACGTTTCAGTCCCATACATGAATGATACCTAACACTAGCCTAATGCTTCCTTGCTAGTATACAGCTTGTATACTAGCTTAATGCATTGTTATCGACTTTCTGCTTCCTGACTAGCCTGCTGCTTGCTTACTAGCTTACTGCTTGCTTACCAGCTTCCTGCTTGCTGACTAGATTACTGCTTTGTACTAACTTACTTCTTCGTTACTAGCTTACTGCTTGCTTACTAGCGTACTGCGTTCTTGCTATCTTCCTGCTTTCTTACTAGCATACTGCTTCCTTACTCGCTACCTGCTCGCATTCAAGCTCACTGCTTGCTTGCTAGCTTACTGCTTGCTTACTAGCTTACTGCTTGCTTGCTAGCTTACTGCTCGCTTAATAGCTTACTGCTTTGTAACAAAGTTACATCTTTCTTATAGCTTAATGCTTCCTGACTCGCTTCCTGCTCGCTTACTGGCTCAGAGCTTGCTTACAAGCTTACTGGTTGCTTGCTAGCTGACTGCTTGTTTACTAACTTACTGCTTTGTTACTAGCATACTGCTCGCGTACTAGCTAACAGCTTGCTACTAGCTTACTGGTTGCTTACTTACAAACTGCATCCTTAAGAGCTTACTGGTTGCTTAATAGCTTACCGCTTTGTTACTGACTTACTGCTTGCTTACTAGCTTACTGCTTGCTTACCAGCATACAGATTCCGTACTATCTTCCAGCTCGCTTACAAGCTCACTGCTTGCTTACTAGCTCACAACTTGCTTACCAGCTTGTTGCTTGCTTTCCAGCTTACAGCATGCTTACAAGCATACTGCTTTCTTACTACCTTCCTGCTTTCTTACTATCCTAATGCATGCTTACTAGCTTAATGCTTGCTTACTAGCTTACTGCTTCCGTACTAGCTTCCTGCTTGCTTACTAGCATACTGCTTGCTTACTAGCTTACTGCTTGCTTACCAGTTTACTGCATGCTCAATAGCTAGCTGCTTCCTTACTATCTTGCTCCTTGCTTTCTAGCTTATAGCCTGCTTTCAAGCTTATTGCTTCCTTACTAGCTTGATGCTTGCTTAGTAGCTTACTGCATACTTACATGATTACTGTTTGCTTCCTAGCTTGCTGCTTTGCTAGTTTCTTACTGCTTCCTTAATAGCTAGCTACTTTCTGACTAGCCTGCTGCTAGCTTAACAGCTTACTGCTTGCTTACAATCATACTGCTTCCTTACTAGCTACGTGCTCGCTTAGTAGCTCACTGCTTGCATACTAACATACTGCTACCGTAATAGCTTCCTGATTGCTTACTAGCATAATGCTTCCGTACTACTTTCCTGCTCGCTTACTAGCTTACTGCATGCTTACCTTTTTTTTTTTTTTTTTTTTTTTTTTTTTTTTTTTGTCGTGGGGAAAATCTTCGAAAGACTCCCTCCCACCTCCTTGGGGAGAGGTGGGAGGGGTGTGTGGGATTCCCCGCGCCCGTACAACGACAGGCGCGGGACCTACCCACTAAAAACCCCACGGTGACCCTTCGGCACGCTTTGGGAGGATACCGGGAATCGCTCGAAGCATTCTTCCGGTATCCTCCCCGTGCCCGCGCTTTCGCGCCCATCCCCCGGGGGGACAATCGGTCCCCCCAGTAGACACACTGCCTCATAGCGGCGGGACGGGGCCACTCCATCCCGCCGCTATCCGTCCCGGGGCCGCGCTTAGTGGCGGCTGCGAGCCCCAACTCGCAACCGCCCGCGACCCCGTTTCCACCCCTCGGCGGCCGGGCGTTCATGGCCGCACCAGACCGCCGAGGGTGCCTCCCCTTGCGTCGGACCGGTAGGGGGAGACACTCCTACCCCCAACCGGTCCGACCCGGCGCCGCCTGGCGGGAGGAGGGTCCCCTCAGGACCCCCCTCCCAGCCTAGGTCATCCGCCACGCCGAGGCGGCCGCCCGCGACGCCTCGCGACCGGGCGACGACCTCGGGCCACCGCACGAGCGCGAGCTTCAGCGCGCCGCTGAAGCTCGCGCTCCCTCCCCGCGGCCTCCTTCTGCAACATTACGTTCTCGCAGAAGGAGGCCACGGCCCTCCACTTCTCCTCGCTGCCGAGCATGGCGCGCACCACGCCCGGCAGCGAGACATCCCGCCCGACGACGCCGACCAGGACACGGCGCTCCCCCTCCCACGCGGGGCATACCTCCAGGGTATGATCCGCCGTGTCCTGCTCAGCGTCGCAGTGGCAGCAACGCGCCGTCGGCTCCTTCCCTATCCGGCACAGGTATCTTCCGAAGCTGCCATGCCCGGAAAATACCTGTGCCATCCGGTAGGTGAGGCTGCCATGGCCTCTGTCCAGCCACTCATTCAGGAGTGGCCGAACCGCCCCGACAGTCCGGTGCCCCGCGTTTGGCAGAGCCAGCCGCTCCTGCCACGCGAGCAACACGGACTGCCGGGCCTGGCGCTTCAAATCGCCCCAAGCAGGTTCCTGCCCGCCCGGGACCGCCCCCACCCCCGCGCGACGGTCGACGCGGTGCCGGTACATCACCGCGTGCGACCGCGCGAGCAGGTCCATGGGCGGCATCCCCGCTAGAACCGTCGCCGCCTCATGTGACATGGTCCGATACCTGCGGACGACCCTGAGCGCCATGCGCCTCTGCACCCGACGCAGTATAGTCATGCTGCGCCGGGAGGCAGCCAGGTCGTCCGCCCAGACGGGGGCCCCGTATAGGGCCACCGACTGGACCATTGCCACATAGAGGCGACGAACTCGGCCCGCCGGGCCCCCCAGGTTGGGCAGGATCCGGCCCAGAGCCGCAACCATCCTTTCCAACCGGGGGACCAGGCAGCGGAAATGCCCCTCGAAACGCCAGTGGCTATCGAGGATCAGCCCTAGATACCTGATCTGGGGCTTCACCTCGATGTCAGCCCCACCTGCATGCTTACCTGCGTACTGCTTGCTTACTAGATTGCTGCTTTGTTAGTACCTTACTGCTTTCTTACTAGCACACTGCTTGATAGTAGCTTACTGCTTGCTTAGAAGCATACTGTTTGCCTACTAGCCTAAAGCTTCCTTACTAGCTTCCAGCTTGCTTACTAGCTTAATGCTTTGTACCAACTTGCTGCTTCGTTACTAGCTTACACCTTGCTTAGTAGCTTACTGCTTGCCTACAAGCTTACTGCTTCCATACTAGATTACTGCTTGCTTACTAGCTTACTGCTTGCTTAGTAGCTTACTGGTTGCTAACTTGCTTACTGCTTGCTTGCGAGCTTACTGATTCCTTACTAGCTCTCTGCTCGCATACTAGCTCACTGCTTGCTTTCAAGCTTACTGGTAGCTTACTAGTTTTCTGCTTGATTCCTAGCTTACTGCATGCTCACTAGCATACTGCTATGCGAGTAAGAATGCAGTTAGTTACTGACAAAGCAGTATGCTAGTAAGCAAGCTGTACGCTAGAAAACATGCAAGCAGGTAAGAAAGGAGAGTTGTGGACATGAGGCTCCGAGGGGGTACGTTGGAGGGGGGAGATGATGCTGTGGGGGGTTGGGGAAGATCCGGCCTAAAGCCGAGACCATCCTCTCCAACCGGGGAACCAGGCAGCGGAACTGCTCCTCGAAGCGCCAGTGGCTATCGAGGATCAGCCCCAGATACCTCATGCGGGGCTTCACCTCGATATCAGCCCCACCCACCCGGATCAGAGGGGGTGGCGGATCCTGCCGAGGTGAATGGAACGCTATCACCTCGGTCTTATGGACCGCCACCGTCATCTCCATCCCCCTGATTCGGTCGACGACGCGTTGCGCCCCCTCCTCGACGAGGCGCTTGGCGCTCCCCCACTGAGCCCCGACGGCCAGCACCAGTGTGTCATCTGCGTAACACACGGCACTGACGCCGTCGGGGAGGTCGGCCCGCAACACCGCGTCGTACGCGATGTTCCACAGGAGTGGCCCGAGGACCGACCCCTGCGGAAACCCGCAGTACACCTCCCTCCGCATATCACCATCCCGGCCCGGATGCTCGATCTACCTGCCGCGGAGATAATCCCCGATGACTGCCCTGAGATACGGGGGGACCCGATGATATTCGAGCCTCCTCCGTAATTCCCCCCCCCCCCCCCCCCAGGGAAGGGTGTTAAACGCGTTGGCAATATCCAGCGATTCCGCCAACGCTACCACTCCCCGGGAGACGGCCGACTCCGAGAGGGCCCTGACCCGACTGATCGCGTCGACCGTCGACCGGCCCCCCCGGAAACCGTACTGGCAGTCGGCCAGGCCCGGAGCACCTCGCGACAGGTGCTCGACGAGGCGGGCAGCAATCACTCGCTCGAAGAGCTTGCCCACCTCGTCGAGGAGACAGATGGGCCGGTATGCGGATAGAGACTCCGCGGGCCGACCCTCCTTCCGGAGGAGGACCATCCTCGCTACCTTCCAACTGGGGGGGGAATCGCCCGTCCCTCAGGCTTCGGTTAAACAACCGCCTGACGTCGGCCCCAAGGACGCCGTGGGTTAAGACCCAAACCCGGCCGGGCACACCATCCGGACCCGGGGCCGTGTTACGCGCCCCGAGCCGTCTGATGACCGCGGCCAGCTCCCTCTGCGTGACCCCCGGCTCGGCCGCCCGCTCCATCGGGGCCGTCGCCTCTGCCGGAGGACGTGGTCCCATCTCCCTAATTGGAAAGAGAGTATTGACCACGTCCTTCAGCAGCCGGGGGTCAAGACCCTCGGTGACGGGGAGCGCCCGCGGGCGGAGCTTATTCAGCACCACCTTATAAGGGCGACCCCAAGGATCGTCATCAAGGGACTCGAGGAGCTCCTTCCACGGCCGGGTCTTGGCCCGTTTGATGGCGACCTGCAGAGCCATCCGCCACATGCGGTATGCCTCATACAGGTCATCTGCCCTCGCTCGCGCCACGCTATCGTCTCTCCGTAGACGACGGCACGCGCGGTTGTACTAGCGTCGGGTGCGGACACTCGCGTCTCGCATTTCCGCGATCGCGGCCGACCACCGGTACACCGCCCGACCCGGGGCATTGCCGCGTCACATATGTTCGCGACCATCCCCCCGAGCCGGGCGACCTCCTCCTCTATACTCGGCAACTCGGCCGCCCCCTGCGTCCAAGTTGCAGCGTGAGCAGCAGCCATCAGGGCGTCCTTGTCCAGGCGCCAAAGCGCCCAGCGGCGCGGTGGGGTACCACCCGGACGGTGGTGTCGGAATGCATCCCCCGCGGCGGCAGAGACCTCCATCCGGATATACCGGTGGTCCGAGAGTGTCTCTGCCCCCGCGACCGCGTGCCACCCCGACACCATGCGCACGGCGTTGGGGGTCGCGAATGCAACATCCACGATAGACTCCCTATATCGCCGCACACACGTGTGCTCCGACCCCCGGTTCAGTAACCGAAGGTCGAGCCCCGCCGCCCAGTCGCCCAGGATCCCGCCGCGAACGGAAGTCCTGGGGGACCCCCACGCCACCGACTTGGCGTTGAAGTCCCCCAGGACCAGCACCGGCCGGGCCGCGCAGCGCTGCACGCATGCCGCGACCTCGGCTAGGTACTGCTCGAACGCGACGTGACCGCTGCGAGGCGATATGTAGCACCCCACCACGGCGACTCCCCCCCAGTCCACGGCGACGAATCCCCGACCGCGCTCCAGCATGGAGAACGGCGGGGACCCGTCGCGACCTCCCCATACCGTCGCCACCAAGCCGTCCGCGTCGCCCACCCAATGAGGGTGATCAGGGACGCGGTACGGCTCGGCGGCGACAGCCAGGCCATCCCCCCACTCCGCGAGGACTTGGGACATCATATCGTGTGCCGCGCGGCAGTGGTTGAGGTTGGCCTGGAGGAGGAGGCGGGGCGCCATTAATTACCGACCGCCCCAGCCTCCTCCCGGCTGTCCGTCCCCGTGGCACCGTCCACCTCCATGGTGGACGATGCCACCGCCCGCGGCGCCGGAGTCGGAACGGCCCGCCTCTTCCTCTCCATCCGGGAGGGGGGAGAGCACTTCCTGCTCCCCACCCTGTGGTCGGCTGGCATGCCCCTGTCCGCACATAGCGGGCGGTGGAGGGCCGCCGAGCACTGGCTCGCGCGGTGGTCCTTTGCCCCGCAGCGGTAACATTGACCGCTGCGGTCCACCGGCGAGGTGCTGCTTACTAGCATACTGCATCCTTGCTAGCGCCCTGCTCGCTTACTAGCTCACTGCTTGCATATTAGCTTACACCTTGCTTTCTATCTTACTGCTTGCTTAATAGGTAACTGCTTTCTTTCTAGCCTGCTGCTGGCTTTGTAGCTTATTGCTTGGTTACCAGGTTGTTGCTTGCTTTCTAGCTTACTGCTTGCTTTCTAGCATACTGCTTTCTTAGTAGCTAATTGCTTTTTCACTATCCTGCTGCTTGCTTACTAGCTTACTGCTTCCTTTCTAGCTACCTCCTCGCTTACTAGGTCACTGCTTGCTTACTAGCATGCTGCTTGCTTACTAGCTTACTTGGTTGATACTAGCTTACTGCTGGCTCACTAGCTTCCTGCTCGCTTACTATCTCTCTGGATGATTACTTGCGTACTGCATGCTTACAAGCTTACTACTTGCTTACTAGCTAGCTGCATTCCTACCAGCATGCTGCTTGCTTACTAGATTACTGCTATGTTACTACCTGACTACACGCTTGCTAGCTCTCTGCTTTCCTACTAGCTAACTGCTTTCTGACTAGTCTGCTGCTTGCTTACTAGCTTCCAGCTTGCTGACTAGCATACTGCTTTTCTACATGCTAATTGCTTTCTTACTAGCCCGCTGCTTGCTTACTGGCTTACTGCTTGCATACTAGCTTGTAACGCGCATTTCCTGCGCGGAACCGCGAACCGAGCTCCGTTGCGGCCGAGTTCCCGCGACCGGTGGCTTGCCGCGCGGCCGCTAGGCGTCCGCGACTTCTCGCCGCTAATTACGTGCCGTGCGGGTATTAATACGGGGCCACCGGCCGGATTCGGCGGACTCGTGTCGTGCTCGTCGAAGTCAACTCAAGTGACGAGAGATTACGTACGAGCCATACGGGTCTATACGAGCTCCGATTTTTCGCAAACACGAGAGTGCGAGGGGCACTCTCGCGACCAATCCGCCGAACCTCCCGTAACCCTGGATACTGGGTCGAACCTCTCCTAACTCTCCTACCCTGGCCCTACGGACATCGCCGCCTCGTAGCAGCGTAGGTAGGGTATTACCTGACTCCGCACCTACTGTGGCCTCCGACCGACACTGCATCTCCAATATCCCTGGATACTGGATCGATCTTCTTCCCTATTTCTTACCCTGGCCCTGCTGACATCGCGGCCTCGTAGCAGCGTAGGTAGGGTGTTGCATGTCCCCTCCCCTCCGCTGAGCGCCTGAACGCTCATTGCGCTGCTCTCGCCGACCGACCGACCGCTCGCCGCGTCGTTCTCGCTGAGCGACCGACTGCTCATCGCGCCGTTCTCGCCGAGAGACCGATCTCTCACCGCGCCGTCCTCACTAGCCGTAAGTTGTGAACCTAGACTAAGTTAGTTATAAATATGTTTCAACTAACAATCCGGACTACGTCACTCACCGCAGTGAACCCTCGACCGCCGACTGAGTCGGCACCTGCCACCTCCTTCCGCGTCCCCCGCGAATCGGACCGTCCACGGGGGAACGGTCACAAATTGGCGCCCGAACAGGGACTCGAGAGGAAGGGCGGATGAGTGACGGGGTTCCGCGGGTCAGCAGCCTCCGGAAAGCCAACTTGGTATCACTCGCCCAGAAGTACGGGATTGAAGACCAAGGTATCCGGAACGACCTCCGTAACCGCCTGAAGGCGCTCCTCATTCAGATGGAGGCCAGCAAGCATACCACCGATGCAGAGTCTCCGGACCTCATCATGGGACGAATCCGCCAGTGGGGTACCCACTATGATGGGGGAAAAGGCGCCGACGAATTTCTGGTGCGGCTGACCGACCTCCAAATCAGCTACGGCGTACGACCCGACCAGATACTACCGCATCTGTTCGAAATCCTCCAGGGACGGGCGCTGCAATGGTATCGTACCAACCGGGACCTCTGGCAGAACTGGGCTGATTTCCTCACGGCCTTCGCAAAATATTTCCTGCCTGTCTCGCCTCGAATGGACCTGGCCGACCAGATACAGCATCGGGTACAACGTCCCGGCGAACCCATCCGAGAGTATGTTATGGAGCTGACCCACCTGATGCACCGCCACGGCGGGTATACACTCCAGGACCAGCTGGACCGCCTTTACCGGAATCTGTTGAAGGAATACCGGCTCTATGTCCGCAGAGCCGAAATGTCCACCGTGGGCGAACTCATGGAACGAACCCTTGAGATGGAGCAGATCCAAGCCGACCACAGTCCGACTGCACCACGCCCACCAAGTCAGCCACCTCGGGCCACCACCGAACGTCCAACTCCCGCGAAGGGTAACCAGAGCGGACTGGCCACGACCATATCGGCCTATGATAGGGCCACATGCTACTGGAAATGTGGCCAATGCGGCCACAGCCGTCACGAATGCCGCCGTGCCGGGCGACTTTTCTGCTCGTTCTGCGGAACAGACGGTACCACAACCCGGGACTGTCTCTGCAAGTCGCAGCCGGGAAACGCCACCGGGCTCAGGACGAGGGGAGCCGCCCTACCAGCCCACAGACCACCGACGACTCCTACCTCCGGAAGGACGTTGCCGCCACCGCTCGTCAACAAGGGGGCCGCCGGGTGAACACCCAAGCCCAAGCTCGTCTCGCCGATAGCTCCGTCGTGCCCATCACCGGAGAAATTTCCGTCCGGGCCACCGTCGATGGCCGCAGCCTAATCCACACGTACGCTGTCTTGCCTCAACTGGCCCAGCCAGCCATTCTGGGGATGGATCTACTCAGCAAACTAGGGCTTCCCGTCACTCTCGGCACTCGCCGTAGCCCCCTCTACCCCGAGGCCGCCACCATAGACCACGCCGGCATTCAGGAGAGTACGCCAGCGCAGGACGCTGCCCTGAGACGTCTCCTCGACCAGAAGCTCCCAAAATTCAAGGGGCTCCGGCCGACCACACACATGGCCGAGCACCGAATCCGCCTGAAGACGCCCGAACCCGTGAAACAACGTTACACGCCTCGAAATCCGGCGATACAGGCCATCATCAACCAGAAGGTCGACAAGATGTTGGCCGATCGTATAATCGAACCGTCGTGCAGCTCGTGGAGTTCACCGGTGGTGCTTATCCGCAAGAAGGACGGAAAACACCGCTTCTGCATTGACTTCCGGCGCGTCAACTAACAGACGGAAAAAGACGCTTACCCGCTGCCCCAGGTCCAGACCACTCTGGACAAACTCTGGGAGGCCAGATTCATCTCCACGCTGGATCTCACCAACGGATACTGGCAAGTACCGCTCGCCAAGGACAGTCGCCCGATCACCGCCTTCACCGTCCCCAGCCGAGGACTTTACCAGTTCCGGGTGATGCCGTTCGGGTTGCATTCTGCGCCGGCCACCTTCCAGCGACTGCTAGACGAGGTTATCGGACCGAAGCTAGAGCCCCGTGCTTTCGCCTACCTCGACGACATCATTGTGCTAGGACGCACCTTCGAGGAACACCTCCAGAACCTGCGAGAGGTATTACAGCGACTCCAGCACGCACAGTTACGGATCAATCCCGAGAAGTGCCACTTTTGCTGCCGGGAACTGAAATACCTGGGGCACGTGATCACCGCAGAAGGGGTGAAAACCGACCCCGACAAGGTGGAAGCTATCCACCGAGTCCCGCCGCCGACCAACTTGAGGGAGTTCTGACGTTTCCTCGGGATGGTATCCTGGTACCGCCGCTACGTACCCCGTTTCTCGGACTTCGCAGCCCCGCTAACATGGCTACTAGAGAAGCGACGGCGTTGGGAATGGACAGACGCCGAAGACACCGCCTTCCAGACCTTGCGACATCATCTCGCCACCGCTCCGGTACTCACCTGCCCCAATTTCGAGCGACCGTTCACGCTCCAAACCAACGCCAGCCAAGAAGGACTCGGGGTAGTGCTCACCCAGGAACGCGACAACACCGAGCAAGTCATCGCCTACGCCAGCCACACGCTCAACGCGGCGGAGCGAAACTACTCCGTTAACGAAAAAGAGTGCCTGGCCGTGGTATGGGGCATCCGGAAGATGCGAGCCTACCTGGAGGGTTACCACTTTATCATCTTCACCGACCACCAGGCACTGAAATGGCTACGCTCCATCGACAACCCGTCCGGACGATTGGTACGCTGGAGCCTGGAACTCCA
The DNA here is from genome assembly GCF_051014445.1 of Colletes latitarsis. Classification (NCBI taxonomy): domain Eukaryota; kingdom Metazoa; phylum Arthropoda; class Insecta; order Hymenoptera; family Colletidae; genus Colletes; species Colletes latitarsis. Next base: position 4,861,723 of record NC_135141.1, on the reverse strand, counting down.
GCAGTACGACTTCGACATCCAGCCGAGGGGAAACCAACCTGGTGGCTGACGCCCTCTCCCGACAGCCAGAAGTGGCCAACCTGGACACCGGTTGCACCTGGTACGACCGCATCAAGGAGGCGGTCACTCAGGACGCGAAGAAACACCCGGACTTCTGCCTCCGCGAAGAGGGGCTGTTCCCCCGGATTCCTGATCCCACGGGATTCAACCCGGAGAACGAATAGAAGAAATGCGTTCCCCGAGCACAACGCGAGGCGACTCTGCAAGCCACTCACAACGTGCCTACCGCCGGGCACTTGGGCATCACCAAAACCTGCGCTCGCCTGGCGCAACGCTACTACTATCCCGGCATGTTCCGCGATGCCACCCGCAATGTCCGTCGCTGCAGTTCATGCCTACAATACAAGGCCTTGCAACGCACCTCAGCCGGTCAGATGTACACTACCCCAGCCGCACATCCGTGGGAAGTAGTCTCGGCAGACCTGGTCGGACCACTGCCGCGCTCAAAAGGGGGCTACACCACACTCCTGGTCATCCAGGACAAATTCACAAAGTGGGTAGAACTACACTCTCTCCGTACCTTTTTTTTTTTTTTTTTTTTTGTACGTGGGGAAATCCTCATGGACATCCGCGGGCCCGCCCAACGGGCGGGCCGGCGGGTAGTGTCGGACTCTTACCGACTAAAATCCGCAGCCAACGGGCCAACCTGCAGCCTTAGGTAACACCCGCGGCAAATATCCCATGCCCCGGGCCACTCACACACACATTCACCCACGCAAAGCATTCATACCGGTGTTTGGTCCGCGGGAGCTTTCGCTCCTACCTCCGGGATGCCATGCGAGGATGTGGTCACCAGCTTCCTCAGGTTGGTGACCCCATCCCCGCATCCCATCACAGCGGCTACCCCTATCCGCCACCTGGGGACGCGCCACGTAGGGGTTCACCTCCCCTGCCGCCTGGACAACCAAACGGGTGCGTGGACACCCTCTCCGTACCGCCACCGCTCCAGCCATCACACGAATCTTGAAGCAGCACGTCGTACTCCGCCACGGATGTCCATACCGCCTCATAACCGACAACGGCCGGCAATTCGTCGGGAAGGAGGTTGCGAATTTATGCCGCCAATACCAACTTACTGCTTGCTCCCTAGCTTCCTGCTTTCTTACCAACTTACTGCTTGTATACTACATTACGGTTTGCTTACTATCATAATGCTTCCTTACTAGCTTCCTCCTGACTTACTAGCTCACGGCTTGCTTTCTAGCTTACTGCTTGCTTACTAGATTACTGCTTTCTTGATAACTCACTGCTTGGTTACTAACTTACTGCTTACGTACTAGCTTGCTGCTTGCTTTCTAACTCCCTGCTCGGTTAGGAACACACTGCTAGCTTACTCGCTTACTGCATGCTTACTAGCCTACTGCTTTCTTACTAGCTCACTGCTTGCTTACTAGCTTACTGCTTGCTTACTAGCTTGCTGCTAGCGTACTCGCTTATTGCTTGTATACTAGCTTCCTCCTCGCTTACTAGCTCACTGCTTGCTATTTAGCTTACGACTTCCTTTCTAGCTGCCTGCTTTCTTATCAGCATAGTGCTACCTTACAAGCTTACAGCTTGCTTACTAGCTCACTGCTTGCTTACTAGCTCACTGCTTGCATACTAGATTACTGGTTGCTTGACTGCTTACTGCTTAGTTACATGCTTGCTTCTTCGTTACTAACTAAATGCTTTCTCACCAGCTCACTGCTTGCTTACTAACTTACACATTCTTATTAACTTACTGCTTTCTGACTAGCCGAATGCTTCGTTACTAGCTTCCTGCTTGTTTACCAGCTTACTGCTTTGTTACAAGCTTATTGCTTTGTTACTGGCATACTGCTTGCCTACTAGCTTACTACTTGCTTGCTAGCTTACTGCTTGCTTGACTGCTTACTGCATGCTTACAAGGTTACTGCTTGTTAACTAGCTTACTGCTTGCTTGCCAGCTTACTGGTTGCTTACCAGCGTACTGCTTGCTTACTAGCTTCCTGCTCGCTTACTAGCTTACTGTTTGCTTACAAGCTTACTGCTTGCATACTAGCTTACAGCTTGCTTACTAGCTAATTGCTTTCTTACTAGCCTGCTGCTTGCTTAATAGCTTACTTATTGCTTACTAGTTTCCTCCTCGCTTATTAGCTCACTGCTTGCTTACAAACTTACTGCTTGCATACTAGCTTACTGCTTGCTATCTAGCTCTCTGCTTGCTTACTAGCATATTGCTTCCTTACTAGCTTCCTCCTCGGTTACTAGCTCACTGCTTGCTTACTAGCTTACTGGCTGCTTAATTGCTCACTGCTAGCATAATCGCTTAATGTTTGCTTACTGGCTTGCTGCTTGCTTACAAGCTTGCTGCTTGCTTACTAGCCTACTGCTTCCTTACTAACTAACTGCTTTCATACCAGCTTACTGCTTGCTTACTAGCTTACTGGTTGCTTACTAGCTTACTGGTTGCTTATTAGCTTACTACTTGCTTACTAGCAAACTGCTTTCTTGCTAGCTAATTGCATCCTTACTAGCTTGCTGCTTGCATACTAGCTTACTTGTTGCTTACTAGCTTACCCATTGCCTACTAGCATACTGCTTTCTTACTAGATAACTGCTCTCTGTCCAGCATGCTGCTTGACAAAAGAGATGTCATCACCGTGTTACAACGGCATGATGTTGTTAAGGAGGGGAAAGCACCCCATATACAAAAGGGAACGACTGCAGAAACGATCCTCATATTCTCCAAAAAAAACCTCCGTGTGTATCGATTACAAACAACTCGCCTACAGCCAGAAGAGTCGACAGTTACGAAAAATACGACGCCACTTCAATAGAATGATTTGTGTCAAAATGACATTCTACACCACCTTGGACGACGAGTACGAGATATGCGGTATCTGTGCGGAGTTCATACCGAATACCGAGGAGGGCTTATACCTCCACAAACCGGTGATTGAATTAATACGGGGAAAGTGCTGCTACTGTAGGAGGAGCATCGTCGAAATCCAGCGGGTCATCAATTGTGACGAATGCGCTGCAATTGTATTGGCGGAGCTATCCTAAGGGCTACCACGTAAGATTTCATTTTTATACCTTATCATCATTATTTATTAGTGTTTTCCTGATAAACGGTAATTTTCATGATCGGACTCTTAGATCGCGTCAATCATATCATGGTTAGAAGATATACGCTAACGCCTGGATCATATAAATATCTGGAAATTGGAATCAGCATGCAATCTATACCACTGGTGGAAATTGTTCTTGGCGACAATCGTGGGAATCAATTGTTGTTACATCTTCCAACATGGAAAACGCTAATGGAAAAACGTGCAGACATCGAAAAAAATGTACAATTTTATGGATCGGCACGCTATGGATTGGTGAATGGGTGGTAGATTTTTGTATAATATATAATTCGCGAATTATGAAGATGTCACTACATAATAAGTCTTTATATTTCAATTTAGAAACTATGAGGTTTTTATTTAATCTTGAGCATTGTGTCGACCACATGTATTCGCAGCATTTCGAAAATACGCATCTTGTCCATAGGAAATTTTCAAATTTTGTCGCCGTGTTAGAACGGCATGATGTCGTTGGTGAAACTGTAGATCCGTATCACATCGCCAAAATTATACGCGACAGCAATTATTTCGATGATGAATCGCTTGTCGATTGCGAACTGTTGGCATGTGCCATGAACGATATTGTCGACGCTGCTCGCAGCAAATGTTAAATTGTATGGCGCGCTCGTATATTATTATATTTACATTATGTTTAATTTTTTTGGTTCTTTTTGTAACAATATAAATATATTTCTTAAAACATATATTCTTTTCTCCATTTTTATTTACCCATCCTATCTTTCTCCCCATTCTCTCGTCACATAATTTTAAGACTCGACGTTTCCAAAGTATTGTATTTCGTTCGTGCATTGAACGCGGTGTCAAATAACACTATTCCGCACGGCTGCTCCAGAGGAGTCAAATTACGCGTAATCGCGCGATACGCTGCGATGTTAAATCGGAACGCCTGAAAAAACTGACATATATAAGTAGGAATCCTATTATTTCTCCAATTACTTACCCATCTTCCTCTTTCTGTCCTCATCAATTTCTATCGACACAGCATAATTCTTTCTATGATTCTCGACTGCAACGCTATATTCTTATATGTAACAATATATAAGTAGGCATCCTATTATTTCTCCATTTACTTACACATCTTCCTCTTTCTCTCAGACCTAACCCAGACCTAACCGGGGTTATCCTCCAAAATATTGACCGAAACCAGGTTGATTCTCGACTGCAACGCACCTCTGGCAATTACCGATCGTTGATACTAATTACAAACCATAGATACTAATTACCGACTATAGATACTAATTACCCACCGTCGGAAAAAATTATCGACCCCACACCATGACTCCCGGCCCCCTATCCCAACCCCTCACACCCGACGGGCCCACCACGGTCCCCCCCCCCCCCCCACTCCGACGTGCGGCCTCTCCCAAACCCCCCACGCCCCCCCGCACCAACCACATTGCCCCATGGGTTAGAATCCCCCTATATATACTACTCAAGCAGTAAGCTACTAAGCAACCAGTAAGCTAGTAAGCAACCAGTAAGCTAGTAGGCAAGCAGCTGGCTAGTAAGACAGTAGTTAGGTAGCAAGAAAGCAGTATCCTATCAAGCAAGCAGTAAGCTAGAAAGCAAGAAGTGAGCTAGTCAGCAAGGACTTCAACGCCAAGTCGGTGGCGTGGGGGTCCCCCAGGACTTCCGTTCGCGGCGGGATCCGGGGCGACTGGGCGGCGGGGCTCGACCTTCGGTTACTGAACCGGGGGTCGGAGCACACGTGTGTGCGGCGATATGGGGGGTCTATCGTGGATGTTGCATTCGCGACCCCCAAAGCCGTGCGCATGGTGTCGGGGTGGCACGCGGTCGCGGGGGCAGGGACACTCTCGGACCACCGGTATATCCGGATGGAGGTCTCTGCCGCCGCGGGGGATGCATCCCGACACCACCGTCCGGGTGGTACCCCACCGCGCCGCTGGGCGCTTTGGCGCCTGGACAAGGACGCCCTGATGGCTGCTGCTCTCGCTGCAACTTGGCCGCAGGGGGCGGCCGAGTTGCCGAGTATAGAGGAGGAGGTCGCCCGGCTCGGAGGGATGGTCGCGAACATATGTGACGCGGCGATGCCCCGGATCGGGCGGGCTTCTCCTCGCCGGGCGGTGTACTGGTGGTCGGCCGCGATCGCGGAAATGCGAGACGCGAGTGTCCGCGCCCGACGCCAGTACACCCGCGCGCGCCGTCGTCTACGGAGAGACGATAGCGTGGCGCGAGCGAGGGCAGATGACCTGTATGAGGCATACCGCATGTCGCGGATGGCTCTGCAGGTCGCCATCAAACGGGCCAAGACTTGGGCATGGAAGGAGCTCCTCAAGACCCTTGATGACGACCCTTGGGGGCGCCCTTATAAGGTGGTGCTGAACAAGCTCCGGCCGTGGGCGCCCCCCGTCACCGAGGGTCTTGACCCCCGGCTGCTGGAGGACGTGGTCAATACTCTCTTCCCAATTGGGGAGATGGGACCACGTCCTCCGGCAGAGGCGGCGGCCCCGTTGGAGTGGGTGGCCGAGCCAGGGGTCACGCAGGGGGAGCTGGCCGCGGCCATCAGACGGCTCGGGGCGCATAACATGGCCCCAGGTCCGGATGGTGTGCCCGGCCGGGTTTGGGTCTCAACCCACGGCGTCCCACCCACGGGGCCGACCTCAGGCGGATGTTTAATCGATGTCCTCCTCCGGAAGGAGGGTCGGCCCGCGGAGTCTCCATCCGCATACCGGCCCATCTGTCTCCTCGACGAGGTGGGCAAGCTCATCGAGCGAGTGATTGCTGCCCGCCTCGTCGAGCACCTATCGCGGGGTGCTCCGGGCCTGGCCGACTGCCAGTATGGTTTCCGGGGTGGCCGGTCGACGGTCGACGCGATCAGTCGGGTCAGGGCCCTCTCGGAGTCGGCCGTCTCCCGGGGAGGGGTGGCGTTGGCGGAATCGCTGGATATTGCCAACGCGTTTAACACCCTTCCCTGGGGGGGGGGGGGGGAAATACGGAGGAGGCTCGAATATCATCGGGTCCCCCCGTATCTCAGGGCAGTCATCGGGGATTATCTCCGCGGCAGGTAGATCGAGCATCCGGGCCGGGATGGTGATATGCGGAGGGAGGTGTACTGCGGGTTTCCGCAGGGGTCGGTCCTCGGGCCACTCCTGTGGAACATCGCGTACGACGCGGTGTTGCGGGCCGACCTCCCCGACGGCGTCAGTGCCGTGTGTTACGCAGATGACACACTGGTGCTGGCCGTCGGGGCTCAGTGGGGGAGCGCCAAGCGCCTCGTCGAGGAGGGGGCGCAACGCGTCGTCGACCGAATCAGGGGGATGGAGATGACAGTGGCGGTCCATAAGACCGAGGTGATAGCGTTCCATTCACCTCGGCAGGATCCGCCACCCCCTCTGATCCGGGTGGGTGGGGCTGATATCGAGGTGAAGCCCCGCATGAGGTATCTGGGGCTGATCCTCGATAGCCACTGGCGCTTCGAGGGGCATTTCCGCTGCCTGGTACCCCGGTTGGAGAGGATGGTCTCAGCTTTAGGCTGGATCCTCCCCAACCTGGGGGGCCCAGCGGGACGAGTTCGCCGCCTCTATGTGGCAATGGTTCAGTCGGTGGCCCTATACGGGGCCCCCGTCTGGGCGGACGATCTGGCGGCCTCCCGGCGCAGCATGACGATGCTTCGTCGGGTGCAGAGGCGGATGGCGCTGAAGGTCGTCCGCGGCTACCGGACCGTGTCGCATGAGGCGGCGGCGGTTCTTGCGGGGATGCCGCCCATGGATCTCCTCGCGCGGTCGCACGCGATGATGTATTGTCATGCGGTCCCGGGAGAGCAGGAACCTGCTTGGGGTGATTTGAGGCGCCAGGCCCGGCAGTTCGTGGTGCTCGCGTGGCTGGAGCGGTTGGCCCCGCCAACCGCGGGGCACTGGACAGTCGGGGCTGTTAGGCCACTCCTGAGTGAGTGGCTGGACAGAGGCCATGGAAGCCTCACTTACCGGATGGCACAGGTATTTTCCGGGCATGGCAGCTTCGGAAGATACCTGTGCCGGATAGGGAAGAAGCCGACGGCGCGTTGCTGCCATTGTGGCGCCGAGCAGGACACGGCTGATCATACCATCCAGGTATGCCCTGCGTGGGAGGGGGAGCGCCGTGTCCTGGTCGGCGTCATAGGGCGGGATGTCTCGCTGCTGGATGTGGTGCGCGCCATGCTCGGCAGCGAGAGGAAGTGGAGGGCCGTGGCTTCCTTCTGCGAGACCGTAATGCTGCAGAAGCAGGCCGCGGGAAGGGAGCGCGACCTTCAGCGGTGCGTTGAGGCTCGCGTTCGTATGGTGGCGCGAGGGCGTCGTCCACGCGCCAGGCGTCGCGCGGCGGATGACCCTGGCTGGGTGTGGGTCCCTGAGGGGAGCCTCCTCCCGCCAGGCGGCGAAGGGTCGGACCGGGTGGGTCCGGCCCACGGGGAGGCACCCTCGGTGGCCTGGAGCGGCCATGAGCTTCTGGCCGCCGAGGGGTAGAAACGGGGTCGCAGGCGGTTGCGAGTTGGGTCTCGCAGCCGCCACTAAACGCGGCCCTGGAACGGATGGCGGCGGGATGGAGTTGCCCCGTCCTGCCGCTATGAGTCAGAGTGTCTACCGGGGGGACCGTTTGTCCCTCCACGGGGATGGGCGCGAAGCGTGGGCAAGGGGAGGATACCGGAAGAATGCTTCGAGCGATACCCGGTATCCTCCCAAATCGTGCAGAAGGGTCACCGTGGGGTTTTTGGTAGGTAGGTCCCGCGCCCGTCATTCTACGGGCGCGGGGAATCCTTCACACCACTCCCGCCTCTCCCCAAAGATGTGGGAGGGAGTCTTTCGAAGATTTTCCCCACGACAAAAAAAAAAAAAAAAAAAAAGGTAGCAGGAAAGCAGGAAGCTAGTAAACAAGCAGTAAGCTAGTAAGCAAGCAGTAAGCATGTAAGGAAGCAGTTTGTTAGTAAGCAGGCAGCAAGCTTGTAAGCAAGCAGTAAGCTAGTAAGCAAGCACTTAGCTAGTGAGCAAACAGGAAGCTAGTAAGGAAGCACTATGCTAGAAAGCAAGCAAGAGGCTAGTAAGCAAGCAGTAAGCAAGAAAGCAAGCAGCGAGTTAGTAAGCTAGTAAGCATGCAGTGAGCTAGTAAGCAAGAAGAAGGCTACTAAGCAACAAGTAAGCTAGTAAGCAAGCAGCAGGCAAGTAAGAGAGCACTGTGCTAGTAAGCGAGCAGTAAGTTAGTAACAAAGCAGTAAGCTTGAAAGTAAGCAGTCAGCTTGTAAGCAAGCAGCTAGCTATTAAGCAAGCAGTAAACTAGTAAGCAAGCAGTAAGCTAGCAAGCAGTGAGCTAGTAAGCTAGCAGTGAGGTAGTAAGCGAGCAAGAAGCTAGTATAGAAGTAGTATGCTAGTAAGCTAGCAGTAAGCCAGAAAGCAAGCAGCAATCTAAAAAGCAATCAGTAAGCTAGAAAGCAAGCAGCAGGCTAGTCAGCAAGCAGTCAGCTGGTAAGCGAACAGGGAGCCAGTAGGGGAGCTTAAAGCGATCTTACTAGAATATCGTTAGCTTACTAGCTTAGTTCTCGGTTACTAGCCTGCTATAACCTTACTAGCTACCTGCTTTCTTACTAGCTTACTGCTTTCTTAATGGGTTACCGTTTGATTGCTAGCTTATTGCTTGCCTACTAACTTACTGCTTCGTTACTGACTTACTGCTTCGTTACTGACTTACTGCTTCGTTACTGACTTACTGCTGTCTGACTTGCTTACTGCTGGCTTACTAGCTTGCTGCTCGCTTACTAGCATCCACCTTCCTTGGTACCTTCTTGAGTGCTTGCTAGGTCACCGCTTGCTTACTTGCCTACTGATTTGTTACTAGCCAACTGCTTTCCTACTTGCTTAATGCTTGCTTACTAGCTTACTACTCACTTACCAGCTTGCTGCTTCGTTACTAGCTTACAGCTCCCTTATTAGCATATTGCTTTCTTACTTGCTTACTGCTTTCTTACTGGCTAGCTCCTTTCATACTAGCTCTCAGCTTGCTTACTAGCTAACTGCTCCCTTACTAGCTTACTGTTTCCTTACAAAATTGCCGCTTTCTTACTAGCATACCGATTTGTTACTGGCTGCCTCCTTACTAACGCTTTGCTTCCTTACTAGCTTACCGTTTGCGTGCTAGCTTACTGCTCGCTTACTAGCTTTTTGCATTCTTACTAGCATACTGCTTGCATGCTATCGAACATCCTACCAACTAGCTTGATGCTTTCTTATTAGCACACTGCATTCTTACAACCTAACTGCTTCCTTACTAGCTTAATGCATCCTTACTGGCTTACTGCATTCTTACTAGCTTACAGCTTGCTTGCCCGCCTACTGCTTGCTTAGTGCCTTACTGCTCCCTTACTAGCTCACTGCTTACGTGCTAGCTAACTACTTGCTACTAGCTTGCTGCTTCCTTGCTAGTTTACTGCTTGCTTACTACCACACTGCTTCCTTAACAGCTAACATCTTGCTTACTAGCCTACTGCTTTCCAACGGCGTTAATGCTTTCTTATTAGCACACTTCTTACTAGCTATCTGCTTCCTTTCCAGCTTAATCACCCCTTACAAGCTGTCTGCTTCCTTTCCGGCTAACTGCATTCTTACTAGCTTACCGCTTGCTTACTAGCATGCTACCTGCCTACTAACATACAGCTTCCTTAATAGCTTTTTGCATTTTATACTAGCTTACAGGTTGCATACTAGCTTACTGCTTCCTTACTAGCTCGCTGCTTGCTTACCCGCTTACTGCATTCTAACTAGCTTAATTTTTTCTCATTAGCACGCTGCCTTCTTGCTAGCTAACTGCTTTCATACTGGCTTACTGCTTTGCATACTATCTTACTACTCCCTTACTAGCATATTGCTTGCTTACTAGCTTAATGCTTCCTTATTAGCTTCCCGCTTGCTTACTTCCTTACTGCTCCATTACTAGCTTATTGCTTTCTTACTATCTTACTGCTTTCTAACTTGCTTAATGCTTTCTTGTTAGCACACGGCTTTCTTACTAACTAACTGTATTCTTACTAGCTTAATTGTTAAAATAGGTGCGAGTCGGTCATGTTAGATTTTCTCCCGTGACCTGATCTCTCACCCTTTAACCTGGAGTCCGAATTTCGTGGGATTGGAATTGTGTGGGAAAATGATTTGTACACTGAGTATTTCCTTCACCTAGTCCGATTCGGACTAGGCCGTTTATTTAACATAATGTTAAAATTGAAAAACAAAACAAACGAAAGAAATTTGAATGAAAAATTGAAATTAAATTTATATTTATTATCTTTGGTATTTTAAAAGTGCAGGAAGAAAACCCGAGCTGATGGCTCGGGATAAAAATCCTGCGTCGCTGTCGGCCCCTACGGCTCTCGTCTCGGTCTTCTGTAACGAAAAGAAAAACCGATATCCGGCGGTTAATACCTGACAACTCTCGTTGCGTTGCTGTGTCGCTCTAATCCACACACTCCTTACTCCGTTTACGGAAAATAGGAACGGGATTCTTACAGAGCGATACACAACTGTGTTAGTGGACTGTATTAATGAACGTCTCTCGTATGATTGAGAAACGTTCGATTGCGGTATGGGAAGGTGAGATTCTAATCTGGATTTTCCCTTGACTGCAGGGTTTGATTATTGCTGGAGTGGACAACAGACGGAGGTTGTAAGGCTCCGAATATGGACCACTCCGCGGCTCTTCACCGTCCCCTGGTCAGTACGGGAACGGTGTGGTGCAGTCTCTTAACTGCGCAGAAGCGACTGACTATTAAGGTACTTACACCACGGTGCCCTTTGAGCGTCGCTCTACGTCGAGTGTCCGTACACCCTGACGATCCGGAAACCACGCACGAGCAGGTCGAAAATAGCTGGGATTTCACCCAGGGAATGTGCCCATAAGGCCCCTATGGGGGTGGCCTATCGAGAAATTTTCTTGAAGCCTTCTACACGACCGCAAACTAAAGCGGTACGTGTTTACTCCGCACCGATGGCTGTAATCGTTCTGATTTTAATCCTTTCCATTTCTACTCGACCGCTGACTGAGGCGGTACGTGTTTATTTAGCACCGTTGGCTATAACCAATCACTATAAGAGTGTAATCTTGGCAACTTTCTGCCATCGGTTGCTTTGTAATATAGTGGAAAGAAAATCAGTTCCATTTTATTACTTCCCAAAATGGTTCGTTCGACGCAGTGACCGATTTCTGCACGTGAACGTATGGCCGGAATATTCCAACTCAAGGCAGGATTATTTCTAATCCGATGCAGTCTCAATTCCGTGCAGCTTCGTTCACGTTATTCTACGACAAGTTAGACAAAACTAATCTGCCGAGAATCGGTCTCCGTCTTCAGACGAGGTCGGCGTTTGAGGTCCGCTCTCGTCAAGAATCAAATAGCAAGTGTCTGAAGAGGCAGACATTCCTAATCGCGGACACGACAGGGAAAATTTTCGTCTCACGGCGCTGCCTGATTTTCGTTGTCTATCACTTATTAATTTTGTATCCTCTCTTCCTTTCGGCGTAGCAACACCTGCTTTCTTGGAACCGTTACTGGGCCGATCGCGGGACTATTATCCAAAGTAAATTCTAAGTTTTCCTATGCGATATTGCTCCTGGAACATATTACGCCTCAAGAAGCCTCTGGAATGTCGCGTAAACAAGGAACAACACCGTACAAGAAATCGCCCGTTTTTCTAAAGATCACGCGATGGTTTAACCAACGTTCTTCGATTGTCGAATTAACGAGATATTTAAACATTAATACTTCCTCACTAACTTCCTGCTTGATTACTATCTTACTGCCCACTTCCTAGCTTACTGCTCACTCACTAGCTCACTGCTTGCTTATTAGCTTACTGCTTTGTTACTGACTTACTGCTTCCATACTAGAATTCCGCTTGCTTACTAGCTAACGCTTTCTTACCAGCATACTGCATACTTACTAGCTTTTTGCTTCCTTACTAACTAACTGCTTCCTTACTAGTTTACTGCTTGCTTACAAACGTACTGCTTTGTCACTGCCTTACTGCTATCCTACTAGCTTAGTGCTTGCTTACTAGCTCACTGCTTTCTCACTAGGCTACCGCATGCTTGCAAGCTCACTGTTTTCTTATTAGCACACTGCACCCTTACTAGCTTACCGCTTACTTACTAGCTTACTACTCGCTTACTAGCTTACTGCTTCCTAACAAGCCAGATGCTCTCTTATAGCACGCTGCTCTCTTACGAATCAACAGCTTTCTTACCAGCATAATACTTCCTTACCAGCATCCTGCATGCTTACCACCTGACTGCTCCCTTACTAGCTTACTGCCATCCTACTAGCTTCATGCCTAGTCACTATCTTATTTGGTCTTACTAGGTGCGTGCTGACTTAATAACATACTATTTTGCTTACTAGCCTGCGGCTTGTTTACTAGCTAACTGCATGCTTACTAACTAACAGCATGCTGACTAGCTTACTGTTTGATTACTAGCATACTGCTTGCTAACTAGCCTACAGCTTTCTTACAAGATTACATCTTTCTTAATGGCTAACTGCTTCCCCAAAAGCTTACTGCTAGCTTAACGGCTTAGTGCTTGCTTACTGGCTTACTGCTTTCTTAATAGCTTACTGCTTGCCTACCAGCTTATCGCTTGCTTGCTAGCTTACTGCTTGCTTACCAGCTTACAGCTAGCATGCTAGCTTCCTGCTCTCTAACTAGCTTAATGCTTTGTTACTGATTTGCAGATTTCATTGTAGCTCACTGCTTGCTTGCTAGCATACTGCTTGTTTACTAGCATACTGCTTCCTTTCTAGCTTACTGCTTCATTACTAACTTACCGCTTGCTTGCTAGATTACTGCATGTTTACTAGCTCATTGCTTTGTTACTAGCTTACTGCTAGAGCACTAGGTTGATGCTTGCTTACTTGCCTACAGTTTTCTAACTAGCTTGACGCTTTCTCAATAGCACGCTGTTCTCTTACTAGCTTTAAGCTTTCTTGCTAGATTCCAGCTTGCGTACTACAATTCTGGTCCCATATTAGCTTACTGCATTCTTACTATCTAACTGCATTCTTACTAGCTTACCGTTTGCTTGCTTGCTTCCGGCTTGCTTACTAATTTGCTGTTCCCTTACTATCTTAATGATTCCATACAAGCTTACTGCTTGCCTACTATCTTACTGCTTGCCTACTATCTTACTGCTTTGATACTGACTTACTGCTTTCATACTAGCTTACTGCTTTCTTACTAGCTAACTGGTTCCTTATTAGCTTACTCCTTGCATACTAGCTTACTGCCTCCTTACTAGATTAATGCTTTCTTACTAGCTTAATGCTTCTTTACTATATCACTGCACCCTTACTAGCTTACTGCTTTCTTGCAAGGTTGCACCATTCTTACTAACATACCGCTTTGTTACTAGATGCCTTCTTACTAACTCCCTGCCTCGTTACAATCTTACTGTTTGCTGGCAATCTTACTGCTTGCTTACTGGCTTAGTGCTTTCTTACTTGGTTACATCTTGCTTGCTAGGTTACTGCTTTCTTACTAGCTTACCGCATGCTTCTTAGCTTAATGCTTGCTTACTCGCTTACTGCATTCCGACTAGCTTCATCAGCACGATGCTTCCTTGCTAGCTACCTGCTTGCTTAGTAGCATACTGCTTGCTTACAAGCATGCTGCTTTCTTGCAAGTTAACTGCTTCCTTACTAGCTTAATGCCGCCCTACTAGCTTCCTGCATGCATACAACCTTATTGCCCCCTCACTAGCTTACTGCTGTCTTACTAGCTTACTGCTTGCTTGCTAGCTTCCTGCTTTCCTTCTATATTACCACTTGCTTACTAGCTTACTGCATTCTAACTAGCTTACCGCTTGCTTGTTATCTTACTAATTGCTTAGAACCTTAGTGCTCCCATACAAGCTTACTGCTTTGTTACTAGGTTACTGCTTGCTTACTAGCTTACTGCTTTGTTACTAACGTACTGCTATCTTACTAGCTGCGTGCTTGCCTACTAGCTTACTGCCTTGTTACTAACCTACTGATGTCTTACTAGCTGCGTGCTTGCTTACTGGCTTACCGCTTGCTTAGAAACTTACTGTCTTGTTACTGACTTACTGCTTTCTTTCTAGCTAACTGGTTCCTTTCTAGCATACAGATTTGTTACTAGCTTACTGCTTTCTTTTTAGATTAGTTCTTCCTTACTTTCTTCCTGTTTGCTTACTATCTTAGTGGTCCCTGACTTGCCTAATGCTTTCTTACTAGCTTGCGGCCTGCTTACTAGCATACATCTTTGTTACTAGCTAACTGCATTCTTACTATAATGCTGCTTTTTTACTAGATTACCGCTTGCTTGCTAGCTAACTGCCTGCTTACCAGCTTAGTGCTTCCTTACTAGTTTACCACTTTCCTACTAGCCAACTGCTTGCTTATTAGCTTACAGCTTCATTACTAGCTTAATGCCTCCTACCAGCTACCTGCTGTATTACTAGCTTACTGCTTTGATACTAGCCTACTGCTTGATTTCTCACTTGCTCCACTCTTGCCAGCTTACTGCTTGCTTACTATCTATCTGCTTTCTAACTAGTTTAATGCTTTTTTGTTAGCACACTGCTTTCATAATAGTTAACTGCTTCGTTACTAACTTGCTACTCCCTTACTAGCTAACAGCTTTCTTACTAGCTTGTTTCTTCCTTACTAGCATACCTCTTTGCAACTAGCTAGCTGATTTCTTACTAGCTTACAGTTTGCCTGCTAGATTACTGCATGCTTACTACCTTACCCCTATGTTTATAGCTTACTACTTGCCTACTAGCAGGCTGCTGTATTGTTAGCTAGCTGCTTTCTTGCTTGCTTACTGCTTCTTTACTTGCTTGCTGCTTGCTTACTAGCGAACTGCTTTCATATTAGCATACTGCCTCCTTACTAACATATCACTTTCATAGAAGCTTGGAGCTTGCATACGGGCGAACTGCTTGCTTAGTTGCTTACAGCTACCTGCTTATAGCTACAAGCTTTCTGGTTTCTTACCGGCTTTCAGTTTTCTTACTAGCGTACTGCATTTTACTAACTTCCTGCTTGCTTACCAGCATAGTGCTTGCTTACTAGCTTAATGCTTCCGTACTAGCTTACTGCTAGCTTACTATCTGACAGCG
Organism: Colletes latitarsis; assembly: GCF_051014445.1. NCBI lineage: Eukaryota > Metazoa > Arthropoda > Insecta > Hymenoptera > Colletidae > Colletes > Colletes latitarsis. The sequence continues at coordinate 4,846,439 of NC_135141.1, read as the reverse complement.
TTTCTACTAGCCTGTTACTTTCTTAATGGCACACAGCATTCTTACTAGGTTACTCCTTCCTTACTAGGTTGCTGCTTTCATACTAGCTTTCATACTAGCTTTCATACTAGTATGCTTGGCAGCATACTGCTTGCCTACTAGCTTACTGCTTTCTTACTAGCTTACCGCTTGCCTGCTAGCTTACTGCTTGCTTACTAGCCTACTGCTTTGAACCACCTAACTGACTGCTTTCTTACTAGCTTACTGCTTTCTTATTAACTTACAGCTTGCTTACTAGCCTGCTACTTGCTTACTAGCTACCCGTATTCTTACTTGCTTACTGTTTTTTTACTATCACACCTCTTTCCTACTAGCTTACTGCTTGCTTAATAGCTTACTGCCTGCTTGCTAGCCTACTGCTTTGTTACTAGCTTACTGCTTTCTTACTAGCTGACCGCTTGTCTGCTAGCATACTGCTTGATTACTAGCATACTTCTTTGGTGCTAGCTAACTGCTTTCTCCCTAGTTCCCTGCTTGCTTACTAGCATACTTCTTGCTTACTGTCTTACTGCTTCCTTACTAGCTTACTGCTTGTTTACTAGTTTACTGCTTGCTTACTAGCTTACTTCTTGCTTACCAGCTTATTGCTTTGTTACTAACTTGCTGCTTTCTTACTAGCTGCGTGCGTGCTTACTAGCATAATGCTTTCTAACTAGCTTAATGGTTTGTTGCTGACATACTGCGTTCTTACTAGCTTAGTGCTTGATTTCTAGCTAACTGCTTGCTTACTAGTGTAGGATTTAACGGAGAGTATATATTTGAGGAACAAATATACAAAGAATATAATTTTAATAAACGAATTAGGAACACACAAATTAGCAATTAACAATTAACAACACAAATTCAAATCACATTAATTGGCAACACAACTTATAATCACGTCTCTCTTTCACAATCACTTGTTTCCAACTCCTCGTTTTCTCGCTGTCCCTGGTTACCCATTCCTTCTCGAACAAAACACTCCCAAACCTTTTGCACATAAATTAACATTTAACAAAACTACAGCGTGGCACAAATATTCAATACAAATCTCCTACATTCGGCCATACTGACCTTCATCCGCCTCGGATGAATATATCTTATATTTAGGATTTAATCCTTCCCGGCCATTTTGACATTCATCCGCCCCTGATGAGGTTTACAAAATAAGTCTTGGTTTCATGTATTCTGCACATGTTACCGAAGAACCTTCATGGAAATCTACTTTTTCTACATCATACGTGTCGTTACATTTAACTTTTGTAATGCAATATGGACCTAGATACTTTGCTCGTAATTTTCGTCCTGGACCTAATTGTGTACGCTTGATAGCTACAAGGTTATCTACTTCATACCTAACGGCTTTTTTCTTTTTTCGATTATATGTATGACGATTTTCTTCCTGCACTTTAAAAAGTTGTTCTGTAGCTCTTTCACGTAACTCGTTTCTGTTTTCATTAAATTGAGATAAAAATTCCTGTCCGACAAGGTCTTTCAGTTTAATATTAGTTTCACCATACATTTTTACCCCAAATAATAATTCAAACGGTGTCATATTGATACTTCTCTGAAAAGTTGAATTTAGCACGCGTTGTAATTTATCTATGTGCTTATACCATTTTGTAGGATCATTAATTGAAAGCTATTAAAAAGCTGATGCTTTTAACTACGAAGTCCGGATAGAGGGATCGGATCTGTATTGTGGGAAGTGATTGAGAATGTAAGATATTCTTTTTCCAAAAAAAAACTGTTTATTATAAAAATAAATAAGATAAACAATCAGAAATGCCGAAAATTCTTAATTGATCGTTTCCAACGATTTGCTGGTCGGAACCGACACGTTGAGGTAGGCCAAGGTTCTATGAACAGAAAAACACGGCAATGTGTTAGACACGTAAACACGTTACACGTATATTCGCCGCGTGTGTGTCCTCACGCTCCTGGCTTCGATAATCGAATGTATAGAAGCGGAGAATTTCGCTCACTCGTAATATACGAGCTCGCAAGTGGACTGTATTTAATTTTTGGCGTGAAAAGAATTAAATTTCCTTTCGGCGCCGAACTGAGTCGATTGTCTAGTGGACGGGGATGCAAGTGGAGGTTGTAAGGCTCCAAATGCACTGATCCCGTGAGTATGCCCACGGAGTCTGTGCGTCGAGTCGCACTGCAGTACAACGGCACGACCGTCGATCTGCGGCTTCTCTTTAACGTTCCAACAGATGACTTGTTGGTCGAGAGTTGCACGTGGTTCACTGCACGAATGCACCACTCGATGTGATTCGTGACAGTATTTGAACTACGTGGGGGGCTGACCCGCGACTCCTTAACCTCTCCGCACAGGTGCTCCTCTAAGCGTTACACCGGCGGGGTCTGTAGAGGTAAGAAATCGAAGACCGAAAGTCAAGCGTCCGAAGTGGACGCTGACCTGACTCCAGTGAGCCCACCTGGAGGTTCACCACGTAGGTGCCTCCCTTCGGTGTCTCCTAAGCCGAACGACAATCACAGAGAAGTTTGAACGGTATCCGCCCACTTCTCTGTGTTTCAAACGTTTATATGCTTGAAACGACAAAATAATACTACACGAGGGGGGTCGAACACCTTATTGGTGTATTCTCGAACCCTCCAAACTAGACAGTAAATGGAAATTGAGCTCGTTTGGGAATTTCCCGAACGAAACTCCTGAATGCTCTTATTCGAATCGAAAGTCGACTCGTTTGATAAGCAAAGTCTAAAATTAATGAATGCTAATTTGAGTTTTAATGAATTCTCAGCTGTGCGAGGTCAATCAGAGGACCCGCACCAGACTGAACATCGACTCGTTGCACCCTTTATTTAATAATCGTCTGCTAGCTGTATCTCAAGAATTTCTCTCTCAAGATTCGCTCGAACTCTGATCGGACACGATCGGGAGCCGATGTGTCTTCTTCAGAAGTCGTTGTGAGACTGTACGGATTGACAGCCGAAGACGTCGCCGTGGTACTCTAATTAATCGTTCCGCGGCGCTGTCTAAATTTCGGCAGTCTCTCTTTGTCTAATTATTTACGCGCTACTCTCTCACGATACTGACGTCATCAACACCGTTGGCACACTCGAATCGAAGGTAATGAGCCGTTACCGATGCCAGAAAAACTAGTAATACACGCGTTTTTCTATCACTGCTTGCTATACAAATCCTATTAGAGATAATCTCCTTCGAATTGTACGTTAACAGGATTAACGGTAATTGCGGCCGAGAATAATCGCTCGGCATTATGCAATCTTTAAACAAAAGCTTTGTCAAAATCGGAATAATTGTTCTATTTAATCTTTCTACTTGACCATTAGCTCGCGGTAAGCCTGCTGTTATTTGTAAGCATTTAATATTATCTTTCACACAATAATCTTTAAATTCTTTCGAAGTAAATGCTATACCTCGATCTGATATAATCTGTTGTGGACTTCCAAAATTTTTTTTTTGTACATCTAATTTACATAAGACTTCTCTCGTCGTCGTCGACTTTGTCGGATACAACGAAATAAACTTAGTAAAACTATCAATAATAACAAAAATATGATTGTAACTTTTGCTTGTAGTATCTAATGGTCCTAAATGATCGATATGATATGTATGCAATGGAATATCAATTGTTGTAAGTGGATGTAAGAAACCTTCCTGTTTGCTCTGTTTGTAATTTGCCATAATGCACGGAACACAACTAGAAATATATTGCTGAATCTTTTTTTCAAGATTAGGTGTATAATAATCTTGTTTTATAAATTCCTCTGTACGTTTCAACGCAAAATGCCCTCGTCGATGTGCTAATTGAATTATTTCGCCTTCTAACAATTTTGGTACGACCAATAATTCTCGGCCATCCACAAATTTATATAACAAATTGTTGTGTATACAGTAATTATTATAAGGATGATCTTTTAAAATTTCCATAATAGCTTTAATCTCTCCATCATTTTCCTGAAACTTTTGTATTTTAACATATAGAGGATCTTTAGTAATTTGAAAAACTGGATATCTACTTAAAGCATCTACGTGTTTCATACGTGTGCCTGATCTATGTATAATCTTATAGTGATAATCTTCTAGAAAAAGAACCCATCGAGCAATACGCGGAACTAATTCTTTCTTATTTATCGTCAATTTAAAAGCAGTACAGTCAGTAACTATGGTAAAAGGAATTCCTAATAAATATACACGAAATTTTTCGAGTGCCCTAACGATAGCAAGAGTTTCAAGTTCATAACTACAATAATTCCGTTCCTCACATTTAGTCTTTCTACTCATATAATATACAGGATGAAATTGTCCGTCGTCAGGCGATTTTTGCATTAATACAGCACCATATCCATCTTTACACGCATCAGTATGCAATTCTGTTTCAAAATTCAAATTATATATATGCAACACAGGACTTTGTGTCAAAATCTGTTTTAATTCCAAAAATACCTTTCTTTCATTATCGGTAAATTGAAATGTCCTGTCTTTTCGTAACAAATCACTTAATGCGTTTGCTATTAGTGAATAATTCATAATAAATTTACGAAAATAACCAGATAATCCCAAGAAACATTGGACATCTTTCATCTTTTTTGGCTCTGGAAAAGTAAATACAGCCTTCATTTTCTCTTCTGATGGATAAATTTTCTCTGCTTCTACAATATGACCCAAAAATTCAATACGTCTTTTCATAAATTTACTTTCATTGAAATTTATTTGCAATCCATAGTCACTAGCAACTTGAAGAACTAATTTTAAACGTGATAAATTCTCTTTGTCATCTGAAGCTAAAATAATAACATCATCCAAATACAGTAAAACAATATCTTGATTAATTAAATCCCGAAATACACAATTTATAAATCTCTGAAAAACCGAAGGAGCGTTACACAATCCAAATAGCATTTTAATAAATTCATATTGTCCATTTTGTGTAACAAATGCAGTGTATTTCCTACTCTCTTTCTCTACTGACACGTGGAAAAATCCATTTTTTAAATCGAGAGAACTAAACACTCGAGCGTTCTGAAATTTATCTAATAATTCTTCGATTAATGGAAGAGGAAATTTATCTTTTTCCGTAATTCTATTCAATCGCCGATAATCAATACAAAGACGTAGACATCCATCTTTCTTTTTCACAACAACTACAGGACTTACATACTCAGACGTACCAGGCTCTACTATTCCATCCTTTTTTTTTTTTTTTTTTTTTTTTTTTTTTTTTTGTCGTGGGGAAAATCTTCGAAAGACTCCCTCCCACCTCCTTAGGGAGAGGTGGGAGGGGTGTGTGGGATTCCCCGCGCCCGTACAACGACAGGCGCGGGACCTACCCACTAAAAACCCCACGGTGACCCTTCGGCACGCTTTGGGAGGATACCGGGAATCGCTCGAAGCATTCTTCCGGTATCCTCCCCGTGCCCGCGCTTTCGCGCCCATCCCCCGGGGGGACAATCGGTCCCCCCAGTAGACACACTGCCTCATAGCGGCGGGACGGGGCCACTCCATCCCGCCGCTATCCGTCCCGGCGCCGCGTTTAGTGGCGGCTGCGAGCCCCAACTCGCAACCGCCCGCGACCCCGTTTCCACCCCTCGGCGGCCGGGCGTTCATGGCCGCACCAGACTGCCGAGGGTGCCTCCCCTTGCGTCGGACCGGTAGGGGGAGGCACTCCTACCCCCAACCGGTCCGACCCGGCGCCGCCTGGCGGGAGGAGGGTCCCCTCAGGACCCCCCTCCCAGCCTAGGTCATCCGCCACGCCGAGGCGGCCGCCCGCGACGTCTCGCGAGCGGGCGACGACCTCGGGCCACCGCACGAGCGCGAGCTTTAGCGCGCCGCTGAAGCTCGCGCTCCCTCCCCGCGGCCTCCTTCTGCAACATTACGTTCTCGCAGAAGGAGGCCACGGCCTTCCACTTCTCCTCGCTGCCGAGCATGGCGCGCACCACGCCCGGCAGCGAGACATCCCGCCCGACGGCGCCGACCAGGACACAGCGCTCCCCCTCCCACGCGGGGCATACCTCCAGGGTATGATCCGCCGTGTCCTGCTCAGCGTCGCAGTGGCAGCAACGCGCCGTCGGCTCCTTCCCTATCCGGCACAGGTATCTTCCGAAGCTGCCGTGCCCGGAAAATACCTGTGCCATCCGGTAGGTGAGGCTGCCATGGCCTCTGTCCAGCCACTCATTCAGGAGTGGCCGAACCGCCCCGACAGTCCGGTGCCCCGCGGTTGGCAGAGCCAGCCGCTCCTGCCACGCGAGCAACACGGACTGCCGGGCCTGGCGCTTCAAATCGCCCCAAGCAGGTTCCTGCCCGCCCGGGACCGCCCCCACCCCCGCGCGACGGTCGACGCGGTGCCGGTACATCACCGCGTGCGACCGCGCGAGCAGGTCCATGGGCGGCATCCCCGCTAGAACCGTCGCCGCCTCATGTGACATGGTCCGATACCCGCGGACGACCCTGAGCGCCATGCGCCTCTGCACCCGACGCAGCATAGTCATGCTGCGCCGGGAGGCAGCCAGGTCGTCCGCCCAGACGGGGGCCCCGTATAGGGCCACCGACTGGACCATTGCCACATAGAGGCGACGAACTCGGCCCGCCGGGCCCCCCAGGTTGGGCAGGATCCGGCCCAGAGCCGCAACCATCCTTTCCAACCGGGGGACCAGGCAGCGGAAATGCTCCTCGAAACGCCAGTGGCTATCGAGGATCAGCCCTAGATACCTGATCTGGGGCTTCACCTCGATGTCAGCCCCACCCACCCGGATCAGAGGTGGTGGCGGATCCTGCCGAGGTGAATGAAACGCAATCACCTCGGTCTTATGGACCGCCACCGTCATCCCCATCCCCCTGATCCGGTCGACGACGCGTTGCGACCCCTCCTCCGCGCGACGCATGGTCCTCCCCCAGTGCGCCCCGACGGCCAGCACCAGTGTGTCATCCGCATAACACACCGTGCTGACGCCGTCGGGGAGGCCGGCCCGCAACACCGAGTCGTACGCGATGTTCCACAGGAGTGGCCCGAGGACCGACCCCTGCGGAACACCGCAGTACACCTCCCTCCGCATATCACCATCCCGGCCCGGATACTCGATCCACCTGCCACGGAGATAATCCCCGACGACCGCCCTGAGACAAGGGGGGACTCGATGATATTCGAGTCCCCTCCTTATCTCTTCCCAGGGGAGGGTGTTAAAGGCATTGGCAATATCCAAGGATATTGCCAATGCCACCCCTCCCCGGGAGACGGCCGCCCCCGAGAGGGCCCTCACACGACCTATCGCGTCGATAGTCGATCGGCCCCCCCGGAAACCGAACTGGCAGTCGGCCAGACCGGGATCACCCCGCGACAGGTGCTCGACGAGGCGGGCAGCAATCACACGCTCGAAGAGCTTGCCCACCTCGTCGAGGAGACAAATGGGCCGGTATGCGGAGGGAGACTCCGCGGGCCGACCCTCCTTCCGGAGGAGGACCATCCTCGCCACCTTCCAACTGGGGGGGAATCGCCCGTCCCTCAGGCAGCGGTCGAACAACCGCCTGAGGTCGGCCCCAAGGACGCCCTGGGTCAAGACCCAAACCCGGCCGGGCACACCATCCGGACCCGGGGCCGTGTTACGAACCCCGAGCCGTCTGATGGCCGCTGCCAGCTCCTCCTGCGTGACCCCCAGCTCGGCCGTCCACTCCACTGGGACAGCCGCCGCCGCCGGAGGACGCGGTCCCCTCTCCCCAATTGGGAAGAGTGTATTGACCACGTCCTCCAGTAGCCGGGGGTCAAGACCCTCGGTGACGGGGGGCGCCCACGGGCGGAGCTTATTCAGCACCACCTTATATTGGCGCCCCCATGGATCGTCATCAAGGGTCTGGAGGAGCTCCTTCCATGCCTGGGTCTTGGCCCGTTTGATGGCGACCTGCAGAGCAACCCGCGCCACGCGGTATGCTCCATACAGGTCATCAGCTGCCCTCGCTCGCGCCACGCCGTCGCCTGTACGTTGACGACGGCGCGCGCGGGTGTACTGGCGTCGGGCGCGGACAGTCGCGACTCGCAACTCCGCGATCGCGTCCGACCACCAGTACACCGCCCGGCGAGGAGAAGCCCGCCCGACCCGAGGCATCGCCGCGTCGCAAATACCCGCGACCAATGCTCCGAGTCGGGCGACCTCCTCCTCTATGCTCGGCAACTCGGCCGCTCCCTGCGGCCAAGTTGCAGCGAGGGCAGCAGCCATCAGGGCGTCCTTGTCCAGGCGCCGAAGCGCCCAGCGGCGTGGTGGGGTGCCACGCAGGCGGCCGTGTCGGGATGCACTCGCGGCTGCAGAGACCTCCATCCGGATGTATCGGTGATCGGAGAGTGTCTCTGCCCCCGCGACCACGTGCCAACCCGACACCATGCGCACGGCGTTGGGGGTCGCGAATCCAACATCCACGATGGACCCCCCATATCGCCGCACGCATGTGTGCTCCGACCCCCGGTTCAATACCCGGAGGTCGAGCCCCGCCGCCCAATCGCCCAGGATCCCGCCGCGAACGGAGGTCCTGGGGGATCCCCAAGCCACCGACTTGGCATTAAAATCCCCCAGGACCAGCACCGGCCGGGCCGCGTAGCGCTGCACGCATGCCGCGACCTCGGCCAAGTACAGCTCGAACGCAGCGTGACCGCTACGGGGCGAAATGTAGCACCCCACCACAGCGACTCCCCCCCAGTCCACGGCGACGAATCCCCGACCGCGCTCCAACAAGGAGAACGGTGGGGACCCGTCGCCCCCTCCCCATACCGTCGCCACCAAGCCGTCCGCGTCGCCCACCCAATGAGGGTGATCAGGGACGCGGTACGGCTCGGCGGCGACCGCCAGGCCAACCCCCCACTCCGCGAGGACTTGGGACATCAAGTCCTGTGCCGCGCGGCAGTGGTTGAGGTTGGCCTGGAGGAGGAGGCGGGGCGGCATTAATTAATGGCCGCGCCAGCCTCCTCCCGGCCGTCCGTCCCCGTAGCACCGTCCACCTCCATGGACGACGATGCCACCGCCCCCGGCACCGGAGCCGGTGCAGCCCGCCTCTTCCTCTCCTTCCGGGAGGGGGGGGAGCACTTCTTGCTCCCCACCCTGTGATCGGCTGGCCTCCCCATGTCCGCACACAGCGGGCAGTGGGGGGCCGCCGAGCACTGGCTCGCACGGTGCTCTTTGGCACCGCAGCGGTAACACTGACCGCTGCGGTCCACCGGCGAGGTGCACCACTGCCTCACGTGCCCCAATTCGAGGCAGCGGTGACACTGGAGCGGGCGCGGCGCGAGGATTTCCACTCGCGCCGAAACCCACCCCACCAACACCCTCCCGGATTCCGCCACCTTACGGGCGGCGGAGAGGGGGCACCGGGCCCACACCGACCCGAGGCCGGAGGGCGACCTGCGGATCTCTCCGATCCGCAGGTCCTCCACAGGACAGTCCCCCGCCCTCGCAAGGGCACGGGACACATCCTGTGCGCTGACCGAGTCGTCCAGCCCACAAACGCGCATCTCCGTGCGCTTCGTGGGCCGGGCGACCCGGACACCTCGCTCGCCCAGCTGCTCCCGGAGCCTCTGGGCGAGACGATCCGCCTTCGCGCCGCCTTCTGCACCGGGGATCTCCAGCAAGAGACCCCCGGTCACGGCCCTCTTCGCCCTCACGGAGGCGATGCCCAGCTCTTCCAGGGAGATATTCTCCCTGGCGAGCCGCATCGCCTCCGCGAGGGTCAGGTCGCCCCCCTGCGCAACGGTCAGCGTCACCGCTGCCGTTTTTGGGGGACGACCTGGTCGTGCCTTCCCGACCTTCGCGGCCTTTACCTTGGCCGCCGGCGGCGGAGGCGGAGGCTGCGGTTGCGAGGCCTTCCTCGCCGCCCGCTTCGCCTTCCGCCCCACCACCTCACTCCACGCCACCCCCCCTTGGGAGGGTGCCGTGGAGGACGCGACCACCGCGACCACGGGTACACCACCCCCCTTGGGGGTCGCGACCCGGGGCCCTGGTGCCGCAACGCTGGGCGGAGCCTTCACTCCGCCCTTCTTTGCCTTCCCCGACTGTACCGGAACAGGTCGGGGAGGCACCGCCTTCCTGCTGACCGCTCTTCCGGCGAGGAGCTCCTCCCGGAAGGCGGCCAGCTTGCCATCAATCATGTCCCCAATCCTCCTCAGAAGATCCTCTTCTGAGGAGGACGGGGACTTCTTCACGGGCGGAGTGCGGGTGGAGGGGCCCGCGGTGCCCCGCACCACTGCCGCCGCACTCCGCTTATTTACCTCCGCCGAGGGACGCGGCGGTGGAGGAGGAGGGAGGATGGGAGGGAGGGCCACGCTGTTCCACAGCGCCTCTGCCCTCCTCCTCCCCTGTCGCTCCTCCTCCAACAGGAGCTGCAGACGGGCGTTCCGCCCTCTGAGCTCCCGCGCCGCCTCCCTCATTTCCTCCGCCGCGGCCTTCAGGGCCTCCGCGCCACCGCTTTTCTGCCCCTTAAAGGCGCAGGCAGCGGCGACTTTCTCCACCCGCCTCAGGGACGAGGAGATCCTCTCCGATATCTCCTCGGTCACCTCGTCCCTGAGGCAACTCAGCCTCACCGACGGGCTCATCGCCCCGCCCACCTCGACGACGGCCTGCCCCGCCCTCTTCCTCTTAGAGCCTATGAGGCTCCTGGTGGAGGAGAAGGACGAGACTGACGCAGTCTCGTCGTCCTCCTCCACCTTCCACGAAGCCGGGCCAGGCGCTGGAGGCGGCGCGAGCGCCGTCACTCCAGTCCCAACACCGCCTTCGTCCTCCCCCTCTGACTTACCCCGTCCCATCCCCGTTTTAATATTGAACTCCATAATATTCCCACGAGCAGGTCGGAAGAAAAGGTCCGCCCGGGCAGAGCCGCCATACCCGGGTAAGCCTATATACTCCGGGGGTTCGGCAGGTTCCCCGGAGGTGGTCGCTTGGGATTGGGCCTTCTCCCCCAACCATGCATCCCATCGCCGCGCACCATAGCTTAGGATTGGAGGGCGATTTTATAGAGTCGCCATACTCGTGGCCCAGGCGGTTAAGCCAAGACCCCCGTTCCTCCTGCCGTCACGTACCATTCACAAAACCAATAGGGAATTGTGAATGGGTCGTTGTGACGACCAACAGGAGGCTTACGGTGTGTGTATGACTCGGGTACCTCGGGTTCGTTAAGCCCGTACTGCAGCTGAAAGGCTGGCAGCCCCTGAGGGAACTATTCCATCCTTGATCCACTACTCTACTTGCTTATGAACAGTTTCACCCTCTAGTTTAGGTAATCTATGTGGTTTCTGACTAAATGGTTGGTCATCTTTTAATCTTATACACATTTGTACGTTAGTTGTCTTACATTTTTTTGGTTCATAAGATAAAACAACATTTTTTAATTCTTCGCGTAATTTTTCATCAGTAACATGACTAGCATCTAATAACTGCTCTTTAGTAGAACTCATTTGCGTTAAAAACATTATCGAAGAAATTTTCCTTATCGTTATACCCTGATTATCTATTTTGACTTCAGCCAAATTTTAAATATCAGTTCCAATTACTGCATCCATATTCATTACAGTATTTGGGACAATATAAACAGTAGTTGGAAAATCATTGTTGTCTATCGTAAGAACTGTTTGTAAATATCCTAAGGGTATAGTCTCATATTTTCCAAAACCAGTTAAGCGTATATGCGTATCGTATAAAGGAATAGATTTTAATTTGTTATAAATATTTTCACGTATTAGTGTTACTTGACTTCCAGTATCTATTAATGCTTTTACACCTATATCATTTATATAAACATCTTTAAACATATTACTTTTAAAGGGCGGTAAAATACAATTAACATTTGATCGTAACTGCACAGATGACTTACCCTCTCGTACAATGGTACAATCGTTTGCTACGTGCCCAAATTTTTGACATTTAAAACATTTTCTCTCCATTTCTTTGTAACAATAATCATTGAATAGATGGCCTTTCCCCCCGCAGTTGTAACACCGAAGTTCCATCTTCTGCTCTCCTCCTTCAATATTCTTTGACGTATACACCTTCGAAGATTCCATTCTTGTCTTGTTTTCTTCTTTCCGCCGTCCATATCCGTTTGTTTGCTGTAATCTTTTTGCGTTCCGAATGGTTTCGTAAAGTTTAAGACAATTCTTAAAATCCTGCAGTTTCTTGGCTCCAAATAAAACAAGTTTATTATTAATATCATCCTGTATTCCGTCTATAACGTACTTAATAAGAGCATCATCTTCCACATTGCCCTGAGAAGCTAATTCTTTCATTTTGAGAAAATATTCTTGAACAGTTTCGTCTCTCCTCATTTTTCGTTTAACTAACATTTCATGTAGTTCAGCACTATTAATTTTATGTGAAAACTCATCAGGTAGTAGAGATTTAAGTTTTCTCCACGTCGTGACAACACCTTCGCTCTGAATAAATAATTTTGCTATACCTGTCAAAGACTTTTTTGCAAAAATTACTTTCTCTAACACAGACCATTGAAACAATATTGCAACATCTTCAAAATCAGAAATCCATCCTTCTACAGAATATACACCAGTACCATCAAACTGGCGAACACAATCCTCTACATCACGATAGCTCATAGGAAATTCAAAGTGATCTCGTTTATTTAATGAAGAGAAATGTGTAGTATTGTTATCATTTATATCATCAAGTACAATAGATGTTTCAACATTCTCACCCTGAACATCTTCAATGATTTCATCGTCTTCAGGATCATCTTTTGTAGTGGAACACAGAGAACGTAAATCCATTAAACCAGAACAAATTTTCTGAATCAAATCTTCTCGAGATCCTCTATAATCCAGGTCTAGGATGTTACAACAAGATACCAAATCGCCATAACTTAAACCAGTGGCATATGTTAATTTAGCTTTATGCTCTACTGAATCTGTATGAAATTGAAAGCCTTCAAAATCACGTATGCGTTTTCGATTTCCTCCATAAATTAACATTTAACAAAACTACAGCGTGGCACAAATATTCAATACAAATTTCCTACACTATCTTACTGCTTCCTTACTTGTTTACTGCATGCTCAATACCTAACTACTTTCCTACTACCCTGCTGCAGGCTTTCTAGCATATTGCACGCTTGCTAGCTTGCTGCTTATTTTCAAGGTTACTGCTTGCTTACCAGCTCACTACTTGCTTACTAGCTAACTGCTTTCTTACTTCTTTACTGCATGCTCAATAGCTAACTGCTTTCCTACTAGCCTGCTGCTGGCTTTCTAGCATACTGCCCGCTTGCTAGCTTGCTGCTTGTTTTCAAGGTTACTGCTTGCTTACTATCGCTGCTGCTTCCTTACTGGCTTCCTCCTCGCTTACTAGCTCACTGCATGCTTACTAGCTTACTGTTTGATTACTAGCTTACTACTTACTTACTAGCTAACTGTTTCCTAGATGCTTACTGCTTGCTTACTAGCATACTTGTTGCTTACTAGCTTACTGCTTGCTTACTACCATGCTGCTTCCTTGCTAGCTTCCTCCTCGCTTCCAAGCTCACTGCTTGCTTACCAGCTTACTGCTAGCTTGCTCGCTTACAGCATGCTTACTAGCCTGCTGCTTGCTTTCTAGCTTACAGCTTGCTTACCAGCTCACTACTTGCTTACTAGCTAACTGCTTTCTTACCAGTATACCGCTTGCTTACAAGATTACTGCTTTGTTACTTGCTCCCTGCACGCACACTAGCTCTCTGCTTGCTTACCAACTTACTGGTTGCTTACTAGCTTACTGCTTGCTTACTAGCTTACTGCTTGCTTCGTAGCTTACTGCTTTCTTACTACATTCCTGCTTTCTTCCTAACTTACTGCTTTCTTACTAGCCCACTGCTTGCTTACAAGATTACTGCTTGCTTACTAGCTTGCAGGTTGCTTACTAGCATACTGCTTCCTTACTAGCTTCCTCCTCGCTTACTAGCTAACTGTTTGCACACCAGGTTACTGCTTGCTTACGAGTTCCCAGCTCACTTACTAGCCCACTGCTTGCTTACAAGATTATTGCTTCGGTTCTCCGTCGACTGTCGTCAAGTGCGGACGTGTTTCTATCGTGCGAGGGTAAATACTTCTGACCTCGAGTAGCCTGTCGCGTTCTCTTGTTCGGATATAAAATTTTCTATTAATAAAGTGTTTCAAATTGTGGAAATTAGATCAGTGAATACATGAAATGCTCTGGCAACAACGACATTAGAATGACCTCTGACTACAGGAGTCATTCCACCAAACCAGCAACCCAATGTTCCAGTATTGAAAGTTCTAACCCAGCTAGTTACACATCAGTCACGCAGAGTAATATGTTTCCCAAAAAGGAACAAGCGATCATTATGGAAGCCAAAAACGGAATTGAACTCAAAGATTATATCAAAGCTGTTGGGAATCTAACAAGTCCGGCAAATATTCGGTTCGCATCTAGAATTTCAAACAATAGAATTTGCATCAGTCTGGCCATCAAGGACTTAGCCGACGAATTGACTAACAATTATACAAAGGTTATTATAGCAAATCTACACATAGAACTTCGACCTCTATTAGTCAAACATAGAAGAATAATTTTCTCAAACGTTTATCCTACGATATCACATGTCTTGATTGAAGAAGTGCTCGACAAACTCATCGTTAAAAGAGAATCCTCTGTATCATTCTTAAGGGCTGGTTTGTCTGATCAAGGTTATACCCACATGCTTAGTTTTAGGCGACAAGTCTTCATCCATCCGGATGATGTTATTAAAATTCCTGATTCTATCCAAATAAATCACGAAAATACAACTTATTGGATCTATCCATCTTCCGATAATTTGAAATGCTGCATATGCAAACAAGATGGACATCGAGCTAAAGACTGTCCAGCTAATGAAGATAATAAAAATAAAACTGCTAACATCGAGAATAACAGAATTCTAAAACCGACTGGAACAATAAACACTGTAGAAGTTTCTATGCCTAATGCTGTTTCGAACGAGGTCTCCCCAGTTGTGCATCTTTTGGAATATACAGTTGAAGAATCTAAAACCATCGCAGTCAAGCGAACCAGATCTGAGGTAAGCACGTCTGTTTCAGAGAATTTGAGTGAACCGATCGCAGATCAACCAATAATAAAGAAACCGATGGAAATACCATCCAATAAACCAAAGAAACTGAAAAAAGCCAAAGTTGCAGATGTCCCAGTAAAATCACTTGTAGAAATGCTATTTCCTCTCAAAGATGTTCTTGAAAATCTCGATTCTTCAATAAATTATTTAGAATTCAAAAGTTTTTTGGAGAAAGCTCATGGATCGCCCGCTGCGAGAGAAATTGCTGTAGAGTATACTAACAACATTGATGAATTGATAGCTCTTATGGAGAAATTATATCCTCTTCTTAAAGAGAGGTGCATAAAACATAGATTCTCCCGTATCATGAATAGATTAAGGAAGCCGTTGTTGACCGCACCCTCGTCACCATATCTCACCTCGTCTGAAGAAGATGACAATTTTCAACCAATTGATTTAAATTAACTTAACGAATGAGTATTAAAATTATCCAGTGGAACATAAACGGCTTAATGTCACACTATGAATATCTCCAGAAACTCATAGCTGATAATGATGCTGATATCGCTTGCATTCAAGAAACTAATTTCAAGGAGTCTAGCTGCACCAAAATAAAAAACTTTGATATTTTGTTCAAAAACAGAAGACATTGTCTTTCTGCAAGTGGTGGAGTGGCCATTTTCATCAAAGACTACTTATTCAAAACTAATATCTCTGTCGATACCAATTTAGAAGCAGTGGCAGTCACCCTTTTTTTAGCAAACAGATTAATTACAATTTGCAACGTCTACATTCCAGTCAGTCATCACTTACAATCTAAAAAACTATCTGAACTACTAAATCAGCGTCAAAAACCTTTCATTATCATAGGTGATTTTAATTGTCACAATACTCTCTGGGGGTTAGATAAAACCGACCAAAGAGGTAAACTTACTGAGAAGTTTCTCGATGATAATGATCTGCTCCTTCTTAATAAAAAGGACCCCACACACTTCAGTGTGGCATCGGGCAAGTTGAGCTGCATTGATCTTTCTACTTCCTCTCCTGACATTGCAGATATACTTGACTGGCAAGTCTCCTCTGAGCTGCTGGATAGTGACCACTTTCCGATTTTCTTAAATATAGAATATAATACTATCGTTACAAATATTAACTCCCCCAGATGGAAATTTCTCAAAGCTGACTGGACAATGTTTCAATCATTAATTGATAGCAGTATCGATGGGCTTGATACACCAAGCGAATCTAATGCTTGTCACATCAGCATGCTAGTCCAAAATTTTACCGATGCAATCTTACAAGCAGCTTCTCGATCTATACCCCAAACAAGAAGTAATAAACAGAAGAAAATGTTCCTTGGTGGAATAATGATTGTGAAGCAGCTATCAAGGAATACAAATACTCTCTTAATGTCTACAGACGTCATTATACTGAATTAAATAAAATTAACTATCAGAGACATCGGGCAATCGCAAGAAAAATCATTAGACAGAGCAAAAAGCAATCATGGATTAATTATGTTTCCAAACTGAGTCACAATGCCCCTTCTTCTGAAGTTTGGAAAAAGCTAAAACACATCAACGGAAATGTGAAGCACCTTGATATCAGGAGTATCATCACATCGGATAACGTAATAATTTCTAATCCGGTTGACATAGCACACAGTTTCGCCAAAACCTTTGCTAATAATTCAAATGACAGCAATTTTAATCAAGATTTTCGTAGTTTCAAACAGGCTTTCCTGGATGAGGTATGCAATGATACACGTCACGAAATGTCAAATTCTATACCTGAGATAAATGTAAAAATTAGCATCGGAGAACTACAGGAGTCTCTGCAAAAGTGCAAAAACTCCAGTCCGGGGCCTGACAAATTACCGAATATTTTCATTAAGAAACTCTCCACAAAAGCACTAAATTACCTATTAGATCTATTTAACTGCATATGGTGTAATAACGTCTTTCCAAAACAATGGAATGAAGCGATTGTAGTGCCAATTCCCAAGCCGGACAAAAATAGAAACCACATTGGAAGCTATAGACCTATCGCTTTAACGTGTTACTTATGCAAATTAATGGAAAGTATTATAAATAAGCGACTCAGATGGTTCCTGGAAAGCAACAGACTTCTATCCATCCACTAAAGTGGGTTTAGGCATCGTCGTAGTACATTGGACAGTCTTGTCACCTTGGAATCCAGCATTTGTGAAGCTTTTGCGAATAGACATCATCTTATTGCAGTCTGCCTCGACATTGAAAAGGCGTATGACATGGTCTGGAGGGATAAAATCATCAGTAAAATGAGAAACTTCAAGCTAAACGGAAATATTTTAAAATTTACGATCAACTTTCTTAAATCTCGGTCCATTCAAGTTCGTATCAATAGTACTTTGTCTGAAAAAACATTAATTAGTAATGAAGTTGCTGAAGGATCTGTACTGAGTGTTACGTTCTTTTTTCTGGCAATAGACGAAATTTCTAGTCCTATTAAAGCTCCAGTTAAATGTACCCTGTTTGCTGATGATTTTAATCTATTCGTTTCCGGTAAAAATATCAAAACATCAGAGGATATAATGCAAAAAACTTTAAATCAAATCAGTTTTTTCTCAGCTAAAACGGGCTTTAAATTTTCCGAATCTAAATCGAAAGTTATTGTTTTTAGTAGAAAGTTTTTAGAGCATGACAATCCAACCTTACGACTAGAAAATCATATTCTTTCAATAACCAACCAAATTAGAATTCTTGGCCTAGTTTTCGATAACAGGCTTACGTGGGTACCACATGTTATGAAGCTAAAAGATAAATGCGCTAGGAGCCTTAATATTTTGAAGGCAATAGCTACAAAAAACTGGGGAGCAGACTTTCAAGTTTTAATTACAACGTATAAAGCATTAATCAGACCCAAAATTGACTACGGCTCAATGGTGTATAGTTCGGCGAGCGCGGTTACACTTCAGATGAATGCAACTTACACTTTCGTACGCCTTAATTAGTGCTGCATCCCCGTTTAACCCAACGAAAAAGATCCTCTTTTCAAACAAATTTATTGATCTCTTGAACCGAAAATCCAAATTACCGAAACCAATTAATATTCGTATTCTCCACATATTAAAAGAGTTAAATATATCGTTGGTTGTGTTAAAAAGCTGATGCTTTTAACTACGAAGTCCGGATAGAGGTATAGGAGTTTTCAGGGAAAATTATTACGGACGTCTGGTTTTCTTTTCGTCGGCCTTCTACGCCGACCTTTTATTACAAACGTAAAATTGAAATAAAAATAACAATCGAAAACCAAAGAATAAATTAGGATTGTCTATATTCGTGCTGGGACGTTGCCTGCCTTGTCTCTGCCGGTCGCCGAACTCGCCGGATTGAGGTAGGCCAAGGTTCCTATAATCAGAAAAACACGGCTATGTGTTAGACACACGTAAACACGTTATACGTATCTATGCCGCGTTTGTGTCCTCACGCTCCTGGCTTCGGGAATCGAATGTATAGGAGCGGAGAATTACGCTCGCTCGTAATATACGAGCTCGCTAGTGGACTGTATTTATAATTTTGGCTTTTGATAAAGAATAAATTCCTTATCTACGTCGTTTGCAGTCGATTACCTTGTGGACGGGATTGCAAGTGGAGGTTGTAAGGCACCAAATGCACTTTTCCCGTGAGTCTGTCCACTGAGTGTATGCGCCGAAACGCAGTGCAGTGCAACAGCCCAACCGTCGAACTGTGGCTGCTCTTGGCTGCTTCAACAGACGACTTATTGGTCAGGGGTTGCACTACGGAGCCCGACTGCACGAGGTTCACTGCACGTTGCACATCTATTCGTTGCACTTAGCAGTATTCGAACCACGTGGGGGCCTGACCCACGACTCCGTTACTCCTCCGCACAGGTGCTCCTCTAAACGTTACACCGGCGGGATCTGTAGGAGTAAGGACTCGCAGACCGGAAAAGTCAGACGTCCTTTGTGGACGTCGACCCGACTACAATGGACCCACCTGGATGGTTCACCACGTAGGTGCCTTCCTTTGGTGTCTCCTCAGCCTGGCGGTAATCACAAGAAAATTGAAACGTAATTTTTGCCAACTTTCTTATGCCTCGATCGTTTATACGATCGAGACGACCGCTCAATTCTGCACGGAGGGATCGAACACCTTACTGGTGTATATTCTCGATCACTCCACAGGATATCGAACACCTTACTGGTGTATTTTCTCGATCTCCTGTCGCAGGACTGATTTCGTGGAATCTCGATTTGGGAAATCCCATACAAGATTCCGGGGCGTACTTGATCGAATCTAAACCGATCCGTTTGTCAAGGAAAAGGCGGATTATTTCCACACTTTTCTCGAGTTTTATCGAATTCTCAGCTGTGCGAGGTCAATCAGTGGACCCGCACCAGACTGAACATCTACTCTTTGCACCCTTTAACTACAGGCAGAATCGTTCTGAATATCAAACAATTCGAACTTTCCTTTTGTAAATCTTTCCGTTCGAGTGCAATCGGGAGCCGATCCGCTCTAGTTGGAAGTCTACGTAGGACTGCGCGGATTGACAGCCGAGGACGCGGCCGCGTTACTCAAATTAGTCGTTACGCGGCGCTGTCTAAATTTCGGCAGCCTTTCTCCGTCTGATTCTTAGCGCACTACTCTCTCACGGTACTGTCGTCATCAACACCGTTAGCACACTCGAATCGATGGTAATGAGCCGTTACCGATGCCAGAAAAACTAGTAATACACGCGTTTTTCTATCACTGTTTGCTGTACAAATCCTATTAGAGATAATCTCCTTCGAAATGTACGTTAACAGGATTAACGGTAATCGCGGCCGAGGACAATCGCTCGGCATTATGCAAATCTTTAAACAGGTTGACACCCTCCCATGTGAAGAGTTCAAAACACCTCCCTGGCTTTTGAAGACTCCAAGACAAATAACCTTCGATCATTCTTCAAAGAAAAATGAAAACCAAGACCTTCTTAAATCCTTATTTCTGGAAAGTGCCAGCCGATATCCTGACTACAAAACAATTTATACTGATGGGTCTAAAACCAAGCATGGAACTGGTTGTGGAGTTGTAACACCTGATGAGGATAGGTGATGGAAACTTCCAGACATTTTCTCAATTTTCTCCTGTGAGGCATATGCAGCATTGGAAGCATTGAAATACATAGATGAAGTTAACAACAAAGATAACAAATACGTTATTTATACAGATTCTATGAGTACTCTTGCAGCTTTAAGAACTTTCAACTCAGGAAATCCAATCAAAAAACAAATTATCGAAACATACAATGCAATTTTATCTAATAATAAAGCTGCAGAGATCATTTTTGGATGGGTCCCGTCCCACCTAGGAATAAGAGGAAACGAGAGAGCGGACCAAATAGCTAAAGAGGCTGCCAATCAGCAGTGTCACAATCTAAGTATACCAACTTTTCATAAGGATATTCTATTATCTCTCCTCAAAGCTATCAAGAACAATTGAAACATTGCCTGGAAAAACTCGCGCGCTACTTACATGCACTGTATTAGGAATGATATTTTTGAAAGAAGCCCCGCTTTTTTATTAAATAGGAAGCAGCAAACCATATTAACAAGAATACGAATTGGCCATACTTTCTGACTAGCCCGCTGCTTACTTACAAGATTCCTCCTCGCTTACAAGCCCACTGCTTGCTTAATAGCTTTCTGCTTGCTTACTAACCCACTTTTTTTTTTTTTTTTTTTTTTTTTTTTTTTGTCGTGGGGAAAATCTTCGAAAGACTCCCTCCCACCTCCTTGGGGAGAGGTGGGAGGCGTGTGTGGGATTCCCCGCGCCCGTACAACGACAGGCGCGGGACCTACCCACTAAAAACCCCACGGTGACCCTTCGGCACGCTTTGGGAGGATACCGGGAATCGCTCGAAGCATTCTTCCGGTATCCTCCCCGTGCCCGCGCTTTCGCGCCCATCCCCCGGGGGGACAATCGGTCCCCCCAGTAGACACACTGCCTCATAGCGGCGGGACGGGGCCACTCCATCCCGCCGCTATCCGTCCCGGGGCCGCGTTTAGTGGCGGCTGCGAGCCCCAACTCGCAACCGCCCGCGACCCCGTTTCCATCCCTCGGCGGCCGGGCGTTCATGGCCGCACCAGACCGCCGAGGGTGCCTCCCCTTGCGTCGGACCGGTAGGGGAAGGCACTCCTACTCCCAACCGGTCCGACCCGGCGCCGCCTGGCGGGAGGAGGGTCCCCTCAGGACCCCCCTCCCAGCCTAGGTCATCCGCCACGCCGAGGCGGCCGCCCGCGACGCCTCGCGACCGGGCGACGACCTCGGGCCACCGCACGAGCGCGCGCTTCAGCACGCCGCTGAAGCTCGCGCTCCCTCCCCGCGGCCTCCTTCTGCAACATTACGTTCTCGCAGAAGGAGGCCACGGCCCTCCACTTCTCCTCGCTGCCGAGCATGGCGCGCACCACGCCCGGCAGCGAGACATCCCGCCCGACGACGCCGACCAGGACACGGCGCTCCCCCTCCCACGCGGGGCATGCCTCCAGGGTATGATCCGCCGTGTCCTGCTCAGCGTCGCAGTGGCAGCAACGCGCCGTCGGCTCCTTCCCTATCCGGCACAGGTATCTTCCGAAGCTGCCATGCCCGGAAAATACCTGTGCCATCCGGTAGGTGAGGCTGCCATGGCCTCTGTCCAGCCACTCCTTCAGGAGTGGCCGAACAGCCCCGACAGTCCGGTGCCCCGCGGTTGGCAGAGCCAGCCGCTCCTGCCACGCGACCAACACGGACTGCCGGGCCTGGCGCTTCAAATCGCCCCAAGCAGGTTCCTGCCCGCCCGGGACCGCCCCCACCCCCGCGCGACGGTCGACGCGGTGCCGGTACATCACCGCGTGCGACCGCGCGAGCAGGTCCATGGGCGGCATCCCCGCTAGAACCGTCGCCGCCTCATGTGACATGGTCCGATACCCGCGGACGACCCTGAGCGCCATGCGCCTCTGCACCCGACGCAGCATAGTCATGCTGCGCCGGGAGGCAGCCAGGTCGTCCGCCCAGACGGGGGCCCCGTATAGGGCCACCGACTGGACCATTGCCACATAGAGGCGACGAACTCTGCCCGCCGGGCCCCCCAGGTTGGGCAGGATCCGGCCCAGAGCCGCAACCATCCTTTCCAACCGGGGGACCAGGCAGCGGAAATGCTTCTCGAAACGCCAGTGGCTATCGAGGATCAGCCCTAGATACCTGATCTGGGGCTTCACCTCGATGTCAGCCCCACCCACCCGAATCAGAGGGGGTGGCGGATCCTGCCGAGGTGAATGAAACGCAATCACCTCGGTCTTATGGACCGCCACCGTCATCCCCATCCCCCTGATCCGGTCGACGACGCGTTGCGACCCCTCCTCCGCGCGACGCATGGCCCTCCCCCAGTGCGCCCCGACGGCCAGCACCAGTGTGTCATCCGCATAACACACCGTGCTGACGCCGTCGGGGAGGCCGGCCCGCAACACCGAGTCGTACGCGATGTTCCACAGGAGTGGCCCGAGGACCGACCCCTGCGGAACACCGCAGTACACCTCCCTCCGCATATCACCATCCCGGCCCGGATACTCGATCCACCTGCCGCGGAGATAATCCCCGACGACCGCCCTGAGACAAGGGGGGACTCGATGATATTCGAGTCCCCTCCTTATCTCTTCCCAGGGGAGGGTGTTAAAGGCATTGGCAATATCCAAGGATATTGCCAATGCCACCCCTCCCCGGGAGACGGCCGCCTCCGAGAGGGCCCTCACACGACCTATCGCGTCGATAGTCGATCGGCCCCCCCGGAAACCGAACTGGCAGTCGGCCAGACCGGGATCACCCCGCGACAGGTGCTCGACGAGGCGGGCAGCAATCACACGCTCGAAGAGCTTGCCCACCTCGTCGAGGAGACAAATGGGCCGGTATGCGGAGGGAGACTCCGCGGGCCGACCCTCCTTCCGGAGGAGGACCATCCTCGCCACCTTCCAACTGGGGGGGAATCGCCCGTCCCTCAGGCAGCGGTCGAACAACCGCCTGAGGTCGGCCCCAAGGACGCCCTGGGTCAAGACCCAAACCCGGCCGGGCACACCATCCGGACCCGGGGCCGTGTTACGAACCCCGAGCCGTCTGATGGCCGCTGCCAGCTCCTCCTGCGTGACCCCCAGCTCGGCCGTCCACTCCACTGGGACAGCCGCCGCCGCCGGAGGACGCGGTCCCCTCTCCCCAATTGGGAAGAGTGTATTGACCACGTCCTCCAGCAGCCGGGGGTCAAGACCCTCGGTGACGGGGGGCGCCCACGGGCGGAGCTTATTCAGCACCACCTTATATGGGCGCCCCCATGGATCGTCATCAAGGGTCTGGAGGAGCTCCTTCCATGCCTGGGTCTTGGCCCGTTTGATGGCGACCTGCAGAGCAACCCGCGCCACGCGGTATGCTCCATACAGGTCATCAGCTGCCCTCGCTCGCGCCACGCCGTCGCCTGTACGTTGACGACGGCGCGCGCGGGTGTACTGGCGTCGGGCGCGGACAGTCGCGACTCGCAACTCCGCGATCGCGTCCGACCACCAGTACACCGCCCGGCGAGGAGAAGCCCGCCCGACCCGAGGCATCGCCGCGTCGCAAATACCCGCGACCAATGCTCCGAGCCGGGCGACCTCCTCCTCTATGCTCGGCAACTCGGCCGCTCCCTGCGGCCAAGTTGCAGCGAGGGCAGCTGCCATCAGGGCGTCCTTGTCCAGGCGCCGAAGCGCCCAGCGGCGTGGTGGGGTGCCACGCAGGCGGCCGTGTCGGGATGCACTCGCGGCGGCAGAGACCTCCATCCGGATGTACCGGTGATCGGAGAGTGTCTCTGCCCCCGCGACCACGTGCCAACCCGACACCATGCGCACGGCGTTGGGGGTCGCGAATCCAACATCCACGATGGACCCCCCATATCGCCGCACGCATGTGTTCTCCGACCCCCGGTTCAATACCCGGAGGTCGAGCCCCGCCGCCCAATCGCCCAGGACCCCGCCGCGAACGGAGGTCCTGGGGGATCCCCAAGCCACCGACTTGGCATTAAAATCCCCCAGGACCAGCACCGGCCGGGCCGCGTAGCGCTGCACGCATGCCGCGACCTCGGCCAAGTACAGCTCGAACGCAGCGTGACCGCTACGGGGCGAAATGTAGCACCCCACCACAGCGACTCCCCCCCAGTCCACGGCGACGAATCCCCGACCGCGCTCCAACAAGGAGAACGGTGGGGACCCGTCGCCCCCTCCCCATACCGTCGCCACCAAGCCGTCCGCGTCGCCCACCCAATGAGGGTGATCAGGGACGCGGTACGGCTCGGCGGCGACCGCCAGGCCAACCCCCCACTCCGCGAGGACTTGGGACATCAAGTCCTGTGCCGCGCGGCAGTGGTTGAGGTTGGCCCTTACTAACCCACTGCTTAATTTCTAGATTACTGATTGCTTACTAGCTGGCTGCTTGCTTACAAGCATACAGCTTACCTACTAGTTGGCTGCTTTCTGACTGGCCTGCTGCTTGCTTACAAGCTTACAGTTTGCTTACTCGCTTACTGCTTGCTTACTAGCCTTCTGGTTGCTTTCAAACTTAGTGCTTCCTTAACAGCTTTCTGCTCGCTTACCAGCTCACTGCTTGCCCACTAGATTACTGCTTGCTTACTAGCTTTCTCCTCGCTTACTAGCTTACTGCTTGCTTACTAGCTTACTGCTTGCTTAGAATCTTACTACTTCCTTACTAGCTAACTGCTTTCTTACCATCTTACAGCTTGCTCACTAGAATTCTGCTCCCTTACTAGCTCCCTGCTTGCTTACAAACTTACTGCTTGCTTTCTAGCTTACTGCTTGCTTCCTGGCTAATTGCTTTTTTACTGGCTTACTGCATGCTTTCTAGCTTACTGCTTGCTTACTAGCTTACTGCTAGCTTATTACCTAACTGCTCTCTTACTACATTCCTGGTTTCTTCCTAACTTACTGCTTCACAAATACCTTACTGCTTTCCTATTAGCCAAACGGTTCCTTACTAGCTTCCTGCTTGTTTACCAGCATACTGCTTTGTTACTAACTTACTGCTTTGATACATGCCTCATGTTTGCTCACTTTTTTTTTTTTTTTTTTTTTTTTTTCTTGTCGTGGGGAAAATCTTCGAAAGACTCCCTCCCACCTCCTTGGGGAGAGGTGGGAGGGGTGTGTGGGATTCCCCGCGCCCGTACAACGACAGGCGCGGGACCTACCCACTAAAAACCCCACGGTGACCCTTCGGCACGCTTTGGGAGGATACCGGGAATCGCTCGAAGCATTCTTCCGGTATCCTCCCCGTGCCCGCGCTTTCGCGCCCATCCCTCGGGGGGACAATCGGTCCCCCCAGTAGACACACTGCCTCATACTGTCTCATAGCGGCGGGACGGGGCCACTCCATCCCGCCGCTATCCGTCCCGGGGCCGCGTTTAGTGGCGGCTGCGAGCCCCAACTCGCAACCGCCCGCGACCCCGTTTCCACCCCTCGGCGGCCGGGCGTTCATGGCCGCACCAGACCGCCGAGGGTGCCTCCCCTTGCGTCGGACCGGTAGGGGGAGGCACTCCTACCCCCAACCGGTCCGACCCGGCGCCGCCTGGCGGGAGGAGGGTCCCCTCAGGACCCCCCTCCCAGCCTAGGTCACCCACCACGCCGAGGCGGCCGCCTGCGACGCCTCGCGACCGGGCGACGACCTCGGGCCACCGCACGAGCGCGAGCTTCAGCGCGCCGCTGAAGCTCGCGCTCTCTCCCCGCGGCCTCCTTCTGCAACATTACGTTCTCGCAGAAGGAGGCCACGGCCCTCCACTTCTCCTCGCTGCCGAGCATGGCGCGCACCACGCCCGGCAGCGAGACATCCCGCCCGACGACGCCGACCAGGACACGGCGCTCCCCCTCCCACGCGGGGCATACCTCCAGGGTATGATCCGCCGTGTCCTGCTCAGCGTCGCAGTGGCAGCAACGCGCCGTCGGCTCCTTCCCTATCCGGCACAGGTATCTTCCGAAGCTGCCATGCCCGGAAAATACCTGTGCCAGCCGGTAGGTGAGGCTGCCATGGCCTCTGTCCAGCCACTCCTTCAGGAGTGGCCGAACAGCCCCGACAGTCCGGTGCCCCGCGGTTGGCAGAGCCAGCC
The DNA here is from genome assembly GCF_051014445.1 of Colletes latitarsis. Classification (NCBI taxonomy): domain Eukaryota; kingdom Metazoa; phylum Arthropoda; class Insecta; order Hymenoptera; family Colletidae; genus Colletes; species Colletes latitarsis. Next base: position 4,820,254 of record NC_135141.1, on the reverse strand, counting down.
GCTCCTGCCACGCGAGCAACACGGACTGCCGGGCCTGGCGCTTCAAATCGCCCCAAGCAGGTTCCTGCCCGCCCGGGACCGCCCCCACCCCCGCGCGACGGTCGACGCGGTGCCGGTACATCACCGCGTGCGACCGCGCGAGCAGGTCCATGGGCGGCATCCCCGCCAGAACCGTCGCCGCCTCATGTGACATGGTCCGATATCCGCGGACGACCCTGAGCGCCATGCGCCTCTGCACCCGACGCAGCATAGTCATGCTGCGCCGGGAGGCAGCCTGGTCGTCCGCCCAGACGGGGGACCCGTATAGGGCCACCGACTGGACCATTGCCACATAGAGGCGACGAACTCGGCCCGCCGGGCCCCCCAGGTTGGGCAGGATCCGGCCCAGAGCCGCAACCATCCTTTCCAACCGGGGGACCAGGCAGCGGAAATGCTCCTCGAAACGCCAGTGGCTATCGTGGATCAGCCCTAGATACCTGATCTGGGGCTTCACCTCGATGTCAGCCCCACCCACCCGGATCAGACGGGGTGGCGGATCCTGCCGAGGTGAATGAAACGCAATCACCTCGGTCTTATGGACCGCCACCGTCATCCCCATCCCCCTGATCCGGTCGACGACGCGTTGCGACCCCTCCTCCGCGCGACGCATGGCCCACCCCCAGTGCGCCCCGACGGCCAGCACCAGTGTGTCATCCGCATAACACACCGTGCTGACGCCGTCGGGGAGGCCGGCCCGCAACACCGAGTCGTACGCGATGTTCCACAGGAGTGGCCCGAGGACCGACCCCTGCGGAACACCGCAGTACACCTCCCTCCGCATATCACCATCCCGGCCCGGATACTCGATCCACCTGCCGCGGAGATAATCCCCGACGACCGCCCTGAGACAAGGGGGGACTCGATGATATTCGAGTCCCCTCCTTATCTCTTCCCAGGGGAGGGTGTTAAAGGCATTGGCAATATCCAAGGATATTGCCAATGCCACCCCTCCCCGGGAGACGGCCGCCTCCGAGAGGGCCCTCACACGACCTATCGCGTCGATAGTCGATCGGCCCCCCCGGAAACCGAACTGGCAGTCGGCCAGACCGGGATCACCCCGCGACAGGTGCTCGACGAGGCGGGCAGCAATCACACGCTCGAAGAGCTTGCCCACCTCGTCGAGGAGACAAATGGGCCGGTATGCGGAGGGAGACTCCGCGGGCCGACCCTCCTTCCGGAGGAGGACCATCCTCGCCACCTTCCAACTGGGGGGGAATCGCCCGTCCCTCAGGCAGCGGTCGAACAACCGCCTGAGGTCGGCCCCAAGGACGCCCTGGGTCAAGACCCAAACCCGGCCAGGCACACCATCCGGACCCGGGGCCGTGTTACGAACCCCGAGCCGTCTGATGACCGCTGCCAGCTCCTCCTGCGTGACCCCCAGCTCGGCCGTCCACTCCACTGGGACAGCCGCCGCCGCCGGAGGACGCGGTCCCCTCTCCCCAATTGGGAAGAGTGTATTGACCACGTCCTCCAGCAGCCGGGGATCAAGACCCTCGGTGACGGGGGGCGCCCACGGGCGGAGCTTATTCAGCACCACCTTATATGGGCGCCCCCATGGATCGTCATCAAGGGTCTGGAGGAGCTCCTTCCATGCCTGGGTCTTGGCCCGTTTGATGGCGACCTGCAGAGCAACCCGCGCCACGCGGTATGCTCCATACAGGTCATCAGCTGCCCTCGCTCGCGCCACGCCGTCGCCTGTACGTTGACGACGGCGCGCGCGGGTGTACTGGCGTCGGGCGCGGACAGTCGCGACTCGCAACTCCGCGATCGCGTCCGACCACCAGTACACCGCCCGGCGAGGAGAAGCCCGCCCGACCCGAGGCATCGCCGCGTCGCAAATACCCGCGACCAATGCTCCGAGCCGGGCGACCTCCTCCTCTATGCTCGGCAACCAGGCCGCTCCCTGCGGCCAAGTTGCAGCGAGGGCAGCTGCCATCAGGGCGTCCTTGTCCAGGCGCCGAAGCGCCCAGCGGCGTGGTGGGGTGCCACGCAGGCGGCCGTGTCGGGATGCACTCGCGGCGTCAGAGACCTCCATCCGGATGTACCGGTGATCGGAGAGTGTCTCTGCCCCCGCGACACCGTGCCAACCCGACACCATGCGCACGGCGTTGGGGGTCGCGAATCCAACATCCACGATGGACCCCCCATATCGCCGCACGCATGTGTGCTCCGACCCCCGGTTCAATACCCGGAGGTCGAGCCCCGCCGCCCAATCGCCCAGGATCCCGCCGCGAACGGAGGTCCTGGGGGATCCCCAAGCCAACGACTTGGCATTAAAATCCCCCAGGACCAGCACCGGCCGGGCCGCGTAGCGCTGCACGCATGCCGCGACCTCGGCCAAGTACAGCTCGAACGCAGCGTGACCGCTACGGGGCGAAATGTAGCACCCCACCACAGCGACTCCCCCCCAGTCCACGGCGACGAATCCCCGACCGCGCTCCAACAAGGAGAACGGTGGGGACCCGTCGCCCCCTCCCCATACCGTCGCCACCAAGCCGTCCGCGTCGCCCACCCAATGAGGGTGATCAGGGACGCGGTACGGCTCGGCGGCGACCGCCAGGCCAACCCCCCACTCCGCGAGGACTTGGGACATCAAGTCCTGTGCCGCGCGGCAGTGGTTGAGGTTGGCCTGGAGGAGGAGACGGGGCGGCATTAATTAATGGCCGCGCCAGCCTCCTCCCGGCCGTCCGTCCCCGTAGCACCGTTCACCTCCATGGAGGACGATGCCACCGCCCTCGGCACCGGAGCCGGTGCAGCCCGCCTCTTCCTCTCCTTCCGGGAGGTGGGGGGAGCACTTCTTGCTCCCCACCCTGTGATCGGCTGGCCTCCCCATGTCCGCACACAGCGGGCAGTGGGGGGCCGCCGAGCACTGGCTCGCACGGTGCTCTTTGGCACCGCAGCGGTAACACTGACCGCTGCGGTCCACCGGCGAGGTGCACCACTGCCTCACGTGCCCCAATTCGAGGCAGCGGTGACACTGGAGCGGGCGCGGCGCGAGGATTTCCACTCGCGCCGAAACCCACCCCACCAACACCCTCCCGGATTCCGCCACCTTACGGGCGGCGGAGAGGGGGCACCGGGCCCACACCGACCCGAGGCCGGAGGGCGACCTGCGGATCTCTCCGATCCGCAGGTCCTCCACAGGACAGTCCCCCGCCCTCGCAGGGGCACGGGACACATCCTGTGCGCTAACCGAGTCGTCCAGCCCACAAACGCGCATCTCCGTGCGCTTCGTGGGCCGGGCGACCCGGACACCTCGCTCGCCCAGCTGCTCCCGGAGCCTCTGGGCGAGACGATCCGCCTTCGCGCCGCCTTCTGCACCGGGGATCTCCAGCAAGAGACCCCCGGTCACGGCCCTCTTCGCCCTCACGGAGGCGATGCCCAGCTCTTCCAGGGAAATATTCTCCCTGGCGAGCCGCATCGCCTCCGCGAGGGTCAGGTCGCCCCCCTGCGCAACGGTCAGCGTCACCGCTGCCGTTTTTGGGGGACGACCTGGTCGTGCCTTCCCGACCTTCGCGGCCTTTACCTTGGCCGCCGGCGGCGGAGGCGGAGGCTGCGGTTGCGAGGCCTTCCTCGCCGCCCGCTTCGCCTTCCGCCCCACCACCTCACTCCACGCCACCCCCCCTTGGGAGGGTGCTGTGGAGGACGCGACCACCGCGACCACGGGTACACCACCCCTTTGGGGGTCGCGACCCGGGGCCCCGGTGCCGCAACGATGGGCGGAGCCTTCACTCCGCCCTTCTTTGCCTTCCCCGACTGTACCGGAACAGGTCGGGGAGGCACCGCCTTCCTGCTGACCGCTCTTCCGGCGAGGAGCTCCTCCCGGAAGGCGGCCAGCTTGCCATCAATCATGTCCCCAATCCTCCTCAGAAGATCGTCTTCTGAGGAGGACGGGGACTTCTTCACGGGCGGAGTGCGGGTGGAGGGGCCCGCGGTGCCCCGCACCACTGCCGCCGCACTCCGCTTATTTACCTCCGCCGAGGGACGCGGCGGTGGAGGAGGAGGGAGGATGGGAGGGAGGGCCGCGCTGTTCCACAGCGCCTCTGCCCTCCTCCTCCCCTGTCGCTCCTCCTCCAACAGGAGCTGCAGACGGGCGTTCCGCCCTCTGAGCTCCCGCGCCGCCTCCCTCATTTCCTCCGCCGCGGCCTTCAGGGCCTCCGCGCCACCGCTTGTCTGCCCCTTAAAGGCGCAGGCAGCGGCGACTTTCTCCACCCGCCTCAGGGACGAGGAGATCCTCTCCGATATCTCCTCGGTCACCTCGTCCCTGAGGCAACTCAGCCTCATCGACGGGCTCATCGCCCCGCCCACCTCGACGACGGCCTGCCCCGTCCTCTTCCTCTGAGAGCCTATGTGGCTCGTGCTGGAGGAGAAGGACGAGACCGACGCCGTCTCGTCGTCCTCCTCCACCCTCCACGAAGCCGGACCTGGCGCTGAGTGGGGCGCGAGCGCCGCCACCCTAACCCCAACCCCGTCTCCGTCCTCCCCAACCGACAAAACCCGCCCCATCCCCATTTTATTTTCTGTGTCCATAATAATCCCACGAGATGGTCGAAAATAAAGGTCCACCCGGGCAGAGCCGCCTTACCCGGGTAAGCCTAATACTCCGGGGGTTCGGCAGGTTCCCCGGAGGTGGTCGCTTGGGATTGGGCCTTCTCCCCCAACCATGCATCCCATCGCCGCGCACCATAGCTTAGGATTGGAGGGCGATTTTATAGAGTCGCCATACTCGTGGCCCAGGCGGTTAAGCCAAGACCCCCGTTCCTCCTGCCGTCACGTACCATTCACAAAACCAATAGGGAATTGTGAATGGGTCGTTGTGACGACCAACAGGAGGCTTACGGTGTGTGTATGACTCGGGTACCCCGGGTTCGTTAAGCCCGTACTGCAGCTGAAAGGCTGGCAGCCCCTGAGGGGACTGCTAGCTTACTTGCTTACTGCATGCTTACTACCATACTCCTTCCTTACTATCATACTGCTTTCTTGCTGGCTAATGGCTTTCTTACTAGCCTGCTGCTTGCTTTCTAGCTCACTGCTTACTTACTAGCTTACTGCTAGTTTACTCGCTTAGTGCTTGCTTACTATCTTGCTGTTTGCGTCCTAGCTTACTGCTTGCCTTCTAGCTCACTGCTTGCTTGCTAGATTACTGCTTGCTTACTAGATACCTGCTTGCTTACTAGCTTACTGCTTGCTTACTCGCATACTGCTTTCATACTAGCTATATGCTTCCTTACTAGCCTGCTGCTTGCTTACTAGCTTACCTGCTTCCTACTAGCATGCTGCTTGCTTACTGCTACTTTACTTTGCTTCCTCCTCGCTTACCAGCATACTGGTTGCTTTCTAGCTTACAGCTAGCTTACTAGCTTGTTGCCAGCATCTAGCTAACTGCCTTCTTACTAGCTTGCTGCTTGCATTCTAGCTCCCTGCTCGCCTTCGAGCACACTGCTTTCTTACTATGTAATTGCTTGCTTACTAGCTTTCTTGACACTTACTAACTTGCTTGCTTACTAGCATACTGCTCCCTTGCTAGTTCCTGCTCGCCTGCTAGTTCTATGCATGCTTACAAGCATACTGCTTGCTTACTAGCTTCCTGCTTGCTTACTAGCTTACTGGTTACATACAAGCATGCTGCTTCCTTACTGGCTTCCTGCTCGCTTACTGGTTCATTGCTTGCTTACTAGCTCACTGCTTCCTTACTAGCGCCCTGCTCGCTTACTAGCTCACTCCTTCTTTACTAGCTTACTGCTTGCTTACTAGCTCACTGGTTGCTTACTAGCTTACTTCTTGCTTACTAGCTTACTGCTACCTTAGTGCCTAACTGCTTCCTTACTACATTCCTGCTTCCTTCCTAACTTACTGCTTCCTTACTAGCTCTCTGCTCGCTTACTAGCTCAATGCTTGCTTTCTAGCCTACCTCTTGCTTACTAGATTGCTGCATGCTTACCAGCTTACTTGTTGCTTACTAGCTTACTACTTCCTTACTAGCTTACTACTTGCCTACTGGCTTACGGCTTGCTTACTAGCTAACTCCTTTCTTACCATCTTAATGCTTGCTTAATAGCTTATTGGTTTCATACTAGCTTACTACTTGCTTACTAGTTTACTGCATTCTTACTAGCTTGTTGCTTGCTTTCCAGCTTACTGCTTGTTTGCTATCATACTGCTTCCTTACTAGCTTCCCCCACGCTGACTAGCTCACTGCAAGCTTACTAGCTTTCCGGTAGCTTAATAGCTTACTGCTTGCTTACCAGCATATTGCTTCCTTCGTTGCATACTGCTTTCTTACAAGCTAATTGCTTTTTTATTAGCCTGCTGCTTGCTTAATAGCTTACTTGTTTCTTACTAGCTTAGTGCTTGCTAACTAGCATGCTGCTTCCTTACTAGCATCCTGCTTGCTTACTAGTTTACTGCTTGCATAATAGCTAGCTGCTTTCTTGCTAGGATGCTGCTTGCTTGCCAGCATAATGCTTCCTTACTAGCTTCTTGCTCGTTTACTGGCACACTGCATGCTGTCTAGCTTACTGCTTTCTTACTAGCTAACTGCTTTCTTACTAGCTCCCTGCTCGCTTACTAGCTCACTGCTTGCTTACTAGTTTACTGCATGCTCAATGCCTAACTGCTTTCTTACTAGCGTGCTGCTTGCTTTCTAGCTTACTGCTTGCTTACTAGCTTGCTGCTTGCTTTCTATCTTACTGCTTGCTTACTAGCTGTTATGAATGGATATATTTTGTATGTCCGAATCATCGCTGTTTTTCTCCGTTCGTCGTCGGCCCAGGTAATGCTCTAAAACCAATAGGTCTGCCGACCATTTGGCGACGCATATATAGCCGGGATTTTTCTTGGTTTGGATTTAGTTGTGCGATAACCCTGACCGTCGAGAAAAGTCTTCCATATATTTTGTCGCCTCCGTGTCTTACACCGTATACCGTTTCAAAAAATTATTTTTTCTTGTTTCTGCTGTAAGCGATTTGGGAAATCTGTCACAAAGATAGATTCCTAATAGTTTATGGGCCCAGCACGCTTCCACTGCGCCTGCTAGAAAGAATTTGTTTGTTGATAAGCCACGCTGGCTTGGTGAATAAAGGTTTTTGATATTGGGTACCAATTGTGTAAGTGATTTCTTCGCAATGTCTGACATAGAAGTTGAAATGGAAATCGTGATACTGGACGGCACTAACTACTCCATGTGGAAATTTGGAGTAGTGATTGCGCTAGAAGCAAAAGGTTTGCTTGGTTTCGTAGGTGGTACAATAGTGAAACCTGCAGAAGACAAGGCAAAAGAGCTCAAAGTGCACGGTCAAATATCAGCGCAGGTAAAAATGATTATACTGAGTACAATCGCCCCAAATCTTCGCCGTAATTTGTACAACTGCTCCACTGCAAAGGAAATGTGGAACAAGCTGAGGGACCTGTACAGATATGCAAGTGAAGACGCTGCACAAACTGCCTGGGAGCAGTTTTATAATTTTCGCGTTAATGTAGAGGAGCCCATTACAGATCATTTGGAGATACTGGAGAGCATCTGCAGGCGCCTGCAGGATGCGGGTGAGGAACCGTCGGACAAAGCTGTCATGGCAAAACTGCTGCGCAGTTTACCCGCGAAGTTCTCCATTTTTCGTCACACGTGGGAATGCACTCCTGCTACGGAAAAAACGAAAACGAACTTGATCAGCAAACTGATCAAGGAAGACAGGCGTTTTGCTGAGGATGAAGTGTCGACGCTCGCACTTCGTGTTCAAAAGACGTCCCTGAACGACGCAAAGAAAAAGAAACGCTCCAAGAAGGATATCGAGGAGCTGGAAAAACGAACGCGGTGTGGAGTCTGCAAAGAAGAAGGCCAATGAGCACGTGAATGTCCAAAAAATCAAGCTGGAAAATCATTGGACAGTTCAGCGAGAAATGGGCCAGCGTTGGTGTGTGACATTGTTGTAACATATAAATGCACCAGTGAAAGTGACAGTGACGTGTGGATTGCGGATTCGGGTGCCGGAATGCATATGACTTTCCGCAAAGACTATTCTTCGGCATTGCAGCCGAAATCAAATGGTCATGCGGTTAAAGTAGCGGATGATCGCATCATCTTAGCGGCTGGCATCGGAACAATTAAAATCCAAGAAGTGCTTGAGGGAGTGCTTTTTTTTTTTTTTTTTTTTTTTTTTTGTCGTGGGGAAAATCTTCGAAAGACTCCCTCCCACCTCCTTGGGGAGAGGTGGGAGGGGTGTGTGGGATTCCCCGCGCCCGTACAACGACAGGCGCGGGACCTACCCACTAAAAACCCCACGGTGACCCTTCGGCACGCTTTGGGAGGATACCGGGAATCGCTCGAAGCATTCTTCCGGTATCCTCCCCGTGCCCGCGCTTTCGCGCCCATCCCCCGGGGGGACAATCGGTCCCCCCAGTAGACACACTGCCTCATAGCGGCGGGACGGGGCCACTCCATCCCGCCGCTATCCGTCCCGGGGCCGCGTTTAGTGGCGGCTGCGAGCCCCAACTCGCAACCGCCCGCGACCCCGTTTCCACCCCTCGGCGGCCGGGCGTTCATGACCGCACCAGACCGCCGAGGGTGCCTCCCCTTGCGTCGGACCGGTAGGGGGAGGCACTCCTACCCCCAACCGGTCCGACCCGGCGCCGCCTGGCGGGAGGAGGGTCCCCTTAGGACCCCCCTCCCAGCCTAGGTCATCCGCCACGCCGAGGCGGCCGCCCGCGACGCCTCGCGACCGGGCGACGACCTCGGGCCACCGCACGAGCGCGCGCTTCAGCACGCCGCTGAAGCTCGCGCTCCCTCCCCGCGGCCTCCTTCTGCAACATTACGTTCTCGCAGAAGGAGGCCACGGCCCTCCACTTCTCCTCGCTGCCGAGCATGGCGCGCACCACGCCCGGCAGCGAGACATCCCGCCCGACGACGCCGACCAGGACACGGCGCTCCCCCTCCCACGCGGGGCATACCTCCAGGGTATGATCCGCCGTGTCCTGCTCAGCGTCGCAGTGGCAGCAACGCGCCGTCGGCTCCTTCCCTATCCGGCACAGGTATCTTCCGAAGCTGCCATGCCCCGGAAAACACCTGTGCCAGCCGGTAGGTGAGGCTGCCATGGCCTCTGTCCAGCCACTCCTTCAGGAGTGGCCGAACAGCCCCGACAGTCCGGTGCCCCGCGGTTGGCAGAGCCAACCGCTCCTGCCACGCGAGCAACACGGACTGCCGGGCCTGGCGCTTCAAATCGCCCCAAGCAGGTTCCTGCCCGCCCGGGACCGCCCCCACCCCCGCGCGACGGTCGACGCGGTGCCGGTACATCACCGCGTGCGACCGCGCGAGCAGGTCCATGGACGGCATCCCCGCTAGAACCGTCGCCGCCTCATGTGACATGGTCCGATACCCGCGGACGACCCTGAGCGCCATGCGCCTCTGCACCCGACGCAGCATATTCATGCTGCGCCGGGAGGCAGCCAGGTCGTCCGCCCAGACGCGGGCCCCGTATAGGGCCACCGACTGGACCATTGCCACATAGAGGCGACGAACCCGGCCCGCCGAGCCCCCCAGGTTGGGCAGGATCCGGCCCAGAGCCGCAACCATCCTTTCCAACCGGGGGACCAGGTTAGCGGAAATGCTTCTCGAAACGCCAGTGGCTATCGAGGATCAGCCCTAGATACCTGATCTGGGGCTTCACCTCGATGTCAGCCCCACCCACCCGAATCAGAGGGGGTGGCGGATCCTGTCGAGGTGAATGAAACGCAATCACCTCGGTCTTATGGACCGCCACCGTCATCCCCATCCCCCTGATCCGGTCGACGACGCGTTGCGACCCCTCCTCCGCGCGACGCATGGCCCTCCCCCAGTGCGCCCCGACGGCCAGCACCAGTGTGTCATCCGCATAACACACCGTGCTGACGCCGTCGGGGAGGCCGGCCCGCAACACCGAGTCGTACGCGATGTTCCACAGGAGTGGCCCGAGGACCGACCCCTGCGGAACACCGCAGTACACCTCCCTCCGCATATCACCATCCCGGCCCGGATACTCGATCCACCTGCCGCGGAGATAATCCCCGACGACCGCCCTGAGACAAGGGGGGACTCGATGATATTCGAGTCCCCTTCTTATCTCCTCCCAGGGGAGGGTGTTAAAGGCATTGGCAATATCCAAGGATATTGCCAATGCCACCCCTCCCCGGGAGACGGCCGCCTCCGAGAGGGCCCTCACACGACCTATCGCGTCGATAGTCGATCGGCCCCCCCGGAAACCGAACTGGCAGTCGGCCAGACCGGGATCACCCCGCGACAGGTGCTCGACGAGGCGGGCAGCAATCACACGCTCGAAGAGCTTGCCCACCTCGTCGAGGAGACAAATGGGCCGGTATGCGGAGGGAGACTCCGCGGGCCGACCCTCTTTCCGGAGGAGGACCATCCTCGCCACCTTCCAACTGGGGGGGAATCGCCCGTCCCTCAGGCAGCGGTCGAACAACCGCCTGAGGTCGGCCCCAAGGACGCCCTGGGTCAAGACCCAAACCCGGCCGGGCACACCATCCGGACCCGGGGCCGTGTTACGAACCCCGAGCCGTCTGATGGCCGCTGCCAGCTCCTCCTGCGTGACCCCCAGCTCGGCCGTCCACTCCACTGGGACAGCCGCCGCCGCCGGAGGACGCGGTCCCCTCTCCCCAATTGGGAAGAGTGTATTGACCACGTCCTCCAGCAGCCGGGGGTCAAGACCCTCGGTGACGGGGGGCGCCCACGGGCGGAGCTTATTCAGCACCACCTTATATGGGCGCCCCCATGGATCGTCATCAAGGGTCTGGAGGAGCTCCTTCCATGCCTGGGTCTTGGCCCGTTTGATGGCGACCTGCAGAGCAACCCGCGCCACGCGGTATGCTCCATACAGGTCATCAGCTGCCCTCGCTCGCGCCACGCCGTCGCCTGTACGTTGACGACGGCGCGCGCGGGTGTACTGGCGTCGGGCGCGGACAGTCGCGACTCGCAACTCCGCGATCGCGTCCGACCACCAGTACACCGCCCGGCGAGGAGAAGCCCGCCCGACCCGAGGCATCGCCGCGTCGCAAATACCCGCGACCAATGCTCCGAGCCGGGCGACCTCCTCCTCTATGCTCGGCAACCAGGCCGCTCCCTGCGGCCAAGTTGCAGCGAGGGCAGCTGCCATCAGGGCGTCCTTGTCCAGGCGCCGAAGCGCCCAGCGGCGTGGTGGGGTGCCACGCAGGCGGCCGTGTCGGGATGCACTCGCGGCGTCAGAGACCTCCATCCGGATGTACCGGTGATCGGAGAGTGTCTCTGCCCCCGCGACCACGTGCCAACCCGACACCATGCGCACGGCGTTGGGGGTCGCGAATCCAACATCCACGATGGACCCCCCATATCGCCGCACGCATGTGTGCTCCGACCCCCGGTTCAATACCCGGAGGTCGAGCCCCGCCGCCCAATCGCCCAGGATCCCGCCGCGAACGGAGGTCCTGGGGGATCCCCAAGCCACCGACTTGGCATTAAAATCCCCCAGGACCAGCACCGGCCGGGCCGCGTAGCGCTGCACGCATGCCGCGACCTCGGCCAAGTACAGCTCGAACGCAGCGTGACCGCTACGGGGCGAAATGTAGCACCCCACCACAGCGACTCCCCCCCAGTCCACGGCGACGAATCCCCGACCGCGCTCCAACAAGGAGAACGGTGGGGACCCGTCGCCCCCTCCCCATACCGTCGCCACCAAGCCGTCCGCGTCGCCCACCCAATGAGGGTGATCAGGGACGCGGTACGGCTCGGCGGCGACCGCCAGGCCAACCCCCCACTCCGCGAGGACCTGGGACATCAAGTCCTGTGCCGCGCGGCAGTGGTTGAGGTTGGCCTGGAGGAGGAGGCGGGGCGGCATTAATTAATGGCCGCGCCAGCCTCCTCCCGGCCGTCCGTCCCCGTAGCACCGTCCACCTCCATGGAGGACGATGCCACTGCCCTCGGCACCGGAGCCGGTGCAGCCCGCCTCTTCCTCTCCTTCCGGGAGGGGGGGGAGCACTTCTTGCTCCCCACCCTGCGATCGGCTGGCCTCCCCATGTCCGCACACAGCGGGCAGTGGGGGGCCGCCGAGCACTGGCTCGCACGGTGCTCTTTGGCACCGCAGCGGTAACACTGACCGCTGCGGTCCACCGGCGAGGTGCACCACTGCCTCACGTGCCCCAATTCGAGGCAGCGGTGACACTGGAGCGGGCGCGGCGCGAGGATTTCCACTCGCGCCGAAACCCACCCCACCAACACCCTCCCGGATTCCGCCACCTTACGGGCGGCGGAGAGGGGGCACCGGGCCCACACCGACCCGAGGCCGGAAGGCGACCTGCGGATCTCTCCGATCCGCAGGTCCTCCACAGGACAGTCCCCCGCCCTGGCAGGGGCACGGGACACATCCTGTGCGCTGACCGAGTCGTCCAGCCCACAAACGCGCATCTCCGTGCGCTTCGTGGGCCGGGCGACCCGGACACCTCGCTCGCCCAGCTGCTCCCGGAGCCTCTGGGCGAGACGATCCGCCTTCGCGCCGCCTTCTGCACCGGGGATCTCCAGCAAGAGACCCCCGGTCACGGCCCTCTTCGCCCTCACGGAGGCGATGCCCAGCTCTTCCAGGGAGATATTCTCCCTGGCGAGCCGCATCGCCTCCGCGAGGGTCAGGTCGCCCCCCTGCGCAACGGTCAGCGTCACCGCTGCCGTTTTTGGGGGACGACCTGGTCGTGCCTTCCCGACCTTCGCGGCCTTTACCTTGGCCGCCGGTGGCGGAGGCGGAGGCTGCGGTTGCGAGGCCTTCCTCACCGCCCGCTTCGCCTTCCGCCCCACCACCTCACTCCACGCCACCCCCCCTTGGGAGGGTGCTGTGGAGGACGCGACCACCGCGACCACGGGTACACCACCCCCCTTGGGGGTCGCGACCCGGGGCCCTGGTGCCGCAACGCTGGGCGGAGCCTTCACTCCGCCCTTCTTTGCCTTCCCCGACTGTACCGGAACAGGTCGGGGAGGCACCGCCTTCCTGCTGACCGCTCTTCCGGCGAGGAGCTCCTCCCGGAAGGCGGCCAGCTTGCCATCAATCATGTCCCCAATCCTCCTCAGAAGATCGTCTTCTGAGGAGGACGGGGACTTCTTCACGGGCGGAGTGCGGGTGGAGGGGCCCGCGGTGCCCCGCACCACTGCCGCCGCACTCCGCTTATTTACCTCCGCCGAGGGACGCGGCGGTGGAGGAGGAGGGAGGATGGGAGGGAGGGCCGCGCTGTTCCACAGCGCCTCTGCCCTCCTCCTCCCCTGTCGCTCCTCCTCCAACAGGAGCTGCAGACGGGCGTTCCGCCCTCTGAGCTCCCGCGCCGCCTCCCTCATTTCCTCCGCCGCGGCCTTCAGGGCCTCCGCGCCACCGCTTTTCTGCCCCTTAAAGGCGCAGGCAGCGGCGACTTTCTCCACCCGCCTCACCACACTCTTACGGTGTGTGTATGACTCGGGTACCCCGGGTTCGTTAAGCCCGTACTGCAGCTGAAAGGCTGGCAGCCCCTGAGGGGTTGAGGGAGTGCTGTACAAACGCGAATTACAAGATGTGCTTTATGTACCTGAACTAAAGTGTAGATTGATTTCAATAGGCTCAGTGAACAAAAAACGGTACTCTTTTCATTCGTTTGAAAACAAATGTGAAGTTCGCGATAGTAAAGGAAAACTCGCCGCACGTGAAATACCGCACGGAAAACTGTTTAAAATGTGTTTCAAAGTGAATGTGCCCATTGACTGTAAAGCGCTGAAATTAGCAGATGGCCAGTAATAATTAAAACTTTGGCATGAGCGAATGGGACACGTAAATGAGCGCGCCGTAATTCACACGTGTGAAGAACTCGGCATCCATGGAATTGAAGAGGACAATTTGACAAAGTTTTTTTTGTGAAGGATGCATTATGGGCAAGCAGTCCCGAAGGCCGCATCCAAAATTCATATCGATGTCTGTGGCCCTGTAAACATACACTCACCTAGCAACACGCGATTCTTTTTACTGTTTAAGGACGAGAGTACCAGCTATAGGAAAGTATACTTCATAAGCCATAAATCAAAAGTATTCAGCAAATTTAAGGAGTTCGTGGCATTCGTATCGACGCAGACAGGAACGAAAATCAACGTCCTGCGCTCGGACAATGGGACAGAGTACACCTGCAGCCAGCTCCGGACCTTTTTAGAGGAGAAACGTATAATCCACCATACATTCATGAGCAGAATGGTCGCGCTGAACGCGAAATTCGTACGCTCATTGAAAGTGCACGTTCTATGATTCACGCAAAGAACATGGATGAAAAATTATGGGCAGAAGCAGTAAACACCGCGTGCTACCTGCTGAATCGGACCATCCTGAAGCCAGGGGAGACGATTACTCCGTCCGAGAAGTGGTTTAAACGCAAACCTGATATGAAACATTTAAAGGTGTTTGGATCCGTAGCTTACGTGAACGTGCCGAAGGAAACACGGCAAAAATTCGACCCAAAAAGCAGATAGGTCATATTCGTCTGTTACGATGGGGAGTCTACTAATTATAGACTCTGGGATAATAAATTGAAGAAAATTTCAATAAGCAGTGACGTAACCTTCAACGAAAATGCCCTGCCCAGTGCCGAAACCGATACAATAATCAAGTTCGGAATTGAAGACGAAAGAGAGAGAATTCCTACTCCAGAAGGTGCAGCCGAACACCAAGCTCCAGTTGTGGAAGATGTCGCCGAAACACGAGAACTGGAAAACAATGGAAATAAAGAAAACGCAGCTTTGCCAGAGACAGAGCAGGTAGCCGTCAATGAAAATGCTCCGGAAGGTAGACAACTGCGCAACAGAAGAACATTACAAGCACCTGACCGATACGGCTTACCTATTGCTTTTTTGGCTGATACGGTGTCTATGACCTACACTGAGGCAATATCCAGTGACGACACCAGCAAATGGAAGAAAGCCATGGACGAAGAGATGCTGGCGCTTGAAAAAAATCGCACATGGACCATATGTGCACTGCCGCAAGGAAAACGTGCAATCGGTTGCAAATGGGTTTTCTCAATCAAAAATGATGCAGCTGGAAATCTGAAGAGATACAAGGCGAGACTCGTAGCGAAAGGATTCCGACAACGAGAAGAAATTGATTATTTTGACGCATTCGCACCTGTCGTTCGCTACCAGTCTATTAGAACTCTTCTTGCAATAGCTGCGAAAGAAGATTATGAAATAATGAAGTTCGATGTGAAAACCGCTTTTCTATATGGCGATCTTCAAGAAGAAAATTATTTGGAGCAACCTCCAGGGTACACAACTTACAGCCAACCGGATGCAGTCTTCAAGCTACATCGGAGCCTGTATGGACTAAAGCAGTTACCCAAATGCTGGAACGAGAAGTTCACGAGGTTTCTGAACGAATTTAATCTCGTGAACATCGCAAGTGATAAGTGCATGCTTGTCGGTTAGTGGAAAGTTCAAAAGTGTATTTAGCCCTGTATGTGGATGATGGTTAGATTATGAGCAAAAGTGAGAATGCAATCAAGAGCGTCTTAGATTATTTAGAAGGTAACTTAAAACCTCGGTAGATCGGGTCGATGAATTTCTAGGTTTCGAGATTAAACGCGATCGCGAACGACGACTCTTAAAAAGCTTGCTGCTTTGTTACTAAGTTAATGCTTCCTCACTAGCTCTCTGCTTGCTTACTAACTCACTGCTTTCTTACTAACTTGATGCATATTTAGTAGCCGAATGCTTCCCTGCTAGCTTCCTGCATGCTTACTAGCTTACTGCTTTGTTACAAACTTACTGCTTTGTTACTAAGTTACTGTTTTCTTACTAGCTTACGGCTTGCTTACTAGCTTACTGGTCGCTTACTAGCTTACTGCTTGCTTATTAGCATACTGCTTGCTTACTACCTTCCTGCTTTCTTCCTAACTAACAACTTTCTTACTAGCTACCAACTTTCTTACTAGGCTGCTGCTTGCGTACTAGCCTGCTGCTTCCTTACTAGCTAACTTGTAGCTTACTATCTTACTGCTTGCATGCTAGCATGCTGGTTCCTTTCTAGCTTCCTGCTCGCTTACTAGCTCACTGCTTGCTTTCTAGTTTACTACTTGCTTACTAGCTTACTGCATGCTTACATGCTTACAGCTTCATTACTAGCTTGCTGCTTTGTTACGAACTAAATGCTTTCTCACTAGCTCACTGCTTGCTTACTAACTTACTTTTTTTTTTTTTTTTTTTACGTGGGGAAATCCTCATGGACACCCCGAGACCTTTAAGTAGGGGAGGGCCTCGGTGTGGTGCGGGACTTTTACCTGCTATAACCCCACGGTGACCATCGTCCGGCGCTGTGGCGGGGGGCCGGGAACTCTAGTGAGACATCACAGAGTCCCCCGCCGCGCCTTGCTTGTCGAGGCTCATCCCGGGGGGAAGGACGACCTGTGCCACCCCCCTGATTTCTCCGCCGCGGACGCCAGGTCACCCAACGCTCGCGGACCCGGGGCTGCCTTCGGTGCTCGGGACCCTAGCACCGAGCACCGGGCTGGCCGTCGACGTGGTGTCCGGAGGTGAGAGCTGACGGGCCGCCGAACCTGTTAGAGGTCTCATAGGACCTCAGGGCTATTGGAAGGGGCCAGGAGGCGAAGATCTCCTCGCCCTGGCCCCTCTCCGAGCCCTCCCTCGCCGAGCGGGATGCGCGGCCCTCTCGCTGGCCACCATTTTGCCAACTACTGTGGCCAGCGAGAGGTTCCTCCCAACTTCCTGTTGCAGAACACGGCGCTCATCTACCCACGCTGGGCAGGCTGCCAGCGTGAGCTGCGCCGTGTCCCGAGAGTCTCCACAGTGGTGGCACACCGCCGTCGCCTCCTTCCCTATTCGACACAGGTACTCACCAAAGCAACCATGCTCGGTGAGTACCTATGTCACATCATGTAGGACAACCTACCCGGTTTGTCCTGCCACTCTGGCCAATGCGGCAGGACTGCACGAACGGACCGTTGTGTGGCTCCTCCAGCCTGAATTAGTTGGTGGAACCACACAAACAAAACGGTCCGTTGGGCATGGCGCTTCTTCGCTTCGACCGCTTCCCTCCTGTCCCCTGGCGGCCTCCCAGCCTCCTGAAGCTCCTCTGAAATGCCGGAAAACCAATTGGTTTCTCCAGGCTAGGAGCTCCAAAGGAGGGAGACACGCCAGGGTAGTCGCCGCCTCATGGGAGATGGTGCGATACCCTCTAACAACCCGGATTGCCAGCCGACGATTGACGCGGCGCAACATCTCCGTGCTGCGACGGCTGGCATCCAGTTGCGGGGCCCAAATTGAGGCCCCGTAGAGGGCACTTGAACGCACCACCTCCACATAGAGGCGGCGGACTCCAACATCAGGCCCCCCGATATTCGGAAGAAGGCGGCCTAATGCGGCAGCCGCCGTCTCCACACGGGGGGCCAAGCGGTCGAAATGCTCGACGAAGCGCCACTGGCAGTCGAGGATCAGGCCCAGGTATTTCATATGAGCCTTCACCTCGACGTAGGCTGTCCCAACTCGGATCCGCAGGCCGGCCGGCGGTACCCCACGGGGGCCAAGTGTTTGAAAATACACGGCCTCCGTTTTCTGGGGTGCCACCTCTAGGCTCAGCCTGCGGATTTCAGCGACGACAGTGGCCACCGCCACCTCCGCGGCGAGCGCTGTCCCTCTCCAAACAGTCGGCATTACACGCCAGCGCTACGTCAGCGGGTAGAGGCGCCCGCAGTACCGAGTCGTACCCGATGTTCCATAGCAGGGGTCCTAGAACCGACCCTTGCGGAACACCGCGTACGACTCCGCTCCGTATGTATACTCCATCGCGGCCGGTGCAACTGATCCA
Organism: Colletes latitarsis; assembly: GCF_051014445.1. Lineage (NCBI taxonomy): Eukaryota > Metazoa > Arthropoda > Insecta > Hymenoptera > Colletidae > Colletes > Colletes latitarsis. The sequence goes on along the minus strand of NC_135141.1, from coordinate 4,802,384 downwards.
CCTGTCGCTAAGGTAGGACCCGACTATCCTCCTCAGGTATGGGGGCACACGTTGAAAGTCTAGCGCCCACATAATCGCCTCCCAGGGCAGAGTGTTAATGGCATTGACGATATCCACTGATATCGCCAGTGCCACCCTGCCCTGGGAGGTGGCCCCCTGCGAGAGGGACCGGACCAGCCGGATGGCATCGAGCGTGGACCGTCCCTCTCGAAAACCGAATTGGCAGGGGGCCAAGTCGGGTCCCACTGTGGACAGGTGGTTGGAGAGGCGAGCAGCCACTATGCGTTCAAAGAGCTTGCCCGCCTCATCAAACAAACACCGGCCAGTACGCAGAGGGCGTACCTGCGGGCATTCCCGCCTTCTGAAGAAGGACCAGCCGCGCCGCCTTCCCGGGCGAGGGGAATACCCCTCGGCGGAGGCAACCGCTCAGCAACCTCCCGAACCGCGGGCTCAAGACGCCAAGGGCACAGGCCAACACCTGGCCGGGCACGCCGTCGGGACCCGGAGCAATCCTCCGAGCATTCATCCGACGAACGGCCCGGCCCATCTCCTCGGGGGTGACCTCCAGTTCCTCGGACCAGATGGTGGGGTCCCAGGGTTCTCGAGGAGGTGGTACCCTGACCGGGTAGACCCCGGGAACAGGGTTGACACCACCTCCTCTAAAAACCGGAGGTCGAGAGTCTCCGTCAGAGGGTGCGCCCATGGACGAAGCTTGTCCATTACAAGCTTATACGGGCGCCCCCACGGATCTCTGTTCAGCCTCCCCGAGGAGGTCCGTCCATGCCCGTGCCTTGGCGTCTCGGATGGCGCGCTGGAAGGTACGCCTCTCCATGGCGAACTCCTCGTAAATGCGCGCCATCTGCTCCACGGTCGGGCATCGACGACGTGATCTCCTGGCGCGGGTATATCTTCGGCGGGCGCGCGCACATCGAACGTTGCACTGCTCGATATGCGACGACCACCAATACGCCGCACCCTGACTTCTTGGAGGCTTGGCCCGAGGCATGGAGGCATCACAAACCTCTACCATTTTGCCCCGGAACCACTCAGCCTCCACATCAATGTCGTCGACGGGTCCGCCCTCTGGTGCGGACTAGGCTGCCACTATTGCGGCTGCCTCCGACATCGTCCATTCCACTCTTTTGTGGGACCATCTCGGGGGGGGGGGGCTGCGGCATCTGTTACACGCCTCCAGCCCAGAGGCTCTCTTTGCGCCGGGGTGGCCCTCACCGACATGGTGATGTAGAGGTGGTCACTAAGTGTGGCCACCACTACGGCCACTCGCCACCCCGACACGAGTCGCAGGGCCGCAGGAGTTGCCCACGTCAAATCGATGATGGACTTTCCCTGCGGCCCTACGAACGTGGCTTCGGAGCCCCGATACACCAGCCGGAGATCGTGCTCAGCCGCCCATCCCAATAGCGTCTCGTCACGGCAGTTGATCCTGGGGTTGCCCCATGCAGCAGCATGGGCATTGAAGTCCCCCAGGACCAGTACCGAACGGAGTAGGCATCTCCTGATACAATCGCCCACCCCATTCAGATATGCCGCATATGTGGCGAGGTCGCAGATGGGCGACACTTAGCAACCCACAACTGCGATGGTCCCCCATTGGACCGCCAGCAAGCACCCCCTCCCGACGGAACAGGACGGATATGGAAGGAGAGTCTGGCGGCCACGCCCAGGCCATCGCCACCAAACTGCACAGGCTCCCGATCCAATTGGACTGATCAAGAACTGTGTACGGCTCAGTGGCGAGGGCCAAGCCTACCCTTCGGGCCCGCAGGGTGTGGACGAACATGTCATGAGCCCTGCGGGCCCTCGCCAAATTGGCCTGCAGCAGAGTGAACTTTAAGCATTCACAGCCTCCTCCAGGCCTTTATTCTCGGTTGGGGCGGGGCGCTCCTCCTCACCCTTCGACTGCGGCGCCGGAAGGAGCCCATCCCCCCCGACAGCTTTGTCCACCTCCATCGACGGGGAGGCCACAACGGTATCTCCCTGTTTGACTGCAGGTGACACAGTTACCCTCTCCGCTTTTTTCAGCAATGTAGTTGGAGGGGCCATAGCGGACTCTCTCCTTTGATTGTCGGGGGCTTTAGGACCCTTTGCCATCCCCGTTGCACGACCTCGGCGGCCCTGCCTAGGCGGGGGAGCACAACTCGGCCCCCCAATGCTTACTAACTTACTGCTTTCTTACTAACTTACTTCTTTCTTACTAGCCGAATGCTTCCTTACTGGCTACCAGCTCTCTTACTAGCCTGCTGCTTGCCTACTAGCCTGCTGCATGCTTACTAACTTACTGCTTGCTTACTAGCATACTTTTTTTTTTTTTTTTTTGTCGTGGGGAAAATCTTCGAAAGACTCCCTCCCACCACTTTGGGGAGAGGCGGAAGGGTTGTGTGGGATCCCCGCGCCCGTAGAATGACGGGCGCGGGACCTACCCACTAAAAACCCCACGGTGACCCTTCCGCACGATTTGGGAGGATACCGGGAATCGCTCGAAGCATTCTTCCGGTATCCTCCCCGTGCGCGCACTTTGCGCCCATCCCCGGGGGGGACAAACGGTCCCCCCGGTAGACACTCTGTCTGATAGCGGCAGGACGGGGCCACTCCATCCCGCCGCGATCCGTCCCGGGGCCGCATTTAGTCGCGGGCTGCGAGCCCCAACTCGCAACCGCCTGCGACCCCGTTTGTACCCCTCGGTGGCCGGGAGCTCATGGCCGCTCCAGGCCACCGAGGGTGCCTCCCCGTGGGCCGAAACAACCCGGTCCAACCCATCGCCGCCTGGCGGGAGGAGGCTCCCCTCAGGACCCCCCTCCCAGCCATGGTCATCCGCCGCGCCTGGGCGACGCCCTCGCGCCACCATACGAGCGCGAGCCTCAGCGCGCCGCTGAAGCTCGCGCTCCCTTCCCGCGGCCTCCTTCTGCAGCATTACGGTCTCGCAGAAGCAGGCCACGGCCCTCCACTTCCTCTCGCTGCCGAGCATGGCGCGCACCACACCCGGCAGCGAGACATCCCGCCCTATGACGCCGACCAGGACACGTCGCTCCCCCTCCCAAGCTGGGCATACCAGGAGGGTATGATCAGCCATGTCCTGCTCGGCGTCACAATGGCAGCAACGCGCCGTCGGTTCCTTCCCTATCCGGCACAGGTATCTTCCGAGGCTACCATGCCCGGAAAATACCAGTGCCATCCGGTAAGTACGGCTTCCATGGCCTCTGTCCAGCCACTCACTCAGGAGTGGCCGAACAGCCCCGACTGTCCGGTGCCCCGCAGTTGGCAGGGCCAACCGCTCCTGCCACGCGAGCACCACGAACTGCCGGGCCTGGAGCTTCAAATCGCCCCAAGCAGGTTCCTGCTCTCCCGGGACCGCCCCCACTCCCGCGCGACGGTCGACACGATGACGATACATCATCGCGAGCGACCGCGCGAGGAGATCCATGGGCGGCATCCCCGCAAGAACCGTCGCCGCCTCATGCGACACGGTTCGGTAGCCGCGGACGACCCTCAGCGCCATCCGCCTCTGCACCCGACGCAGCATCGTCATGCTGCGCCGGGAGGCCGCCATCTAGGATCGAGGATCAGTCCCAGATACCTCATCCGGGACATCACCTCGATATCAGCCCCACCCACCCGGATAAGAGGGGGTGGCGGATCCTGCCGAGGTGAGTGGAACGCTATCACCTCGGTCTTATGGACCGACACCGTCATCCCCATCCCCCTGATCCGGTCGATGACGCGTTGCGCCCCCTCCTCGGCGAGGATCTTGGCCCTCCCCCACTGAGCCCCGACGGCCAGCACCAGTGTGTCATCTGCGTAACACACGGCACTGTCGCCGTCGGGGGGGTCGGCCCGCAACACCGCGTCGTACGCGATGTTCCACAGGAGTGGCCCGAGGACCGACCCCTGCGGAACCCCGCAGTAGACCTCCCTCCGCATATCACCATCCCGGCCCGGATACTCGATCCACCTGCCGCGGAGATAATCCCCGACGACTGCCCTGAGACACGGGGGTACCCGATGATATTCGAGCCCCCTCCGTATCTCCCCCCAGGGAAGGGTGTTAAACGCGTTGGCAATATCCAGCGATACCGCCAACGCCACCCCTCCCCGGGAGACGGCCGACTCCGAGAGGACCCTGACCCGACTGATCGCGTCGACTGTCGACCGGCCCCCCCGGAAACCGTACTGGCAGTCGGCCAGGCCCGGAGCGCCCCGCGACAGGTGCTCGACGAGGCGGGCAGCAATCACTCGCTCGAAGAGCTTGCCCACCTCGTCGAGGAGACAGATGGGCCGGTATGCGGAGGGAGACTCCGCGGGCCGGCCCTCCTTCCGGAGGAGGACCATCCTCGCCACCTTCCAACTGGGGGGGAATCGCCCGTCCCTCAGGCAGCGGTCGAACAACCGCCTGAGGTCGGCCCCAAGGACGCCCTGGGTCAAGACCCAAACCCGGCCGGGCACACCATCCGGACCCGGGGCCGTGTTACGAACCCCGAGCCGTCTGATGGCCGCTGCCAGCTCCTCCTGCGTGACCCCCAGCTCGGCCGTCCACTCCACTGGGACAGCCGCCGCCGCCGGAGGACGCGGTTCCCTCTCCCCAATTGGGAAGAGTGTATTGACCACGTCCTCTAGTGTAGCCGACTTAGCTAAGGCGTCAGCCTCATCATTTCCAACAATGCCTGAATGGGACGGAATCCAAACAAATAATATACTGCTATTATTTGATGTGCTTTTCTTGAACTTAAAGTATTTCTCCTTAATTTCATAAATATATAAGTTGGTCATTATATTAATCTTTGACCTCTGTAGACATAGCAGGGCACTGAGAGAATCGGTGAGTATTTTATAATTTTGGTTTGTGACTAAAAGAGCAATGTCAAGAGCATCAATTAAAGCAATGCATTCAGCCGTAAATATAGAAGCACTAGATGGGATGCTTTTTTGGTAGATATATTTAAATCCTTACAAATGCATCCAGATCCAACAAAGTTAGAACCTGGAATTTTACTACCATCAGTAAAAATTGCGTATGAGTCACAGTTTGAAAGCCAATTATGTAATATGGAATTTGGATGGTCACATATTTTAAGATCATGACCAAGTTCAGTATTTATTGGAATCGAATTAATAATAACATTATAATCCAGACGATAAATATCATAACAGTTACTGATTCTTAAATTTCTTTTTATGATAGGGATATCATCAATACATTGATGTATAAGTCTTTTCCTCTTGCGTTTAAAATTTCTGGTCTTGGAATAATATTGATGTATTTCATTGTTGACCAGGATGGAAGTATTGGAAATAACTTTACTCAAGTAGCTATTACATAAGAATTTTACACGATCTCTTATTAACGGGAGCTTTGACTCAGCCAATAGAATGTTGGTAGGAGTAGATATACGATAACCTAAAGCCGATCTAATGGCAGAAAATTGAATTTTTTCTAGTTTGTAGTTTAGATCTTTACGTGTAGGAAAATAAATGAAGCATCCATAATCAATATTTGAACGAACAAAACTTTTGTAAAGAATTAATAATGTTGTTGGGTCTGAGCCCCACCATATTCCGCATAGAAATTTAACGATATTTAAGGCCCTCATACATTTGTTTTGAACATAAGATAAATGAATCTTGAAAGATAGTTCATAATCAAAAATTATTCCTAAGAATCGAGTGGAGCAACTAGATTTGATAATGCAATCATTTACTTTAATTTCAGTTTGCCCAGGAAGGATCTTATTGTTGTTAAAGTGAAGGAAGGCTGTTTTCTGTGGGCTAAGTTCCAAACCTAATAAAAGAAGGTTATACTTTATAATGAAAATAGATCTTTCTATAAGATGTTTACATTTTCTTAGTCGAGAGATTTTTGAATAAACTGCAATGTCATCTGCGAATTGAGATACACAAATATTTTTGAGCAACTTTTCAGTAATTTTTGAAACATATATTAGATAAAGAAGTGGACTTAATACACCTCCTTGGGGGACACCTTTGAAGACAAATCTAACTTTGTCGCCTGTCAAACTTGTGAATATTTCTCTTTTGTATGTTAAAAATTTAACGAATCGAATTAAACGGTCAGTGCAACCTACAGAGGCCAGTTTGTTCAACAAAATATCACTATTAACGTTATCAAAAGCACCTTGGACATCCAAAAAGGCTGCCAAGGTGTCCTTTCTCTTATAAAATCCTTCCTGAATGTATAACATTAGCGTGGTGGCATTATCTATATATGATTGTCCTTTATGAAAACCCGTTTGGCTAGCTGGGAGTAGATTTTGGTGTTCAATCCACCATTCTAACCTATTTTTTATAAGCGTTTCAAACAGTTTACAGAAGCAAGAGGAAAGGGCTATAGGACGGACGCTTTTTTGTCTGATTTTTCAATGAAATGAATGTAATATTGATTCCATTCCTGAGGGTAGTCATTTGATAAGTAAATTTCGTTATAAATATCTAGAAGTAATAGCTTATATTGTACAGATAATGTTTTGATAACTAGATAATTGATCCCGTCAAGACCCGGAGCCGAGCCATCATATCGTGAGGCTAAGGCAGCGTTAATTTCGGTTAAATTGGAGCATACATCAAAAAACTCATGACATTACCGTTTGGTATATAGGTAGGATCGATAGGAACCCATGGAGGACTAATCTTGTCCAGAGAAGACAAAATTTGATTTTCATTTTGAAGATTCTCAGTTATGCTCTTTGGGTTAATTTTAATCAATTTATTTTTTAAAATTCTAACTCTGTTCCAAGCAAATTTTGTATCAGTGTGAATGTTGATTTTTTCAGAGAATTCCCTAAAACTATCCTTCTTTTTTTTTTAAATAATTTCTTTGTTTGTGCTGCAATTTTCTTATAGTTAATTAAATCAGTTAGGTTATGAGAATATTCCCATTTTTTATACGCAGCTCTTCTTAGTCTTTTGAACTTATCACATTCCAAGTCCCACCAAGGGACAGGATTTCTATGTCTACGAAGATTTACTCTTTTCCTTTCAGGAGTGTTGCGCTTAATGGAATTCGTTAGTACATTAATAAAAAATTTATATTTTTCACTAGCAGTTAAAGTGTCATAAAGAGGATCAAAAAAATCAACATAATGAATATCTAGGTATGATAGGGCACCGTCCCAATCAGTGCGAACAGAATCAATTTTAAAAGATTTTCTATAATAATAATTTTTTTCGACCAAAATGTCAAAAAAGATAGGATAATGATCAGAACCTAGAGTTTCATCATAAACCTTAATGTTAATTTTATCTGCAATATTCATAGATGATAGGAAGAGGTCAATATTAGACTTATTATTCCTATAAAGATCGATATGAGTGAATGAATTTGGGTTATGCAGAAATAAATCATTATTATCAATAGCCTGCAAAAGCCTTTCACCATTCTGGTCAGTAATGGAACAATTCCATATCCTGTGATGGGAATTAATGTCCTCCATGAAAATATAATTGTCATTTCTTCCAATATTACAAACTAGTTGATCCCATTGAGATTGGGAAAGAACAGAACCTGGAGTTCTATAACAAGATATGATCTTTAAAGGGGGATTAATATTAGTTAAATTTACGCCACCAATTTCGATGGAGTCATGAACTGAAATTAAATGATTTATCTCTGAAAACGCAATGGACTTACGTATAAGAAAAATAATGCCGCCTCCGCGAGAATGTAATCTATCACGTCTATATGCATTAAAGCTTGGAAACTTTAAGTCTTTTTCGGGAGTCAACCACGATTCCACACACACAGATATGTCTAAATTTTTTAACAAAACTTCAACTTCTTCTTTCCGTTGTATGATGCTTCTTACATTCCAGAAGAACAGACGTAAATTTGAGGAGCTGCGACTACGTTGAGTAGAATAGGTGGGAGATTGCGATTGAAATAACAAATTTGAATTATTCATTGGTCTTCTGAAGAGCTAAAATCCTCACTAGAAGTGTCTCTCTTATTTGATAGTAACTTTTTAATAATACTGGAAGTCAGAAACTTAAATTTTTTCTTTTTGATGTGTTTTTGCGTTTGTTTTAACATTTCGATAAGTGCTGGAGTGTCGTTGTTGAATTTAGAAGCAAGTCCTTGTATATCTGAGTTGTTCAAACTTTCCACAATAAAATTGGATAAATTCTCAACACTGAGAGGAGGGTTTTGTGTCGTACTCTTAATGAGTGGTTTTATAAGATCGAATTGTTCTTTAAATTCATCTGAAAAGCTATCTGTCTTAGACTTCTTATTTTTTTTTTTTATGTTTTTGCATATGGTTTTTACAATTTCGATGTCCGTAGTACTTGGAATTTCACTTAAATTAGAGGAGTTGTAAACCGAACTGGTGTCTGAATGAGGACGTTTGACGCTGAGTACAAGAGGAACTTTGAATGAATTGTTTTCTTCATTTGATGCTTGTTTATCCTGATGAATTTCTTGAGAAAGGTTGTTATTATCAGATTTGTCATCCATCACTTGGCTATAAGTAGTCATATCATTACTGGATTCCTTCTCAAGGTCGACCATTAGAGTGAAAGAAGTATGATCTTCCTGCTGAACGGTAACTGAAGATTCTTGATTGACAGTGCCACTATTTTTACAGTGCTTGGCGAGTTGACCTTCGGCTTTACAAATGAAACACGTCAATTTTACAGTTGAAATGTAAATCCAGTATAATGTGTTACCATAGTTTATTTGCATAGCATCTGGTAGTTTATTAATATCATCTGGATCAATATACACTTGTCTTCTGAAACTCAGAATATGACTGTGTCCAGGTTCAGTCATTCCTGCTCAAATATACGATATTTGAGATTTTCTAGATATATTCAGTTCTATCAATTTATTTTCGATAATATTGTTCGGTATTGTTGGGCATACATTAGACAATATTATACGTTTAGCAGGAGAAACAAGCGGACGTATTTCAAGAATGTGACCGCTAATGTTTACATTTTTGTGGGCGCCGAGGCGAGTGTCAACGATAGTTTGACAGCTCAAATATAGACATACTCTCCCGTGAGAAATTCTGGATCTGAATCATATATTAGTTGGACCGACTAATTTTCTAATGGATATGGTGTATTCTTTGATCGTGATTCCTTCTATTGCATTGACAACAATGGCATGATCCTTTTTCGGAACAAAAACATTTTGGGTAACTTGAGCATACGATACATTTGATGTAGACATTGTTGTAGACATTGTTGGTTTTACTTCAGTGTAGTTTACAAAACGTTGAGAATGGGCACCTCCAATATTGGAGGCACTCATTTATGCTGATACTCCTTCCACGAAAAGTACTTCCGAACACAGAAAGCACAGAAACATATTTTGCCGTAATAGGTTCACTATATAATAGAATCGAATGGTAAACTCGCTGGCATGAGCGTAAACAAGTACGTCCTAACGCTGTGACGGCTCATGCGAGACTCAACTTGCTTACTATCTTACTGCTAGCTTACTCGCTTAATGCTTGCTAACTAGCTTGCTGCCTGCGTTCTAGCTTACTGCTTGATAACTAGCATACTGCTTTCTTACTAACTTACTGCTTTCTTACTAGCTCGCTGCTTGCTTACTAGCTTACTGCTTCCTTACTAGCTTCGTCCATCCTTACTAGCTCACTGCTAGCTTGCAAGAATACTGCTTGCTCTTTTTATTTTTTTTTTTTTTTTGTCGTGGGGAAAATTTTCGAAAGACTCCCTCCCACCTCCTTGGGGAGAGGTGGGAGGGGTGTGTGGGATTCCCCGCGCCCGCACAACGACAGGCGCGGGACCTACCCACTAAAAACCCCACGGTGACCCATCGGCACGCTTTGGGAGGATACCGGGAATCGCTCGAAGCATTCTTCCGGTATCCTCCCCGTGCCCGCGCTTTCGCGCCCATCCCCCGGGGGGACAATCGGTCCCCCCAGTAGACACACTGCCTCATAGCGGCGGGACGGGGCCACTCCATCCCGCCGCTATCCGTCCCGGGGCCGCGTTTAGTGGCGGCTGCGAGCCCCAACTCGCAACCGCCCGCGACTCCGTTTCCACCCCTCGGCGGCCGGGCGCTCATGGCCGCACCAGACCGCCGAGGGTGCCTCCCCTTGCGTCGGACCGGTAGGGGGAGGCACTCCTACCCCCAACCGGTCCGACCCGGCGCCGCCTGGCGGGAAGAGGGTCCCCTCAGGACCCCCCTCCCAGCCTAGGTCATCCGCCACGCCGAGGCGGCCGCCCGCGACGCCTCGCGACCGGGCGACGACCTCGGGCCACCGCACGAGCGCGAGCTTCAGCGGCGCGCTCCCTCCCCGCGGCCTCCTTCTGCAACATTACGTTCTCGCAGAAGGAGGCCACGGCCCTCCACTTCTCCTCGCTGCCGAGCATGGCGCGCACCACGCCCGGCAGCGAGACATCCCGCCCGACGACGCCGACCAGGACACGGCGCTCCCCCTCCCACGCGGGGCATACCTCCAGGGTATGATCCGCCGTGTCCTGCTCAGCGTCGCAGTGGCAGCAACGCGCCGTCGGCTCCTTCCCTATCCGGCACAGGTATCTTCCGAAGCTGCCATGCCCGGAAAATACCTGTGCCAGCCGGTAGGTGAGGCTGCCATGGCCTCTGTCCAGCCACTCCTTCAGGAGTGGCCGAACAGCCCCGACAGTCCGGTGCCCCGCGGTTGGCAGAGCCAGCCGCTCCTGCCACGCGAGCAACACGGACTGCCGGGCCTGGCGCTTCAAATCGCCCCAAGCAGGTTCCTGCCCGCCCGGGACCGCCCCCACCCCCGCGCGACGGTCGACGCGGTGCCGGTACATCACCGCGTGTGACCGCGCGAGCAGGTCCATGGGCGGCATCCCCGCTAGAACCGTCGCCGCCTCATGTGACATGGTCCGATACCCGCGGACGACCCTGAGCGCCATGCGCCTCTGCACCCGACGCAGCATAGTCATGCTGCGCCGGGAGGCAGCCAGGTCGTCCGCCCAGACGGGGGCCCCGTATAGGGCCACCGACTGGACCATTGCCACATAGAGGCGACGAACTCGGCCCGCCGGGCCCCCCAGGTTGGGCAGGATCCGGCCCAGAGCCGCAACCATCCTTTCCAACCGGGGGACCAGGCAGCGGAAATGCTCCTCGAAACGCCAGTGGCTATCGAGGATCAGCCCTAGATACCTGATCTGGGGCTTCACCTCGATGTCAGCCCCACCCACCCGGATCAGAGGGGGTGGCGGATCCTGCCGTGGTGAATGAAACGCAATCACCTCGGTCTTATGGACCGCCACCGTCATCCCCATCCCCCTGATCCGGTCGACGACGCGTTGCGACCCCTCCTCCGCGCGACGCATGGCCCTCCCCCAGTGCGCCCCGACGGCCAGCACCAGTGTGTCATCCGCATAACACACCGTGCTGACGCCGTCGGGGAGAAGAATACTGCTTGCTTACTATCTTACTGCTTGCTTATTAGCTTCTTCCTCGCTCACTGGCTCACTGCTTGCTTACTTGTTTACTGCTTGTTCAATGGCTAACTGCTTTCTTACTAGCCAGCTGCTTTTTCTAGCTTATTGCTTGCTTACAAGCTTACTGCTTGGTTACAAGCCTACGGCTTGCTTACTAGCTTACTGCTTGCTTACTAGCATACTGATTTCTTACTGGCTAATAACTACCTTACTAGCCTGCTGCTTGCTTACTAGCTAACTTGGTTCTTACTAGCTTACAGCTCAATAACTAGCTCACTGTTAGCTTACTAGCATACTGCTTTCCTACCAGCTTACTGCTTGCATACCAGCTTACTGGTTGCTTACTAACTTACTGCTTGCTTACATGTTTACTGCATGCTGAATAGTGCAAAGCTTTCCTACTAGTCTGCTGCTTGTTTTCTAGCTTTCTAGCTTACTACTTGCTTACAAGATAATTGCTTTCATATCAGCTTACCGCTTGCATACTAGCTTACTGCTAGCATACTCGCCTACTGCATGCTTACTAGCATTCTGCTTCCTTACTAGCATTCCGCTCCCTTACTAGCACCCTTCTCGCTTACTAGCCTGCTGCTAGATTACTTGCGTACTGCATTCCTATTAGCTCCCTGCTCGCTTACTAGCTCACTGGTTGCATACTAGCTTACTGTAATCCTGCTAGCTTACTGCTTGCTTACTAGCTTACTGCTTGCTTACTAGTTCTCCGCATACTTACCAGCTTACTGCTTGCTTAACAGCTGGCTGCTTGCTTTCTAGCTTACAGTTTCTTACTAGCACACAGCTTCCTTACTAGCTAACTGCTACCAGACTAGCCTGCTGTTTGCTTACTAGCGTACTGCATGCTTACTAGCGTACGGCATGCTCACTAGTTTACAGCTTGCTTTCTACCAAACTGCTTTGCTACTACATTCCTACTTTCTTCCTAACTAACTGCTTTCATACTAACTTTCTGATCCCTTACTAGCCGAACGCTTCCTTACTATCTTACTGCTTGGTCGCTCGCTTACCGCTTGCACATTAGCATATTGCTTTCTTACTAGCTCACTGCTCGTTTACTAGCTTAATGCATGCTTACTAGCTCACTGGTTGCTTGCTAGCTTACTGCTTGCTTACTAGCCCGCTGCATGCTTTCTAGCATACTGCTTCCTTACTAGCCTCTTCCTCGCTTACTCGCTCACTGCTTGCATACTAACTTACTGCTTGCTTTCTAGCTTACCGGTTCCTTACGCGCTAACTGCTGTCTTATAAGCCCCCTGCTTGCTTTGTAGCTCACAGCTTGCTTACTAGCTTACTGCTTCCATAATAGCTTACTGCTAGCATACTCGCTTACTGCATGCTTACTAGCCTGCTGCTTCCTTTCTAGCTTAGTTCTTCCTTACTAGATTCCTGCTCGCGTTCTAGCTCACTTCATTCTTACTAGCTTACTGCTAGCTTACTCGCTTACTGCTGGCTTACAAGCCCGCTGCTATCTTTCTAGCACACTGCTTGCTTACTAGCTTACTGCTTGCTTACTATCTTACAAATTGCCTCCTAGCTAAGTGCCTTCTTGCTAGATTCCTCCTCGCTTACTAGCTCACTGCTTCCTTACTAGCTTCCTCCACGCTTACTAGCTATATGCTTGCACACTAGGTTACTGCATGCTTACTAGCTAATTGCTTTCTTACTAGGTCACTGCTTGTTTACTAGCTTACTGCGTGCTTACTAGCTAACAGCATTCTTACCGTACTGCTCCTTGCGTTCTCGATTATTGCTTCCTAACTAGCTTACTGGTTGCTTACTAGCTTACTGGTTGCTTACTAGCTTAATGCATGCTTACTAGCTCACTGGTTGCTTGCTACCCTGCTGCTTGATTACTAGCATTCTGCTCCCTTACTTGCGCCCAGGTCGCTTACTAGTGTTACGTATGTCGAACGTTTCGTTCCTCAAATTTTTCTTGCCACTTGCGTGCATTAGGAAATCGCCCTGCTATTTATCTAACCTTTGAAATGGGGGTCACTTCCGTAGCGATGTAGCAGCTCGTTAATTAATACAATTCGGAGAATAGTGCACACGGTGATTTCTAACGTACTTTTGAATCCGCCCCACTAAGATTTTTTGGTATACAGGGTGTCCCGTAAGTAGTGTACGAGCCGGAAATGTGGGGTAGCTGAGACGATTCTGAACAACAATTTCCTTTGCAAAAATGTCGGATGGAGCTTGGTTTTTGAATTATTAGCGAAAAACACTGACGAATCACGGCGCGTGCCTGCCGCGCGCTCAGGGCCGTCCGAACTAAGAGAGCCACCGTGTCGGGTAGGTAGCAAGATGTGCATCAGAGATACGTCGAGGAACGAATACAAATAATTAAAAATACTACCACTGCAACTGTTACCTCTGCGGATTGGATAAATCAGTCAGCTAAATCGAATTTATTAATTATTTGTATTCGCTGTTTCCAAGGAAGAAGAAATAAAATGTGGGAAGATGCTCTCGAAATTTTTAGGAAATTAATTCTTCGCACCTGAGTGACGCTTCTCGCCAGAGTGTGTTAAAATTAAAATAAGAATTATTTTCAGAAAATTAAAATAAATACGGTAAGAACCAGTTGTAATCGTTTGTTATTAAAAACTGTACTGGAAAAGCAGACTGGATTTGTGCGTACCGAGACATCTTGCTACCTACCCGACACGATGGCTCTCTTAGTTCGGACGGCCCTGAGCGCGTGGCAGGCACGCGCCGTGATTCGTCAGTGTTTTTCGTTAATAATTCAAAAACGAAGCTCCATCCGACATTTTTGCAAAGGAAATTGTTGTTCAGAATCGTCTCAGCTACCCCACATTTCCGGCTCTTACACTATTTACGGGACACCCTGTATAAACCCCGTGATTTCATTACTCAGGGGATCATAATCGTACCGTCACGCTTAGTGTCAACTCCACGACTCTCGTTACGCGTATACGATTTTTGTTAGTCAGTTATATTTGTGAGATCGGGCTACAGTTCCCTGTCGTATCAATATTATACCATATAGAATTCGTGAACCGGCATAAATTCTATTGCGGCCATTACTTTCAACTGACATACCCCCGCATCGTCAGTGCGTCAACACCGCGCAAGATCTTTTTAGGTAAATATAGTCATTCTTTAATCGCGACACAAGATACACGAAACATTTGTATTTTACTTGTTGATTTAAGAATATATATACTTTCATTATTAAATCAGAGTTATCCAACTTCTTTAAACCATAATTATATAAAGCGATTATCATTAGTTAAACGTTCCCATAATAATATAACCTTACCGCTCGGATTATATTATATTTAATAATTCAAAGTTACGAGTTCAAATTAACATATCCTAATTCCAAATACAAATTCTTACAATTTCGCATTGGGTTCGTCCGTGCACCTAACTAATAAATTGATACCATATTCCATACTCTCCCTCGCACTCGCAGGCCACGCGCTCTGCACGGCCCTGGCTCGTAACACTAGCTTACGGCTTGCTTACTAGCTTACAGCTTGCTTAATATCTCACTGCTTGCTTACTGGTTTCTTACTAGCTTACTGCATGCTTTCTAGCTTACTGCTTGCTTACTAGATTGCAGCTTGCTTTCTAGCTTACAGCTTGCTTACTAGCATACCGGTTTCTTACGAGCTAACTGCTGTCTTATAAGCCCACTGCTTGCTTTCTAGCTCACAGCTTGCTTACTAGCTTACTGCTTCCTTAATAGCTTACTGCCAGCTTACTCGCTTACTGCTAGCTTACAAGCTTGCTGCTTGCTTTCTAGCTTACTCCTTGCTTACTAGCATACTGCATTCTTTATAGCTAAGTGCTTGCTTATTACCATACAGCTTTCTTACTAGCTTACCGCATTCATACTAGCCTGCTGCTTGCTTACTAGCATACAGCATCCTTACTAGCTTCCTCCTCGCTTACTTGCTCACTGCTTGCATACGAGCATACTGCACGCTAACAATCTAATTGCTCTCATATCAGCTTACTGCTTGCTCACTAGCTTACTGCTTGCTTACTAGCTTGCTGCTTGCTTTCTAGCTTACTGCTTGCTTAACAGCATACTTCTTTTTTTTTTTTTTTTTTTTGTCGTGGGGAAAATCTTCGAAGGACTCCCTCCCATCTCTTTGGGAAGAATGGTGGGCGCGTAGAAGAAGGGTGTGTAGAATGGTGGGCGCGGGAACTACCCACTAAAAACTCCACGGTGACCCTTCCGCACGATTTGGGAGGATACCGGGAATCGCTCGAAGCATTCTTCCGGTATCCTCTCCGTGCCCGCGCTTTGCGCCCATCCCCGGGGGGGACAAACGGTCCCCACGGTAGACACTCTGTCTCATAGCGGCAGAACGGGGCCACTCCATCCCGTCGCCATCCGTCCCGGGGCCGCATTTAGTGGCGGCTGCGAGCCCCAACTCGGAACCGCCTGCGACCCCGTTTCTACCCCTCGGCGGCCGGGAGCTCATGGCCGCGCCAGGCCACCGAGGGTGCCTCCCCGTGGACCGGAGCCACCCGGTCCGACCCTTCGCAGCCTGGCGGGAGGGGGCTCCCCTCAGGGCCCCCCTCCCAACCAGGGTCATCCGCCCCGCAAGGGCGGCCACCCGCGACGCCTGGCGCCTGGGCGACGCCCTCGCGCTCCCTTCCCGCGGCCTCCTTCTGCAGCATTACGGTCCCGCAGGAGGAGGCCACGGCACTCCACTTCCTCTCGCTGCCGAGCATGGCGCGCACCACATCCAGCAGCGAGACTTCCCGCCCTATGACGCCAACCAGGACACGGCGCTCCCCCTCCCACGCTGGGCATACCTGGAGGGTATGATCAGCCGTGTCCTGCTCGACGTCACAGTGGCACCAACGCGCCGTCGGCTCCTTCCCATCCGGCACAGGTATCTTCCGAAGCTGCCATGCCCGGGAAATACCTGTGCCAGCCGGTAAGTGAGGCTTCCATGGCCTCTGTCCAGCCACTCACTCAGGAGTGGCCAAACAGCCCCGACTGTCCGGTGCCCCGCGGTTGGCAGGGCCAACCGCTCCTGCCACGCGAGCACCACGAACTGCCGGGCCTGGCGCTTCAAATCGCCCCAAGCAGGTTCCTGCTCTCTCGGAACCACCCCCATTCCCGCGCGACGGTCGACACGATGACGATACATCATCGTGTGCGACCGCGTGAGGAGATCCGTGGGCGGCATCCCCGCAAGAACCATCGCCGCCTCATCGACACGGTCCGGTAGCCGCGGACGACCCCCAGCGCCATCCGCCTCTGCACCCGACGCTGCATCGTCATGCTGCGCCGGGAGCCTGTCAGGTCGTCCGCCCAGACGGGGGCCCCGTATAGGGCCACCGATAGAACCATTGCCACATAGAGGCGGCGAACTCGGCCCACTGGGCCCCCCAGGTTGGCGAGGATCCGGCCTAAAGCCGATACCATCCTCTCCAACCGGGAAACCAGGCAGCGGAAATGCTCCTCGAAGCGCCAGTGGCTATCGAGGATCAGCCCCAGATACCTCATCCGGGGCTTCGCCTCGATATCAGCCCCACCCACCCGGATCAGAGGGGGTGGCGGATCCTGCCGAGGTGAATGGAACGCTATCACCTCAGTCTTATGGACCGCCACCGTCATCCCCATCCCCCTGATCCGGTCGACGATGCGTTGCGCCCCCTCCTCGGCGAGGCGCTTGGCCCTCCCCCACTGAGCCCCGACGGCCAGCACCAATGTGTCATCTGCGTAACACACGGCACTGTCGCCGTCGGGGAGGTCGGCCCGCAACACCGCGTCGTACGCGATGTTCCACAGGAGTGGTCCGAGGACCGACCCCTGCGGAATCCCCGACGACTGCCCTGAGGCACGGGGGGACCCGATGATATTCGAGCCCCCTCCGTATCTCCATCCAGGGAAGGGTGTTAAACGCGTTGGCAATATCCAGCGATACCGCCAACGCTACACCTCCCCGGGAGACGGCCGACTCCGAGAGGGCCCTGTCCCGATTGATCGCGTCGACCGTCGACAGGCCCCCCCCCCCCCCCCGGGAAACCGTACTGGCAGTCGGCCAGGCCCGGAGCACCCCGCGACAAGTGCTCGACGAGGCGGGCAGCAATCACTCGCTCGAAGAGCTTGCCCACCTCGTCGAGGAGACAGATGGGTCGGTATGCGGATGGAGACTCCGCGGGTGCTTAACAGCATACTGCTTTCTTACTAGCTCACTGCTTGCTTACTAGCTTACTGCTTGTCTACTAGCTTAATGCTTGCCTACTAGCATACTGCTACCTTACTAGCTTCCTGCTCGCTTACTAGCTCACTGCTTGCTTATTACGTTACTCCTTGCTGACTAGCTTACAACTTCGTTATTACCTAACTGCTTTCTTACCAGCTCACTGCTTGCTTACTAACTTACTGCTTGCTTACTGGCTTACTACTTGCTTACTAGCTTACTACTTGCTTACTAGCTAATTGATTTCATACCAGTTTACTGCTTGCTCACTATCTTACTGCTTGCTTACTAGCTTCCTCCTTGCTTACTAGCTCACTGCTTGCCTACTATCTTACTGGCTGCTTAATTGCTTACTGCTAGCTTAATCGCTTATTGCCTGCTTACTAGCTTGCTCCCTGCTTACTAGAATACTGATTTGTTACTACCTGACCGCTTTCTTACCAGCTTACTGCTTGCTTACAAGTTTACTTGTTGCTTATGTAAGAGGTGTATGTGTTTGGACTGTGGGACCTTTGGATCGAGGATGTTTAGTCTAAGCTAGAGTAGGTATCGAGTGAGGTGTTAGGTTTAAGCTAGAATACGTTCGGGGGACTTCGCCTCGAACGTGCGTTTTGTTTGAATTAGTATTATAAGATAGGAATAAGGAAGGGTCGACTTCGACGGGAAGGACACTCTGCATCGAACGCTGGTCGAGAGCAGTTTCGGTTTTACGTTTATGGGTTTTTTTACGTTTACGTTTTATGTTCTTTATGTTAAATAGTTTTAGTATCATTAAATAATATAGCTTATATAGTTGTTTATTGTCCAAGTGTTGAATCGGACCCATACGCCTCTAACCATTCTTGACAATCCTTACTGTTTTAACATCAGGAGTGGGATACGGATTCTATGTGGACATTTTGTTTTAAGTGAAGAACTGAGTTTAATTGACATTTTGTGGAACATTTTATGAGACATTTTTGTGACGTTGTTTTTTAGACATGTTTTTTAGACATTTAGTGTGTGGTTTGTGCAGTTTAAGAAACAAACCCCCGGCTGCTGGAGGGCGTGGTCAATACTCTCCTCCAATTTGGGGAGATGGGACCACGTCCTCCGGCAGAGGCGACGGCCCCGTTGGAGTGGGTGGCCGAGCCGGGGGTCACGCAGGGGGAGCTGGCCGCGGCCATCAGACGGCTCGGGGCGCGTAACACGGCCCCGGGTCCGGATGGTGTGCCTGGCCGGGTTTGTGTCTTAACCCACGGCGTCCTTGGGGCCGACCTCAGGCGGTTGTTTAACCGATGCCTGAGGGACGGGCGATTCCCCAACAGTTGGAAGGTGGCGAGGATGGTCCTCCTCCGGAAGGAGGGTCGGCCCGCGAAGTCTCCATCCGCATACCGGCCCATCTGTCTCCTCGACGAGGTGGGCAAGCTCTTCGAGCGAGTGATTGCTGCCCGCCTCGTCGAGCACCTGTCGCGGGGTGCTCCGAGCCTGGCCGACTGCCAGTACGGTTTCCGGGGGGGCCGGTCGACGGTCGACGCGATCAGTCGGGTCAGGGTCCTCTCGGAGTCGGCCGTCTCCCGGGGAGGGGTGGCGTTGGCGGTATCGCTAGATATTACCAACGCGTTTAACACCCTTCCCTGGGGGGAGATACGGAGGGGGCTCGAATATCATCGGGTACCCCCGTGTCTCAGGGCAGTCGTCGGGGATTATCGCCGCGGCAGGTGGATCGAGTATCCGGGCCGAGATGGTGATATGCGGAGGGAGGTCTACTGCGGGGTTCCGCAGGGGTCGGTCCTCGGGCCACTCCTGTGAAACATTGCGTACGACGCGGTGTTGCGGGCCGACCTCCCCGACGGCGTCAGTGCCGTGTGTTACGCAGATGACACACTGGTGCTGGCCGTCGGGGCTCAGTGGGGGAGGGCCAAGCGCCTCGCCGAGGAGGGGGCGCAACGCGTCGTCGACAAGATCAGGGGGATGGGGATGACGGTGGCGGCCCATAAGACCGAGGTGATAGCGTTCCATTAACCTCGGCAGGATCCGCCACCCCCTCTGATCCGGGTGGGTGGGGCTGATATCGAGGTGAAGCCCCGGATGAGGTATCTGGAGCTGATCCTCGATAGCCACTGGCGCTTCGAGGAGCAATTCCGCTGCCTGGTTCCCCGGTTGGAGAGGATGGTCTCGGCTTTAGGCCGGATCCTCCCCAACCTGGGGGGCCCGGCGGGACGAGTTCGCCGCCTTTATGTGGCAATGGTTCAGTCGGTGGCCCTGTACGGGGCCCCCGTCTGGGCGGACGATCTGGCGGCCTCCCGGCGCAGCATGACGATGCTGCGTCGG
This sequence comes from Colletes latitarsis, assembly GCF_051014445.1. NCBI lineage: Eukaryota > Metazoa > Arthropoda > Insecta > Hymenoptera > Colletidae > Colletes > Colletes latitarsis. The sequence continues at coordinate 4,782,417 of NC_135141.1, read as the reverse complement.
GTGCAGAGGCGGATGGTGCTGAGGGTCGTCCGCGGCTACCGGACCGTGTCGCATGAGGCGGCGACGGTTCTTGCGGGGATGCCGCCCATGGATCTCCTCGCGCGGTCGCACGCGATGATGTATCGTCATCGTGTCGACCGTCGCGCGGGAGTGAGGGCGGTCCCGGGAGTGCAGGAACCTGCTTGGGGCGATTTGAAGCGCCAGGCCCGGCAGTTCGTGGTGCTCGCGTGGCAGGAGCGGTTGGCCCTGCCAACTGCGGGGCACCGGACAGTCGGGGCTGTTCGGCCACTCCTGTGTGAGTGGCTGGACAGAGGCCATGGAAGCCTTACTTACCGGATGGCACAGGTATTTTCCGGGCATGGTAGCTTCGGAAGATGCTTGTGCCGGATAGGGAAGGAGCCGACGGCGTGTTGCTGCCATTTTGACGCCGAGTAGGACACGGCTGATCATACCCTCCAGGTATGCCCAGCGTGGGAGGGGGAGCGCCGTGTCCTGGTCGGCGTCATAGGGCGGGATGTCTCGCTGCCGGGTGTGGTGCGCGCCATGCTCGGCAGCGAGAGGAAGTGGAGGGCCGTGGCCTCCTTCTGCGAGACCGTAATGCTGCAGAAGGAGGCCGCGGGAAGGGAGCGCGAGCTTCAGCGGCGCGCTGAGGCTCGCGCTCGTATGGTGGCGCGAGGGCGTCGCCCGAGCGCCAGGCGTCGCGGGCGGCGGCCTTTGCGCGGCGGATGACCCTGGCTGGGAGGGGGGCCCTGAGGGGAGCCTCCTCCCGCCAGGCGGGGATGGGTTGGACCGAGTGGGTCCGGCCCACGGGGAGGCACCCTCGGTGGCCTGGAGCGGCCATGAGCTCCCGGCCGCCGAGGGGTAGAAACGGGGTCGCTGGCGGGTGCGGCCCCGGGACGGATGGCGGCGGGATGGAGTGGCCCCGTCCTGCCGCTATGAGACAGAGTATACCGGGGGGACCGTTTGTCCCCCCCGGGGATGGGCGCAAGGCGCGGGCACGGGGAGGATACCGGAAGAATGCTTCGAGCGATTCCCGGTATCCTCCCAAATCGTGCGGAAGGGTCGTGGGGTTTTTAGTGGGTAGGTCCCGCGCCCGTCATTCTACGTGCGCGGGGAATCCCACTCAACCCTCCCGCCTTTGTCCAAAGAGGTGGGAGGAAGTCTTTCGAAGATTTTCCCCACGACAAAAAAAAAAAAAAAAAAAAAAAAAAAAAAAAGTTTAAGAAACAAACATGAGTCAGCATTTTACGGTTCCCGAATTGAGGCGGTGTTTGCAGCGGCTTGATCTGCCGACGTCAGGATCGAGAAGTGATCTTTTATTAAGGTTGAATGCTGCGTATCCGGAAGGTACCTGGATGTCTTTTGCAAACGAAAATGGCAACGAGTGTCAAGAAGCAGGTGCGAGTGGAATAGCAGAACAACAGACTGGTTCTAGTAATAGTCACGAAAGGGAATTAGAGTTTGTTCGACGAGACAGGGATCTGTTACAGCGGGAATTGGAATTAATGAGTCGGGAGAACGAAATTTTAAGAAGTTCACCGAGGTCTGTGCAGAATTATGGATCAAATGTCAACATGAGAGTGGTGGGCGATATGCTCCGTGATTTTGATGGTTCCACTAACACGCTTTCGGTGTGGGAAAAATCTTTAAGATTATTACGAGATACCTATGAGTTAGACGAAAAATCCGTGAAAATTTTGATCGCCACAAAATTAAAGGGGAAAGCATTAGAATGGCTGCACTCAAAACAGGAGCACATTGAAATGAGTGTTGAAGTTTTGTTGGCGAGTATGAAGAAAATGTTTGACCATCGTCAAAGTAGATTAGCACTGCACCGAAGATTTGAAGGAAGACTGTGGAGAATTTCCGAACACTTTAGCCAGTATTATCATGACAAGATGATTTTGGCCAATCAAGTGGGTATTGACGTAGAAGACATGATTGATGGAATCCCAGACGATGGATTACGAAGCCAGGCAAGGATGCATCGCTTTATGGGACCGTCGGAATTATTGGAAGCTTTCGAAAACATATCGTTAAGGCCCAACGTGAAAAGGAGCATCGTTGGAGACAGGGGATTTATGACCCATCGATCGAGTGGCAATGCAAGTGCTGTGAACCCACCGCAGCCTACACGGCGCTGCTTTAATTGTTATGGGGAGGGACATCTGGCAAGCTCCTGTCCCAAACCCAAGAGGGAGCGCGGGTCTTGTTTCTCTTGCGGGGAACAAGGACATGGCTACCAGAGGTGTCCAAAAACATCGAAAACGGAGGCAACAGAGTCAACGAGCGTGTCGCTGATGGAGAAGAGTTCGATGACCGAGGAACAGCGGGGGTGTTTACCACACCAAGGCCCATTTCGAGATTCCTGCGTCTTACTTACGGAAGAGAAAGAAGATAACTGTTTCGTCGAGGCACTGATAGATTCTGGTAGTGCCATAATTCTTATTGCTTATAAGACATTTAAGAATTTTTTCAGCGAGTATGAATTGGTGCAAGGTAAGCACAACTTTAATTTTGGAGGTGTGAACCAATCACCATTGTCAATCATGGGTTATGTTAACGTTAGAATTAAATTATAATTATTGCCGAATGATATTTTTGACATCAGATTTATGGTTGTACCTGACACGACAATGACGTACAGTGCTTTATTAGGACGCGAGTTTATGACCAGACCCGGGATGACAATCGTTCTTAGCAAAGCAGTACGTATTTATTACGATAGAGAATATAGAGACGAGATATTAAGTATCGAAGCCATAGAAACGAAAGAGAAATTAGACATGGTTCCGGAAACTATAGATGAGTCACTTTCCCTTGAGGTTAAAGAAATTTTGATGAAATTATTAGATTGTTTAAATTGATTGATTGATTGTTAATTGACGGATTTGAGTACCGTTTAGAGAAATATTCAAGTTAACGTGAATTATAACTGAGAACCATAAATTCCTCGTACGGTATTGTTTTCGTGAACGCGACATTCCAGAGACTCTCTGATGCGTAGATCGGTACACGGAACGATACAGGTTAGAAAAACCATACGCGAGTGTTGGCTGCTCTCAGTCACGTGATCGACTCAATACATTTACTTGGGATCGATCGTCGAAGATCCATAAACAGAGAGGGTAGAGGAATATTGAAATTAAGAAGAGATAGACATTGAAGAGCAGGGATAGCGCCGCGAGGTGGTGATTACCCCTCTCGTGGCCGCGACTGCGGATGTCTGTTCGCTTCTTAGCTTCGGGACTCGATAGCCGATCCTCGCAGCGAGCAGATCGACAAACGATTCCGCTCCGCGACGAAACCAAATCTCCGAATATAGGTTCTGAGAACACTCGAACCTTTCATTGAGAACTTTAAATTGTTGCTCAAAAGTAACTAAATCGGTGAGGCATTTTATCAGCCCCGATTATTGACTGTACAATCTCGCCGAATAGCACGTGACGCTCGAGCTACGTGGTCGTGTGAGGGAATTGAATTGAAAAACTTCGGTTCCCGCTTGGCGAGATTATTAACAAAATTTAAAAGACTGTGGGTTTTCGTCCACCTTCCTGTGACGTTTGTGCTATGCGGTCATGAAAGGGGAATCGAGATAAGAATCGTTTCCCGTGTGTCGAAACTCCAGTCTCAGCAAGGGCTACGGCCCGATCAGTACTGACGACTCCACGGACTGCTGCATTTGACGCGGTCGTGCGAGGCTGGCATTATCACGGACTGCTGCATTTGACGCGGTCGTGAGGCTGACTTTCCAACGTCTTGCTGCAACCAGCGGTCGTCGGAAGTCCAGTTTCGGCCAGTGGCTACGGCCAACTCAATACTGATTTCTCCACGGACTGCTGCATTTGACGCGGTCGTGTGAGGCTGATTATCTTCACGTGACGTTTGAGTTTCGCGGTCGTGTAAGAATTTGTCGTACGGACTGCTGCATTTGACGCGGTCGTGCGACAAGTTGAATTGTCCGCACGGTTTTGTATATCACCCCTAGGGTGGTCTCTGACCGATACCCTACGTGGGCTCACCGTTTCTCCGGTCGGGGCTAAGAAATTCCGGACTTCTTAGCTCAACCTGCTCGAGCAACGCTCCTTGACCGCCAGTGAATACGTACCCTGTGCGTAGAGCAACGCATAATGAGCACCGTGGTGTATGCTCCTTCAAACGTAAGATGCTACGTGCGCCGTTAAGGGCTACACCACACCGCGTCTTGTACGCAGGGAACGGTGAGAAACTGCAGTTTGGACAGCATTTGGAGCTTTACGACCTCCACCTGTTGTCCTTTCCTGCAGCATTCAACGATCGCTAAAAAGCGGAGAATTGAGAAATTAGATCTCTTCTTCCGCACAGCGATCGAACGGTGATCGATTTGTGAGAACGTTCATATATACAGTCCACATACATATCTCAGTTCGTCGAGACGTGTCTGTAATCTCCGCTCTTGAGTGCGAACGGCACAGACAGGAGCGTGCGAGATAGAGCGAGACAGGCGACGCGACAAGCGTTAATAGGTATTTAAATCCAGCCTTGTCTTTCCTTGTTACAGAACAATACATCGCGAACTTGTCCAGGAGCAGCCGGCCCAGGTTTTTTTCCCCAGACGTCGGACCGACGTCTAGGCGGTTTTTTTTCCTTTTTTTTCTTTTTGATTAAAAATAAAAGTTTAATTTCTTGAGCAAATTCAGGTGCATCAATTTATTCAATAATTTTTCCCAGTGTCCTTTACCTCGTAATCCGGACCACGTCAGACTAAAATAACCCCCCTTAGGGCGGTTAAGGTCTTTAAACATAGATAATTATGTAAATTTAGATAACAAGGTTGAAGCGATTGATTATAAATTTAAAATTAATCTTACCGAAAATAGTAAACCATTTTACTTTTCGCCTAGGAGATTGTCGTGGCATGAGAAAACAGAAGTCCGGAAAATTATTAATGATTTGTTATCATGAGGGATTATTAGACCGAGCAATTCTGATTTTAGTAGCCCGATTGTTTCAGTAAAGAAGAAGGATAACGCTTACAGACTTTGTGTTGTCTATAGAACATTAAACAAAATTACGGTGAAAGATAGATACCCTCTTCCCTTGATAGAGGATCAAATTGATAGGCTATCTAACAATGATTATTTTACAAGTTTAGATTTAAAAGATGGATTTCATCAGATTCCCATTTCTGAAGATTCAATAAAATTTACTTCCTTCGTTACGCCTGATGGACAATTTGAATATTTGAAAATGCCGTTTGGACTTACGAATGCGCCAGCAACTTTTCAACGATTTGTTAATTTAATATTTAGACCATTATTAGAGTCAGAAAATTTTCACTATATTTTGATGATATTTTAATCGCCACCAAGGACATTAACGAAAATTTAAAAATTTTAAAAGAAGTCTTGGAATTGTTGGGCCGGCATAACTTAGAATTAAAATTCAGTAAATGCAAATTTCTTAAGCAGGAAATTGAATATTTAGGATATAATATCAGTAGCAAAGGAATTACACCGAATGGGTCGAACGTTAAAGCCATAAAAGATTTTCCACAGCCTAAAACAGTAAAACAAGTTCAAAGTTTTTTGGGATTGACCAGTTATTTCAGGAAATTTGTACCTAATTTTGCCCGACTCGCAAGACCATTGTATAATCAAATTAGAAAAGGGGTATTATTTAAGTATGGGGCAGAAGATTTAACTGCATTCGAATCGTTACGAAATATGCTATTAAATCGACCGATACTAGCTTTTTATAACCCAACCGCGGTTACAGAATTGCATACTGATGCCAGTGCGTATGGGTATGGTGCTATCTTATTGCACCAACAAAACGTCAAACGTATGCATCCCAAATGTATTTTAGCAGACGTACGACAGACATGGAAAATCGTTACCATAGTTACGAGTTAGAGACACTGGCCATAATTTTTGCGTTGGAACGATTTCGTATATATCTTCAAGGTATGCATTTTACTATAGTAACGGACTGCATTGCGGTGAAATTAGCATTAAGTAAAAAGGACATTAATCCACGGATTAATCGGTGGTGTTTGATTCTGCAGAATTATGATTATGAGATAGAGCAACGCGCAGCGGATCGTATGCGTCATGTGGATGCATCAAGTCGGAATGTACTGGTAATCGAACCCTTATCGTTTGAGCAGATATTAGTTTATAAACAATTGAAAGACTCTACAATTAAAAAATTACATAAGGAACTTGAGGTTTCCGAAAGCGCGAAGTTTGAATTGCGAAATGGGGTTATTTAAACGAAGTTTGAAGATAAAATATTATTTTTCGTACCTGAAGCAATGATTAATAATGTAATTCAAATCTGTCACGACGACGTTGGTCATGTAGGTGTAGAAAAAATCATAGAATTGGTTACTAGAACATACTGGTTCCCAAATATGCGCTCCTTAGTTAGGGATTATATTAATAGTTGTATTAGATATTTACCTTATTCACTTTCAACCAGACAGAATGAAATTGTGGATAGGTGACAGTGAAAGTGAAGTGGAAACAAATTATCAAGAAGAGGATTTATTATTACAATAAACTATGGTCGAGGACGACCATATTGTCAGGATGGCCGAACTGTAAGAAATGTATGTATTCGGACTGTGGGACCGTTGGATCGAGGATGTTTAGTCTAAGCTAGAGCAGGTATCGAGTGAGGTATTAGGTTTAAGCTAGAATACATTCGGGGGACTGCGCCTCGAACGTGCGTTTTGTTTAAATTAGTATTATAAGATAGGAATAAGGAAGGGTCGACATCGACGGGAAGGACACTCTGCATCGAACGCTGGTCGAGAGCAGTATCGGTTTTACGTTTACGGGGTTTTTTAGGTTTACGTTTCATGTTCTTTATGTTAAATAGTTTTAGTAACATAACATAATATAGTTTATATAGTTGTTTATTGTCCAAGTGTTGAATCCGACCATACGCTTCTAACCATTCTTGACAATTCTTACACTTACTAGTTTACTGCTTGCTCACCAAGCTAACTGCATTCTTACTAGCCTGCTGCTTCCTTACTAGCCTGCTGCTTCCTTACTAGCATTCTGCTTCCTTACTAGGTTCCTCCTCGCTTACTAGCTTACTGCCTGCTTACTAGCTTACTGCATGCTTACTAGCTTACAGTTTGCTTACTATCAAACTGCTTCCTTACTGGCATCCTCCTCGCTTACATGCTCACAGCATGCTTACTAGCCTACTGCTTGCTTACTAGCTTGCAGCTTGCTCACTAGCCTACAACTTCCTTACTAGCTAACTGCTTTCCTACTAGCCTGCTGCTTGCTTACTAGCTTACTGCTTGCTTACCAGCATATTGCTTCCTTACGAGCTCCCTGCTCGCTTACTAGCCTACAGCTTGCTTACTAGCTTGCTGCTTGCTCACTAGCCTACTGCTTGCATACTAGCATGCTGCTTTCTTACCAGTTAACTGCTTCCTGACTAATCCGCAGTCTGCTAACAGGCTTACTGCTTGTTTTCTAGTTTACTGCTAGCTTCCCCGACGGCGTCAGCACGGTGTGTTATGCGGATGACACACTGGTGCTGGCCGTCGGGGCGCACTGGGGGAGGGCCATGCATCGCGCGGAGGAGGGGTCGCAACGCGTCGTCGACCGGATCAGGGGGATGGGGATGACGGTGGCGGTCCATAAGACCGAGGTGATTGCGTTTCATTCACCACGGCAGGATCCGCCACCCCCTCTGATCCGGGTGGGTGGGGCTGACATCGAGGTGAAGCCCCAGATCAGGTATCTAGGGCTGATCCTCGATAGCCACTGGCGTTTCGAGGAGCATTTCCGCTGCCTGGTCCCCCGGTTGGAAAGGATGGTTGCGGCTCTGGGCCGGATCCTGCCCAACCTGGGGGGCCCGGCGGGCCGAGTTCGTCGCCTCTATGTGGCAATGGTCCAGTCGGTGGCCCTATACGGGGCCCCCGTCTGGGCGGACGACCTGGCTGCCTCCCGGCGCAGCATGACTATGCTGCGTCGGGTGCAGAGGCGGATGTCGCTGAGGGTCGTCCGCGGCTACCGGACCGTGTCGCATGAGGCGGCGACGGTTCTAGCGGGGATGCCGCCCATGGACCTTTTTTTTTTTTTTTTTTTTTTTTTTGTCGTGGGGAAAATCTTCGAAAGACTCCCTCCCACCTCCTTGGGGAGAGGTGGGAGGGGTGTGTGGGATTCCCCGCGCCTGTACATCGACAGGCGCGGGACCTACCCACTAAAAACCCCACGGTGACCCTTCGGCACGCTTTGGGAGGATACCGGGAATCGCTCGAAGCATTCTTCCGGTATCCTCCCCGTGCCCGCGCTTTCGCGCCCATCCCCCGGGGGGACAATCGGTCCCCCCAGTAGACACACTGCCTCATAGCGGCGGGACGGGGCCACTCCATCCCGCCGCTATCCGTCCCGGGGCCGCGTTTAGCTGCGAGCCCCAACTCGCAACCGCCCGCGACCCCGTTTCCACCCCTCGGCGGCCGGGCGTTCATGGCCGCACCAGACCGCCGAGGGTGCCACCCCTTGCGTCGGACCGGTAGGGGGAGGCACTCCTACCCCCAACCGGTCCGACCCGGCGCCGCCTGGCGGGAGGATGGTCCCCTCAGGACCCCCTTCCCAGCCTAGGTCATCCGCCACGCCGAGGCGGCCGCCCGCGACGCCTCGCGACCGGGCGACGACCTCGGGCCACCGCACGAGCGCGAGCTTCAGCGCGCCGCTGAAGCTCGCGCTCCCTCCCCGCGGCCTCCTTCTGCAACATTACGTTCTCGCAGAAGGAGGCCACGGCTCTCCACTTCTCCTCGCTGCCGAGCATGGCGCGCACCCCGCCCGGCAGCGAGACATCCCGCCCGACGACGCCGACCAGGACACGGCGCTCCCCCTCCCACGCGGGGCATACCTCCAGGGTATGATCCGCCGTGTCCTGCTCAGCGTCGCAGTGGCAGCAACGCGCCGTCGGCTCCTTCCCTATCCGGCACAGGTATCTTCCGAAGCTGCCATGCCCGGAAAATACCTGTGCCAGCCGGTAGGTGAGGCTGCCATGGCCTCTGTCCAGCCACTCCTTCAGGAGTGGCCGAACAGCCCCGACAGTCCGGTGCCCCGCGGTTGGCAGAGCCAGCCGCTCCTGCCACGCGAGCAACACGGACTGCCGGGCCTGGCGCTTCAAATCGCCCCAAGCAGGTTCCTGCCCGCCTGGGACCGCCCCCACCCCCGCGCGACGGTCGACGCGGTGCCGGTACATCACCGCGTGCGACCGCGCGAGCAGGTCCATGGGCGGCATCCCCGCTAGAACCGTCGCCGCCTCATGTGACATGGTCCGATACCCGCGGACGACCCTGAGCGCCATGCGCCTCTGCACCCGACGCAGCATAGTCATGCTGCGCCGGGAGGCAGCCAGGTCGTCCGCCCAGACGGGGGCCCCGTATAGGGCCACCGACTGGACCATTGCCACATAGAGGCGACGAACTCGGCCCGCCGGGCCCCCCAGGTTGGGCAGGATCCGTCCCAGAGCCGCAACCATCCTTTCCAACCGGGGGGCCAGGCAGCGGAAATGCTCCTCGAAACGCCAGTGGCTATCGAGGATCAGCCCTAGATACCTAATCTGGGGCTTCACCTCGATGTCAGCCCCACCCACCCGGATCAGAGGGGGTGGCGGATCCTGCCGAGGTGAATGAAACGCAATCACCTCGGTCTTACGGACCGCCACCGTCATCCCCATCCCCCTGATCCGGTCGACGACGCGTTGCGACCCCTCCTCCGCGCGACGCATGGCCCTCCCCCAGTGCGCCCCGACGGCCAGCACCAGTGTGTCATCCGCATAACACACCGTGCTGACGCCGTCGGGGAGGCCGGCCCGCAACACCGAGTCGTACGCGATGTTCCACAGGAGTGGCCCGAGGACCGACCCCTGCGGAACACCGCAGTACACCTCCCTCCGCATATCACCATCCCGGCCCGGATACTCGATCCACCTGCCGCGGAGATAATCCCCGACGACCGCCCTGAGACAAGGGGGGACTCGATGATATTCGAGTCCCCTCCTTATCTCTTCCCAGGGGAGGGTGTTAAAGGCATTGGCAATATCCAAGGATATTGCCAATGCCACCCCTCCCCGGGAGACGGCCGCCTCCGAGAGGGCCCTCACACGACCTATCGCGTCGATAGTCGTTCGGCCCCCCCGGAAAACGAACTGGCAGTCGGCCAGACCGGGATCACCCCGCGACAGGTGCTCGACGAGGCGGGCAGCAATCACACGCTCGAAGAGTTTGCCCACCTCGTCGAGGAGACAAATGGGCCGGTATGCGGAGGGAGACTCCGCGGGCCGACCCTCCTTCCGGAGGAGGACCATCCTCGCCACCTTCCAACTGGGGGGGAATCGCCCGTCCCTCAGGCAGCGGTCGAACAACCGCCTGAGGTCGGCCCCAAGGACGCCCTGGGTCAAGACCCAAACCCGGCCGGGCACACCATCCGGACCCGGGGCCGTGTTACGAACCCCGAGCCGTCTGATGGCCGCTGCCAGCTCCTCCTGCGTGACCCCCAGCTCGGCCGTCCACTCCACTGGGACAGCCGCCGCCGCCGGAGGACGCGGTCCCCTCTCCCCAATTGGGAAGAGTGTATTGACCACGTCCTCCAGCAGCCGGGGGTCAAGACCCTCGGTGACGGGGGGCGCCCACGGGCGGAGCTTATTCAGCACCACCTTATATGGGCGCCCCCATGGATCGTCATCAAGGGTCTGGAGGAGCTCCTTCCATGCCTGGGTCTTGGCCCGTTTGATGGCGACCTGCAGAGCAACCCGCGCCACGCGGTATGCTCCATACAGGTCATCAGCTGCCCTCGCTCGCGCCACGCCGTCGCCTGTACGTTGACGACGGCGCGCGCGGGTGTACTGGCGTCGGGCGCGGACAGTCGCGACTCGCAACTCCGCGATCGCGTCCGACCACCAGTACACCGCCCGGCGAGGAGAAGCCCGCCCGACCCGAGGCATCGCCGCGTCGCAAATACCCGCGACCAATGCTCCGAGCCGGGCGACCTCCTCCTCTATGCTCGGCAACTCGGCCGCTCCCTGCGGCCAAGTTGCAGCGAGGGCAGCTGCCATCAGGGCGTCCTTGTCCAGGCGCCGAAGCGCCCAGCGGCGTGGTAGGGTGCCACGCAGGCGGCCGTGTCGGGATGCACTCGCGGCGGCAGAGACCTCCATCCGGATGTACCGGTGATCGGAGAGTGTCTCTGCCCCCGCGACCACGTGCCAACCCGACACCATGCGCACGGCGTTGGGGGTCGCGAATCCAACATCCACGATGGACCCCCCATATCGTCGCACGCATGTGTGCGCCGACCCCCGGTTCAATACCCGGAGGTCGAGCCCCGCCGCCTAATCGCCCAGGATCCCGCCGCGAACGGAGATCCTGGGGGATCCCCAAGCCCCCGACTTGGCATTAAAATCCCCCAGGACCAGCACCGGCCGGGCCGCGTAGCGCTGCACGCATGCCGCGACCTCGGCCAAGTACAGCCCGAACGCAGCGTGACCGCTACGGGGCGAAATGTAGCACCTCACCACAGCGACTCCCCCCCAGTCCACGGCGACGAATCCCCGACCGCGCTCCAACAAGGAGAACGGTGGGGACCCGTCGCCCCCTCCCCATACCGTCGCCACCAAGCCGTCCGCGTCGCCCACCCAATGAGGGTGATCAGGGACGCGGTACGGCTCGGCGGCGACCGCCAGGCCAACCCCCCACTCCGCGAGGACTTGGGACATCAAGTCCTGTGCCGCGCGGCAGTGGTTGAGGTTGGCCTGGAGGAGGAGGCGGGGCGGCATTAATTAATGGCCGCGCCAGCCTCCTCCCGGCCGTCCGTCCCCGTAGCACCGTCCACCTCCATGGAGGACGATGCCACCGCCCTCGGCACCGGAGCCGGTGCAGCCCGCCTCTTCCTCTCCTTCCGGGAGGGGGGGGAGCACATCTTGCTCCCCACCCTGTGATCGGCTGGCCTCCCCATGTCCGCACACAGCGGGCAGTGGGGGGCCGCCGAGCACTGGCTCGCACGGTGCTCTTTGGCACCGCAGCGGTAACACTGACCGCTGCGGTCCACCGGCGAGGTGCACCACTGCCTCACGTGCCCCAATTCGAGGCAGCGGTGACACTGGAGCGGGCGCGGCGCGAGGATTTCCACTCGCGCCGAAACCCACCCCACCAACACCCTCCCGGATTCCGCCACCTTACGGGCGGCGGAGAGGGGGCACCGGGCCCACACCGACCCGAGGCCGGAGGGCGACCTGCGGATCTCTCCGATTCGCAGGTCCTCCACAGGACAGTCCCCCGCCCTCGCAAGGGCACGGGACACATCCTGTGCGCTGACCGAGTCGTCCAGCCCACAAACGCGCTTCGTGGGCCGGGCGACCCGGACACCTCGCTCGCCCAGCTGCTCCCGGAGCCTCTGGGCGAGACGATCCGCCTTCGCGCCGCCTTCTGCACCGGGGATCTCCAGCAAGAGACCCCCGGTCACGGCCCTCTTCGCCCTCACGGAGGCGATGCCCAGCTCTTCCAGGGAGATATTCTCCCTGGCGAGCCGCATCGCCTCCGCGAGGGTCAGGTCGCCCCCCTGCGCAACGGTCAGCGTCACCGCTGCCGTTTTTGGGGGACGACCTGGTCGTGCCTTCCCGACCTTCGCGGCCTTTACCTTGGCCGCCGGCGGCGGAGGCAGAGGCTGCGGTTGCGAGGCCTTCCTCGCCGCCCGCTTCGCCTTCCGCCCCACCACCTCACTCCACGCCACCCCCCCTTGGGAGGGTGCTGTGGAGGACGCGACCACCGCGACCACGGGTACACCACCCCCCTTGGGGGTCGCGACCCGGGGCCCTGGTGCCGCAACGCTGGGCGGAGCCTTCACTCCGCCCTTCTTTGCCTTCCCCGACTGTACCGGAACAGGTCGGGGAGGCACCGCCTTCCTGCTGACCGCTCTTCCGGCGAGGAGCTCCTCCCGGAAGGCGGCCAGCTTGCCATCAATCATGTCCCCAATCCTCCTCAGAAGATCGTTTTCTGAGGAGGACGGGGACTTCTTCACGGGCGGAGTGCGGGTGCAGGGGCCCGCGGTGCCCCGCACCACTGCCGCCGCACTCCGCTTATTTACCGCCGCCGAGGGACGCGGCGGTGGAGGAGGAGGGAGGATGGGAGGGAGGGCCGCGCTGTTCCACAGCGCCTCTGCCCTCCTCCTCCCCTGTCGCTCCTCCTCCAACAGGAGCTGCAGACGGGCGTTCCGCCCTCTGAGCTCCCGCGCCGCCTCCCTCATTTCCTCCGCCGCGGCCTTCAGGGCCTCCGCGCCACCGCTTTTCTGCCCCTTAAAGGCGCAGGCAGCGGCGACTTTCTCCACCCGCCTCAGGGACGAGGAGATCCTCTCCGATATCTCCTCGGTCACCTCGTCCCTGAGGCAACTCAGCCTCACCGACGGGCTCATCGCCCCGCCCACCTCGACGACGGCCTGCCCCGTCCTCTTCCTCTTAGAGCCTATGTGGCTCGTGCTGGAGGAAAAGGACGAGACCGACGCCGTCTCGTCGTCCTCCTCCACCCTCCACGATGCCGGACCTGGCGCTGAGTGGGGCGCGAGCGCCGCCACCCTAACCCCAACCCCGTCTCCGTCCTCCCCAACCGACAAAACCCGCCCCATCCCCATTTTATTTTCTGTGTCCATAAAAATCCCACGAGATGGTCGGAAATAAAGGTCCACCCGGGCAGAGCCGCCTTACCCGGGTAAGCCTAATACTCCGGGGGTTCGGCAGGTTCCCCGGAGGTGGTCGCTTGGGATTGGGCCTTCTCCCCCAACCATGCATCCCATCGCCGCGCACCATAGCTTAGGATTGGAGGGCGATTTTATAGAGTCGCCATACTCGTGGCCCAGGCGGTTAAGCCAAGACCCCCGTTCCTCCTGCCGTCACGTACCATTCACAAAACCAATAGGGAATTGTGAATGGGTCGTTGTGACGACCAACAGGAGGCTTACGGTGTGTGTATGACTCGGGTACCCCGGGTTCGTTAAGCCCGTACTGCAGCTGAAAGGCTGGCAGCCCCTGAGGGGGCCCATGGACCTGCTCGCGCGGTCGCACGCGGTGATGTACCGGCACCGCGTCGATCGTCGCGCGGGGGTGGGGGCGGTCCCGGGCGGGCAGGAACCTGCTTGGGGCGATTTGAAGCGCCAGGCCCGGCAGTCCGTGTTGATCGCGTGGCAGGAGCGGATGGCTCTGCCAACCGCGGGGCACCGGACTGTCGGGGCTGTTCGGCCACTCCTGAAGGAGTGGCTGGACAGAGGCCATGGCAGCCTCACCTACCGGCTGGCACAGGTATTTTCCGGGCATGGCAGCTTCGGAAGATACCTGTGCCGGATAGGGAAGGAGCCGACGGCGCGTTGCTGCCACTGCGACGCTGAGCAGGACACGGCGGATCATACCCTGGAGGTATGCCCCGCGTGGGAGGGGGAGCGCCGTGTCCTGGTCGGCGTCGTCGGGCGGGATGTCTCGCTGCCGGGCGTGGTGCGCGCCATGCTCGGCAGCGAGGAGAAGTGGAGGGCCGTGGCCTCCTTCTGCGAGAACGTAATGTTGCAGAAGGAGGCCGCGGGGAGGGAGCGCGAGCTTCAGCGGCCTGGCGCGCTGAAGCTCGCGCTCGTGCGGTGGCCCGAGGTCGTCGCCCGGTCGCGAGGCGTCGCGGGCGGCCGCCTCGGCGTGGCGGATGACCTAGGCTGGGAGGGGGGCCCTGAGGGGAGCGTCCTCCCGTGAGGCGGCGAAGGGGCGGACCGGGTGGGTCCGGCCCACGGGGAAGCACCCTCGGTGGCCTGTAGCGGCCATGAGCTCCCGACCGCCGAGGGGTAGAAACGGGGTCGCAGGCGGTTTCGAGTTGGGGCTCGCGGCCGCCACTATACGCGGCCCTGGGACGGATGGCGGCGGGATGGAGTGGCCCCGTCCTGCCGCTATGAGACAGAGTGTCTACCGGGGGGACCGTTTGTCCCCCCCGCGGATGGGCGCAAAGCGCGGGCACGGGGAGGATACCGGAAGAATGCTTCGAGCGATTCCCCGGTATCCTCCCATATCGTGCGGAAGGGCCACCGTGGGGTTTTTAGTGGGTAGGCCCGTCATTCTACGGGCGCGGGGAATCCCACACACCCCTCCTGCCTCTCTCCAAAGAGGTGGGAGGGAGTCTTACGAAGATTTTCCCCGCGACAAAAAAAAAAAAAAGTCTGAATGAGTTGGTGGATCCACATAAACAAAACGGTCCGTTGGGCATGGCGCCTCGTCGCTTCGACCGCTTGCCTCCTCTCCTCTGGCGGCCTCCCAGCCTCCTGGAGCTCCCTCGAATGCCGGAAAACCAATTGGTTTCTCCAGGCTAGGAGCTCCAGGGGCGGGAGACACGCCAGGGTAGTCGCCGCCTCGTGGGAGATGGTGCGATACCCTCTAACAACCCGGATTGCCAGTCGACGGTTGACGCGGCGCAGCATCTCCGTGCTGCGCTGGCTGGCATCCAGTTGTTGGGCCCAGATTGGGGCCCTGTAGAGGGCAATTGAACGCACCACCTCCACATAGAGGCGGCGGACTCCAACATCAGGCTCCCCGATATTCGGAAGAAGGCGGCCTAACGCGGCAGCCCCCTTCTCCACACGAGGGGTCAAGCAGTCGAAATGCTGGACGAAGCGCCAGCGGCTGTCGAGGATCAGGCCCAGGTATTTCATATGGGCCTTCACCTCAACGTAGGCTGTCCCAACTGGGATCGGCATGCCGGCCGGCGGCACCTCACGGGGGCAAAGTTTTTGAAAATACATGGCCTCCGTTTTCTGGGGTGCCACCTCTAGGCCCAGCCTGCGGATTTCGGCGACGACGATGGCCACCGCCATCTCCGAGGCGCGCGCTGTCCCTCTCCAATCTGACCCGCTGACAAGCACCAGCGTGTCATCGGCATAACACGCCAGCGCCGCGTCAGTGGGCTGAGGGGCTCGCAGTACTGAGTAGTACCCGATGTTCCATAGCAAGGGCCCTAGAACCGACCCCTGCGGAACACCGCGTACGACTCCACTCCGCATGTATACTCCATCCCGGCCGGTGCAACTGATCTACCTGTCGCTAAGGGAGGACCCGACTATCCTCCTCAGATATGGGGGCACACGTAGAAAATCTTGCGCCCCCATAATCGTCTCCCAGGGTAGGGTGTTAACCTGGGAGGTGGCCCCCTCAGAGGCTGGACGGCATCGAGCGTGGAGCGTCCCTCTCTAAAGCCGAATTGGCATGAGGCCAAGTCGGGTCTTACTGTGGACAGGTGGTTGGAGAGTCGGCCAGCCAAAAAAACAACAGGTACGCCGTATCGGTCAGGTGCATGTAATGCTCTTGTATTAGGCAGTTGTCTACCTTCCCGAGCATTTTCATTGGCGGCTACCTGCTCTGTCTCTGGCAAAGCTGCGTTTTCTTTATTTCCATTGTTTTCCAGTTCTCGTGTTTCGGCGACATCTTCTACAACTGGAGCTTGGTGTTCGGCTGCACCTTCTGGAGTAGGAATCGTCTCTCTTTCGTCTTCAATTCCGAATTTGATTATTGTATCGGTTTCGGCACTGGGCAGGGCATTTTCGTTGAAGGTTACGTCACTGCTTATTGAAATTTTCTTCAATTTATTATCCCAGAGCCTACAATTAGTAGACTCCCCATCGTAACAGACGAATATGACCTGTCTGCTTTTTGGGTCGAATTTTTGCCGTGTTTCCTTCGGCACGTTCAGGTAAGCTACGGATCCAAACACCTTTAAATGTTTTCTATCAGGTTTGCATTTAAACCACTTCTCGGACGGAGTAATCGTCTCCCCTGGCTTTAGGATGGTCCGATTCAGCAGGTAGCATGCGGTGTTTACTGCTTTTGCCCATAATTTTTGATCCATGTTCTTTGCGTGAATCATAGAACGTGCACTTTCAATGAGCGTACGAATTTCGCGTTCAGCGCGACCATTCTGCTCATGAATGTATGGTGACGAGCATTCGTGGATTATACCTTTTTCCTCTAAAAAGGTCCGGAGCTGGCTGCAAGTGAACTCTGTCCCATTGTCCGAGCGCAGGACTTTGATTTTCGTTCCTGTCTGCGTCGATACGAATGCCTCGAACTCCTTAAATTTGCTGAATACTTTTGATTTATGGCTCATGAAGTATACCTTCCTATAGCTGGTACTCTCTTCCTTAAACGGTAAAAAGAACCGCGTGTTGCTCGGTGAGTTTATGTTTACAGGGCCACAGACATCGATATGAATTTTCTCCCCTGGCCAGTAATTGTCTTCAACCCCGATGCTTGGATGCGGCCTTCGGGATTGCTTGCCCATAATGCATCCTTCACAAAAAAACTTTGTCAAATTGTCCTTTTCAATTCCATGGATGCCGAGTCGTTCACACGTATGTTTTACGGTGCGCTCATTTTCGTATCCCATTCGCTCATGCCAAAGTTTTAATTTTTCCTGGCCATCTGCTAATTTCAGCGCTTTACAGTCAATGCGCACTTTCACTTTGAAACACATTTTAAACAGTTTTCAAACGAATAAAGAGGGTACCGTTTTTTGTTCACTGAGCCTATAGAAAACAAACTCCATTTTAGTTCAGGTACATAAAGCACATCTTGTAATTCGCGTTTGTATAGAACTCCCTCAAGCACTTCTTGGAGTTTGTTCCGATGCCAGCCGCTAAGATTATGCGATCGTCCGCTACTTTAACCGCATGACCATTTGAATTCGGCTGCAATGCCGAAGAATAGTCTTTGCGGAAAGTCATATGCATTCCGGCACCCGAATCCGCAATCCACACGTCACTGTCACTTTCACTGGTGCATTTATATGTTGCAACAATGTCACACACCAACGCTGGCGCATTTCTGGCTGAACTGTCCAATGATTTTCCAGCTTGATTTTTTGGACATTCACGTGCTCAGTGGCCTTTTCCTTTGCAGGCTCCACACCGCGTTCGTTTTTCCAGCTCCTCGATATCCTTCTTGGAGCGTTTCTTTTTCATGCGTCGTTCAGGGACGTCTTTTGAACACGAAGTGCGAGCGTCGATACTTCATCCTCAGCAAAATTATAAAACTGCTCCCAGGCAGTTTGTGCAGCGTTTTCACTTGCATCTCCGTACAGGTCCCTCAGCTTGTTCCACATTTCCTTTGCAGTGGAGCAGTTGTACAAATTACGGCGAAGATTTGGGGCGATTCTACTCAGTATAATCATTTTTTCCTACGCTGATTTTTGACTGTCCACTTTGAGCTCCGTTGCCTTGCCTTCTGCAGGTTTCACTATTGTACCATCTACGAAACCAAGCAAACCTTTTGCTTCTAGCGCAATCACTGCTCCAAATTTCCACATGGAGTAGTTAGTGCCGTCCAGTTTCACGATTTCCATTCCAACTTCAATGTCAGACAATTGCGAAGAACTCACTTACACAATTGGTAGCCAGTAAAAAAAACGTTTATTCACCTAGCCAGCGCGGCTTATCAACAAACAAATTCTTTCTAGCAGGCGCAGTGGAAGCGTGCTGGGCCCATAAACTATTAAGGATCTATCTTTGTGATAGATTTCCCCAATCGCTTACAGCAGAAAGAAGGAAAAATAATTTGTTGAAATGGTATAAGGTGTAAGACACGGAGGCGACAAAATATATGGAAGACTTTTATCCACGGTCAGGGTTATCGCACAACTAACTGCAAACCAAGAAAAATCCCGGCTATATATGCGTCGCCCAATGGTCTGCAGACCTATTGATTTCATGATATGACCTGGGCCGACGTCGAACAGAGAAAAATCGCGAAGATTCGGTAATACAAAATATATCTATTGCCAACAGCTAGTAAGCAAGCAGTAAGATAGAAAGCAAGCAGCAAGCTAGTAAGGAAGCAGTAAGCTAGTAAGCAAGCAGCAAGCTAGTAAGAAAACCGTTAGCTAGTAAGCAAGCAGCAAGCTAGTAAGAAAACCGTTAGCTAGTAAGAAAGCTGTATGATAGTAAGCAAGCAGTAAGCTAGAAAAGCAAGCAGCAGGCTAGTAAGAAAGCAGTGGGCTAGTATGCGAGCAGGGAACTAGTATGGAAGCAGTATGCTGGTAAGCAAGTAGTAAGCTAGTAAGAAAGCAGTAACCTAGTAAGCATGCAGTAAGCGAACAAGCTAGCAGTAAGCTGGTAAGCAAGCAATGAGCTAGTAAGCGTGGTGGAAGCTAGTAAGTAACAAGTAATCTAGTACGCAAGCAGTAAGCTAGTAAACATGAAGGGAGCCAGTGAACGAGCAGTGAGCTAGTAAGGAAGCAGCGGAATAGTAATAAAGCAGTAGGAAAGTACGCAAACAGTATGCTAGTAAGCAAACATTGGGCTAGTTAGGGAGCAGTATGCTCGTAAGGAAGCAGTATTCTTGTAAGCAAGCAGTATGATGGAAAGCAAGCTACAAACTAGTAAGCAAGCAGTAAGCAAGTAAGCATGCAGTAGGCTAGAAAGCAAGCAGAATCCTAGTAAGCAAGCAGTCAGCTAGTAAGCGAGCAGGAAGCTAGTAAGGAAGCAGCCTGCTACTAAGCAAGCAGTGGGCTAGTAAGCAAGCAGTAATCGAGTGAGCTTGCAGTAAGCTAGTAAGCAAATAGTGAGATAGTAAGCAAGCAGTATGCTGGTAAGCAAGCAGTAAGCTGGTAAGAAACACGTAAGCTAGTAATCAAGCGGCAGGCTAGAAAGAAGGCAATTAGCTAGTAAGAATGCGGTATGCTAGTAAGCAAGCAGCAAGCTAGTAAGCAATCAGTATGCTAGTAAGCAAGCTGTAAGCTAGTAAGGAAGCTGTATGCTAGTAAGCACGAAGTAAGCTAGTAAGCAACCAGTAAGCTACTAAGCAAGCAGTGAGCTAGTAAGCGAGGAGGAAACTGGTAAGTAAGCAGTAAGCTAGTAAGCAAGCAGTAAGCTAGTAAGCGAGCAGCGAGCTAGCAAGCAAGCTGCAAGCGAGTAAGCTAGCAGTAAGCTTGAATGCAAGCAGCAAGCTAGTAAGCAAGCAGTAATCTAGTAATCAAGCAGTGAGCTAGTAAGCGAGCAGGGAGCTAGTAAGCAAGCATCAGGCTAGTAAGGAAGCAATTAGCTAGTAAGAAAGCAGTATGCTAGTAAGGAAGCAGTATGCCAGTAAGCAAGCAGTGAGCTAGTAGGCGAGGGGTAAGCTAGTAAGCACGCAGTAGGCTAGTCAGAAAGTAGTCAACTAGTAAGAGAGCAGTATGCTAGTAAGGAAGCAGTTACCTAGTAGGAAAGCAGTTGGCTGGTGAGCAAGCAGCACGCTGGTAAGCAAGCACCAAGGTAGTAAGCATGCAGTAAGCGAGTGAGCTAGCAGTATGATTGTAAGCAAGCAGGAAGCTAGTAAGGAAGCAGCATCCTAGTAAGCAACCAATAAGCTAGTAATCAAGCAGTGAGCTAGTATGCCACCAGGAAGCTAGTAATCTAGTAGCAAGCTGGTAAGCAAGCAATGAGCTAGTAGGCGAGGAAGAAGCAAGTGAGGAAGCGGTAGGCTAGTAGACAAGCGGTAAGCTAGAAAGCAAGCAGCAGTCTAGTAAGGAAGCAGTTAGCTGAATAGCAAGTAGTAAGCTAGTAAGCAAGCAGTAAGACAGTAAGCAGAAAGTGAGTTAGCAAGCAAGCAGGAAGCTAGTAAGAAAGCAGTGAGCTAGCAAGCGCGCAGCAGGATACTACAAATGCAGTTAGTTAGTTGGGAAGCAGTAAGTTTGTAGCAAAGCAGTATGCTGGTTAGCAAGCAAGTATGCTAGTAAGCAAGCAGTATCCTAGAAGGCAAGCAGCAAGCTAGTAAGCAAGCATTAAATAGATAGCAAGCAGTAAGCTAGTATGCAAGCAGCAACCTAGTAAGCAAGCACAAAGCTTGTAAGCAAGCAGTAAGCTAGTAAGAAAGCTGTAGGTTAGTAACAAAGCTGTATGCTGGAAAGCAAGCTGCCGGCTAAGAAAATTGCAGTTAGTTAGTAAGGAGGCAGTAAGCTAGAAGGCAAGCAACAGGCTAATAAGCAAGCAGTAAGCTAGTAAGCTAGCTGGAAGCAGGTAAGCCAGCAGTAAGCTAGCAAGCAAGCAGCAGGCTAGCAAGAAAGCAGTAAGTTTGTAAGCAAGCAGTAAGATGGTAAGCATGCTGCAGGATAGCAAGAATGCAGGTAGCATGTAAGCAAGCAGTAAGGTAGTAAGCAAACATTAAGCGAGTGAGCTAGCAGTAGGCTAGTAAGCAAGAAGCATGCTCGTAAGCGGGCAGGGACCTAGTAAGGAAGCAGTATGCCAGTAAGCTAAAAGAAAGCTAGTAAGCAACCAGTGAGCTAGTAAGCCAGCAGTTAGCTGGTCAGAAAGCAATTACCTAGTATGCAAGCTCTAAGCTAGCATGCAAGCTGTGTGTTAGTAAGCGAGGTGGAAGCTAGTATGCAAGCTGTAAGTGAGTAACCTAGCAGTAAGCTTGTAAGCGAGCTGGAATCTAGTAAGCAAGCAGTAGGCTAGTAAGAAAGCTAGTAGCTACTAAGAAAGCAGGAAGGTAGTAAGCAAGCCGAGATAAAGTAAGCAAGCAGGAAGCTAGTAACAAAGCAGCAAGCCAGTAAACAAGCAGTAAGCTTGTAAGCAAGCAGCAAGCTAGTAAGCAAGCAGTGGGCTAGAAAGAAAGCAGTAAGCTATTAACAAGAAAGTAAGTTAGTATGAAAACGGTCAGCTTGTATGCAAGCAGTATGCTGGTAAGCAAGCAGTGAGCTAGTAAGCGAGGAGGAAGCTAGTAATGAAGCAATATGATAGTGAGCAAGCTGTAAGCTAGTAAGGAAGCAGTATGCTAGTATGCAAGCAGTAAACTAGTAAGCATCAAGTAAGCTAGTAAGCAAGCCGCAGGCTAGTAGGAAAGAAACTGGCTAGTAAGAAAGCAGTAAGCCAGTAAGCGAGCAGGAACCTAGTAAGGAAGCCGTATGCTAGCAAGCGAGTGGTATGCTAGTAAGCAACCAGTAATCTTGTAAGCAAGCGGAAGGCTAGTAAGCGTGCAGTGAGCTAGTAAGCGAGGAGGAATCTAGTAAGCGAGGAGGAAGCTAGTAAGCATGCAATATGATAGGGATCAAGCTGTAAGCTAGAAAACAAGCAGCAAGCTAGTAAGCAAGCACTAAGCTAGAAAGCAAGCAGGATGCTAAAAAGCAAGCGGCAAGCTAGTAAGGAAGCAGTAAGTCAGTAACAAAGCAATAAGATAGTAAACAAGCGGAACGCTAGAAAGCAAGCAGCCAGCTGATAAGGAAGCAGTAAGCGAGTAAGCTAGCAGTAAGCTGTTAAGCAAGCAGCAAGGGAGTAAGCTAGCAGTAAGACAGTAACCAAGCAGCAAGCTAGTAAGCAAGCCGTGAGCTTGTAAGCGAGCAACTAGGTAGTAAGGAAGTAGTAAGCTAGGAAGAAACATGTAAGCTAGTAGGCAAGCAGCAGGCTAGTAAACATGCGGTAAGCTAGAAAGCAAGCAGGATGCTAGAAAGCAAGCAGCCAGCTGGTAAGGAAGCAGTAAGCGAGCAAGCTAGCAGTAAGCTGTTAAGCAAGCAGCAAGGGAGTAAGCTAGCAGTAAGA
Source organism: Colletes latitarsis (assembly GCF_051014445.1). Lineage (NCBI taxonomy): Eukaryota > Metazoa > Arthropoda > Insecta > Hymenoptera > Colletidae > Colletes > Colletes latitarsis. The sequence goes on along the minus strand of NC_135141.1, from coordinate 4,759,882 downwards.
CAGTAACCAAGCAGCAAGCTAGTAAGCAAGCCGTGAGCTTGTAAGCGAGCAGCTAGGTAGTAAGGAAGTAGTAAGCTAGGAAGAAACATGTAAGCTAGTAGGCAAGCAGCAGGCTAGTAAACATGCGGTAAGCTAGAAAGCAAGCAGGATGCTAGAAAGCAAGCAGCCAGCTGGTAAGGAAGCAGTAAGCGAGCAAGCTAGCAGTAAGCTGTTAAGCAAGCAGCAAGGGAGTAAGCTAGCAGTAAGACAGTAACCAAGCAGCAAGCTAGTAAGCAAGCCGTGAGCTTGTAAGCGAGCAGCTAGGTAGTAAGGAAGTAGTAAGCTAGGAAGAAACATGTAAGCTAGTAGGCAAGCAGCAGGCTAGTAAACAAGCGGTAAGCTAGTAAGCAACAAGTAATCTAGTAAGCAAGCAATAGGGCTAGTTAGAATGCAATGAGCTAGTAAGGAATCAGTATGTTAGTAAGCAAGCAGTTTTCTGGTAGGAAGCAACAAGCTAGGAAGCAAGCAGTGAGCTAGTATGCATGCCTTCGCGTAACTGAAGTTCACCCCCTATTACAGTTTTCCCAATCCCCATGGCTTCGCGATTACATCGAACTAAATACAAAGTTCAGAACTCTTGCTACAAAAGATTTTGAGAAAAATTTATATAAGTTAATGAATAATGCAGTGTTTGGCAAAACCATGGAGAATGTGCGCAATCATGTAGATGTCAAATTAGTAACGAAATGGGGAGGGAGATATGGTGCAGAGGCACTGATCGCTAGCCAAGTTTCCACAGTCGCAGCATATTTTCGGAAAACCTAGTTGCAATCGAACTGCATAAATTGTTCGTCAAATTTAACAAACCAATCTATGTGGGTATGTGTATACTAGATATATCTATGATTTGTTTGTATGAATTCCATCACGATTACATGTAACCCACAGATAGGAATAAATGTAAAATTATGTACACCGATACAGACAGTCTAATCTACCACATCGAGTGTGACGATATTTATGAACTTATGATACGCGATATTACCCGCTTTGACACGAGCGATTATCCCACAGATAATCGATATGGTATTCCGCTTGCTAATAAGAAGGTACCAGGTTTAATGAAAGATGTAAATAATGGTGCGATTATGACCGAATTTGATGGATTGAGAGCGAAGATGTATGCCATACAAGTCGATGGTAAGAAAGATACGAAAAAGTTGGAAGGTGTCAAGAGTAATGTTGTAGCGCGAACTATAACATTTGATGATTATGTGCAATGTCTGATGGGTGAGGTTGAAAAGATTTGTCACCAATCGCGTACAAGATCCATGTTGCATTAAGTGTACACGATATCAGAAACAAAAATTGCTTTGAGTCCATACGATGACAAACGATATATTGTACCATATTCAACCAAGACGCTGCCATGGGGGCATTATAAAATACCGCTTTAGACATACCAGTATACATATATTTGTAACACCATAAAAGATCCAAGAACGCAAAGTTTGCAGAATGCTGTGGGAGAAGCTGAGGGCATGCAATTCTACTAATGTTGGCAGATACGAGCGAGTACCACTCCCATTCCTAAGAAAACCAAGTCCTCCCCCACCCGAGTAATGCACTATATAAAGAGTTGTACAACCAGCCCACGCCATTTATAGCAGAAGTGATTTTTAAGTTTTTTTACATAAAAAATAAAAAAATTTTAACAATGGTTGCAGACAAGTAGGATGAAGGTATGTAAAACTGGAATAATTTTTATCACATTAGTTTGTATCATATTTAACAACCTCAATTACAAAATATAATATTCTAATATGAACATTCTCGCCCCACGCAGCAAGAATTAGCTTGGATGGTGCCCGCCCATATGCAGAGGTTACATTACTTTCATCACGATATAATATTATCAATAAGAGACATTGCTTGTGGGGAGGCGACTGCTATAGACGAAGACGGGAACTATGGCGAATTTGCGAGCAATGTCTAGCCGCACTACCGTATTATGAAGCAATGGAATACGACAAAGAACCATGTCACAATTTGGTGATGGTGTCAATGTTTGATGAACGCCGCAACATATTATATTGTAGCAAATGTGGCGTGCAAGTATACAAACTTGCTGATTCGCTACATTGCATGGGATGTGTCGAAGCAATCAAAAAAATCCCGTTACATAAAATATCAAGACAGGCGAAAATAGTTTGTGAAAACTTGTATTAATAATTTTTATATTTTTTATTCATTTTCATTATATATATTTTTATTTACATTTTTATGTATGTAATTATAGTATGTAATAAAACAATTTATATACATGGTATCATGATCAGTATCTCTACACATCTCCCTTACCCCAATTTGTTATTAATTTTACATTATGAAAAGTTTACAGTAAAAAAAAAAAAAAAAATTATTTCTGATATTTCAACCACCCGCTGTATAATTTAAATACATTTTGTAAAGCACAAGTCTTTTCATGGTTGTTGGATCGTAATGTATTAGCACGATCGAGATTTTTCAAACACTTGATATCTTCGTAATCGGCATCAATGGTTTTAGATTTATTCTAAAGTTCATAATTTTATAAAAAGATACATTTATTTCCAGTATTTTAACCATCATTAACTAGTATGAAAGTTCATAATTTTATAAAAAGATACATTTATATCCAATATTTCAACCATCATTAATAAGTACATGTTTTTTCAGAAGCTTGCAAAAACATTAAAAGATTTTTAGACATATTCTGAAAGTTCATAATTTTATAAAATTGCTAGGAAGGAGGAGGATGGGGAAATTAGATGTATTTTTTAAATGGCATAAATTGATTCAAAAAGATACATTTATTTCCAATATTTTAACCACCAAATGCATAATTTAAATACATTTTGCAAATCAAAAAAGGTACATTTATTTTTGATATTTTAACCACCAATTGTATAATTTAAATACATTTTGCATAGCACATGTCTTTTTATGGTTACCACATCGCCATGTATTTGCACAATCAAGATTTTTTAAACAATCAATATCACCATAATCAGCATCGATGTTCTCAGCATTAATATGTTCAGCCACCATGTTGGTTAACCAATCACGCTTTTGAAGCCCTTTTACATAGACGATTGGGTTTGACTCATCTACTATTGCCGATGTAATAAGCATTTTGCTCATGCTGTAGGGTATAAAACCGTCGTCCCACGACAGTCCGTGATGATTCTTCGTCACCCAAGTAGCTCGTGATTTATCGGACGCAGATAATAAACACCATGGATATGGACTTTGGAAGATAAAATGCGCTAGAATGCTTCCTTTTTTCAGCACTGCCACTTCCTTTACAACAAACTCTGTGTCGCTAACGAATCCTTGTATGTCGACAAATGTTGATACCATCATGAAAATATCTTTGAAACTATGCTGCAATGCGGTGTGTGTCCACCTGTTATATACAGGGTGGGGCAGTAACTATTAGCACCCCAGATATCTTGGAAACTATAAGTTTCACAGAAATGTTTGCTAAAGTAAATTGCACAGTACGAAGGGCGCTATTGAGTGGCGATAATAGTTTTTTTGCAGGTGGAGGTACTTCGGACATTTGAAGGTCACATCCATTTTTTTAAATGGATCGGTATGTTTTTGCTTCCGTATCACGATAGAGGATCTTAAAACGAGTTCAACGACCTATTACACAAGGTCATTGAAGGTCATAGAAAGTAGAGAAAGGCGATAATACTTACGGTTTTGGTAGTAAATGAAACATGTTTATAGTAGGTGTTCGAAATGATGACCATCACTGTCAATGCACCATTGGATTCTTTTTACGATTGATTGACTTGCAAGTCTTACAGCGTCAGAACTTATTGATGCACAGGCTGCATTAATTCGCTGTTGCATATCGTGAGATGTAGTTGGTACTTCTTTGTACACTTTCTCTTTCAGTGTTTCCCACAGAAAGAAATCTAAAGGTGTTATGTCTGGTGAACGAGCTGGCCACGATATTGGACCGCCGCGTCCAATCCAACGATTTCGAAATTTTTCATCGAGTTCCCTTCGCGCAATCGATGAATAATGTGCTGGGCATCCATCATGTTGATACCACATGGTTTGTCGTGTAAATAAAGGTAACTCTTCTAGCAAAAGACCCAATGTATCCTTAATAAAATTAGCATAGACATTGCCATTCAAATTTCCATTGATAAAATAAGGTCCAATAATTTTATCACCTATGATACCGCACCATACATTCACAGACCATAGTTTTTGATGTTCAACCTGTCGCAGCCAATGTGGATTTTCCGCTGCCCATAAATGCATGTTATGCAAATTAACATTCCCGTGATTTGTGAATGTTGCTTCATCAGTAAATAAGACGGTATTAAAAAAAAGCTCATTGTTTTGAATCTGACGTATAGCCCATCGACAAAACTGAACGCGATTCATGAAGTCGTTCCCATGCAATTCTTGGTGAAGACTAACGTGATACGGATGAAATTTGTGACGGTGCAAAATGCGAAGTACGCTCCTCCTACTAATGCCAGATTCGCGTTCAATTTGTCGCGAACTAATATGAGAATTTCTAGACACACTAGCGAGCACACCGATTTCCATTTCTTCGTTAATTACTCGTTTCTGGCGTTCACTTTTACGAACACTTAAACTACCGGTTTGCCTAAGTTTATCATACACATTTTTAAATGTTTGACGCGAAGGCTGAGACCGATGTGGATATCGTTCAACATACAAGTTTTTCGCCCTTACAGAATTTTGTTGGCATTCGCCATAAATAAGAAGCATATCAACCTGCTCTTCAAACGGATACATCGTGCCGGATTGACCGATTTATCGATACTAATCTTATGATGTTTATCTTACTCTGCAAACTATTAAAGTGTCCTTCAAGCAGTGTTTATTCTCAGTGAAGTAAACGGTAAGCATTACGCATTCCTCTACTGTTGACAATACGTATGTTTCATTTACTACCAAAACCGTAAGTATTATCGCCTTTCTTCTACTTTCTATGACCTTCAATGACCTTGTGTAATAGGTCGTTGAACTCGTTTTAAGATCCTCTATCGTGATACGGAAGCAAAAACATACCGATCCATTTAAAAAAATGGATGTGACCTTCAAATGTCCGAAGTACCTCCACCTGCAAAAAAACTATTATCGCCACCCAATAGCGCCCTTCGTACTGTGCAATTTACTTTAGCAAACATTTCTGTGAAACTTATAGTTTCCAAGATATCTGAGGTGCTAATAGTTACTGCCCCACCCTGTATATATTACAAACATTGCTGATGTTACAGTTTATGTAATCTTGCGCACAACGTTGGACAGTGGACAGTATTCGACAACACGATCATGTAAAATAAGACAATAGGCGGTAGTATTTGCTGGCACGTTTTCTTTACAATCAAATTCTATTCGCACATCTATGGTAGCGCTCTTGATTGATTCGTCTGTCTCGAACAATCGATGACTACAAACGGTCCATACAACGAAAAGTTCTCCCTGTTGCAAAGCGTTTCGTAACAGTCGTATCCATAATAAGCTTTACGAAAACGTGCATACATATCAAAAAGAATAGCATATCTGTTTTTATCAAAATCAAGATTCAAGTCATCATATGGATAAAAGTCAGAGTTTAGATACAGTTTCACATTGGTCAAGTTACATTCATCGAAATTGCTTGCATCTTTAGACATGTTGTTCTTCCGACCAGTCTGCAGCGCAAAAATGACGTATCGCGGCTTCTCCAGCTGAGTTGCAGTTTTAACAGCTCATGAATGTTTTGTTGTGCTTTGCAATAATGGGTACTCGTACAGGTCCCACGAACGAAAACTCATGCTTAGGTATTGTCCGCTTTCCAAAATCCGCAACATCGATAGTTTATTCGTATCATTCAGTATAATGCGCGGCATTCGCCACTGTATCTTTAGCAATTCGATCTACGGCTCCAGCGCGGAATTTGCAATGATGCAGTTGTTATCATTGCGAGCGCGTATAAGGATGAGTTCATGTCGAGCGTTGACTACTATACGTCTGTAATCTTCGCAAAACCCCAACAGCATATTGAGCGGTACACAAAAGTTAAAGTAACCTGTCGGTATGTTTGATTGCGCGGCCCATCCAGCATTCCGTAAAATTAACGATTTGTCATATGTTGAGGACACAAATGTTTTGATGGTACTTGTTATCCCAACGTTTCTGTTACGATCGATCTCCACACCATTGAGTTCATATCGAATTTCATCAAACATAAACGCAACACAATTATTTCCGAGGAATGCATCCAACTCATTGTTTGGCTTCTTTACTATGAATCTTCCTTCAACATATAGAAAGCTCTCACATGGTAGCGTGTATAAATCCTGCTGTTGTATAGGTATTCGTATCTCATCGTTGTGTCCTAACGTTGTGTTGGCGTATGGGTCGTACGTGTGAGTCTCAATCTTGACAATGCGATCTTCAAAGATCGGTTCGCTTCCAATGTTTAAGATATTAGCCATTTCGTACAACAAAACCCAACGATTTCAGAAATTCAACATTCGATGCAGTAAGTTTTGTGGGTAATCGAATTGTCCTCTCGCGTGATGGATTTAGACAGTCAATATTCGATACAGTGTGGTGTGCAAGCGATTGAATCGTCTTCTCTTTATTTCCGCGCGTCGTCTGTTTCACTTGCTCCCCTTCGTTCAGCACAAGCATCTCCCACTACAGTCGTTGTCTCCGCAAATGCAGTCGAACGGTGACCTGTTCCCCTCGAAAACCGAGCAATTGACCGTCTTGATTCACAACGCGAATCGTCAAATCCGAAATGCTTCGTGCAGTAATCAGAAGGTAAATGATCTGTGTTGATCTTTCCGATATCTTATATCCTAGTGGAACGGTAGGCGAAAACTCATGTATCGTGTGCGCACACTTTTTGTTGGTGTAAGCGCCAGCTGTCACGTTGCATTCAATGCGAATGATATTTACATTCATTATATTAATTGATGTATCCGATTCGTGCCATTTTCGTGGTTGTAGCACCCGATTCGTTGAAAACCCCTGCAACGAGCCAATAGTATTGGGTTTGGTAAAATTTATGCTATAATTACACTTGATTTCGCTCTTCATCGTATTGTTGTTAGCTCTAAGCATCAAGGGCGGGTTCCCTTCATTATCCCATGAAAGCGATCGTTGCAAATACATGTGAATGTTGTCCAGCTCATAAGATCCCTCGGGAATAATGATTTCCTTATCATCATTATCGTAGTAAAATTTATTATTTGACAAATTTACACTCGGTATTGTGTAATATGTTTCAAAGTCCATAAGACCGAGTTCGTAATCACCATTGCTCAAATCGATGGCTGGAAAATAGCTTACTGCGAGAATACTACTTTGCCCGGTGAGCGTTAGCGTCAGCGACATATTCCAACGGATACTGGAGTTAAAGCGTACAATGATTGTCCTTAAATTGATTGTCAACTGTCAGCAGAAACTGTAAACACAGCTGTCCACAATTGCTTTGATTATAGCGCTGATAAAGCATGTGATTATACTCGATTACACTATTCTTCAAATATTGTATCAGTTCCCCGTTTTGCATATGCCACCCAATGAGTACCTGGTCCCTCAACAGTATCCAAATTTACGATCCCGCTCTCATTCCTGCGTACCCCATCTGTTGGTAAAGTATTGCGCATAAAAATATCTCTGAAATATGGAATACGCATACGCTTTGCCAGTTGCTGCAGTTGTATGTTTGTAGTTACGCCTTCAGGCATTTCAATTTTGACTTTTTTTTCCTCTTTGAGACTCCTCGCCCGCGTTTGTATGACGCGAGATAAAGTCCGTGACCTTTCATGGCGAGATTATGACGTTTCATTTCTTCTAGCTGACGCTGCATTGCCTTCTTATCGTTCACGACCTTCGCGACTCCTGTCGCCCCTCCAACCAATGAGCCGAGAACCCCCAATAATGGTAAAATCGGTAGGATACCGCCACGTTTCGCCGTTGGAAGTATTCGCTTCTTCGCAGCACTCTTTTTTTTCTTTTTCAAAACCATACCGAATTTTGTTTTGGCCTTCATAGTCGCCCAAACGTTTGTAGCAGCAGCCTTTTCCCCGAGACTGGAATCTCTCGCGGTAATGCGTCCTCGTGCTTTTGCTGCTAGGATGTTGTCAGGTGCGTGTCGTTTTACGAGATCATTATTTTGTGAATACGCTATATCATGCTCGCGGCGTCCAGCGGATTGATACCTTGATCGCCTCGCGCCAAACGTTTCTCTAAATGTGTCCCGGGACCACAAAACTGATAACCTGGAATATGTAATTCAATCGGAAGTGTGTTTATAACGCGACTTAATAGGCTTTTCCCAATGTGTGTTCTGCTGACTCGGCAGGTTATATTTGAATACTGATCGTTTCAGCTCTATGCATCGGTATAAATAGACCAGCACTCTTTCGAAAGTATCTTCATTTGTATAGTGCTGATAAAATATGCAGTTCATACGCCAATAACCTATGATCAAAGTGACTAATGTAGACAAAAATATACAGTCTGGGAAAGAGTTACGCAAACATGGAAATATGCTGCCAGCCTCTATACGTGGTATCATCTGCGGTCCATCGAATTGCGGCAAAACGAACGTGGTGATTAGTTTGTTAGAAAGTCCGCACGGTGTTCGTTGCGAAAACGTATACGCGTACTCGAAATCGTTGCAACAACCGAAATATCGATATCTAGAAAATATATTCTCATCGATAGACGAAATTGGTTATTTTACATTTTCGAATAACAGCGATGTCGTTCCGTCGAGCGATGCACTTCCGAATTCCATTTTTATCTTTGATGATGTGGCATGTGATAAGCAAAACGTGGTAAGAGAATACTTTGCAATGGGTAGGCACTCGGACGTTGACTGTTTCTATCTTTGTCAGACATATGCAAAGATACCGAAGCATCTGATATGCTACAACGCGAACCTGCTGATCATGTTCAAACAAGATGGTACAAATCTAAAACATGTATACAACGATGATGTTAACACTGACATGTCATTTGAGAATTTCTGCAAATTGTGTACCGCTTGTTGGCAAGAAAAATATGGATTTGAAGTGATTGATAAAGACAGCGCATTATGGAATGGTCGCTATAGAAAGGGATTTAATGACTTTGCAATATCATAACATGCTTAGTTATTTCCGATACGTTGACAAAGCAATGTTCCAACATGTGCAACAATATTGACGATTGTGAGAGGATGACGAAATAGAATGCGAGAACGAGTGATTTGATTCGCAAAAAGTATCGTGAATTAAAAACTGGTAAAATTGAGGAAGAGATTGCACTGGAAAACACTTTAAGCCTGTTACTGAACCGCTGAAAGCAATTGTCGACAACGTGACAAAAAATTATGATCTATAGAATAATACAGATATCGGAAGTGAACCATTTTCCACTCCGAATATCAAGGAATCGGATAAAACACAATCAAATTACTGGTTAAATCTTTCGAAACCATCAAAAATAAAAAACCAAGATTAAGCAGTTTACTCGATATGAATCCCATGATTTCTACACCGGCCTCTACATCGATTAAGACGGTGCCAACAATAAAAAGCTCAGCAAGGTTAAGCAGATTACCCGATACGAATCTGATGACCTCTACAACGATTAAGATAGTACCAACATTAAAAACCTCAGCAAGATTAAGCAGTTTACCTGGTATGAATACGATGACCTCTATACCGATTAAAACAGCACCAGCAACAAAAAGCTTAGGAAACGAAGATACTTTTGGATGTCCAAAAAGCTTAGCAAACGAAGATGTTTTTGAAAGCCCAAAAAGCAGTTTCTCAACGTCTGTTCGAAGTCGGTTGCAAGCGTCGGAAGGTGAAGAAACGTTGCGGAATCACCTAGGTTCGCTGAGTCAAAAATACATCGCGCCTGTATTACGTGGAGACATAGAGGTTGGTATGGATCATGTGTATGGTGTTTATCTCGGTAATGATAGACCGATGCTCGGTAATAAACATGTTGATGTGGACAATGCCGATAACATAATTATCGATGGCATACGATATTCTGGTACACCCGGCCTTTATGAATTGATATTTAAGAATATTCCAGATAACGACATTTATACTGAATGATGAATGCAAATATAGGGACATACTGCTGACAACGAGTGCACATAAGCACAAGCATGATTCGTATGGTAAAACATTAGGCAACAGAGGATACAAGTATAACTATATAATCAAACCTTTATTGAAAGTTAGAAAAGTTGGAAAAGGGTACCAAGCTCGATGAGATTAACCAGCAACAAGATTGATTACGTTTACTGGAATGATCCTAACGAACTCGTAGATCAGCTTCGATTGCTCGAGGCTTCGCGTCAAGCCGGTCACAATGCTCACGACAATGAGATGCTATCGATTATCGAGGAACTTCGCGAGGCAGAGCTCATTATAAATTAAGCTGCACTTTGACGATACAGTCAATCATTATCAAAATGCCAATCAACAAGTTTGGGTCATCGTTTGGAACAATGGAATCATACTATCGCTGGAATGGAGTAGTGAGAAATTATGTGCGCAACAACGCTCTATGTATTGTCGGTGTCGATTATGATGCAAAGTCGCAAGACCTACGACGCAAGATTCGTCGAGTAGCACCACCTGTAGAGGATGGCAACGTTATCAACAAACTATACTTGCAAGAAAACATGACAATTATAAAAAATCGACAAGATGAATTCGACAAGAAGATGATCATGTTTCAAGATTACGTTCAGAGTTTGAAAGATCAACTGAACCACTTGGAGAGGGATATTATCGAATTCCGAAATCAAATGCATCAATAGCTGGACATTGGGACGTTGGAACGTTGGGACGTTGGGACGTTGGGACGTTGGGACATTGGGACGCTGGGACGTTGGGACGTTGGGAGGTTGGAACGTTGGGACGTTGAAATGTTGGGACGTTGAGATGTTGGGGCATTGAGGTGTTGGGATGTTGGGGGCGTTGGGGCATTGAGACGTTGAACATTGATTGATTGATAAGACGTGTGCGGTAGGTCTTCGCATTAGTGGCGAGTCGTACATGGCCGAGAAGAAAACCTCCAGTACCGAGAAACGATGTCTTGTGGAAGAATTGCATGCTCCGGCGAGAAGGCATTTTCCTCGAAGACGCGTCATAGTACATGGATACGACGACCAATGGCAAGCGGACGTGGTCGAGATGCGACCTTACACGCGATATAACAGAGGCTTCCATTACATACTCACTGTTATCGATGTGCTGAGTAAGCATACGTGGGCTATACCCCTCAAAACCAAGAATGAAAATGAAGTTTCTACAGCGATCGGGAAGATAATCCGAGACAGTGGGAGGTATCCGAAAAATTTGCAGACCGACAAATGATAGGAATTTTACAACGCAAATATGCAAAAATTTTTGTCAAAATACACCATAAATCATTATTCAACGTATTCGGTGATGAAGGCGTCAGTCGTCGAGCGGTTCAATCCTACACTCAAAAACGATATGTGGAAACTGTTTACGCTTAATGGAAATTATAAATGGATCGATTCGCTGCAGTATCTCATATCAAATTACAACGCGCGAAAGCATCGAACTATCGCTATGCGACCAATTGATGTTACACCAACAAACGCTGCTAAGCTCTTAAGAATGGTGTATAATCATTTAAAAATTGCCGCTCCTGCACGATTCAAGGTAAGAGATGCAGTACGCGTGAGCAAATTCTAGACAGTTTTTGGAAAAAGTTACACTCCGAATTGGAGCACTGAAATATTTACAATCACCGAGGTACAGAAAACTAATCCTGCAATGTATCTGCTGAAAGATGTTCATGAAAAACCAATTGCTGGAGTATTCTACGAACACGAGTTGCAACGCGTTGCAAACTCCGACGTGTATCTAGTTGAAAAAGTATTGCGTAAGAAGGGGAACAACCTGTACGTAAAATGGTTGGGGCTCAATAACTCGCACAATTCGTGGATCCATAAAAGTAATGTTTTGTAACATAATTATTCATTGCTTTAATAAGTATATCATATGTTTAAATCATCAAAACATGGTATCTAATTTCTTTCCCACGGTAAGGGTCTCCATATATATATTTGTTTAAATATTTGCATAATGCCGAGCGATTGTCCTCGGCCGCGATTACCGTTAATCCTGTTAACGTACAATTCGAAGGAGATTATCTCTAATAGGATTTGTACAGCAAACAGTGATAGAAAAACGCGTGTATTACTAGTTTTTCTGGCATCGGTAACGGCTCATTACCTTCGATTCGAGTGTGCTAACGGTGTTGATGACATCAGTGCCGTGAGAGAGTAGTGCGCTAAGAATCAGACGGAGAAAGACTGCCGAAATTTAGACAGCGCCGCGTAACGACTAATTAGAGTAACGCGGCCGCGTCTTCGGCTGTCAATCCGCGCAGTCCTACGTAGACTTCCAACTAGAGCAGATCGGCTCCCGATTGCACTCGAACGGAAAGATTTACAAAAGGAAAGTTCGAATTGTTTGATATTCAGAACGATTCTGCCTGTAGTTAAAGGGTGCAAAGAGTAGATGTTCAGTCTGGTGCGGGTCCACTGATTGACCTCGCACAGCTGAGAATTCGATAAAACTCGAGAAAAATGTGGAAATAATTCGCCTTTTCCTTGACAAACGGATCGGTTTAGATTCGGTCAAGTACGCCCCGGAATCTTGTATGGGATTTCCCAAATCGAGATTCCACGAAATCAGTCCTGCGACAGGAGATCGAGAAAATACACCAGCAAGGTGTTCGATATCCTGTGGAGTGATCGAGAATATACACCAGTAAGGTGTTGGATCCCTCCGTGCAGAATTGAGCGGTCGTCTCGATCGTATAAACGATCGAGGCATAAGAAAGTTGGCAAAAATTACGCTTCAATTTTCTTGTGATTACCGCCAGGCTGAGGAGACACCAAAGGAAGGCACCTACGTGGTGAACCATCCAGGTGGGTCCATTGTAGTCGGGTCGACGTCCACAAAGGGCGTCTGACTTTTCCGGTCTGCGAGTCCTTACTCCTACAGATCCCGCCGGTGTAACGTTTAGAGGAGCACCTGTGCGGAGAAGTAACGGAGTCGTGGGTCAGGCCCCCACGTGGTTCGAATACTGCTAAGTGCAACGAATAGATGTGCAACGTGCAGTGAACCACGTGCAGTCGGGCTCCGTAGTGCAACCCCTGACCAATAAGTCGTCTGTTGAAGCAGCCAAGAGCAGCCACAGTTCGACGGTTGGGCTGTTGCACTGCACTGCGTTTCGGCGCATATACTCAGTGGACAGACTCACGGGAAAAGTGCATTTGGAGCCTTACAACCTCCACTTGCAATCCCGTCCACAAGGTAATCGACTGCAAACGGCGTAGATAAGGAATTTATTCTTTATCAAAAGCCAAAATTATAAATACAGTCCACTAGCGAGCTCGTATATTACGAGCGAGCGTAATTCTCCGCTCCTATACATTCGATTCCCGAAGCCAGGAGCGTGAGGACACAAACGCGGCATAGATACGTATAACGTGTTTACGTGTGTCTAACACATAGCCGTGTTTTTCTGATTATAGGAACCTTGGCCTACCTCAAACCGGCGAGTTCGGCGACCGGCAGAGACGAGGCAGGCAACGTCCCAGCACGATTATAGGCAATCATAATTTATTTTTTGGTTTTCGATTGTTATTTTTATTTCAATTTTACGTTTGTAATAAAAGGTCGGCGTAGAAGGCCGACGAAAAGAAAACCAGACGTCCGTAATAATTTTCCCTGAGAACTCCTATACCTCTATCCGGACCTCGTCGTTAGAAGCATCAGCTTTTTAACAATATTACAGAATTCTTTGTCTGTGAATGCAGTGTATACGTTTTGCAGAAGTTGCGTTTTTGCACGTGTTCAGTGTAATCTAAAACGCCTTGCAAAAAACGTAGCACTATTCGTAGAAGAAGAACATGCGACATAAAATAAGAAGATGAACAGCGTGTTCGTAAAATGAGTAGAACCCAATAGCTCGCACAATTCGTGGATCCCATAAAAATTATTGGGAACAGTGTGAACGTAAAAATGATCTATGTCGCGAAGAATATTATTTGGTTGCATCATTCTGCGAATGTAATGTTATACGCTTTGCAGAAGTTGCATGTTTAGACATGTTCAAGGTAATCTAAAAGATAATTTTTGTAAATGTTGCACTTTTCACAGAAGAAGAACGCGTGATATAGAAAGAAAATTCCTTCCCCCCCCCCCCACAAATGATCTATATCGCGAAGAATATTATTTATTTGCATCATCCTGCGAATATAATGTTATACTGTTTGCAGAAGTTGCACGTTTAGACGTGTTCAAGGTAATCTAAAAAACATTTTTGCAAAAGTTGCACTTTTCGCAGAAGAAGAACACGTGATATAAAAAATTCCTCCCCCCACTACGCGCCACCCGCTTCCTCTGGTACATATGATGCAACGTTGCATTTAAGTGCTGCACAATATTCAGACTCGTTTGATAGTATCGTCGTGAAACATTATCTATTGAATTCTACGTTCACATTTTTCTGAAAAAATGAATTATTGCATTCCTTGCGATACAGCATGCACAAGTAATGAGTAAGTATTATTATCACCATTTTCTCTTATCCATTTTTTCTTATCATCATTACTTATTGTCATTATTTACCTTTTATTCTTTATTTACTTTTCTACATGTAACAGTAGCAAGAAACAGCGTTCAACGCCTCATATACTGGGAAGGAGGTTTGCCCTCACATCCACAGCATACAAGTATTTGGATATTGCAATCGGTGTAGGACGTGTATCCACCGTGGAAATTATTCTTGGCGATACTCGAGGAAATACATTGTTGCTGTTTTACTCAACATGGATGGTGTTTATTCAGAAACGCGAGGATATCAAACAACATGTGCTATCCGCTCCTTCTCCAATATCGTTATCAATTTGTTATTTGGTGCTTACAGTTGTTGCAATGCGTGATATGAACATTGTACAAGTGAAATTACATGATGCTTGCATGTATATGAAACAGTCAACTCTATTATTTTTATTCGAACTGGGACAATGCATCGAGCATGCATATTCGTAGCTATGCCAAAATACGCACTATATTGGTGAGAAATACCAAGAATTTACAAATATTTTAAAACGGAATAGTATTATGCGTAAACGTGAGGCTGACAAAATCCTTCGTGAATATTACGACAAAAATTCGCCTGTAGATTGCGAGCTGTTGGCATATGTGCTGGATAACATTTTATATGATGCTATTAATAATTAAAAATAGGAAACTATAACTAATTTTGTGGAATAGAATTACACAATTTATACTCGCACTGAATTTTGATAAAAAATTAAATATACCACTTTTTCGAAATAGTCAAAAGGCGCCTAATTTCTTTCCCCACCTCCTCTTTATCGACTTCTGATAATTACCTCTGATAATTACCACTTCTTTTTACCAGATGCATCTAATTTCTCTTCCCTTCTCTTCTTATCGATACCGGGCAATTACCCTCTTTCTTTTTTACTAACCTCTGCTAATTACCAACCGTTAATACCAATTATCGATCGTTGATACTAATTACCGACCATAGATACTAATTACCAACCATAGATACTAATTACCGACCATAGATACTAATTACCGACCGTAGATACCAATTATCGGCTGTCGGTAATAGCTGCCGACCCCCACTCCGACTGTCGGACCCCCCCCCCCCCCCCCAACCCCTTGGCGGCTCGCGACGGACTCTCCCCACTCCGACGCGGAGGCCCCTCCCCCACCCCCTCACCCTCATCCCCCCTGCATCTCCCTCGGAGACCCTTGTCCAGTACTCTCCTTTCTCACCTACTTGGCGGCAGGGGGCGGTCGAGTTGCCGCGCATAGAGGAGGGGGCCGCCCGGCTCGGGGGATTAAACGCAAATATTTGCGACGCGGCGATGCCCCGGGTCGGGCGGGCTTCTCCTCGCCGGGCGGTGTACTGGTGGTCGGCCGCGATCGCAGAATTGCGCGTCGCGAGTGTGCGCGACCGACGCCAGTACACCCGCGCGCGGCGTTGTCTACGAAGAGACGATGGCGTGGCACAAGCGAGGGCAGATGACCTGTATGAGTCATACCGTACGGCTCGGGTTGCTCTGCAGGTCATCATCAAACGGGCCAAAACCCGGGCATAGAAGGAGCTCCTCCAGAGCCTCGACGCCGATCCTTGGGGGCGCCCGTACAAAGTGCTGCATAATAAGCTCCGCCCGGGGGCGCGCCCTGTCACCGAGTGTCTTGATCCCCGACTGCTGGAGGACATGGTCAATACTGTCATCCCAATTGGGGAGGGAGGACCACGTCCTCCGGCGGCGTCGGCTCCCTCAATTGAGTGGGGGGCCGAGCTGTTGGTCACGCAGGGGGAGCTGGCCCCGGCCATCAAACGGCTCGAGGCGCGTAACACAGCCTCGGGGCCGGATGGTATGCCCGGCCGGTTTTGGGTTTTGGCCCAGGGCGTCCTTGGGGCCGATATCAGGCGGTTGTTTGACCGATGCCTGAGGGACGGGCGATTCCCCCCCTAGTTGGATAGTGGCGAGGATGGTCCGGAAGGTGATTCGGCCCGCAGTCTCCCTCCGCATACCGGCTCAGCTGTCTCCTCGATGAGGTGGGCAAGCTGCTCGAGCGGGTCGATCGACGATCGACGCGATAGGTCGCGTGAGGGCCATCTCGGAGTCGGCCGTCTCCCGGAGAGGGGTGGCCTTGGCGGTATCCGTCGATATTGCCAACGCCTTTAAGAACACCCCTGGGAAGAGATAAGGAGGGGGCGCGAAGATCATAGGGTCCCTCCTTATCTCAGGGCAGTCGTCGGGGATTACCTCTGTGGCAGGTGTATCGAGTATCCCGGCCGGGATGGTGATATGCGGAGAGAGGTGTACTGCGGCGTTCCACAGGCGTCGGTCCTCGGGCTACTCCTGTGGAACGTCGTGTACGGTAAGGTGTTGCGGGCCGACCTCCCCAACGGCGTCAGCGCCGTGTGTTATGCAGATGACACAGGTGTGTTGGGCCGTCGGGGCGCACTGGGGGGGGCCAAGTATCTCGCGGAGGTGGAGGCGTAGCGCGTCGTCGGCCGGAGCAGGGGGATAGGGATGAAGGTGGCGGTCCATAAGGCCGAGGTGAGAGCGTTCCATTCACCTCGGCAAGATCCGCCACACACCCCCACCCCCGCTGATCCGGGTGGGTGAGGCTGACATCGAGGTGAAGCCTCACATGTGGTACCTGGGGTTGATCCTCGATAGCCACTGGCGCATCGAAGAGCATTTCCGCTGCCTGGTTCCCCGGTTGACGAGGATGGTCGCGGCTTTAGGCCGAATCCTACACAACCTAGTAGGCCCGGCGGGCCGAGTTCGCCGCCTCTATGTGGCAATGGTACAGTCCGTCGCCCTTTAACGGGGTCCCCGACTGGGCGTACGACCTGGCGGCCTCCCGGCGCAGCATGACGATGCTGCGTCGGATGCAGAGGCGGATGGCGTTGCGGGTCGTCCGCGGGTACCGCACCGTGTCTCATGAGGCGGCGACGGTTCTTGCGGGGATGCCGCCAATGGACCTCCTCGCGCAGTCGCACGCGGTTCTGTATCGTCACCGCGTCGACCGTCGCGCGGGGGTGGGGGCGGTCCCGGAAGTGACGGATCCTGCTTGGGGCGATATGAAGCGCCAGGCCTGGCAGTTCGCGATGCTTGCGTGGCAGGGGCGGTTGCTCTGCCAACCGCGGACACCGGACAGTCGGGGCTGTTCGGCTACTCCTGAGTGTGTGGCTGGACAGAGGCTATGGAAGCCTCACTTACCGGACGGCACAGTTGTTCACCGGGCATGGCAGCCTCGGGAGATATCTGTGCCGGATTGGGAAGGAACCGGCGGCGCGTTGCTGCCACTGCGACGCTGAGCAGGACACGGCGGATCATACCCTGGAGGTATGCCCCGCGTGGGAGGGGGAGCGCCGTGTCCTAGTCGGCGTCGTCGGGCGGGATGTCTCGCTGCCGGGCGTGGTGCGCGCCATGCTCGGCAGCGAGGAGAAGTGGAGGGCCGTGGCCTCCTTCTGCGAGAACGTAATGTTGCAGAAGGAGGCCGCGGGGAGGGAGCGCGAGCTTCAGCGGCGCGCTGAAGCTCGCGCTCGTGCGGTGGCCCGAGGTCGTCGCCCGGTCGCGAGGCGTCGCGGGCGGCCGCCTCGGCGTGGCGGATGACCTAGGCTGGGAGGGGGGTCCTGAGGGGACCCTCCTCCCGCCAGGCGGCGCCGGGTCGGCCCGGTTGGGGGTAGGAGTGCCACCCCCTACCGGTCCGACGCAAGGGGAGGCACCCTCGGCGGTCTGGTGCGGCCATGAACGCCCGGCCGCCGAGGGGTGGAAACGGGGTCGCGGGCGGTTGCGAGTTGGGGCTCGCAGCCGCCACTAAACGCGGCCCCGGGACGGATAGCGGCGGGATGGAGTGGCCCCGTCCCGCCGCTATGAGGCAGTATGAGGCAGTGTGTCTACTGGGGGGACCGATTGTCCCCCCGGGGGATGGGCGCGAAAGCGCGGGCACGGGGAGGATACCGGAAGAATGCTTCGAGCGATTCCCGGTATCCTCCCAAAGCGTGCCGAAGGGTCACCGTGGGGTTTTTAGTGGGTAGGTCCCGCGCCTGTCGTTGTACGGGCGCGGGGAATCCCACACACCCCTCCCACCTCTCCCCAAGGAGGTGGGAGGGAGTCTTTCGAAGATTTTCCCCACGACAAAAAAAAAAAAAAAAAAAAAAAAAAGTAAGCTAGTAAGCAAGCAGTAAGCTAGTAAGCAAGCGGTAAGCTAGTAAGCAAGCGGTATCTATGAAGCAACCTGTGAGCTAGTAAGCGAGCTGGGAGCTAGTAAGCTAGCAGGAAGCTAGTATGCGGGCAGGGAGCTAGTAAAGAAGCAGTATGGTAGTAAGCAACAGGTAAGCTAGTAAGCACGCAGCAGGCTAGTATGGAAAGAATCATCGAGTAAGGAAGTAGTATGATAGTTAGCACACAGTAATCTAGTAAGCAAGCAGTGAGCTGGTAGACTAGCAGGAAGCTAATAAGGAAGCAGTTAGCTTGTAAGAAAGTAGCATGCTAGTAAGCAAGCTGTAAGCTAGAAAGCAAGCAGTGAGCTAGTAAGCGAGCAGGAAGCTAGTGAGCAGATGGAGTGGCCCCGTCCTGCCGCTATGAGACAGTGTGTCTACCGGGGGGACCGTTTGTCCCCCCCGGGGATGGGCGCAAAGCGCGGACACGGGGAGAATACCGGAAGAATGCTTCGAGCGATTCCCGATATCCTCCCAAATCGTGCGGAAGGGTCACCGTGGGGTTCTTAGTGGGTAGGTCCCGCGTCGGTCATTCTACGGGCGCGGGGAATCCCACACACCCCTCCCGCCTCTCCCCAATGAGGTGCGTGTGAGTCTTTCGAAGATTTTCCCCACGACAAAAAAAAAAAAAGAAAAAGTAGCTAGTGAGGAAGCAGTATGCTAGTAAGCAAGAGTTAAGCTAGAAAGCAAGCAGCAATTTAGTAAGCAAGCGGTAAGCTAGAAAACAAGCAGTGAGCTAGTATGCGAGCAGGTAGTTAGTAAGGAAGCAGTATGCTAGTAAGCATGCAGTAGGCTAGTAAGCAACCAGTAAGCAACTAAGCAAGCTGTGAGCTAGTAAGCGAGGAGGAAGGTAGTACGGAAGCAGTATGCTAGTAAGCAATCAGTAAGCTGGTAGGAGACTAGTAAGCTAGTAAGCAACCAGCAGGCTAATAAGGTAGCATTTAGCTAGTAAAAAAGCAGTATGCTAGTAAGGAAGCGGTAAGGTAGTAAGCACGTAGTAAGCTTGTAAGCAAGCAGAGAGCCAGTAAGCGAGGAGGAAGGTAGTAAGTAAGCAGTAAGCTAGTAAGCAGGCTGTGAGCTTGTAAGCAAGCAGAAAGCTAGTAGGCAAGCAGTGAGCTAGTAAGCGAGCAGAGAGCTAGTAACAAAGCAGTAGTCTAGTAAGCTAGCAGTATGCTGTTCAGAAAGCTGTTAGCTAGCGAGGAAGTAGTAAGCTAGTTAGGTAGCAGTAAGCTAGTAAGGGAGCAGTGAGATGGTAAGGAAGCAGTAAGCTAGTATGCATGCAGGAATCAAGTAGGGGTGCAGTATGCTAATAAGATAGCAGTAAGCTAGTAAGCAACCAGTAAGCTAGTAAGCAAGCAGTAGGATAGTAAGAAAGCACTTTGCTAGTAAGAAACCAGTGGGCTAGTACGCGAGCAGGGAGCTGGTAATCAACCAGTAAGCTAGTAAGGAAGCAGCAGGCTAGTAAGAAAGCACTTAGCTAGTAGAAAAACTGTATGCTAGTATGGAGGATTTATCTTTGTGATAGATTTCCCCTATCGCTTACCGCAGAAAGAAGAAAGAATAATTTGTTGAAACGGTATAATGTGTAAGACACGGAGGCGACAAAATATATGGAAGACTTTTCTCCGCGGTCAGGGTTGTCGCACGACTAACTTCAATCCGTGAAAAATCCCGGCTATATGTGCGTCGCCAAATGGTCGGCAAACGTATTAATTGCATGACATGACCTGGGCCGGAGTGGAACAGAGAAAAATCGAGAAGATTATTTCTATTCTCAACACTCCCACTTATTTTGAATGTCCGCTAATATTTAATTTTTTTCTCGGATTGCAAAACGGTTGCTTTTGCAAAGGCTTAGTAAAGATATCAGCCAATTGTTCTTTCGTTTGAACATATCTAATTTCTACTTCTCCGCGATTAGCGACATCACAAGTAAAATGGTACTTTATATCGATGTGTTTCGAGCGCTTATGGTTTTCGGACTATTAGCAATTTTTATGGCCGCTTGGTTATCAACGAAAACAGGGACGATATTGCACACAACATCCAATTCATTCAACATACGACGTAACCAAACCGTTTCTTTCACGCCGTGAGCTAACGCGATATATTCCGACTCAGCGGTCGAAAGGGCAACGACCTTTTGCAATTGACTGGACCACAAAATTGGTCCACTATTCAAAATATAGACAAATCCACTCCTAGATCTTCGAGTCTCTGAGCATCCGGCATAATCAGCATCCGTGAATCCCGAAATATCAAGCGAACTCCCACTATTTCCGTAAACTATTCCGTGATCATGTGTTTCATTTAAATAACGCATTATTTTCCTTACCGATTGCCAATGAGTGTCGTCGTATGAACTCAAAAATTGACTTGCGTAATTGACCGCAAATTCGATATCTGGGCGACAAACTCGTGCAGCGAATAATAACGAGCCTATTGCCTCACGAAACGGTATTTTACTCTCAGTCGCAGGTGTTTGTTTTTGCAAGGGCATACCTGGCTCCGCAGGTACACTTGACGGATTTGCTTGAAGCATATTAAAGGTCTTTAATATTTTCTTAATATAGCCCGGTTGAGAAATTTTTGAGAGTCGTCGTTCGCGATCGCGTTTAATCTCGAAACCGAGAAACCACCTTCTGGTGTAGGAATCATCTTTCTTTCGTCTTCAATTCCGAACTTGATTATTGTATCGGTTTCGGCACTGGGCAGGGCATTTTCGTTGAAGGTTATGTCACTGCTTATTGAAATTTTCTTCAATTTATTATCCGAGAATTTATAATTAGTAGACTCCCCATCGTAACTGACGAATATGACCTGTCTGCTTTTTGGGTCGAATTTTTGCCGTCTTTCCTTCGGCACGTTCAGGTAAGCTACGGATCCAAACACCTTTAAATGTTTTATATCAGGTTTGCGTTTAAACCACTTCTCGAACGGAGTAATCGTCTCCCATGGCTTTAGGATGGTCCGATTCAGCAGTTAGCACGCGGTGTCTACTGCTTCTGCCCATAATTTTTGATCCATGTTCTTTGCGTGAATCATAGAACGTGCACTTTCAATGAGCGTACGAATTTCGCGTCCAGTGCGACCATTCTGCTCATAAATGTATGGTGACGAGCATTCGTGGATTATACCTTTTTCCTCTAAAAAGGTCCGGAGCTGGCTGCAGGTGTACTCTGTCCCATTGTCCGAGCGCAGGACTTCGATTCTCGTTCCTGTCTGCGTCGATACGAATGCCCGAACTCCTTAAATTTGCTGAATACTTTTGATTTATGGCTCATGAAGTATACCTTCTTGTAGCAGGTACTCTCGTCCTTAAATGGTAAAAAGAACCGCGTGTTGCTTAGTGAGATTATGTTTATAGGGCCACAGACATCGATATGAATTTTCTCCCCTGGCCCGTAATTGTCTTCAACCCCGATGCTTGGATGCGGTCTTCGGGACTGCTTGCCCATAATACATCCTTCACAAAAAAACTTTGTCAAATTGTCCTCTTCAATTCCATGGATGCCGAGTTCTTCACACGTGTGTATTACGGCGCGCTCATTTACGTGTCCCATTCGCTCATGCCAAAGCTTTAATTTTTCCTGGCCATCTGCTAATATCACCGCTTTACAGTCAATGGACACTTTCACTTTGAAACATATTTTAAACAGTTTTCCGTGCGGTATTCCACGTGCGGCGAGTTTTCCTTTACTATCGCTAACTTCACATTTGTTTTCAAACGAATGAAAAGAGTGCCGTTTTTTGTTCACGGAGCCTATAGAAAACAAACTACACTTTAGTTCAGGTACATAGAGCACATCTTGTACTTTGCGTTTGTATAGCACTCCCTCAAGCACTTCTTGGATATTAATTGTTCCGATGCCAGCCGCTAAAATGATACGATCATCCGCTACTTTAACCGCATGACCATTTAAATTCGGCTGCAATGCCGAAGAATAGTCTTTCTGGAAAGTCATATGCATTCCGGCACCGGAATCCGCAATCCACACGTCACTGTTACTTTCACTTGGGCATTTATATGTTACAACAATGTCACACACCAACTCTGGCGCATTTCTCGCTGAACTGTCCGATGATTTTCCAGCTTGATTTTTTGGACATTCACGTGCCCAGTGGCCTTTTTCTTTGTAGACTCCACACCGCGTTCGTTTTTCCAGCTCCTCGATATCCTTCTTTGAGCGTTTCTTTTTCTTTGCGTCGTTCAGGGACGTCTTTTGAACACGAAGTGCGAGCGTCGACACTTCATCCTCAGCAAAACGCCTGTCTTCCTTGATCAGTTTGCTGATTAAGTTCGTTTTCGTTTTTTCCGTAGCAGGAGTGCATTCCCACGTGTGACGAAAAATGGAGAACTTCGCGGGTAAACTGCGCAGCAGTTTTGCCATGACAGCTTTGTCCGACGGTTCCTCACCCGCATCCTGCAGACGCCTGCAGATGCTCTCCAGTATCTCCGAATGATCTGCAATGGGCTCCTCTACATTAACGCGAAAATTATAAAACTGCTCCCAGGCAATTTGTGCAGCGTCTTCACTTGCATATCTGTACAGGTCCCTCAGCTTGTTCCACATTTCCTTTGCAGTGGAGCAGTTGTACAAATTGCGGCGAAGACTTGGGGCGATTGTACTCAGTCTAATCGTTTTTACCTGCGCTGATTTTTGAACGTGCACTTTAAGCTCTGTTGCCTTGTCTTCTGCAGGTTTTACTATTGTACCATCTTCGAAACCAAGCAAACCCTTTGTTTGTAGCGCAATCACTACTTCAAATTTCTAGATGGAGTAGTTAGTGCCGTCCAGTTTCACGATTTCCATTCCAACTTCATGTCAGACATTGCAAAGATGTCACTTACACAATTGGTACCCAGTAAAAAAAACGTTTATTCACCTAGACAGCGTGGCTTACCAACAAACAAATTCTTTCTAGTAAGCGCAGTGGACGCGTGCTAGGCCCATAAACAATTAAGCATCTATCTTTGTGATAGATTTCCCCAATCGCTTACCGCAGAAAGAAGAAAAAATAATTTGTTGAAACGGTATACGGTGTAAGACACGGAGGCGACAAAATATATGGAAGACTTTTCTCGACGGTCAGGGTTATCGCACCACTAACTTCAAACCAAGAAAAATCCCGGCTATATATGCGTCGCCAAATGGTCGGCAGACCTATTGGTTTTATGACATGACCTGGGCCGACGTCGAACAGAGAAGAATCGCGAAGATTCGGAAATACAAAATATATCTATTCTCAACAGCTAGTAAGCAAGCAGTAAGCTAGTAAGCAACAAATAAGCTAGTAAGCAAGCAGTAAGCTGGTACGAAACCAGTTAGCTAGTAAGCAAATAGTAAGCTAGTAAGCAAGCAGTAAGCTAGTAAGCAAGCAGTAAGTTATTAAGTAAGCAGCAAGCTAATAAGCAAGCACATTGCTAAAAAGCGAGCAGAAGGCTAGTAAGAATGCAACTAGCTATTAAGCAAGCAGTATGCTAGCAAGCAAGCTGTAAGCTAGTAAGCGAGGAGGAAGCTAATAAGCAAGCAGTTAGCTAGGGAGCAAGCAATAAGCTGGTATGAAACCAGTTAGCTAGTAAGCAAGCAGTGAGCTAGTAAGCAAGCAGGAAGCTAGTAAGCGAGTAGTGAGCTAGTAAGGAAGCAGTGATCTAGTAGGCGAGGAGAAAGCTAGGAAGCAAGCAGTGAGCTAGTAAGCAAACTGTAAGCTAGTAAGAAAGCGGTTAGCTGGTGAGAAAGTGGTATGATAGTTGTTTAAATATCGCATGAGTCCGAGACGGAGAAACTCGGCCGCGATGCCCGTATCTATATTGAATTCGCGTAATTCTAGATGGTTGTGCTGACGTGGAAATTTTCCATCGTCCAGATTAGTATACCGCGGCTATTTACGTGTTTTTTCAAGCGAGCTTCACTGAAATTCTCGAGTTTTGGAACAAATTCTAGGAATTGTGTTGTTGGCGCTGAGAAAGAGAGAGAAAAGAGATCTATCGGAAAAAGATCGATAGACGAAACGCAGCAGCGCGACGCCGTGGCCACGCGGCGTGTAACAGCCCGGGCCCAGCAACGCGAGGCGTAGCTACCCGGTTCTGCGCTTGCGCGACGGAGCCGGACACGGCCGTCGCTTCTTGCAGATCGTCACGGTTTATTCTTGAGCCGTCGGCTATCGAGAGCGGAACTTGTGACGGTCGCGTTCCCATTTCCCTACGAGCTCCGAGGAGGATGAGTCGATCTCGCTCCTCGTAATAGAATCAGTTTGCGGACAAACAATTTATTGGAAAATCTCGTCATAGCGACTGGAGATTTTCCCCAGAAAAAGGACAATCTGCCTGACGTTGCAGCGATCGCAAGGCACGCCGAGTGTGAAGCGATCGTAGACGCAGGATTGTGATTGAACGTTGCAGTTCATGGATGCGACTGCGACGTTGGAGATTCGGTGTGGATCGCCTTGAGTCTTTTATCAATTATCCGGTTAGAGCTACTGGAAGGCTGATACCGACATACTGATATCACCTAGTGGTAGTTCACCGTTCGTAGAGGTCATACGAAACCCACTGGAACCACCCGTCCTGTGTACCAGTGAGAGTACACCGACAGGTGGGATGGAAAGTTTCAACGACCAAGATTAGAGCTATACGGCGTAGGAGCAACCGGAAAATAGATATTCAGGAAGAATATCACTTCGTGGTGCTCTCCGTGCATCGGGCGTCGGAGAACCCGCTCCAATATACCGTTGTGAGGGGACAATAAGTAGAGCTTAAGCGTACGGTGGAGCAAAGGGTTCAAAGAGCCTTCCTTCCATCGCTACACCCACTACCAGCTGTGAGTCGACCACACTGGGCTGTGAACGTAGGGTGGTTGGAATTGCAGGGGATTGAGTCCTGAACCGGTGAGCCGCAGGCCAGTCCCTCGTAACATAGGAGCCTCCGTCGAGGTAGCCACGGCTGGCTGCCGGGCGTTCCTTTGATGAAGCAATCGCCGGCTTGGCAACCACGTGAGCTACCGCAGGTCGCTCATGAGGGGCAGCTGACGAGGGAGCCGAACCAGGACAAGATGCCCTCTTGCGTGGGTGGTGTAGAAACGCCACCCGCACGGGAAGCGTGCTCGCGGGATATAGTCTCTTGGAGCCATATAACCTCCATTTGGTTTCCCGTCCGTGGCATTCCGAAGAGAACCCGGTAGAACGGAGAAAAGCTCGTCTACCCGGTTGTGCGCGTCGGTGAGATCATAGGAAACGAATCGCATCGACCAGAAATATAAGAATATACAGTCCACTAGCTAGAGCGCTAGATAGCTAGCCCGCTCTCCCCTCCAAGCACACCAGACTGTCGCTGGAGCGCTAGAAACAACTGACGAGCGCGCGATTGTTGACTTGTCCGCTAGAGTATTTATTAGGCATATTCTTTTGTTACAGAAAGCCTCCGCAGCAATAGAAACAGGAGACAAAGAAAGAGGAGACGAGGCCGCAGTAGGAGCCGTAGTCAGTTTTTTTTAGTTTCTAGTTTTAGTTCTAATTTCTGAAAAGTTCATTTATATTTTTTGTAAAATAAAGACTTTATTGAAAAACTTGTAACAATTTCTCTCCCTGTCTGTTTCCTCATCCGCACCCACGTTAAAGTCCCTTAGTACTTTTTTTTTTTTTTTTTTTTTTTTTTTTTTTTGTCGTGGGGAAAATCTTCGAAAGACTCCCTCCCACCTCCTTGGGGAGAGGTGGGAGGGGTGTGTGGGATTCCCCGCGCCCGTACAACGACAGGCGCGGGACCTACCCACTAAAAACCCCACGGTGACCCTTCGGCACGCTTTGGGAGGATACCGGGAATCGCTCGAAGCATTCTTCCGGTATCCTCCCCGTGCCCGCGCTTTCGCGCCCATCCCCCGGGGGGACAATCGGTCCCCCCAGTAGACACACTGCCTCATAGCGGCGGGACGGGGCCACTCCATCCCGCCGCTATCCGTCCCGGGGCCGCGTTTAGTGGCGGCTGCGAGCCCCAACTCGCAACCGCCCGCGACCCCGTTTCCACCCCTCGGCGGCCGGGCGTTCATGGCCGCACCAGACCGCCGAGGGTGCCTCCCCTTGCGTCGGACCGGTAGGGGGAGGCACTCCTACCCCCAACCGGTCCGACCCGGCGCCGCCTGGCGGTAGGAGGGTCCCCTCAGGACCCCCCTCCCAGCCTAGGTCATCCGCCACGCCGAGGCGGCCGCCCGCGACGCCTCGCGACCGGGCGACGACCTCGGGCCACCGCACGAGCGCGAGCTTCAGCGCGCCGCTGAAGCTCGCGCTCCCTCCCCGCGGCCTCCTTCTGCAACATTACGTTCTCGCAGAAGGAGGCCACGGCCCTCCACTTCTCCTCGCTGCCGAGCATGGCGCGCACCACGCCCGGCAGCGAGACATCCCGCCCGACGACGCCGACCAGGACACGGCGCTCCCCCTCCCACGCGGGGCATACCTCCAGGGTATGATCCGCCGTGTCCTGCTCAGCGTCGCAGTGGCAGCAACGCGCCGTCGGCTCCTTCCCTATCCGGCACAGGTATCTTCCGAAGCTGCCATGCCCGGAAAATACCTGTGCCAGCCGGTAGGTGAGGCTGCCATGGCCTCTGTCCAGCCACTCCTTCAGGAGTGGCCGAACAGCCCCGACAGTCCGGTGCCCCGCGGTTGGCAGAGCCAGCCGCTCCTGCCACGCGAGCAACACGGACTGCCGGGCCTGGCGCTTCAAATCGCCCCAAGCAGGTTCCTGCCCGCCCGGGACCGCCCCCACCCCCGCGCGACGGTCGACGCGGTGCCGGTACATCACCGCGTGCGACCGCGCGAGCAGGTCCATGGGCGGCATCCCCGCTAGAACCGTCGCCGCCTCATGTGACATGGTCCGATACCCGCGGACGACCCTGAGCGCCATGCGCCTCTGCACCCGACGCAGCATAGTCATGCTGCGCCGGGAGGCAGCCAGGTCGTCCGCCCAGACGGGGGCCCCGTATAGGGCCACCGACTGGACCATTGCCACATAGAGGCGACGAACTCGGCCCGCCGGGCCCCCCAGGTTGGGCAGGATCCGGCCCAGAGCCACAACCATCCTTTCCAACCGGGGGACCAGGCAGCGGAAATGCTCCTCGAAACGCCAGTGGCTATCGAGGATCAGCCCTAGATACCTGATCTGGGGCTTCACCTCGATGTCAGCCCCACCCACCCGAATCAGAGGGGGTGGCGGATCCTGCCGAGGTGAATGAAACGCAATCACCTCGGTCTTATGGACCGCCACCGTCATCCCCATTCCCCTGATCCGGTCGACGACGCGTTGCGACCCCTCCTCCGCGCGACGCATGGCCCTCCCCCAGTGCGCCCCGACGGCCAGCACCAGTGTGTCATCCGCATAACACACCGTGCTGACGCCGTCGGGGAGAGCGCCTCTGCCCTCCTCCTCCCCTGTCGCTCCTCCTCCAACAGGAGCTGCAGACGTGCGTTCCGCCCTCTGAGCTCCCGCGCCGCCTCCCTCATTTCCTCCGCCGCGGCCTTCAGGGCCTCCGCGCCACCGCTTTTCTGCCCCTTAAAGGCGCAGGCAGCGGCGACTTTCTCCACCCGCCTCAGGGACGAGGAGATCCTCTCCGATATCTCCTCGGTCACCTCGTCCCTGAGGCAACTCAGCCTCACCGACGGGCTCATCGCCCCGCCCACCTCGACGACGGCCTGCCCCGTCCTCTTCCTCTTAGAGCCTATGTGGCTCGTGCTGGAGGAGAAGGACGAGACCGACGCCGTCTCGTCGTCCTCCTCCACCCTCCACGAAGCCGGACCTGGCGCTGAGTGGGGCGCGAGCGCCGCCACCCTAACCCCAACCCCGTCTCCGTCCTCCCCAACCGACAAAACCCGCCCCATCCCCATTTTATTTTCTGTGTCCATAATAATCCCACGAGATGGTCGGAAGAAAAGGTCCGCCCGGGCAGAGCCGCCTTACCCGGGTAAGCCTATATACTCCGGGGGTTCGGCAGGTTCCCCGGAGGTGGTCGCTTGGGATTGGGCCTTCTCCCCCAACCATGCATCCCATCGCCGCGCACCATAGCTTAGGATTGGAGGGCGATTTTATAGAGTCGCCATACTCGTGGCCCAGGCGGTTAAGCCAAGACCCCCGTTCCTCCTGCCGTCACGTACCATTCACAAAACCAATAGGGAATTGTGAATGGGTCGTTGTGACGACCAACAGGAGGCTTACGGTGTGTGTATGACTCGGGTACCCCGGGTTCGTTAAGCCCGTACTGCAGCTGAAAGGCTGGCAGCCCCTGAGGGGATTTGAGTGCACTTGCCAAGGGCGAGACGTAGCTCGTAATTTTGTGTACGATATACGCTCTCGTCTTGACTATCGGCGCGGTATCTTGTACCGTTCCCAAATGCATTTGCACGCTGTATTTAATTTGTTGGGTTCGGCCGTCCCCCAAGCCCGTCACTGTGGCTGGGGATTTCCTCCGCGAGAGTTTGAAGTCATTTGTCAAATTCGCGGAGATGAAGGACGACTCGGAGCCCTGATCGATCAGTGCGCGCGTGATTCGCGACGCACCGTTCTCTCCGTACACACGCACACTCGCCGTGGCTAACAGCACAGCCTTCGGTACGTCTGCACCGAGCGCGGTACAGTGTGACGTACCGGGCTGTGACGTCGTTGCTTGTGACGTCGTGGTACGAACTGCTCATTCGTCATGTTGCGGCCGGCTTGGTGGAGCCGTATACCGCTTTTTTGGGCGTTTGTCCGACGAAACCGTTGTCGCAGGTTTACGACTTTCGGTTTCGCTCCGAAAGGTCTCAAAATGCAGCAGAGCATGATGTCTGCCATTGCACTTCGGGCACCCCTCTTCGGAAGGACAACGCACGTTTCCATGTTGAGGTGACAGGCAGAGGATGCACCGCTGGCTATCTTTAATAAACTGATAGCGGCGGTTCGGCGTCAAGTTTCTGAATGCACCACATTTGGTTATTCTGTGCTCGAGGCCGCAGAATCCGCAGGTCACATTTTTCCCAGCTGGACTTTCCAGAACGGAGTTGTGACTCCGTACTTTATGTTTCGGTGGATGTTCGGTCGCAGGCTTGCTCGAACCTTCATCTAACATAGTTAGAGCCCTTGCATGCCCCTCCAGGAACTCTATCATCTCGACATGCGAGGGATAGTCCGAGGAGAGACGCTGCAACCTTTCCCACTCAGCTTTCAGAGGCCCTTCTAAATGGCTTCGAATAGTATGGGCCAGCAGCCAATTTCGCTGCTGTAAAATTGTGCCCTGTTTTTCGAACGCCGCAAGGGCCTGTTTGAAAACGACGACGATCTGATTTAGGCTATCGAGATCATCTCTTTTAATCGTTTTCAATTTGGTCAATTTATTAAGCAATTTGGCGGTCACGATACGTGGTAACCCGAATTGTTCTTTCAGGGTTTTCCACGCCACTTCGAAATTCTCATCGGTAACTTCGAGGTGCGCGATCGCTGCCAACGCTTTATCCTTCAGACAGGCGTTCAGATATTGCAATCGATGCACATCTGCCAGCCTCGGATTATTTATTATGCCGGAGGTGAACAGATCCGCGAAATGTCGCCATTTGCGTGGGTCACCTCCGAACTTCGGGAGCCGTTGTTTTGGAAGTTCGATAGCGACGTCATGCGGGCAGACCGACGTGGGTACCGCTTTTGATTCAGCAACCAGTCTGGTCAGCTCCGTGGTAACGTACGCCTGGAATTTCATATATTCGGTCTCCTTATTTTCTACGCCACCTTTTGCGAAGAAGTCGCACGTGTTGCGTTTCGCAGGGGCATATTTTCTCCGAATCGACAAGTACTGCTCAATAGCTTCCTTGTATTGTTCGGATACGGTGGCGAGCTTTGTCCTGAGGAGCTCCTCAGTGAATTGAGCTCGGCCACATTTCTTCAAATAAGAGATCGACCTTGACATCATGTCGAACCGGGTGATCAGGTCGTCGAGATCGCCTTCGCACTCGCTTCGACCTTCATCCTTGAAGACAGACATGGTGATCTCTGATTCGAGAATTTTACAATCTACTCGAAATTAATTTGTCCCGTAAGCAGCGACTTACGTGAACGTACTTGCAAATCTTTCCTGTTCTTTCAAACTCAATCCGGCTCGAAGGACCGTTTGTTAGAAACTAAGGGTTCTAACCGGGGTCCGCACGAGGAAAATACAAGGAAAAGTGAATGATAAGTTTTTATTGTTTGTATTTTCGCTTGTCGCACTGCGACAAGCCTTTTATTTGTAAATTTAACAAAAAATGAAAAAAAATAAAAAAAATATAAAATTAGAAAAAAAATTATTACATTTTTTATGATCTGGCCGGGGATGGCTTCACCGACGTGGCCCCGTTTGGGATGGACCTTGGTTGCTGTAACAAAGGTTCGTTCAGATTAAATACGTGCGTACACGTATCGTAAACACACGCACGTCAGCTATTCGCCTCGCTCTCCTAGCGACTATCGGTGCGCTGGGAGGGGGAGATCAGCTGTCGTTTAACGTGGATCAGTGGACTGTAAATTTGTACTTGTTCGCTGATAATTATTTATTGAAATTATCAACGAGACTTTTACCCTGAACAGAAGAGAATTCACTCGTATCTGTCGGGGGCGAGTTTGCCACGGACGGATCACCAAATGGAGGTCGTAAATCTCCAAATGGGTGGATCCCGTGAGCACGCTCTCCGTGCGGGTGACGTAGAAACGTCGTGCGAGGCGATTTCCTGCGACACTGTAAAATTACTGCACGGCGACCGTTTCTACCAGGGACCGTGACAGTAAAGTGTCCTTTGCAAAAAATCCCTCGCGGGTCCAACCGCACTATAAAGCCTACCCGGCGACCGTGTTGCACGGGGACCGTATGTGGTAGGCGGTGTGACGGAAAGTGAGGCGACCTTGAACTCGAACTCCTCCGTAGGGTGTACGGTCGACTCGTACACCGACGGGTTTCTGGAGAGGGTTTTTCAACGACCTTTGCACGAAGAGCACTCCACGAGGCGGTACCGATTCAACGGTATGACCTTTGGGAGGCTCCAAAGCCGTATAGCTTTAAAGGGATTCTGGGTGGGTGCACCCTGAGTCCCTTACGTCGCGGTCGCGGCAACGACTGCAACGTACAATCCTTCCTAGCGAAGGCGGTCGTGCCACGCGCAGCGTGTATTCCGACCTCCCTTTTGTCGCAGGTATTTGCGATAGAAAAACTCTAACCGCAGCAACGGTGAGAAATCTTTAAAAACAAGTCCAATCGTATGTGCGAGTCCGTACTTGAGGAGCGAGATCTTCAGGGATCCGCTCCCGTTAGCAGTCGGCTCGTGAATAATTGCGAATACCGTCGCGGATCGACAGACGAAGACTTGGTTGCGCCTTGTCGTCGCGACGTGGCGCTGCCGAATTCAGCTGTCGATCTCTTTTCAATATAACATACGGTTCTCTCTCTCGACGCTGACGTCACGATACCGTTTAAACCGGTGCGTACAAAAACACGTAAACGGCAGCGGTTTTAAATTATCCGAACGTTCAACCAACCTGACGAACGCTTAACCTTCCGCAGTGTCACGTACACAAACGGATACGGGAATCGCAGCCGAGAATTTAATACTTCGGACGAACGCGAGTTTAAATAGTTTTTAACATATTTAAACAAAGTTATTAACCAGTAAGAAATCAGTATGCTAGTAAGCAGGCAGTAAGCTAGTAAGCAAGCAGTAAGATTGTAAGGGAGAAGGAAGCTAGTAAGACAGCAGGAAGACAGTAAGGAAGCATTCGGCTAGTAAGAAAGAAGTAGTAGTAAGCTAGTAAAAAAAGCAGTAAGCTTGTAAGCAAGCATAAGCTAGAAAGCAAGGAGTGAGCTAGTGAGAAAGCATTTAGTTAGTAACATAGCAGGAAGCTAGTAAGCAAGCAGTATGCTAGTAAGCAAGCGGTAAGCTAGAAAGCAAGCAGAAAACTAGTAAGGGAGCAGTCAGTTAGCTCGAAAGCAGTATACTTGTTAGCATGCAGTAAGCTAGGAAGCAAGCAGTAAGCTGGAAAGAAAGCAGCAAGGTTGTAGGCAAGCACTAAGCTTGAAAGCAAGGAGCAGACTTGTATTAAAGCAGTCAGATTGTAAGAATGGAGTAAGATGGTAAGCATGCACTAAACTAGTAAGCAAACAGTTTGCCAGTAAGCGAGCAGGAAGCTAGTAAGGAAGCAGCATGCTAGTAATGAAGCAGTATGCTAATAAGCATGCCGTGGACTAGTAAGTGAGGAGGATGCTAGTTCGGAAGCAGTATGCTAGTAAGGAAGCAGTAAGCAATTATGAAACAAGTAAGCAAGTCTGCAAGCAGCAGGCTAGCAAGGAAGCAAGTAGCTAGTAAGAAAGCAGTATGCTAGTAAGCAAGCAGTAATCTAGCATGCAAGCAGTGAGCTAGTAAGCGAGGAGGAAGATAGTAAGCCAGCTCTATGCGAGTCAGCTAGCAGTAAGCTATTAATTATGCAGTGAGCTGGTAAGCAGGCAGGAAGCTGGTAACATAGCAGTAATCTAGTAAGCGAGCAGTAAGCGAGGCAGCTAGCAGTAAGCTAGAAAGCAAGCAGTGAGCTAGTATGCAAACAGGAAGCGAGTGAACTAGCAGTATGCTGGCGAGCAGGCAGTAATCTAGTAAGCAAGCAGTGAGCTAATAACCGAGCAGGAAGCTAATAAGGAAGCTGACTGCTAGCATGCAAGCAGTGAGCTAGTGAGCATGCAGGAAGCTAGTAAGGAAGCAGTAAGCTAGGACGCCAGCAGCAAGATCGTAAGCAAGCAGTAAGCTAGTAAGCAAGCGGTAAGCCTGTAAGCAAGCAGCTGGCTAGTCAGAAAGCAGTTAGCTAGTAAGAAAGCGGTATGCAAGTACGCGAGCAGTAAGCTAGAAAGCGAGCAGCAGGCTGGTAAGAAAGCACTAATCTAGTAAGCCAGCATTGAGCTAGTAAGCGAGGAGGAATCTAGTAAGGGAGCAGTATGGGGAGTATGCAAGCAGTAAACTAGTAAGCGAACAGTAAGCTTGTAAGCAAGTAGTAATCTAGTAAGCAGGCAGCAAGCTAGTAAGCAAGGTGTTACGAGCCAGGGTCGTGCAGAGCGCGTGGCCTACGAGTGCGAGAGAGAGTATGGAATATGGTATCAATTTGTTAGTTAGGTGCACGGACGAACCCAATGCGAAATCGGGGAGTCACTAGGATTGTTGATAACGACGCAGACGAACCCAATGCGAAATTGGAGAGCTGCTAGGAGGTTGGAACAAACGCAGACGAACTCGATGCGTAATCGAGGAGCTGCTGGGAAGTTGGATAAATCACAGACGAACCTGATGCGAAATCAGGGAGCTGTAGGATGCGGACGAACCTGTTGCGTAATCAGGGAGCCGCTAGGATGGTAATAGATTGCGTGGACGAACTCGATACGTAATCGAGGAGCCACTAGGTTGTAAGAATTTGTATTTGGAATTAGGATATGTTAATTTGAACTCGTAACTTTGAATTATTAAATATAATATAACCCGAGCGGTAAGGTTATATTATTATGGGAACGTTTAACTAATGATAATCGCTTTATAAAATTATGGGTTAAAGAAGTTGGATAACTCTGATTTAATAATGAAAGTATATATATTCTTAAATCAACAAGTAAAATACAAATGTTTCGTGTATCTTGTGTCGCGATCAAAGAATGATTATATTTACCTAAAAAGATCTTGCGCGGTGTTGACGCACTAGCGATGCGGGGGTATGTCAGTTAAAAGTAATGGCCGCAATAGAATTTATGCCGGTTCACGGATTCTATATGGTATAATATTGATACGACAGAGAACTGTAGCCCGATCTCACAAATACAACTGACTAACAAAAATCGTATACGCGTAACGAGAGTCGTGGAGTTGACACTAAGCGTGACGGTACGATTATGATCCCCTGAGTAATGAAATCACGGGGTTTATATACCAAAAAATCTGGGTGGGGCGGATTCAAAAGTACGTTAGAAATCACCGTGTGCGCTATTCTCCGAATTGTATTAATTAACGAGCTGCTCTATTCTCCGAATTGTATTAATTAACGGGCTGCTGCATCGCGACGGAAGTGACCCCCATTTCAAAGGTTAGATAAGGAGCAGGGCGATTTCATAATCCACGCAAGTGGCACGAAAAATTTGAGGAACGAAACGTTCGACATACGTAACAAAGCAGTGAGCTAGTAAGCTGGCAGTGATCTAGTAAGCGCGGAAAAATCTCGTGAGCAAGCTGTTGGCTAGTACGCAAGCAGTAAGCTAGTAACAACGCAGCATGCTAGAAAGCAAGCAGTATGCTAGAAAGGAAGCGGCAACCTGGCAAGCAAGCAGTAAGCTAGTAAGCAAGCAGTAAGCTAGTAAGCAAGCGGTAAGCTTGTAAGCAAGCTGCTGGCTAGTCAGGAAGCAGTTACCTAGTAAGAAAGCTGTATGGCAGTACGCGAGCAGTAAGCTAGAAAGCGAGCAGCAGGCTGGTAAGCAAGCAGTAAGCAAGAAAGCAAGCGGCAGACTAGTAAGCGAGCAGTAATCGAGTAAGCTACGAGTAAGCTGGTAAGCATGGATGGAGCTATTAAGCGAGAAGGAAGCTAGTAAGGAAGCCGCTTTATAGTAATCACGCTGTTCGCTAGTAAGCATGCAGTAAGCTGGTAAGAAAGCAGTTATCTAGTAAGCAAGTAGTTAGCTAGTAGGCAAGCAGAAAGTTTGTAAGCAAGCAGCGAGATAGTAAGCCAGGAGGAAGCTAGTAAGGTAGCTGTATAATAGCAAAAGGCGGTGCCTCCCCGATCAATACCGGTATAATCGGGAAGGCGAAGTTTGGGGGAGCGATGGCTCCGCCCACCGTGGTCACTCCGGGGCCTCGGGTCGCGGCCTCCAAGGGGGCCTGAGTATCCGCGGTTCCGGATCGGACGCCCTCCATAGCACCGTGCCAAGGGGGGGTGTCGTGGTGCGGGGTGGTTTTGGCGGAAGGCGAGGAAGGCCTCGCATCCGCAAGCTTCGTCCTTGGCGCCTGCGGCCAATTTAAAGGCCGCGAAGGCGCTACTTGGGCGCCCCCCCCCCCAAACGGCAGTGGCGGCGCTGTCCGTTGCGCAGGAGGGCTACCTGATCTCCCTAGACGGGCTTGGCATCGCCACCGCGAAGGCGAAGATGGCCGTGACCGGGGGTCTCCTGCTGGAGATCCCCGGCCCGGAGGGTGGGGAGAAGGCTGACCGACTCGCCCAGAAGCTCCGAGAGCAGCTGGGCCAGCGGGGTGTCCGAGTCGCCAGGCCCATAAAGCGCACGGAGATGCGCGTTTGTGGGCTGGACGATTTGATCACAGCGCAGGAGGTGTCTCGTGCCCTAGCGAGGGCGGGGGAATGCCCCGAAGTAGATGT
Organism: Colletes latitarsis; assembly: GCF_051014445.1. Taxonomy (NCBI): domain Eukaryota; kingdom Metazoa; phylum Arthropoda; class Insecta; order Hymenoptera; family Colletidae; genus Colletes; species Colletes latitarsis. The sequence continues at coordinate 4,723,659 of NC_135141.1, read as the reverse complement.
GCGGGTCGGAGAGATCCGCAGGTCTCCTGTCGGCCTGGGGTCGGTGTGGGACCGGTGCCTCCTCACAGCTGCCCGCAAGGTGGCGGAATCCGCGGGTGTTGGTGGGGTGGGTTTCGGCGCGAGTGGAGTGGAGGACAGTATTACCGCTGCGTAGCAAAAGACCACCGCGCGAGCCAGTGCTCAGCGGCTCCCCACTGCCCGCTATGTGGGGACATGGGAGGGCTGTCGATCAGAGGGTGGGGAGCAAAAAGTGCTCTCCCCCCTCCCGGAAGATGAGGGGGAATCGGCCCTCTCCGGTTCAGGCACCGCGGTCGGTGGCATCGTCCATAATGGAGGTGCACGGTGCCACGGGGACGGACAGCCGGGAGGAGGCTGCGGCGGCCGCTAAGTAATGCCGCCCCGTCTCCTCCGCCAGGCCAGCCTCAACCACTGCCGCGCGGCACAGGATATGATGTCCCAAGCCCTCGCAGAGTGGGCGGTTGGCCTGGCGGTCGCCGCCGACCCGTGCTGCGTCCTTGATCGCCCTCATTGGGTGGGGGACGCGGACGGCTTGGTGGCGGCGGTATGGGTAGGAGGCGACGGGTCCCCGCCTTTCTCCATTCTGGAGCGCGGTCGGGGATTCGTCGCCGTAGACTGGGGGGAGTCGCCGTGGTGGGGTGCTACTTCTCGCCCCGCAGCGGTCACGCTGCGTTCGAGCAATACCTGGCCGAGGTCGCGTACATCCCGACAACACCGCCCGCGTGGCGCCCCACCGCGCCGCTGGGCGCTTCGGCGCCTGGACAAGGACGCTATGACGGCAGCTGCTCTCGCTGCAACTTGGCCGCAGGGGGCGGCCGAGTTGCCGAGCATAGAGGAGGAGGTCGCCCGGCTCGGGCTATTAGACGCAAATATTTGCGACGCGGCGATGCCCCTGGTCGGGCGGGCTTCTCGTCGCTGGGCGGTGTATTGGTGGTCGGCCGCGATCGCAGAACTGCGCGTCGCGAGTGTGCGCGCCCGACGCCAGAACACCCGCGCGCGCCGTCGTCTACGAAGAGACGATGGCGTGGCGCGAGCGAGGGCAGGTAACCTGTATGAGTCGTACCGTAAGGCTCGGGTTGCTCTGCAGGTCGCCATCAAACGGACCAAAACCCGGGCATGGAAGGAGCTCCTCCAGACCCTCGACGACGATTCTTGGAGGTGCCCGTATAAGGTCGTGCTAAATAAGCTCCGCCCGTGGGCACCCCCTGTCACCGAGCGTCTTGTACCCCGGCTGCTGGAGGACGTGGTCAATACTCTCTTCCAATTGGGGAGTGAGGACCACGTCATCCGGCGGCGTCAGCTGTCCCAATTGAGTGGGCGGTCGAGACGCGGGTCCCGCAGGGGATGCTGGCCACGGCTCGGGGTACGTATCACGGCCCCGGGGCCGCATGGTGAGCCCAGCCGGGTTTGGGTTTTGACCCAGGGCGTCCTTGGGGCCGACATCAGGCGGTTGTTTGACCGATGCCTGAGGGACGGGCGGTTCCCCCCTAGCTGGAAAGTGGCGAAGATGGTCCTCCTGCGGAAGGCGGGTCGGCCCGCAGAGTCTCCGTTCGCATACCGGCCCATCTGTCTCCTCGACGAGGTGGGCAAGTTCTTCGAGCGCGTGATTGCTGCCCGCCTTGTCGAGCACCTGTCGCGGGGTGTCCCCGGCCTGGCCGACTGCCAGTACGGCTTCCGGGAGGGTAGGTCGACGATCGACGCGACAGGTCGCGTGAGGGCCCTCTCGGATTCTGGTATCACATTACTACGTGATCGAAACCAGAAAAAACCCTGCATCTGGCTCATACTTTCGCATTTTACGCATACCTGTTGGCCTGATCCTGGGTTTTTTCTGGTTTGGATCACCTAGTAATGTGGTACCACACTGGAACAGTCAATTAAACCTGGATTCGATCAATATTTTAGAGGATAACACCGGTTAGGTTTGTGTTAGATCTGGTATTTGCGACCATCTGGCACATACTTTCGCAGTTTTCGCATACTTGTTGGCCAGATGCTAGGTTTTTTCTGGTTTCGATCACGTAGTAATGTGGTAGCACACAGTAACAGTCAATAAATCCTGGTATCGATCAATATTTTAAAGGATGACACCGGTTAGGTCTGGGTTAGGCATGGATTATGCCCGCATCTGGCTCATGATTTTGCCTTCTTCGCATACTTGTTGGCCAGATCCTGGGTTTTTTCGGATTTGAATCACGTAGTAATGTGGTACCACACAGTAACAGTCAATAAAACCTGGTTTCGATCAATATTTTAAAGGATAAAACCGGTAATGGCTGGGTTAGGTCTGGGTCATGCCCGCATCTGGCTCATGATTTTGCCTTCTTCGCATACTTGTTGGCCAGATCCTTGGTTTTCTCGGGTTTGAATCAAATAGCAATGTGGCACCACACAGTAACAGTCAATGAAACATGATTTCGATCAATATTTTAGAGGATAAAACCGGTAAGGTCTGGGTTATGCCCGGATCTGGCTCATGATTTTGCCTTCTTTGCATACTAGTTGGCCAGATCCTGGGTTTTTTCGGATTTGAATCACGTAGTAATGTGGGACCACACAGTAACAGTCAATAAAACCTGGTTTCGATCAATATTTTAGGGGATAAAACCGGTTAGGTCTGGGTTAGGTCTGGCTTATGCCCGCATCTGGCTCATGATTTTGCCTTCTTCGCATACCTGTTGGCCAGATCCTGGGTTTTTTCGGATTTGAATCACGTAGTAATGTGGGACCACACAGTAACAGTCAATAAAACCTGGTTTCGATCAATATTTTAGGGGATAAAACCGGCTAGGTCTGGGTTAGGTCTGGGTTATGCCCGCATCTGGCTCATGATTTTGCCTTCTTCGCATACTTGTTGGCCAGATCCTGGCTTTTTTCGTGTTTGAATCACGTAGTAACGTGGTACCACACAGTAACAGTGAATTAAACCCGAATTCGGTCAGTATGTTAGTCGGTAACACCGGTTAGGTCTGGGTTAGGTCTGGGTTATGCCCGCATCTGGCTCATGATTTTGCCTTTTCCGGATTCGTGTTGGCCAGATCCTGGGTTTTTTCGGGTTTGAATCACGTAGTAATGTGATACCACACAGTAACAGTCAATTAAACCTGGTATCGATCAATATTTTAGAGGATAAAACCGGTTAGGTCAGGGTTAGGTCTGGGTTATGCCCGCATCTGGCTCATGACTTTGCCTTCTTCGCATACCTGTTGGCCAGATCCTGGGTTAGGTCAGGGTTTGAATCACGTAGTAATGTGGAACCACACAGTACCATTCAAATAAACCTGGTATCGATCAATATTTTGGAGGATAAAACCGGTTAGGTCTGGGTTATGCCCGCATCTGGCTCACGATTTTGACTTCTTCGCATACTTGTTGGCCAGATCCTGGGTTTTTTCAGATTTGAGTCACGTAGTAATGTGGTACCACACAGTAACAGTCAATAAATCCTGGTTTCGATCAATATTTTAAAGGATGACACCTGTTAGGTCTGGGTTATGCCCGCATCTGGCTCATGATTTTGCCTTCTTCGTATACTTGTTGGCCAGATCCTGGGTTTTTTCGGATTTGAATCACGTAGTAATGTGGTACCAGACAGCAACAGTCAATAAAACCTGGTTTCGATCAATATTTTAAAGGATGACACCGGTTTGGTCTGGATTAGGTCTGGGTTATGCCCACATCTGGCTCATGGTTTTGCATTCTTCGCATACTTGTTGGCCATATCCTGGGTCTTTTTCGGGTTTGAATCACGTAGTAATGTGGTACCACACAGTAACAGTCAATTAAACCTGGATACGGTCAGTATTTTAGTCGGTATCACCGGTTAGGTCTTGGTTAGGTCTGGGTTATGCCCGCATCTGGCTCATGATTTTGCCTTCTTCGCATACTTGTCGGCCAGATCCTGGGTCTTCTCGGTTTGAATCACGTAGTAATGTGATACCACACTGAACAGTCAATTAAACCTGGTTTCGATCCACATTTTAGAGGATAAAACCGGTTAGGTCTGGGTTATGCCCGCATCTGGCTCATGATTTTGCCTTCTTCGCATACTTGTTGGCCAAATCCTGGGTTTTTTCAGATTTGAGTCACGTAGTAATGTGGTACCACACAGTAACAGTCAATAAATCCTGGTTTCGATCAATATTTTAAAGGATGACACTGGTTAGGTCTGGGTTAGGTCTGGGTTATGCCCGCATCTGGCTCATGATTTTGCCTGTTTCGCATACTTGTTGGCCAGATCCTGGGTTAGGTCTGGGTTTGAATCACGTAGTAATGTGGAACCACACAGTACCATTCAATTAAACCTGGTATCGATCAATATTTTAGTGGATAACACCGGTTAGGTCTGGGTTAGGTCTGGCTTATGCCCGCATCTGGATCATGATTTTGCCTTTTTCGCATACTTGTTGGCCAGATCCTGGGTTAGGTCTGGGTTTGAATCACGTAGTAATGTGGAACCACACAGTACCATTCAATTAAACCTGGTATCGATCAATATTTTAGTGGATAACACCGGTTAGGTCTGGGTTAGGTCTGGGTTATGCCCGCATCTGGATCATGATTTTGCCTTCTTCGCGTACTTGTTTACCACATCCAGGGTTTTTTCAGATTTGAGTCACGTAGTAATGTGGTACCACACAGTAACTGACAATAAATCCTGGTTTTGATCAATATTTTAAAGGATGACACCGGTTAGGTCTGGGTTAGGTCTGGGTTATGCCCGCATCTGGCTCATGATTTTGCCTTTTTCGCATACTTGATGGCCAGATCCTGGGTTAGGTCTGGGTTTGAATCACGTAGTAATGTGGAACCACACAGTAACAGTGAATTAAACCCGAATTCGGTCAGTATTTTAGTCGGTAACACCGGATAGGTCTGTGTTAGGTCTGGGTTATGCCCGCATCTGGCTTATGATTTTGCCTTTTCCGGATTCGTGTTGGCCAGATCCTGGGTTTTTTCGGGTTTGAATCATGTAGTAATGTGATATCACACAGTAACAGTCAATTAAACCTGGTATCGATCAATATTTTAGAGGATAAAACCGGTTAGGTCAGGGTTAGGTCTGGGTTATGCCCGCATCTGGCTCATGACTTTGCCTTCTTCGCATACCTGTTGGCCAGATCCTGGGTTAGGTCTGGGTTTGAATCACGTAGTAATGTGGAACCACACAGTACCATTCAATTAAACCTGGTATCGATCAATATTTTAGAGGATAAAACCGGTCAGGTCTGGGTTATGCCCGCATCTGGCTCATGATTTTGCCTTCTTCGCATACTTGTTGGCCAGATCCTGGGTTTTTTCAGATTTGAGTCACGTAGTAATGTGGTACCACACAGTAACAGTCAATAAATCCTGGTTTCGATCAATATTTTAAAGGATGACACCGGTTTGGTCTGGGTTAGGTCTGGGTTATGCCCGCATCTGGCTCATGGTTTTGCCTTCTTCGCATACTTGTTGGCCAGATCCTGGGTTTTTTCGGATTTGAATCACGTAGTAATGTGGTACCAGACAGCAACAGTCAATAAAACCTGGTTTCGATCAATATTTTAAAGGATGACACCGGTTAGGTCTGGGTTAGGTCTGGGTTATGCCCGCATCTGGCTCATGGTTTTGCCTTCTTCGCATACTTGTTGGCAATATCCTGGGTTTTTTTCGGGTTTGAATCACGTAGTAATGTGGTACCACACAGTAACAGTCAATTAAACCTTGATACGGTCAGTATTTTAGTCGGTAACACCGGTTAGATCTTGGTTAGGTCTGGGTTATGCCCGCATCTGGCTCATGATTTTGCCTTCTTCGCATACTTGTTGGCCAGATCCTGGGCTTTTTCAGATTTGAGTCACGTAGTAATGTGGTACCAGACAGTAACAGTCAATAAAACCCGGTTTCGATCAATATTTTAAAGGATAAAACCGGTAATGCCTGGGTTAGGTCTGGGTCATGCCCGCATCTGGCTCATGATTTTGCCTTCTTCGCATACTTGTTGGCCAGATCCTGGGTTTTTTCGGATTTGAATCACGTAGTAATGTGGTACCAGACAGCAACAGTCAATAAAACCTGGTTTCGATCAATATTTTAAAGGATGACACCGGTTAGGTCTGGGTTAGGTCTGGGTTATGCCCGCATCTGGCTCATGGTTTTGCCTTCTTCGCATACTTGTTGGCAATATCCTGGGGTTTTTTCGGGTTTGAATCACGTAGTAATGTGGTACCACACAGTAACAGTCAATTAAACCTGGATACGGTCAGTATTTTAGTCGGTAACACCGGTTAGATCTTGGTTAGGTCTGGGTTATGCCCGCATCTGGCTCATGATTTTGCCGTCTTCGCATACTTGTTGGCCAGATCCTGGGTTTTTTCAGATTTGAGTCACGTAGTAATCTGGTACCACACAGTAACTGACAATAAATCCTGGTTTCGATCAATATTTTAAAGGATGACACCGGCTAGGTCTGGGTTAGGTCTGGGTTATGCCCGCATCTGGCTCATGATTTTGCCTTCTTCGCGTACTTGTTGGCCAGATCCTGGGTTTTTTCGGATTTGAATCACGTAGTAATGTGGTACCAGACAGTAACAGTCAATAAAACCCGGTTTCGATCAATATTTTAAAGGATAAAACCGGTAATGCCTGGGTTAGGTCTGGGTCATGCCCGCATCTGGCTCATGATTTTGCCTTCTTCGCATACTTGTTGGCCAGATCCTGGGTTTTTTCAGATTTGAGTCACGTAGTAATGTGGTACCACACAGTAACAGTCAATAAATCCTGGTTTCGATCAATATTTTAAAGGATGACACCGGATAGGTCTGGGTTATGCCCGCATCTGGCTCATGGTTTTGCCTTCTTCGCATACCTGTTGGCCATATCCTGGGATTTTTTCGGGTTTGAATCACGTAGTAATGTGGTACCACACAGTAACAGTCAATTAAACCTGGATACGGTCAGTATTTTAGTCGGTAACACCGGTTAGGTCTTGGTTAGGTCTGGGTTATGCCCGCATCTGGCTCATGATATTGCCTTCTTCGCATACTTGTCGGCCAGATCCTGGGTTTTCTCGGTTTGAATCACGTAGTAATGTGATACCACACTGAACAGTCAATTAAACCTGGTTTCGATCCACATTTTAGTGGATAAAACCGGTTAGGCCTGGGTTATGCCCGCATCTGGCTCATGATTTTGCCTTCCTTGCATACTTGTTGGCCAGAACCTGGGTTTTTTCAGATTTGAGTCACGTAGTAATGTGGTACCACACAGTAACAGTCAATAAATCCTGGTTTCGATCAATATTTTAAAGGATGACACTGGTTAGGTCTGGGTTAGGTCTGGCTTATGCCCGCATCTGGATCATGATTTTGCCTGTTTCGCATACTTGTTGGCCAGATCCTGGGTTAAGTCTGGGTTTGAATCACGTAGTAATTTGGAACCACACTGTACCATTCAATTAAACCTGGTATCGATCAATATTTTAGTGGATAACACCGGTTAGGTCTGGGTTAGGTCTGGCTTATGCCCGCATCTGGATCATGATTTTGCCTTTTTCGCATACTTGTTGGCCAGATCCTGGGTTAGGTCTGGGTTTGAGTCACGTAGTAATGTGGTACCACACAGTAACAGTGAATTAAACCCGAATTCGGTCAGTATTTTAGTCGGTAACACCGGATAGGTCTGTGTTAGGTCTGGGTTATGCCCGCATCTGGCTCATGATTTTGCCTTTTCCGGATTCGTGTTGGCCAGATCCTGGGTTTTTTCGGGTTTGAATCATGTAGTAATGTGATACCACACAGTAACAGTCAATTAAACCTGGTATCGATCAATATTTTAGAGGATAAAACCGGTTAGGTCAGGGTTAGGTCTGGGTTATGCCCGCATCTGGCTCATGACTTTGCCTTCTTCGCATACCTGTTGGCCAGATCCTGGGTTAGGTCTGGGTTTGAATCACGTAGTAATGTGGAACCACACAGTACCATTCAATTAAACCTGGTATCGATCAATATTTTAGAGGATAAAACCGGTCAGGTCTGGGTTATGCCCGCATCTGGCTCATGATTTTGCCTTCTTCGCATACTTGTTGGCCAGATCCTGGGTTTTTTCAGATTTGAGTCACGTAGTAATGTGGTACCACACAGTAACAGTCAATAAATCCTGGTTTCGATCAATATTTTAATGGATGACACCGGTTAGGTCTGGGTTAGGTCTGGGTTATGCCCGCATCTGGCTCATGGTTTTGCCTTCTTCGCATACTTGTTGGCCAGATCCTGGGTTTTTTCGGATTTGAATCACGTAGTAATGTGGTACCAGACAGCAACAGTCAATAAAACCTGGTTTCGATCAATATTTTAAAGGATGACACCGGTTAGGTCTGGGTTAGGTCTGGGTTATGCCCGCATCTGGCTCATGGTTTTGCCTTCTTCGCATACTTGTTGGCAATATCCTGGGTTTTTTTCGGGTTTTGAATCACGTAGTAATGTGGTACCACACAGTAACAGTCAATTAAACCTGGATACGGTCAGTATTTTAGTCGGTAACACCGGTTAGATCTTGGTTAGGTCTGGGTTATGCCCGCATCTGGCTCATGATTTTGCCTTCTTCGCATACTTGTTGGCCAGATCCTGGGTTTTTTCAGATTTGAGTCACGTAGTAATCTGGTACCACACAGTAACTGACAATAAATCCTGGTTTCGATCAATATTTTAAAGGATGACACCGGCTAGGTCTGGGTTAGGTCTGGATTATGCCCGCATCTGGCTCATGATTTTGCCTTCTTCGCATACTTGTTGGCCAGATCCTGGGTTTTTTCGGATTTGAATCACGTAGTAATGTGGTACCAGACAGTAACAGTCAATAAAACCCGGTTTCGATCAATATTTTAAAGGATAAAACCGGTAATGCCTGGGTTAGGTCTGGGTCATGCCCGCATCTGGCTCATGATTTTGCCTTCTTCGCATACTTGTTGGCCAGATCCTGGGTTTTTTCAGATTTGAGTCACGTAGTAATGTGGTACCACACAGTAACAGTCAATAAATCCTGGTTTCGATCAATATTTTAAAGGATGACACCGGATAGGTCTGGGTTATGCCCGCATCTGGCTCATGGTTTTGCCTTCTTCGCATACTTGTTGGCCAGATCCTGGGTTTTTTCAGATTTGAGTCACGTAGTAATGTGGTACCACAAAGTAACAGTCAATAAATCCTGGTTTCGATCAATATTTTAAAGGATGACACTGGTTAGGTCTGGGTTAGGTCTGGGTTATGCCCGCATCTGGCTCATGATTTTGCCTGTTTCGCATACTTGTTGGCCAGATCCTGGGTTAGGTCTGGGTTTGAATCACGTAGTAATGTGGAACCACACAGTACCATTCAATTAAACCTGGTATCGATCAATATTTTAGTGGATAACACCGGTTAGGTCTGGGTTAGGTCTGGCTTATGCCCGCATCTGGATCATGATTTTGCCTTTTTCGCATACTTGTTGGCCAGATCCTGAGTTAGGTCTGGGTTTGAATCACGTAGTAATGTGGAACCACAAAGTACCATTCAATTAAACCTGGTATCGATCAATATTTTTGTGGATAACACCGGTTAGGTCTGGGTTAGGTCTGGGTTATGCCCGCATCTGGATCATGATTTTGCCTTCTTCGCGTACTTGTTTACCACATCCAGGGTTTTTTCAGATTTGAGTCACGTAGTAATGTGGTACCACACAGTAACTGACAATAAATCCTGGTTTCGATCAATATTTTAAAGGATGACACCGGTTAGGTCTGGGTTAGGTCTGGGTTATGCCCGCATCTGGCTCATGATTTTGCCTTTTTCGCATACTTGATGGCCAGATCCTGGGTTAGGTCTGGGTTTGAATCACGTAGTAATGTGGAACCACACAGTACCATTCAATTAAACCTGGTATCGATCAATATCTTAGTGGATAACACCGGTTAGGTCTGGGTTAGGTCTGGGTTATGCCCGCATCTGGATCATGATTTTGCCTTCTTCGCGTACTTGTTTACCACATCCTGGGTTTTTTCGGGTCTGAATCACGTAGTAATGTGGTACCACACAGTAACAGTGAATTAAACCCGAATTCGGTCAGTATTTTAGTCGGTAACACCGGATAGGTCTGTGTTAGGTCTGGGTTATGCCCGCATCTGGCTCATGATTTTGCCTTTTCCGGATTCGTGTTGGCCAGATCCTGGGTTTTTTCGGGTTTGAATCATGTAGTAATGTGATACCACACAGTAACAGTCAATTAAACCTGGTATCGATCAATATTTTAGAGGATAAAACCGGTTAGGTCAGGGTTAGGTCTGGGTTATGCCCGCATCTGGCTCATGACTTTGCCTTCTTCGCATACCTGTTGGCCAGATCCTGGGTTAGGTCTGGGTTTGAATCACGTAGTAATGTGGAACCACACAGTACCATTCAATTAAACCTGGTATCGATCAATATTTTAGAGGATAAAACCGGTCAGGTCTGGGTTATGCCCGCATCTGGCTCATGATTTTGCCTTCTTCGCATACTTGTTGGCCAGATCCTGGGTTTTTTCAGATTTGAGTCACGTAGTAATGTGGTACCACACAGTAACAGTCAATAAATCCTGGTTTCGATCAATATTTTAATGGATGACACCGGTTAGGTCTGGGTTAGGTCTGGGTTATGCCCGCATCTGGCTCATGGTTTTGCCTTCTTCGCATACTTGTTGGCCAGATCCTGGGTTTTTTCGGATTTGAATCACGTAGTAATGTGGTACCAGACAGCAACAGTCAATAAAACCTGGTTTCGATCAATATTTTAAAGGATGACACCGGTTAGGTCTGGGTTAGGTCTGGGTTATGCCCGCATCTGGCTCATGGTTTTGCCTTCTTCGCATACTTGTTGGCAATATCCTGGGTTTTTTTCGGGTTTGAATCACGTAGTAATGTGGTACCACACAGTAACAGTCAATTAAACCTGGATACGGTCAGTATTTTAGTCGGTAACACCGGTTAGATCTTGGTTAGGTCTGGGTTATGCCCGCATCTGGCTCATGATTTTGCCTTCTTCGCATACTTGTTGGCCAGATCCTGGGTTTTTTCAGATTTGAGTCACGTAGTAATCTGGTACCACACAGTAACTGACAATAAATCCTGGTTTCGATCAATATTTTAAAGGATGACACCGGCTAGGTCTGGGTTAGGTCTGGATTATGCCCGCATCTGGCTCATGATTTTGCCTTCTTCGCATACTTGTTGGCCAGATCCTGGGTTTTTTCGGATTTGAATCACGTAGTAATGTGGTACCAGACAGTAACAGTCAATAAAACCCGGTTTCGATCAATATTTTAAAGGATAAAACCGGTAATGCCTGGGTTAGGTCTGGGTCATGCCCGCATCTGGCTCATGATTTTGCCTTCTTCGCATACTTGTTGGCCAGATCCTGGGTTTTTTCAGATTTGAGTCACGTAGTAATGTGGTACCACACAGTAACAGTCAATAAATCCTGGTTTCGATCAATATTTTAAAGGATGACACCGGATAGGTCTGGGTTATGCCCGCATCTGGCTCATGGTTTTGCCTTCTTCGCATACTTGTTGGCCAGATCCTGGGTTTTTTCAGATTTGAGTCACGTAGTAATGTGGTACCACAAAGTAACAGTCAATAAATCCTGGTTTCGATCAATATTTTAAAGGATGACACTGGTTAGGTCTGGGTTAGGTCTGGGTTATGCCCGCATCTGGCTCATGATTTTGCCTGTTTCGCATACTTGTTGGCCAGATCCTGGGTTAGGTCTGGGTTTGAATCACGTAGTAATGTGGAACCACACAGTACCATTCAATTAAACCTGGTATCGATCAATATTTTAGTGGATAACACCGGTTAGGTCTGGGTTAGGTCTGGCTTATGCCCGCATCTGGATCATGATTTTGCCTTTTTCGCATACTTGTTGGCCAGATCCTGGGTTAGGTCTGGGTTTGAATCACGTAGTAATGTGGAACCACACAGTACCATTCAATTAAACCTGGTATCGATCAATATTTTAGTGGATAACACCGGTTAGGTCTGGGTTAGGTCTGGGTTATGCCCGCATCTGGATCATGATTTTGCCTTCTTCGCGTACTTGTTTACCACATCCAGGGTTTTTTCAGATTTGAGTCACGTAGTAATGTGGTACCACACAGTAACTGACAATAAATCCTGGTTTCGATCAATATTTTAAAGGATGACACCGGTTAGGTCTGGGTTAGGTCTGGGTTATGCCCGCATCTGGCTCATGATTTTGCCTTTTTCGCATACTTGATGGCCAGATCCTGGGTTAGGTCTGGGTTTGAATCACGTAGTAATGTGGAACCACACAGTACCATTCAATTAAACCTGGTATCGATCAATATCTTAGTGGATAACACCGGTTAGGTCTGGGTTAGGTCTGGGTTATGCCCGCATCTGGATCATGATTTTGCCTTCTTCGCGTACTTGTTTACCACATCCTGGGTTTTTTCGGGTCTGAATCACGTAGTAATGTGGTACCACACAGTAACAGTGAATTAAACCCGAATTCGGTCAGTATTTTAGTCGGTAACACCGGATAGGTCTGTGTTAGGTCTGGGTTATGCCCGCATCTGGCTTATGATTTTGCCTTTTCCGGATTCGTGTTGGCCAGATCCTGGGTTTTTTCGGGTTTGAATCATGTAGTAATGTGATATCACACAGTAACAGTCAATTAAACCTGGTATCGATCAATATTTTAGAGGATAAAACCGGTTAGGTCAGGGTTAGGTCTGGGTTATGCCCGCATCTGGCTCATGACTTTGCCTTCTTCGCATACCTGTTGGCCAGATCCTGGGTTAGGTCTGGGTTTGAATCACGTAGTAATGTGGAACCACACAGTACCATTCAATTAAACCTGGTATCGATCAATATTTTAGAGGATAAAACCGGTCAGGTCTGGGTTATGCCCGCATCTGGCTCATGATTTTGCCTTCTTCGCATACTTGTTGGCCAGATCCTGGGTTTTTTCAGATTTGAGTCACGTAGTAATGTGGTACCACACAGTAACAGTCAATAAATCCTGGTTTCGATCAATATTTTAAAGGATGACACCGGTTAGGTCTGGGTTAGGTCTGGGTTATGCCCGCATCTGGCTCATGGTTTTGCCTTCTTCGCATACTTGTTGGCCAGATCCTGGGTTTTTTCGGATTTGAATCACGTAGTAATGTGGTACCAGACAGCAACAGTCAATAAAACCTGGTTTCGATCAATATTTTAAAGGATGACACCGGTTAGGTCTGGGTTAGGTCTAGGTTATGCCCGCATCTGGCTCATGGTTTTGCCTTCTTCGCATACTTGTTGGCAATATCCTGGGTTTTTTTCGGGTTTGAATCACGTAGTAATGTGGTACCACACAGTAACAGTCAATTAAACCTGGATACGGTCAGTATTTTAGTCGGTAACACCGGTTAGATCTTGGTTAGGTCTGGGTTATGCCCGCATCTGGCTCATGATTTTGCCTTCTTCGCATACTTGTTGGCCAGATCCTGGGTTTTTTCAGATTTGAGTCACGTAGTAATGTGGTACCAGACAGTAACAGTCAATAAAACCTGGTTTCGATCAATATTTTAAAGGATGACACCGGTTAGGTCTGGGTTAGGTCTGGGTTATGCCCGCATCTGGCTCACGGTTTTGCCTTTTCCGGATTCGTGTTGGCCAGATCCTGGGTTTTTTCGGGTTTGAATCATGTAGTAATGTGATATCACACAGTAACAGTCAATTAAACCCGGATACGGTCAGTATTTTAGTCGGTAACACCGGTTAGATCTTGGTTAGGTCTGGGTTATGCCCGCATCTGGCTCATGATTTTGCCTTCTTCGCATACTTGTTGGCCAGATCCTGGGTTTTTTCAGATTTGAGTCACGTAGTAATCTGGTACCACATGGTAACTGACAATAAATCCTGGTTTCGATCAATATTTTAAAGGATGACACCGGCTAGGTCTGGGTTAGGTCTGGGTTATGCCCGCATCTGGCTCATGATTTTGCCTTCTTCGCGTACTTGTTGGCCAGATCCTGGGTTTTTTCGGATTTGAATCACGTAGTAATGTGGTACCAGACAGTAACAGTCAATAAAACCCGGTTTCGATCAATATTTTAAAGGATAAAACCGGTAATGCCTGGGTTAGGTCTGGGTCATGCCCGCATCTGGCTCATGATTTTGCCTTCTTCGCATGCTTGTTGGCCAGATCCTGGGTTTTTTCAGATTTGAGTCACGTAGTAATGTGGTACCACACAGTAACAGTCAATAAATCCTGGTTTCGATCAATATTTTAAAGGATGACACCGGATAGGTCTGGGTTATGCCCGCATCTGGCTCATGGTTTTGCCTTCTTCGCATACTTGTTGGCCATATCCTGGGATTTTTTTCGGGTTTGAATCACGTAGTAATGTGGTACCACACAGTAACAGTCAATTAAACCTGGATACGGTCAGTATTTTAGTCGGTAACACCGGTTAGGTCTTGGTTAGGTCTGGGTTATGCCCGCATCTGGCTCATGATTTTGCCTTCTTCGCATACTTGTCGGCCAGATCCTGGGTTTTCTCGGTTTGAATCACGTAGTAATGTGATACCACACTGAACAGTCAATTAAACCTGGTTTCGATCCACATTTTAGTGGATAAAACCGGTTAGGCCTGGGTTATGCCCGCATCTGGCTCATGATTTTGCCTTCCTTGCATACTTCTTGGCCAGAACCTGGGTTTTTTCAGATTTGAGTCACGTAGTAATGTGGTACCACACAGTAACAGTCAATAAATCCTGGTTTCGATCAATATTTTAAAGGATGACACTGGTTAGGTCTGGGTTAGGTCTGGGTTATGCCCGCATCTGGCTCATGATTTTGCCTGTTTCGCATACTTGTTGGCCAGATCCTGGGTTAAGTCTGGGTTTGAATCACGTAGTAATTTGGAACCACACTGTACCATTCAATTAAACCTGGTATCGACCAATATTTTAGTGGATAACACCGGTTAGGTCTGGGTTAGGTCTGGCTTATGCCCGCATCTGGATCATGATTTTGCCTTTTTCGCATACTTGTTGGCCAGATCCTGGGTTAGGTCTGGGTTTGAATCACGTAGTAATGTGGTACCACACAGTAACAGTGAATTAAACCCGAATTCGGTCAGTATTTTAGTCGGTAACACCGGATAGGTCTGTGTTAGGTCTGGGTTATGCCCGCATCTGGCTCATGATTTTGCCTTTTCCGGATTCGTGTTGGCCAGATCCTGGGTTTTTTCGGGTTTGAATCATGTAGTAATGTGATACCACACAGTAACAGTCAATTAAACCTGGTATCGATCAATATTTTAGAGGATAAAACCGGTTAGGTCAGGGTTAGGTCTGGGTTATGCCCGCATCTGGCTCATGACTTTGCCTTCTTCGCATACCTGTTGGCCAGATCCTGGGTTAGGTCTGGGTTTGAATCACGTAGTAATGTGGAACCACACAGTACCATTCAATTAAACCTGGTATCGATCAATATTTTAGAGGATAAAACCGGTCAGGTCTGGGTTATGCCCGCATCTGGCTCATGATTTTGCCTTCTTCGCATATTTGTTGGCCAGATCCTGGGTTTTTTCAGATTTGAGTCACGTAGTAATGTGGTACCACACAGTAACAGTCAATAAATCCTGGTTTCGATCAATATTTTAATGGATGACACCGGTTAGGTCTGGGTTAGGTCTGGGTTATGCCCGCATCTGGCTCATGGTTTTGCCTTCTTCGCATACTTGTTGGCCAGATCCTGGGTTTTTTCGGATTTGAATCACGTAGTAATGTGGTACCAGACAGCAACAGTCAATAAAACCTGGTTTCGATCAATATTTTAAAGGATGACACCGGTTAGGTCTGGGTTAGGTCTGGGTTATGCCCGCATCTGCCTCATGGTTTTGCCTTCTTCGCATACTTGTTGGCAATATCCTGGGTTTTTTTCGGGTTTGAATCACGTAGTAATGTGGTACCACACAGTAACAGTCAATTAAACCTGGATACGGTCAGCATTTTAGTCGGTAACACCGGTTAGATCTTGGTTAGGTCTGGGTTATGCCCGCATCTGGCTCATGATTTTGCCTTCTTCGCATACTTGTTGGCCAGATCCTGGGTTTTTTCAGATTTGAGTCACGTAGCAATCTGGTACCACACAGTAACTGACAATAAATCCTGGTTTCGATCAATATTTTAAAGGATGACACCGGCTAGGTCTGGGTTAGGTCTGGATTATGCCCGCATCTGGCTCATGATTTTGCCTTCTTCGCATACTTGTTGGCCAGATCCTGGGTTTTTTCGGATTTGAATCACGTAGTAATGTGGTACCAGACAGTAACAGTCAATAAAACCCGGTTTCGATCAATATTTTAAAGGATAAAACCGGTAATGCCTGGGTTAGGTCTGGGTCATGCCCGCATCTGGCTCATGATTTTGCCTTCTTCGCATACTTGTTGGCCAGATCCTGGGTTTTTTCAGATTTGAGTCACGTAGTAATGTGGTACCACACAGTAACAGTCAATAAATCCTGGTTTCGATCAATATTTTAAAGGATGACACTGGTTAGGTCTGGGTTAGGTCTGGGTTATGCCCGCATCTGGCTCATGATTTTGCCTGTTTCGCATACTTGTTGGCCAGATCCTGGGTTAAGTCTGGGTTTGAATCACGTAGTAATTTGGAACCACACTGTACCATTCAATTAAACCTGGTATCGATCAATATTTTAGTGGATAACACCGGTTAGGTCTGGGTTAGGTCTGGCTTATGCCCGCATCTGGATCATGATTTTGCCTTTTTCGCATACTTGTTGGCCAGATCCTGGGTTAGGTCTGGGTTTGAATCACGTAGTAATGTGGTACCACACAGTAACAGTGAATGAAACCCGTATTCGGTCAGTATTTTAGTCGGTAACACCGGATAGGTCTGTGTTAGGTATGGGTTATGCCCGCATCTGGCTCATGATTTTGCCTTTTCCGAATTCGTGTTGGCCAGATCCTGGGTTTTTTCGGGTTTGAATCACGTAGTACTGTGATACCACACAGTAACAGTCAATTAAACCTGGTATCGATCAATATTTTAGAGGATAAAACCGGTTAGGTCAGGGTTAGGTCTGGGTTATGCCCGCATCTGGCTCATGACTTTGCCTTCTTCGCATACCTGTTGGCCAGATCCTGGGTTAGGTCTGGGTTTGAATCACGTAGTAATGTGGAACCACACAGTACCATTCAATTAAACCTGGTATCGGTCAATATTTTAGAGGATAAAACCGGTCAGGTCTGGGTTATGCCCGCATCTGGCTCATGATTTTGCCTTCTTCGCATACTTGTTGGCCAGATCCTGGGTTTTTTCAGATTTGAGTCACGTAGTAATGTGGTACCACACAGTAACAGTCAATAAATCCTGGTTTCGATCAATATTTTAAAGGATGACACCGGATAGGTCTGGGTTATGCCCGCATCTGGCTCATGGTTTTGCCTTCTTCGCATACTTGTTGGCCATATCCTGGGATTTTTTTCGGGTTTGAATCACGCAGTAATGTGGTACCACACAGTAACAGTCAATTAAACCTGGATACGGTCAGTATTTTAGTCGGTAACACCGGTTAGGTCTTGGTTAGGTCTGGGTTATGCCCGCATCTGGCTCATGATTTTGCCTTCTTCGCATACTTGTCGGCCAGATCCTGGGTTTTTTCGGATTTGAATCACGTAGTAATGTGGTACCAGACAGCAACAGTCAATAAAACCTGGTTTCGATCAATATTTTAAAGGATGACACCGGTTAGGTCTGGGTTAGGTCTGGGTTATGCCCGCATCTGGCTCACGGTTTTGCCTTCTTCGCATACTTGTTGGCAATATCCTGGGTTTTTTTCGGGTTTGAATCACGTAGTAATGTGGTACCACACAGTAACAGTCAATTAAACCCGGATACGGTCAGTATTTTAGTCGGTAACACCGGTTAGATCTTGGTTAGGTCTGGGTTATGCCCGCATCTGGCTCATGATTTTGCCTTCTTCGCATACTTGTCGGCCAGATCCTGGGTTTTTTCGGATTTGAATCACGTAGTAATGTGGTACCAGACAGCAACAGTCAATAAAACCCGGTTTCGATCAATATTTTAAAGGATAAAACCGGTAATGCCTGGGTTAGGTCTGGGTCATGCCCGCATCTGGCTCATGATTTTGCCTTCTTCGCATACTTGTTGGCCAGATCCTGGGTTTTTTCAGATTTGAGTCACGTAGTAATGTGGTACCACACAGTAACAGTCAATAAATCCTGGTTTCGATCAATATTTTAAAGGATGACACCGGATAGGTCTGGGTTATGCCCGCATCTGGCTCATGGTTTTGCCATCTTCGCATACTTGTTGGCAATATCCTGGGATTTTTTTCGGGTTTGAATCACGTAGTAATGTGGTACCACACAGTAACAGTCAATTAAACCTGGATACGGTCAGTATTTTAGACGGTAACACCGGTTAGGTCTTGGTTAGGTCTGGGTTATGCCCGCATCTGGCTCATGATTTTGCCTTCTTCGCATACTTGTCGGCCAGATCCTGGGTTTTCTCGGTTTGAATCACGTAGTAATGTGATACCACACTGAACAGTCAATTAAACCTGGTTTCGATCCACATTTTAGTGGATAAAACCGGTTAGGCCTGGGTTATGCCCGCATCTGGCTCATGATTTTGCCTTCTTTGCATACTTGTTGGCCAGAACCTGGGTTTTTTCAGATTTGAGTCACGTAGTAATGTGGTACCACACAGTAACAGTCAATAAATCCTGGTTTCGATCAATATTTTAAAGGATGACACTGGTTAGGTCTGGGTTAGGTCTGGGTTATGCCCGCATCTGGCTCATGATTTTGCCTGTTTCGCATACTTGTTGGCCAGATCCTGGGTTAAGTCTGGGTTTGGATCACGTAGTAATTTGGAACCACACTGTACCATTCAATTAAACCTGGTATCGATCAATATTTTAGTGGATAACACCGGTTAGGTCTGGGTTAGGTCTGGCTTATGCCCGCATCTGGATCATGATTTTGCCTTTTTCGCATACTTGTTGGCCAGATCCTGGGTTAGGTCTGGGTTTGAATCACGTAGTAATGTGGTACCACACAGTAACAGTGAATGAAACCCGTATTCGGTCAGTATTTTAGTCGGTAACACCGGATAGGTCTGTGTTAGGTATGGGTTATGCCCGCATCTGGCTCATGATTTTGCCTTTTCCGAATTCGTGTTGGCCAGATCCTGGGTTTTTTCGGGTTTGAATCACGTAGTACTGTGATACCACACAGTAACAGTCAATTAAACCTGGTATCGATCAATATTTTAGAGGATAAAACCGGTTAGGTCAGGGTTAGGTCTGGGTTATGCCCGCATCTGGCTCATGACTTTGCCTTCTTCGCATACCTGTTGGCCAGATCCTGGGTTAGGTCTGGGTTTGAATCACGTAGTAATGTGGAACCACACAGTACCATTCAATTAAACCTGGTATCGATCAATATTTTAGAGGATAAAACCGGTCAGGTCTGGGTTATGCCCGCATCTGGCTCATGATTTTGCCTTCTTCGCATACTTGTTGGCCAGATCCTGGGTTTTTTCAGATTTGAGTCACGTAGTAATGTGGTACCACACAGTAACAGTCAATAAATCCTGGTTTCGATCAATATTTTAAAGGATGACACCGGATAGGTCTGGGTTATGCCCGCATCTGGCTCATGGTTTTGCCTTCTTCGCATACTTGTTGGCCATATCCTGGGATTTTTTTCGGGTTTGAATCACGCAGTAATGTGGTACTACACAGTAACAGTCAATTAAACCTGGATACGGTCAGTATTTTAGTCGGTAACACCGGTTAGGTCTTGGTTAGGTCTGGGTTATGCCCGCATCTGGCTCATGATTTTGCCTTCTTCGCATACTTGTCGGCCAGATCCTGGGTTTTTTCGGATTTGAATCACGTAGTAATGTGGTACCAGACAGCAACAGTCAATAAAACCTGGTTTCGATCAATATTTTAAAGGATGACACCGGTTAGGTCTGGGTTAGGTCTGGGTTATGCCCGCATCTGGCTCACGGTTTTGCCTTCTTCGCATACTTGTTGGCAATATCCTGGGTTTTTTTCGGGTTTGAATCACGTAGTAATGTGGTACCACACAGTAACAGTCAATTAAACCCGGATACGGTCAGTATTTTAGTCGGTAACACCGGTTAGATCTTGGTTAGGTCTGGGTTATGCCCGCATCTGGCTCATGATTTTGCCTTCTTCGCATACTTGTTGGCCAGATCCTGGGTTTTTTCAGATTTGAGTCACGTAGTAATCTGGTACCACACAGTAACTGACAATAAATCCTGGTTTCGATCAATATTTTAAAGGATGACACCGGCTAGGTCTGGGTTAGGTCTGGGTTATGCCCGCATCTGGCTCATGATTTTGCCTTCTCCGCGTACTTGTTGGCCAGATCCTGGGTTTTTTCGGATTTGAATCACGTAGTAATGTGGTACCAGACAGTAACAGTCAATAAAACCCGGTTTCGATCAATATTTTAAAGGATAAAACCGGTAATGCCTGGGTTAGGTCTGGGTCATGCCCGCATCTGGCTCATGATTTTGCCTTCTTCGCATACTTGTTGGCCAGATCCTGGGTTTTTTCAGATTTGAGTCACGTAGTAATGTGGTACCACACAGTAACAGTCAATAAATCCTGGTTTCGATCAATATTTTAAAGGATGACACCGGATAGGTCTGGGTTATGCCCGCATCTGGCTCATGGTTTTGCCTTCTTCGCATACTTGTTGGCCATATCCTGGGATTTTTTTCGGGTTTGAATCACGTAGTAATGTGGTACCACACAGTAACAGTCAATTAAACCTGGACACGGTCAGTATTTTAGTCGGTAACACCGGTTAGGTCTTGGTTAGGTCTGGGTTATGCCCGCATCTGGCTCATGATTTTGCCTTCCTTGCATACTTCTTGGCCAGAACCTGGGTTTTTTCAGATTTGAGTCACGTAGTAATGTGGTACCACACAGTAACAGTCAATAAATCCTGGTTTCGATCAATATTTTAAAGGATGACACTGGTTAGGTCTGGGTTAGGTCTGGGTTATGCCCGCATCTGGCTCA
Source organism: Colletes latitarsis (assembly GCF_051014445.1). Classification (NCBI taxonomy): domain Eukaryota; kingdom Metazoa; phylum Arthropoda; class Insecta; order Hymenoptera; family Colletidae; genus Colletes; species Colletes latitarsis. Next base: position 4,702,525 of record NC_135141.1, on the reverse strand, counting down.
TGATTTTGCCTGTTTCGCATACTTGTTGGCCAGATCCTGGGTTAAGTCTGGGTTTGAATCACGTAGTAATTTGGAACCACACTGTACCATTCAATTAAACCTGGTATCGATCAATATTTTAGTGGATAACACCGGTTAGGTCTGGGTTAGGTCTGGCTTATGCCCGCATCTGGATCATGATTTTGCCTTTTTCGCATACTTGTTGGCCAGATCCTGGGTTAGGTCTGGGTTTGAATCACGTAGTAATGTGGTACCACACAGTAACAGTGAATTAAACCCGAATTCGGTCAGTATTTTAGTCGGTAACACCGGATAGGTCTGTGTTAGGTCTGGGTTATGCCCGCATCTGGCTCATGATTTTGCCTTTTCCGGATTCGTGTTGGCCAGATCCTGGGTTTTTTCGGGTTTGAATCATGTAGTAATGTGATACCACACAGTAACAGTCAATTAAACCTGGTATCGATCAATATTTTAGAGGATAAAACCGGTTAGGTCAGGGTTAGGTCTGGGTTATGCCCGCATCTGGCTCATGACTTTGCCTTCTTCGCATACCTGTTGGCCAGATCCTGGGTTAGGTCTGGGTTTGAATCACGTAGTAATGTGGAACCACACAGTACCATTCAATTAAACCTGGTATCGATCAATATTTTAGAGGATAAAACCGGTCAGGTCTGGGTTATGCCCGCATCTGGCTCATGATTTTGCCTTCTTCGCATACTTGTTGGCCAGATCCTGGGTTTTTTCAGATTTGAGTCACGTAGTAATGTGGTACCACACAGTAACAGTCAATAAATCCTGGTTTCGATCAATATTTTAATGGATGACACCGGTTAGGTCTGGGTTAGGTCTGGGTTATGCCCGCATCTGGCTCATGGTTTTGCCTTCTTCGCATACTTGTTGGCCAGATCCTGGGTTTTTTCGGATTGGAATCACGTAGTAATGTGGTACCAGACAGCAACAGTCAATAAAACCTGGTTTCGATCAATATTTTAAAGGATGACACCGGTTAGGTCTGGGTTAGGTCTGGGTTATGCCCGCATCTGGCTCATGGTTTTGCCTTCTTCGCATACTTGTTGGCAATATCGTGGGTTTTTTTCGGGTTTGAATCACGTAGTAATGTGGTACCACACAGTAACAGTCAATTAAACCTGGATGCGGTCAGTATTTTAGTCGGTAACACCGGTTAGATCTTGGTTAGGTCTGGGTTATGCCCGCATCTGGCTCATGATTTTGCCTTCTTCGCATACTTGTTGGCCAGATCCTGGGTTTTTTCAGATTTGAGTCACGTAGTAATCTGGTACCACACAGTAACTGACAATAAATCCTGGTTTCGATCAATATTTTAAAGGATGACACCGGCTAGGTCTGGGTTAGGTCTGGATTATGCCCGCATCTGGCTCATGATTTTGCCTTCTTCGCATACTTGTTGGCCAGATCCTGGGTTTTTTCGGATTTGAATCACGTAGTAATGTGGTACCAGACAGTAACAGTCAATAAAACCCGGTTTCGATCAATATTTTAAAGGATAAAACCGGTAATGCCTGGGTTAGGTCTGGGTCATGCCCGCATCTGGCTCATGATTTTGCCTTCTTCGCATACTTGTTGGCCAGATCCTGGGTTTTTTCAGATTTGAGTCACGTAGTAATGTGGTACCACACAGTAACAGTCAATAAATCCTGGTTTCGATCAATATTTTAAAGGATGACACCGGATAGGTCTGGGTTATGCCCGCATCTGGCTCATGGTTTTGCCTTCTTCGCATACTTGTTGGCCATATCCTGGGATTTTTTTCGGGTTTGAATCACGTAGTAATGTGGTACCACACAGTAACAGTCAATTAAACCTGGATACGGTCAGTATTTTAGTCGGTAACACCGGTTAGGTCTTGGTTAGGTCTGGATTATGCCCGCATCTGGCTCATGATTTTGCCTTCTTCGCATACTTGTCGGCCAGATCCTGGGTTTTCTCGGTTTGAATCACGTAGTAATGTGATACCACACTGAACAGTCAATTAAACCTGGTTTCGATCCACATTTTAGTGGATAAAACCGGTTAGGCCTGGGTTATGCCCGCATCTGGCTCATGATTTTGCCTTCTTTGCATACTTGTTGGCCAGAACCTGGGTTTTTTCAGATTTGAGTCACGTAGTAATGTGGTACCACACAGTAACAGTCAATAAATCCTGGTTTCGATCAATATTTTAAAGGATGACACTGGTTAGGTCTGGGTTAGGTCTGGGTTATGCCCGCATCTGGCTCATGATTTTGCCTGTTTCGCATACTTGTTGGCCAGATCCTGGGTTAAGTCTGGGTTTGAATCACGTAGTAATTTGGAACCACACTGTACCATTCAATTAAACCTGGTATCGATCAATATTTTAGTGGATAACACCGGTTAGGTCTGGGTTAGGTCTGGCTTATGCCCGCATCTGGATCATGATTTTGCCTTTTTCGCATACTTGTTGGCCAGATCCTGGGTTAGGTCTGGGTTTGAATCACGTAGTAATGTGGTACCACACAGTAACAGTGAATGAAACCCGTATTCGGTCAGTATTTTAGTCGGTAACACCGGATAGGTCTGTGTTAGGTATGGGTTATGCCCGCATCTGGCTCATGATTTTGCCTTTTCCGAATTCGTGTTGGCCAGATCCTGGGTTTTTTCGGGTTTGAATCACGTAGTACTGTGATACCACACAGTAACAGTCAATTAAACCTGGTATCGATCAATATTTTAGAGGATAAAACCGGTTAGGTCAGGGTTAGGTCTGGGTTATGCCCGCATCTGGCTCATGACTTTGCCTTCTTCGCATACCTGTTGGCCAGATCCTGGGTTAGGTCTGGGTTTGAATCACGTAGTAATGTGGAACCACACAGTACCATTCAATTAAACCTGGTATCGATCAATATTTTAGAGGATAAAACCGGTCAGGTCTGGGTTATGCCCGCATCTGGCTCATGATTTTGCCTTCTTCGCATACTTGTTGGCCAGATCCTGGGTTTTTTCAGATTTGAGTCATGTAGTAATGTGGTACCACAGAGTAAGATGTCAATAAATCCTGGTTTCGACCAATATTTTAAAGGATGACACCGGTTAGGTCTGGGTTAGGTCTGGGTTATGCCCGCATCTGGCTCATGGTTTTGCCTTCTTCGCATACTTGTTGGCCAGATCCTGGGTTTTTTCGGATTTGAATCACGTAGTAATGTGGTACCTGACAGCAACAGTCAATTAAACCTGGTATCGGTCAATATTTTAGAGGATAAAACGTGTGAGGTCTGGGTTAGGTCTGGGTTATGTCCGCATCTGGCTCATGATTTTGCCTTCTTCGCATACATGTTGGCCGGATCCTGGGTTTTTTCGGGTTTGAATCACGTAGTAATGTGGTACCAGACAGTAACAGTCAATATAACCTGGTTTCGATCAATATTTTAAAGGATAAAACCGGTAATGCCTGGGTTAGGTCTGGGTCATGCCCGCATCTGGCTCATGATTTTGCCTTCTTCGCATACTTTTTGGCCAGATCCTGGGTTTTTTCAGATTTGAGTCACGTAGTAATGTGGTACCACACAGTAACAGTCAATAAATCCTGGTTTCGATCAATATTTTAAAGGATGACACCGGATAGGTCTGGGCTAGGTCTGGGTTATGCCCGCATCTGGCTCATGACTTTGCCTTTTCCGCATTCGTGTTGGCCAGATCCTGTGTTTTTTCGGGTTTGAATCACGTAGTAATGTGGTACCACACAGTAACAGTCATTTAAACCTGGTATCGATCAATATTTTAGAGGATAAAACCGGTCAGGTCTGGGTTATGCCCGCATCTGGCTCGTGATTTTGCCTTCTTCGCATACTTGTTGGCCAGATCCTGGGTTTTTTCAGATTTGCGTCACGTAGTAATGTGGAACCACACAGTACCATTCAATTAAACCTGGTATCGATCAATATTTTAGAGGATAAAACCGGTCAGGTCTGGGTTATGCCCGCATCTGGCTCATGGTTTTGCCTTCTTCGCATACTTGTTGGCCATATCCTGGGTTTTTTTTCGGGTTTGAATCATGTAGTAATGTGGTACCACACAGTAACAGTCAACTAAACCTGGATACGGTCAGTATTTTAGTCGGTAACACCGGTTAGGTCTGTGTTAGGTCTGGGTTATGCCCGCATCTGGCTCATGATTTTGCCTTTTCCGGATTCGTGTTGGCCAGATCCTGGGTTTTTTCAGATTTGAGTCACGTAGTAATGTGGTACCACACAGTAGCAGTCAATAAATCCTGGTTTCGATCAATATTTTAAAGGATGACACTGGTTAGGTCTGGGTTAGGTCTGGGTTATGCCCGCATCTGGTTCATGATTTTGCCTGTTTCGCATACTTGTTGGCCAGATCCTGGGTTAAGTCTGGGTTTGAATCACGTAGTAATGTGGAACCACACTGTACCATTCAATTAAACCTGGTATCGATCAATATTTTAGTGGATAACACCGGTTAGGTCTGGGTTAGGTCTGGCTTATGCCCGCATCTGGATCATGATTTTGCCTTTTTCGCATACTTGTTGGCCAGATCCTGGGTTAGGTCTGGGTTTGAATCACGTAGTAATGTGGTACCACACAGTAACAGTGAATTAAACCCGAATTCGGTCAGTACTTTAGTCGGTAACACCGGATAGGTCTGTGTTAGGTCTGGGTTATGTCCGCATCTGGCTCATGATTTTGCCTTCTTCGCATACTTGCTGGCCGGATCCTGGGTTTTTTCGGGTTTCAATCACGTAGTAATATGGCACCTCACAGTGACAGTCAATTGATCCTGGATTCGGTCAGTATTTTAGTCGGTAACACCGGTTGGGTCTGGGTTAGGTCTGGGTTATGCCCGCATCTGGCTCATGACTTTTCCTTCTTCGCATACCTGTTGGCCAGATCCTGGGTTAGGTCTGGGTTTGAATCACGCAGTAATGTGGAACCACACAGTACCATTCAATTAAACCTGGTATCGATCAATATTTTAGAGGATAAATCCGGTCAGGTCTGTGTTAGGTCTGGGTTATGCCCGCATCTGGCTCATGATTTTGCCTTCTTCGCATACTTGTTGGCGGGATCCTGGGTTTTTACTACGTGATTCAAACGCGAAACGTGGCACCTCACAGTGACAGTCAATTGATCCTGGATTCGGTCAGTATTTTAGTCGGTAACCCCGGTTAGGTCTGGGTTAGGTCTGGGTTATGCCTGCATCTGGCTCATGATTTTGCCATCTTCGCATACTTGTTGGCCAGATCCTGGCTTTTTTCGTGTTTGAATCACGTAGTAACGTGGTACCACACAGTAACAGTGAATTAAACCCGAATTCGGTCAGTATTTTAGTCGGTAACACCGGTTGGGTCTGGGTTAGGTCTGGGTTATGCCCGCATCTGGCTAATGATTTTGCCTTTTCCGCATTCTTCTTGCCCAGATCCTTGGTTTTTTAGGGTTTGAACCACGTAGTAATGTGGTACCACTCAGAAACAGTCACTTAAACTTGGTTTCGATCAATATTTTGGTAGGTAACACCGGTTAGGTCTGGGTTAGGACTGGGTTATGCCCGCATCTGGCTCACGATTTTGCCTTTTCCGCATTCTTGTTGCCCTGATCCTTGGTTTTTTAGGGTTTGAATCACGTAGTAATGTGGTACCACTCAGAAACAGTCACTTAAACTTGGTTTCGATCAATATTTTAGTGGATAACACCGGATAGGTCTGTGTTAGGTCTGGGTTATGCCCGCACCTGGCTCATGATTTTGCCTTTTCCGGATTCGTGTTGGCCAGATCCTGGGTTTTTTCAGATTTGAGTCACGTAGTAATGTGGTACCACACAGTAACAGTCAATAAATCCTGGTTTCGATCAATATTTTAAAGGATGACACCGGTTACGTCTGGGTTAGGTCTGGGTTATGCCCGCATCTGGCTCATGATTATGCCTTCTTCGCATACTTGTTGGCCAGATCCTGGGTTTTTTCAGATTTGAGTCACGTAGTAATGTGGTACCACACAGTAACAGTCATTTAAACCTGGTATCGATCAATATTTTAGAGGATAAAACCGGTCAGGTCTGGGTTATGCCCGCATCTGGCTCGTGATTTTGCCTTCTTCGCATACTTGTTGGCCAGGTCCTGGGTTTTTTCAGATTTGAGTCACGTAGTAATGTGGAACCACACAGTACCATTCAATTAAACCTTGTATCGATCAATATTTTAGAGGATAAAACCGGTCAGGTCTGGGTTAGGTCTGGGTTATGCACGCATCTGGCTCATGACTTTGCCTTCTTCGCATACCTGTTGGCCAGATCCTGGGTTAGGTCTGGGTTTGAATCACGTAGTAATGTGGAACCACACAGTACCACTCAAATAAACCTGGTATCGCTCAATATTTTAGGGGATAAAACCGGTTAGGTCTGGATTATGCCCGCATCTGGCTCATGATTTTGCCTTCTTCGCATACTTGTTGGCCTGATCCTGGGTTTTTTCAGATTTGAGTCACGTAGTAATGTGGTACCACACAGTAACAGTCAATAAATCCTGGTTTCGATCAATATTTTAAAGGATGACACCTGTTAGGTCTGGGTTAGGTCTAGGTTATGCCCGCATCTGGCTCATGATTTTGCCTTCTTCGCATACTTGTTGGCCAGATCCTGGGTTTTTTCGGATTTGAATCACGTAGTAATGTGGTACCAGACAGCAACAGTCAATAAAACCTGGTTTCGATCAATATTTTAAAGGATGACACCTGTTAGGTCTGGGTTAGGTCTGGGTTATGCCCGCATCTGGCTCATGATTTTGCCTTCTTCGCATACTTGTTGGACAGATCCTGGGTTTTTTCGGATTTGAATCACGTAGTAATGTGGTACCAGACAGCAACAGTCAATAAAACCTGGTTTCGATCAATGTTTTAAAGGATGACACCGGTTAGGTCTGGGTTAGGTCTGGGTTATGCCCGCATCTGGCTCATGATTTTGCCTTTTCCGCATTCGTGTTGGCCAGATCCTGTGTTTTTTCGGGTTTGAATCACGTAGTAATGTGGTACCACACAGTAACAGTCATTTAAACCTGGTATCGATCAATATTTTAGAGGATAAAACCGGTCAGGTCTGGGTTATGCCCGCATCTGGCTCATGATTTTGCCTTCTACGCATACTTGTTGGCCAGATCCTGGGTTTTTTCGGATTTGAATCACGTAGTAATGTGGTACCAGACAGCAACAGTCAATAAATCCTGGTTTCGATCAATATTTTAAAGGATGACACCTGTTAGGTCTGGGTTAGGTCTGGGTTATGCCCGCATCTGGCTTATGATTTTGCCTTTTTTGCATACTTGTTGGCCAGATCCTGGCTTTTTTCGTGTTTGAATCACGTAGTAACGTGGTACCACACAGTAACAGTGAATTAAACCCGAATTCGGTCAGTATGTTAGTCGGTAACACCGGTTAGGTCTTGGTTAGGTCTGGGTTATGCCCGCATCTGGCTCATGATTTTGCCTTTTCCGCATTCGTGTTGGCCAGATCCTGTGTTTTTTCGGGTTTGAATCACGTAGTAATGTGGTACCACACAGTAACAGTCATTTAAACCTGGTATCGATCAATATTTTAGAGGATAAAACCGGTCAGGTCTGGGTTATGCCCGCATCTGGCTCATGATTTTGCCTTCTTCGCATACTTGTTGGCCAGATCCTGGGTTTTCTCGGTTTGAATCAGGTAGTAATGTGGTACCACACAGTAACAGTCAATAAATCCTGGTTTCGATCAATATTTTAAAGGATGACACCTGTTAGGTCTGGGTTAGGTCTGGGTTATGCCCGCATCTGGCTTATGATTTTGCCTTTTTTGCATACTTGTTGGCCAGATCCTGGCTTTTTTCGTGTTTGAATCACGTAGTAACGTGGTACCACACAGTAACAGTGAATTAAACCCGAATTCGGTCAGTATGTTAGTCGGTAACACCGGTTAGGTCTTGGTTAGGTCTGGGTTATGCCCGCATCTGGCTCATGATTTTGCCTTTTCCGCATTCGTGTTGGCCAGATCCTGTGTTTTTTCGGGTTTGAATCACGTAGTAATGTGGTACCACACAGTAACAGTCGTTTAAACCTGGTATCGATCAATATTTTAGAGGATAAGACCGGTCAGGTCTGAGTTAGCTCTGGGTTATGTCCGCATCTGGCTCATTATTTTGCATTCTTCGCATACTTGTTGGCCGGATCCTGGGTTTTTTCGGGTTTGAATCACGTAGTAATGTGGCACCTCACAGTGACAGTCAATAAATCCTGGTTTCGATCAATATTTTAAAGGATGACACCGGTTAGGTCTGGGTTAGGTCTGGGTTATGCCCACATCTGGCTCATGATTTTGCCTTCTTCGCATACTTGTTGGCCAGATCCTGGCTTTTTTCGTGTTTGAATCACGTAGTAACGTGGTACCACACAGTAACAGTGAATTAAACCCGAATTCGGTCAGTATTTTAGTCGGTAACCCCGGTTAGGTCTGGGTTAGGTCTGGGTTATGGCCGCATCTGGCTCATGGTTTTGCCTTCTTCGCATACTTGTTGGCCAGATCCTGGCTTTTTTCGTGTTTGAATCACGTAGTAATGTGGTACCACACAGTAACGGTCAATTAAACCTGGATACGGTCAGTATTTTAGTCGGTAACACCGGTTAGGTCTTGGTTAGGTCTGCGTTATGCCCGCATCTGGCTCATGATTTTGCCTTCTTCGCATACTTGTCGGCCAGATCCTGGGTTTTCTCGGTTTGAATCAGGTAGTAATGTGGTACCACACAGTAACAGTCAATAAATCCTGGTTTCGATCAATATTTTAAAGGATGACACCGGTTAGGTCTGGGTTAGGTCTGGGTTATGCCCACATCTGGCTCATGATTTTGCCTTCTTCGCATACTTGTTGGCCAGATCCTGGGTTTTTTCGGATTTGAATCACGTAGAAATGTGGTACCACACAGTAACAGTCAATAAAACCTGGTTTCGATCAATATTTTAAAGGATAAAACCGGTAATGCCTGGGTTAGGTCTGGGTCATGCCCGCATCTGGCTCATGATTTTGCCTTCTTCGCATACTTGTTGGCCAGATCCTGGGTTTTTTCAGATTTGAGTCACGTAGTAATGTGGTACCACACAGTAACAGTCAATAAATCCTGGTTTCGATCAATATTTTAAAGGATGACACCGGATAGATCTGGGTCAGGTCTGGGTTATGCCCGCATCTTGCTCATGATTTTGCCTTTTCCGCATTCGTGTTGGCCAGATCCTGGGTTTTTTCGGGTTTGAATCACGTAGTTATGTGGTACCACACAGTAACAGTCATTTAAACCTGGTATCGATCAATATTTTAGAGGATAAAACCGGTCAGGTCGGGGTTATGCCCGCATCTGGCTCGTGATTTTGCCTTCTTCGCATACTTGTTGGCCAGGTCCTGGGTTTTTTCAGATTTGAGTCACGTAGTAATGTGGAACCACACAGTACCATTCAATTAAACCTGGTATCGATCAATATTTTAAAGGATAAAACCGGTAATGCCTGGGTTAGGTCTGGGTCATGCCCGCATCTGGCTCATGATTTTGCCTTCTTCGCATACTTGTTGGGCAGATCCTGGGTTTTTTCAGATTTGAGTCACGTAGTAATGTGGTACCACACAGTAACAGTCAATAAATCCTGGTTTCGATCAATATTTTAAAGGATAACACCTGTTAGGTCTGGGTTAGGTCTGGGTTATGCCCGCATCTGGCTCATGATTTTGCCTTCTTCGCATACATGTTGGGCAGATCCTGGGTTTTTTCGGATTTGAATCACGTAGTAATGTGGTACCAGACAGCAACAGTCAATAAAACCTGGTTTCGATCAATGTTTTAAAGGATGACACCGGTTAGGTCTGGGTTAGGTCTGGGTTATGCCCGCATCTGGCTCATGGTTTTGCCTTCTTCGCATACTTGTTGGCCATATCCTGGGTTTTTTTCGGGTTTGAATCACGTAGTAATGTGGTACCACACAGTAACAGTCAATTAAACCCGGATACGGTCAGTATTTTAGTCGGTAACACCGGTTAGGTCTTGGTTAGGTCTGGGTTATGCCCGCATCTGGCTCATGATTTTGCCTTTTCCGCATTCGTGTTGGCCAGATCCTGCTTTTTTTCGGGTTTGAATCACGTTGTAATGTGGTACCACACAGTAACAGTCATTTAAACCTGGTATCGATCAATATTTTAGAGGATAAAACCGGTCAGGTCTGGGTTATGCCCGCATCTGGCTCATGATTTTGCCTTCTTCGCATACTTGTTGGCCAGATCCTGGGTTTTTTCGGATTTGAATCAGGTAGTAACGTGGTACCAGACAGTAACAGACAATAAAACCTGGTTTCGATCAATATTTTAAAGGATAAAACCGGTAATGCCTGGGTTAGGTCTGGGTCATGCCCGCATCTGGCTCTTGATTTTGCCTTCTTCGCATACTTGTTGACCAGATCCTGGGTTTTTTCAGATTTGAGTCACGTAGTAATGTTGTACCACACAGTAACAGTTATTTAAACCTGGTATCGATCAATATTTTAGAGGATAAGACCGGTCAGGTCTGGGTTATGCCCGCATCTGGCTCGTGATTTTGCCTTCTTCGCATACTTGTTGGCCAGATCCTGGCTTTTTTCGTGTTTGAATCACGTAGTAATGTGGTACCACACAGTAGCAGTGAATTAAACCCGAATTCGGTCAGTATTTTAGTCGGTAACACCGGTTAGGTCTGGGTTAGGTCTGGGTTATGCCCGCATCTGGCTCATGATTTTGCCTTCTTCGCATACTTGTTGGCCAGATCCTGGGTTTTTTCGGATTTGAATCACGTAGTAATGTGGTACCAGACAGTAACAGTCAATAAAACCTGGTTTCGATCAATATTTTAAAGGATAAAACCGGTAATGCCTGGGTTAGGTCTGGGTCATGCCCGCATCTGGCTCATGATTTTGCCTTCTTCGCATACTTGATGGCAAGATCCTGGGTTTTTTCAGATTTGAGTCACGTAGTAATGTGGTACCACACAGTAACAGTCAATAAATCCTGGTTTCGATCAATATTTTAAAGGATGACACCGGATAGGTCTGGGTTAGGTCTGGGTTATGCCCGCATCTGGCTCATGATTTTGCCTTTTCCGCATTCGTGTTGGCCAGATCCTGTGTTTTTTCGGGTTTGAATCACGTAGTAATGTGGTACCACACAGTAACAGTCATTTAAACCTGGTATCGATCAATATTTTAGAGGATGAAGCCGGTCAGGTCTGGGTTATGCCCGCATCTGGCTCGTGATTTTGCCTTCTTCGCATACTTGTTGGCCAGGTCCTGGGTTTTTTCAGATTTGAGTCACGTAGTAATGTGGTACCACACAGTAACAGTCAATAAATCCTGGTTTCGATCAATATTTTAAAGGATGACACCGGATAGGTCTGGGTTAGGTCTGGGTTATGCCCGCATCTGGCTCATGATTTTGCCTTTTGCGCATTCGTGTTGGCCAGATCCTGGGTTTTTTCGGGTTTGAATCACGTAGTAACGTGGTACCACACAGTAACAGACATTTGAACCTGGTATCGATCAATATTTTAGAGGATAAAACCGGTCAGGTCTGGGTTATGCCCGCATCTGGCTCGTGATTTTGCCTTCTTCGCATACTTGTTGGCCAGATCCTGGGTTTTTTCAGATTTGCGTCACGTAGTAATGTGGAACCACACAGCACCATTCAATTAAACCTGGTATCGGTCAATATTTTAGAGGATAAAACGGGTGAGGTCTGGGTTAGGTCTGGGTTATGTCCGCATCTGGCTCATGATTTTGCCTTCTTCGCATACTTGTTGGCCGGATCCTGGGTTTTTTCGGGTTTCAATCACGTAGTAATATGGCACCTCACAGTGACAGTCAATTGATCCTGGATTCGGTCAGTATTTTAGTCGGTAACCCCAGTTAGGTCTGGGTTAGGTCTGGGTTATGCCCGCATCTGGCTCATGATTTTGCCTTCTTCGCATACTTGTTGGCCAGATCCTGGCTTTTCTCGTGTTTGATTCACGTAGTAACGTGGTACCACACAGTAACAGTTAATTAAACCCGAATTCGGTCAGTATTTTAGTCGGTAACACCGGTTAGGTCTGGGTTAGGTCTGGGTTATGCCCGCATCTGGCTCATGATTTTGCCTATTCCGGATTCGTGTTGGCCAGATCCTGGGTTTTTTCGGGTTTGAATCACGTAGTAATGTGATACACACAGTAACAGTCAATTAAACCTGTTATCGATCAATATTTTAGAGGATAAAACCGGTTAGGTCAGGGTTAGGTCTGGGTTATGCCCGCATCTGGCTCATGACTTTGCCTTCTTCGCATACCTGTTGGCCAGATCCTGGGTTAGGTCTGGGTTTGAATCACGTAGTAATGTGGAACCACACAGTACCATTCAAATTAACCTGGTATCGATCAATATTTTAGAGGATAGAACCGGTTAGGACTGGGTTATGCCCGCATCTGGCTCATGATTTTGCCTTCTTCGCATACTTGTTGGACCGATCCTAGGATTTTTCACATTTGAGTCACGTAGTAATGTGGCACCACACAGTAACAGACAATAAATCCTGGTTTCGATCAATATTTTAAAGGATGACACCGGTTAGGTCTGGGTTAGGTCTGGGTTGTGCCCGCATCTGGCTCATGATTTTGCCTTCTTCGCATACTTGTTTGCCAGATCCTGGGTTTTTTCGGATTTGAATCACGAAGTAATGTGGTACCAGACAGTAACAGTCAATAAAACCTGGTTTCGATCAATATTTTAAAGGATAAAACCGGTAATGCCTGGGTTAGGTCTGGGTCATGCCCGCATCTGGATCATGATTTTGCCTTCTTCGCGTACTTGCTTACCACATCCTGGGTTTTTTCGGGTCTGAATCACGTAGTAATGTAGTACCACACAGTAACAGTGAATTAAACCCGAATTCGGTCAGTATTTTAGTCGGTAACACCGGATAGGTCTGTGTTAGGTCTGGGTTATGCCCGCATCTGGCTCATGATTTTGCCTTTTCCGGATTCGTGTTGGCCAGATCCTGGGTTTTTTCGGGTTTGAATCACGTAGTAATGTGATACCACACAGTAACAGTCAATTAAACCTGGTATCGATCAATATTTTAGAGGATAAAACCGGTTAGGTCAGGGTTAGGACTGGGTTATGCCCGCATCTGGCTCATGACTTTTCCTTCTTCGCATACCTGTTGGCCAGATCCTGGGTTAGGTCTGGGTTTGAATCACGTAGTAATGTGGAACCACACAGTACCATTCAAATTAACCTGGTATCGATCAATATTTTAGAGGATAGAACCGGTTAGGACTGGGTTATGCCCGCATCTGGCTCATGATTTTGCCTTCTTCGCATACTTGTTGGACCGATCCTAGGATTTTTCACATTTGAGTCACGTAGTAATGTGGCACCACACAGTAACAGACAATAAATCCTGGTTTCGATCAATATTTTAAAGGATGACACCGGTTAGGTCTGGGTTAGGTCTGGGTTGTGCCCGCATCTGGCTCATGATTTTGCCTTCTTCGCATACTTGTTTGCCAGATCCTGGGTTTTTTCGGATTTGAATCACGAAGTAATGTGGTACCAGACAGTAACAGTCAATAAAACCTGGTTTCGATCAATATTTTAAAGGATAAAACCGGTAATGCCTGGGTTAGGTCTGGGTCATGCCCGCATCTGGATCATGATTTTGCCTTCTTCGCGTACTTGCTTACCACATCCTGGGTTTTTTCGGGTCTGAATCACGTAGTAATGTAGTACCACACAGTAACAGTGAATTAAACCCGAATTCGGTCACTATTTTAGTCGGTAACACCGGATAGGTCTGTGTTAGGTCTGGGTTATGCCCGCATCTGGCTCATGATTTTGCCTTTTCCGGATTCGTGTTGGCCAGATCCTGGGTTTTTTCGGGTTTGAATCACGTAGTAATGTGATACCACACAGTAACAGTCAATTAAACCTGGTATCGATCAATATTTTAGAGGATAAAACCGGTTAGGTCAGGGTTAGGACTGGGTTATGCCCGCATCTGGCTCATGACTTTTCCTTCTTCGCATACCTGTTGGCCAGATCATGGGTTAGGTCTGTGTTTGAATCACGCAGTAATGTGGAACCACACAGTACCATTCAATTAAACCTGGTATCGATCAATGTTTTAGAGGATAAATCCGGTCAGGTCTGTGTTAGGTCTGGGTTATGCCCGCATCTGTATCATGATTTTGCCTTCTTCGCGTACTTGTTTACCACATCCTGGGTTTTTTCGGGTCTGAATCACGTAGTAATGTGGTACCACACAGTAACAGTGAATTAAACCCGAATTCGGTCAGTATTTTAGTCGGTAACAACGGATAGGTCTGTGTTAGGTCTGGGTTATGCCCGCATCTGGCTCATGATTTTGCCTTCTTCGCATACTTGTTGGCCAGATCCTGGGTTTTTTCGGGTCTGAATCACGTAGTAATGTGGTACCAGACAGCAACAGTCAATAAAACCTGGTTTCGATCAATGTTTTAAAGGATGACACCGGTTAGGTCTGGGTTAGGTCTGGGTTATGCCCGCATCTGGCTCATGGTTTTGCCTTCTTCGCATACTTGTTGGCCATATCCTGGGTTTTTTTCGGGTTTGAATCACGTAGTAATGTGGTACCACACAGTAACAGTCAATTAAACCCGGATACGGTCAGTATTTTAGTCGGTAACACCGGTTAGGTCTTGGTTAGGTCTGGGTTATGCCCGCATCTGGCTCATGATTTTGCCTTCTTCGCATACTTGTTGGACCGATCCTAGGATTTTTCACATTTGAGTCACGTAGTAATGTGGCACCACACAGTAACAGACAATAAATCCTGGTTTCGATCAATATTTTAAAGGATGACACCGGTTAGGTCTGTGTTAGGTCTGGGTTATGCCCGCATCTGTATCATGATTTTGCCTTCTTCGCGTACTTGTTTACCACATCCTGGGTTTTTTCGGGTCTGAATCACGTAGTAATGTGGTACCAGACAGCAACAGTCAATAAAACCTGGTTTCGATCAATGTTTTAAAGGATGACACCGGTTAGGTCTGGGTTAGGTCTGGGTTATGCCCGCATCTGGCTCATGGTTTTGCCTTCTTCGCATACTTGTTGGCCATATCCTGGGTTTTTTTCGGGTTTGAATCACGTAGTAATGTGGTACCACACAGTAACAGTCAATTAAACCCGGATACGGTCAGTATTTTAGTCGGTAACACCGGTTAGGTCTTGGTTAGGTCTGGGTTATGCCCGCATCTGGCTCATGATTTTGCCTTTTCCGCATTCGTGTTGGCCAGATCCTGTGTTTTTTCGGGTTTGAATCACGTAGTAATGTGGTACCACACAGTAACAGTCATTTAAACCTGGTATCGATCAATATTTTAGAGGATAAAACCGGTCAGGTCTGGGTTATGCCCGCATCTGGCTCATGATTTTGCCTTCTTCGCATACTTGTTGGCCAGATCCTGGGTTTTTTCGGATTTGAATCACGTAGTAACGTGGTACCAGACAGTAACAGACAATAAAACCTGGTTTCGATCAATATTTTAAAGGACAAAACCGGTAATGCCTGGGTTAGGTCTGGGTCATGCCCGCATCTGGCTCATGATTTTGCCTTCTTCGCATACTTGTTGACCAGATCCTGGGTTTTTTCAGATTTGAGTCACGTAGTAATGTTGTACCACACAGTAACAGTTATTTAAACCTGGTATCGATCAATATTTTACAGGATAAGACCGGTCAGGTCTGGGTTATGCCCGCATCTGGCTCGTGATTTTGCCTTCTTCGCATACTTGTTGGCCAGATCCTGGCTTTTTTCGTGTTTGAATCACGTAGTAACGTGGTACCACACAGTAGCAGTGAATTAAACCCGAATTCGGTCAGTATTTTAGTCGGTAACACCGGTTAGGTCTGGGTTAGGTCTGGGTTATGCCCGCATCTGGCTCATGATTTTGCCTTTTCCAGATTCGTGTTGGCCAGATCCTGGGTTTTTTCGGGTTTGAATCACGTAGTAATGTGATACCACCCAGTAACAGTCAATTAAACCTGGTATCGATCAATATTTTAAAGGATGACACTGGTTAGGTCTGGGTTAGGTCTGGGTTATGCCCGCATCTGGCTCATGACTTTGCCTTCTTCGCATACCTGTTGGCCAGATCCTGGGTTAGGTCTGGGTTTGAATCACGTAGTAATGTGGAACCACACAGTACCATTCAATTAAACCTGGTATCGATCAATATTTTAGAGGATAAAGCCGGTCAGGTCTGGGTTATGCCCGCATCTGGCTCATGATTTTGCCTTCTTCGCATACTTGTTGGCCAGATCCTGGGTTTTTTCAGATTTGAGTCACGTAGTAATGTGGTACCACACAGTAACAGTCAATAAATCCTGGTTTCGATCAATATTTTAAAGGATGACACCGGTTAGGTCTGGGTTAGGTCTGGGTTATGCCCGCATCTGGCTCATGGTTTTGCCTTCTTCGCATACTTGTTGGCCAGATCCTGGGTTTTTTCGGATTTGAATCACGTAGTAATGTGGTACCAGACAGCAACAGTCAATAAAACCTGGTTTCGATCAATATTTTAAAGGATGACACCGGTTAGGTCTGGGTTAGGTCTGGGTTATGCCCGCATCTGACTCATGGTTTTGCCTTCTTCGCATACTTGTTGGCCATATCCTGGGTTTTTTTCGGGTTTGAATCATGTATTAATGTGGTACCACACAGTAACAGTCAATTAAACCTGGATACGGTCAGTATTTTAGTCGGTAACACTGGTTAGGTCTTGGTTAGGTCTGGGTTATGCCCGCATCTGGCTCATGATTTTGCCTTCTTCGCATACCTGTTGGGCAGATCCTGGGTTTTTTCAGATTTGAGTCACGTTGTAATGTGGTACCACACAGTAACTGACAATAAATCCTGGTTTCGATCAATATTTTAGTGGATAACACCGGTTAGGTCTGGGTTAGGTCTGGCTTATGCCCGCATCTGGATCATGATTTTGCCTTTTTCGCATACTTGTTGGCCAGATCCTGGGTTAGGTGTGGGTTTGAATCACGTAGTAATGTGGAACCACACAGTACCATTCAATTAAACCTGGTATCGATCAATATTTTAGTGGATAACACCGGTTAGGTCTGGGTTAGGTCTGGGTTATGCCCGCATCTGGATCATGATTTTGCCATCTTCGCGTACTTGTTTACCACATCCTGGGTTTTTTCGGGTCTGAATCACGTAGTAATGTGGTACCACACAGTAACAGTGAATTAAACCCGAATTCGGTCAGTATTTTAGTCGGTAACACCGGATAGGTCTGTGTTAGGTCTGGGCTATGACCGCATCTGGCTCATGATTTTGCCTTTTCCGGATTCGTGTTGGCCAGATCCTGGGGTTTTTCGGGTTTGAATCACGTTGTAATGTGATACCACACTGTAACAGTCAATTAAACCTGGTATCGATCAATATTTTAGAGGATAAAACCGGTCAGGTCTGGGTTATGCCCGCATCTGGCTCATGATTTTGCCTTCTTCGCATACTTGTTGGCCAGATCCTGGGTTTTTTTAGATTTCAGTCACGTAGTAATGTGGTACCACACAGTAACTGTCAATAAATCCTGGTTTCGATCAATATTTTAAAGGATGACACCGGATAGATCTGGGTTAGGTCTGGCTTATGCCCGCATCTGGATCATGATTTTGCCTTTTTCGCATACTTGTTGGCCAGATCCTGGGTTAGGTGTGGGTTTGAATCACGTAGTAATGTGGAACCACACAGTACCATTCAATTAAACCTGGTATCGATCAATATTTTAGTGGATAACACCGGTTAGGTCTGGGTTAGGTCTGGGTTATGCCCGCATCTGGATCATGATTTTGCCTTCTTCGCGTACTTGTTTACCACATCCTGGGTTTCTTCGGGTCTGAATCACGTAGTAATGTAGTACCACACAGTAACAGTGAATTAAACCCGAATTCGGTCAGTATTTTAGTCGGTAACACCGGATAGGTCTGTGTTAGGTCTGGGCTATGCCCGCATCTGGCTCATGATTTTGCCTTTTCCGGATTCGTGTTGGCCAGATCCTGGGTTTTTTCGGGTTTGAATCACGTTGTAATGTGATACCACACAGTAACAGTCAATTAAACCTGGTATCGATCAATATTTTAGAGGATAAAACCGGTCAGGTCTGGGTTATGCCCGCATCTGGCTCATGATTTTGCCTTCTTCGCATACTTGTTGGCCAGATCCTGGGTTTTTTTAGATTTCAGTCACGTAGTAATGTGGTACCACACAGTAACTGACAATAAATCCTGGTTTCGATCAATATTTTAAAGGATGACACCGGCTAGGTCTGGGTTAGGTCTGGGTTATGCCCGCATCTGGCTCATGATTTTGCCTTCTTCGCATACTTGTTGGCCAGATCCTGGGTTTTTTCGGATTTGAATCACGTAGTAATGTGGTACCAGACAGTAACAGTCAATAAAACCTGGTTTCGATCAATATTTTAAAGGATAAAACCGGTAATGCCTGGGTTAGGTCTGGGTCATGCCCGCATCTGGCTCATGATTTTGCCTTCTTCGCATACTTGATGGCAAGATCCTGGGTTTTTTCAGATTTGAGTCACGTAGTAATGTGGTACCACACAGTAACAGTCAATAAATCCTGGTTTCGATCAATATTTTAAAGGATGACGCCGGATAGGTCTGGGTTAGGTCTGGGTTATGCCCGCATCTGGCTCATGATTTTGCTTTTTCCGCATTCGTGTTGGCCAGATCCTGTGTTTTTTCGGGTTTGAATCACGTAGTAATGTGGTACCACACAGTAACAGTCATTTAAACCTAGTATCGATCAATATTTTAGAGGATGAAGCCGGTCAGGTCTGGGTTATGCCCGCATCTGGCTCGTGATTTTGCCTTCTTCGCATACTTGTTGGCCAGATCCTGGGTTTTTTCAGATTTGCGTCACGTAGTAATGTGGTACCACACAGTAACAGTCATTTAAACCTGGTATCGATCAATAATTTAGAGGATAAAACCGGTCAGGTCTGGGTTACGCCCGCATCTGGCTCGTGATTTTGCCTTCTTCGCATACTTGTTGGCCAGGTCCTGGGTTTTTTCAGATTTGAGTCACGTAGTAATGTGGTACCACACAGTAACAGTCAATAAATCCAGGCTTCGATCAATATTTTAAAGGATGACACCGGATAGGTCTGGGTTAGGTCTGGGTTATGCCCGCATCTGGCTCATGATTTTGCCTTTTCCGGATTCGTGTTGGCCAGATCCTGGGTTTTTTCGGGTTTGAATCACGTAGTAATGTGATACCACACAGTAACAGTCAATTAAACCTGGTATCGATCAATATTTTAAAGGATAAAACCGGTAATGCCTGGGTTAGGTCTGGGTCATGCCCGCATCTGGCTCATGACTATGCCTTCTTCGCATACCTGTTGGCCAGATCCTGGGTTAGGTCTGGGTTTGAATCACGTAGTAATGTGGTACCACACAGTAACAGTCATTTAAACCTGGTATCGATCAATATTTTAGAGGATAAAACCGGTCAGGTCTGGGTTATGCCCGCATCTGGCTCATGATTTTGCCTTCTTCGCATACTTGTTGGCCAGATCCTGGGTTTTTTCGGATTTGAATCAGGTAGTAACGTGGTACCAGACAGTAACAGACAATAAAACCTGGTTTCGATCAATATTTTAAAGGATAAAACCGGTAATGCCTGGGTTAGGTCTGGGTCATGCCCGCATCTGGCTCTTGATTTTGCCTTCTTCGCATACTTGTTGACCAGATCCTGGGTTTTTTCAGATTTGAGTCACGTAGTAATGTTGTACCACACAGTAACAGTTATTTAAACCTGGTATCGATCAATATTTTAGAGGATAAGACCGGTCAGGTCTGGGTTATGCCCGCATCTGGCTCGTGATTTTGCCTTCTTCGCATACTTGTTGGCCAGATCCTGGCTTTTTTCGTGTTTGAATCACGTAGTAATGTGGTACCACACAGTAGCAGTGAATTAAACCCGAATTCGGTCAGTATTTTAGTCGGTAACACCGGTTAGGTCTGGGTTAGGTCTGGGTTATGCACGCATCTGGCTCATGATTTTGCCTTTTCCAGATTCGTGTTGGCCAGATCCTGGGTTAGGTCTGGGTTTGAATCACGTAGTAATGTGGAACCACACAGTAACAGTGAATTAAACCCGAATTCGGTCAGTATTTTAGTCGGTAACACCGGATAGGTCTGTGTTAGGTCTGGGCTATGCCCGCATCTGGCTCATGATTTTGCCTTTTCCGGATTCGTGTTGGCCAGATCCTGGGTTTTTTCGGGTTTGAATCACGTTGTAATGTGATACCACACTGTAACAGTCAATTAAACCTGGTATCGATCAATATTTTAGAGGATAAGACCGGTCAGGTCTGGGTTATGCCCGCATCTGGCTCGTGATTTTGCCTTCTTCGCATACTTGTTGGCCAGATCCTGGCTTTTTTCGTGTTTGAATCACGTAGTAATGTGGTACCACACAGTAGCAGTGAATTAAACCCGAATTCGGTCAGTATTTTAGTCGGTAACACCGGTTAGGTCTGGGTTAGGTCTGGGTTATGCACGCATCTGGCTCATGATTTTGCCTTTTCCAGATTCGTGTTGGCCAGATCCTGGGTTAGGTCTGGGTTTGAATCACGTAGTAATGTGGAACCACACAGTACCATTCAATTAAACCTGGTATCGATCAATATTTTAGAGGATAAAGCCGGTCAGGTCTGGGTTATGCCCGCATCTGGCTCATGATTTTGCCTTCTTCGCATACTTGTTGGCCAGATCCTGGGTTTTTTCAGATTTGAGTCACGTAGTAATGTGGTACCACACAGTAACAGTCAATAAATCCTGGTTTCGATCAATATTTTAAAGGATGACACCGGTTAGGTCTGGGTTAGGTCTGGGTTATGCCCGCATCTGGCTCATGGTTTTGCCTTCTTCGCATACTTGTTGGCCAGATCCTGGGTTTTTTCAGATTTGAATCACGTAGTAATGTGGTACCAGACAGCAACAGACAATAAAACCTGGTTTCGATCAATATTTTAAAGGATGACACCGGTTAGGTCTGGGTTAGGTCTGGGTTATGCCCGCATCTGACTCATGGTTTTGCCTTCTTCGCATACTTGTTGGCCATATCCTGGGTTTTTTTCGGGTTTGAATCACGTAGTAATGTGGTACCACACAGTAACAGTCAATTAAACCTGGATACGGTCAGTATTTTAGTCGGTAACACTGGTTAGGTCTTGGTTAGGTCTGGGTTATGCCCGCATCTGGCTCATGATTTTGCCTTCTTCGCATACTTGTTGGCCAGATCCTGGGTTTTTTCAGATTTGAGTCACGTTGTAATGTGGTACCACACAGTAACTGACAATAAATCCTGGTTTCGATCAATATTTTAGTGGATAACACCGGTTAGGTCTGGGTTAGGTCTGGCTTATGCCCGCATCTGGATCATGATTTTGCCTTTTTCGCATACTTGTTGGCCAGATCCTGGGTTAGGTGTGGGTTTGAATCACGTAGTAATGTGGAACCACACAGTACCATTCAATTAGACCTGGTATCGATCAATATTTTAGTGGATAACACCGGTTAGGTCTGGGTTAGGTCTGGGTTATGCCCGCATCTGGATCATGATTTTGCCTTCTTCGCGTACTTGTTTACCACATCCTGGGTTTTTTCGGGTCTGAATCACGTAGTAATGTGGTACCACACAGTAACAGTGAATTAAACCCGAATTCGGTCAGTATTTTAGTCGGTAACACCGGATAGGTCTGTGTTAGGTCTGGGCTATGCCCGCATCTGGCTCATGATTTTGCCTTTTCCGGATTCGTGTTGGCCAGATCCTGGGTTTTTTCGGGTTTGAATCACGTTGTAATGTGATACCACACTGTAACAGTCAATTAAACCTGGTATCGATCAATATTTTAGAGGATAAAACCGGTCAGGTCTGGGTTATGCCCGCATCTGGCTCATGATTTTGCCTTCTTCGCATACTTGTTGGCCAGATCCTGGGTTTTTTTAGATTTCAGTCACGTAGTAATGTGGTACCACACAGTAACTGTCAATAAATCCTGGTTTCGATCAATATTTTAAAGGATGACACCGGATAGATCTGGGTTAGGTCTGGCTTATGCCCGCATCTGGATCATGATTTTGCCTTTTTCGCATACTTGTTGGCCAGATCCTGGGTTAGGTGTGGGTTTGAATCACGTAGTAATGTGGAACCACACAGTACCATTCAATTAAACCTGGTATCGATCAATATTTTAGTGGATAACACCGGTTAGGTCTGGGTTAGGTCTGGGTTATGCCCGCATCTGGATCATGATTTTGCCTTCTTCGCGTACTTGTTTACCACATCCTGGGTTTCTTCGGGTCTGAATCACGTAGTAATGTGGTACCACACAGTAACAGTGAATTAAACCCGAATTCGGTCAGTATTTTAGTCGGTAACACCGGATAGGTCTGTGTTAGGTCTGGGCTATGCCCGCATCTGGCTCATGATTTTGCCTTTTCCGGATTCGTGTTGGCCAGATCCTGGGTTTTTTCGGGTTTGAATCACGTTGTAATGTGATACCACACAGTAACAGTCAATTAAACCTGGTATCGATCAATATTTTAGAGGATAAAACCGGTCAGGTCTGGGTTATGCCCGCATCTGGCTCATGATTTTGCCTTCTTCGCATACTTGTTGGCCAGATCCTGGGTTTTTTTAGATTTCAGTCACGTAGTAATGTGGTACCACACAGTAACTGACAATAAATCCTGGTTTCGATCAATATTTTAAAGGATGACACCGGCTAGGTCTGGGTTAGGTCTGGGTTATGCCCGCATCTGGCTCATGATTTTGCCTTCTTCGCATACTTGTTGGCCAGATCCTGGGTTTTTTCGGATTTGAATCACGTAGTAATGTGGTACCAGACAGTAACAGTCAATAAAACCTGGTTTCGATCAATATTTTAAAGGATAAAACCGGTAATGCCTGGGTTAGGTCTGGGTCATGCCCGCATCTGGCTCATGATTTTGCCTTCTTCGCATACTTGATGGCAAGATCCTGGGTTTTTTCAGATTTGAGTCACGTAGTAATGTGGTACCACACAGTAACAGTCAATAAATCCTGGTTTCGATCAATATTTTAAAGGATGACACCGGATAGGTCTGGGTTAGGTCTGGGTTATGCCCGCATCTGGCTCATGATTTTGCCTTTTCCGCATTCGTGTTGGCCAGATCCTGTGTTTTTTCGGGTTTGAATCACGTAGTAATGTGGTACCACACAGTAACAGTCATTTAAACCTGGTATCGATCAATATTTTAGAGGATGAAGCCGGTCAGGTCTGGGTTATGCCCGCATCTGGCTCGTGATTTTGCCTTCTTCGCATACTTGTTGGCCAGGTCCTGGGTTTTTTCAGATTTGAGTCACGTAGTAATGTGGTACCACACAGTAACAGTCAATAAATCCTGGTTTCGATCAATATTTTAAAGGATGACACCGGATAGGTCTGGGTTAGGTCTGGGTTATGCCCGCATCTGGCTCATGATTTTGCCTTTTGCGCATTCGTGTTGGCCAGATCCTGGGTTTTTTCGGGTTTGAATCACGTAGTAACGTGGTACCACACAGTAACAGACATTTGAACCTGGTATCGATCAATATTTTAGAGGATAAAACCGGTCAGGTCTGGGTTATGCCCGCATCTGGCTCGTGATTTTGCCTTCTTCGCATACTTGTTGGCCAGATCCTGGGTTTTTTCAGATTTGCGTCACGTAGTAATGTGGAACCACACAGCACCATTCAATTAAACCTGGTATCGGTCAATATTTTAGAGGATAAAACGGGTGAGGTCTGGGTTAGGTCTGGGTTATGTCCGCATCTGGCTCATGATTTTGCCTTCTTCGCATACTTGTTGGCCGGATCCTGGGTTTTTTCGGGTTTCAATCACGTAGTAATATGGCACCTCACAGTGACAGTCAATTGATCCTGGATTCGGTCAGTATTTTAGTCGGTAACCCCAGTTAGGTCTGGGTTAGGTCTGGGTTATGCCCGCATCTGGCTCATGATTTTGCCTTCTTCGCATACTTGTTGGCCAGATCCTGGCTTTTCTCGTGTTTGATTCACGTAGTAACGTGGTACCACACAGTAACAGTTAATTAAACCCGAATTCGGTCAGTATTTTAGTCGGTAACACCGGTTAGGTCTGGGTTAGGTCTGGGTTATGCCCGCATCTGGCTCATGATTTTGCCTATTCCGGATTCGTGTTGGCCAGATCCTGGGTTTTTTCGGGTTTGAATCACGTAGTAATGTGATACACACAGTAACAGTCAATTAAACCTGTTATCGATCAATATTTTAGAGGATAAAACCGGTTAGGTCAGGGTTAGGTCTGGGTTATGCCCGCATCTGGCTCATGACTTTGCCTTCTTCGCATACCTGTTGGCCAGATCCTGGGTTAGGTCTGGGTTTGAATCACGTAGTAATGTGGAACCACACAGTACCATTCAAATTAACCTGGTATCGATCAATATTTTAGAGGATAGAACCGGTTAGGACTGGGTTATGCCCGCATCTGGCTCATGATTTTGCCTTCTTCGCATACTTGTTGGACCGATCCTAGGATTTTTCACATTTGAGTCACGTAGTAATGTGGCACCACACAGTAACAGACAATAAATCCTGGTTTCGATCAATATTTTAAAGGATGACACCGGTTAGGTCTGGGTTAGGTCTGGGTTGTGCCCGCATCTGGCTCATGATTTTGCCTTCTTCGCATACTTGTTTGCCAGATCCTGGGTTTTTTCGGATTTGAATCACGAAGTAATGTGGTACCAGACAGTAACAGTCAATAAAACCTGGTTTCGATCAATATTTTAAAGGATAAAACCGGTAATGCCTGGGTTAGGTCTGGGTCATGCCCGCATCTGGATCATGATTTTGCCTTCTTCGCGTACTTGCTTACCACATCCTGGGTTTTTTCGGGTCTGAATCACGTAGTAATGTAGTACCACACAGTAACAGTGAATTAAACCCGAATTCGGTCAGTATTTTAGTCGGTAACACCGGATAGGTCTGTGTTAGGTCTGGGTTATGCCCGCATCTGGCTCATGATTTTGCCTTTTCCGGATTCGTGTTGGCCAGATCCTGGGTTTTTTCGGGTTTGAATCACGTAGTAATGTGATACCACACAGTAACAGTCAATTAAACCTG
The DNA here is from genome assembly GCF_051014445.1 of Colletes latitarsis. Lineage (NCBI taxonomy): Eukaryota > Metazoa > Arthropoda > Insecta > Hymenoptera > Colletidae > Colletes > Colletes latitarsis. Next base: position 4,677,239 of record NC_135141.1, on the reverse strand, counting down.
GTATCGATCAATATTTTAGAGGATAAAACCGGTTAGGTCAGGGTTAGGACTGGGTTATGCCCGCATCTGGCTCATGACTTTTCCTTCTTCGCATACCTGTTGGCCAGATCATGGGTTAGGTCTGTGTTTGAATCACGCAGTAATGTGGAACCACACAGTACCATTCAATTAAACCTGGTATCGATCAATGTTTTAGAGGATAAATCCGGTCAGGTCTGTGTTAGGTCTGGGTTATGCCCGCATCTGTATCATGATTTTGCCTTCTTCGCGTACTTGTTTACCACATCCTGGGTTTTTTCGGGTCTGAATCACGTAGTAATGTGGTACCACACAGTAACAGTGAATTAAACCCGAATTCGGTCAGTATTTTAGTCGGTAACAACGGATAGGTCTGTGTTAGGTCTGGGTTATGCCCGCATCTGGCTCATGATTTTGCCTTCTTCGCATACTTGTTGGCCAGATCCTGGGTTTTTTCAGATTTGAGTCACGTTGTAATGTGGTACCACACAGTAACAGTCAATAAATCCTGGTTTCGATCAATATTTTAAAGGATGACACCTGTTAGGTCTGGGTTATGCCTGCATCTGGCTCGTGATTTTGCCTTCTTCGCATACTTGTTGGCCAGATCCTGGGTTTTTTCAGATTTGAATCACGTAGTAATGTGGTACCAGACAGCAACAGTCAATAAAACCTGGTTTCGATCAATGTTTTAAAGGATGACACCGGTTAGGTCTGGGTTAGGTCTGGGTTATGCCCGCATCTGGCTCATGGTTTTGCCTTCTTCGCATACTTGTTGGCCATATCCTGGGTTTTTTTCGGGTTTGAATCACGTAGTAATGTGGTACCACACAGTAACAGTCAATTAAACCCGGATACGGTCAGTATTTTAGTCGGTAACACCGGTTAGGTCTTGGTTAGGTCTGGGTTATGCCCGCATCTGGCTCATGATTTTGCCTTTTCCGCATTCGTGTTGGCCAGATCCTGTGTTTTTTCGGGTTTGAATCACGTAGTAATGTGGTACCACACAGTAACAGTCATTTAAACCTGGTATCGATCAATATTTTAGAGGATAAAACCGGTCAGGTCTGGGTTATGCCCGCATCTGGCTCATGATTTTGCCTTCTTCGCATACTTGTTGGCCAGATCCTGGGTTTTTTCGGATTTGAATCACGTAGTAACGTGGTACCAGACAGTAACAGACAATAAAACCTGGTTTCGATCAATATTTTAAAGGATAAAACCGGTAATGCCTGGGTTAGGTCTGGGTCATGCCCGCATCTGGCTCATGATTTTGCCTTCTTCGCATACTTGTTGACCAGATCCTGGGTTTTTTCAGATTTGAGTCACGTAGTAATGTGGTACCACACAGTAACAGTCAATAAATCCTGGTTTCGATCAATATTTTAAAGGATGACACCGGTTAGGTCTGGGTTAGGTCTGGGTTATGCCCGCATCTGGCTCATGGTTTTGCCTTCTTCGCATACTTGTTGGCCAGATCCTGGGTTTTTTCGGATTTGAATCACGTAGTAATGTGGTACCAGACAGCAACAGTCAATAAAACCTGGTTTCGATCAATATTTTAAAGGATGACACCGGTTAGGTCTGGGTTAGGTCTGGGTTATGCCCGCATCTGACTCATGGTTTTGCCTTCTTCGCATACTTGTTGGCCATATCCTGGGTTTTTTTCGGGTTTGAATCATGTATTAATGTGGTACCACACAGTAACAGTCAATTAAACCTGGATACGGTCAGTATTTTAGTCGGTAACACTGGTTAGGTCTTGGTTAGGTCTGGGTTATGCCCGCATCTGGCTCATGATTTTGCCTTCTTCGCATACCTGTTGGGCAGATCCTGGGTTTTTTCAGATTTGAGTCACGTTGTAATGTGGTACCACACAGTAACTGACAATAAATCCTGGTTTCGATCAATATTTTAGTGGATAACACCGGTTAGGTCTGGGTTAGGTCTGGCTTATGCCCGCATCTGGATCATGATTTTGCCTTTTTCGCATACTTGTTGGCCAGATCCTGGGTTAGGTGTGGGTTTGAATCACGTAGTAATGTGGAACCACACAGTACCATTCAATTAAACCTGGTATCGATCAATATTTTAGTGGATAACACCGGTTAGGTCTGGGTTAGGTCTGGGTTATGCCCGCATCTGGATCATGATTTTGCCTTCTTCGCGTACTTGTTTACCACATCCTGGGTTTTTTCGGGTCTGAATCACGTAGTAATGTGGTACCACACAGTAACAGTGAATTAAACCCGAATTCGGTCAGTATTTTAGTCGGTAACACCGGATAGGTCTGTGTTAGGTCTGGGCTATGACCGCATCTGGCTCATGATTTTGCCTTTTCCGGATTCGTGTTGGCCAGATCCTGGGGTTTTTCGGGTTTGAATCACGTTGTAATGTGATACCACACTGTAACAGTCAATTAAACCTGGTATCGATCAATATTTTAGAGGATAAAACCGGTCAGGTCTGGGTTATGCCCGCATCTGGCTCATGATTTTGCCTTCTTCGCATACTTGTTGGCCAGATCCTGGGTTTTTTTAGATTTCAGTCACGTAGTAATGTGGTACCACACAGTAACTGTCAATAAATCCTGGTTTCGATCAATATTTTAAAGGATGACACCGGATAGATCTGGGTTAGGTCTGGCTTATGCCCGCATCTGGATCATGATTTTGCCTTTTTCGCATACTTGTTGGCCAGATCCTGGGTTAGGTGTGGGTTTGAATCACGTAGTAATGTGGAACCACACAGTACCATTCAATTAAACCTGGTATCGATCAATATTTTAGTGGATAACACCGGTTAGGTCTGGGTTAGGTCTGGGTTATGCCCGCATCTGGATCATGATTTTGCCTTCTTCGCGTACTTGTTTACCACATCCTGGGTTTCTTCGGGTCTGAATCACGTAGTAATGTAGTACCACACAGTAACAGTGAATTAAACCCGAATTCGGTCAGTATTTTAGTCGGTAACACCGGATAGGTCTGTGTTAGGTCTGGGCTATGCCCGCATCTGGCTCATGATATTGCCTTTTCCGGATTCGTGTTGGCCAGATCCTGGGTTTTTTCGGGTTTGAATCACGTTGTAATGTGATACCACACAGTAACAGTCAATTAAACCTGGTATCGATCAATATTTTAGAGGATAAAACCGGTCAGGTCTGGGTTATGCCCGCATCTGGCTCATGATTTTGCCTTCTTCGCATACTTGTTGGCCAGATCCTGGGTTTTTTTAGATTTCAGTCACGTAGTAATGTGGTACCACACAGTAACTGACAATAAATCCTGGTTTCGATCAATATTTTAAAGGATGACACCGGCTAGGTCTGGGTTAGGTCTGGGTTATGCCCGCATCTGGCTCATGATTTTGCCTTCTTCGCATACTTGTTGGCCAGATCCTGGGTTTTTTCGGATTTGAATCACGTAGTAATGTGGTACCAGACAGTAACAGTCAATAAAACCTGGTTTCGATCAATATTTTAAAGGATAAAACCGGTAATGCCTGGGTTAGGTCTGGGTCATGCCCGCATCTGGCTCATGATTTTGCCTTCTTCGCATACTTGATGGCAAGATCCTGGGTTTTTTCAGATTTGAGTCACGTAGTAATGTGGTACCACACAGTAACAGTCAATAAATCCTGGTTTCGATCAATATTTTAAAGGATGACGCCGGATAGGTCTGGGTTAGGTCTGGGTTATGCCCGCATCTGGCTCATGATTTTGCTTTTTCCGCATTCGTGTTGGCCAGATCCTGTGTTTTTTCGGGTTTGAATCACGTAGTAATGTGGTACCACACAGTAACAGTCATTTAAACCTAGTATCGATCAATATTTTAGAGGATGAAGCCGGTCAGGTCTGGGTTATGCCCGCATCTGGCTCGTGATTTTGCCTTCTTCGCATACTTGTTGGCCAGATCCTGGGTTTTTTCAGATTTGCGTCACGTAGTAATGTGGTACCACACAGTAACAGTCATTTAAACCTGGTATCGATCAATAATTTAGAGGATAAAACCGGTCAGGTCTGGGTTACGCCCGCATCTGGCTCGTGATTTTGCCTTCTTCGCATACTTGTTGGCCAGGTCCTGGGTTTTTTCAGATTTGAGTCACGTAGTAATGTGGTACCACACAGTAACAGTCAATAAATCCAGGCTTCGATCAATATTTTAAAGGATGACACCGGATAGGTCTGGGTTAGGTCTGGGTTATGCCCGCATCTGGCTCATGATTTTGCCTTTTCCGGATTCGTGTTGGCCAGATCCTGGGTTTTTTCGGGTTTGAATCACGTTGTAATGTGATACCACACTGTAACAGTCAATTAAACCTGGTATCGATCAATATTTTAGAGGATAAAACCGGTCAGGTCTGGGTTATGCCCGCATCTGGCTCATGATTTTGCCTTCTTCGCATACTTGTTGGCCAGATCCTGGGTTTTTTTAGATTTCAGTCACGTAGTAATGTGGTACCACACAGTAACTGTCAATAAATCCTGGTTTCGATCAATATTTTAAAGGATGACACCGGATAGATCTGGGTTAGGTCTGGCTTATGCCCGCATCTGGATCATGATTTTGCCTTTTTCGCATACTTGTTGGCCAGATCCTGGGTTAGGTGTGGGTTTGAATCACGTAGTAATGTGGAACCACACAGTACCATTCAATTAAACCTGGTATCGATCAATATTTTAGTGGATAACACCGGTTAGGTCTGGGTTAGGTCTGGGTTATGCCCGCATCTGGATCATGATTTTGCCTTCTTCGCGTACTTGTTTACCACATCCTGGGTTTCTTCGGGTCTGAATCACGTAGTAATGTGGTACCACACAGTAACAGTGAATTAAACCCGAATTCGGTCAGTATTTTAGTCGGTAACACCGGATAGGTCTGTGTTAGGTCTGGGCTATGCCCGCATCTGGCTCATGATTTTGCCTTTTCCGGATTCGTGTTGGCCAGATCCTGGGTTTTTTCGGGTTTGAATCACGTTGTAATGTGATACCACACAGTAACAGTCAATTAAACCTGGTATCGATCAATATTTTAGAGGATAAAACCGGTCAGGTCTGGGTTATGCCCGCATCTGGCTCATGATTTTGCCTTCTTCGCATACTTGTTGGCCAGATCCTGGGTTTTTTTAGATTTCAGTCACGTAGTAATGTGGTACCACACAGTAACTGACAATAAATCCTGGTTTCGATCAATATTTTAAAGGATGACACCGGCTAGGTCTGGGTTAGGTCTGGGTTATGCCCGCATCTGGCTCATGATTTTGCCTTCTTCGCATACTTGTTGGCCAGATCCTGGGTTTTTTCGGATTTGAATCACGTAGTAATGTGGTACCAGACAGTAACAGTCAATAAAACCTGGTTTCGATCAATATTTTAAAGGATAAAACCGGTAATGCCTGGGTTAGGTCTGGGTCATGCCCGCATCTGGCTCATGATTTTGCCTTCTTCGCATACTTGATGGCAAGATCCTGGGTTTTTTCAGATTTGAGTCACGTAGTAATGTGGTACCACACAGTAACAGTCAATAAATCCTGGTTTCGATCAATATTTTAAAGGATGACACCGGATAGGTCTGGGTTAGGTCTGGGTTATGCCCGCATCTGGCTCATGATTTTGCCTTTTCCGCATTCGTGTTGGCCAGATCCTGTGTTTTTTCGGGTTTGAATCACGTAGTAATGTGGTACCACACAGTAACAGTCATTTAAACCTGGTATCGATCAATATTTTAGAGGATGAAGCCGGTCAGGTCTGGGTTATGCCCGCATCTGGCTCGTGATTTTGCCTTCTTCGCATACTTGTTGGCCAGGTCCTGGGTTTTTTCAGATTTGAGTCACGTAGTAATGTGGTACCACACAGTAACAGTCAATAAATCCTGGTTTCGATCAATATTTTAAAGGATGACACCGGATAGGTCTGGGTTAGGTCTGGGTTATGCCCGCATCTGGCTCATGATTTTGCCTTTTGCGCATTCGTGTTGGCCAGATCCTGGGTTTTTTCGGGTTTGAATCACGTAGTAACGTGGTACCACACAGTAACAGACATTTGAACCTGGTATCGATCAATATTTTAGAGGATAAAACCGGTCAGGTCTGGGTTATGCCCGCATCTGGCTCGTGATTTTGCCTTCTTCGCATACTTGTTGGCCAGATCCTGGGTTTTTTCAGATTTGCGTCACGTAGTAATGTGGAACCACACAGCACCATTCAATTAAACCTGGTATCGGTCAATATTTTAGAGGATAAAACGGGTGAGGTCTGGGTTAGGTCTGGGTTATGTCCGCATCTGGCTCATGATTTTGCCTTCTTCGCATACTTGTTGGCCGGATCCTGGGTTTTTTCGGGTTTCAATCACGTAGTAATATGGCACCTCACAGTGACAGTCAATTGATCCTGGATTCGGTCAGTATTTTAGTCGGTAACCCCAGTTAGGTCTGGGTTAGGTCTGGGTTATGCCCGCATCTGGCTCATGATTTTGCCTTCTTCGCATACTTGTTGGCCAGATCCTGGCTTTTCTCGTGTTTGATTCACGTAGTAACGTGGTACCACACAGTAACAGTTAATTAAACCCGAATTCGGTCAGTATTTTAGTCGGTAACACCGGTTAGGTCTGGGTTAGGTCTGGGTTATGCCCGCATCTGGCTCATGATTTTGCCTATTCCGGATTCGTGTTGGCCAGATCCTGGGTTTTTTCGGGTTTGAATCACGTAGTAATGTGATACACACAGTAACAGTCAATTAAACCTGTTATCGATCAATATTTTAGAGGATAAAACCGGTTAGGTCAGGGTTAGGTCTGGGTTATGCCCGCATCTGGCTCATGACTTTGCCTTCTTCGCATACCTGTTGGCCAGATCCTGGGTTAGGTCTGGGTTTGAATCACGTAGTAATGTGGAACCACACAGTACCATTCAAATTAACCTGGTATCGATCAATATTTTAGAGGATAGAACCGGTTAGGACTGGGTTATGCCCGCATCTGGCTCATGATTTTGCCTTCTTCGCATACTTGTTGGACCGATCCTAGGATTTTTCACATTTGAGTCACGTAGTAATGTGGCACCACACAGTAACAGACAATAAATCCTGGTTTCGATCAATATTTTAAAGGATGACACCGGTTAGGTCTGGGTTAGGTCTGGGTTGTGCCCGCATCTGGCTCATGATTTTGCCTTCTTCGCATACTTGTTTGCCAGATCCTGGGTTTTTTCGGATTTGAATCACGAAGTAATGTGGTACCAGACAGTAACAGTCAATAAAACCTGGTTTCGATCAATATTTTAAAGGATAAAACCGGTAATGCCTGGGTTAGGTCTGGGTCATGCCCGCATCTGGATCATGATTTTGCCTTCTTCGCGTACTTGCTTACCACATCCTGGGTTTTTTCGGGTCTGAATCACGTAGTAATGTAGTACCACACAGTAACAGTGAATTAAACCCGAATTCGGTCAGTATTTTAGTCGGTAACACCGGATAGGTCTGTGTTAGGTCTGGGTTATGCCCGCATCTGGCTCATGATTTTGCCTTTTCCGGATTCGTGTTGGCCAGATCCTGGGTTTTTTCGGGTTTGAATCACGTAGTAATGTGATACCACACAGTAACAGTCAATTAAACCTGGTATCGATCAATATTTTAGAGGATAAAACCGGTTAGGTCAGGGTTAGGACTGGGTTATGCCCGCATCTGGCTCATGACTTTTCCTTCTTCGCATACCTGTTGGCCAGATCCTGGGTTAGGTCTGGGTTTGAATCACGTAGTAATGTGGAACCACACAGTACCATTCAAATTAACCTGGTATCGATCAATATTTTAGAGGATAGAACCGGTTAGGACTGGGTTATGCCCGCATCTGGCTCATGATTTTGCCTTCTTCGCATACTTGTTGGACCGATCCTAGGATTTTTCACATTTGAGTCACGTAGTAATGTGGCACCACACAGTAACAGACAATAAATCCTGGTTTCGATCAATATTTTAAAGGATGACACCGGTTAGGTCTGGGTTAGGTCTGGGTTGTGCCCGCATCTGGCTCATGATTTTGCCTTCTTCGCATACTTGTTTGCCAGATCCTGGGTTTTTTCGGATTTGAATCACGAAGTAATGTGGTACCAGACAGTAACAGTCAATAAAACCTGGTTTCGATCAATATTTTAAAGGATAAAACCGGTAATGCCTGGGTTAGGTCTGGGTCATGCCCGCATCTGGATCATGATTTTGCCTTCTTCGCGTACTTGCTTACCACATCCTGGGTTTTTTCGGGTCTGAATCACGTAGTAATGTAGTACCACACAGTAACAGTGAATTAAACCCGAATTCGGTCACTATTTTAGTCGGTAACACCGGATAGGTCTGTGTTAGGTCTGGGTTATGCCCGCATCTGGCTCATGATTTTGCCTTTTCCGGATTCGTGTTGGCCAGATCCTGGGTTTTTTCGGGTTTGAATCACGTAGTAATGTGATACCACACAGTAACAGTCAATTAAACCTGGTATCGATCAATATTTTAGAGGATAAAACCGGTTAGGTCAGGGTTAGGACTGGGTTATGCCCGCATCTGGCTCATGACTTTTCCTTCTTCGCATACCTGTTGGCCAGATCATGGGTTAGGTCTGTGTTTGAATCACGCAGTAATGTGGAACCACACAGTACCATTCAATTAAACCTGGTATCGATCAATGTTTTAGAGGATAAATCCGGTCAGGTCTGTGTTAGGTCTGGGTTATGCCCGCATCTGTATCATGATTTTGCCTTCTTCGCGTACTTGTTTACCACATCCTGGGTTTTTTCGGGTCTGAATCACGTAGTAATGTGGTACCACACAGTAACAGTGAATTAAACCCGAATTCGGTCAGTATTTTAGTCGGTAACAACGGACAGGTCTGTGTTAGGTCTGGGTTATGCCCGCATCTGGCTCATGATTTTGCCTTCTTCGCATACTTGTTGGCCAGATCCTGGGTTTTTTCAGATTTGAGTCACGTTGTAATGTGGTACCACACAGTAACAGTCAATAAATCCTGGTTTCGATCAATATTTTAAAGGATGACACCTGTTAGGTCTGGGTTATGCCTGCATCTGGCTCGTGATTTTGCCTTCTTCGCATACTTGTTGGCCAGATCCTGGGTTTTTTCAGATTTGAATCACGTAGTAATGTGGTACCAGACAGCAACAGTCAATAAAACCTGGTTTCGATCAATGTTTTAAAGGATGACACCGGTTAGGTCTGGGTTAGGTCTGGGTTATGCCCGCATCTGGCTCATGGTTTTGCCTTCTTCGCATACTTGTTGGCCATATCCTGGGTTTTTTTCGGGTTTGAATCACGTAGTAATGTGGTACCACACAGTAACAGTCAATTAAACCCGGATACGGTCAGTATTTTAGTCGGTAACACCGGTTAGGTCTTGGTTAGGTCTGGGTTATGCCCGCATCTGGCTCATGATTTTGCCTTTTCCGCATTCGTGTTGGCCAGATCCTGTGTTTTTTCGGGTTTGAATCACGTAGTAATGTGGTACCACACAGTAACAGTCATTTAAACCTGGTATCGATCAATATTTTAGAGGATAAAACCGGTCAGGTCTGGGTTATGCCCGCATCTGGCTCATGATTTTGCCTTCTTCGCATACTTGTTGGCCAGATCCTGGGTTTTTTCGGATTTGAATCACGTAGTAACGTGGTACCAGACAGTAACAGACAATAAAACCTGGTTTCGATCAATATTTTAAAGGATAAAACCGGTAATGCCTGGGTTAGGTCTGGGTCATGCCCGCATCTGGCTCATGATTTTGCCTTCTTCGCATACTTGTTGACCAGATCCTGGGTTTTTTCAGATTTGAGTCACGTAGTAATGTTGTACCACACAGTAACAGTTATTTAAACCTGGTATCGATCAATATTTTACAGGATAAGACCGGTCAGGTCTGGGTTATGCCCGCATCTGGCTCGTGATTTTGCCTTCTTCGCATACTTGTTGGCCAGATCCTGGCTTTTTTCGTGTTTGAATCACGTAGTAACGTGGTACCACACAGTAGCAGTGAATTAAACCCGAATTCGGTCAGTATTTTAGTCGGTAACACCGGTTAGGTCTGGGTTAGGTCTGGGTTATGCCCGCATCTGGCTCATGATTTTGCCTTTTCCAGATTCGTGTTGGCCAGATCCTGGGTTTTTTCGGGTTTGAATCACGTAGTAATGTGATACCACCCAGTAACAGTCAATTAAACCTGGTATCGATCAATATTTTAAAGGATGACACTGGTTAGGTCTGGGTTAGGTCTGGGTTATGCCCGCATCTGGCTCATGACTTTGCCTTCTTCGCATACCTGTTGGCCAGATCCTGGGTTAGGTCTGGGTTTGAATCACGTAGTAATGTGGAACCACACAGTACCATTCAATTAAACCTGGTATCGATCAATATTTTAGAGGATAAAGCCGGTCAGGTCTGGGTTATGCCCGCATCTGGCTCATGATTTTGCCTTCTTCGCATACTTGTTGGCCAGATCCTGGGTTTTTTCAGATTTGAGTCACGTAGTAATGTGGTACCACACAGTAACAGTCAATAAATCCTGGTTTCGATCAATATTTTAAAGGATGACACCGGTTAGGTCTGGGTTAGGTCTGGGTTATGCCCGCATCTGGCTCATGGTTTTGCCTTCTTCGCATACTTGTTGGCCAGATCCTGGGTTTTTTCGGATTTGAATCACGTAGTAATGTGGTACCAGACAGCAACAGTCAATAAAACCTGGTTTCGATCAATATTTTAAAGGATGACACCGGTTAGGTCTGGGTTAGGTCTGGGTTATGCCCGCATCTGACTCATGGTTTTGCCTTCTTCGCATACTTGTTGGCCATATCCTGGGTTTTTTTCGGGTTTGAATCATGTATTAATGTGGTACCACACAGTAACAGTCAATTAAACCTGGATACGGTCAGTATTTTAGTCGGTAACACTGGTTAGGTCTTGGTTAGGTCTGGGTTATGCCCGCATCTGGCTCATGATTTTGCCTTCTTCGCATACCTGTTGGGCAGATCCTGGGTTTTTTCAGATTTGAGTCACGTTGTAATGTGGTACCACACAGTAACTGACAATAAATCCTGGTTTCGATCAATATTTTAGTGGATAACACCGGTTAGGTCTGGGTTAGGTCTGGCTTATGCCCGCATCTGGATCATGATTTTGCCTTTTTCGCATACTTGTTGGCCAGATCCTGGGTTAGGTGTGGGTTTGAATCACGTAGTAATGTGGAACCACACAGTACCATTCAATTAAACCTGGTATCGATCAATATTTTAGTGGATAACACCGGTTAGGTCTGGGTTAGGTCTGGGTTATGCCCGCATCTGGATCATGATTTTGCCTTCTTCGCGTACTTGTTTACCACATCCTGGGTTTTTTCGGGTCTGAATCACGTAGTAATGTGGTACCACACAGTAACAGTGAATTAAACCCGAATTCGGTCAGTATTTTAGTCGGTAACACCGGATAGGTCTGTGTTAGGTCTGGGCTATGACCGCATCTGGCTCATGATTTTGCCTTTTCCGGATTCGTGTTGGCCAGATCCTGGGGTTTTTCGGGTTTGAATCACGTTGTAATGTGATACCACACTGTAACAGTCAATTAAACCTGGTATCGATCAATATTTTAGAGGATAAAACCGGTCAGGTCTGGGTTATGCCCGCATCTGGCTCATGATTTTGCCTTCTTCGCATACTTGTTGGCCAGATCCTGGGTTTTTTTAGATTTCAGTCACGTAGTAATGTGGTACCACACAGTAACTGTCAATAAATCCTGGTTTCGATCAATATTTTAAAGGATGACACCGGATAGATCTGGGTTAGGTCTGGCTTATGCCCGCATCTGGATCATGATTTTGCCTTTTTCGCATACTTGTTGGCCAGATCCTGGGTTAGGTGTGGGTTTGAATCACGTAGTAATGTGGAACCACACAGTACCATTCAATTAAACCTGGTATCGATCAATATTTTAGTGGATAACACCGGTTAGGTCTGGGTTAGGTCTGGGTTATGCCCGCATCTGGATCATGATTTTGCCTTCTTCGCGTACTTGTTTACCACATCCTGGGTTTCTTCGGGTCTGAATCACGTAGTAATGTAGTACCACACAGTAACAGTGAATTAAACCCGAATTCGGTCAGTATTTTAGTCGGTAACACCGGATAGGTCTGTGTTAGGTCTGGGCTATGCCCGCATCTGGCTCATGATATTGCCTTTTCCGGATTCGTGTTGGCCAGATCCTGGGTTTTTTCGGGTTTGAATCACGTTGTAATGTGATACCACACAGTAACAGTCAATTAAACCTGGTATCGATCAATATTTTAGAGGATAAAACCGGTCAGGTCTGGGTTATGCCCGCATCTGGCTCATGATTTTGCCTTCTTCGCATACTTGTTGGCCAGATCCTGGGTTTTTTTAGATTTCAGTCACGTAGTAATGTGGTACCACACAGTAACTGACAATAAATCCTGGTTTCGATCAATATTTTAAAGGATGACACCGGCTAGGTCTGGGTTAGGTCTGGGTTATGCCCGCATCTGGCTCATGATTTTGCCTTCTTCGCATACTTGTTGGCCAGATCCTGGGTTTTTTCGGATTTGAATCACGTAGTAATGTGGTACCAGACAGTAACAGTCAATAAAACCTGGTTTCGATCAATATTTTAAAGGATAAAACCGGTAATGCCTGGGTTAGGTCTGGGTCATGCCCGCATCTGGCTCATGATTTTGCCTTCTTCGCATACTTGATGGCAAGATCCTGGGTTTTTTCAGATTTGAGTCACGTAGTAATGTGGTACCACACAGTAACAGTCAATAAATCCTGGTTTCGATCAATATTTTAAAGGATGACGCCGGATAGGTCTGGGTTAGGTCTGGGTTATGCCCGCATCTGGCTCATGATTTTGCTTTTTCCGCATTCGTGTTGGCCAGATCCTGTGTTTTTTCGGGTTTGAATCACGTAGTAATGTGGTACCACACAGTAACAGTCATTTAAACCTAGTATCGATCAATATTTTAGAGGATGAAGCCGGTCAGGTCTGGGTTATGCCCGCATCTGGCTCGTGATTTTGCCTTCTTCGCATACTTGTTGGCCAGATCCTGGGTTTTTTCAGATTTGCGTCACGTAGTAATGTGGTACCACACAGTAACAGTCATTTAAACCTGGTATCGATCAATAATTTAGAGGATAAAACCGGTCAGGTCTGGGTTACGCCCGCATCTGGCTCGTGATTTTGCCTTCTTCGCATACTTGTTGGCCAGGTCCTGGGTTTTTTCAGATTTGAGTCACGTAGTAATGTGGTACCACACAGTAACAGTCAATAAATCCAGGCTTCGATCAATATTTTAAAGGATGACACCGGATAGGTCTGGGTTAGGTCTGGGTTATGCCCGCATCTGGCTCATGATTTTGCCTTTTCCGGATTCGTGTTGGCCAGATCCTGGGTTTTTTCGGGTTTGAATCACGTAGTAATGTGATACCACACAGTAACAGTCAATTAAACCTGGTATCGATCAATATTTTAAAGGATAAAACCGGTAATGCCTGGGTTAGGTCTGGGTCATGCCCGCATCTGGCTCATGACTATGCCTTCTTCGCATACCTGTTGGCCAGATCCTGGGTTAGGTCTGGGTTTGAATCACGTAGTAATGTGGAACCACACAGTACCATTCAATTAAACCTGGTATCGATCAATATTTTAGAGGATAAAACCGGTCAGGTCTGGGTTATGCCCGCATCTGGCTTATGATTTTGTCTTCTTCGCATACTTGTTGGCCAGATCCTGGGTTTTTTCGGATTTGAATCACGTAGTAATGTGGTACCAGACAGCAACAGTCAATAAAACCTGGTTTCGATCAATATTTTAAAGGATAAAACCGGTAATGCCTGGGTTAGGTCTGGGTCATGCCCGCATCTGGCTCATGATTTTGCCTTCTTCGCATACTTGTTGGCCAGATCCTGGGTTTTTTCAGATTTGAGTCACGTAGTAATGTGGTACCAGACAGCAACAGTCAATAAAACCTAGTTTCGATCAATATTTTAAAGGATGACACCGGTTAGGTCTGGGTTAGGTCTGGGTTATGCCCGCATCTGGCTCATGGTTTTGCCTTCTTCGCATACTTGTTGGCCATATCCTGGGTTTTTTTCGGGTTTGAATCACGTAGTAATGTGGTACCACACAGTAACAGTCAATTAAACCTGGATACGGTCAGTATTTTAGTCGGTAACACCGGTTAGGTCTGGGTTAGGTCTGGGTTATGCCCGCATCTGGATCATGATTTTGCCTTCTTCGCGTACTTGTTTACCACATCCTGGGTTTCTTCGGGTCTGAATCACGTAGTAATGTGGTACCACACAGTAACAGTGAATTAAACCCGAATTCGGTCAGTATTTTAGTCGGTAACACCGGATAGGTCTGTGTTAGGTCTGGGCTATGCCCGCATCTGGCTCATGATTTTGCCTTTTCCGGATTCGTGTTGGCCAGATCCTGGGTTTTTTCGGATTTGAATCACGTAGTAATGTGGTACCAGACAGTAACAGTCAATAAAACCTGGTTTCGATCAATATTTTAAAGGATAAAACCGGTAATGCCTGGGTTAGGTCTGGGTCATGCCCGCATCTGGCTCATGATTTTGCCTTCTTCGCATACTTGATGGCAAGATCCTGGGTTTTTTCAGATTTGAGTCACGTAGTAATGTGGTACCACACAGTAACAGTCAATAAATCCTGGTTTCGATCAATATTTTAAAGGATGACACCGGATAGGTCTGGGTTAGGTCTGGGTTATGCCCGCATCTGGCTCATGATTTTGCTTTTTCCGCATTCGTGTTGGCCAGATCCTGTGTTTTTTCGGGTTTGAATCACGTAGTAATGTGGTACCACACAGTAACAGTCATTTAAACCTGGTATCGATCAATATTTTAGAGGATGAAGCCGGTCAGGTCTGGGTTATGCCCGCATCTGGCTCGTGATTTTGCCTTCTTCGCATACTTGTTGGCCAGATCCTGGGTTTTTTCAGATTTGCGTCACGTAGTAATGTGGTACCACACAGTAACAGTCATTTAAACCTGGTATCGATCAATATTTTAGAGGATGAAGCCGGTCAGGTCTGGGTTATGCCCGCATCTGGCTCGTGATTTTGCCTTCTTCGCATACTTGTTGGCCAGATCCTGGGTTTTTTCAGATTTGAGTCACGTAGTAATGTGGTACCACACAGTAACAGTCAATAAATCCTGGTTTCGATCAATATTTTAAAGGATGACGCCGGTTAGGTCTGGGTTAGGTCTGGGTTATGCCCGCATCTGGCTCATGGTTTTGCCTTCATCGCATACTTGTTGGCCAGATCCTGGGTTTTTTCGGATTTGAATCACGTAGTAATGTGGTACCAGACAGCAACAGTCAATAAAACCTGGATACGGTCAGTATTTTAGTCGGTAACACTGGTTAGGTCTTGGTTAGGTCTGGGTTATGCCCGCATCTGGCTCATGATTTTGCCTTCTTCGCATACCTGTTGGCCAGATCCTGGGTTAGGTCTGAGTTTGAATCACGTAGTAATGTGGAACCACACAGTACCATTCAATTAAACCTGGTATCGATCAATATTTTAGAGGATAAAGCCGGTCAGGCCTGGGTTATGCCCGCATCTGGCTCATGATTTTGCCTTCTTCGCATACTTGTTGGCCATATCCTGGGTTTTTTTCGGGTTTGAATCACGTAGTAATGTGGTACCACACAGTAACAGTCAATTAAACCTGGATACGGTCAGTATTTTAGTCGGTAACACTGGTTAGGTCTTGGTTAGGTCTGGGTTATGCCCGCATCTGGCTCATGATTTTGCCTTCTTCGCATACTTGTTGGCCAGATCCTGGGTTTTTTCAGATTTGAGTCACGTTGTAATGTGGTACCACACAGTAACTGACAATAAATCCTGGTTTCGATCAATATTTTAGTGGATAACACCGGTTAGGTCTGGGTTAGGTCTGGCTTATGCCCGCATCTGGATCATGATTTTGCCTTTTTCGCATACTTGTTGGCCAGATCCTGGGTTAGGTGTGGGTTTGAATCACGTAGTAATGTGGAACCACACAGTACCATTCAATTAAACCTGGTATCGATCAATATTTTAGTGGATAACACCGGTTAGGTCTGGGTTAGGTCTGGGTTATGCCCGCATCTGGCTCATGATTTTGCCTTTTCCAGATTCGTGTTGGCCAGATCCTGGGTTTTTTCGGATTTGAATCACGTAGTAATGTGGTACCAGACAGCAACAGTCAATAAAACCTGGTTTCGATCAATATTTTAAAGGATGACACCGGTTAGGTCTGGGTTAGGTCTGGGTTATGCCCGCATCTGACTCATGGTTTTGCCTTCTTCGCATACTTGTTGGCCATATCCTGGGTTTTTTTCGGGTTTGAATCACGTAGTAATGTGGTACCACACAGTAACAGTCAATTAAACCTGGATACGGTCAGTATTTTAGTCGGTAACACTGGTTAGGTCTTGGTTAGGTCTGGGTTATGCCCGCATCTGGCTCATGATTTTGCCTTCTTCGCATACCTGTTGGCCAGATCCTGGGTTAGGTCTGGGTTTGAATCACGTAGTAATGTGGAACCACACAGTACCATTCAATTAAACCTGGTATCGATCAATATTTTAGTGGATAACACCGGTTAGGTCTGGGTTAGGTCTGGGTTATGCCCGCATCTGGATCATGATTTTGCCTTCTTCGCGTACTTGTTTACCACATCCTGGGTTTCTTCGGGTCTGAATCACGTAGTAATGTGGTACCACACAGTAACAGTGAATTAAACCCGAATTCGGTCAGTATTTTAGTCGGTAACACCGGATAGGTCTGTGTTAGGTCTGGGCTATGCCCGCATCTGGCTCATGATTTTGCCTTTTCCGGATTCGTGTTGGCCAGATCCTGGGTTTTTTCGGGTTTGAATCACGTTGTAATGTGATACCACACAGTAACAGTCAATTAAACCTGGTATCGATCAATATTTTAGAGGATAAAACCGGTCAGGTCTGGGTTATGCCCGCATCTGGCTCATGATTTTGCCTTCTTCGCATACTTGTTGGCCAGATCCTGGGTTTTTTCGGATTTGAATCACGTAGTAATGTGGTACCAGACAGTAACAGTCAATAAAACCTGGTTTCGATCAATATTTTAAAGGATAAAACCGGTAATGCCTGGGTTAGGTCTGGGTCATGCCCGCATCTGGCTCATGATTTTGCCTTCTTCGCATACTTGATGGCAAGATCCTGGGTTTTTTCAGATTTGAGTCACGTAGTAATGTGGTACCACACAGTAACAGTCAATAAATCCTGGTTTCGATCAATATTTTAAAGGATGACACCGGATAGGTCTGGGTTAGGTCTGGGTTATGCCCGCATCTGGCTCATGATTTTGCTTTTTCCGCTTTCGTGTTGGCCAGATCCTGTGTTTTTTCGGGTTTGAATCACGTAGTAATGTGGTACCACACAGTAACAGTCATTTAAACCTGGTATCGATCAATATTTTAGAGGATGAAGCCGGTCAGGTCTGGGTTATGCCCGCATCTGGCTCGTGATTTTGCCTTCTTCGCATACTTGTTGGCCAGATCCTGGGGTTTTTCAGATTTGCGTCACGTAGTAATGTGGTACCACACAGTAACAGTCATTTAAACCTGGTATCGATCAATATTTTAGAGGATAAAACCGGTCAGGTCTGGGTTATGCCCGCATCTGGCTCGTGATTTTGCCTTCTTCGCATACTTGTTGGCCAGGTCCTGGGTTTTTTCAGATTTGAGTCACGTAGTAATGTGGTACCACACAGTAACAGTCAATAAATCCAGGTTTCGATCAATATTTTAAAGGATGACACCGGATAGGTCTGGGTTAGGTCTGGGTTATGCCCGCATATGGCTCATGATTTTGCCTTTTCCGGATTCGTGTTGGCCAGATCCTGGGTTTTTTCGGGTTTGAATCACGTAGTAATGTGATACCACACAGGAACAGTCAATTAAACCTGGTATCGATCAATATTTTAGAGGATAAAACCGGTAAGGTCAGGGTTAGGTCTAGGTTATGCCCGCATCTGGCTCATGACTATGCCTTCTTCGCATACCTGTTGGCCAGATCCTGGGTTAGGTCTGGGTTTGAATCACGTAGTAATGTGGAACCACACAGTACCATTCAATTAAACCTGGTATCGATCAATATTTTAGAGGATAAAACCGGTCAGGTCTGGGTTATGCCCGCATCTGGCTTATGATTTTGCCTTCTTCGCATACTTGTTGGCCAGATCCTGGGTTTTTTCGGATTTGAATCACGTAGTAATGTGGTACCAGACAGCAACAGTCAATAAAACCTGGTTTCGATCAATATTTTAAAGGATAAAACCGGTAATGCCTGGGTTAGGTCTGGGTCATGCCCGCATCTGGCTCATGATTTTGCCTTCTTCGCATACTTGTCGGCCAGATCCTGGGTTTTTTCAGATTTGAGTCACGTAGTAATGTGGTACCACACAGTAACAGTCAATAAATCCTGGTTTCGATCAATATTTTAAAGGATGACACCGGATAGGTCTGGGTTAGGTCTGGGTTATGCCCGCATCTGGCTCATGATTTTGCCTTTTGCGCATTCGTGTTGGCCAGATCCTGGGTTTTTTCGGGTTTGAATCACGTAGTAACGTGGTACCAAACAGTAACAGTCATTTGAACCTGGTATCGATCAATATTTTAGAGGATAAAACCGGTCAGGTCTGGGTTATGCCCGCATCTGGCTCGTGATTTTGCCTTCTTCGCATACTTGTTGGCCAGATCCTGGGTTTTTTCAGATTTGCGTCACGTAGTAATGTGGAACCACACAGCACCATTCAATTAAACCTGGTATCGGTCAATATTTTAGAGGATAAAACGGGTGAGGTATGGGTTAGGTCTGGGTTATGTCCGCATCTGGCTCATGATTTTGCCTTCTTCGCATACTTGTTGGCCGGATCCTGGGTTTTTTCGGGTTTCAATCACGTAGTAATATGGCACCTCACAGTGACAGTCAATTGATCCTGGATTCGGTCAGTATTTTAGTCGGTAACCCCGGTTAGGTCTGGGTTAGGTCTGGGTTATGCCCGCATCTGGCTCATGATTTTGCCTTCTTCGCATACTTGTTGGCCAGATCCTGGCTTTTTTCGTGTTTGATTCACGTAGTAACGTGGTACCACACAGTAACAGTGAATTAAACCCGAATTCGGTCAGTATTTTAGTCGGTAACACCGGTTAGGTCTGGGTTAGGTCTGGGTTATGCCCGCATCTGGCTCATGATTTTGCCTATTCCGGATTCGTGTTGGCCAGATCCTGGGTTTTTTCGGGTTTGAACCACGTAGTAATGTGATACACACAGTAACAGTCAATTAAACCTGTTATCGATCAATATTTTAGAGGATAAAACCGGTTAGGTCAGGGTTAGGTCTGGGTTATGCCCGCATCTGGCTCATGACTTTGCCTTCTTCGCATACCTGTTGGCCAGATCCTGGGTTAGGTCTGGGTTTGAATCACGTAGTAATGTGGAACCACACAGTACCATTCAAATTAACCTGGTATCGATCAATATTTTAGAGGATAGAACCGGTTAGGACTGGGTTATGCCCGCATCTGGCTCATGATTTTGCCTTCTTCGCATACTTGTTGGCCAGATCCTGGGATTTTTCACATTTGAGTCACGTAGTAATGTGGCACCACACAGTAACAGACAATAAATCCTGGTTTCGATCAATATTTTAAAGGATGACACCGGTTAGGTCTGGGTTAGGTCTGGGTTGTGCCCGCATCTGGCTCATGATTTTGCCTTCTTCGCATACTTGTTGGCCAGATCCTGGGTTTTTTCGGATTCGAATCACGAAGTAATGTGGTACCAGACAGTAACAGTCAATAAAACCTGGTTTCGATCAATATTTTAAAGGATAAAACCGGTAATGCCTGGGTTAGGTCTGGGTCATGCCCGCATCTGGATCATGATTTTGCCTTCTTCGCGTACTTGTTTACCACATCCTGGGTTTTTTCGGGTCTGAATCACGTAGTAATGTAGTACCACACAGTAACAGTGAATTAAACCCGAATTCGGTCAATATTTTAAAGGATGACACCGGTTAGGTCTGGGTTAGGTCTGGGTTATGCCCGCATCTGACTCATGGTTTTGCCTTCTTCGCATACTTGTTGGCCATATCCTGGGTTTTTTTCGGGTTTGAATCACGTAGTAATGTGGTACCACACAGTAACAGTCAATTAAACCTGGATACGGTCAGTATTTTAGTCGGTAAAACTGGTTAGGTCTTGGTTAGGTCTGGGTTATGCCCGCATCTGGCTCATGATTTTGCCTTCTTCGCATACCTGTTGGCCAGATCCTGGGTTAGGTCTGGGTTTGAATCACGTAGTAATGTGGAACCACACAGTACCATTCAATTAAACCTGGTATCGATCAATATTTTAGTGGATAACACCGGTTAGGTCTGGGTTAGGTCTGGGTTATGCCCGCAGCTGGATCATGATTTTGCCTTCTTCGCGTACTTGTTTACCACATCCTGGGTTTCTTCGGGTCTGAATCACGTAGTAATGTGGTACCACACAGTAACAGTGAATTAAACCCGAATTCGGTCAGTATTTTAGTCGGTAACACCGGATAGGTCTGTGTTAGGTCTGGGCTATGCCCGCATCTGGCTCATGATTTTGCCTTTTCCGGATTCGTGTTGGCCAGATCCTGGGTTTTTTCGGGTTTGAATCACGTAGTAATGTGATACCACACAGTAACAGTCAATTAAACCTGGTATCGATCAATATTTTAGAGGATAAAACCGGTTAGGTCAGGGTTAGGTCTGGGTTATACCCGCATCTGGCTCATGGTTTTGCCTTTTCCGCATTCTTCTTGCCCAGATCCTTGGTTTTTTAGGGTTTGAACCACGTAGTAATGTGGTACCACTCAGAAACAGTCACTTAAACTTTGATTCGATCAATATTTTAGTAGGTAACACCGGTTAGGTCTGGGTTAGGACTGGGTTATGCCCGCATCTGGCTCACGATTTTGCCTTTTCCGCATTCTTGTTGCCCTGATCCTTGGTTTTTTAGGGTTTGAATCACGTAGTAATGTGGTACCACTCAGAAACAGTCACTTAAACTTGGTTTCGATCAATATTTTAGTGGATAACACCGGTTAGGTCTGGGTTAGGTCTGGGTTATGCCCGCATCTGGATCATGATTTTGCCTTCTTCGCGTACTTGTTTACCACATCCTGGGTTTTTTCGGGTCTGAATCACGTAGTAATGTGGTACCACACAGTAACAGTGAATTAAACCCGAATTCGGTCAGTATTTTAGTCGGTAACACCGGATAGGTCTGTGTTAGGTCTGGGTTATGCCCGCATCTGGCTCATGATTTTGCCTTTTCCGGATTCGTGTTGGCCAGATCCTGGGTTTTTTCAGATTTGAGTCACGTAGTAATGTGGTACCACACAGTAACAGTCAATAAATCCTGGTTTCGATCAATATTTTAAAGGATGACACCGGTTAGGTCTGGGTTAGGTCTGGGTTATGCCCGCATCTGGCTCATGATTTTGCCTTCTTCGCATACTTGTTGGCCAGATCCTGGGATTTTTCACATTTGAGTCACGTAGTAATGTGGCACCACACAGTAACAGACAATAAATCCTGGTTTCGATCAATATTTTAAAGGATGACACCGGTTAGGTCTGGGTTAGGTCTGGGTTGTGCCCGCATCTGGCTCATGATTTTGCCTTCTTCGCATACTTGTTGGCCAGATCCTGGGTTTTTTCGGATTTGAATCACGAAGTAATGTGGTACCAGACAGTAACAGTCAATAAAACCTGGTTTCGATCAATATTTTAAAGGATAAAACCGGTAATGCCTGGGTTTGGTCTGGGTCATGCCCGCATCTGGATCATGATTTTGCCTTCTTCGCGTACTTGTTTACCACATCCTGGGTTTTTTCGGGTCTGAATCACGTAGTAATGTAGTACCACACAGTAACAGTGAATTAAACCCGAATTCGGTCAGTATTTTAGTCGGTAACAACGGATAGGTCTGTGTTAGGTCTGGGTTATGCCCGCATCTGGCTCATGATTTTGCCTTTTCCGGATTCGTGTTGGCCAGATCCTGGGTTTTTTCGGGTTTGAATCACGTAGTAATGTGATACCACACAGTAACAGTCAATTAAACCTGGTATCGATCAATATTTTAGAGGATAAAACCGGTTAGGTCAGGGTTAGGTCTGGGTTATGCCCGCATCTGACTCATGACTTTTCCTTCTTCGCATACCTGTTGGCCAGATCCTGGGTTAGGTCTGGGTTTGAATCACGTAGTAATGTGGAACCACACAGTACCATTCAATTAAACCTGGTATCGATCAATGTTTTAGAGGATAAATCCGGTCAGGTCTGTGTTAGGTCTGGGTTATGCCCGCATCTGTATCATGATTTTGCCTTCTTCGCGTACTTGTTTACCACATCCTGGGTTTTTTCGGGTCTGAATCACGTAGTAATGTGGTACCACACAGTAACAGTGAATTAAACCCGAATTCGGTCAGTATTTTAGTCGGTAACAACGGATAGGTCTGTGTCAGGTCTGGGTTATGCCCGCATCTGGCTCATGATTTTGCCTTTTCCGGATTCGTGTTGGCCAGATCCTGGGTTTTTTCGGGTTTGAATCACGTAGTAATGTGATACCACACAGTAACAGTCAATTAAACCTGGTATCGATCAATATTTTAGAGGATAAAACCGGTTAGGTCAGGGTTAGGTCTGGGTTATGCCCGCATCTGGCTCATGATTTTGCCTTTTCCGCATTCTTCTTGCCCAGATCCTTGGTTTTTTAGGGTTTGAACCACGTAGTAATGTGGTACCACTCAGAAACAGTCACTTAAACTTTGTTTCGATCAATATTTTAGTAGGTAACACCGGTTAGGTCTGGGTTAGGACTGGGTTATGCCCGCATCTGGCTCACGATTTTGCCTTTTCCGCATTCTTGTTGCCCTGATCCTTGGTTTTTTAGGGTTTGAATCACGTAGTAATGTGGTACCACTCAGAAACAGTCACTTAAACTTGGTTTCGATCAATATTTTAGTGGATAACACCGGTTAGGTCTGGGTTAGGTCTGGGTTATGCCCGCATCTGGCTCATGATTTTGCCTATTCCGGATTCGTGTTGGCCAGATCCTGGGTTTTTTCGGGTTTGAACCACGTAGTAATGTGATACACACAGTAACAGTCAATTAAACCTGTTATCGATCAATATTTTAGAGGATAAAACCGGTTAGGTCAGGGTTAGGTCTGGGTTATGCCCGCATCTGGCTCATGACTTTGCCTTCTTCGCATACCTGTTGGCCAGATCCTGGGTTAGGTCTGGGTTTGAATCACGTAGTAATGTGGAACCACACAGTACCATTCAAATTAACCTGGTATCGATCAATATTTTAGAGGATAGAACCGGTTAGGACTGGGTAATGCCCGCATCTGCCTCATGATTTTGCCTTCTTCGCATACTTGTTGGCCAGATCCTGGGATTTTTCACATTTGAGTCACGTAGTAATGTGGCACCACACAGTAACAGACAATAAATCCTGGTTTCGATCAATATTTTAAAGGATGACACCGGTTAGGTCTGGGTTAGGTCTGGGTTAGGTCTGGGTTGTGCCCGCATCTGGCTCATGATTTTGCCTTCTTCGCATACTTGTTGGCCAGATCCTGGGTTTTTTCGGATTTGAATCACGAAGTAATGTGGTACCAGACAGTAACAGTCAATAAAACCTGGTCTCGATCAATATTTTAAAGGATAAAACCGGTAATGCCTGGGTTAGGTCTGGGTCATGCCCGCATCTGGATCATGATTTTGCCTTCTTCGCGTACTTGTTTACCACATCCTGGGTTTTTTCGGGTCTGAATCACGTAGTAATGTAGTACCACACAGTAACAGTGAATTAAACCCGAATTCGGTCAGTATTTTAGTCGGTAACACCGGATAGGTCTGTGTTAGGTCTGGGTTATGCCCGCATCTGGCTCATGATTTTGCCTTTTCCGGATTCATGTTGGCCAGATCCTGGGTTTTTTCGGGTTTGAATCACGTAGTAATGTGATACCACACAGTAACAGTCAATTAAACCTGGTATCGATCAATATTTTAGAGGATAAAACCGGTTAGGTCAGGGTTAGGTCTGGGTTATGCCCGCATCTGGCTCATGACTTTTCCTTCTTCGCATACCTGTTGGCCAGATCCTGGGTCAGGTCTGGGTTTGAATCACGCAGTAATGTGGAACCACACAGTACCATTCAATTAAACCTGGTATCGATCAATGTTTTAGAGGATAAATCCGGTCAGGTCTGTGTTATGCCCGCAACTGGCTCATGATTTTGCCTTCTTCGCATAGTTGTTGGCCAGATCCTGGGTTTTTTCAGATTTGAGTCACGTAGTATTGTGGTACCAGACAGTAACAGTCAATAAAACCTGGTTTCGATCAATATTTTAAAGGATAAAACCGGTAATGCCTGGGTTAGGTCTGGGTCATGCCCGCATCTGGATCATGATTTTGCCTTCTTCGCGTACTTGTTTACCACATCCTGGGTTTTTTCGGGTCTGAATCACGTAGTAATGTAGTACCACACAGTAACAGTGAATTAAACCCGAATTCGGTCAGTATTTTAGTCGGTAACACCGGATAGGTCTGTGTTAGGTCTGGGTTATGCCCGCATCTGGCTCATGATTTTGCCTTTTCCGGATTCATGTTGGCCAGATCCTGGGTTTTTTCGGGTTTGAATCACGTAGTAATGTGATACCACACAGTAACAGTCAATTAAACCTGGTATCGATCAATATTTTAGAGGATAAAACCGGTTAGGTCAGGGTTAGGTCTGGGTTATGCCCGCATCTGGCTCATGACTTTTCCTTCTTCGCATACCTGTTGGCCAGATCCTGGGTCAGGTCTGGGTTTGAATCACGCAGTAATGTGGAACCACACAGTACCATTCAATTAAACCTGGTATCGATGAATGTTTTAGAGGATAAATCCGGTCAGGTCTGTGTTAGGTCTGGGTTATGCCCGCATCTGTATCATGATTTTGCCTTCTTCGCGTACTTGTTTACCACATCCTGGGTTTTTTCGGGTCTGAATCACGTAGTAATGTGGTACCACACAGTAACAGTGAATTAAACCCGAATTCGGTCAGTATTTTAGTCGGTAACAACGGATAGGTCTGTGTTAGGTCTGGGTTATGCCCGCATCTGGCTCATGGTTTTGCCTTTTCCGGATTCGTGTTGGCCAGATCCTGGGGTTTTTCGGGTTTGAATCACGTAGTAATGTGATACCACACAGTAACAGTCAATTAAACCTGGTATCGATCAATATTTTAGAGGATAAAACCGGTTAGGTCAGGGTTAGGTCTGGGTTATGCCCGCATCTGGCTCATGACTTTGCCTTCTTCGCATACCTGTTGGCCAGATCCTGGGTTAGGTCTGGGTTTGAATCACGCAGTAATGTGGTACCACACACTACCATTCAATTAAACCTGGTATCGATCAATATTTTAGAGGATAAATCCGGTCAGGTCTGTGTTAGGTCTGGGTTATGCCCGCATCTGGCTCATGATTTTGCCTTCTTCGCATACTTGTTGGCCAGATCCTGGGTTTTTTCAGATTTGAGTCACGTTGTAATGTGGTACCACACAGTAACTGACAATAAATCCTGGTTTCGATCAATATTTTAGTGGATAACACCGGTTAGGTCTGGGTTAGGTCTGGCTTATGCCCGCATCTGGATCATGATTTTGCCTTTTTCGCATACTTGTTGGCCAGATCCTGGGTTAGGTGTGGGTTTGAATCACGTAGTAATGTGGAACCACACAGTACCATTCAATTAAACCTGGTATCGATCAATATTTTAGTGGATAACACCGGTTAGGTCTGGGTTAGGTCTGGGTTATGCCCGCATCTGGCTCATGATTTTGCCTTTTCCAGATTCGTGTTGGCCAGATCCTGGGTTTTTTCGGATTTGAATCACGTAGTAATGTGGTACCAGACAGCAACAGTCAATAAAACCTGGTTTCGATCAATATTTTAAAGGATGACACCGGTTAGGTCTGGGTTAGGTCTGGGTTATGCCCGCATCTGACTCATGGTTTTGCCTTCTTCGCATACTTGTTGGCCATATCCTGGGTTTTTTTCGGGTTTGAATCACGTAGTAATGTGGTACCACACAGTAACAGTCAATTAAACCTGGATACGGTCAGTATTTTAGTCGGTAACACTGGTTAGGTCTTGGTTAGGTCTGGGTTATGCCCGCATCTGGCTCATGATTTTGCCTTCTTCGCATACCTGTTGGCCAGATCCTGGGTTAGGTCTGGGTTTGAATCACGTAGTAATGTGGAACCACACAGTACCATTCAATTAAACCTGGTATCGATCAATATTTTAGTGGATAACACCGGTTAGGTCTGGGTTAGGTCTGGGTTATGCCCGCATCTGGATCATGATTTTGCCTTCTTCGCGTACTTGTTTACCACATCCTGGGTTTCTTCGGGTCTGAATCACGTAGTAATGTGGTACCACACAGTAACAGTGAATTAAACCCGAATTCGGTCAGTATTTTAGTCGGTAACACCGGATAGGTCTGTGTTAGGTCTGGGCTATGCCCGCATCTGGCTCATGATTTTGCCTTTTCCGGATTCGTGTTGGCCAGATCCTGGGTTTTTTCGGGTTTGAATCACGTTGTAATGTGATACCACACAGTAACAGTCAATTAAACCTGGTATCGATCAATATTTTAGAGGATAAAACCGGTCAGGTCTGGGTTATGCCCGCATCTGGCTCATGATTTTGCCTTCTTCGCATACTTGTTGGCCAGATCCTGGGTTTTTTCGGATTTGAATCACGTAGTAATGTGGTACCAGACAGTAACAGTCAATAAAACCTGGTTTCGATCAATATTTTAAAGGATAAAACCGGTAATGCCTGGGTTAGGTCTGGGTCATGCCCGCATCTGGCTCATGATTTTGCCTTCTTCGCATACTTGATGGCAAGATCCTGGGTTTTTTCAGATTTGAGTCACGTAGTAATGTGGTACCACACAGTAACAGTCAATAAATCCTGGTTTCGATCAATATTTTAAAGGATGACACCGGATAGGTCTGGGTTAGGTCTGGGTTATGCCCGCATCTGGCTCATGATTTTGCTTTTTCCGCATTCGTGTTGGCCAGATCCTGTGTTTTTTCGGGTTTGAATCACGTAGTAATGTGGTACCACACAGTAACAGTCATTTAAACCTGGTATCGATCAATATTTTAGAGGATGAAGCCGGTCAGGTCTGGGTTATGCCCGCATCTGGCTCGTGATTTTGCCTTCTTCGCATACTTGTTGGCCAGATCCTGGGTTTTTTCAGATTTGCGTCACGTAGTAATGTGGTACCACACAGTAACAGTCATTTAAACCTGGTATCGATCAATATTTTAGAGGATAAAACCGGTCAGGTCTGGGTTATGCCCGCATCTGGCTCGTGATTTTGCCTTCTTCGCATACTTGTTGGCCAGGTCCTGGGTTTTTTCAGATTTGAGTCACGTAGTAATGTGGTACCACACAGTAACAGTCAATAAATCCAGGTTTCGATCAATATTTTAAAGGATGACACCGGATAGGTCTGGGTTAGGTCTGGGTTATGCCCGCATCTGGCTCATGATTTTGCCTTTTCCGGATTCGTGTTGGCCAGATCCTGGGTTTTTTCGGGTTTGAATCACGTAGTAATGTGATACCACACAGTAACAGTCAATTAAACCTGGTATCGATCAATATTTTAGAGGATAAAACCGGTAAGGTCAGGGTTAGGTCTAGGTTATGCCCGCATCTGGCTCATGACTATGCCTTCTTCGCATACCTGTTGGCCAGATCCTGGGTTAGGTCTGGGTTTGAATCACGTAGTAATGTGGAACCACACAGTACCATTCAATTAAACCTGGTATCGATCAATATTTTAGAGGATAAAACCGGTCAGGTCTGGGTTATGCCCGCATCTGGCTTATGATTTTGCCTTCTTCGCA
This sequence comes from Colletes latitarsis, assembly GCF_051014445.1. Lineage (NCBI taxonomy): Eukaryota > Metazoa > Arthropoda > Insecta > Hymenoptera > Colletidae > Colletes > Colletes latitarsis. The sequence continues at coordinate 4,649,164 of NC_135141.1, read as the reverse complement.
TACTTGTTGGCCAGATCCTGGGTTTTTTCGGATTTGAATCACGTAGTAATGTGGTACCAGACAGCAACAGTCAATAAAACCTGGTTTCGATCAATATTTTAAAGGATAAAACCGGTAATGCCTGGGTTAGGTCTGGGTCATGCCCGCATCTGGCTCATGATTTTGCCTTCTTCGCATACTTGTCGGCCAGATCCTGGGTTTTTTCAGATTTGAGTCACGTAGTAATGTGGTACCACACAGTAACAGTCAATAAATCCTGGTTTCGATCAATATTTTAAAGGATGACACCGGATAGGTCTGGGTTAGGTCTGGGTTATGCCCGCATCTGGCTCATGATTTTGCCTTTTGCGCATTCGTGTTGGCCAGATCCTGGGTTTTTTCGGGTTTGAATCACGTAGTAACGTGGTACCAAACAGTAACAGTCATTTGAACCTGGTATCGATCAATATTTTAGAGGATAAAACCGGTCAGGTCTGGGTTATGCCCGCATCTGGCTCGTGATTTTGCCTTCTTCGCATACTTGTTGGCCAGATCCTGGGTTTTTTCAGATTTGCGTCACGTAGTAATGTGGAACCACACAGCACCATTCAATTAAACCTGGTATCGGTCAATATTTTAGAGGATAAAACGGGTGAGGTATGGGTTAGGTCTGGGTTATGTCCGCATCTGGCTCATGATTTTGCCTTCTTCGCATACTTGTTGGCCGGATCCTGGGTTTTTTCGGGTTTCAATCACGTAGTAATATGGCACCTCACAGTGACAGTCAATTGATCCTGGATTCGGTCAGTATTTTAGTCGGTAACCCCGGTTAGGTCTGGGTTAGGTCTGGGTTATGCCCGCATCTGGCTCATGATTTTGCCTTCTTCGCATACTTGTTGGCCAGATCCTGGCTTTTTTCGTGTTTGATTCACGTAGTAACGTGGTACCACACAGTAACAGTGAATTAAACCCGAATTCGGTCAGTATTTTAGTCGGTAACACCGGTTAGGTCTGGGTTAGGTCTGGGTTATGCCCGCATCTGGCTCATGATTTTGCCTATTCCGGATTCGTGTTGGCCAGATCCTGGGTTTTTTCGGGTTTGAACCACGTAGTAATGTGATACACACAGTAACAGTCAATTAAACCTGTTATCGATCAATATTTTAGAGGATAAAACCGGTTAGGTCAGGGTTAGGTCTGGGTTATGCCCGCATCTGGCTCATGACTTTGCCTTCTTCGCATACCTGTTGGCCAGATCCTGGGTTAGGTCTGGGTTTGAATCACGTAGTAATGTGGAACCACACAGTACCATTCAAATTAACCTGGTATCGATCAATATTTTAGAGGATAGAACCGGTTAGGACTGGGTTATGCCCGCATCTGGCTCATGATTTTGCCTTCTTCGCATACTTGTTGGCCAGATCCTGGGATTTTTCACATTTGAGTCACGTAGTAATGTGGCACCACACAGTAACAGACAATAAATCCTGGTTTCGATCAATATTTTAAAGGATGACACCGGTTAGGTCTGGGTTAGGTCTGGGTTGTGCCCGCATCTGGCTCATGATTTTGCCTTCTTCGCATACTTGTTGGCCAGATCCTGGGTTTTTTCGGATTTGAATCACGAAGTAATGTGGTACCAGACAGTAACAGTCAATAAAACCTGGTTTCGATCAATATTTTAAAGGATAAAACCGGTAATGCCTGGGTTAGGTCTGGGTCATGCCCGCATCTGGATCATGATTTTGCCTTCTTCGCGTACTTGTTTACCACATCCTGGGTTTTTTCGGGTCTGAATCACGTAGTAATGTAGTACCACACAGTAACAGTGAATTAAACCCGAATTCGGTCAATATTTTAAAGGATGACACCGGTTAGGTCTGGGTTAGGTCTGGGTTATGCCCGCATCTGACTCATGGTTTTGCCTTCTTCGCATACTTGTTGGCCATATCCTGGGTTTTTTTCGGGTTTGAATCACGTAGTAATGTGGTACCACACAGTAACAGTCAATTAAACCTGGATACGGTCAGTATTTTAGTCGGTAAAACTGGTTAGGTCTTGGTTAGGTCTGGGTTATGCCCGCATCTGGCTCATGATTTTGCCTTCTTCGCATACCTGTTGGCCAGATCCTGGGTTAGGTCTGGGTTTGAATCACGTAGTAATGTGGAACCACACAGTACCATTCAATTAAACCTGGTATCGATCAATATTTTAGTGGATAACACCGGTTAGGTCTGGGTTAGGTCTGGGTTATGCCCGCAGCTGGATCATGATTTTGCCTTCTTCGCGTACTTGTTTACCACATCCTGGGTTTCTTCGGGTCTGAATCACGTAGTAATGTGGTACCACACAGTAACAGTGAATTAAACCCGAATTCGGTCAGTATTTTAGTCGGTAACACCGGATAGGTCTGTGTTAGGTCTGGGCTATGCCCGCATCTGGCTCATGATTTTGCCTTTTCCGGATTCGTGTTGGCCAGATCCTGGGTTTTTTCGGGTTTGAATCACGTAGTAATGTGATACCACACAGTAACAGTCAATTAAACCTGGTATCGATCAATATTTTAGAGGATAAAACCGGTTAGGTCAGGGTTAGGTCTGGGTTATACCCGCATCTGGCTCATGGTTTTGCCTTTTCCGCATTCTTCTTGCCCAGATCCTTGGTTTTTTAGGGTTTGAACCACGTAGTAATGTGGTACCACTCAGAAACAGTCACTTAAACTTTGATTCGATCAATATTTTAGTAGGTAACACCGGTTAGGTCTGGGTTAGGACTGGGTTATGCCCGCATCTGGCTCACGATTTTGCCTTTTCCGCATTCTTGTTGCCCTGATCCTTGGTTTTTTAGGGTTTGAATCACGTAGTAATGTGGTACCACTCAGAAACAGTCACTTAAACTTGGTTTCGATCAATATTTTAGTGGATAACACCGGTTAGGTCTGGGTTAGGTCTGGGTTATGCCCGCATCTGGATCATGATTTTGCCTTCTTCGCGTACTTGTTTACCACATCCTGGGTTTTTTCGGGTCTGAATCACGTAGTAATGTGGTACCACACAGTAACAGTGAATTAAACCCGAATTCGGTCAGTATTTTAGTCGGTAACACCGGATAGGTCTGTGTTAGGTCTGGGTTATGCCCGCATCTGGCTCATGATTTTGCCTTTTCCGGATTCGTGTTGGCCAGATCCTGGGTTTTTTCAGATTTGAGTCACGTAGTAATGTGGTACCACACAGTAACAGTCAATAAATCCTGGTTTCGATCAATATTTTAAAGGATGACACCGGTTAGGTCTGGGTTAGGTCTGGGTTATGCCCGCATCTGGCTCATGATTTTGCCTTCTTCGCATACTTGTTGGCCAGATCCTGGGATTTTTCACATTTGAGTCACGTAGTAATGTGGCACCACACAGTAACAGACAATAAATCCTGGTTTCGATCAATATTTTAAAGGATGACACCGGTTAGGTCTGGGTTAGGTCTGGGTTGTGCCCGCATCTGGCTCATGATTTTGCCTTCTTCGCATACTTGTTGGCCAGATCCTGGGTTTTTTCGGATTTGAATCACGAAGTAATGTGGTACCAGACAGTAACAGTCAATAAAACCTGGTTTCGATCAATATTTTAAAGGATAAAACCGGTAATGCCTGGGTTTGGTCTGGGTCATGCCCGCATCTGGATCATGATTTTGCCTTCTTCGCGTACTTGTTTACCACATCCTGGGTTTTTTCGGGTCTGAATCACGTAGTAATGTAGTACCACACAGTAACAGTGAATTAAACCCGAATTCGGTCAGTATTTTAGTCGGTAACAACGGATAGGTCTGTGTTAGGTCTGGGTTATGCCCGCATCTGGCTCATGATTTTGCCTTTTCCGGATTCGTGTTGGCCAGATCTTGGGTTTTTTCGGGTTTGAATCACGTAGTAATGTGATACCACACAGTAACAGTCAATTAAACCTGGTATCGATCAATATTTTAGAGGATAAAACCGGTTAGGTCAGGGTTAGGTCTGGGTTATGCCCGCATCTGGCTCATGACTTTTCCTTCTTCGCATACCTGTTGGCCAGATCCTGGGTTAGGTCTGGGTTTGAATCACGTAGTAATGTGGAACCACACAGTACCATTCAATTAAACCTGGTATCGATCAATGTTTTAGAGGATAAATCCGGTCAGGTCTGTGTTAGGTCTGGGTTATGCCCGCATCTGTATCATGATTTTGCCTTCTTCGCGTACTTGTTTACCACATCCTGGGTTTTTTCGGGTCTGAATCACGTAGTAATGTGGTACCACACAGTAACAGTGAATTAAACCCGAATTCGGTCAGTATTTTAGTCGGTAACAACGGATAGGTCTGTGTCAGGTCTGGGTTATGCCCGCATCTGGCTCATGATTTTGCCTTTTCCGGATTCGTGTTGGCCAGATCCTGGGTTTTTTCGGGTTTGAATCACGTAGTAATGTGATACCACACAGTAACAGTCAATTAAACCTGGTATCGATCAATATTTTAGAGGATAAAACCGGTTAGGTCAGGGTTAGGTCTGGGTTATGCCCGCATCTGGCTCATGATTTTGCCTTTTCCGCATTCTTCTTGCCCAGATCCTTGGTTTTTTAGGGTTTGAACCACGTAGTAATGTGGTACCACTCAGAAACAGTCACTTAAACTTTGTTTCGATCAATATTTTAGTAGGTAACACCGGTTAGGTCTGGGTTAGGACTGGGTTATGCCCGCATCTGGCTCACGATTTTGCCTTTTCCGCATTCTTGTTGCCCTGATCCTTGGTTTTTTAGGGTTTGAATCACGTAGTAATGTGGTACCACTCAGAAACAGTCACTTAAACTTGGTTTCGATCAATATTTTAGTGGATAACACCGGTTAGGTCTGGGTTAGGTCTGGGTTATGCCCGCATCTGGCTCATGATTTTGCCTATTCCGGATTCGTGTTGGCCAGATCCTGGGTTTTTTCGGGTTTGAACCACGTAGTAATGTGATACACACAGTAACAGTCAATTAAACCTGTTATCGATCAATATTTTAGAGGATAAAACCGGTTAGGTCAGGGTTAGGTCTGGGTTATGCCCGCATCTGGCTCATGACTTTGCCTTCTTCGCATACCTGTTGGCCAGATCCTGGGTTAGGTCTGGGTTTGAATCACGTAGTAATGTGGAACCACACAGTACCATTCAAATTAACCTGGTATCGATCAATATTTTAGAGGATAGAACCGGTTAGGACTGGGTAATGCCCGCATCTGGCTCATGATTTTGCCTTCTTCGCATACTTGTTGGCCAGATCCTGGGATTTTTCACATTTGAGTCACGTAGTAATGTGGCACCACACAGTAACAGACAATAAATCCTGGTTTCGATCAATATTTTAAAGGATGACACCGGTTAGGTCTGGGTTAGGTCTGGGTTGTGCCCGCATCTGGCTCATGATTTTGCCTTCTTCGCATACTTGTTGGCCAGATCCTGGGTTTTTTCGGATTTGAATCACGAAGTAATGTGGTACCAGACAGTAACAGTCAATAAAACCTGGTTTCGATCAATATTTTAAAGGATAAAACCGGTAATGCCTGGGTTAGGTCTGGGTCATGCCCGCATCTGGATCATGATTTTGCCTTCTTCGCGTACTTGTTTACCACATCCTGGGTTTTTTCGGGTCTGAATCACGTAGTAATGTAGTACCACACAGTAACAGTGAATTAAACCCGAATTCGGTCAGTATTTTAGTCGGTAACACCGGATAGGTCTGTGTTAGGTCTGGGTTATGCCCGCATCTGGCTCATGATTTTGCCTTTTCCGGATTCATGTTGGCCAGATCCTGGGTTTTTTCGGGTTTGAATCACGTAGTAATGTGATACCACACAGTAACAGTCAATTAAACCTGGTATCGATCAATATTTTAGAGGATAAAACCGGTTAGGTCAGGGTTAGGTCTGGGTTATGCCCGCATCTGGCTCATGACTTTTCCTTCTTCGCATACCTGTTGGCCAGATCCTGGGTCAGGTCTGGGTTTGAATCACGCAGTAATGTGGAACCACACAGTACCATTCAATTAAACCTGGTATCGATCAATGTTTTAGAGGATAAATCCGGTCAGGTCTGTGTTATGCCCGCATCTGGCTCATGATTTTGCCTTCTTCGCATAGTTGTTGGCCAGATCCTGGGTTTTTTCAGATTTGAGTCACGTAGTAATGTGGTACCAGACAGTAACAGTCAATAAAACCTGGTTTCGATCAATATTTTAAAGGATAAAACCGGTAATGCCTGGGTTAGGTCTGGGTCATGCCCGCATCTGGATCATGATTTTGCCTTCTTCGCGTACTTGTTTACCACATCCTGGGTTTTTTCGGGTCTGAATCACGTAGTAATGTAGTACCACACAGTAACAGTGAATTAAACCCGAATTCGGTCAGTATTTTAGTCGGTAACACCGGATAGGTCTGTGTTAGGTCTGGGTTATGCCCGCATCTGGCTCATGATTTTGCCTTTTCCGGATTCATGTTGGCCAGATCCTGGGTTTTTTCGGGTTTGAATCACGTAGTAATGTGATACCACACAGTAACAGTCAATTAAACCTGGTATCGATCAATATTTTAGAGGATAAAACCGGTTAGGTCAGGGTTAGGTCTGGGTTATGCCCGCATCTGGCTCATGACTTTTCCTTCTTCGCATACCTGTTGGCCAGATCCTGGGTCAGGTCTGGGTTTGAATCACGCAGTAATGTGGAACCACACAGTACCATTCAATTAAACCTGGTATCGATGAATGTTTTAGAGGATAAATCCGGTCAGGTCTGTGTTAGGTCTGGGTTATGCCCGCATCTGTATCATGATTTTGCCTTCTTCGCGTACTTGTTTACCACATCCTGGGTTTTTTCGGGTCTGAATCACGTAGTAATGTGGTACCACACAGTAACAGTGAATTAAACCCGAATTCGGTCAGTATTTTAGTCGGTAACAACGGATAGGTCTGTGTTAGGTCTGGGTTATGCCCGCATCTGGCTCATGGTTTTGCCTTTTCCGGATTCGTGTTGGCCAGATCCTGGGGTTTTTCGGGTTTGAATCACGTAGTAATGTGATACCACACAGTAACAGTCAATTAAACCTGGTATCGATCAATATTTTAGAGGATAAAACCGGTTAGGTCAGGGTTAGGTCTGGGTTATGCCCGCATCTGGCTCATGTCTTTGCCTTCTTCGCATACCTGTTGGCCAGATCCTGGGTTAGGTCTGGGTTTGAATCACGCAGTAATGTGGTACCACACACTACCATTCAATTAAACCTGGTATCGATCAATATTTTAGAGGATAAATCCGGTCAGGTCTGTGTTAGGTCTGGGTTATGCCCGCATCTGGCTCATGATTTTGCCTTCTTCGCATACTTGTTGGCCGGATCCTAGGTTTTTTCGCGATTGAATCACGTAGTAATGTGGCACCTCACAGTGACAGTCAATTGATCCTGGATTCGGTCAGTATTTTAGTCGGTAACCCCGGTTAGGTCTGGGTTTGGTCTGGGTTATGCCCGCATCTGGCTCATGATTTTGCCTTCTTCGCATACTTGTTGGCCAGATCCTGGCTTTTTTCGTGTTTGAATCACGTAGTAACGTGGTACCACACAGTAACAGTGAATTAAACCCGAATTCGGTCAGTATTTTAGTCGGTAACACCGGTTGGGTCTGGGTTAGGTCTGGGTTATGCCCGCATCTGGCTAATGATTTTGCCTTTTCCGCATTCTTCTTGCCCAGATCCTTGGTTTTTTAGGGTTTGAACCACGTAGTAATGTGGTACCACTCAGAAACAGTCACTTAAACTTTGTTTCGATCAATATTTTAGTAGGTAACACCGGTTAGGTCTGGGTTAGGACTGGGTTATGCCCGCATCTGGCTCACGATTTTGCCTTTTCCGCATTCTTGTTGCCCTGATCCTTGGTTTTTTAGGGTTTGAATCACGTAGTAATGTGGTACCACTCAGAAACAGTCACTTAAACTTGGTTTCGATCAATATTTTAGTGGATAACACCGGTTAGGTCTGGGTTAGGTCTGGGTTATGCCCGCATCTGGATCATGATTTTTCCTTCTTCGCGTACTTGTTTACCACATCCTGGGGTTTTTCGGGTCTGAATCACGTAGTAATGTGGTACCACACAGTAACAGTGAATTAAACCCGAATTCGGTCAGTATTTTAGTCGGTAACACCGGATAGGTCTGTGTTAGGTCTGGGTTATGACCGCATCTGGCTCATGATTTTGCCTTTTCCGGATTCGTGTTGCCCAGATCCTGGGTTTTTTCAGATTTGAGTCACGTAGTAATGTGGTACCACACAGTAACAGTCAATAAATCCTGGTTTCGATCAATATTTTAAAGGATGACACCGGTTAGGTCTGTGTTAGGTCTGGGTTATGCCCGCATCTGGCTCATGATTTTGCCTGTTTCGCATACTTGTTGGCCAGATCCTGGGTTAAGTCTGGGTTTGAATCACGTAGTAATGTGGTACCACACAGTACCATTCAATTAAACCTGGTATCGATCAATATTTTAAAGGATGACACCGGTTAGGTCTGGGTTATGCCCGCATCTGGCTCATGGTTTTGCCTTCTTCGCATACTTGTTGGCCATATCCTGGGTTTTTTTCGGGTTTGAATCACGTAGTAATGTGGTACCACACAGTAACGGTCAATTAAACCTGGATACGGTCAGTATTTTAGTCGGTAACACCGGTTAGGTCTTGGTTAGGCCTGCGTTATGCCCGCATCTGGCTCATGATTTTGCCTTCTTCGCATACTTGTCGGCCAGATCCTGGGTTTTCTCGGTTTGAATCACGTAGTAATGTGGTACCACACAGTAACAGTCAGTAAATCCTGGTTTCGATCAATATTTTAAAGGATGACACCGGTTAGGTCTGGGTTAGGTCTGGGTTATGCCCACATCTGGCTCATGATTTTGCCTTCTTCGCATACTTGTTGGCCAGATGCTGGGTTTTTTCGGATTTGAATCACGTAGTAATGTGGTACCAGACAGTAACAGTCAATAAAACCTGGTTTCGATCAATATTTTAAAGGATAAAACCGGTAATGCCTGGGTTAGGTCTGGGTCATGCCCGCATCTGGCTCATGATTTTGCCTTTTCCGCATTCGTGTTGGCCAGATCCTGGGTTTTTTCAGATTTGAGTCACGTAGTAATGTGGTACCACACAGTAACAGTCAATAAATCCTGGTTCCGATCAATATTTTAAAGGATGACACCGGATAGATCTGGGTTAGGTCTGGGTTATGCCCGCATCTGGCTCATGATTTTGCCTTTTCCGCATTCGTGTTGGCCAGATCCTGGGTTTTTTCGGGTTTGAATCACGTAGTAATGTGGTACCACACAGTAACAGTCATTTAAACCTGGTATCGATCAATATTTTAGAGGATAAAACCGGTCAGGTCTAGGTTATGCCCGCATCTGGCTCGTGATTTTGCCTTCTTCGCATACTTGTTGGCCAGGTCCTGGGTTTTTTCAGATTTGAGTCACGTAGTAATGTGGAACCACACAGTACCATTCAATTAAACCTGGTATCGATCAATATTTTAAAGGATAAAACCGGTAATGCCTGGGTTAGGTCTGGGTCATGCCCGCATCTGGCTCATGATTTTGCCTTCTTCGCATACTTGTTGGCCTGATCCTGGGTTTTTTCAGATTTGAGTCACGTAGTAATGTGGTACCACACAGTAACAGTCAATAAATCCTGGTTTCGATCAATATTTTAAAGGATGACACCGGATAGGTCTGGGTTAGGTCTGGGTTATGCCCGCATCTGGCTCATGATTTTGCCTTTTCCGCATTCGTGTTGGCCAGATCCTGGGTTTTTTCGGGTTTGAATCACGTAGTAACGTGGTACCTCACAGTAACAGTCATTTGAACCTGGTATCGATCAATATTTTAGAGGATAAAACCGGTCAGGTCTGGGTTATGCCCGCATCTGGCTCGTGATTTTGCCTTCTTCGCATACTTGTTGGCCAGATCCTGGGTTTTTTCAGATTTGCGTCACGTAGTAATGTGGTACCACACAGTAACAGTCAATAAATCCTGGTTTCGATCAATATTTTAAAGGATGACACCGGATAGGTCTGGGTTAGGTCTGGGTTATGCCCGCATCTGGCTCATGATTATGCCTTCTTCGCATACTTGTTGGCCAGATTCTGGGTTTTTTCGGATTTGAATCACGTAGTAATGTGGTACCAGACAGCAACAGTCAATAAAACCTGGTTTCGATCAATATTTTAAAGGATGACACCGGTTAGGTCTGGGTTAGGTCTGGGTTATGCCCACATCTGGCTCATGATTTTGCCTTCTTCGCATACTTGTTGGCCAGATCCTGGGTTTTTTCGGATTTGAATCACGTAGTAATGTGGTACCAGACAGTAACAGTCAATAAAACCTGGTTTCGATCAATATTTTAAAGGATAAAACCGGTAATGCCTGGGTTAGGTCTGGGTCATGCCCGCATCTGGCTCATGATTTTGCCTTCTTCGCATACTTGTTGGCCAGATCCTGGGTTTTTTCAGATTTGAGTCACGTAGTAATGTGGTACCACACAGTAACAGTCAATAAATCCTGGTTTCGATCAATATTTTATAGGATGACACCGGATAGATGTGGGTTAGGTCTGGGTTATGCCCGCATCTGGCTCATGATTTTGCCTTTTCCGCATTCGTGTTGGCCAGATCCTGGGTTTTTTCGGGTTTGAATCACGTAGTAATGTGGTACCACACAGTAACAGTCATTTAAACCTGGTATCGATCAATATTTTAGAGGATAAAACCGGTCAGGTCTGGGTTATGCCCGCATCTGGCTCGTGATTTTGCCTTCTTCGCATACTTGTTGGCCAGGTCCTGGGTTTTTTCAGATTTGAGTCACGTAGTAATGTGGAACCACACAGTACCATTCAATTAAACCTGGTATCGATCAATATTTTAGAGGATAAAACCGGTCAGGTCTGGGTTAGGTCTGGGTTATGTCCGCATCTGGCTCATGATTTTGCCTTCTTCGCATACTTGTTGGCCGGATCCTGGGTTTTTTCGGGTTTGAATCACGTAGTAATGTGGCACCTCACAGTGACAGTCAATTGATCCTGGATTCGGTCAGTATTTTAGTCGGTAACCGCGGTTAGGTCTGGGTTAGGTCTGGGTTATGCCCGCATCTGGCTCATGATTTTGCCTTTTTCGCATACTTGTTTGCCAGATCCTGGCTTTTTTCGTGTTTGGATCACGTAGTAACGTGGTACCACACAGTAACAGTGAATTAAACCCGAATTCGGTCAGTATTTTAGTCGGTAACACCGGTTAGGTCTGGGTTAGGTCTGGGTTATGCCCGCATCTGGCTCATGATTTTGCCTTTTCCGGATTCGTGTTGGCCAGATCCTGGGTTTTTTCGGGTTTGAATCACGTAGTAATGTGATACCACACAGTAACAGTCAATTAAACCTGGTATCAATCAATATTTTAGAGGATAAAACCGGTTAGGTCAGGGTTAGGTCTGGGTTATGCCCGCATCTGGCTCATGACTTTGCCTTCTTCGCATACCTGTTGGCCAGATCCTGGGTTAGGTCTGGGTTTGAATCACGTAGTAATGTGGAACCACACAGTACCACTCAAATAAACCTGGTATCGATCAATATTTTAGAGGATAAAACCGGTTAGGTCTGGATTATGCCCGCATCTGGCTCATGATTTTGCCTTCTTCGCATACTTGTTGGCCTGATCCTGGGTTTTTTCAGATTTGAGTCACGTAGTAATGTGGTACCACACAGTAACAGTCAATAAATCCTGGTTTCGATCAATATTTTAAAGGATGACACCTGTTAGGTCTGGGTTAGGTCTGGGTTATGCCCGCATCTGGCTCATGATTTTGCCTTCTTCGCATACTTGTTGGCCAGATCCTGGGTTTTTTCGGATTTGAATCACGTAGTAATGTGGTACCAGACAGCAACAGTCAATAAAACCTGGTTTCGATCAATGTTTTAAAGGATGACACCGGTTAGGTCTGGGTTATGCCCGCATCTGGCTCATGGTTTTGCCTTCTTCGCATACTTGTTGGCCATATCCTGGGTTTTTTTCGGGTTTGAATCACGTAGTAATGTGGTACCACACAGTAACAGTCATTTAAACCCGGATACGGTCAGTATTTTAGTCGGTAACACCGGTTAGGTCTTGGTTAGGTCTGGGTTATGCCCGCATCTGGCTCATGATTTTGCCTTTTCCGCATTCGTGTTGACCAGATCCTGTGTTTTTTCGGGTTTGAATCACGTAATAATGTGGTACCACACAGTAACAGTCATTTAAACCTGGTATCGATCAATTTTTTAGAGGATAAAACCGGTCAGGTCTGGGTTATGCCCGCATCTGGCTCGTGATTTTGCCTTCTTCGCATACTTGTTGGCCAGATCCTGGGTTTTTTCAGATTTGAGTCAGGTAGTAATGTGGAACCACACAGTACCATTCAATTGAACCTGGTATCGATCAATATTTTAGAGAATAAAACCGGTCAGGTCTGAGTTAGCTCTGGGTTATGTCCTCATCTGGCTCATGATTTTGCATTCTTCGCATACTTGTTGGCCGGATCCTGGGTTTTTTCGGGTTTGAATCACGTAGTAATGTGGCACCTCACACTGACAGTCAATTGATCCTGGATCCGGTCAGTATTTTAGTCGGTAACCCCGGTTAGGTCTGGGTTAGGTCTGGGTTATGCCCGCATCTGGCTCATGATTTTGCCTATTCCGGATTCGTGTTGGCCAGATCCTGGGTTTTTTCGGGTTTGAACCACGTAGTAATGTGATACACACAGTAACAGTCAATTAAACCTGTTATCGATCAATATTTTAGAGGATAAAACCGGTTAGGTCAGGGTTAGGTCTGGGTTATGCCCGCATCTGGCTCATGACTTTGCCTTCTTCGCATACCTGTTGGCCAGATCCTGGGTTAGGTCTGGGTTTGAGTCACGTAGTAATGTGGAACCATACAGTACCATTCAATTAAACCTGGTATCGATCAATATTTTAGAGGATAAAACCGGTCAGGTCTGGGTTATGCCCGCATCTGGCTCATGATTTTGCCTTTTCCGCATTCGTGTTGGCCAGATCCTGGGTTTTTTCGGGTTTGAATCACGTAGTAATGTGGTACCACACAGTAACAGTCATTTAAACCTGGTATCGATCAATATTTTAGAGGATAAAACCGGTCAGGTCTGGGTTAGGTCTGGGTTATGTCCGCATCTGGCTCATGATTTTGCCTTCTTCGCATACTTGTTGGCCAGGTCCTGGGTTTTTTCAGATTTGAGTCACGTAGTAATGTGGAACCACACAGTACCATTCAATTAAACCTGGTATCGATCAATATTTTAGAGGATAAAACCGGTCAGGTCTGGGTTAGGTCTGGGTTATGTCCGCATCTGGCTCATGATTTTGCCTTCTTCGCATACTTGTTGGCCGGATCCTGGGTTTTTTCGGGTTTGAATCACGTAGTAATGTGGCACCTCACAGTGACAGTCAATTGATCCTGGATTCGGTCAGTATTTTAGTCGGTAACCGCGGTTAGATCTGGGTTAGGTCTGGGTTATGCCCGCATCTGGCTCATGATTTTGCCTTTTTCGCATACTTGTTTGCCAGATCCTGGCTTTTTTCGTGTTTGGATCACGTAGTAACGTGGTACCACACAGTAACAGTGAATTAAACCCGAATTCGGTCAGTATTTTAGTCGGTAACACCGGTTAGGTCTGGGTTAGGTCTGGGTTATGCCCGCATCTGGCTCATGATTTTGCCTTTTCCGGATTCGTGTTGGCCATATCCTGGGTTTTTTTCGGGTTTGAATCACGTAGTAATGTGGTACCACACAGTAACAGTCATTTAAACCCGGATACGGTCAGTATTTTAGTCGGTAACACCGGTTAGGTCTTGGTTAGGTCTGGGTTATGCCCGCATCTGGCTCATGATTTTGCCTTTTCCGCATTCGTGTTGACCAGATCCTGTGTTTTTTCGGGTTTGAATCACGTAGTAATGTGGCACCTCACAGTGACAGTCAATTGATCCTGGATCCGGTCAGTATTTTAGTCGGTAATCCCGGTTAGGTCTGGGTTAGGTCTGGGTTATGCCCGCATCTGGCTCATGATTTTGCCTATTCCGGATTCGTGTTGGCCAGATCCTGGGTTTTTTCGGGTTTGAACCACGTAGTAATGTGATACACACAGTAACAGTCAATTAAACCTGTTATCGATCAATATTTTAGAGGATAAAACCGGTTAGGTCAGGGTTAGGTCTGGGTTATGCCCGCATCTGGCTCATGACTTTGCCTTCTTCGCATACCTGTTGGCCAGATCCTGGGTTAGGTCTGGGTTTGAGTCACGTAGTAATGTGGAACCATACAGTACCATTCAATTAAACCTGGTATCGATCAATATTTTAGAGGATAAAACCGGTCAGGTCTGGGTTATGCCCGCATCTGGCTCGTGATTTTGCCTTCTTCGCATACTTGTTGGCCAGATCCTGGGATTTTTCAGATTTGAGTCACGTAGTAATGTGGAACCACACAGTACCATTCAATTAAACCTGGTATCGATCAATATTTTAGAGGATAAAACCGGTCAGGTCTGGGTCATGCCCGCATCTGGCTCATGGTTTTGCCTTCTTCGCATACTTGTTCGCCGTATCCTGGGTTTTTTCGGGTCTGAATCACGTAGTAATGTGGTACCACACAGTAACAGTGAATTAAACCCGAATTCGGTCAGTATTTTAGTCGGTTACACCGGATAGGTCTGTGTTAGGTCTGGGTTATGACCGCATCTGGCTCATGATTTTGCCTTTTCCGGATTCGTGTTGGCCAGATCCTGGGTTTTTTCAGATTTGAGTCACGTAGTAATGTGGTACCACACAGTAACAGTCAATAAATCCTGGTTTCGATCAATATTTTAAAGGATGACACTGGCTAGGTCTGGGTTAGGTCTGGGTTATGCCCGCATCTGGCTCATGGTTTTGCCTTCTTCGCATACTTGTTGGCCAGATCCTGGGTTTTTTCGGATTTGAATCACGTAGTAATGTGGTACCAGACAGCAACAGTCAATAAAACCTGGTTTCGATCAATATTTTAAAGGATGACACCGGTTAGGTCTGGGTTAGGTCTGGGTTATGCCCGCATCTGGCTCATGGTTTTGCCTTCTTCGCATACTTGTTGGCCATATCCTGGGTTTTTTTCGGGTTTGAATCACGTAGTAATGTGGTACCACACAGTAACAGTCAATTAAATCTGGATACGGTCAGTATTTTAGTCGGTAAAACCGGTTAGGTCCTGGTTAGGTCTGGGTTATGCCCGCATCTGGCTCATGATTTTACCTTCTTCGCATACTTGTTGGCCAGATCCTGGGTTTTTTCAGATTTGAGTCACGTAGTAATGTGGTACCACACAGTAACTGACAATAAATCCTGGTTTCGATCAATATTTTAAAGGATGACACCGGTTAGGTCTGGGTTAGGTCTGGGTTATGCCCGCATCTGGCTCATGATTTTGCCTATTTCGGATTCGTGTTGGCCAGATCCTGGGTTTTTTCGGGTTTGAACCACGTAGTAATGTGATACACACAGTAACAGTCAATTAAACCTGTTATCGATCAATATTTTAGAGGATAAAACCGGTTAGGTCAGGGTTAGGTCTGGGTTATGCCCGCATCTGGCTCATGACTTTGCCTTCTTCGCATACCTGTTGGCCAGATCCTGGGTTAGGTCTGGGTTTGAATCACGTAGTAATGTGGAACCACACAGTACCATTCAAATTAACCTGGTATCGATCAATATTTTAGAGGATAGAACCGGTTAGGACTGGGTTATGCCCGCATCTGGCTCATGATTTTGCCTTCTTCGCATACTTGTTGGCCAGATCCTGGGATTTTTCACATTTGAGTCACGTAGTAATGTGGCACCACACAGTAACAGACAATAAATCCTGGTTTCGATCAATATTTTAAAGGATGACACCGGTTAGGTCTGGGTTAGGTCTGGGTTGTGCCCGCATCTGGCTCATGATTTTGCCTTCTTCGCATACTTGTTGGCCAGATCCTGGGTTTTTTCGGATTTGAATCACGAAGTAATGTGGTACCAGACAGTAACAGTCAATAAAACCTGGTTTCGATCAATATTTTAAAGGATAAAACCGGTAATGCCTGGGTTAGGTCTGGGTCATGCCCGCATCTGGATCATGATTTTGCCTTCTTCGCGTACTTGTTTACCACATCCTGGGTTTTTTCGGGTCTGAATCACGTAGTAATGTAGTACCACACAGTAACAGTGAATTAAACCCGAATTCGGTCAGTATTTTAGTCGGTAACAACGGATAGGTCTGTGTTAGGTCTGGGTTATGCCCGCATCTGCCTCATGATTTTGCCTTTTCCGGATTCGTGTTGGCCAGATCCTGGGTTTTTTCGGGTTTGAATCACGTAGTAATGTGATACCACACAGTAACAGTCAATTAAACCTGGTATCGATCAATATTTTAGAGGATAAAACCGGTTAGGTCAGGGTTAGGTCTGGGTTATGCCCGCATCTGGCTCATGACTTTTCCTTCTTCGCATACCTGTTGGCCAGATCCTGGGTTAGGTCTGGGTTTGAATCACGTAGTAATGTGGAACCACACAGTACCATTCAATTAAACCTGGTATCGATCAATGTTTTAGAGGATAAATCCGGTCAGGTCTGTGTTAGGTCTGGGTTATGCCCGCATCTGTATCATGATTTTGCCTTCTTCGCGTACTTGTTTACCACATCCTGGGTTTTTTCGGGTCTGAATCACGTAGTAATGTGGTACCACACAGTAACAGTGAATTAAACCCGAATTCGGTCAGTATTTTAGTCGGTAACAACGGATAGGTCTGTGTCAGGTCTGGGTTATGCCCGCATCTGGCTCATGATTTTGCCTTTTCCGGATTCGTGTTGGCCAGATCCTGGGTTTTTTCGGGTTTGAATCACGTAGTAATGTGATACCACACAGTAACAGTCAATTAAACCTGGTATCGATCAATATTTTAGAGGATAAAACCGGTTAGGTCAGGGTTAGGTCTGGGTTATGCCCGCATCTGGCTCATGATTTTGCCTTTTCCGCATTCTTCTTGCCCAGATCCTTGGTTTTTTAGGGTTTGAACCACGTAGTAATGTGGTACCACTCAGAAACAGTCACTTAAACTTTGTTTCGATCAATATTTTAGTAGGTAACACCGGTTAGGTCTGGGTTAGGACTGGGTTATGCCCGCATCTGGCTCACGATTTTGCCTTTTCCGCATTCTTGTTGCCCTGATCCTTGGTTTTTTAGGGTTTGAATCACGTAGTAATGTGGTACCACTCAGAAACAGTCACTTAAACTTGGTTTCGATCAATATTTTAGTGGATAACACCGGTTAGGTCTGGGTTAGGTCTAGGGTTATGCCCGCATCTGGATCATGATTTTGCCTTCTTCGCGTACTTGTTTACCACATTCTGGGTTTTTTCGGGTCTGAATCACGTAGTAATGTGGTACCACACAGTAACAGTGAATTAAACCCGAATTCGGTCAGTATTTTAGTCGGTAACACCGGATAGGTCTGTGTTAGGTCTGGGTTATGCCCGCATCTGGCTCATGATTTTGCCTTTTCCGGATTCGTGTTGGCCAGATCCTGGGTTTTTTCAGATTTGAGTCACGTAGTAATGTGGTACCACACAGTAACAGTCAATAAATCCTGGTTTCGATCAATATTTTAAAGGATGACACCGGTTAGGTCTGGGTTAGGTCTGGGTTATGCCCGCATCTGGCTCATGATTATGCCTTCTTCGCATACTTGTTGGCCAGATCCTGGGTTTTTTCGGATTTGAATCACGTAGTAATGTGGTACCAGACAGCAACAGTCAATAAAACCTGGTTTCGATCAATATTTTAAAGGATGACACCGGTTAGGTCTGGGTTATGCCCGCATCTGGCTCATGGTTTTGCCTTCTTCGCATACTTGTTGGCCATATCCTGGGTTTTTTTCGGGTTTGAATCACGTAGTAATGTGGTACCACACAGTAACGGTCAATTAAACCTGGATACGGTCAGTATTTTAGTCGGTAACACCGGTTAGGTCTTGGTTAGGCCTGCGTTATGCCCGCATCTGGCTCATGATTTTGCCTTCTTCGCATACTTGTCGGCCAGATCCTGGGTTTTTTCGTGTTTGATTCACGTAGTAACGTGGTACCACACAGTAACAATGAATTAAACCCGAATTCGGTCAGTATTTTAGTCGGTAACACCGGTTAGGTCTGGGTTAGGTCTGGGTTATGCCCGCATCTGGCTCATGATTTTGCCTTTTCCGGATTCGTGTTGGCCAGATCCTGGGTTTTTTCGGGTTTGAATCACGTAGTAATGTGATACCACACAGTAACAGTCAATTAAACCTGGTATCGATCAATATTTTAGAGGATAAAACCGGTTAGGTCAGGGTTAGGTCTGGGTTATGCCCGCATCTGGCTCATGACTTTGCCTTCTTCGCATACCTGTTGGCCAGATCCTGGGTTAGGTCTGGGTTTGAATCACGCAGTAATGTGGTACCACACACTACCATTCAATTAAACCTGGTATCGATCAATATTTTAGAGGATAAATCCGGTCAGGTCTGTGTTAGGTCTGGGTTATGCCCGCATCTGGCTCATGATTTTGCCTTCTTCGCATACTTGTTGGCCGGATCCTAGGTTTTTTCGCGATTGAATCACGTAGTAATGTGGCACCTCACAGTGACAGTCAATTGATCCTGGATTCGGTCAGTATTTTAGTCGGTAACCCCGGTTAGGTCTGGGTTTGGTCTGGGTTATGCCCGCATCTGGCTCATGATTTTGCCTTCCTCGCATACTTGTTGGCCAGATCCTGGCTTTTTTCGTGTTTGAATCACGTAGTAACGTGGTACCACACAGTAACAGTGAATTAAACCCGAATTCGGTCAGTATTTTAGTCGGTAACACCGGTTGGGTCTGTGTTAGGTCTGGGTTATGCCCGCATCTGTATCATGATTTTGCCTTCTTCGCGTACTTGTTTACCACATCCTGGGTTTTTTCGGGTCTGAATCACGTAGTAATGTGGGACCACACAGTAACAGTGAATTAAACCCGAATTCGGTCAGTATTTTAGTCGGTAACAACGGATAGGTCTGTGTTAGGTCTGGGTTATGCCCGCATCTGGCTCATGGTTTTGCCTTTTCCGGATTCGTGTTGGCCAGATCCTGGGGTTTTTCGGGTTTGAATCACGTAGTAATGTGATACCACACAGTAACAGTCAATTAAACCTGGTATCGATCAATATTTTAGAGGATAAAACCGGTTAGGTCAGGGTTAGGTCTGGGTTATGCCCGCATCTGGCTCATGACTTTGCCTTCTTCGCATACCTGTTGGCCAGATCCTGGGTTAGGTCTGGGTTTGAATCACGCAGTAATGTGGTACCACACACTACCATTCAATTAAACCTGGTATCGATCAATATTTTAGAGGATAAATCCGGTCAGGTCTGTGTTAGGTCTGGGTTATGCCCGCATCTGGCTCATGATTTTGCCTTCTTCGCATACTTGTTGGCCGGATCCTAGGTTTTTTCGCGATTGAATCACGTAGTAATGTAGTACCACACAGTAACAGTGAATTAAACCCGAATTCGGTCAGTATTTTAGTCGGTAACACCGGATAGGTCTGTGTTAGGTCTGGGTTATGCCCGCATCTGGCTCATGATTTTGCCTTTTCCGGATTCGTGTTGGCCAGATCCTGGGTTTTTTCGGGTTTGAATCACGTAGTAATGTGATACCACACAGTAACAGTCAATTGATCCTGGATTCGGTCAGTATTTTAGTCGGTAACCCCGGTTAGGTCTGGGTTTGGTCTGGGTTATGCCCGCATCTGGCTCATGATTTTGCCTTCTTCGCATACTTGTTGGCCAGATCCTGGCTTTTTTCGTGTTTGAATCACGTAGTAACGTGGTACCACACAGTAACAGTGAATTAAACCCGAATTCGGCCAGTATTTTAGTCGGTAACACCGGTTGGGTCTGGGTTAGGTCTGGGTTATGCCCGCATCTGGCTAATGATTTTGCCTTTTCCGCATTCTTCTTGCCCAGATCCTTGGTTTTTTAGGGTTTGAACCACGTAGTAATGTGGTACCACTCAGAAACAGTCACTTAAACTTTGTTTCGATCAATATTTTAGTAGGTAACACCGGTTAGGTCTGGGTTAGGACTGGGTTATGCCCGCATCTGGCTCACGATTTTGCCTTTTCCGCATTCTTGTTGCCCTGATCCTTGGTTTTTTAGGGTTTGAATCACGTAGTAATGTGGTACCACTCAGAAACAGTCACTTAAACTTGGTTTCGATCAATATTTTAGTGGATAACACCGGTTAGGTCTGGGTTAGGTCTGGGTTATGCCCGCATCTGGATCATGATTTTTCATTCTTCGCGTACTTGTTTACCACATCCTGGGTTTTTTCGGGTCTGAATCACGTAGTAATGTGGTACCACACAGTAACAGTGAATTAAACCCGAATTCGGTCAGTATTTTAGTCGGTAACACCGGATAGGTCTGTGTTAGGTCTGGGTTATGACCGCATCTGGCTCATGATTTTGCCTTTTCCGGATTCGTGTTGGCCAGATCCTGGGTTTTTTCAGATTTGAGTCACGTAGTAATGTGGTACCACACAGTAACAGTCAATAAATCCTGGTTTCGATCAATATTTTAAAGGATGACACCGGTTAGGTCTGTGTTAGGTCTGGGTTATGCCCGCATCTGGCTCATGATTATGCCTTCTTCGCATACTTGTTGGCCAGATCCTGGGTTTTTTCGGATTTGAATCACGTAGTAATGTGGTACCAGACAGCAACAGTCAATAAAACCTGGTTTCGATCAATATTTTAAAGGATGACACCGGTTAGGTCTGGGTTATGCCCGCATCTGGCTCATGGTTTTGCCTTCTTCGCATACTTGTTGGCCATATCCTGGGTTTTTTTCGGGTTTGAATCACGTAGTAATGTGGTACCACACAGTAACGGTCAATTAAACCTGGATACGGTCAGTATTTTAGTCGGTAACACCGGTTAGGTCTTGGTTAGGCCTGCGTTATGCCCGCATCTGGCTCATGATTTTGCCTTCTTCGCATACTTGTCGGCCAGATCCTGGGTTTTCTCGGTTTGAATCACGTAGTAATGTGGTACCACACAGTAACAGTCAGTAAATCCTGGTTTCGATCAATATTTTAAAGGATGACACCGGTTAGGTCTGGGTTAGGTCTGGGTTATGCCCACCTCTGGCTCATGATTTTGCCTTCTTCGCATACTTGTTGGCCAGATCCTGGGTTTTTTCGGATTTGAATCACGTAGTAATGTGGTACCAGACAGTAACAGTCAATAAAACCTGGTTTCGATTAATATTTTAAAGGATAAAACCGGTAATGCCTGGGTTAGGTCTGGGTCATGCCCGCATCTGGCTCATGATTTTGCCTTTTCCGCATTCGTGTTGGCCAGATCCTGGGTTTTTTCAGATTTGAGTCACGTAGTAATGTGGTACCACACAGTAACAGTCAATAAATCCTGGTTCCGATCAATATTTTAAAGGATGACACCGGATAGATCTGGGTTAGGTCTGGGTTATGCCCGCATCTGGCTCATGATATTGCCTTTTCCGCATTCGTGTTGGCCAGATCCTGGGTTTTTTCGGGTTTGAATCACGTAGTAATGTGGTACCACACAGTAACAGTCATTTAAACCTGGTATCGATCAATATTTTAGAGGATAAAACTGGTCAGGTCTGGGTTATGCCCGCATCTGGCTCGTGATTTTGCCTTCTTCGCATACTTGTTGGCCAGGTCCTGGGTTTTTTCAGATTTGAGTCACGTAGTAATGTGGAACCACACAGTACCATTCAATTAAACCTGGTATCGATCAATATTTTAAAGGATAAAACCGGTAATGCCTGGGTTAGGTCTGGGTCATGCCCGCATCTGGCTCATGATTTTGCCTTCTTCGCATACTTGTTGGCCTGATCCTGGGTTTTTTCAGATTTGAGTCACGTAGTAATGTGGTACCACACAGTAACAGACAATTAAACCTGGTATCGATCAATATTTTAAAGGATAAAACCGGTAATGCCTGGGTTAGGTCTGGGTTATGCCCGCATCTGGCTCGTGATTTTGCCTTCTTCGCATACTTGTTGGCCAGGTCCTGGGTTTTTTCAGATTTGAGTCACGTAGTAACGTGGTACCTCACAGTAACAGTCATTTGAACCTGGTATCGATCAATATTTTGGAGGATAAAACCGGTCAGGTCTGGGTTATGCCCGCATCTGGCTCGTGATTTTGCCTTCTTCGCATACTTGTTGGCCAGATCCTGGGTTTTTTCAGATTTGCGTCACGTAGTAATGTGGTACCACACAGTAACAGTCAAGAAATCCTGGTTTCGATCAATATTTTAAAGGATGACACCGGATAGGTCTGGGTTAGGTCTGGGTTATGCCCGCATCTGGCTCATGATTATGCCTTCTTCGCATACTTGTTGGCCAGATTCTGGGTTTTTTCGGATTTGAATCACGTAGTAATGTGGTACCAGACAGCAACAGTCAATAAAACCTGGTTTCGATCAATATTTTAAAGGATGACACCGGTTAGGTCTGGGTTAGGTCTGGGTTATGCCCACATCTGGCTCATGATTTTGCCTTCTTCGCATACTTGTTGGCCAGATCCTGGGTTTTTTCGGATTTGAATCACGTAGTAATGTGGTACCAGACAGTAACAGTCAATAAAACCTGGTTTCGATCAATATTTTAAAGGATAAAACCGGTAATGCCTGGGTTAGGTCTGGGTCATGCCCGCATCTGGCTCATGATTTTGCCTTCTTCGCATACTTGTTGGCCAGATCCTGGGTTTTTTCAGATTTGAGTCACGTAGTAATGTGGTACCACACAGTAACAGTCAATAAATCCTGGTTTCGATCAATATTTTATAGGATGACACCGGATAGATCTGGGTTAGGTCTGGGTTATGCCCGCATCTGGCTCATGATTTTGCCTTTTCCGCATTCGTGTTGGCCAGATCCTGGGTTTTTTCGGGTTTGAATCACGTAGTAATGTGGTACCACACAGTAACAGTCATTTAAACCTGGTATCGATCAATATTTTAGAGGATAAAACCGGTCAGGTCTGGGTTATGCCCGCATCTGGCTCGTGATTTTGCCTTCTTCGCATACTTGTTGGCCAGGTCCTGGGTTTTTTCAGATTTGAGTCACGTAGTAATGTGGAACCACACAGTACCATTCAATTAAACCTGGTATCGATCAATATTTTAGAGGATAAAACCGGTCAGGTCTGGGTTAGGTCTGGGTTATGTCCGCATCTGGCCCATGATTTTGCCTTCTTCGCATACTTGTTGGCCGGATCCTGGGTTTTTTCGGGTTTGAATCACGTAGTAATGTGGCACCTCACAGTGACAGTCAATTGATCCTGGATTCGGTCAGTATTTTAGTCGGTAACCCCGGTTAGGTCTGGGTTAGGTCTGGGTTATGCCCGCATCTGGCTCATGATTTTGCCTTTTTCGCATACTTGTTTGCCAGATCCTGGCTTTTTTCGTGTTTGGATCACGTAGTAACTTGGTACCACACAGTAACAGTGAATTAAACCCGAATTCGGTCAGTATTTTAGTCGGTAACACCGGTTAGGTCTGGGTTAGGTCTGGGTTATGCCCGCATCTGGCTCATGATTTTGCCTTTTCCGGATTCGTGTTGGCCAGATCCTGGGTTTTTTCGGGTTTGAATCACGTAGTAATGTGATACCACACAGTAACAGTCAATTAAACCTGGTATCAATCAATATTTTAGAGGATAAAACCGGTTAGGTCAGGGTTAGGTCTGGGTTATGCCCGCATCTGGCTCATGATTTTGCCTTTTCCGCATTCGTGTTGGCCAGATCCTGGGTTTTTTCGGGTTTGAATCACGTAGTAATGTGGTACCACACAGTAACAGTCATTTAAACCTGGTATCGATCAATATTTTAGAGGATAAAACCGGTCAGGTCTGGGTTATGCCCGCATCTGGCTCGTGATTTTGCCTTCTTCGCATACTTGTTGGCCAGGTCCTGGGTTTTTTCAGATTTGAGTCACGTAGTAATGTGGCACCACACAGTAACAGTCAATAAATCCTGGTTTCGATCAATATTTTAGAGGATAAAACCGGTCAGGTCTGGGTTAGGTCTGGGTTATGTCCGCATCTGGCTCATGATTTTGCCTTCTTCGCATACTTGTTGGCCGGATCCTGGGTTTTTTCGGGTTTGAATCACGTAGTAATGTGGCACCTCACAGTGACAGTCAATTGATCCTGGATTCGGTCAGTATTTTAGTCGGTAACTCCGGTTAGGTCTGGGTTAGGTCTGAGTTATGCCCGCATCTGGCTCATGATTTTGCCTTTTTCGCATACTTGTTTGCCAGATCCTGGCTTTTTTCGTGTTTGGATCACGTAGGAACTTGGTACCACACAGTAACAGTGAATTAAACCCGAATTCGGTCAGTATTTTAGTCGGTAACACCGGTTAGGTCTGGGTTAGGTCTGGGTTATGCCCGCATCTGGCTCATGATTTTGCCTTTTCCGGATTCGTGTTGGCCAGATCCTGGGTTTTTTCGGGTTTGAATCACGTAGTAATGTGATACCACACAGTAACAGTCAATTAAACCTGGTATCAATCAATATTTTAGAGGATAAAACCGGTTAGGTCAGGGTTAGGTCTGGGTTATGCCCGCATCTGGCTCATGACTTTGCCTTCTTCGCATACCTGTTGGCCAGATCCTGGGTTAGGTCTGGGTTTGAATCACGTAGTAATGTGGAACCACACAGTACCACTCAAATAAACCTGGTATCGATCAATATTTTAGAGGATAAAACCGGTTAGGTCTGGGTTATGCCCGCATCTGGCTCATGATTTTGCCTTTTCCGGATTCGTGTTGGCCAGATCCTGGGTTTTTTCAGATTTGAGTCACGTAGTAATGTGGTACCACACAGTGACAGTCAATAAATCCTGGTTTCGATCAATATTTTAAAGGATGACACCGGTTAGGTCTGTGTTAGGTCTGGGTTATGCCCGCATCTGGCTCATGATTATGCCTTCTTCGCATACTTGTTGGCCAGATCCTGGGTTTTTTCGGATTTGAATCACGTAGTAATGTGGTACCAGACAGCAACAGTCAATAAAACCTGGTTTCGATCAATATTTTAAAGGATGACACCGGTTAGGTCTGGGTTATGCCCGCATCTGGCTCATGGTTTTGCCTTCTTCGCATACTTGTTGACCATATCCTGGGTTTTTTTCGGGTTTGAATCACGTAGTAATGTGGTACCACACAGTAACGGTCAATTAAACCTGGATACGGTCAGTATTTTAGTCGGTAACACAGGTTAGGTCTTGGTTAGGCCTGCGTTATGCCCGCATCTGGCTCATGATTTTGCCTTCTTCGCATACTTGTTGGCCAGATCCTGGGTTTTTTCGGATTTGTATCACGTAGTAATGTGGTACCAGACAGTAACAGTCAATAAAACCTGGTTTCGATCAATATTTTAAAGGATAAAACCGGTAATGCCTGGGTTAGGTCTGGGTCATGCCCGCATCTGGCTCATGATTTTGCCTTTTCCGCATTCGTGTTGGCCAGATCCTGGGTTTTTTCAGATTTGAGTCACGTAGTAATGTGGTACCACACAGTAACAGTCAATAAATCCTGGTTCCGATCAATATTTTAAAGGATGACACCGGATAGATCTGGGTTAGGTCTGGGTTATGCCCGCATCTGGCTCCTGATATTGCCTTTTCCGCATTCGTGTTGGCCAGATCCTGGGTTTTTTCGGGTTTGAATCACGTAGTAATGTGGTACCACACAGTAACAGTCATTTAAACCTGGTATCGATCAATATTTTAGAGGATAAAACCGGTCAGGTCTGGGTTATGCCCGCATCTGGCTCGTGATTTTGCCTTCTTCGCATACTTGTTGGCCAGGTCCTGGGTTTTTTCAGATTTGAGTCACGTAGTAATGTGGAACCACACAGTACCATTCAATTAAACCTGGTATCGATCAATATTTTAAAGGATAAAACCGGTAATGCCTGGGTTAGGTCTGGGTCATGCCCGCATCTGGCTCATGATTTTGCCTTCTTCGCATACTTGTTGGCCTGATCCTGGGTTTTTTCAGATTTGAGTCACGTAGTAATGTGGTACCACACAGTAACAGACAATTAAACCTGGTATTGATCAATATTTTAAAGGATAAAACCGGTAATGCCTGGGTTAGGTCTGGGTTATGCCCGCATCTGGCTCGTGATTTTGCCTTCTTCGCATACTTGTTGGCCAGGTCCTGGGTTTTTTCAGATTTGAGTCACGTAGTAACGTGGTACCTCACAGTAACAGTCATTTGAACCTGGTATCGATCAATATTTTAGAGGATAAAACCGGTCAGGTCTGGGTTATGCCCGCATCTGGCTCGTGATTTTGCCTTCTTCGCATACTTGTTGGCCAGATCCTGGGTTTTTTCAGATTTGCGTCACGTAGTAATGTGGTACCACACAGTAACAGTCAAGAAATCCTGGTTTCGATCAATATTTTAAAGGATGACACCGGATAGGTCTGGGTTAGGTCTGGGTTATGCCCGCATCTGGCTCATGATTATGCCTTCTTCGCATACTTGTTGGCCAGATTCTGGGTTTTTTCGGATTTGAATCACGTAGTAATGTGGTACCAGACAGCAACAGTCAATAAAACCTGGTTTCGATCAATATTTTAAAGGATGACACCGGTTAGGTCTGGGTTAGGTCTGGGTTATGCCCACATCTGGCTCATGATTTTGCCTTCTTCGCATACTTGTTGGCCTGATCCTGGGTTTTTTCGGATTTGAATCACGTAGTAATGTGGTACCAGACAGTAACAGTCAATAAAACCTAGTTTCGATCAATATTTTAAAGGATAAAACCGGTAATGCCTGGGTTAGGTCTGGGTCATGCCCGCATCTGGCTCATGATTTTGCCTTCTTCGCATACTTGTTGGCCAGGTCCTGGGTTTTTTCAGATTTGAGTCACGTAGTAATGTGGTACCACACAGTAACAGTCAATAAATCCTGGTTTCGATCAATATTTTATAGGATGACACCGGATAGATCTGGGTTAGGTCTGGGTTATGCCCGCATCTGGCTCATGATTTTGCCTTTTCCGCATTCGTGTTGGCCAGATCCTGGGTTTTTTCGGGTTTGAATCACGTAGTAATGTGGTACCACACAGTAACAGTCATTTAAACCTGGTATCGATCAATATTTTAGAGGATAAAACCGGTCAGGTCTGGGTTATGCCCGCATCTGGCTCGTGATTTTGCCTTCTTCGCATACTTGTTGGCCAGGTCCTGGGTTTTTTCAGATTTGAGTCACGTAGTAATGTGGAACCACACAGTACCATTCAATTAAACCTGGTATCGATCAATATTTTAGAGGATAAAACCGGTAATGCCTGGGTTAGGTCTGGGTCATGCCCGCATCTGGCTCATGATTTTGCCTTCTTCGCATACTTGTTGGCCAGATCCTGGGTTTTTTCAGATTTGAGTCACGTAGTAATGTGGTACCACACAGTAACAGTCAATAAATCCTGGTATCGATCAATATTTTAGAGGATAAAACCGGTTAGGTCTGGATTATGCCCGCATCTGGCTCATGATTTTGCCTTCTTCGCATACTTGTTGGCCTGATCCTGGGTTTTTTCAGATTTGAGTCACGTAGTAATGTGGCACCACACAGTAACAGTCAATAAATCCTGGTTTCGATCAATATTTTAGAGGATAAAACCGGTCAGGTCTGGGTTAGGTCTGGGATATGTCCGCATCTGGCTCATGATTTTGCCTACTTCGCATACTTGTTGGCCGGATCCTGGGTTTTTTCGGGTTTGAATCACGTAGTAATGTGGCACCTCACAGTGACAGTCAATTGATCCTGGATTCGGTCAGTATTTTAGTCGGTAACCCCGGTTAGGTCTGGGTTAGGTCTGGGTTATGCCCGCATCTGGCTCATGATTTTGCCTTTTTCGCATACTTGTTTGCCAGATCCTGGCTTTTTTCGTGTTTGGATCACGTAGTAACTTGGTACCACACAGTAACAGTGAATTAAACCCGAATTCGGTCAGTATTTTAGTCGGTAACACCGGTTAGGTCTGGGTTAGGTCTGGGTTATGCCCGCATCTGGCTCATGATTTTGCCTTTTCCGGATTCGTGTTGGCCAGATCCTGGGTTTTTTCGGGTTTGAATCACGTAGTAATGTGATACCACACAGTAACAGTCAATTAAACCTGGTATCAATCAATATTTTAGAGGATAAAACCGGTTAGGTCAGGGTTAGGTCTGGGTTAGGTCTGGGTTATGCCCGCATCTGGCTCATGATTTTGCCTTCTTCGCATACTTGTTGGCCGGATCCTGGGTTTTTTCGGGTTTGAATCACGTAGTAATGTGGCACCTCACAGTGACAGTCAATTGATCCTGGATTCGGTCAGTATTTTAGTCGGTAACCCCGGTTAGGTCTGGGTTAGGTCTGGGTTATGCCCGCATCTGGCTCATGATTTTGCCTTTTTCGCATACTTGTTTGCCAGATCCTGGCTTTTTTCGTGTTTGGATCACGTAGTAACTTGGTACCACACAGTAACAGTGAATTAAACCCGAATTCGGTCAGTATTTTAGTCGGTAACACCGGTTAGGTCTGGGTTAGGTCTGGGTTATGCCCGCATCTGGCTCATGATTTTGCCTTTTCCGGATTCGTGTTGGCCAGATCCTGGGTTTTTTCGGGTTTGAATCACGTAGTAATGTGATACCACACAGTAACAGTCAATTAAACCTGGTATCAATCAATATTTTAGAGGATAAAACCGGTTAGGTCAGGGTTAGGTCTGGGTTATGCCCGCATCTGGCTCATGATTTTGCCTTTTCCGCATTCGTGTTGGCCAGATCCTGGGTTTTTTCGGGTTTGAATCACGTAGTAATGTGGTACCACACAGTAACAGTCATTTAAACCTGGTATCGATCAATATTTTAGAGGATAAAACCGGTCAGGTCTGGGTTATGCCCGCATCTGGCTCGTGATTTTGCCTTCTTCGCATACTTGTTGGCCAGGTCCTGGGTTTTTTCAGATTTGAGTCACGTAGTAATGTGGCACCACACAGTAACAGTCAATAAATCCTGGTTTCGATCAATATTTTAGAGGATAAAACCGGTCAGGTCTGGGTTAGGTCTGGGTTATGTCCGCATCTGGCTCATGATTTTGCCTTCTTCGCATACTTGTTGGCCGGATCCTGGGTTTTTTCGGGTTTGAATCACGTAGTAATGTGGCACCTCACAGTGACAGTCAATTGATCCTGGATTCGGTCAGTATTTTAGTCGGTAACCCCGGTTAGGTCTGGGTTAGGTCTGGGTTATGCCCGCATCTGGCTCATGATTTTGCCTTTTTCGCATACTTGTTTGCCAGATCCTGGCTTTTTTCGTGTTTGGATCACGTAGTAACTTGGTACCACACAGTAACAGTGAATTAAACCCGAATTCGGTCAGTATTTTAGTCGGTAACACCGGTTAGGTCTGGGTTAGGTCTGGGTTATGCCCGCATCTGGCTCATGATTTTGCCTTTTCCGGATTCGTGTTGGCCAGATCCTGGGTTTTTTCGGGTTTGAATCACGTAGTAATGTGATACCACACAGTAACAGTCAATTAAACCTGGTATCAATCAATATTTTAGAGGATAAAACCGGTTAGGTCAGGGTTAGGTCTGGGTTATGCCCGCATCTGGCTCATGACTTTGCCTTCTTCGCATACCTGTTGGCCAGATCCTGGGTTAGGTCTGGGTTTGAATCACGTAGTAATGTGGAACCACACAGTACCACTCAAATAAACCTGGTATCGATCAATATTTTAGAGGATAAAACCGGTTAGGTCTGGGTTATGCCCGCATCTGGCTCATGATTTTGCCTTTTCCGGATTCGTGTTGGCCAGATCCTGGGTTTTTTCAGATTTGAGTCACGTAGTAATGTGGTACCACACAGTGACAGTCAATAAATCCTGGTTTCGATCAATATTTTAAAGGATGACACCGGTTAGGTCTGTGTTAGGTCTGGGTTATGCCCGCATCTGGCTCATGATTATGCCTTCTTCGCATACTTGTTGGCCAGATCCTGGGTTTTTTCGGATTTGAATCACGTAGTAATGTGGTACCAGACAGCAACAGTCAATAAAACCTGGTTTCGATCAATATTTTAAAGGATGACACCGGTTAGGTCTGGGTTATGCCCGCATCTGGCTCATGGTTTTGCCTTCTTCGCATACTTGTTGGCCATATCCTGGGTTTTTTTCGGGTTTGAATCACGTAGTAATGTGGTACCACACAGTAACGGTCAATTAAACCTGGATACGGTCAGTATTTTAGTCGGTAACACAGGTTAGGTCTTGGTTAGGCCTGCGTTATGCCCGCATCTGGCTCATGATTTTGCCTTCTTCGCATACTTGTTGGCCAGATCCTGGGTTTTTTCGGATTTGTATCACGTAGTAATGTGGTACCAGACAGTAACAGTCAATAAAACCTGGTTTCGATCAATATTTTAAAGGATAAAACCGGTAATGCCTGGGTTAGGTCTGGGTCATGCCCGCATCTGGCTCATGATTTTGCCTTTTCCGCATTCGTGTTGGCCAGATCCTGGGTTTTTTCAGATTTGAGTCACGTAGTAATGTGGTACCACACAGTAACAGTCAATAAATCCTGGTTCCGATCAATATTTTAAAGGATGACACCGGATAGATCTGGGTTAGGTCTGGGTTATGCCCGCATCTGGCTCATGATATTGCCTTTTCCGCATTCGTGTTGGCCAGATCCTGGGTTTTTTCGGGTTTGAATCACGTAGTAATGTGGTACCACACAGTAACAGTCATTTAAACCTGGTATCGATCAATATTTTAGAGGATAAAACCGGTCAGGTCTGGGTTATGCCCGCATCTGGCTCGTGATTTTGCCTTCTTCGCATACTTGTTGGCCAGGTCCTGGGTTTTTTCAGATTTGAGTCACGTAGTAATGTGGTACCACACAGTAACAGACAATTAAACCTGGTATTGATCAATATTTTAAAGGATAAAACCGGTAATGCCTGGGTTAGGTCTGGGTTATGCCCGCATCTGGCTCGTGATTTTGCCTTCTTCGCATACTTGTTGGCCAGGTCCTGGGTTTTTTCAGATTTGAGTCACGTAGTAACGTGGTACCTCACAGTAACAGTCATTTGAACCTGGTATCGATCAATATTTTAGAGGATAAAACCGGTCAGGTCTGGGTTATGCCCGCATCTGGCTCGTGATTTTGCCTTCTTCGCATACTTGTTGGCCAGATCCTGGGTTTTTTCAGATTTGCGTCACGTAGTAATGTGGTACCACACAGTAACAGTCAAGAAATCCTGGTTTCGATCAATATTTTAAAGGATGACACCGGATAGGTCTGGGTTAGGTCTGGGTTATGCCCGCATCTGGCTCATGATTATGCCTTCTTCGCATACTTGTTGGCCAGATTCTGGGTTTTTTCGGATTTGAATCACGTAGTAATGTGGTACCAGACAGCAACAGTCAATAAAACCTGGTTTCGATCAATATTTTAAAGGATGACACCGGTTAGGTCTGGGTTAGGTCTGGGTTATGCCCACATCTGGCTCATGATTTTGCCTTCTTCGCATACTTGTTGGCCTGATCCTGGGTTTTTTCGGATTTGAATCACGTAGTAATGTGGTACCAGACAGTAACAGTCAATAAAACCTGGTTTCGATCAATATTTTAAAGGATAAAACCGGTAATGCCTGGGTTAGGTCTGGGTCATGCCCGCATCTGGCTCATGATTTTGCCTTCTTCGCATACTTGTTGGCCAGGTCCTGGGTTTTTTCAGATTTGAGTCACGTAGTAATGTGGTACCACACAGTAACAGTCAATAAATCCTGGTTTCGATCAATATTTTATAGGATGACACCGGATAGATCTGGGTTAGGTCTGGGTTATGCCCGCATCTGGCTCATGATTTTGCCTTTTCCGCATTCGTGTTGGCGAGATCCTGGGTTTTTTCGGGTTTGAATCACGTAGTAATGTGGAACCACACAGTACCATTCAATTAAACCTGGTATCGATCAATATTTTAGAGGATAAAACCGGTAATGCCTGGGTTAGGTCTGGGTCATGCCCGCATCTGGCTCATGATTTTGCCTTCTTCGCATACTTGTTGGCCAGATCCTGGGTTTTTTCAGATTTGAGTCACGTAGTAATGTGGTACCACACAGTAACAGTCAATAAATCCTGGTATCAATCAATATTTTAGAGGATAAAACCGGTTAGGTCTGGGTTATGCCCGCATCTGGCTCGTGATTTTGCCTTCTTCGCATACTTGTTGGCCAGGTCCTGGGTTTTTTCAGATTTGAGTCACATAGTAACGTGGTACCTCACAGTAACAGTCATTTGAACCTGGTATCGATCAATATTTTAGAGGATAAAACCGGTCAGGTCTGGGTTATGCCCGCATCTGGCTCGTGATTTTGCCTTCTTCGCATACTTGTTGGCCAGATCCTGGGTTTTTTCAGATTTGCGTCACGTAGTAATGTGGTACCACACAGTAACAGTCAAGAAATCCTGGTTTCGATCAATATTTTAAAGGATGACACCGGATAGGTCTGGGTTAGGTCTGGGTTATGCCCGCATCTGGCTCATGATTATGCCTTCTTCGCATACTTGTTGGCCAGATTCTGGGTTTTTTCGGATTTGAATCACGTAGTAATGTGGTACCAGACAGCAACAGTCAATAAAACCTGGTTTCGATCAATATTTTAAAGGATAAAACCGGTAATGCCTGGGTTAGGTCTGGGTTATGCCCGCATCTGGCTCATGATTTTGCCTTCTTCGCATACTTGTTGGCCAGGTCCTGGGTTTTTTCAGATTTGAGTCACGTAGTAATGTGGAACCACACAGTACCATTCAATTAAACCTGGTATCGATCAATATTTTAGAGGATAAAACCGGTAATGCCTGGGTTAGGTCTGGGTCATGCCCGCATCTGGCTCATGATTTTGCCTTCTTCGCATACTTGTTGGCCAGATCCTGGGTTTTTTCAGATTTGAGTCACGTAGTAATGTGGTACCACACAGTAACAGTCAATAAATCCTGGTATCGATCAATATTTTAGAGGATAAAACCGGTTAGGTCTGGATTATGCCCGCATCTGGCTCATGATTTTGCCTTCTTCGCATACTTGTTGGCCTGATCCTGGGTTTTTTCAGATTTGAGTCACGTAGTAATGTGGCACCACACAGTAACAGTCAATAAATCCTGGTTTCGATCAATATTTTAGAGGATAAAACCGGTCAGGTCTGGGTTAGGTCTGGGATATGTCCGCATCTGGCTCATGATTTTGCCTACTTCGCATACTTGTTGGCCGGATCCTGGGTTTTTTCGGGTTTGAATCACGTAGTAATGTGGCACCTCACAGTGACAGTCAATTGATCCTGGATTCGGTCAGTATTTTAGTCGGTAACCCCGGTTAGGTCTGGGTTAGGTCTGGGTTATGCCCGCATCTGGCTCATGATTTTGCCTTTTTCGCATACTTGTTTGCCAGATCCTGGCTTTTTTCGTGTTTGGATCACGTAGTAACTTGGTACCACACAGTAACAGTGAATTAAACCCGAATTCGGTCAGTATTTTAGTCGGTAACACCGGTTAGGTCTGGGTTAGGTCTGGGTTATGCCCGCATCTGGCTCATGATTTTGCCTTTTCCGGATTCGTGTTGGCCAGATCCTGGGTTTTTTCGGGTTTGAATCACGTAGTAATGTGATACCACACAGTAACAGTCAATTAAACCTGGTATCAATCAATATTTTAGAGGATAAAACCGGTTAGGTCAGGGTTAGGTCTGGGTTATGCCCGCATCTGGCTCATGATTTTGCCTTCTTCGCATACTTGTTGGCCGGATCCTGGGTTTTTTCGGGTTTGAATCACGTAGTAATGTGGCACCTCACAGTGACAGTCAATTGATCCTGGATTCGGTCAGTATTTTAGTCGGTAACCCCGGTTAGGTCTGGGTTAGGTCTGGGTTATGCCCGCATCTGGCTCATGATTTTGCCTTTTTCGCATACTTGTTTGCCAGATCCTGGCTTTTTTCGTGTTTGGATCACGTAGTAACTTGGTACCACACAGTAACAGTGAATTAAACCCGAATTCGGTCAGTATTTTAGTCGGTAACACCGGTTAGGTCTGGGTTAGGTCTGGGTTATGCCCGCATCTGGCTCATGATTTTGCCTTTTCCGGATTCGTGTTGGCCAGATCCTGGGTTTTTTCGGGTTTGAATCACGTAGTAATGTGATACCACACAGTAACAGTCAATTAAACCTGGTATCAATCAATATTTTAGAGGATAAAACCGGTTAGGTCAGGGTTAGGTCTGGGTTATGCCCGCATCTGGCTCATGACTTTGCCTTCTTCGCATACCTGTTGGCCAGATCCTGGGTTAGGTCTGGGTTTGAATCACGTAGTAATGTGGAACCACACAGTACCACTCAAATAAACCTGGTATCGATCAATATTTTAGAGGATAAAACCGGTTAGGTCTGGATTATGCCCGCATCTGGCTCATGATTTTGCCTTCTTCGCATACTTGTTGGCCTGATCCTGGGTTTTTTCAGATTTGCGTCACGTAGTAATGTGGAACCACACAGTACCATTCAATTAAACCTGGTATCGATCAATATTTTAGAGGATAAAACCGGTCAGGTCTGGGTCATGCCCGCATCTGGCTCATGGTTTTGCCTTCTTCGCATACTTGTTGGCCAGATCCTGGCTTTTTTCAGATTTGAGTCACGTAGTAATGTGGCACCACACAGTAACAGTCAATAAATCCTGGTTTCGATCAATATTTTAAAGGATGACACCTGTTAGGTCTGGGTTAGGTCTGGGTTATGCCCGCATCTGGCTCATGATTTTGCCTTCTTCGCATACTTGTTGGCCAGATCCTGGGTTTTTTCAGATTTGAGTCACGTAGTAATGTGGCACCTCACAGTGACAGTCAATTGATCCTGGATCCGGTCAGTATTTTAGTCGGTAACCCCGGTTAGGTCTGGGTTAGGTCTGGGTTATGCCCGCATCTGGCTCATGATTTTGCCTTCTTCGCATACTTGTTGGCCAGATCCTGGCTTTTTTCAGATTTGAGTCACGTAGTAATGTGGAACCACACAGTAACAGTGAATTAAACCCGAATTCGGTCAGTATTTTAGTCGGTAACACCGGTTAGGTCTGGGTTAGGTCTGTGTTATGCCCGCATCTGGCTCATGATTTTGCCTTTTCCGGATTCGTGTTGGCCAGATCCTGGGTTTTTTCGGGTTTGAATCACGTAGTAATGTGGTACCACACAGTAACAGTCATTTAAACCTGGTATCGATCAATTTTTTAGAGGATAAAACCGGTCAGGTCTGGGTTATGCCCGCATCTGGCTCGTGATTTTGCCTTCTTCGCATACTTGTTGGCCAGATCGTGGGTTTTTTCAGATTTGAGTCACGTAGTAATGTGGAACCACACAGTACCATTCAATTGAACCTGGTATCGATCAATATTTTAGAGAATAAAACCGGTCAGGTCTGAGTTAGCTCTGGGTTATGTCCGCATCTGGCTCATGATTTTGCATTCTTCGCATACTTGTTGGCCGGATCCTGGGTTTTTTCGGGTTTGAATCACGTAGTAATGTGGCACCTCACAGTGACAGTCAATTGATCCTGGATCCGGTCAGTATTTTAGTCGGTAACCCCGGTTAGGTCTGGGTTAGGTCTGGGTTATGCCCGCATCTGGCTCATGATTTTGCCTTCTTCGCATACTTGTTGGCCAGATCCTGGCTTTTTTCGTGTTTGAATCACGTAGTAACGTGGTACCACACAGTAGCAGTGAATTAAACCCGAATTCGGTCAGTATTATAGTCGGTAACACCGGTTAGGTCTGGGTTAGGTCTGGGTTATGCCCGCATCTGGCTCATGACTTTGCCTTCTTCGCATACCTGTTGGCCAGATCCTGGGTTAGGTCTGGGTTTGAGTCACGTAGTAATGTGGAACCATACAGTACCATTCAATTAAACCTGGTATCGATCAATATTTTAGAGGATAAAACCGGTCAGGTCTGGGTTATGCCCGCATCTGGCTCGTGATTTTGCCTTCTTCGCATACTTGTTGGCCAGATCCTGGGTTTTTTCAGATTTGCGTCACGTAGTAATGTGGAACCACACAGTACCATTCAATTAAACCTGGTATCGATCAATATTTTAGAGGATAAAACCGGTCAGGTCTGGGTCATGCCCGCATCTGGCTCATGGTTTTGCCTTCTTCGCATACTTGTTGGCCGTATCCTGGGTTTTTTTTCGGGTTTGAATCACGTAGTAATGTGGTACCACACAGTAACAGTCAACTAAACCTGGTATCGATCAATATTTTAGAGGATAAAACTGGTTAGGTCAGGGTTGGGTCTGGGTTATGCCCGCATCTGGCTCATGACTTTGCCTTCTTCGCATATCTGTTGGCCAGATCCTGGGTTAGGTCTGGGTTTGAATCACGTAGTAATGTGGAACCATACAGTACCATTCAATTAAACCTGGTATCGATCAATATTTTAGAGGATAAAACCGGTCAGGTCTGGGTTATGCCCGCATCTGGCTCATGATTTTGCCTTCTTCGCATACTTGTTGGCCAGATCCTGGGTTTTTTCAGATTTGAGTCACGTAGTAAAGTGGTACCACACAGTAACAGTCAATAAATCCTGGTTTCGATCAATATTTTAAAGGATGACACCGGTTAGGTCTGTGTTAGGTCTGGGTTATGCCCGCATCTGGCTCATGGTTTTCCCTCTTCGCATACTTGTTGGCCAGATCCTGGGTTTTTTC
This sequence comes from Colletes latitarsis, assembly GCF_051014445.1. Classification (NCBI taxonomy): domain Eukaryota; kingdom Metazoa; phylum Arthropoda; class Insecta; order Hymenoptera; family Colletidae; genus Colletes; species Colletes latitarsis. Next base: position 4,612,239 of record NC_135141.1, on the reverse strand, counting down.
GGATTTGAATCACGTAGTAATGTGGTACCAGACAGGAACAGTCAATAAAACCTGGTTTCGATCAATATTTTAAAGGATGACACCGGTTAGGTCTGGGTTAGGTCTGGGTTATGCCCGCATCTGGCTCATGGTTTTGCCTTCTTCGCATACTTGTTGGCCATATCCTGGGTTTTTTTCGGGTTTGAATCACGTAGTAATGTGGTACCACACAGTAACAGTCAATTAAATCTGGATACGGTCAGTATTTTAGTCGGTAAAACCGGTTAGGTCTTGGTTAGGTCTGGGTTATGCCCGCATCTGGCTCATGATTTTACCTTCTTCGCATACTTGTTGGCCAGATCCTGGCTTTTTTCAGATTTGAGTCACGTAGTAATGTGGAACCACACAGTACCATTCAATTGAACCTGGTATCGATCAATATTTTAGAGAATAAAACCGGTCAGGTCTGAGTTAGCTCTGGGTTATGTCCGCATCTGGCTCATGATTTTGCATTCTTCGCATACTTGTTGGCCGGATCCTGGGTTTTTTCGGGTTTGAATCACGTAGTAATGTGGCACCTCACAGTGACAGTCAATTGATCCTGGATCCGGTCAGTATTTTAGTCGGTAACCCCGGTTAGGTCTGGGTTAGGTCTGGGTTATGCCCGCATCTGGCTCATGATTTTGCCTTCTTCGCATACTTGTTGGCCAGATCCTGGCTTTTTTCGTGTTTGAATCACGTAGTAACGTGGTACCACACAGTAGCAGTGAATTAAACCCGAATTCGGTCAGTATTTTAGTCGGTAACACCGGTTAGGTCTGGGTTAGGTCTGGGTTATGCCCGCATCTGGCTCATGACTTTGCCTTCTTCGCATACCTGTTGGCCAGATCCTGGGTTAGGTCTGGGTTTGAGTCACGTAGTAATGTGGAACCATACAGTACCATTCAATTAAACCTGGTATCGATCAATATTTTAGAGGATAAAACCGGTCAGGTCTGGGTTATGCCCGCATCTGGCTCGTGATTTTGCCTTCTTCGCATACTTGTTGGCCAGATCCTGGGTTTTTTCAGATTTGCGTCACGTAGTAATGTGGAACCACACAGTACCATTCAATTAAACCTGGTATCGATCAATATTTTAGAGGATAAAACCGGTCAGGTCTGGGTCATGCCCGCATCTGGCTCATGGTTTTGCCTTCTTCGCATACTTGTTGGCCGTATCCTGGGTTTTTTTTCGGGTTTGAATCACGTAGTAATGTGGTACCACACAGTAACAGTCAACTAAACCTGGATACGGTCAGTATTTTAGTCGGTAACACCGGTTAGGTCTTGGTTAGGTCTGGGTTATGCCCGCATCTGGCTCGTGATTTTGCCTTCTTCGCATACTTGTTGGCCAGATCCTGGGTTTTTTCAGATTTGAGTCACGTAGTAATGTGGTACCACACAGTAACAGTCAATAAATCCTGGTTTCGATCAATATTTTAAAGGATGACACTGGTTAGGTCTGGGTTAGGTCTGGGTTATGCCCGCATCTGGCTCATGATTTTGCCTGTTTCGCATACTTGTTGGCCAGATCCTGGGTTAAGTCTGGGTTTGAATCACGTAGTAATGTGGAACCACACTGTACCATTCAATTAAACCTGGTATCGATCAATATTTTAGTGGATAACACCGGTTAGGTCTGGGTTAGGTCTGGCATATGCCCGCATCTGGATCATGATTTTGCCATTTTCGCATACTTGTTGGCCAGATCCTGGGTTAGGTCTGGGTTTGAATCACGTAGTAATGTGGTACCACACAGTAACAGTGAATTAAACCCGAATTCGGCCAGTATTTTAGTCGGTAACACCGGATAGGTCTGTGTTAGGTCTGCGTTATGCCCGCATCTGGCTCATGATTTTGCCTTTCCCGGATTCGTGTTTGCCAGATCCTGGGTTTTTTCGGGTTTGAATCACGTAGTAATGTGATACCACACAGTAACAGTCAATTAAACCTGGTATCGATCAATATTTTAGAGGATAAAACTGGTTAGGTCAGGGTTGGGTCTGGGTTATGCCCGCATCTGGCTCATGACTTTGCCTTCTTCGCATACCTGTTGGCCAGATCCTGGGTTAGGTCTGGGTTTGAATCACGTAGTAATGTGGAACCACACAGTACCATTCAATTAAACCTGGTATCGATCAATATTTTAGAGGATAAAACCGGTCAGGTCTGGGTTATGCCCGCATCTGGCTCATGATTTTGCCTTCTTCGCATACTTGTTGGCCAGATCCTGGGTTTATCAGATTTGAGTCACGTAGTAATGTGGTACCACACAGTAACAGTCAATAAATCCTGGTTTCGATCAATATTTTAAAGGATGACACCGGTTAGGTCTGGGTTAGGTCTGGGTTATGCCCGCATCTGGCTCATGGTTTTGCCTTCTTCGCATACTTGTTGGCCAGATCCTGGGTTTTTTCGGATTTGAATCACGTAGTAATGTGGTACCAGACAGCAACAGTCAATAAAACCTGGTTTCGATCAATATTTTAAAGGATGACACCGGTTAGGTCTGGGTTAGGTCTGGGTTATGCCCGCATCTGGCTCATGGTTTTGCCTTCTTCGCATACTTGTTGGCCATATCCTGGGTTTTTTTCGGGTTTGAATCACGTAGTAATGTGGTACCACACAGTAACAGTCAATTAAACCTGGATACGGTCAGTATTTTAGTCGGTAAAACCGGTTAGGTCTTGGTTAGGTCTGGGTTATGCCCGCATCTGGCTCATGATTTTGCCTTTTCCGGATTCGTGTTGGCCAGATCCTGGGTTTTTTCGGGTTTGAACCACGTAGTAATGTGATACCACACAGTAACAGTCAATTAAACCTGGTATCGATCAATATTTTAGAGGATAAAACCGGTTAGGTCAGGGTTAGGTCTGGGTTATGCCCGCATCTGGCTCATGATTTTGCCTTCTTCGCATACTTGTTGGCCAGATCCCGGGATTTTTCACATTTGAGTCACGTAGTAATGTGGTACCACACAGTAACAGGCAATAAATCCTGGTTTCGATCAATATTTTAAAGGATGACACCGGTTAGGTCTGGGTTAGGTCTGGGTTATGCCCGCATCTGGCTCATGATTTTGCCTTCTTCGCATACTTCCTGCCAGATCCTGGGTTTTTTCGGATTTGAATCACGAAGTAATGTGGTACCAGACAGTAACAGTCAATAAAACCTGGTTTCGATCAATATTTTAAAGGATAAAACCGGTAATGCCTGGGTTAGGTCTGGGTCATGCCCGCATCTGGCTCATGATTTTGCCTTCTTCGCATACTTGTTGGCCAAATCCTGGGTTTTTTCAGATTTGAGTCACGTAGTAATGTGGTACCACACAGTAACAGTCAATAAATCCTGGTTTCGATCAATATTTTAAAGGATGACACTGGTTAGGTCTGGGTTAGGTCTGGCGTATGCCCGCATCTGGATCATGATTTTGCCTTTTTCGCATACTTGTTGGCCAGATCCTGGGTTAGGTCTGGGTTTGAATCACGTAGTAATGTGGAACCACACAGTACCATTCAATTAAACCTGGTATCGATCAATATTTTAGTGGATAACACCGGTTAGGTCTGGGTTAGATCTGGGTTATGCCCGCATCTGGATCATGATTTTGCCTTTTTCGCATACTTGTTGGCCAGATCCTGGGTTAGGTCTGGGTTTGAATCACGTAGTAATGTGGAACCACACAGTACCATTCAATTAAACCTGGTATCGATCAATATTTTAGTGGATAACACCGGTTAGGTCTGGGTTAGGTCTGGGTTATGCCCGCATCAAGATCATGATTTTGCCTCCTTCGCGTACTTGTTTACCACATCCTGGGTTTTTTCGGGTCTGAATCACGTAGTAATGTGGTACCACACAGTAACAGTGAATTAAACCCGAATTCGGTCAGTATTTTAGTCGGTAACACCGGATAGGTCTGTGTTAGGTCTGGGTTATGCCAGCATCTGGCTCATGATTTTGCCTTTTCCGGATTCGTGTTGGCCAGATCCTGGGTTTTTTCGGGTTTGAATCACGTAGTAATGTGATGTCACACAGTAACAGTCAATTAAACCTGGTATCGATCAATATTTTAGAGGATAAATCCGGTCAGGTCTGTGTTAGGTCTGGGTTATGCTCGCATTTGGCTCATGATTTTGCCTTCTTCGCATACTTGTTGGCCGGATCCTGGGTTTTTTCGGGTTTGAATCACGTAGTAATGTGGCACCTCACAGTGACAGTCAATTGATCCTGGATTCGGTCAGTATTTTAGTCGGTAACCCCGGTTAGGTCTGGGTTAGGTCTGGGTTATGCCCGCATCTGGCTCATGATTTTGCCTTCTTCGCATACTTGTTGGCCAGATCCTGGCTTTTTTCGTGTTTGAATCACGTAGTAACGTGGTACCACACAGTAACAGTGAATTAAACCCGAATTCGGTCAGTATTTTAGTCGGTAACACCGGTTAGGTCTTGGTTAGGTCTGCGTTATGCCCGCATCTGGCTCATGATTTTGCCTTCTTCGCATACTTGTCGGCCAGATCCTGGGTTTTCTCGGTTTGAATCACGTAGTAATGTGGTACCACACGGTAACAGTCAATAAATCCTGGTTTCGATCAATATTTTAAAGGATGACACCGGTTAGGTCTGGGTTAGGTCTGGGTTATGCCCGCATCTGGCTCATGTTTTTGCCTTCTTCGCATACTTGTTGTCCAGATCCTGGGTTTTTTCGGATTTGAATCACGTAGTAATGTGGTACCAGACAGTAACAGTCAATAAAACCTGGTGTCGATCAATATTTTAAAGGATGACACCGGATAGATCTGGGTTAGGTCTGGGTTATGCCCGCACCTGGCTCATGATTTTGCCTTTTCCGCATTCGTGTTGGCCAGATCCTGGGTTTTTTCGGGTTTGAATCACGTAGTAATGTGGTACCACACAGTAACAGTCATTTAAACCTGGTATCGATCAATATTTTAGAGGATAAAACCGGTCAGGTCTGGGTTATGCCCGCATCTGGCCCGTGATTTTGCCTTCTTCGCATACTTGTTGGCCAGATCCTGGGTTTTCTCGGTTTGAATCACGTAGTAATGTGATACCACACTGAACAGTCAATTAAACCTGGTTTCGATCCACATTTTAGAGGATAAAACCGGTTAGGTCTGGGTTATGCCCGCATCTGGCTCATGATTTTGCCTTCTTCGCATACTTGTTGGCCAGATCCTGGGTTTTTTCAGATTTGAGTCACGTAGTAATGTGGTACCACACAGTAACAGTCAATAAATCCTGGTTTCGATCAATATTTTAAAGGATGACACTGGTTAGGTCTGGGTTAGGTCTGGGTTATGCCCGCATCTGGCTCATGATTTTGCCTGTTTCGCATACTTGTTGGCCAGATCCTGGGTTAAGTCTGGGTTTGAATCACGTAGTAATGTGGTACCACACAGTACCATTCAATTAAACCTGGTATCGATCAATATTTTAGAGGATAAAACCGGTCAGGTCTGGGTTATGCCCGCATCTGGCTCATGATTTTGCCTTCTTCGCATACTTGTTGGCCAGATCCTGGGTTTTTTCAGATTTGAGTCACGTAGTAATGTGGTACCACACAGTAACAGTCAATAAATCCTGGTTTCGGTCAATATTTTAAAGGATGACACCGGTTAGGTCTGGGTTAGGTCTGGGTTATGCCCGCATCTGGCTCATGGTTTTGCCTTCTTCGCATACTTGTTGGCCAGATCCTGGGTTTTTTCGGATTTGAATCACGTAGTAATGTGGTACCAGACAGCAACAGTCAATAAAACCTGGTTTCGATCAATATTTTAAAGGATGACACCGGTTAGGTCTGGGTTAGGTCTGGGTTATGCCCGCATCTGGCTCATGGTTTTGCCTTCTTCGCATACTTGTTGGCCATATCCTGGGTTTTTTTCGGGTTTGAATCACGTAGTAATGTGGTACCACACAGTAACAGTCAATTAAACCTGGATACGGTCAGTATTTTAGTCGGTAAAACCGGTTAGGTCAGGGTTAGGTCTGGGCTATGCCCGCATCTGGCTCATGATTTTGCCTTTTCCGGATTCGTGTTGGCCAGATCCTGGGTTTTTTCGGGTTTGAACCACGTAGTAATGTGATACCACACAGTAACAGTCAATTAAACCTGGTATCGATCAATATTTTAGAGGATAAAACCGGTTAGGTCAGGGTTAGGCCTGGGTTATGCCCGCATCTGGCTCATGATTACGCCTTCTTCGCATACTTGTTGGCCAGATCCTGGGATTTTTCACATTTGAGACACGTAGTAATGTGGTACCACACAGTAACAGACAATAAATCCTGGTTTCGATCAATATTTTAAAGGATGACACCGGTTAGGTCTGGGTTAGGTCTGGGTTATGCCCGCATCTGGCTCATGATTTTGCCTTCTTCGCATACTTCCTGCCAGATCCTGGGTTTCTTCGGATTTGAATCACGAAGTAATGTGGTACCAGACAGTAACAGTCAATAAAACCTGGTTTCGATCAATATTTTAAAGGATAAAACCGGTAATGCCTGGGTTAGGTCTGGGTCATGCCCGCATCTGGCTCATGATTTTGCCTTCTTCGCATACTTGTTGGCCAAATCCTGGGTTTTTTCAGATTTGAGTCACGTAGTAATGTGGTACCACACAGTAACAGTCAATAAATCCTGGTTTCGATCAATATTTTAAAGGATGACACCGGATAGGTCTGGGTTAGGTCTGGGTTATGCCCGCATCTGGCTCATGATTTTGCCTTCTTCGCATACTTGTCGGCCAGATCCTGGGTTTTCTCGGTTTGAATCACGTAGTAATGTGATACCACACTGAACAGTCAATTAAACCTGGTTTCGATCCACATTTTAGTGGATAAAACCGGTTAGGTCTGGGTTATGCCCGCATCTGGCTCATGATTTTGCCTTCTTCGCATACTTGTTGGCCAGATCCTGGGTTTTTTCAGATTTGAGTCACGTAGTAATGTGGTGCCACACAGTAACAGTCAATAAATCCTGGTTTCGATCAATATTTTAAAGGATGACACTGGTTAGGTCTGGGTTAGGTCTGGCGTATGCCCGCATCTGGATCATGATTTTGCCTTTTTCGCATACTTGTTGGCCAGATCCTGGGTTAGGTCTGGGTTTGAATCACGTAGTAATGTGGAACCACACAGTACCATTCAATTAAACCTGGTATCGATCAATATTTTAGTGGATAACACCGGTTAGGTCTGGGTTAGATCTGGGTTATGCCCGCATCTGGATCATGATTTTGCCTTTTTCGCATACTTGTTGGCCAGATCCTGGGTTTTTTCGGGTTTGAATCACGTAGTAATGTGATCCCACACAGTAACAGTCAATTAAACCTGGTATCGATCAATATTTTAGAGGATAAAACTGGTTAGGTCAGGGTTAGGTCTGGGTTATGCCCGCATCTGGCTCATGACTTTGCCTTCTTCGCATACCTGTTGGCCAGATCCTGGGTTAGGTCTGGGTTTGAATCTCGCAGTAATGTGGAACCACACAGTACCATTCAATTAAACCTGGTATCGATCAATATTTTAGTGGATAACACCGGTTAGGTCTGGGTTAGGTCTGGGTTATGCCCGCATCTGGATCATGATTTTGCCTTCTTCGCATACTTGTTGGCCGGATCCTGGGTTTTTTCGGGTTTGAATCACGTAGTAATGTGGCACCTCACAGTGACAGTCAATTGATCCTGGATTCGGTCAGTATTTTAGTCGGTAACCCCGGTTAGGTCTGGGTTAGGTCTGGGTTATGCCCGCATCTGGCTCATGATTTTGCCTTCTTCGCATACTTGTTGGCCAGATCCTGGCTTTTTTCGTGTTTGAATCACGTAGTAACGTGGTTCCACACAGTAACAGTGAATTAAACCCGAATTCGGTCAGTATTTTAGTCGGTAGCACCGGTTGGGTCTGGGTTAGGTCTGGGTTATGCCCGCATCTGGCTAATGATTTTGCCTTTCCCGCATTCTTCTTGCCCAGATCCTTGGTTTTTTAGGGTTTGAATCACGTAGTAATGTGGTACCACTCTGAAACAGTCACTTAAACTTTGTTTCGATCAATATTTTAGTAGGTAACACCGGTTAGGTCTGGGTTAGGACTGGGTTATGCCCGCATCTGGCTCACGATTTTGCCTTTTCCGCATTCTTGTTGCCCTGATCCTTGGTTTTTTAGGGTTTGAATCACGTAGTAATGTGGTACCACTCAGAAACAGTCAATTAAACCTGGTATCGATCAATATTTTAGAGGATAAAACCGGTTAGGTCAGGGTTAGGCCTGGGTTATGCCCGCATCTGGCTCATGATTACGCCTTCTTCGCATACTTGTTGGCCAGATCCTGGGATTTTTCACATTTGAGACACGTAGTAATGTGGTACCACACAGTAACAGACAATAAATCCTGGTTTCGATCAATATTTTAAAGGATGACACCGGTTAGGTCTGGGTTAGGTCTGGGTTATGCCCGCATCTGGCTCATGATTTTGCCTTCTTCGCATACTTCCTGCCAGATCCTGGGTTTCTTCGGATTTGAATCACGAAGTAATGTGGTACCAGACAGTAACAGTCAATAAAACCTGGTTTCGATCAATATTTTAAAGGATAAAACCGGTAATGCCTGGGTTAGGTCTGGGTCATGCCCGCATCTGGCTCATGATTTTGCCTTCTTCGCATACTTGTTGGCCAAATCCTGGGTTTTTTCAGATTTGAGTCACGTAGTAATGTGGTACCACACAGTAACAGTCAATAAATCCTGGTTTCGATCAATATTTTAAAGGATGACACCGGATAGGTCTGGGTTAGGTCTGGGTTATGCCCGCATCTGGCTCATGATTTTGCCTTCTTCGCATACTTGTCGGCCAGATCCTGGGTTTTCTCGGTTTGAATCACGCAGTAATGTGGAACCACACAGTACCATTCAATTAAACCTGGTTTCGATCCACATTTTAGAGGATAAAACCGGTTAGGTCTGTGTTAGGTCTGGGTTATGCTCGCATTTGGCTCATGATTTTGCCTTCTTCGCATACTTGTTGGCCGGATCCTGGGTTTTTTCGGGTTTGAATCACGTAGTAATGTGGCACCTCACAGTGACAGTCAATTGATCCTGGATTCGGTCAGTATTTTAGTCGGTAACCCCGGTTAGGTCTGGGTTAGGTCTGGGTTATGCCCGCATCAAGATCATGATTTTGCCTCCTTCGCGTACTTGTTTACCACATCCTGGGTTTTTTCGGGTCTGAATCACGTAGTAATGTGGTACCACACAGTAACAGTGAATTAAACCCGAATTCGGTCAGTATTTTAGTCGGTAACACCGGATAGGTCTGTGTTAGGTCTGGGTTATGCCAGCATCTGGCTCATGATTTTGCCTTTTCCGGATTCGTGTTGGCCAGATCCTGGGTTTTTTCGGGTTTGAATCACGTAGTAATGTGATGTCACACAGTAACAGTCAATTAAACCTGGTATCGATCAATATTTTAGAGGATAAATCCGGTCAGGTCTGTGTTAGGTCTGGGTTATGCTCGCATTTGGCTCATGATTTTGCCTTCTTCGCATACTTGTTGGCCGGATCCTGGGTTTTTTCGGGTTTGAATCACGTAGTAATGTGGCACCTCACAGTGACAGTCAATTGATCCTGGATTCGGTCAGTATTTTAGTCGGTAACCCCGGTTAGGTCTGGGTTAGGTCTGGGTTATGCCCGCATCTGGCTCATGATTTTGCCTTCTTCGCATACTTGTTGGCCAGATCCTGGCTTTTTTCGTGTTTGAATCACGTAGTAACGTGGTACCACACAGTAACAGTGAATTAAACCCGAATTCGGTCAGTATTTTAGTCGGTAACACCGGTTAGGTCTTGGTTAGGTCTGCGTTATGCCCGCATCTGGCTCATGATTTTGCCTTCTTCGCATACTTGTCGGCCAGATCCTGGGTTTTCTCGGTTTGAATCACGTAGTAATGTGGTACCACACGGTAACAGTCAATAAATCCTGGTTTCGATCAATATTTTAAAGGATGACACCGGTTAGGTCTGGGTTAGGTCTGGGTTATGCCCGCATCTGGCTCATGTTTTTGCCTTCTTCGCATACTTGTTGTCCAGATCCTGGGTTTTTTCGGATTTGAATCACGTAGTAATGTGGTACCAGACAGTAACAGTCAATAAAACCTGGTGTCGATCAATATTTTAAAGGATGACACCGGATAGATCTGGGTTAGGTCTGGGTTATGCCCGCACCTGGCTCATGATTTTGCCTTTTCCGCATTCGTGTTGGCCAGATCCTGGGTTTTTTCGGGTTTGAATCACGTAGTAATGTGGTACCACACAGTAACAGTCATTTAAACCTGGTATCGATCAATATTTTAGAGGATAAAACCGGTCAGGTCTGGGTTATGCCCGCATCTGGCCCGTGATTTTGCCTTCTTCGCATACTTGTTGGCCAGATCCTGGGTTTTCTCGGTTTGAATCACGTAGTAATGTGATACCACACTGAACAGTCAATTAAACCTGGTTTCGATCCACATTTTAGAGGATAAAACCGGTTAGGTCTGGGTTATGCCCGCATCTGGCTCATGATTTTGCCTTCTTCGCATACTTGTTGGCCAGATCCTGGGTTTTTTCAGATTTGAGTCACGTAGTAATGTGGTACCACACAGTAACAGTCAATAAATCCTGGTTTCGATCAATATTTTAAAGGATGACACTGGTTAGGTCTGGGTTAGGTCTGGGTTATGCCCGCATCTGGCTCATGATTTTGCCTGTTTCGCATACTTGTTGGCCAGATCCTGGGTTAAGTCTGGGTTTGAATCACGTAGTAATGTGGTACCACACAGTACCATTCAATTAAACCTGGTATCGATCAATATTTTAGAGGATAAAACCGGTCAGGTCTGGGTTATGCCCGCATCTGGCTCATGATTTTGCCTTCTTCGCATACTTGTTGGCCAGATCCTGGGTTTTTTCAGATTTGAGTCACGTAGTAATGTGGTACCACACAGTAACAGTCAATAAATCCTGGTTTCGGTCAATATTTTAAAGGATGACACCGGTTAGGTCTGGGTTAGGTCTGGGTTATGCCCGCATCTGGCTCATGGTTTTGCCTTCTTCGCATACTTGTTGGCCAGATCCTGGGTTTTTTCGGATTTGAATCACGTAGTAATGTGGTACCAGACAGCAACAGTCAATAAAACCTGGTTTCGATCAATATTTTAAAGGATGACACCGGTTAGGTCTGGGTTAGGTCTGGGTTATGCCCGCATCTGGCTCATGGTTTTGCCTTCTTCGCATACTTGTTGGCCATATCCTGGGTTTTTTTCGGGTTTGAATCACGTAGTAATGTGGTACCACACAGTAACAGTCAATTAAACCTGGATACGGTCAGTATTTTAGTCGGTAAAACCGGTTAGGTCAGGGTTAGGTCTGGGCTATGCCCGCATCTGGCTCATGATTTTGCCTTTTCCGGATTCGTGTTGGCCAGATCCTGGGTTTTTTCGGGTTTGAACCACGTAGTAATGTGATACCACACAGTAACAGTCAATTAAACCTGGTATCGATCAATATTTTAGAGGATAAAACCGGTTAGGTCAGGGTTAGGCCTGGGTTATGCCCGCATCTGGCTCATGATTACGCCTTCTTCGCATACTTGTTGGCCAGATCCTGGGATTTTTCACATTTGAGACACGTAGTAATGTGGTACCACACAGTAACAGACAATAAATCCTGGTTTCGATCAATATTTTAAAGGATGACACCGGTTAGGTCTGGGTTAGGTCTGGGTTATGCCCGCATCTGGCTCATGATTTTGCCTTCTTCGCATACTTCCTGCCAGATCCTGGGTTTCTTCGGATTTGAATCACGAAGTAATGTGGTACCAGACAGTAACAGTCAATAAAACCTGGTTTCGATCAATATTTTAAAGGATAAAACCGGTAATGCCTGGGTTAGGTCTGGGTAATGCCCGCATCTGGCTCATGATTTTGCCTTCTTCGCATACTTGTTGGCCAAATCCTGGGTTTTTTCAGATTTGAGTCACGTAGTAATGTGGTACCACACAGTAACAGTCAATAAATCCTGGTTTCGATCAATATTTTAAAGGATGACACCGGATAGGTCTGGGTTAGGTCTGGGTTATGCCCGCATCTGGCTCATGATTTTGCCTTCTTCGCATACTTGTCGGCCAGATCCTGGGTTTTCTCGGTTTGAATCACGTAGTAATGTGATACCACACTGAACAGTCAATTAAACCTGGTTTCGATCCACATTTTAGTGGATAAAACCGGTTAGGTCTGGGTTATGCCCGCATCTGGCTCATGATTTTGCCTTCTTCGCATACTTGTTGGCCAGATCCTGGGTTTTTTCAGATTTGAGTCACGTAGTAATGTGGTGCCACACAGTAACAGTCAATAAATCCTGGTTTCGATCAATATTTTAAAGGATGACACTGGTTAGGTCTGGGTTAGGTCTGGCGTATGCCCGCATCTGGATCATGATTTTGCCTTTTTCGCATACTTGTTGGCCAGATCCTGGGTTAGGTCTGGGTTTGAATCACGTAGTAATGTGGAACCACACAGTACCATTCAATTAAACCTGGTATCGATCAATATTTTAGTGGATAACACCGGTTAGGTCTGGGTTAGATCTGGGTTATGCCCGCATCTGGATCATGATTTTGCCTTTTTCGCATACTTGTTGGCCAGATCCTGGGTTTTTTCGGGTTTGAATCACGTAGTAATGTGATCCCACACAGTAACAGTCAATTAAACCTGGTATCGATCAATATTTTAGAGGATAAAACTGGTTAGGTCAGGGTTAGGTCTGGGTTATGCCCGCATCTGGCTCATGACTTTGCCTTCTTCGCATACCTGTTGGCCAGATCCTGGGTTAGGTCTGGGTTTGAATCTCGCAGTAATGTGGAACCACACAGTACCCAACAATTAAACCTGGTATCGATCAATATTTTAGTGGATAACACCGGTTAGGTCTGGGTTAGGTCTGGGTTATGCCCGCATCTGGATCATGATTTTGCCTTCTTCGCATACTTGTTGGCCGGATCCTGGGTTTTTTCGGGTTTGAATCACGTAGTAATGTGGCACCTCACAGTGACAGTCAATTGATCCTGGATTCGGTCAGTATTTTAGTCGGTAACCCCGGTTAGGTCTGGGTTAGGTCTGGGTTATGCCCGCATCTGGCTCATGATTTTGCCTTCTTCGCATACTTGTTGGCCAGATCCTGGCTTTTTTCGTGTTTGAATCACGTAGTAACGTGGTTCCACACAGTAACAGTGAATTAAACCCGAATTCGGTCAGTATTTTAGTCGGTAGCACCGGTTGGGTCTGGGTTAGGTCTGGGTTATGCCCGCATCTGGCTAATGATTTTGCCTTTCCCGCATTCTTCTTGCCCAGATCCTTGGTTTTTTAGGGTTTGAATCACGTAGTAATGTGGTACCACTCTGAAACAGTCACTTAAACTTTGTTTCGATCAATATTTTAGTAGGTAACACCGGTTAGGTCTGGGTTAGGACTGGGTTATGCCCGCATCTGGCTCACGATTTTGCCTTTTCCGCATTCTTGTTGCCCTGATCCTTGGTTTTTTAGGGTTTGAATCACGTAGTAATGTGGTACCACTCAGAAACAGTCAATTAAACCTGGTATCGATCAATATTTTAGAGGATAAAACCGGTTAGGTCAGGGTTAGGCCTGGGTTATGCCCGCATCTGGCTCATGATTACGCCTTCTTCGCATACTTGTTGGCCAGATCCTGGGATTTTTCACATTTGAGACACGTAGTAATGTGGTACCACACAGTAACAGACAATAAATCCTGGTTTCGATCAATATTTTAAAGGATGACACCGGTTAGGTCTGGGTTAGGTCTGGGTTATGCCCGCATCTGGCTCATGATTTTGCCTTCTTCGCATACTTCCTGCCAGATCCTGGGTTTCTTCGGATTTGAATCACGAAGTAATGTGGTACCAGACAGTAACAGTCAATAAAACCTGGTTTCGATCAATATTTTAAAGGATAAAACCGGTAATGCCTGGGTTAGGTCTGGGTCATGCCCGCATCTGGCTCATGATTTTGCCTTCTTCGCATACTTGTTGGCCAAATCCTGGGTTTTTTCAGATTTGAGTCACGTAGTAATGTGGTACCACACAGTAACAGTCAATAAATCCTGGTTTCGATCAATATTTTAAAGGATGACACCGGATAGGTCTGGGTTAGGTCTGGGTTATGCCCGCATCTGGCTCATGATTTTGCCTTCTTCGCATACTTGTCGGCCAGATCCTGGGTTTTCTCGGTTTGAATCACGTAGTAATGTGATACCACACTGAACAGTCAATTAAACCTGGTTTCGATCCACATTTTAGTGGATAAAACCGGTTAGGTCTGGGTTATGCCCGCATCTGGCTCATGATTTTGCCTTCTTCGCATACTTGTTGGCCAGATCCTGGGTTTTTTCAGATTTGAGTCACGTAGTAATGTGGTGCCACACAGTAACAGTCAATAAATCCTGGTTTCGATCAATATTTTAAAGGATGACACTGGTTAGGTCTGGGTTAGGTCTGGCGTATGCCCGCATCTGGATCATGATTTTGCCTTTTTCGCATACTTGTTGGCCAGATCCTGGGTTAGGTCTGGGTTTGAATCACGTAGTAATGTGGAACCACACAGTACCATTCAATTAAACCTGGTATCGATCAATATTTTAGTGGATAACACCGGTTAGGTCTGGGTTAGATCTGGGTTATGCCCGCATCTGGATCATGATTTTGCCTTTTTCGCATACTTGTTGGCCAGATCCTGGGTTTTTTCGGGTTTGAATCACGTAGTAATGTGATCCCACACAGTAACAGTCAATTAAACCTGGTATCGATCAATATTTTAGAGGATAAAACTGGTTAGGTCAGGGTTAGGTCTGGGTTATGCCCGCATCTGGCTCATGACTTTGCCTTCTTCGCATACCTGTTGGCCAGATCCTGGGTTAGGTCTGGGTTTGAATCTCGCAGTAATGTGGAACCACACAGTACCATTCAATTAAACCTGGTATCGATCAATATTTTAGTGGATAACACCGGTTAGGTCTGGGTTAGGTCTGGGTTATGCCCGCATCTGGATCATGATTTTGCCTTCTTCGCATACTTGTTGGCCGGATCCTGGGTTTTTTCGGGTTTGAATCACGTAGTAATGTGGCACCTCACAGTGACAGTCAATTGATCCTGGATTCGGTCAGTATTTTAGTCGGTAACCCCGGTTAGGTCTGGGTTAGGTCTGGGTTATGCCCGCATCTGGCTCATGATTTTGCCTTCTTCGCATACTTGTTGGCCAGATCCTGGCTTTTTTCGTGTTTGAATCACGTAGTAACGTGGTTCCACACAGTAACAGTGAATTAAACCCGAATTCGGTCAGTATTTTAGTCGGTAGCACCGGTTGGGTCTGGGTTAGGTCTGGGTTATGCCCGCATCTGGCTAATGATTTTGCCTTTCCCGCATTCTTCTTGCCCAGATCCTTGGTTTTTTAGGGTTTGAATCACGTAGTAATGTGGTACCACTCTGAAACAGTCACTTAAACTTTGTTTCGATCAATATTTTAGTAGGTAACACCGGTTAGGTCTGGGTTAGGACTGGGTTATGCCCGCATCTGGCTCACGATTTTGCCTTTTCCGCATTCTTGTTGCCCTGATCCTTGGTTTTTTAGGGTTTGAATCACGTAGTAATGTGGTACCACTCAGAAACAGTCACTTAAACTTGGTTTCGATTAATATTTTAGTGGATAACACCGATTAGGTCTGGGTTAGGTCTGGGTTATGCCCGCATCTGGCTCATAATTTTGCCTTCTTCGCATACCTGTAGGCCAGATCCTGGGTTAGGTCTGGGTTTGAATCACGTAGTAATGTGGAACCACACAGTACCATTCAATTAAACCTGGTATCGATCAATATTTTAGAGGATAAAACCGGTCAGGTCTGGGTTATGCCCGCATCTGGCTCATGATTTTGCCTTCTTCGCATACTTGTTGGCCAGATCCTGGGTTTTTTCAGATTTGAGTCACGTAGTAATGTGGTACCACACAGTAACAGTCAATAAATCCAGGTTTCGATCAATATTTTAAAGGATGACACCGGTTAGGTCTGGGTTAGGTCTGGGTTATGCCCGCATCTGGCTCATGGTTTTGCCTTCTTCGCATACTTGTTGGCCATATCCTGGGTTTTTTTCGGGTTTGAATCACGTAGTAATGTGGTACCACACAGTAACGGTCAATTAAACCTGGATACGGTCAGTATTTTAGTCGGTAACACCGGTTAGGTCTTGGTTAGGTCTGCGTTATGCCCGCATCTGGCTCATGATTTTGCCTTCTTCGCATACTTGTCGGCCAGATCCTGGGTTTTCTCGGTTTGAATCACGTAGTAATGTGGTACCACACAGTAACAGTCAATAAATCCTGGTTTCGATCAATATTTTAAAGGATGACACCGGTTAGGTCTGGGTTAGGTCTGGCTTATGCCCGCATCTGGCTCATGATTTTGCCTTCTTCGCATACTTGTTGGCCAGATCCTGGGTTTTTTCGGATTTGAATCACGTAGTAATGTGGTACCAGACAGTAACAGTCAATAAATCCTGTTTCGATCCACATTTTAGAGGATAAAACCGGTTAGGTCTGGGTTATGCCCGCATCTGGCCCGTGATTTTGCCTTCTTCGCATACTTGTTGGCCAGATCCTGGGTTTTCTCGGTTTGAATCACGTAGTAATGTGATACCACACTGAACAGTCAATTAAACCTGGTTTCGATCCACATTTTAGAGGATAAAACCGGTTAGGTCTGGGTTATGCCCGCATCTGGCTCATGATTTTGCCTTCTTCGCATACTTGTTGGCCATATCCTGGGTTTTTTTCGGGTTTGAATCACGTAGTAATGTGGTACCACACAGTAACGGTCAATTAAACCTGGATACGGTCAGTATTTTAGTCGGTAACACCGGTTAGGTCTTGGTTAGGTCTGCGTTATGCCCGCATCTGGCTCATGATTTTGCCTTCTTCGCATACTTGTCGGCCAGATCCTGGGTTTTCTCGGTTTGAATCACGTAGTAATGTGATACCACACTGAACAGTCAATTAAACCTGGTTTCGATCCACATTTTAGAGGATAAAACCGGTTAGGTCTGGGTTATGCCCGCATCTGGCCCGTGATTTTGCCTTCTTCGCATACTTGTTGGCCAGATCCTGGGTTTTCTCGGTTTGAATCACGTAGTAATGTGATACCACACGGAACAGTCAATTAAACCTGGTTTCGATCCACATTTTAGAGGATAAAACCGGTTAGGTCTGGGTTATGCCCGCATCTGGCTCATGATTTTGCCTTCTTCGCATACTTGTTGGCCAGATCCTGGGTTTTTTCAGATTTGAGTCACGTAGTAATGTGGTACCACACAGTAACAGTCAATAAATCCTGGTTTCGATCAATATTTTAAAGGATGACACTGGTTAGGTCTGGGTTAGGTCTGGCTTATGCCCGCATCTGGATCATGATTTTGCCTTTTTCGCATACTTGTTGGCCAGATCCTGGGTTAGGTCTGGGTTTGAATCACGTAGTAATGTGGTACCACACAGTAACAGTGAATTAAACCCGAATTCGGTCAGTATTTTAGTCGGTAACACCGGATAGGTCTGTGTTAGGTCTGGGTTATGCCCGCATCTGGCTCATGATTTTGCCTTTCCCGGATTCGTGTTTGCCAGATCCTGGGTTTTTTCGGGTTTGAATCACGTAGTAATGTGATACCACACAGTAACAGTCAATTAAACCTGGTATCGATCAATATTTTAGAGGATAAAACTGGTTAGGTCAGGGTTGGGTCTGGGTTATGCCCGCATCTGGCTCATGACTTTGCCTTCTTCGCATACCTGTTGGCCAGATCCTGGGTTAGGTCTGGGTTTGAATCACGAAGTAATGTGGAACCACACAGTACCATTCAATTAAACCTGGTATCGATCAATATTTTAGAGGATAAAACCGGTCAGGTCTGGGTTATGCCCGCATCTGGTTCATGATTTTGCCTTCTTCGCATACTTGTTGGCCAGATCCTGGGTTTTTTCAGATTTGAGTCACGCAGTAATATGGTACCACACAGTAACAGTCAATAAATCCTGGTTTCGATCAATATTTTAAAGGATGACACCGGTTAGGTCTGGGTTAGGTCTGGGTTATGCCCGCATCTGGCTCATGGTTTTGCCTTCTTCGCATACTTGTTGGCCAGATCCTGGGTTTTTTCGGATTTGAATCACGTAGTAATGTGGTACCAGACAGCAACAGTCAATAAAACCTGGTTTCGATCAATATTTTAAAGGATGACACCGGTTAGGTCTGGGTTAGGTCTGGGTTATGCCCGCATCTGGCTCATGGTTTTGCCTTCTTCGCATACTTGTTGGCCATATCCTGGGTTTTTTTCGGGTTTGAATCACGTAGTAATGTGGTACCACACAGTAACAGTCAATTAAACCTGGATACGGTCAGTATTTTAGTCGGTAAAACCGGTTAGGTCTTGGTTAGGTCTGGGTTATGCCCGCATCTGGCTCATGATTTTGCCTTTTCCGGATTCGTGTTGGCCAGATCCTGGGTTTTTTCGGGTTTGAACCACGTAATAATGTGATACCACACAGTAACAGTCAATTAAAGCTGGTATCGATCAATATTTTAGAGGATAAAACCGGTTAGGTCAGGGTTAGGTCTGGGTTATGCCCGCATCTGGCTCATGATTTTGCCTTCTTCGCATACTTGTTGGCCAGATCCTGGGATTTTTCACATTTGAGTCACGTAGTAATGTGGTACCACACAGTAACAGACAATAAATCCTGGTTTCGATCAATATTTTAAAGGATGACACCGGTTAGGTCTGGGTTAGGTCTGGGTTATGCCTGCATCTGGCTCATGATTTTGCCTTCTTCGCATACTTCCTGCCAGATCCTGGGTTTTTTCGGATTTGAATCACGAAGTAATGTGGTACCACACAGTAACAGACAATAAATCCTGGTTTCGATCAATATTTTAAAGGATGACACCGGTTAGGTCTGGGTTAGGTCTGGGTTATGCCTGCATCTGGCTCATGATTTTGCCTTCTTCGCATACTTCCTGCCAGATCCTGGGTTTTTTCGGATTTGAATCACGAAGTAATGTGGTACCAGACAGTAACAGTCAATAAAACCTGGTTTCGATCAATATTTTAAAGGATAAAACCGGTAATGCCTGGGTTAGGTCTGGGTCATGCCCGCATCTGGCTCATGATTTTGCCTTCTTCGCATACTTGTTGGCCAAATCCTGGGTTTTTTCAGATTTGAGTCACGTAGTAATGTGGTACCACACAGTAACAGTCAATAAATCCTGGTTTCGATCAATATTTTAAAGGATGACACCGGATAGGTCTGGGTTAGGTCTGGGTTATGCCCGCATCTGGCTCATGATTTTGCCTTCTTCGCATACTTGTCGGCCAGATCCTGGGTTTTCTCGGTTTGAATCACGCAGTAATGTGGAACCACACAGTACCATTCAATTAAACCTGGTTTCGATCCACATTTTAGAGGATAAAACCGGTTAGGTCTGTGTTAGGTCTGGGTTATGCTCGCATTTGGCTCATGATTTTGCCTTCTTCGCATACTTGTTGGCCGGATCCTGGGTTTTTTCGGGTTTGAATCACGTAGTAATGTGGCACCTCACAGTGACAGTCAATTGATCCTGGATTCGGTCAGTATTTTAGTCGGTAACCCCGGTTAGGTCTGGGTTAGGTCTGGGTTATGCCCGCATCTGGCTCATGATTTTGCCTTCTTCGCATATATGTTGGCCAGATCCTGGCTTTTTTCGTGTTTGAATCACGTAGTAACGTGGTACCACACAGTAACAGTGAATTAAACCCGAATTCGGTCAGTATTTTAGTCGGTAACACCGGTTGGGTCTGGGTTATGTCTGGGTTATGCCCGCATCTGGCTAATGATTTTGCCTTTCCCGCATTCTTCTTGCCCAGATCCTTGGTTTTTTAGGGTTTGAATCACGTAGTAATGTGGTACCACTCTGAAACAGTCACTTAAACTTTGTTTCAATCAATATTTTAGTAGGTAACACCGGTTAGGTCTGGGTTAGGACTGGGTTATGCCCGCATCTGGCTCACGATTTTGCCTTTTCCGCATTCTTGTTGCCCTGATCCTTGGTTTTTTAGGGTTTGAATCACGTAGTAATGTGGTACCACTCAGAAACAGTGAATTAAACCCGAATTCGGTCAGTATTTTAGTCGGTAACACCGGTTGGGTCTGGGTTAGGTCTGGGTTATGCCCGCATCTGGCTAATGATTTTGCCTTTCCCGCATTCTTCTTGCCCAGATCCTTGGTTTTTTAGGGTTTGAATCACGTAGTAATGTGGTACTACTCTGAAACAGTCACTTAAACTTTGTTTCGATCAATATTTTAGTAGGTAACACCGGTTAGGTCTGGGTTAGGACTGGGTTATGCCCGCATCTGGCTCACGATTTTGCCTTTTCCGCATTCTTGTTGCCCTGATCCTTGGTTTTTTAGGGTTTGAATCACGTAGTAATGTGGTACCACTCAGAAACAGTCACTTAAACTTGGTTTCGATTAATATTTTAGTGGATAACACCGATTAGGTCTGGGTTAGGTCTGGGTTATGCCCGCATCTGGCTCATGATTTTGCCTTCTTCGCGTACTTGTTTACCACATCCTGGGTTTTTCGGGTCTGAATCACGTAGTAATGTGGTACCACACAGTAACAGTGAATTAAACCCGAATTCGGTCAGTATTTTAGTCGGTAACACCGGATAGGTCTGTGTTAGGTCTGGGTTATGCCAGCATCTGGCTCATGATTTTGCCTTTTCCGGATTCGTGTTGGCCAGATCCTGGGTTTTTTCGGGTTTGAATCACGTAGTAATGTGATACCACACAGTAACAGTCAATTAAACCTGGTATCGATCAATATTTTAGAGGATAAAACTGGTTAGGTCAGGGTTAGGTCTGGGTTATGCCCGCATCTGGCTCATGACTTTGCCTTCTTCGCATACCTGTTGGCCAGATCCTGGGTTAGGTCTGGGTTTGAATCACGCAGTAATGTGGAACCACACAGTACCATTCAATTAAACCTGGTATCGATCAATATTTTAGAGGATAAATCCGGTCAGGTCTGTGTTAGGTCTGGGTTATGCTCGCATTTGGCTCATGATTTTGCCTTCTTCGCATACTTGTTGGCCGGATCCTGGGCTTTTTCGGGTTTGAATCACGTAGTAATGTGGCACCTCACAGTGACAGTCAATTGATCCTGGATTCGGTCAGTATTTTAGTCGGTAACCCCGGTTAGGTCTGGGTTAGGTCTGGGTTATGCCCGCATCTGGCTCATGATTTTGCCTTCTTCGCATACTTGTTGGCCAGATCCTGGCTTTTTTCGTGTTTGAATCACGTAGTAACGTGGTACCACACAGTAACAGTGAATTAAACCCGAATTCGGTCAGTATTTTAGTCGGTAACACCGGTTGGATCTGGGTTAGGTCTGGGTTATGCCCGCATCTGGCTAATGATTTTGCCTTTCCCGCATTCTTCTTGCCCAGATCCTTGGTTTTTTAGGGTTTGAATCACGTAGTAATGTGGTACCACTCAGAAACAGTCACTTAAACTTGGTTTCGATTAATATTTTAGTGGATAACACCGATTAGGTCTGGGTTAGGTCTGGGTTATGCCCGCATCTGGCTCATGATTTTGCCTTCTTCGCATACCTGTAGGCCAGATCCTGGGTTAGGTCTGGGTTTGAATCACGTAGTAATGTGGAACCACACAGTACCATTCAATTAGACCTGGTATCGATCAATATTTTAGAGGATAAAACCGGTCAGGTCTGGGTTATGCCCGCATCTGGCCCGTGATTTTGCCTTCTTCGCATACTTGTTGGCCAGATCCTGGGTTTTTTCAGATTTGAGTCACGTAGTAATGTGGAACCACACAGTACCATTCAGTTAAACCTGGTATCGATCAATATTTTAGAGGATAAAACAGGTCAGGTCTCGGTTAGGTCTGGGTTATGTCCGCATCTGGCTCATGATTTTGCCTTCTTCGCATACTTGTTGGCCGGATCCTGGGTTTTTTCGGGTTTGAATCACGTAGTAATGTGGCACCTCACAGTGACAGTCAATTGATCCTGGATTCGGTCAGTATTTTAGTCGGTAACCCCGGTTAGGTCTGGGTTAGGTCTGGGTTATGCCCGCATCTGGCTCATGATTTTGCATTTTTCGCATACTTGTTGGCCAGATCCTGGCTTTTTTCGTGTTTGAATCACGTAGTAACGTGGTACCACACAGTAACAATGAATTAAACCCGAATTCGGTCAGTATTTTAGTCGGTAACACCGGTTAGGTCTGGGTTAGGTCTGGGTTATGCCCGTATCTGGCTCATGATTTTGCCTTTTCCGGATTCATCTTGGCCAGATCCTGGGTTTTTTCGGGTTTCAATCACGTAGTAATGTGATACCACACACTAACAGTCAATTAAACCTGGTATCAATCAATATTTTAGAGGATAAAACCGGTTAGGTCAGGGTTAGGTCTGGGTTATGCCCGCATCTGGCTCATGACTTTGCCTTCTTCGCATACCTGTTGGCAAGATCCTGGGTTAGGTCTGGGTTTGAATCACGTAGTAATGTGGAACCACACAGTACCACTCAAATAAACCTGGTATCGATCAATATTTTACAGGATAAAACCGGTTAGGTCTGGATTATGCCCGCATCTGGCTCATGATTTTGCCTTCTTCGCATACTTGTTGGCCATATCCTGGGTTTTTTTCGGGTTTGAATCACGTAGTAATGTGGTACCACACAGTAACAGTCAATTAAACCCGGATACGGTCAGTATTTTATTCGGTAACACCGGTTAGGTCTTGGTTAGGTCTGGGTTATGTCCGCATCTGGCTCATGATTTTGCCTTCTTCGCATACTTGTCGGCCAGATCCTGGGTTTTCTCGGTTTGAATCACGTAGTAACGTGATACCACACTGAACAGTCAATTAAACCTGGTTTCGATCCACATTTTAGAGGATAAAACCGGTTAGGTCTGGGTTATGCCCGCATCTGGCTCATGATTTTGCCTTCTTCGCATACTTGTTGGCCAGATCCTGGGTTTTTTCAGATTTGAGTCACGTAGTAATGTGGTACCACACAGTAACAGTCAATAAATCCTGGTTTCCATCAATATTTTAAAGGATGACACCTGTTAGGTCTGGGTTAGGTCTGGGTTATGCCCGCATCTGGCTCATGATTTTGCCTTTTTCGCATACTTGTTGGCCAGATCCTGGGTTTTTTCGGATTTGAATCACGTAGTAATGTGGTACCAGACAGCAACAGTCAATAAAACCTGGTTTCGATCAATGTTTTAAAGGATGAGACTGGTTAGGTCTGGGTTAGGTCTGGGTTATGCCCGCATCTGGCTCATGGTTTTGCCTTCTTCGCATACTTGTTGGCCATATCCTGGGTTTTTTTCGGGTTTGAATCACGTAGTAATGTGGTACCACACAGTAACAGTCAATTAAACCCGGATACGGTCAGTATTTTATTCGGTAACACCGGTTAGGTCTTGGTTAGGTCTGGGTTATGTCCGCATCTGGCTCATGATTTTGCCTTCTTCGCATACTTGTCGGCCAGATCCTGGGTTTTCTCGGTTTGAATCACGTAGTAACGTGATACCACACTGAACAGTCAATTAAACCTGGTTTCGATCCACATTTTAGAGGATAAAACCGGTTAGGTCTGGGTTATGCCCGCATCTGGCTCATGATTTTGCCTTCTTCGCATACTTGTTGGCCAGATCCTGGGTTTTTTCAGATTTGAGTCACGTAGTAATGTGGTACCACACAGTACCAGTCAATAAATCCTGGTTTCGATCAATATTTTAAAGGATGACACTGGTTAGGTCTGGGTTAGGTCTGGGTTATGCCCGCATCTGGCTCATGATTTTGCCTTCTTCGCATACTTGTTGGCCAGATCCTGGGTTTTTTCAGATTTGAGTCACGTAGTAATGTGGTACCACACAGTAGCAGTCAATAAATCCTGGTTTCGGTCAATATTTCAAAGGATGACACTGGTTAGGTCTGGGTTAGGTCTGGGTTATGCCCGCATCTGGCTCATGATTTTGCGTTTTCCGCATTCGTGTTGGCCAGATCCTGGGTTTTTTCGGGTTTGAATCACGTAGTAATGTGGTACCACACAGTAACAGTCATTTAAACCTGGTATCGATCAATATTTTAGAGGATAAAACCGGTCAGGTTTAGGTTATGCCTGCATCTGGCTCATTATTTTACCTTCTTCGCATACTTGTTGGCCAGATCCTGGGTTGTTTCAGATTTGAGTCACGTAGTAATGTGGAACCACACAGTACCATTCAATTAAACCTGGTATCGATCAATATTTTAGAGGATAAAACCGGTCAGGTCTGGGTTAGGTCTGGGTTATGCCCGCATCTGGCTCATGATTTTGCCTTCTTCGCATACTTGTTGGCCGGATCCTGGGTTTTTTCGGGTTTGAATCACGTAGTAATGTGGCACCTCACAGTGACAGTCAATTGATCCTGGTATCAATCAATATTTTAGTGGATAACACCGATTAGGTCTGGGTTAGGTCTGGGTTATGCCCGCATCTGGCTCATGATTTTGCCTTTTTCGCATACTTGTTGGCCAGATCCTGGGTTAGGTCTGGGTTTGAATCACGTAGTAATGTGGAACCACACAGTACCATTCAATTAAACCTGGTATCGATCAATATTTTAGTGGTTAACACCGGTTAGGTCTGGGTTAGGTCTGGGTTATGCCCGCATCTGGCTCATGATTTTGCCTTCTTCGCATACTTGTTTGCCAGATCCTGGGTTTTTTCAGATTTGAGTCACGTAGTAATGTGGTACCACACAGTAACAGTCAATAAATCCTGGTTTCGATCAATATTTTAAAGGATGAGACCGGATAGATCTGGGTTAGGTCTGGGTTATGCCCGCATCTGGCTCATGATTTTGCCTTTTCCGTATTCGTGTTGGCCAGATCCTGGGTTTTTTCGGGTTTGAATCACGTAGTAATGTGGCACCACACAGTACCATTCAATTAAACCTGGTATCGATCAATATTTTAGAGGATAAAACCGGTCAGGTCTGGGTTAGGTCTGGGTTATGCCCGCATCTGGATCATGATTTTGCCTTCTTCGCGTACTTGTTTACCACATCCTGGCTTTTTTCGTGTTTAGAATCACGTAGTAATGTGGTACCACACAGTAACAGTGAATTAAATCCGAATTCGGTCAGTATTTTAGTCGGTAACACCGGATAGGTCTGGGTTAGGTCTGGGTTATGCCCGCATCTGGCTCATGATTTTGCCTTTTCCGGATTCGTGTTGGCCAGATCCCGGGTTTTTTCGGGTTTGAATCACGTAGTAATGTGATACCACACAGTAACAGTCAATTAAAGCTGGTATCGATCAATATTTTACAGGATAAAACCGGTTAGGTCAGGGTTAGGTCTGGGTTATGCCCGCATCTGGCTCATGACTTTGTCTTCTTCGCATACCTGTAGGCCATATCCTGGGTTAGGTCTGGGTTTGAATCACGTAGTAATGTGGAACCAGACAGTACCATTCAATTAAACCTGGTATCGATCAATATTTTAGAGGATAAAACCGGTCAGGTCTGGGTTATGCCCGCATCTGGCTCATGATTTTGCCTTCTTCGCATACTTGTTGGCCAGATCCTGGGTTTTTTCGGATTTGAATCACGTAGTAATGTGGTACCAGACAGCAACAGTCAATAAAACCTGGTTTCGATCAATATTTTAAAGGATGACACCGGTTAGGTCTGGGTTAGGTCTGGGTTATGCCCGCATCTGGCTCATGATTATGCCTTCTTCGCATACTTGTTGGCCAGATCCTGGGTTTTTTCGGATTTGAATCACGTAGTAATGTGGTACCAGACAGCAACAGTCAATAAAACCTGGTTTCGATCAATATTTTAAAGGATGACACCGGTTAGGTCTGGGTTAGGTCTGGGTTATGCCCGCATCTGGCTCATGGTTTTGCCTTCTTCGCATACTTGTTGGCCATATCCTGGGTTTTTTTCGGGTTTGAATCACGCAGTAATGTGGTACCACACAGTAACAGTCATTTAAACCTGGTAATCATCAATATTTTAGAGGATAAAACCGGTCAGGTCTGGGTTATGCCCGCATCTGGCTCATGATTTTGCCTTTCCCGCATTCTTCTTGCCCAGATCCTTGGTTTTTTAGGGTTTGAATCACGTAGTAATGTGGTACCACTCTGAAACAGTCACTCAAACTTTGCTTCGATCAATATTTTAGTAGGTAACACCGGTTAGGTCTGGGTTAGGACTGGGTTATGCCCGCATCTGGCTCACGATTTTGCCTTTCCGCATTCTTGTTGCCCTGATCCTTGGTTTTTTAGGGTTTGAATCACGTAGTAATGTGGTACCACTCAGAAACAGTCACTTAAACTTGGTTTCGATTAATATTTTAGTGGATAACACCGATTAGGTCTGGGTTAGGTCTGGGTTATGCCCGCATCCGCCTCATGATTTTGCCTTCTTCGCGTACTTGTTTACCACATCCTGGGTTTTTTCGGGTCTGAATCACGTAGTAATGTGGTACCACACAGTAACAGTGAATTAAACCCGAATTCGGTCAGTATTTTAGTCGGTAACACCGGATAGGTCTGTGTTAGGTCTGGGTTATGCCCGCATCTGGCTCATGATTTTGCCTTTTTCGCATACTTGTTGGCCAGATCCTGGGATAGGTCTGGGTTTGAATCACGTAGTAATGTGGAACCACACAGTACCATTCAATTAAACCTGGTATCGATCAATATTTTAGAGGATAAATCCGGTCAGGTCTGTGTTAGGACTGGGTTATGCTCGCATTTGGCTCATGATTTTGCCTTCTTCGCATACTTGACGGCCAGATCCTGGGTTTTCTCGGTTTGAATCATGTAGTAATGTGGTACCACACAGTAACAGTCAATAAATCCTGGTTTCGATCAATATTTTAAAGGATGACACCGGTTAGGTCTGGGTTAGGTCTGGGTTATGCCCGCATCTGGCTCATGATTTTGCCTTCTTCGCATACTTGTTGGCCAGATCCTGGCTTTTTTCGTGTTTGAATCACGTAGTAACGTGGTACCACACAGTAACAGTGAATTAAACCCGAATTCGGTCAGTATTTTAGTCGGTAACACCGGTTGGGTCTGGGTTAGGTCTGGGTTATGCCCGCATCTGGCTAATGATTTTGCCTTTCCCGCATTCTTCTTGCCCAGATCCTTGGTTTTTTAGGGTTTGAATCACGTAGTAATGTGGTACCACTCTGAAACAGTCACTTAAACTTTGTTTCGATCAATATTTTAGTAGGTAACACCGGTTAGGTCTGGGTTAGGACTGGGTTATGCCCGCATCTGGCTCACGATTTTGCCTTTTCCGCATTCTTGTTGCCCTGATCCTTGGTTTTTTAGGGTTTGAATCACGTAGTAATGTGGTACCACTCAGAAACAGTCACTTAAACTTGGTTTCGATTAATATTTTAGTGGATAACACCGATTAGGTCTGGGTTAGGTCTGGGTTATGCCCGCATCTGGCTCATGATTTTGCCTTCTTCGCATACCTGTAGGCCAGATCCTGGGTTAGGTCTGGGTTTGAATCACGTAGTAATGTGGAACCACACAGTACCATTCAATTAAACCTGGTATCGATCAATATTTTAGAGGATAAAACCGGTCAGGTCTGGGTTATGCCCGCATCTGGCTCATGATATTGCCTTCTTCGCATACTTGTTGGCCAGATCCTGGGTTTTTTCAGATTTGAGTCACGTAGTAATGTGGTACCACACAGTAACAGTCAATAAATCCAGGTTTCGATCAATATTTTAAAGGATGACACCGGTTAGGTCTGGGTTAGGTCTGGGTTATGCCCGCATCTGGCTCATGGTTTTGCCTTCTTCGCATACTTGTTGGCCATATCCTGGGTTTTTTTCGGGTTTGAATCACGTAGTAATGTGGTACCACACAGTAACGGTCAATTAAACCTGGATACGGTCAGTATTTTAGTCGGTAACACCGGTTAGGTCTTGGTTAGGTCTGCGTTATGCCCGCATCTGGCTCATGATTTTGCCTTCTTCGCATACTTGACGGCCAGATCCTGGGTTTTCTCGGTTTGAATCACGTAGTAATGTGGTACCACACAGTAACAGTCAATAAATCCTGGTTTCGATCAATATTTTAAAGGATGACACCGGTTAGGTCTGGGTTAGGTATGGGTTATGCCCGCATCTGGCTCATGATTTTGCCTTCTTCGCATACTTGTTGGCCAGATCCTGGGATTTTTCGGATTTGAATCACGTAGTAATGTGGTACCAGACAGTAACAGTCAATAAAACCTGGTGTCGATCAATATTTTAAAGGATGACACCGGATAGATCTGGGTTAGGTCTGGGTTATGCACGCACCTGGCTCATGATTTTGCCTTTTCCGCATTCGTGTTGGCCAGATCCTGGGTTTTTTCGGGTTTGAATCACGTAGTAATGTGGTACCACACAGTAACAGTCATTTAAACCTGGTATCGATCAATATTTTAGAGGATAAAACCGGTCAGGTCTGGGTTATGCCCGCATCTGGCCCGTGATTTTGCCTTCTTCGCATACTTGTTGGCCAGATCCTGGGTTTTTTCAGATTTGAGTCACGTAGTAATGTGGAACCACACAGTACCATTCAGTTAAACCTGGTATCGATCAATATTTTAGAGGATAAAACCGGTCAGGTCTCGGTTAGATCTGGGTTATGTCCGCATCTGGCTCATGATTTTGCCTTCTTCGCATACTTGTTGGCCGGATCCTGGGTTTTTTCGGGTTTGAATCACGTAGTAATGTGGCACCTCACAGTGACAGTCAATTGATCCTGGATTCGGTCAGTATTTTAGTCGGTAACCCCGGTTAGGTCTGGGTTAGGTCTGGGTTATGCCCGCATCTGGCTCATCTGGATTTTGCCTTTTTCGCATACTTGTTGGCCAGATCCTGGGTTTTTTCGGATTTGAATCACGTAGTAATGTTGTACCAGACAGCAACAGTCAATAAAACCTGGTTTCGATCAATGTTTTAAAGGATGACACTGGTTAGGTCTGGGTTAGGTCTGGGTTATGCCCGCATCTGGCTCATGGTTTTGCCTTCTTCGCATACTTGTTGGCCATATCCTGGGTTTTTTTCGGGTTTGAATCACGTAGTAATGTGGTACCACACAGTAACAGTCAATTAAACCCGGATACGGTCAGTATTTTATTCGGTAACACCGGTTAGGTCTTGGTTAGGTCTGGGTTATGTCCGCATCTGGCTCATGATTTTGCCTTCTTCGCATACTTGTCGGCCAGATCCTGGGTTTTCTCGGTTTGAATCACGTAGTAACGTGATACCACACTGAACAGTCAATTAAACCTGGTTTCGATCCACATTTTAGAGGATAAAACCGGTTAGGTCTGGGTTATGCCCGCATCTGGCTCATGATTTTGCCTTCTTCGCATACTTGTTGGCCAGATCCTGGGTTTTTTCAGATTTGAGTCACGTAGTAATGTGGTACCACACAGTACCAGTCAATAAATCCTGGTTTCGATCAATATTTTAAAGGATGACACTGGTTAGGTCTGGGTTAGGTCTGGGTTATGCCCGCATCTGGCTCATGATTTTGCCTTCTTCGCATACTTGTTGGCCAGATCCTGGGTTTTTTCAGATTTGAGTCACGTAGTAATGTGGTACCACACAGTAGCAGTCAATAAATCCTGGTTTCGGTCAATATTTCAAAGGATGACACTGGTTAGGTCTGGGTTAGGTCTGGGTTATGCCCGCATCTGGCTCATGATTTTGCGTTTTCCGCATTCGTGTTGGCCAGATCCTGGGTTTTCTCGGGTTTGAATCACGTAGTAATGTGGTACCACACAGTAACAGTCATTTAAACCTGGTATCGATCAATATTTTTGAGGATAAAACCGGTCAGGTTTAGGTTATGCCTGCATCTGGCTCATGATTTTACCTTCTTCGCATACTTGTTGGCCAGATCCTGGGTTGTTTCAGATTTGAGTCACGTAGTAATGTGGAACCACACAGTACCATTCAATTAAACCTGGTATCGATCAATATTTTAGAGGATAAAACCGGTCAGGTCTGGGTTAGGTCTGGGTTATGCCCGCATCTGGCTCATGATTTTGCCTTCTTCGCATACTTGTTGGCCGGATCCTGGGTTTTTTCGGGTTTGAATCACGTAGTAATGTGGCACCTCACAGTGACAGTCAATTGATCCTGGATTCGGTCAGTATTTTAGTCGGTAACCCCGGTTAGGTCTGGGTTAGGTCTGGGTTATGCCCGCATCTGGCTCATGATTTTGCCTTCTTCGCATACTTGTTGGCCAGATCCTGGCTTTTTTCGTGTTTGAATCACGTAGTAATGTGGTATCACTCGGAAACAGTCACTTAAACTTGGTTTCGATCAATATTTTAGTGGATAACACCGATTAGGTCTGGGTTAGGTCTGGGTTATGCCCGCATCTGGCTCATGATTTTGCCTTTTTCGCATACTTGTTGGCCAGATCCTGGGTTAGGTCTGGGTTTGAATCACGTAGTAATGTGGAACCACACAGTACCATTCAATTAAACCTGGTATCGATCAATATTTTAGTGGATAACACCGGTTAGGTCTGGGTTAGGTCTGGGTTATGCCCGCATCTGGCTCATGATTTTGCCTTCTTCGCATACTTGTTTGCCAGATCCTGGGTTTTTTCAGATTTGAGTCACGTAGTAATGTGGTACCACACAGTAACAGTGAATAAATCCTGGTTTCGATCAATATTTTAAAGGATGAGACCGGATAGATCTGGGTTAGGTCTGGGTTATGCCCGCATCTGGCTCATGATTTTGCCTTTTCCGCATTCGTGTTGGCCAGATCCTGGGTTTTTTCGGGTTTGAATCACGTAGTAATGTGGCACCACACAGTACCATTCAATTAAACCTGGTATCGATCAATATTTTAGAGGATAAAACCGGTCAGGTCTTGGTTAGGTCTGGGTTATGCCCGCATCTGGATCATGATTTTGCCTTCTTCGCGTACTTGTTTACCACATCCTGGCTTTTTTCGTGTTTAGAATCACGTAGTAATGTGGTACCACACAGTAACAGTGAATTAAACCCGAATTCGGTCAGTATTTTAGTCGGTAACACCGGATAGGTCTGGGTTAGGTCTGGGTTATGCCCGCATCTGGCTCATGATTTTGCCTTTTCCGCATTCGTGTTGGCCAGATCCTGGGTTTTTTCGGGTTTGAATCACGTAGTAATGTGGCACCACACAGTACCATTCAATTAAACCTGGTATCGATCAATATTTTAGAGGATAAAACCGGTCAGGTCTTGGTTAGGTCTGGGTTATGCCCGCATCTGGCTCATGATTTTGCCTTCTTCGCATACTTGTTGGCCAGATCCTGGGTTTTTTCAGATTTGAGTCACGTAGTAATGTGGTACCACACAGTAACAGTCAATAGATCCTGGTTTCGATCAATATTTTAAAGGATGACACCGGTTAGGTCTGGGTTAGGTCTGGGTTATGCCCGCATCTGGCTCATGATTATGCCTTCTTCGCATACTTGTTGGCCAGATCCTGGGTTTTTTCGGATTTGAATCACGTAGTAATGTGGTACCAGACAGCAACAGTCAATAAAACCTGGTTTCGATCAATATTTTAAAGGATGACACCGGTTAGGTCTGGGTTAGGTCTGGTTTATGCCCGCATCTGGCTCATGATTTTGCCTTCTTCGCATACTTGTTGGCCAGATCCTGGGTTGTTTCAGATTTGAGTCACGTAGTAATGTGGAACCACACAGTACCATTCAATTAAACCTGGTATCGATCAATATTTTAGAGGATGACACCGGGTAGGTCTGGGTTAGGTCTGGGTTATGCCCGCATCTGGCTCATGATTTTGCCTTCTTCGCATACTTGTTGGCCAGATCCTGGGTTTTTTCGGATTTGAATCACGTAGTAATGTGGTACCAGACAGTAACAGTCAATAAAACCTGGTTTCGATGAATATTTTAAAGGATAAAACCGGTAATGCCTGGGTTAGGTCTGGGTCATGCCCGCATCTGGCTCATGATTTTGCCTTCTTCGCATACTTGTTTGCCAGATCCTGGGTTTTTTCAGATTTGAGTCACGTAGTAATGTGGTACCACACAGTAACAGTCAATAAATCCTGGTTTCGATCAATATTTTAAAGGATGACACCGGATAGATCTGGGTTAGGTCTGGGTTATGCCCGCATCTGGCTCATAATTTTGCCTTTTCCGCATTCGTGTTGGCCAGATCCTGGGTTTTTTCGGGTTTGAATCACGTAGTAATGTGGTACCACACAGTAACAGTCATTTAAACCTGGTATCGATCAATATTTTAGAGGATAAAACCGGTCAGGTCTGGGTTATGCCCGCATCTGGTTCCTGATTTTGCCTTCTTCGCATACTTGTTGGCCAGATCCTGGGTTGTTTCAGATTTGAGTCACGTAGTAATGTGGAACCACACAGTACCATTCAAT
The DNA here is from genome assembly GCF_051014445.1 of Colletes latitarsis. Classification (NCBI taxonomy): domain Eukaryota; kingdom Metazoa; phylum Arthropoda; class Insecta; order Hymenoptera; family Colletidae; genus Colletes; species Colletes latitarsis. The sequence continues at coordinate 4,579,607 of NC_135141.1, read as the reverse complement.
TAAACCTGGTATGGATCAATATTTTAGAGGATAAAACCGGTCAGGTCTGGGTTAGGTCTGGGTTATGTCCGCATCTGTCTCATGATTTTGCCTTCTTCGCATACTTGTTGGCCGGATCCTGGGTTTTTTCGGGTTTGAATCACGTAGTAATGTGGCACCTCACAGTGACAGTCAATTGATCCTGGATTCGGTCAGGATTTTAGTCGGTAACCCCGGTTAGGTCTGGGTTAGATCTGGGTTATGCCCGCATCTGGCTCATGATTTTGCCTTTTTCGCATACTTGTCGGCCAGATCCTGGGTTTTCTCGGTTTGAATCACGTAGTAACGTGATACCACACTGAACAGTCAATTAAACCTGGTTTCGATCCACATTTTAGAGGATAAAACCGGTTAGGTCTGGGTTATGCCCGCATCTGGCTCATGATTTTGCCTTCTTCGCATACTTGGTGGCCAGATCCTGGGTTTTTTCAGATTTGAGTCACGTAGTAATGTGGTACCACACAGTAACAGTCAATAAATCCTGGTTTCGATCAATATTTTAAAGGATGACACTGGTTAGGTCTGGGTTTGGTCTGGGTTATGCCCGCATCTGGCTCATGATTTTGCCTTCTTCGCATACTTGTTGGCCAGATCCTGGGTTTTTTCAGATTTGAGTCACGTAGTAATGTGGTACCACACAGTAACAGTCAATAAATCCTGGTTTCGATCAATATCTTAAAGGATGACACTGGTTAGGTCTCGGTTAGGTCTGGGTTATGCCCGCATCTGGCTCATGATTTTGCCTTCTTCGCATACTTGTTGGCCAGATCCTGGGTTTTTTCGGGTTTGAATCACGTAGTAATGTGACACCACACAGTAACAGTCAATTAAACCTGGTATCGATCAATATTTTAGAGGATAAAACCGGTCAGGTCTGGGTTAGGTCTGGGTTATGCCCGCATCTGGCTCATGATTTTGCGTTTTCCGCGTTCGTGTTGGCCAGATCCTGGGTTTTTTCGGGGTTGAATCACGTAGTAATGTGGTACCACACAGTAACAGTCATTTAAACCTGGTATCGATCAATATTTTAGAGGATAAAACCGGTCAGGTCTGGGTTATGCCCGCATCTGGCTCATGATTTTGCCTTTTTCGCATACTTGTCGGCCAGATCCTGGGTTTTCTCGGTTTGAATCACGTAGTAACGTGATACCACACTGAACAGTCAATTAAACCTGGTTTCGATCCACATTTTAGAGGATAAAACCGGTTAGGTCTGGGTTATGCCCGCATCTGGCTCATGATTTTGCCTTCTTCGCATACTTGTTGGCCAGATCCTGGGTTTTTTCAGATTTGAGTCACGTAGTAATGTGGTACCACACAGTACCAGTCAATAAATCCTGGTTTCGATCAATATTTTAAAGGATGACACTGGTTAGGTCTGGGTTAGGTCTGGGTTATGCCCGCATCTGGCTCATGATTTTGCCTTCTTCGCATACTTGTTGGCCAGATCCTGGGTTTTTTCAGATTTGAGTCACGTAGTAATGTGGTACCACACAGTAGCAGTCAATAAATCCTGGTTTCGGTCAATATTTCAAAGGATGACACTGGTTAGGTCTGGGTTAGGTCTGGGTTATGCCCGCATCTGGCTCATGATTTTGCGTTTTCCGCATTCGTGTTGGCCAGATCCTGGGTTTTCTCGGGTTTGAATCACGTAGTAATGTGGTACCACACAGTAACAGTCATTTAAACCTGGTATCGATCAATATTTTTGAGGATAAAACCGGTCAGGTTTAGGTTATGCCTGCATCTGGCTCATGATTTTACCTTCTTCGCATACTTGTTGGCCAGATCCTGGGTTGTTTCAGATTTGAGTCACGTAGTAATGTGGAACCACACAGTACCATTCAATTAAACCTGGTATCGATCAATATTTTAGAGGATAAAACCGGTCAGGTCTGGGTTAGGTCTGGGTTATGCCCGCATCTGGCTCATGATTTTGCCTTCTTCGCATACTTGTTGGCCGGATCCTGGGTTTTTTCGGGTTTGAATCACGTAGTAATGTGGCACCTCACAGTGACAGTCAATTGATCCTGGATTCGGTCAGTATTTTAGTCGGTAACCCCGGTTAGGTCTGGGTTAGGTCTGGGTTATGCCCGCATCTGGCTCATGATTTTGCCTTCTTCGCATACTTGTTGGCCAGATCCTGGCTTTTTTCGTGTTTGAATCACGTAGTAATGTGGTATCACTCGGAAACAGTCACTTAAACTTGGTTTCGATCAATATTTTAGTGGATAACACCGATTAGGTCTGGGTTAGGTCTGGGTTATGCCCGCATCTGGCTCATGATTTTGCCTTTTTCGCATACTTGTTGGCCAGATCCTGGGTTAGGTCTGGGTTTGAATCACGTAGTAATGTGGAACCACACAGTACCATTCAATTAAACCTGGTATCGATCAATATTTTAGTGGATAACACCGGTTAGGTCTGGGTTAGGTCTGGGTTATGCCCGCATCTGGCTCATGATTTTGCCTTCTTCGCATACTTGTTTGCCAGATCCTGGGTTTTTTCAGATTTGAGTCACGTAGTAATGTGGTACCACACAGTAACAGTGAATAAATCCTGGTTTCGATCAATATTTTAAAGGATGAGACCGGATAGATCTGGGTTAGGTCTGGGTTATGCCCGCATCTGGCTCATGATTTTGCCTTTTCCGCATTCGTGTTGGCCAGATCCTGGGTTTTTTCGGGTTTGAATCACGTAGTAATGTGGCACCACACAGTACCATTCAATTAAACCTGGTATCGATCAATATTTTAGAGGATAAAACCGGTCAGGTCTTGGTTAGGTCTGGGTTATGCCCGCATCTGGATCATGATTTTGCCTTCTTCGCGTACTTGTTTACCACATCCTGGCTTTTTTCGTGTTTAGAATCACGTAGTAATGTGGTACCACACAGTAACAGTGAATTAAACCCGAATTCGGTCAGTATTTTAGTCGGTAACACCCGATAGGTCTGGGTTAGGTCTGGGTTATGCCCGCATCTGGCTCATGATTTTGCCTTTTCCGGATTCGTGTTGGCCAGATCCCGGGTTTTTTCGGGTTTGAATCACGTAGTAATGTGATACCACACAGTAACAGTCAATTAAAGCTGGTATCGATCAATATTTTAGAGGATAAAACCGGTTAGGTCAGGGTTAGGTCTGGGTTATGCCCGCATCTGGCTCATGACTTTGCCTTCTTCGCATACCTGTAGGCCAGATCCTGGGTTAGGTCTGGGTTTGAATCACGTAGTAATGTGGAACCACACAGTACCATTCAATTAAACCTGGTATCGATCAATATTTTAGAGGATAAAACCGGTCAGGTTTGGGTTATGCCCGCATCTGGCTCATGATTTTGCCTTCTTCGCATACTTGTTGGCCAGATCCTGGGTTTTTTCAGATTTGAGTCACGTAGTAATGTGGTACCACACAGTAACAGTCAATAGATCCTGGTTTCGATCAATATTTTAAAGGATGACACCGGTTAGGTCTGGGTTAGGTCTGGGTTATGCCCGCATCTGGCTCATGATTATGCCTTCTTCGCATACTTGTTGGCCAGATCCTGGGTTTTTTCGGATTTGAATCACGTAGTAATGTGGTACCAGACAGCAACAGTCAATAAAACCTGGTTTCGATCAATATTTTAAAGGATGACACCGGTTAGGTCTGGGTTAGGTCTGGTTTATGCCCGCATCTGGCTCATGATTATGCCTTCTTCGCATACTTGTTGGCCAGATCCTGGGTTTTTTCGGATTTGAATCACGTAGTAATGTGGTACCAGACAGTAACAGTCAATAAAACCTGGTTTCGATGAATATTTTAAAGGATAAAACCGGTAATGCCTGGGTTAGGTCTGGGTCATGCCCGCATCTGGCTCATGATTTTGCCTTCTTCGCATACTTGTTTGCCAGATCCTGGGTTTTTTCAGATTTGAGTCACGTAGTAATGTGGTACCACACAGTAACAGTCAATAAATCCTGGTTTCGATCAATATTTTAAAGGATGACACCGGATAGATCTGGGTTAGGTCTGGGTTATGCCCGCATCTGGCTCATGATTTTGCCTTTTCCGCATTCGTGTTGGCCAGATCCTGGGTTTTTTCGGGTTTGAATCACGTAGTAATGTGGTACCACACAGTAACAGTCATTTAAACCTGGTATCGATCAATATTTTAGAGGATAAAACCGGTCAGGTCTGGGTTATGCCCGCATCTGGTTCCTGATTTTGCCTTCTTCGCATACTTGTTGGCCAGATCCTGGGTTGTTTCAGATTTGAGTCACGTAGTAATGTGGAACCACACAGTACCATTCAATTAAACCTGGTATGGATCAATATTTTAGAGGATAAAACCGGTCAGGTCTGCGTTAGGTCTGGGTTATGTCCGCATCTGTCTCATGATTTTGCCTTCTTCGCATACTTGTTGGCCGGATCCTGGGTTTTTTCGGGTTTGAATCACGTAGTAATGTGGCACCTCACAGTGACAGTCAATTGATCCTGGATTCGGTCAGGATTTTAGTCGGTAACCCCGGTTAGGTCTGGGTTAGATCTGGGTTATGCCCGCATCTGGCTCATGATTTTGCCTTTTTCGCATACTTGTCGGCCAGATCCTGGGTTTTCTCGGTTTGAATCACGTAGTAACGTGATACCACACTGAACAGTCAATTAAACCTGGTTTCGATCCACATTTTAGAGGATAAAACCGGTTAGGTCTGGGTTATGCCCGCATCTGGCTCATGATTTTGCCTTCTTCGCATACTTGGTGGCCAGATCCTGGGTTTTTTCAGATTTGAGTCACGTAGTAATGTGGTACCACACAGTAACAGTCAATAAATCCTGGTTTCGATCAATATTTTAAAGGATGACACTGGTTAGGTCTGGGTTAGGTCTGGGTTATGCCCGCATCTGGCTCATGATTTTGCCTTCTTCGCATACTTGTTGGCCAGATCCTGGGTTTTTTCAGATTTGAGTCACGTAGTAATGTGGTACCACACAGTAACAGTCAATAAATCCTGGTTTCGATCAATATTTTAAAGGATGACACTGGTTAGGTCTCGGTTAGGTCTGGGTTATGCCCGCATCTGGCTCATGATTTTGCCTTCTTCGCATACTTGTTGGCCAGATCCTGGGTTTTTTCGGGTTTGAATCACGTAGTAATGTGACACCACACAGTAACAGTCAATTAAACCTGGTATCGATCAATATTTTAGAGGATAAAACCGGTCAGGTCTGGGTTAGGTCTGGGTTATGCCCGCATCTGGCTCATGATTTTGCGTTTTCCGCATTCGTGTTGGCCAGATCCTGGGTTTTTTCGGGGTTGAATCACGTAGTAATGTGGTACCACACAGTAACAGTCATTTAAACCTGGTATCGATCAATATTTTAGAGGATAAAACCGGTCAGGTCTGGGTTATGCCCGCATCTGGCTCATGATTTTGCCTTCTTCGCATACTTGTTGGCCAGATCCTGGGTTTTTTCAGATTTGAGTCACGTAGTAATGTGGAACCACACAGTACCATTCAATTAAACCTGGTATCGATCAATATTTTAGAGGATAAAACCGGTCAGGTCTGGGTTAGGCCTGGGTTATGCCCGCATCTGGCTCATGATTTTGCCTTCTTCGCATACTTGTTGGCCAGATCCTGGGTTTTTTCGGATTTGAATCACGTAGTAATGTGGTACCAGACAGCAACAGTCAATAAAACCTGGTTTCGATCAATATTTTAAAGGATAAAACCAGTAATGCCTGGGTTAGGTCTGGGTCATGCCCGCATCTGGCTCATGATTTTGCCTTCTTCGCATACTTGTTGGCCAGATCCTGGCTTTTTTCGTGTTTGAATCACGTAGTAACGTGGTACCACACAGTAACAGTGAATTAAACCCGAATTCGGTCAGTATTTTAGTCGGTAACACCGGTTAGGTCTGGGTTAGGTCTGGGTTATGCCCGCTTCTGGCTAATGATTTTGCCTTTTCCGCATCCTCCTTGCCCAGATCCTTGGTTTTTTAGGGTTTGAATCACGTAGTAATGTGGTACCACTCAGAAACAGCCACTTAAACTTTGTTTCGATCAATATTTTAGTCGGTAACACCGGTTAGGTCTGGGTTAGGTATGAGTTATGCCCGCATCTGGCTCATGATTTTGCCATTTCCGCATTCTTGTTGACCTGATCCTTGGTTTTTTAGGGTTTGAATCACGTAGTAATGTGGTACCACTCAGAAACAGTCACTTAAACTTGGTTTCGATCAATATTTTAGTGGATAACACCGATTAGGTCTGGGTTGGGTCTGGGTTATGCCCGCAACTGGCTCAAGATTTTGCCTATTTCGCATACTTGTTGGCCAGATCCTGGGTTAGGTCTGGCTTTGAATCACGTAGTAATGTGGAACCACACAGTACCATTCAATTAAACCTGGTATCGATCAATATTTTAGTGGATAACACCGGTTAGGTCTGGGTTAGGTCTGGGTTATGCCCGCATCTGGATCATGATTTTGCCTTTTCCGCATTCGTGTTGGCCAGATCCTGGGTTTTTTCGGGTTTGAATCACGTAGTAATGTGGTACCACACAGTAACAGTCATTTAAACCTGGTATCGATCATTATTTTAGAGGATAAAACAGGTCAGGTCTGGGTTATGCCCGCATCTGGCTCGTGATTTTGCCATCTTCGCATACTTGTTGGCCAGATCCTGGGTTTTTTCGGGTTTGAATCACGTAGTAATGTGGTACCACACAGTAACAGTCATTTAAACCTGGTATCGATCAATATTTTAGAGGATAAAACCGGTCAGGTCTGGGTTATGCCCGCATCTGGTTCCTGATTTTGCCTTCTTCGCATACTTGTTGGCCAGATCCCGGGTTTTTTCGGGTTTGAATCACGCAGTAATGTGACACCACACAGAAACAGTCAATTAAACCTGGTATCGATCAATATTTTAGAGGATAAAACCGGTCAGGTCTGGGTTAGGTCTGGGTTATGTCCGCATCTGTCTCATGATTTTGCCTTCTTCGCATACTTGATGGCCGGATCCTGGGTTTTTTCGGGTTTGAATCACGTAGTAATGTGGCACCTCACAGTGACAGTCAATTGATCCTGGATTCGGTCAGGATTTTAGTCGGTAACCCCGGTTAGGTCTGGGTTAGGTCTGGGTTATGCCCGCATCTGGCTCATGATTTTGCCTTTTTCGCATACTTGTTGGCCAGATCCTGGCTTTTCTCGTGTTTAGAATCACGTAGTAATGTGGTACCACACAGTAACAGTCATTTAAACCTGGTATCGATCAATATTTTAGAGGACATAACCGGTCAGGTCTGGGTTATGCCCGCATCTGGCTCGTGATTTTGCCTTCTTCGCATACTTGTTGGCCGGATCCTGGGTTTTTTCGGGTTTGAATCACGTAGTAATGTGGCACCTCACAGTGACAGTCAATTAAACCTGGTATCGATCAATATTTTAGAGGATAAAACCGGTCAGGTCTGGGTTAGGTCTGGGTTATGTCCGCATCTGTCTCATGATTTCGCCTTCTTCGCATACTTGTTGGCCGGATCCTGGGTTTTTTCGGGTTTGAATCACGTAGTAATGTGGCACCTCACAGTGACAGTCAATTGATCCTGGATTCGGTCAGGATTTTAGTCGGTAACCCCGGTTAGGTCTGGGTTAGATCTGGGTTATGCCCGCATCTGGCTCATGATTTTGCCTTTTTCGCATACTTGTTGGCCAGATCCTGGCTTTTTTCGTGTTTAGAATCACGTAGTAATGTGACACCACACAGTAACAGTCAATAAACCCTGGTTTCGATCAATATTTTAAAGGATGACACCGGATAGATCTGGGTTAGGTCTGGGTTATGCCCGCATCTGGCTCATGATTTTGCCTTTTCCGGATTCGTGTTGGCCAGATCCTGGGTTTTTTCGGGTTTGAATCACGTAGTAATGTGATACCACACAGTTACAGTCAATTAAACCTGGTATCAATCAATATTTTAGAGGATAAAACCGGTTAGGTCTGGGTTAGGTCTGTGTTATGCCCGCATCTGGCTCATGACTTTGCCTTCTTCGCATACCTGTTGGCCAGATCCTGGGTTAGGTCTGGGTTCGAATCACGTAGTAATGTGGAACCACACAGTACCACTCAAATAAACCTGGTATCGATCAATATTTTAGAGGATAAAACCGGTTAGGTCTGGATTATGCCCGCATCTGGCTCATGATTTTGCCTTCTTCGCATACTTCTTGGCCTGATCCTGGGTTTTTTCAGATTTGAGTCACGTAGTAATGTGGTACCACACAGTAACAGTCAATAAATCCTGGTTTCGATCAATATTTTAAAGGATGACACCTGTTAGGTCTGGGTTAGGTCTGGGTTATGCCCGCATCTGGCTCATGATTTTGCCTTCTTCGCATACTTGTTGGCCAGATCCTGGGTTTTTTCGGATTTGAATCACGTAGTAATGTGGTACCAGACAGCAACAGTCAATAAAACCTGGTTTCGATCAATATTTTAAAGGATAAAACCGGTAATGCCTGGGTTAGGTCTGGGTCATGCCCGCATCTGGCTCATGATTTTGCCTTCTTCGCATACTTGTTGGCCAGATCCTGGGTTTTTTCAGATTTGAGTCACGTAGTAATGTGGTACCACACAGTGACAGTCAATAAATCCTGGTTTCGAGCAATATTTTAAAGGATGACACCGGTTAGGTCTGGGTTAGGTCTGGGTTATGCCCGCATCTGGCTCATGATTTTGCATTCTTCGCATACTTGTTAGCCAGATCCTGGGTTTTTTCGGATTTGAATCACGTAGTAATGTGGTACCAGACAGCAACAGTCAATAAAACCTGGTTTCGATCAATATTTTAAAGGATGACACCGGTTAGGTCTGGGTTAGGTCTGGGTTATGCCCGCATCTGGCTCATGATTTTGCCTTCTTCGCATACTTGTTGGCCATATCCTGGGTTTTTTTCGGGTTTGAATCACGTAGTAATGTGGTACCACACAGTAACAGTACAATTAAACCTGGATACGGTCAGTATTTCAGTCGGTAACACCGGTTAGGTCTTGGTTAGGTCTGGGTTATGCCCGCATCTGGCTCATGATTTTGCCTTCTTCGCATACTTGTCGGCCAGATCCTGGGTTTTCTCGGTTTGAATCACGTAGTAATGTGATACCACACTGAACAGTCAATTAAACCTGGTTTCGATCCACATTTTAGAGGATAGAACCGGTTAGGTCTGGGTTATGCCCGCATCTGGCTCATGATTTTGCCTTCTTCGCATACTTGTTGGCCAGATCCTGGGTTTTTTCAGATTTGAGTCACGTAGTAATGTGGTACCACACAGTAACAGTCAATAAATCCTGGTTTCGATCAATATTTTAAAGGATGTCACCGGTTAGGCCTGGGTTAGGCCTGGGTTATGCCCGCATCTGGCTCATGATTTTGCCTTCTTCGCATACTAGCTTGGCCAGATCCTGGGTTTTTTGGGATTTGAATCACGTAGTAATGTGGTACCAGACAGCAACAGTCAATAAAACCTGGTTTCGATCAATATTTTAAAGGATAAAACCGGTAATGCCTGGGTTAGGTCTGGGTCATGCCCGCATCTGGCTCATGATTTTGCCTTCTTCGCATACTTGTTGGCCAGATCCTGGGTTTTTTCAGATTTGAGTCACGTAGTAATGTGGTACCACACAGTAACAGTCAATAAATCCTGTTTCGATCAATATTTTAAAGGATGACACTGGTTAGGTCTGGGTTAGGTCTGGGTTATGCCCGCATCTGGCTCATGATTTTGCCTTCTTCGCATACTTGTGTGCCAGATCCTGGGTTAGGTCTGGGTTTGAATCACGTGGTAATGTGGAACCACAGAGTACCATTCAATTAAACCTGGTATCGATCAATATTTTAGTGGATAACACCGGTTAGGTCAGGGTTGGGTCTGGGTTATGCCCGCATCTGGCTCATGATTTTGCCTTTTCCGGATTCGTGTTGGCCAGATCCTGGGTTTTTTCGGGTTTGAATCACGTAGTAATGTGATACCACACAGTAACAGTCAATTAAACCTGGTATCGATCAGTATTTTAAAGGATAAAACCGGTAATGCCTGGGTTAGGTCTGGGTCATGCCCGCATCTGGCTCATGATTTTGCCTTCTTCGCATACCTGTTGGCCAGATCCTGGGTTAGGTCTGGGTTTGAATCACGTAGTAATGTGGAACCACACAGTACCATTCAATTAAACCTGGTACCGATCAATATTTTAGAGGATAAAACCGGTCAGGTCTGTGTTAGGTCTGGGTTATGTCCGCATCTGTCTCATGATTTTGCCTTCTTCGCATACTTGTTGGCCGGATCCTGGGTTTTTTCGGGTTTGAATCACGTAGTAATGTGGCACCTCACAGTGACAGTCAATTGATCCTGGATTCGGTCAGGATTTTAGTCGGTAACCCCGGTTAGGTCTGGGTTAGGTCTGGGTTATGCCCGCATCTGGCTCATGATTTTGCCTTTTTCGCATACTTGTTGGCCAGATCCTGGCTTTTTTCGTGTTTAGAATCACGTAGTAATGTGACACCACACAGTAACAGTCAATAAATCCTGGTCTCGATCAATATTTTAAAGGATGACACCGGATTGATCTGGGTTAGGTCTGGGTTATGCCCGCATCTGACTCATGATTTTGCCTTTTCCGGATTCGTGTTGGCCAGATCCTGGGTTTTTTCGGGTTTGAATCACGTAGTAATGTGATACCACACAGTTACAGTCAATTAAACCTGGTATCAATCAATATTTTAGAGGATAAAACCGGTTAGGTCTGGGTTAGGTCTGTGTTATGCCCGCATCTGGCTCATGACTTTGCCTTCTTCGCATACCTGTTGGCCAGATCCTGGGTTAGGTCTGGGTTCGAATCACGTAGTAATGTGGAACCACACAGTACCACTCAAATAAACCTGGTATCGATCAATATTTTAGAGGATAAAACCGGTTAGGTCTGGATTATGCCCGCATCTGGCTCATGATTTTGCCTTCTTCGCATACTTGTTGGCCTGATCCTGGGTTTTTTCAGATTTGAGTCACGTAGTAATGTGGTACCACACAGTAACAGTCAATAAATCCTGGTTTCGATCAATATTTTAAAGGATGACACCTGTTAGGTCTGGGTTAGGTCTGGGTTATGCCCGCATCTGGCTCATGATTTTGCCTTCTTCGCATACTTGTTGGCCAGATCCTGGGTTTTTTCGGATTTGAATCACGTAGTAATGTGGTACCAGACAGCAACAGTCAATAAAACCAGGTTTCGATCAATATTTTAAAGGATAAAACCGGTAATGCCTGGGTTAGGTCTGGGTTATGCCCGCATCTGGATCATGATTTTGCCTTCTTCGCGTACTTGTTTACAACATCCTGGGTTTTTTCGGGTCTGAATCACGTAGTAATCTGGTACCACCCAGTAACAGTGAATTAAAACCGAATTCGGTCAGTATTTTAGTCGGTAACACCGGATAGGTCTGTGTTAGGTCTGGGTTATGCCCGCATCTGGCTCATGATTTTGCCTCTTCCGGATTCGTGTTGACCAGATCCTGGGTTTTTTCGGGTTTGAATCACGTAGTAATGTGATACCACACTGAACAGTCAATTAAACCTGGTTTCGATCCACATTTTAGAGGATAGAACCGGTTAGGTCTGGGTTATGCCCGCATCTGGCTCATGATTTTGCCTTCTTCGCATACTTGTTGGCCAGATCCTGGGTTTTTTCGGATTTGAATCACGTAGTAATGTGGTACCAGACAGCAACAGTCAATAAAACCTGGTTTCGATCAATATTTTAAAGGATAAAACCGGTAATGCCTGGGTTAGGTCTGGGTCATGCCCGCATCTGGCTCATGATTTTGCCTTCTTCGCATACTTGTTGGCCAGATCCTGGGTTTTTTCAGATTTGAGTCACGTAGTAATGTGGTACCACACAGTGACAGTCAATAAATCCTGGTTTCGAGCAATATTTTAAAGGATGACACCGGTTAGGTCTGGGTTAGGTCTGGGTTATGCCCGCATCTGGCTCATGATTTTGCATTCTTCGCATACTTGTTAGCCAGATCCTGGGTTTTTTCGGATTTGAATCACGTAGTAATGTGGTACCAGACAGCAACAGTCAATAAAACCTGGTTTCGATCAATATTTTAAAGGATGACACCGGTTAGGTCTGGGTTAGGTCTGGGTTATGCCCGCATCTGGCTCATGATTTTGCCTTCTTCGCATACTTGTTGGCCATATCCTGGGTTTTTTTCGGGTTTGAATCACGTAGTAATGTGGTACCACACAGTAACAGTACAATTAAACCTGGATACGGTCAGTATTTCAGTCGGTAACACCGGTTAGGTCTTGGTTAGGTCTGGGTTATGCCCGCATCTGGCTCATGATTTTGCCTTCTTCGCATACTTGTTGGCCAGATCCTGGGTTTTTTCAGATTTGAGTCACGTAGTAATGTGGTACCACACAGTAACAGTCAATAAATCCTGGTTTCGATCAATATTTTAAAGGATGTCACCGGTTAGGCCTGGGTTAGGCCTGGGTTATGCCCGCATCTGGCTCATGATTTTGCCTTCTTCGCATACTAGCTTGGCCAGATCCTGGGTTTTTTGGGATTTGAATCACGTAGTAATGTGGTACCAGACAGCAACAGTCAATAAAACCTGGTTTCGATCAATATTTTAAAGGATAAAACCGGTAATGCCTGGGTTAGGTCTGGGTCATGCCCGCATCTGGCTCATGATTTTGCCTTCTTCGCATACTTGTTGGCCAGATCCTGGGTTTTTTCAGATTTGAGTCACGTAGTAATGTGGTACCACACAGTAACAGTCAATAAATCCTGTTTCGATCAATATTTTAAAGGATGACACTGGTTAGGTCTGGGTTAGGTCTGGGTTATGCCCGCATCTGGCTCATGATTTTGCCTTCTTCGCATACTTGTGTGCCAGATCCTGGGTTAGGTCTGGGTTTGAATCACGTGGTAATGTGGAACCACAGAGTACCATTCAATTAAACCTGGTATCGATCAATATTTTAGTGGATAACACCGGTTAGGTCAGGGTTGGGTCTGGGTTATGCCCGCATCTGGCTCATGATTTTGCCTTTTCCGGATTCGTGTTGGCCAGATCCTGGGTTTTTTCGGGTTTGAATCACGTAGTAATGTGATACCACACAGTAACAGTCAATTAAACCTGGTATCGATCAGTATTTTAAAGGATAAAACCGGTAATGCCTGGGTTAGGTCTGGGTCATGCCCGCATCTGGCTCATGATTTTGCCTTCTTCGCATACCTGTTGGCCAGATCCTGGGTTAGGTCTGGGTTTGAATCACGTAGTAATGTGGAACCACACAGTACCATTCAATTAAACCTGGTATCGATCAATATTTTAGAGGATAAAACCGGTCAGGTCTGTGTTAGGTCTGGGTTATGTCCGCATCTGTCTCATGATTTTGCCGTCTTCGCATACTTGTTGGCCGGATCCTGGGTTTTTTCGGGTTTGAATCACGTAGTAATGTGGCACCTCACAGTGACAGTCAATTGATCCTGGATTCGGTCAGGATTTTAGTCGGTAACCCCGGTTAGGTCTGGGTTAGGTCTGGGTTATGCCCGCATCTGGCTCATGATTTTGCCTTTTTCGCATACTTGTTGGCCAGATCCTGGCTTTTTTCGTGTTTAGAATCACGTAGTAATGTGACACCACACAGTAACAGTCAATAAATCCTGGTCTCGATCAATATTTTAAAGGATGACACCGGATTGATCTGGGTTAGGTCTGGGTTATGCCCGCATCTGACTCATGATTTTGCCTTTTCCGGATTCGTGTTGGCCAGATCCTGGGTTTTTTCGGGTTTGAATCACGTAGTAATGTGATACCACACAGTTACAGTCAATTAAACCTGGTATCAATCAATATTTTAGAGGATAAAACCGGTTAGGTCTGGGTTAGGTCTGTGTTATGCCCGCATCTGGCTCATGACTTTGCCTTCTTCGCATACCTGTTGGCCAGATCCTGGGTTAGGTCTGGGTTCGAATCACGTAGTAATGTGGAACCACACAGTACCACTCAAATAAACCTGGTATCGATCAATATTTTAGAGGATAAAACCGGTTAGGTCTGGATTATGCCCGCATCTGGCTCATGATTTTGCCTTCTTCGCATACTTGTTGGCCTGATCCTGGGTTTTTTCAGATTTGAGTCACGTAGTAATGTGGTACCACACAGTAACAGTCAATAAATCCTGGTTTCGATCAATATTTTAAAGGATGACACCTGTTAGGTCTGGGTTAGGTCTGGGTTATGCCCGCATCTGGCTCATGATTTTGCCTTCTTCGCATACTTGTTGGCCAGATCCTGGGTTTTTTCGGATTTGAATCACGTAGTAATGTGGTACCAGACAGCAACAGTCAATAAAACCAGGTTTCGATCAATATTTTAAAGGATAAAACCGGTAATGCCTGGGTTAGGTCTGGGTTATGCCCGCATCTGGATCATGATTTTGCCTTCTTCGCGTACTTGTTTACAACATCCTGGGTTTTTTCGGGTCTGAATCACGTAGTAATCTGGTACCACCCAGTAACAGTGAATTAAAACCGAATTCGGTCAGTATTTTAGTCGGTAACACCGGATAGGTCTGTGTTAGGTCTGGGTTATGCCCGCATCTGGCTCATGATTTTGCCTCTTCCGGATTCGTGTTGACCAGATCCTGGGTTTTTTCGGGTTTGAATCACGTAGTAATGTGATACCACACAGTAACAGTCAATTAAACCTGGTATCGATCAATATTTTAGAGGATAAAACCGGTTAGGTCAGGGTTAGGTCTGGGTTATGCCCGCATCTGGCTCATGACTTTGCCTTCTTCGCATACCTGTTGGCCAGATCCTGGGTTAGGTCTGGGTTTGAATCACGTAGTAATGTGGAACCACACAGTACCATTCAATTAAACCTGGTATCGATCAATATTTTAGTGGATAACACCGGTTAGGTCTGGGTTAGGTCTGGGTTATGCCCGCATCTGGCTCATGATTTTGCCTTTTCCGCATTCTTGTTGCCCTGATCCTTGGTTTTTTAGGGTTTGAATCACGTAGTAATGTGGTACCACTCAGAAACAGTCACTTAAACTTGGTTTCGATCAATATTTTAGTCGGTAACACCGGTTAGGTCTGGGTTAGGTCTGGGTTATGCCCGCATCTGGCTCATGATTTTGCCTTTTCCGCATTCTTGTTGCCCTGATCCTTGGTTTTTTAGGGTTTGAATCACGTAGTAATGTGGTACCACTCAGAAACAGTCACTTAAACTTGGTTTCGATCAATATTTTAGTGGATAACACCGATTAGGTCTGGGTTAGGTCTGGGTTATGCCCGCATCTGGCTCAAGATTTTGGCTTTTTCGCATACTTGTTGGCCAGATCCTGGGTTAGGTCTGGGTTTGAATCACGTAGTAATGTGGAACCACACAGTACCATTCAATTAAACCTGGTATCGATCAATATTTTAGTGGATAACACCGGTTAGGTCTGGGTTAGGTCTGGGTTATGCCCGCATCTGGATCATGATTATGCCTTCTTCGCGTACTTGTTTACCACATCCTGGGTTTTTTCGGGTCTGAATCACGTAGTAATGTGGTACCACCCAGTAACAGTGAATTAAAACCGAATTCGGTCAGTATTTTAGTCGGTAACACCGGATAGGTCTGTGTTAGGTCTGGGTTATGCCCGCATCTGGCTCATGATTTTGCCTCTTCCGGATTCGTGTTGGCCAGATCCTGGGTTTTTTCGGGTTTGAATCACGTAGTAATGTGATACCACACAGTAACAGTCAATTAAACCTGGCATCGATCAATATTTTACAGGATAAAACCGGTCAGGTCTGGGTTATGCCCGCATCTGGCTCATGATTTTGCCTTCTTCGCATACTTGTTGGCCAGATCCTGGGTTTTTTCGGATTTGAATCACGTAGTAATGTGGTACCAGACAGCAACAGTCAATAAAACCTGGTTTCGATCAATATTTTAAAGGATAAAACCGGTAATGCCTGGGTTAGGTCTGGGTCATGCCCGCATCTGGCTCATGATTTTGCC
Source organism: Colletes latitarsis (assembly GCF_051014445.1). Lineage (NCBI taxonomy): Eukaryota > Metazoa > Arthropoda > Insecta > Hymenoptera > Colletidae > Colletes > Colletes latitarsis. Next base: position 4,563,498 of record NC_135141.1, on the reverse strand, counting down.
TTCTTCGCATACTTGTTGGCCAGATCCTGGGTTTTTTCAGATTTGAGTCACGTAGTAATGTGGTACCACACAGTAACAGTCAATAAATCCTGGTTTCGAGCAATATTTTAAAGGATGACACCGGTTAGGTCTGGGTTAGGTCTGGGTTATGCCCGCATCTGGCTCATGATTTTGCATTCTTCGCATACTTGTTGGCCAGATCCTGGGTTTTTTCGGATTTGAATCAGGTAGTAATGTGGTACCAGACAGCAACAGTCAATAAAACCTGGTTTCGATCAATATTTTAAAGGATGACACCGGTTAGGTCTGGGTTAGGTCTGGGTTATGCCCGCATCTGGCTCATGATTTTGCCTTCTTCGCATACTTGTTGGCCATATCCTGGGTTTTTTTCGGGTTTGAATCACGTAGTAATGTGGTACCACACAGTAACAGTCAATTAAACCTGGATACGGTCAGTATTTTAGTCGGTAACACCGGTTAGGTCTTGGTTAGGTCTGGGTTATGCCCGCATCTGGCTCATGATTTTGCCTTCTTCGCATACTTGTCGGCCAGATCCTGGGTTTTCTCGGTTTGAATCACGTAGTAATGTGATACCACACTGAACAGTCAATTAAACCTGGTTTCGATCCACATTTTAGAGGATAGAACCGGTTAGGTCTGGGTTATGCCCGCATCTGGCTCATGATTTTGCCTTCTTCGCATACTTGTTGGCCAGATCCTGGGTTTTTTCAGATTTGAGTCACGTAGTAATGTGGTACCACACAGTAACAGTCAATAAATCCTGGTTTCGATCAATATTTTAAAGGATGACACCGGTTAGGCCTGGGTTAGGCCTGGGTTATGCCCGCATCTGGCTCATGATTTTGCCTTCTTCGCATACTAGGTTGGCCAGATCCTGGGTTTTTTGGGATTTGAATCACGTAGTAATGTGGTACCAGACAGCAACAGTCAATAAAACCTGGTTTCGATCAATATTTTAAAGGATAAAACCGGTAATGCCTGGGTTAGGTCTGGGTCATGCCCGCATCTGGCTCATGATTTTGCCTTCTTCGCATACTTGTTGGCCAGATCCTGGGTTTTTTCAGATTTGAGTCACGTAGTAATGTGGTACCACACAGTAACAGTCAATAAATCCTGTTTCGATCAATATTTTAAAGGATGACACTGGTTAGGTCTGGGTTAGGTCTGGGTTATGCCCGCATCTGGCTCATGATTTTGCCTTCTTGGCAACCTTCTTGCCCAGATCCTTGGTCTTTTAGGGTTTGAATCACGTAGTAATGTGGTACCACTCAGAAACAGTCACTTAAACTTGGTTTCGATCAATATTTTAGTGGATAACACCGATTAGGTCTGGGTTAGGTCTGGGTTATGCCCGCATCTGGCTCAAGATTTTGCCTTTTTCGCATACTTGTTGGCCAGATCCTGGGTTAGGTCTGGTTTGAATCACGTAGTAATGTGGAACCACACAGCACCATTCAATTAAACCTGGTATCGATCAATAATTTAGTGGATAACACCGGTTAGGTCTGGGTTAGGTCTGGGTTATGCCCGCATCTGGATCATGATTTTGCCTTCTTCGCGTACTTGTTTACCACATCCTGGGTTTTTTCGGGTCTGAATCACGTAGTAATGTGGTACCACCCAGTAACAGTGAATTAAAACCGAATTCGGTCAGTATTTTAGTCGGTAACACCGGATAGGTCTGTGTTAGGTCTGGGTTATGCCCGCATCTGGCTCATGATTTTGCCTCTTCCGGATTCGTGTTGACCAGATCCTGGGTTTTTTCGGGCTTGAATCACGTAGTAATGTGATACCACACAGTAACAGTCAATTAAACCTGGTATCGATCAATATTTTACAGGATAAAACCGGTCAGGTCTGGGTTATGCCCGCATCTGGCTCAAGATTTTGCCCTCTTCGCATACTTGTTGGCCAGATCCTGGGTTTTTTCAGATTTGAGTCACGTAGTAATGTGGTACCACACAGTAACAGTCAATAAATCCTGGTTTCGATCAATATTTTAAAGGATGACACCGGTTAGGTCTGGGTTAGGTCTGGGTTATGCCCGCACCTGGCTCATGATTTTGCCTTCTTCGCATACCTGTTGGCCAGATCCTGGGTTTTTTCGGGTTTGAATCACGTAGTAATGTGGTACCACACAGTAACAGTCAATTAAACCTGGATACGGTCAGTATTTTAGTCGGTAACACCGGTTAGGTCTTGGTTAGGTCTGGGTTATGCCCGCATCTGGCTCATGCTTTTGCCTTCTTCGCATACTTGTCGGCCAGATCCTGGGTTTTCTCGGTTTGAATCACGTAGTAATGTGATACCACACTGAACAGTCAATTAAACCTGGTTTCGATCCACAGTTTAGAGGAGAGAACCGGTTAGGTCTGGGTTATGCCCGCATCTGGCTCATGATTTTGCCTTCTTCGCATACTTGTTGGCCAGATCCTGGGTTTTCTCAGATTTGAGTCACGTAGTAATGTGGTACCACACAGTAACAGTAAATAAATCCTGTTTCGATCAATATTTTAAAGGATGACACTGGTTAGGTCTGGGTTAGGTCTGGGTTATGCCCGCATCTGGCTCATGATTTTGCCTTTTTCGCATACTTGTTGGCCAGATCCTGGGTTAGGTCTGGGTTTGAATCACGTGGTAATGTGCAACCACACAGTACCTTTCAATTAAACCTGGTATCGATCAATATTTTAGTGGATAACACCGGTTAGGTCTGGGTTAGGTCTGGCTTATGCCTGCATCTGGCTCATGATTTTGCCTTCTTCGCATACTTGTTGGCCAGATCCTGGGTTAGGTCTGGGTTTGAATCACGTGGTAATGTGGAACCACACAGTACCATTCAATTAAACCTGGTATCGATCAATATTTTAGTGGATAACACCGGTTAGGTCTGGGTTAGGTCTGGGTTATGCCCGCATCTGGATCATGATTTTGCCTTCTTCGCGTACTTGTTTACCGCATCCTGGGTTTTTTCGGGTCTGAATCACGTAGTAATGTGGTACCACCCAGTAACAGTGAATTAAACCCGAATTCGGTCAGTATTTTAGTCGGTAACACCGGTTAGGTCTGGGTTATGTCTGGGTTATGCCCGCATCTGGCTAATGATTTTGCCTTTTCCGCAACCTTCTTGCCCAGATCCTGGGTTTTTTCGGGCTTGAATCACGTAGTAATGTGATACCACACAGTAACAGTCAATTAAACCTGGTATCGATCAATATTTTACAGGATAAAACCGGTCAGGTCTGGGTTATGCCCGCATCTGGCTCAAGATTTTGCCTTCTTCGCATACTTGTTGGCCAGATCCTGGGTTTTTTCAGATTTGAGTCACGTAGTAATGTGGTACCGCACAGTAACAGTCAATAAATCCTGGTTTCGATCAATATTTTAAAGGATGACACCGGTTAGGTCTGGGTTAGGTCTGGGTTATGCCCGCACCTGGCTCATGATTTTGCCTTCTTCGCATACCTGTTGGCCAGATCCTGGGTTTTTTCGGGTTTGAATCACGTAGTAATGTGGTACCACACAGTAACAGTCAATTAAACCTGGATACGGTCAGTATTTTAGTCGGTAACACCGGTTAGGTCTTGGTTAGGTCTGGGTTATGCCCGCATCTGGCTCATGCTTTTGCCTTCTTCGCATACTTGTCGGCCAGATCCTGGGTTTTCTCGATTTGAATCACGTAGTAATGTGATACCACACTGAACAGTCAATTAAACCTGGTTTCGATCCACATTTTAGAGGAGAGAACCGGTTAGGTCTGGGTTATGCCCGCATCTGGCTCATGATTTTGCCTTCTTCGCATACTTGTTGGCCAGATCCTGGATTTTTTCAGATTTGAGTCACGTAGTAATGTGGTACCACACAGTAACAGTAAATAAATCCTGTTTCGATCAATATTTTAAAGGATGACACTGGTTAGGTCTGGGTTAGGTCTGGGTTATGCCCGCATCTGGCTCATGATTTTGCCTTCTTCGCATACTTGTTGGCCAGATCCTGGGTTAGGTCTGGGTTTGAATCACGTGGTAATGTGGAACCACACAGTACCATTCAATTAAACCTGGTATCGATCAATATTTTAGTGGATAACACCGGTTAGGTCTGGGTTAGGTCTGGGTTATGCCCGCATCTGGATCATGATTTTGCCTTCTTCGCATACTTGTCGGCCAGATCCTGGGTTTTCTCGGTTTGAATCACGTAGTAATGTGATACCACACAGTAACAGTCAATAAATCCTGGTTTCGATCAATATTTTAAAGGATGACACCGGTTAGGCCTGGGTTAGGCCTGGGTTATGCCCGCATCTGGCTCATGATTTTGCCTTCTTCGCATACTAGGTTGGCCAGATCCTGGGTTTTTTGGGATTTGAATCACGTAGTAATGTGGTACCAGACAGCAACAGTCAATAAAACCTGGTTTCGATCAATATTTTAAAGGATAAAACCGGTAATGCCTGGGTTAGGTCTGGGTCATGCCCGCATCTGGCTCATGATTTTGCCTTCTTCGCATACTTGTTGGCCAGATCCTGGGTTTTTTCAGATTTGAGTCACGTAGTAATGTGGTACCACACAGTAACAGTCAATAAATCCTGTTTCGATCAATATTTTAAAGGATGACACTGGTTAGGTCTGGGTTAGGTCTGGGTTATGCCCGCATCTGGCTCATGATTTTGCCTTCTTGGCAACCTTCTTGCCCAGATCCTTGGTCTTTTAGGGTTTGAATCACGTAGTAATGTGGTACCACTCAGAAACAGTCACTTAAACTTGGTTTCGATCAATATTTTAGTGGATAACACCGATTAGGTCTGGGTTAGGTCTGGGTTATGCCCGCATCTGGCTCAAGATTTTGCCTTTTTCGCATACTTGTTGGCCAGATCCTGGGTTAGGTCTGGTTTGAATCACGTAGTAATGTGGAACCACACAGCACCATTCAATTAAACCTGGTATCGATCAATAATTTAGTGGATAACACCGGTTAGGTCTGGGTTAGGTCTGGGTTATGCCCGCATCTGGATCATGATTTTGCCTTCTTCGCGTACTTGTTTACCACATCCTGGGTTTTTTCGGGTCTGAATCACGTAGTAATGTGGTACCACCCAGTAACAGTGAATTAAAACCGAATTCGGTCAGTATTTTAGTCGGTAACACCGGATAGGTCTGTGTTAGGTCTGGGTTATGCCCGCATCTGGCTCATGATTTTGCCTCTTCCGGATTCGTGTTGACCAGATCCTGGGTTTTTTCGGGCTTGAATCACGTAGTAATGTGATACCACACAGTAACAGTCAATTAAACCTGGTATCGATCAATATTTTACAGGATAAAACCGGTCAGGTCTGGGTTATGCCCGCATCTGGCTCAAGATTTTGCCCTCTTCGCATACTTGTTGGCCAGATCCTGGGTTTTTTCAGATTTGAGTCACGTAGTAATGTGGTACCACACAGTAACAGTCAATAAATCCTGGTTTCGATCAATATTTTAAAGGATGACACCGGTTAGGTCTGGGTTAGGTCTGGGTTATGCCCGCACCTGGCTCATGATTTTGCCTTCTTCGCATACCTGTTGGCCAGATCCTGGGTTTTTTCGGGTTTGAATCACGTAGTAATGTGGTACCACACAGTAACAGTCAATTAAACCTGGATACGGTCAGTATTTTAGTCGGTAACACCGGTTAGGTCTTGGTTAGGTCTGGGTTATGCCCGCATCTGGCTCATGCTTTTGCCTTCTTCGCATACTTGTCGGCCAGATCCTGGGTTTTCTCGGTTTGAATCACGTAGTAATGTGATACCACACTGAACAGTCAATTAAACCTGGTTTCGATCCACAGTTTAGAGGAGAGAACCGGTTAGGTCTGGGTTATGCCCGCATCTGGCTCATGATTTTGCCTTCTTCGCATACTTGTTGGCCAGATCCTGGGTTTTCTCAGATTTGAGTCACGTAGTAATGTGGTACCACACAGTAACAGTAAATAAATCCTGTTTCGATCAATATTTTAAAGGATGACACTGGTTAGGTCTGGGTTAGGTCTGGGTTATGCCCGCATCTGGCTCATGATTTTGCCTTTTTCGCATACTTGTTGGCCAGATCCTGGGTTAGGTCTGGGTTTGAATCACGTGGTAATGTGCAACCACACAGTACCTTTCAATTAAACCTGGTATCGATCAATATTTTAGTGGATAACACCGGTTAGGTCTGGGTTAGGTCTGGCTTATGCCTGCATCTGGCTCATGATTTTGCCTTCTTCGCATACTTGTTGGCCAGATCCTGGGTTAGGTCTGGGTTTGAATCACGTGGTAATGTGGAACCACACAGTACCATTCAATTAAACCTGGTATCGATCAATATTTTAGTGGATAACACCGGTTAGGTCTGGGTTAGGTCTGGGTTATGCCCGCATCTGGATCATGATTTTGCCTTCTTCGCGTACTTGTTTACCGCATCCTGGGTTTTTTCGGGTCTGAATCACGTAGTAATGTGGTACCACCCAGTAACAGTGAATTAAACCCGAATTCGGTCAGTATTTTAGTCGGTAACACCGGTTAGGTCTGGGTTATGTCTGGGTTATGCCCGCATCTGGCTAATGATTTTGCCTTTTCCGCAACCTTCTTGCCCAGATCCTGGGTTTTTTCGGGCTTGAATCACGTAGTAATGTGATACCACACAGTAACAGTCAATTAAACCTGGTATCGATCAATATTTTACAGGATAAAACCGGTCAGGTCTGGGTTATGCCCGCATCTGGCTCAAGATTTTGCCTTCTTCGCATACTTGTTGGCCAGATCCTGGGTTTTTTCAGATTTGAGTCACGTAGTAATGTGGTACCGCACAGTAACAGTCAATAAATCCTGGTTTCGATCAATATTTTAAAGGATGACACCGGTTAGGTCTGGGTTAGGTCTGGGTTATGCCCGCACCTGGCTCATGATTTTGCCTTCTTCGCATACCTGTTGGCCAGATCCTGGGTTTTTTCGGGTTTGAATCACGTAGTAATGTGGTACCACACAGTAACAGTCAATTAAACCTGGATACGGTCAGTATTTTAGTCGGTAACACCGGTTAGGTCTTGGTTAGGTCTGGGTTATGCCCGCATCTGGCTCATGCTTTTGCCTTCTTCGCATACTTGTCGGCCAGATCCTGGGTTTTCTCGATTTGAATCACGTAGTAATGTGATACCACACTGAACAGTCAATTAAACCTGGTTTCGATCCACATTTTAGAGGAGAGAACCGGTTAGGTCTGGGTTATGCCCGCATCTGGCTCATGATTTTGCCTTCTTCGCATACTTGTTGGCCAGATCCTGGATTTTTTCAGATTTGAGTCACGTAGTAATGTGGTACCACACAGTAACAGTAAATAAATCCTGTTTCGATCAATATTTTAAAGGATGACACTGGTTAGGTCTGGGTTAGGTCTGGGTTATGCCCGCATCTGGCTCATGATTTTGCCTTCTTCGCATACTTGTTGGCCAGATCCTGGGTTAGGTCTGGGTTTGAATCACGTGGTAATGTGGAACCACACAGTACCATTCAATTAAACCTGGTATCGATCAATATTTTAGTGGATAACACCGGTTAGGTCTGGGTTAGGTCTGGGTTATGCCCGCATCTGGATCATGATTTTGCCTTCTTCGCGTACTTGTTTACCACATCCTGGGTTTTTTCGGGTCTGAATCACGTAGTAATGTGGTACCACCCAGTAACAGTGAATTAAACCCGAATTCGGTCAGTATTTTAGTCGGTAACACCGGTTAGGTCTGTGTTATGTCTGGGTTATGCGCGCATCTGGCTAATGATTTTGCCTTTTCCGCAACCTTCTTGCCCAGATCCTTGGTTTTTTAGGGTTTGAATCACGTAGTAATGTGGTACCACACAGTAACAGTCATTTAAACCTGGTATCGATCAATATTTTAGAGGATAAAACCGGTCAGGTCTGGGTTAGGTCTGGGTTATGCCCGCATCTGGCTCATGATTTTGCCTCTTCCGGATTCGTGTTGGCCAGATCCTGGGTTTTTTCGGGTTTGAATCACGTAGTAATGTGATACCACACAGTAACAGTCAATTAAACCTGGATACGGTCAGTATTTTAGTCGGTAACACCGGTTAGGTCTTGGTTAGGTCTGGGTTATGCCCGCATCTGGCTCATGATTTTGCCTTCTTCGCATACTTGTCGGCCAGATCCTGGGTTTTCTCGGTTTGAATCACGTAGTAATGTGATACCACACTGAACAGTCAATTAAACCTGGTTTCGATCCACATTTTAGAGGATAGAACCGGTTAGGTCTGGGTTATGCCCGCATCTGGCTCATGATTTTGCCTTCTTCGCATACTTGTTGGCCAGATCCTGGGTTTTTTCAGATTTGAGTCACGTAGTAATGTGGTACCACACAGTAACAGTAAATAAATCCTGTTTCGATCAATATTTTAAAGGATGACACTGGTTAGGTCTGGGTTAGGTCTGGGTTATGCCCGCATCTGGCTCATGATTTTGCCTTTTTCGCATACTTGTTGGCCAGATCCGGGGTTAGGTCTGGGTTTGAATCACGTGGTAATGTGCAACCACACAGTACCTTTCAATTAAACCTGGTATCGATCAATATTTTAGTGGATAACACCGGTTAGGTCTGGGTTAGGTCTGGGTTATGCCCGCATCTGGCTCATGATTTTGCCTTCTTCGCATACTTGTTGGCCAGATCCTGGGTTTTTTCAGATTTGAGTCACGTAGTAATGTGGTACCACACAGTAACAGTCAATAAATCCTGGTTTCGGTCAATATTTTAAAGGATGACACCGGTTAGGTCTGGGTTAGGTCTGGGTTATGCCCGCATCTGGCTCATGATTTTGCCTTCTTCGCGTACTTGTTGGCCAGATCCTGGGTTTTCTCGGTTTGAATCACGTAGTAATGTGATACCACACTGAACAGTCAATTAAACCTGGTTTCGATCCACATTTTAGAGGATAGAACCGGTTAGGTCTGGGTTATGCCCGCATCTGGCTCATGATTTTGCCTTCTTCGCATACATGTTGGCCAGATCCTGGGTTTTTTCAGATTTGAGTCACGCAGTAATGTGGTACCACACAGTAACAGTCAATAAATCCTGGTTTCGATCAATATTTTAAAGGATGACACCGGTTAGGTCTGGGTTAGGTCTGGGTTATGCCCGCATCTGGCTCATGATTTTGCCTTTTTCGCATACTTGTTGGCCAGATCCTGGGTTAGGTCTGGGTTTGAATCACCTGGTAATGTGGAACCACACAGTACCATTCAATTAAACCTGGTATCGATCAATATTTTAGTGGATAACACCGGTTAGGTCTGGGTTGGGTCTGGGTTATGCCCGCATCTGGATCATGATTTTGCCTTCTTCGCGTACTTGTTTACCACGTCCTGGGTTTTTTCGGGTCTGAATCACGTAGTAATGTGGTACCACCCAGTAACAGTGAATTAAACCCGAATTCGGTCAGTATTTTAGTCGGTAACACCGGATAGGTCTGTGTTAGGTCTGGGTTATGCCCGCATCTGGCTCATGATTTTGCCTTTTCCGGATTCGTGTTGGCCAGATCCTGGGTTTTTTCGGGTTTGAATCACGTAGTAATGTGATACCACACAGTAACAGTCAATTAAACCTGGTGTCGATCAATATTTTAGAGGATAAAACCGGTTAGGTCAGGGTTAGGTCTGGGTTATGCCCGCATCTGGCTCATGACTTTGCCTTCTTCGCATACCTGTTGGCCAGATCCTGGGTTAGGTCTGGGTTTGAATCACGTAGTAATGTGGAACCACACAGTACCATTCAATTAAACCTGGTGTCGATCAATATTTTAGAGGATAAAACCGGTCAGGTCTGTGTTAGGTCTGGGTTATGCCCGCATCTGGCTCATGATTTTGCCTTCTTCGCATACTTGTTGGCCAGATCCTGGCTTTTTTCGTGTTTGAATCACGTAGTAACGTGGTACCACACAGTAACAGTGAATTAAACCCGAATTCGGTCAGTATTTTAGTCGGTAACACCGGTTAGGTCTGGGTTATGTCTGGGTTATGCCCGCATCTGGCTAATGATTTTGCCTTTTCCGCAACCTTCTTGCCCAGATCCTTGGTTTTTTAGGGTTTGAATCACGTAGTAATGTAGTACCACTCAGAAACAGTCACTTAAACTTTGTTTCGATCAATATTTTAGTCGGTAACACCGGTTAGGTCTGGGTTAGGTCTGGGTTATGCCCGCATCTGGCTCATGATTTTGCCTTTTCCGCATTCTTGTTGCCCTGATCCTTGGTTTTTTAGGGTTTGAATCATGTAGTAATGTGGTACCACTCAGAAACAGTCACTTAAACTTGGTTTCGATCAATATTTTAGTGGATAACACCGATTAGGTCTGGGTTAGGTCTGGGTTATGCCCGCATCTGGCTCAAGATTTTGCCTTTTTCGCATACTTGTTGGCCAGATCCTGGGTTAGGTCTGGGTTTGAATCACGTAGTAATGTGGAACCACACAGTACCATTCAATTAAACCTGGTATCGATCAATATTTTAGTGGATAACACCGGTTAGGTCTGGGTTAGGTCTGGGTTATGCCCGCATCTGGATCATGATTATGCCTTCTTCGCGTACTTGTTTACCACATCCTGGGTTTTTTCGGGTCTGAATCACGTAGTAATGTGGTACCACCCAGTAACAGTGAATTAAAACCGAATTCGGTCAGTATTTTAGTCGGTAACACCGGATAGGTCTGTGTTAGGTCTGGGTTATGCCCGCATCTGGCTCATGATTTTGCCTCTTCCGGATTCGTGTTTGCCAGATCCTGGGTTTTTTCGGGTTTGAATCACGTAGTAATGTGATACCACACAGTAACAGTCAATTAAACCTGGCATCGATCAATATTTTACACGATAAAATCGGTCAGGTCTGGGTTATGCCCGCATCTGGCTCATGATTTTGCCTTCTTCGCATACTTGTTGGCCAGATCCTGGGTTTTTTCGGATTTGAATCACGTAGTAATGTGGTACCAGACAGCAACAGTCAATAAAACCTGGTTTCGATCAATATTTTAAAGGATAAAACCGGTAATGCCTGGGTTAGGTCTGGGTCATGCCCGCATCTGGCTCAAGATTTTGCCTTCTTCGCATACTTGTTGGCCAGATCCTGGGTTTTTTCAGATTTGAGTCACGTAGTAATGTGGTACCACACAGTAACAGTCAATAAATCCTGGTTTCGATCAATATTTTAAAGGATGACACCGGTTAGGTCTGGGTTAGGTCTGGGTTATGCCCGCACCTGGCTCATGATTTTGCCTTCTTCGCATACCTGTTGGCCAGATCCTGCGTTTTTTTCGGATTTGAATCACGTAGTAATGTGGTACCAGACAGCAACAGTCAATAAAACCTGGTTTCGATCAATATTTTAAAGGATGACACCGGTTAGGTCTGGGTTAGGTCTGGGTTATGCCCGCATCTGGCTCATGGTTTTGCCTTCTTCGCATACTTGTCGGCCAGATCCTGGGTTTTCTCGGTTAGAATCACGTAGTAATGTGATACCACACTGAACAGTCAATTAAACCTGGTATCGATCCACATTTTAGAGGATAGAACCGGTTAGGTCTGGGTTATGCCCGCATCTGGCTCATGATTTTGCCTTCTTCGCATACTTGTTGGCCAGATCCTGGGTTTTTTCAGATTTGAGTCACGTAGTAATGTGGTACCACACAGTAACAGTCAATAAATCCTGGTTTCGATCAATATTTTAAAGGATGACACCGGTTAGGTCTGGGTTAGGTCTGGGTTATGCCCGCATCTGGCTCATGATTTTGCCTTCTTCGCATACTTGTTGGCCAGATCCTGGGTTTTTTCGGATTTGAATCACGTAGTAATGTGGTACCAGACAGCAACAGTCAATAAAACCTGGTTTCGATCAATATTTTAAAGGATAAAACCGGTAATGCCTGGGTTAGGTCTGGGTCATGCCCGCATCTGGCTCATGATTTTGCCTTCTTCGCATACTTGTTGGCCAGATCCTGGGTTTTTTCAGATTTGAGTCACGTAGTAATGTGGTACCACACAGTAACAGTCAATAAATCCTGTTTCGATCAATATTTTAAAGGATGACACTGGTTAGGTCTGGGTTAGGTCTGGGTTATGCCCGCATCTGGCTCATGATTTTGCCTTCTTCGCATACTTGTGTGCCAGATCCTGGGTTAGGTCTGGGTTTGAATCACGTGGTAATGTGGAACCACACAGTACCATTCAATTAAACCTGGTATCGATCAATATTTTAGTGGATAACACCGGTTAGGTCTGGGTTGGGTCTGGGTTATGCCCGCATCTGGATCATGATTTTGCCTTCTTCGCGTACTTGTTTACCACATCCTGGGTTTTTTCGGGTCTGAATCACGTAGTAATGTGGTACCACCCAGTAACAGTGAATTAAACCCGAATTCGGTCAGTATTTTAGTCGGTAACACCGGATAGGTCTGTGTTAGGTCTGGGATATGCCCGCATCTGGCTCATGATTTTGCCTTTTCCGGATTCGTGTTGGCCAGATCCTGGGTTTTTTCGGGTTTGAATCACGTAGTAATGTGATACCACACAGTAACAGTCAATTAAACCTGGTATCGATCAATATTTTAGAGGATAAAACCGGTTAGGTCAGGGTTAGGTCTGGGTTATGCCCGCATCTGGCTCATGACTTTGCCTTCTTCGCATACTTGTTGGCCAGATCCTGGGTTTTTTCAGATTTGAGTCACGTAGTAATGTGGTACCACACAGTAACAGTCAATAAATCCTGTTTCGATCAATATTTTAAAGGATGACACTGGTTAGGTCTGGGTTAGGTCTGGGTTATGCCCGCATCTGGCTCATGATTTTGCCTTCTTCGCATACTTGTGTGCCAGATCCTGGGTTAGGTCTGGGTTTGAATCACGTAGTAATGTGGAACCACACAGTACCATTCAATAAAACCTGGTATCGATCAATATTTTAGAGGATAAAACCGGTCAGGTCTGTGTTAGGTCTGGGTTATGCCCGCATCTGGCTCATGATTTTGCCTTCTTCGCATACTTGTTGGCCAGATCCTGGCTTTTTTCGTGTTTGAATCACGTAGTAACGTGGTACCACACAGTAACAGTGAATTAAACCCGAATTCGGTCAGTATTTTAGTCGGTAACACCGGTTAGGTCTGGGTTATGTCTGGGTTATGCCCGCATCTGGCTAATGATTTTGCCTTTTCCGCAACCTTCTTGCCCAGATCCTTGGTTTTTTAGGGTTTGAATCACGTAGTAATGTGGTACCACTCAGAAACAGTCACTTAAACTTGGTTTCGATCAATATTTTAGTGGATAACACCGATTAGGTCTGGGTTAGGTCTGGGTTATGCCCGCATCTGGCTCAAGATTTTGCCTTTTTCGCATACTTGTTGGCCAGATCCTGGGTTAGGTCTGGGTTTGAATCACGTAGTAATGTGGAACCACACAGTACCATTCAATTAAACCTGGTATCGATCAATATTTTAGTGGATAACACCGGTTAGGTCTGGGTTAGGTCTGGGTTATGCCCGCATCTGGATCATGATTTTGCCTTCTTCGCGTACTTGTTTACCACATCCTGGGTTTTTTCGGGTCTGAATCACGTAGTAATGTGGTACCACCCAGTAACAGTGAATTAAAACCGAATTCGGTCAGTATTTTAGTCGGTAACACCGGATAGGTCTGTGTTAGGTCTGGGTTATGCCCGCATCTGGCTCATGATTTTGCCTCTTCCGGATTCGTGTTTGCCAGATCCTGGGTTTTTTCGGGTTTGAATCACGTAGTAATGTGATACCACACAGTAACAGTCAATTAAACCTGGCATCGATCAATATTTTACAGGATAAAATCGGTCAGGTCTGGGTTATGCCCGCATCTGGCTCATGATTTTGCCTTCTTCGCATACTTGTTGGCCAGATCCTGGGTTTTTTCGGATTTGAATCACGTAGTAATGTGGTACCAGACAGCAACAGTCAATAAAACCTGGTTTCGATCAATATTTTAAAGGATAAAACCGGTAATGCCTGGGTTAGGTCTGGGTCATGCCCGCATCTGGCTCAAGATTTTGCCTTCTTCGCATACTTGTTGGCCAGATCCTGGGTTTTTTCAGATTTGAGTCACGTAGTAATGTGGTACCACACAGTAACAGTCAATAAATCCTGGTTTCGATCAATATTTTAAAGGATGACACCGGTTAGGTCTGGGTTAGGTCTGGGTTATGCCCGCACCTGGCTCATGATTTTGCCTTCTTCGCATACCTGTTGGCCAGATCCTGCGTTTTTTTCGGATTTGAATCACGTAGTAATGTGGTACCAGACAGCAACAGTCAATAAAACCTGGTTTCGATCAATATTTTAAAGGATGACACCGGTTAGGTCTGGGTTAGGTCTGGGTTATGCCCGCATCTGGCTCATGGTTTTGCCTTCTTCGCATACTTGTCGGCCAGATCCTGGGTTTTCTCGGTTAGAATCACGTAGTAATGTGATACCACACTGAACAGTCAATTAAACCTGGTATCGATCCACATTTTAGAGGATAGAACCGGTTAGGTCTGGGTTATGCCCGCATCTGGCTCATGATTTTGCCTTCTTCGCATACTTGTTGGCCAGATCCTGGGTTTTTTCAGATTTGAGTCACGTAGTAATGTGGTACCACACAGTAACAGTCAATAAATCCTGGTTTCGATCAATATTTTAAAGGATGACACCGGTTAGGTCTGGGTTAGGTCTGGGTTATGCCCGCATCTGGCTCATGATTTTGCCTTCTTCGCATACTTGTTGGCCAGATCCTGGGTTTTTTCGGATTTGAATCACGTAGTAATGTGGTACCAGACAGCAACAGTCAATAAAACCTGGTTTCGATCAATATTTTAAAGGATAAAACCGGTAATGCCTGGGTTAGGTCTGGGTCATGCCCGCATCTGGCTCATGATTTTGCCTTCTTCGCATACTTGTTGGCCAGATCCTGGGTTTTTTCAGATTTGAGTCACGTAGTAATGTGGTACCACACAGTAACAGTCAATAAATCCTGTTTCGATCAATATTTTAAAGGATGACACTGGTTAGGTCTGGGTTAGGTCTGGGTTATGCCCGCATCTGGCTCATGATTTTGCCTTCTTCGCATACTTGTGTGCCAGATCCTGGGTTAGGTCTGGGTTTGAATCACGTGGTAATGTGGAACCACACAGTACCATTCAATTAAACCTGGTATCGATCAATATTTTAGTGGATAACACCGGTTAGGTCTGGGTTGGGTCTGGGTTATGCCCGCATCTGGCTCATGATTTTGCCTTCTTCGCATACTTGTTGGCCAGATCCTGGGTTTTTTCGGATTTGAATCACGTAGTAATGTGGTACCAGACAGCAACAGTCAATAAAACCTGGTTTCGATCAATATTTTAAAGGATAAAACCGGTAATGCCTGGGTTAGGTCTGGGTTATGCCCGCATCTGGCTCATGATTTTGCCTTCTTCGCATACTTGTTGGCCAGATCCTGGCTTTTTTCGTGTTTGAATCACGTAGTAACGTGGTACCACACAGTAACAGTGAATTAAACCCGAATTCGGTCAGTATTTTAGTCGGTAACACCGGTTAGGTCTGGGTTATGTCTGGGTTATGCCCGCATCTGGCTAATGATTTTGCCTTTTCCGCAACCTTCTTGCCCAGATCCTTGGTTTTTTAGGGTTTGAATCACGTAGTAATGTGGTACCACTCAGAAACAGTCACTTAAACTTGGTTTCGATCAATATTTTAGTGGATAACACCGATTAGGTCTGGGTTAGGTCTGGGTTATGCCCGCATCTGGCTCAAGATTTTGCCTTTTTCGCATACTTGTTGGCCAGATCCTGGGTTAGGTCTGGGTTTGAATCACGTAGTAATGTGGAACCACACAGTACCATTCAATTAAACCTGGTATCGATCAATATTTTAGTGGATAACACCGGTTAGGTCTGGGTTAGGTCTGGGTTATGCCCGCATCTGGATCATGATTTTGCCTTCTTCGCGTACTTGTTTACCACATCCTGGGTTTTTTCGGGTCTGAATCACGTAGTAATGTGGTACCACCCAGTAACAGATAATTAAAACCGAATTCGGTCAGTATTTTAGTCGGTAACACCGGATAGGTCTGTGTTAGGTCTGGGTTATGCCCGCATCTGGCTCATGATTTTGCCTCCTCCGGATTCGTGTTGGCCAGATCCTAGGTTTTTTCGGGTTTGAATCACGTAGTAATGTGATACCACACAGTAACAGTCAATTAAACCTGGTATCGATCAATATTTTACGGGATAAAACCGGTCAGGTCTGGGTTATGCCCGCATCCGGCTCAAGATTTTGCCTTCTTCGCATACTTGTTGGCCAGATCCTGGGTTTTTTCAGATTTGAGTCACGTAGTAATGTGGTACCACACAGTAACAGTAAATAAATCCTGTTTCGATCAATATTTTAAAGGATGACACTGGTTAGGTCTGGGTTAGGTGTGGGTTATGCCCGCATCTGGCTCATGGTTTTGCCTTCTTCGCATACTTCTTGGCCATATCCTGGGTTTTTTTCGGGTTTGAATCACGTAGTAATGTGGTACCACACAGTAACAGTCAATTAAACCTGGATACGGTCAGTATTTTAGTCGGTAACACCGGTTAGGTCCTGGTTAGGTCTGGGTTATGCCCGCATCTGGCTCATGATTTTGCCTTCTTCGCATACTTGTCGGCCAGATCCTGGGTTTTCTCGGTTTGAATCACGTAGTAATGTGATACCACACTGAACAGTCAATTAAACCTGGTTTCGATCCACATTTTAGAGGATAGAACCGGTTAGGTCTGGGTTATGCCCGCATCTGGCTCATGATTTTGCCTTCTTCGCATACTTGTTGTGTGCCAGATCCTGGGTTTTTTCAGATTTGAGTCACGTAGTAATGTGGTACCACACTGTAACAGTAAATAAATCCTGTTTCGATCAATATTTTAAAGGATGACACTGGTTAGGTCTGGGTTAGGTGTGGGTTATGCCCGCATCTGGCCCATGATTTTGCCTTTTCCGCATTCGTGTTGGCCAGATCCTGGGTTTTTTCGGATTTGAATCACGTAGTAATGTGGTACCACACAGTAACAGTCATTTAAACCTTGTATCGATCAATATTTTAGAGGATAAAACCGGTCAGGTCTGGGTTAGGTCTGGGTTATGCCCGCATCTGGCTCATGATTTTGCCTTCTTCGCATACCTGTTGGCCGGATCCTGGGTTTTTTCGGGATTGAATCACGTAGTAATGTGGCATCTCACAGTGACAGTCAATTGATCCTGGATTCGGTCAGTATTTTAGTCGGTAACCCCGGTTAGGTCTGGGTTAGGTCTGGGTTATGCCCGCATCTGGATCATGATATTGCCTTCTTCGCGTACTTGTTTACCACATCCTGGGTTTTTTCGGGTCTGAATCACGTAGTAATGTGGTACCACCCAGTAACAGTGAATTAAAACCGAATTCGGTCAGTATTTTAGTCGGTAACACCGGATAGGTCTGGGTTAGGTCTGGGTTTGAATCACGTGGTAATGTGGAACCACAGAGTACCATTCAATTAAACCTGGTATCGATCAATATTTTAGTGGATAACACCGGTTAGGTCTGGGTTGGGTCTGGGTTATGCCCGCATCTGGATCATGATTTTGCCTTCTTCGCGTACTTGTTTACCACATCCTGGGTTTTTTCGGGTCTGAATCACGTAGTAATGTGGTACCACCCAGTAACAGTGAATTAAACCCGAATTCGGTCAGTATTTTAGTCGGTAACACCGGATAGGTCTGTGTTAGGTCTGGGTTATGCCCGCATCTGGCTCATGATTTTGCCTTTTCCGGATTCGTGTTGGCCAGATCCTGGGTTTTTTCGGGTTTGAATCACGTAGTAATGTGATACCACACAGTAACAGTCAATTAAACCTGGTGTCGATCAATATTTTAGAGGATAAAACCGGTTAGGTCAGGGTTAGGTCTGGGTTATGCCCGCATCTGGCTCATGACTTTGCCTTCTTCGCATACCTGTTGGCCAGATCCTGGGTTAGGTCTGGGTTTGAATCACGTAGTAATGTGGAACCACACAGTACCATTCAATTAAACCTGGTATCGATCAATATTTTAGAGGATAAAACCGGTCAGGTATGTGTTAGGTCTGGGTTATGCCCGCATCTGGCTCATGATTTTGCCTTCTTCGCATACTTGTTGGCCAGATCCTGGCTTTTTTCGTGTTTGAATCACGTAGTAACGTGGTACCACACAGTAACAGTGAATTAAACCCGAATTCGGTCAGTATTTTAGTCGGTAACGCCGGTTGGGTCTGTGTTATGTCTGGGTTATGCCCGCATCTGGCTAATGATTTTGCCTTTTCCGCAACCTTCTTGCCCAGATCCTTGGTTTTTTAGGGTTTGAATCACGTAGTAATGTAGTACCACTCAGAAACAGTCACTTAAACTTTGTTTCGATCAATATTTTAGTCGGTAACACCGGTTAGGTCTGGGTTAGGTCTGGGTTATGCCTGCATCTGGCTCATGATTTTGCCATTTCCGCATTCTTGTTGCCCTGATCCTTGGTTTTTTAGGGTTTGAATCATGTAGTAATGTGGTACCACTCAGAAACAGTCACTTAAACTTGGTTTCGATCAATATTTTAGTGGATAACACCGATTAGGTCTGGGTTAGGTCTGGGTTATGCCCGCATCTGGCTCAAGATTTTGCCTTTTTCGCATACTTGTTGGCCAGATCCTGGGTTAAGTCTGGGTTTGAATCACGTAGTAATGTGGAACCACACAGTACCATTCAATTAAACCTGGTATCGATCAATATTTTAGTGGATAACACCGGTTAGGTCTGGGTTAGGTCTGGGTTATGCCCGCATCTGGATCATGATTATGCCTTCTTCGCGTACTTGTTTACCACATCCTGGGTTTTTTCGGGTCTGAATCACGTAGTAATGTGGTACCACCCAGTAACAGTGAATTAAAACCGAATTCGGTCAGTATTTTAGTCGGCAACACCGGATAGGTCTGGGTTAGGTCTGGGTTTGAATCACGTGGTAATGTGGAACCACAGAGTACCATTCAATTAAACCTGGTATCAATCAATATTTTCGTGGATAACACCGGTTAGGTCTGGGTTGGGTCTGGGTTATGCCCGCATCTGGATCATGATTTTGCCTTCTTCGCGTACTTGTTTACCACATCCTGGGTTTTTTCGGGTCTGAATCACGTAGTAATGTGGTACCACCCAGTAACAGTGAATTAAACCCGAATTCGGTCAGTATTTTAGTCGGTAACACCGGATAGGTCTGTGTTAGGTCTGGGTTATGCCCGCATCTGGCTCATGATTTTGCCTTTTCCGGATTCGTGTTGGCCAGATCCTGGGTTTTTTCGGGTTTGAATCACGTAGTAATGTGATACCACACAGTAACAGTCAATTAAACCTGGTATCGATCAATATTTTAGAGGATAAAACCGGTTAGGTCAGGGTTAGGTCTAGGTTATGCCCGCATCTGGCTCATGACTTTGCCTTCTCCGCATACCTGTTGGCCAGATCCTGGGTTAGGTCTGGGTTTGAATCACGTAGTAATGTGGAACCACACAGTACCATTCAATTAAACCTGGTATCGATCAATATTTTAGAGGATAAAACCGGTCAGGTCTGTGTTAGGTCTGGGTTATGCCCGCATCTGGCTCATGATTTTGCCTTCTTCGCATACTTGTTGGCCAGATCCTGGCTTTTTTCGTGTTTGAATCACGTAGTAACGTGGTACCACACAGTAACAGTGAATTAAACCCGAATTCGGTCAGTATTTTAGTCGGTAACACCGGTTAGGTCTGTGTTATGTCTGGGTTATGCCCGCATCTGGCTAATGATTTTGCCTTTTCCGCAACCTTCTTGCCCAGATCCTTGGTTTTTTAGGGTTTGAATCACGTAGTAATGTAGTACCACTCAGAAACAGTCACTTAAACTTTGTTTCGATCAATATTTTAGTCGGTAACACCGGTTAGGTCTGGGTTAGGTCTGGGTTATGCCCGCATCTGGCTCATGATTTTGCCTTTTCCGCATTCTTGTTGCCCTGATCCTTGGTTTTTTAGGGTTTGAATCATGTAGTAATGTGGTACCACTCAGAAACAGTCACTTAAACTTGGTTTCGATCAATATTTTAGTGGATAACACCGATTAGGTCTGGGTTAGGTCTGGGTTATGCCCGCATCTGGCTCAAGATTTTGCCTTTTTCGCATACTTGTTGGCCAGATCCTGGGTTAGGTCTGGGTTTGAATCACGTAGTAATGTGGAACCACACAGTACCATTCAATTAAACCTGGTATCGATCAATATTTTAGTAGATAACACCGGTTAGGTCTGGGTTAGGTCTGGGTTATGCCCGCATCTGGATCATGATTTTGCCTTCTTCGCGTACTTGTTTACCACATCCTGGGTTTTTTCGGGTCTGAATCACGTAGTAATGTGGTACCACCCAGTAACAGTGAATTAAAACCGAATTCGGTCAGTATTTTAGTCGGTAACACCGGATAGGTCTGTGTTAGGTCTGGGTTATGCCCGCATCTGGCTCATGATTTTGCCTCTTCCGGATTCGTGTTGGCCAGATCCTGGGTTTTTCGGGTTTGAATCACGTAGTAATGTGATACCACACTGAACAGTCAATTAAACCTGGTTTCGATCCACATTTTAGAGGATAGAACCAGTCAGGTCTGGGTTATGCCCGCATCTGGCTCAAGATTTTGCCTTCTTCGCATACTTGTTGGCCAGATCCTGGGTTTTTTCAGATTTGAGTCACGTAGTAATGTGGTACCACACAGTAACAGTCAATAAATCCTGGTTTCGATCAATATTTTAAAGGATGACACCGGTTAGGTCTGGGTTAGGTCTGGGTTATGCCCGCATCTGGCTCATGATTTTGCCTTCTTCGTATACTTGTTGGCCAGATCCTGGGATTTTTCGGATTTGAATCACGTAGTAATGTGGTACCAGACAGCAACAGTCAATAAAACCTGGTTTCGATCAATATTTTAAAGGATAAAACCGGTAATGCCTGGGTTAGGTCTGGGTCATGCCCGCATCTGGCTCATGATTTTGCCTTCTTCGCATACTTGTTGGCCAGATCCTGGGTTTTTTCAGATTTTAGTCACGTAGTAATGTGGTACCACACAGTAACAGTCAATAAATCCTGTTTCGATCAATATTTTAAAGGATGACACTGGTTAGGTCTGGGTTAGGTCTGGGTTATGCCCGCATCTGGCTCATGATTTTGCCTTCTTCGCATACTTGTGTGCCAGATCCTGGGTTAGGTCTGGGTTTGAATCACGTGGTAATGTGGAACCACAGAGTACCATTCAATTAAACCTGGTATCGATCAATATTTTAGTGGATAACACCGGTTAGGTCTGGGTTGGGTCTGGGTTATGCCCGCATCTGGATCATGATTTTGCCTTTTTCGCATACTTGTTGGCCAGATCCTGGGTTAGGACTGGGTTTGAATCACGTGGTAATGTGCAACCACACAGTACCTTTCAATTAAACCTGGTATCGATCAATATTTTAGTGGATAACACCGGTTAGGTCTGGGTTAGGTCTGGGATATGCCCGCATCTGGATCATGATTTTGCCTTCTTCGCGTACTTGTTTACCACATCCTGGGTTTTTTCGGGTCTGAATCACGTAGTAATGTGGTACCACACAGTAACAGTCAATTAAACCTGGATACGGTCAGTATTTTAGTCGGTAACACCGGTTAGGTCTTGGTTAGGTCTGGGTTATGCCCGCATCTGTCTCATGATTTTGCCTTCTTCGCGTACTTGTCGGCCAGATCCTGGGTTTTCTCGGTTTGAATCACGTAGTAATGTGATACCACACTGAACAGTCAATTAAACCTGGTTTCGATCCACATTTTAGAGGATAGAACCGGTTAGGTCTGGGTTATGCCCGCATCTGGCTCATGATTTTGCCTTCTTCGCATACTTGTTGGCCAGATCCTGGGTTTTTTCAGATTTGAGTCACGTAGTAATGTGGTACCACACAGTAACAGTCAATAAATCCTGGTTTCGATCAATATTTTAAAGGATGACACCGGTTAGGTCTGGGTTAGGTCTGGGTTATGCCCGCATCTGGCTCATGATTTTGCCTTTTTCGCATACTTGTTGGCCAGATCCTGGGTTAGGTCTGGGTTTGAATCACGTGGTAATGTGGAACCACACAGTACCATTCAATTAAACCTGGTATCGATCAATATTTTAGTGGATAACACCGGTTAGGTCTGGGTTGGGTCTGGGTTATGCCCGCATCTGGATCATGATTTTGCCTTCTTCGCGTACTTGTTTACCACATCCTGGGTTTTTTCGGGTCTGAATCACGTAGTAATGTGGTACCACCCAGTAACAGTGAATTAAACCCGAATTCGGTCAGTATTTTAGTCGGTAACACCGGATAGGTCTGTGTTAGGTCTGGGTTATGCCCGCATCTGGCTCATGATTTTGCCTTTTCCGGATTCGTGTTGGCCAGATCCTGGGTTTTTTCGGGTTTGAATCACGTAGTAATGTGATACCACACAGTAACAGTCAATTAAACCTGGTGTCGATCAATATTTTAGAGGATAAAACCGGTTAGGTCAGGGTTAGGTCTGGGTTATGCCCGCATCTGGCTCATGACTTTGCCTTCTTCGCATACCTGTTGGCCAGATCCTGGGTTACGTCTGGGTTTGAATCACGTAGTAATGTGGAACCACACAGTACCATTCAATTAAACCTGGTATCGATCAATATTTTAGAGCATAAAACCGGTCAGGTCTGTGTTAGGTCTGGGTTATGCCCGCATCTGGCTCATGATTTTGCCTTCTTCGCATACTTGTTGGCCAGATCCTGGCTTTTTTCGTGTTTGAATCACGTAGTAACGTGGTACCACACAGTAACAGTGAATTAAACCCGAATTCGGTCAGTATTTTAGTCGGTAACACCGGTTAGGTCTGGGTTATGTCTGGGTTATGCCCGCATCTGGCTAATGATTTTGCCTTTTCCGCAACCTTCTTGCCCTGATCCTTGGTTTTTTAGGGATTGAATCACGTAGTAATGTAGTACCACTCAGAAACAGTCACTTAAACTTTGTTTCGATCAATATTTTAGTCGGTAACACCGGTTAGGTCTGGGTTAGGTCTGGGTTATGCCCGCATCTGGCTCATGATTTTGCCTTTTCCGCATTCTTGTTGCCCTGATCCTTGGTTTTTTAGGGTTTGAATCATGTAGTAATGTGGTACCACTCAGAAACAGTCACTTAAACTTGGTTTCGATCAATGTTTTAGTGGATAACACCGATTAGGTCTGGGTTAGGTCTGGGTTATGCCCGCATCTGGCTCAAGATTTTGCCTTTTTCGCATACTTGTTGGCCAGATCCTGGGTTAGGTCTGGGTTTGAATCACGTAGTAATGTGGAACCACACAGTACCATTCAATTAAACCTGGTATCGATCAATATTTTAGTGGATAACACCGGTTAGGTCTGGGTTAGGTCTGGGTTATGCCCGCATCTGGATCATGATTTTGCCTTCTTCGCGTACTTGTTTACCACATCCTGGGTTTTTTCGGGTCTGAATCACGTAGTAATGTGGTACCACCCAGTAACAGATAATTAAAACCGAATTCGGTCAGTATTTTAGTCGGTAACACCGGATAGGTCTGTGTTAGGTCTGGGTTATGCCCGCATCTGGCTCATGATTTTGCCTCCTCCGGATTCGTGTTGGCCAGATCCTAGGTTTTTTCGGGTTTGAATCACGTAGTAATGTGATACCACACAGTAACAGTCAATTAAACCTGGTATCGATCAATATTTTACAGGATAAAACCGGTCAGGTCTGGGTTATGCCCGCATCTGGCTCAAGATTTTGCCTTCTTCGCATACTTGTTGGCCAGATCCTGGGTTTTTTCAGATTTGAGTCACGTAGTAATGTGGTACCACACAGTAACAGTCAATAAATCCTGGTTTCGATCAATATTTTAAAGGATGACACCGGTTAGGTCTGGGTTAGGTCTGGGTTATGCCCGCACCTGGCTCATGATTTTGCCTTCTTCGCATACCTGTTGGCCAGATCCTGGGTTTTTTTCGGATTTGAATCACGTAGTAATGTGGTACCAGACAGCAACAGTCAATAAAACCTGGTTTCGATCAATATTTTAAAGGATGACACCGGTTAGGTCTGGGTTAGGTCTGGGTTATGCCCGCATCTGGCTCATGGTTTTGCCTTCTTCGCATACTTCTTGGCCATATCCTGGGTTTTTTTCGGGTTTGAATCACGTAGTAATGTGGTACCACACAGTAACAGTCAATTAAACCTGGATACGGTCAGTATTTTAGTCGGTAACACCGGTTAGGTCCTGGTTAGGTCTGGGTTATGCCCGCATCTGGCTCATGATTTTGCCTTCTTCGCATACTTGTCGGCCAGATCCTGGGTTTTCTCGGTTTGAATCACGTAGTAATGTGATACCACACTGAACAGTCAATTAAACCTGGTTTCGATCCACATTTTAGAGGATAGAACCGGTTAGGTCTGGGTTATGCCCGCATCTGGCTCATGATTTTGCCTTCTTCGCATACTTGTTGGCCAGATCCTGGGTTTTTTCAGATTTGAGTCACGTAGTAATGTGGTACCACACTGTAACAGTAAATAAATCCTGTTTCGATCAATATTTTAAAGGATGACACTGGTTAGGTCTGGGTTAGGTGTGGGTTATGCCCGCATCTGGCTCATGATTTTGCCTTTTCCGCATTCGTGTTGGCCAGATCCTGGGTTTTTTCGGGTTTGAATCACGTAGTAATGTGGTACCACACAGTAACAGTCATTTAAACCTTGTATCGATCAATATTTTAGAGGATAAAACCGGTCAGGTCTGGGTTAGGTCTGGGTTATGCCCGCATCTGGCTCATGATTTTGCCTTCTTCGCATACTTGTTGGCCGGATCCTGGGTTTTTTCGGGATTGAATCACGTAGTAATGTGGCATCTCACAGTGACAGTCAATTGATCCTGGAATCGGTCAGTATTTTAGTCGGTAACCCCGGTTAGGTCTGGGTTAGGTCTGGGTTATGCCCGCATCTGGATCATGATATTGCCTTCTTCGCGTACTTGTTTACCACATCCTGGGTTTTTTCGGGTCTGAATCACGTAGTAATGTGGTACCACCCAGTAACAGTGAATTAAAACCGAATTCGGTCAGAATTTTAGTCGGTAACACCGGATAGGTCTGGGTTAGGTCTGGGTTTGAATCACGTGGTAATGTGGAACCACAGAGTACCATTCAATTAAACCTGGTATCGATCAATATTTTAGTGGATAACACCGGTTAGGTCTGGGTTGGGTCTGGGTTATGCCCGCATCTGGATCATGATTTTGCCTTCTTCGCGTACTTGTTTACCACATCCTGGGTTTTTTCGGGTCTGAATCACGTAGTAATGTGGTACCACCCAGTAACAGTGAATTAAACCCGAATTCGGTCAGTATTTTAGTTGGTAACACCGGATAGCTCTGTGTTAGGTCTGGGTTATGCCCGCATCTGGCTCATGATTTTGCCTTTTCCGGATTCGTGTTGGCCAGATCCTGGGTTTTTTCGGGTTTGAATCACGTAGTAATGTGATACCACACAGTAACAGTCAATTAAACCTGGTGTCGATCAATATTTTAGAGGATAAAACCGGTTAGGTCAGGGTTAGGTCTGGGTTATGCCCGCATCTGGCTCATGACTTTGCCTTCTTCGCATACCTGTTGGCCAGATCCTGGGTTAGGTCTGGGTTTGAATCACGTTGTAATGTGGAACCACACAGTACCATTCAATTAAACCTGGTATCGATCAATATTTTAGAGGATAAAACCGGTCAGGTCTGTGTTAGGTCTGGGTTATGCCCGCATCTGGCTCATGATTTTGCCTTCTTCGCATACTTGTTGGCCAGATCCTGGCTTTTTTCGTGTTTGAATCACGTAGTAACGTGGTACCACACAGTAACAGTGAATTAAACCCGAATTCGGTCAGTATTTTAGTCGGTAACACCGGTTAGGTCTGTGTTATGTCTGGGTTATGCCCGCATCTGGCTAATGATTTTGCCTTTTCCGCAACCTTCTTGCCCAGATCCTTGGTTTTTTAGGGTTTGAATCACGTAGTAATGTAGTACCACTCAGAAACAGTCACTTAAACTTTGTTTCGATCAATATTTTAGTCGGTAACACCGGTTAGGTCTGGGTTAGGTCTGGGTTATGCCCGCATCTGGCTCATGATTTTGCCTTTTCCGCATTCTTCTTGCCCTGATCCTTGGTTTTTTAGGGTTTGAATCATGTAGTAATGTGGTACCACTCAGAAACAGTCACTTAAACTTGGTTTCGATCAATATTTTAGTGGATAACACCGATTAGGTCTGGGTTAGGTCTGGGTTATGCCCGCATCTGGCTCAAGATTTTGCCTTTTTCGCATACTTGTTGGCCAGATCCTGGGTTAGGTCTGGGTTTGAATCACGTAGTAATGTGGAACCACACAGTACCATTCAATTAAACCTGGTATCGATCAATATTTCAGTGGATAACACCGGTTAGGTCTGGGTTAGGTCTGGGTTATGCCCGCATCTGGATCATGATTATGCCTTCTTCGCGTACTTGTTTACCACATCCTGGGTTTTTTCGGGTCTGAATCACGTAGTAATGTGGTACCACCCAGTAACAGTGAATTAAAACCGAATTCGGTCAGTATTTTAGTCGGCAACACCGGATAGGTCTGGGTTAGGTCTGGGTTTGAATCACGTGGTAATGTGGAACCACAGAGTACGATTCAATTAAACCTGGTATCAATCAATATTTTAGTGGATAACACCGGTTAGGTCTGGGTTGGGTCTGGGTTATGCCCGCATCTGGATCATGATTTTGCCTTCTTCGCGTACTTGTTTACCACATCCTGGGTTTTTTCGGGTCTGAATCACGTAGTAATGTGGTACCACCCAGTAACAGTGAATTAAACCCGAATTCGGTCAGTATTTTAGTCGGTAACACCGGATAGGTCTGTGTTAGGTCTGGGTTATGCCCGCATCTGGCTCATGATTTTGCCATTTCCGGATTCGTGTTGGCCAGATCCTGGGTTTTTTCGGGTTTGAATCACGTAGTAATGTGATACCACACAGTAACAGTCAATTAAACCTGGTATCGATCAATATTTTAGAGGATAAAACCGGTTAGGTCAGGGTTAGGTCTGGGTTATGCCCGCATCTGGCTCATGACTTTGCCTTCTCCGCATACCTGTTGGCCAGATCCTGAGTTAGGTCTGGGTTTGAATCACGTAGTAATGTGGAACCACACAGTACCATTCAATTAAACCTGGTATCGATCAATATTTTAGAGGATAAAACCGGTCAGGTCTGTGTTAGGTCTGGGTTATGCCCGCATCTGGCTCATGATTTTGCCTTCTTCGCATACTTGTTGGCCAGATCCTGGCTTTTTTCGTGTTTGAATCACGTAGTAACGTGGTACCACACAGTAACAGTGAATTAAACCCGAATTCGGTCAGTATTTTAGTCGGTAACACCGGTTAGGTCTGGGTTATGTCTGGGTTATGCCCGCATCTGGCTAATGATTTTGCCTTTTCCGCAACCTTCTTGCCCAGATCCTTGGTTTTTTAGGGTTTGAATCACGTAGTAATGTGGTACCACTCAGAAACAGTCACTTAAACTTGGTTTCGATCAATATTTTAGTGGATAACACCGATTAGGTCTGGGTTAGGTCTGGGTTATGCCCGCATCTGGCTCAAGATTTTGCCTTTTTCGCATACTTGTTGGCCAGATCCTGGGTTAGGTCTGGGTTTGAATCACGTAGTAATGTGGAACCACACAGTACCATTCAATTAAACCTGGTATCGATCAACATTTTAGTAGATAACACCGGTTAGGTCTGGGTTAGGTCTGGGTTATGCCCGCATCTGGATCATGATTTTGCCTTCTTCGCGTACTTGTTTACCACATCCTGGGTTTTTTCGGGTCTGAATCACGTAGTAATGTGGTACCACCCAGTAACAGTGAATTAAAACCGAATTCGGTCAGTATTTTAGTCGGTAACACCGGATAGGTCTGTGTTAGGTCTGGGTTATGCCCGCATCTGGCTCATGATTTTGCCTCTTCCGGATTCGTGTTGGCCAGATCCTGGGTTTTTTCGGGTTTGAATCACGTAGTAATGTGATACCACACTGAACAGTCAATTAAACCTGGTTTCGATCCACATTTTAGAGGATAGAACCAGTCAGGTCTGGGTTATGCCCGCATCTGGCTCAAGATTTTGCCTTCTTCGCATACTTGTTGGCCAGATCCTGGGTTTTTTCAGATTTGAGTCACGTAGTAATGTGGTACCACACAGTAACAGTCAATAAATCCTGGTTTCGATCAATATTTTAAAGGATGACACCGGTTAGGTCTGGGTTAGGTCTGGGTTATGCCCGCATCTGGCTCATGATTTTGCCTTCTTCGTATACTTGTTGGCCAGATCCTGGGATTTTTCGGATTTGAATCACGTAGTAATGTGGTACCAGACAGCAACAGTCAATAAAACCTGGTTTCGATCAATATTTTAAAGGATAAAACCGGTAATGCCTGGGTTAGGTCTGGGTCATGCCCGCATCTGGCTCATGATTTTGCCTTCTTCGCATACTTGTTGGCCAGATCCTGGGTTTTTTCAGATTTTAGTCACGTAGTAATGTGGTACCACACAGTAACAGTCAATAAATCCTGTTTCGATCAATATTTTAAAGGATGACACTGGTTAGGTCTGGGTTAGGTCTGGGTTATGCCCGCATCTGGCTCATGATTTTGCCTTCTTCGCATACTTGTGTGCCAGATCCTGGGTTAGGTCTGGGTTTGAATCACGTGGTAATGTGGAACCACAGAGTACCATTCAATTAAACCTGGTATCGATCAATATTTTAGTGGATAACACCGGTTAGGTCTGGGTTGGGTCTGGGTTATGCCCGCATCTGGATCATGATTTTGCCTTTTTCGCATACTTGTTGGCCAGATCCTGGGTTAGGTCTGGGTTTGAATCACGTAGTAATGTGCAACCACACAGTACCTTTCAATTAAACCTGGTATCGATCAATATTTTAGTGGATAACACCGGTTAGGTCTGGGTTAGGTCTGGGATATGCCCGCATCTGGATCATGATTTTGCCTTCTTCGCGTACTTGTTTACCACATCCTGGGTTTTTTCGGGTCTGAATCACGTAGTAATGTGGTACCACACAGTAACAGTCAATTAAACCTGGATACGGTCAGTATTTTAGTCGGTAACACCGGTTAGGTCTTGGTTAGGTCTGGGTTATGCCCGCATCTTTCTCATGATTTTGCCTTCTTCGCATACTTGTCGGCCAGATCCTGGGTTTTCTCGGTTTGAATCACGTAGTAATGTGATACCACACTGAACAGTCAATTAAACCTGGTTTCGATCCACATTTTAGAGGATAGAACCGGTTAGGTCTGGGTTATGCCCGCATCTGGCTCATGATTTTGCCTTCTTCGCATACTTGTTGGCCAGATCCTGGGTTTTTTCAGATTTGAGTCACGTAGTAATGTGGTACCACACAGTAACAGTCAATAAATCCTGGTTTCGATCAATATTTTAAAGGATGACACCGGTTAGGTCTGGGTTAGGTCTGGGTTATGCCCGCATCTGGCTCATGATTTTGCCTTTTTCGCATACTTGTTGGCCAGATCCTGGGTTAGGTCTGGGTTTGAATCACGTGGTAATGTGGAACCACACAGTACCATTCAATTAAACCTGGTATCGATCAATATTTTAGTGGATAACACCGGTTAGGTCTGGGTTGGGTCTGGGTTATGCCCGCATCTGGATCATGATTTTGCCTTCTTCGCGTACTTGTTTACCACATCCTGGGTTTTTTCGGGTCTGAATCACGTAGTAATGTGGTACCACCCAGTAACAGTGAATTAAACCCGAATTCGGTCAGTATTTTAGTCGGTAACACCGGATAGGTCTGTGTTAGGTCTGGGTTATGCCCGCATCTGGCTCATGATTTTGCCTTTTCCGGATTCGTGTTGGCCAGATCCTGGGTTTTTTCGGGTTTGAATCACGTAGTAATGTGATACCACACAGTAACAGTCAATTAAACCTGGTGTCGATCAATATTTTAGAGGATAAAACCGGTTAGGTCAGGGTTAGGTCTGGGTTATGCCCGCATCTGGCTCATGACTTTGCCTTCTTCGCATACCTGTTGGCCAGATCCTGGGTTACGTCTGGGTTTGAATCACGTAGTAATGTGGAACCACACAGTACCATTCAATTAAACCTGGTATCGATCAATATTTTAGAGGATAAAACCGGTCAGGTCTGTGTTAGGTCTGGGTTATGCCCGCATCTGGCTCATGATTTTGCCTTTTCCGCATTCTTGTTGCCCTGATCCTTGGTTTTTTAGGGATTGAATCATGTAGTAATGTGGTACCACTCAGAAACAGTCACTTAAACTTGGTTTCGATCAATATTTTAGTGGATAACACCGATTAGGTCTGGGTTAGGTCTGGGTTATGCCCGCATCTGGCTCTAGATTTTGCCTTTTTCGCATACTTGTTGGCCTGATCCTGGGTTAGGTCTGGGTTTGAATCACGTAGTAATGTGGAACCACACAGTACCATTCAATTAAACCTGGTATCGATCAATATTTTAGTGGATAACACCGGTTAGGTCTGGGTTAGGTCTGGGTTATGCCCGCATCTGGATCATGATTATGCCTTCTTCGCGTACTTGTTTACCACATCCTGGGTTTTTTCGGGTCTGAATCACGTAGTAATGTGGTACCACCCAGTAACAGTGAATTAAAACCGAATTCGGTCAGTATTTTAGTCGGTAACACCGGATAGGTCTGTGTTAGGTCTGGGTTATGCCCGCATCTGGCTCATGATTTTGCCTCTTCCGGATTCGTGTTTGCCAGATCCTGGGTTTTTTCGGGTTTGAATCACGTAGTAATGTGATACCACACAGTAACAGTCAATTAAACCTGGCATCGATCAATATTTTACAGGATAAAATCGGTCAGGTCTGGGTTATGCCCGCATCTGGCTCATGATTTTGCCTTCTTCGCATACTTGTTGGCCAGATCCTGGGTTTTTTCGGATTTGAATCACGTAGTAATGTGGTACCAGACAGCAACAGTCAATAAAACCTGGTTTCGATCAATATTTTAAAGGATGACACCGGTTAGGTCTGGGTTAGGTCTGGATTATGCCCGCATCTGGCTCATGGTTTTGCCTTCTTCGCATACTTGTCGGCCAGATCCTGGGTTTTCTCGGTTAGAATCACGTAGTAATGTGATACCACACTGAACAGTCAATTAAACCTGGTATCGATCCACATTTTAGAGGATAGAACCGGTTAGGTCTGGGTTATGCCCGCATCTGGCTCATGATTTTGCCTTCTTCGCATACTTGTTGGCCAGATCCTGGGTTTTTTCAGATTTGAGTCACGTAGTAATGTGGTACCACACAGTAACAGTCAATAAATCCTGGTTTCGATCAATATTTTAAAGGATGACACCGGTTAGGTCTGGGTTAGGTCTGGGTTATGCCCGCATCTGGCTCATGATTTTGCCTTCTTCGCATACTTGTTGGCCAGATCCTGGGTTTTTTCGGATTTGAATCACGTAGTAATGTGGTACCAGACAGCAACAGTCAATAAAACCTGGTTTCGATCAATATTTTAAAGGATAAAACCGGTAATGCCTGGGTTAGGTCTGGGTCATGCCCGCATCTGGCTCATGATTTTGCCTTCTTCGCATACTTGTTGGCCAGATCCTGGGTTTTTTCAGATTTGAGTCACGTAGTAATGTGGTACCACACAGTAACAGTCAATAAATCCTGTTTCGATCAATATTTTAAAGGATGACACTGGTTAGGTCTGGGTTAGGTCTGGGTTATGCCCGCATCTGGCTCATGATTTTGCCTTCTTCGCATACTTGTGTGCCAGATCCTGGGTTAGGTCTGGGTTTGAATCACGTAGTAATGTGGAACCACACAGTACCATTCAATTAAACCTGGTATCGATCAATATTTTAGAGGATAAAACCGGTCAGGTCTGTGTTAGGTCTGGGTTATGCCCGCATCTGGCTCATGATTTTGCCTTCTTCGCATACTTGTTGGCCAGATCCTGGCTTTTTTCGTGTTTGAATCCCGTAGTAACGTGGTACCACACAGTAACAGTGAATTAAACCCGAATTCGGTCAGTATTTTAGTCGGTAACAACGGTTAGGTCTGGGTTATGTCTGGGTTATGCCCGCATCTGGCTAATGATTTTGCCTTTTCCGCAACCTTCTTGCCCAGATCCTTGGTTTCTTAGGGTTTGAATCACGTAGTAATGTGGTACCACTCAGAAACAGTCACTTAAACTTGGTTTCGATCAATATTTTAGTGGATAACACCGATTAGGTCTGGGTTAGGTCTGGGTTATGCCCGCATCTGGCTCAAGATTTTGCCTTTTTCGCATACTTGTTGGCCAGATCCTGGGTTAGGTCTGGGTTTGAATCACGTTGTAATGTGGAACCAGACAGTACCATTCAATTAAACCTGGTATCGATCAATATTTTAGTGGATAACACCGGATAGGTCTGGGTTAGGTCTGGGTTATGCCCGCATCTGGATCATGATTTTGCCTTCTTCGCGTACTTGTTTACCACATCCTGGGTTTTTTCGGGTCTGAATCACGTAGTAATGTGGTACCACCCAGTAACAGATAATTAAAACCGAATTCGGTCAGTATTTTTGTCGGTAACACCGGATAGGTCTGTGTTAGGTCTGGGTTATGCCCGCATCTGGCTCATGATTTTGCCTCCTCCGGATTCGTGTTGGCCAGATCCTAGGTTTTTTCGGGTTTGAATCACGTAGTAATGTGATACCACACAGTAACAGTCAATTAAACCTGGTATCGATCAATATTTTACAGGATAAAACCGGTCAGGTCTGGGTCATGCCCGCATCTGGCTCAAGATTTTGCCTTCTTCGCATACTTGTTGGCCAGATCCTGGGTTTTTTCAGATTTGAGTCACGTAGTAATGTGGTACCACACAGTAACAGTCAATAAATCCTGGTTTCGATCAATATTTTAAAGGATGACACCGGTTAGGTCTGGGTTAGGTCTGGGTTATGCCCGCATCTGGCTCATGGTTTTGCCTTCTTCGCATACTTCTTGGCCATATCCTGGGTTTTTGTCGGGTTTGAATCACGTAGTAATGTGGTACCACACAGTAACAGTCAATTAAACCTGGATACGGTCAGTATTTTAGTCGGTAACACCGGTTAGGTCCTGGTTAGGTCTGGGTTATGCCCGCATCTGGCTCATGATTTTGCCTTCTTCGCATACTTGTCGGCCAGATCCTGGGTTTTCTCGGTTTGAATCACGTAGTAATGTGATACCACACTGAACAGTCAATTAAACCTGGTTTCGATCCACATTTTAGAGGATAGAACCGGTTAGGTCTGGGTTATGCCCGCATCTGGCTCATGATTTTGCCTTCTTCGCATACTTGTTGGCCAGATCCTGGGTTTTTTCAGATTTGAGTCACGTAGTAATGTGGTACCACACTGTAACAGTAAATAAATCCTGTTTCGATCAATATTTTAAAGGATGACACTGGTTAGGTCTGGGTTAGGTGTGGGTTATGCCCGCATCTGGCTCATGATTTTGCCTTTTCCGCATTCGTGTTGGCCAGATCCTGGGTTTTTTCGGGTTTGAATCACGTAGTAATGTGGTACCACACAGTAACAGTCATTTAAACCTGGTATCGATCAATATTTTAGAGGATAAAACCGGTCAGGTCTGGGTTAGGTCTGGGTTATGCCCGCATCTGGCTCATGATTTTGCCTTCTTCGCATACTTGTTGGCCGGATCCTGGGTTTTTTCGGGATTGAATCACGTAGTAATGTGGCATCTCACAGTGACAGTCAATTGATCCTGGATTCGGTCAGTATTTTAGTCGGTAACCCCGGTTAGGTCTGGGTTAGGTCTGGGTTATGCCCGCATCTGGATCATGATATTGCCTTCTTCGCGTACTTGTTTACCACATCCTGGGTTTTTTCGGGTCTGAATCACGTAGTAATGTGGTACCACCCAGTAACAGTGAATTAAAACCGAATTCGGTCAGTATTTTAGTCGGTAACACCGGATAGGTCTGGGTTAGGTCTGGGTTTGAATCACGTGGTAATGTGGAACCACAGAGTACCATTCAATTAAACCTGGTATCGATCAATATTTTAGTGGATAACACCGGTTAGGTCTGGGTTGGGTCTGGGTTATGCCCGCATCTGGATCATGATTTTGCCTTCTTCGCGTACTTGTTTACCACATCCTGGGTTTTTTCGGGTCTGAATCACGTAGTAATGTGGTACCACCCAGTAACAGTGAATTAAACCCGAATTCGGACAGTATTTTAGTCGGTAACACCGGATAGGTCTGTGTTAGGTCTGGGTTATGCCCGCATCTGGCTCATGATTTTGCCTTTTCCGGATTCGTGTTGGCCAGATCCTGGGTTTTTTCGGGTTTGAATCACGTAGTAATGTGATACCACACAGTAACAGTCAATTAAACCTGGTGTCGATCAATATTTTAGAGGATAAAACCGGTTACGTCAGGGTTAGGTCTGGGTTATGCCCGCATCTGGCTCATGACTTTGCCTTCTTCGCATACCTGTTGGCCAGATCCTGGGTTAGGTCTGGGTTTGAATCACGTAGTAATGTGGAACCACACAGTACCATTCAATTAAACCTGGTATCGATGAATATTTTAGAGGATAAAACCGGTCAGGTCTGTGTTAGGTCTGGGTTATGCCCGCATCTGGCTCATGATTTTGCCTTCTTCGCATACTTGTTGGCCAGATCCTGGCTTTTTTCGTGTTTGAATCACGTAGTAACGTGGTACCACACAGTAACAGTGAATTAAACCCGAATTCGGTCAGTATTTTAGTCGGTAACACCGGTTAGGTCTGTGTTATGTCTGGGTTATGCCCGCATCTGGCTAATGATTTTGCCTTTTCCGCAACCTTCTTGCCCAGATCCTTGGTTTTTTGGGGTTTGAATCACGTAGTAATGTAGTACCACTCAAAAACAGTCACTTAAACTTTGTTTCGATCAATATTTTAGTCGGTAACACCGGTTAGGTCTGGGTTAGGTCTGGGTTATGCCCGCATCTGGCTCATGATTTTGCCTTTTCCGCATTCTTGTTGCCCTGATCCTTGGTTTTTTAGGGTTTGAATCATGTAGTAATGTGGTACCACTCAGAAACAGTCACTTAAACTTGGTTTCGATCAATATTTTAGTGGATAACACCGATTAGGTCTGGGTTAGGTCTGGGTTATGCCCGCATCTGGCTCAAGATTTTGCCTTTTTCGCATACTTGTTGGCCAGATCCTGGGTTAGGTCTGGGTTTGAATCACGTAGTAATGTGGAACCACACAGTACCATTCAATTAAACCTGGTATCGATCAATATTTTAGTGGATAACACCGGTTAGGTCTGGGTTAGGTCTGGGTTATGCCCGCATCTGGATCATGATTATGCCTTCTTCGCGTACTTGTTTACCACATCCTGGGTTTTTTCGGGTCTGAATCACGTAGTAATGTGGTACCACCCAGTAACAGTGAATTAAAACCGAATTCGGTCAGTACTTTAGTCGGTAACACCGGATAGGTCTGTGTTAGGTCTGGGTTATGCCCGCATCTGGCTCATGATTTTGCCTCTTCCGGATTCGTGTTGGCCAGATCCTGGGTTTTTTCGGGTTTGAATCACGTAGTAATGTGATACCACACAGTAACAGTCAATTAAACCTGGCATCCATCAATATTTTACAGGATAAAACCGGTCAGGTCTGGGTTATGCCCGCATCTGGCTCATGATTTTGCCTTCTTCGCATACTTGTTGGCCATATCCTGGGTTTTTTTCGGGTTTGAATCACGTAGTAATGTGGTACCACACAGTAACAGTCAATTAAACCTGGATACGGTCAGTATTTTAGTCGGTAACACCGGTTAGGTCTTGGTTAGGTCTGGGTTATGCCGCATCTGGCTCATGATTTTGCCTTCTTCGCATACTTGTCGGCCAGATCCTGGGTTTTCTCGGTTAGAATCACGTAGTAATGTGATACCACACTGAACAGTCAATTAAACCTGGTTTCGATCCACATTTTAGAGGATAGAACCGGTTAGGTCTGGGTTATGCCCGCATCTGGCTCATGATTTTGCCTTCTTCGCATACTTGTTGGCCAGATCCTGGGTTTTTTCAGATTTGAGTCACGTAGTAATGTGGTACCACACAGTAACAGTCAATAAATCCTGTTTCGATCAATATTTTAAAGGATGACACTGGTTAGGTCTGGGTTAGGTCTGGGTTATGCCCGCATCTGGCTCATGATTTTGCCTCCTTCGCATACTTGTGTGCCAGATCCTGGGTTAGGTCTGGGTTTGAATCACGTGGTAATGTGGAACCACAGAGTACCATTCAATTAAACCTGGTATCGATCAATATTTTAGTGGATAACACCGGTTAGGTCTGGGTTGGGTCTGGGTTATGCCCGCATCTGGATCATGATTTTGCCTTCTTCGCGTACTTGTTTACCACATCCTGGGTTTTTTCGGGTCTGAATCACGTAGTAATGTGGTACCACCCAGTAACAGTGAATTAAACCCGAATTCGGTCAGTATTTTAGTCGGTAACACCGGATAGGTCTGTGTTAGGTCTGGGTTATGCCCGCATCTGGCTCATGATTTTGCATTTTCCGGATTCGTGTTGGCCAGATCCTGGGTTTTTTCGGGTTTGAATCACGTAGTAATGTGATACCACACAGTAACAGTCAATTAAACCTGGTATCGATCAATATTTTAGAGGATAAAACCGGTCAGGTCTGTGTTAGGTCTGGGTTATGCCCGCATCTGGCTCATGATTTTGCCTTCTTCGCATACTTGTTGGCCAGATCCTGGCTTTTTTCGTGTTTGAATCACGTAGTAACGTGGTACCACACAGTAACAGTGAATTAAACCCGAATTCGGTCAGTATTTTAGTCGGTAACACCGGTTAGGTCTGGGTTATGTCTGGGTTATGCCCGCATCTGGCTAATGATTTTGCCTTTTCCGCAACCTTCTTGCCCAGATCCTTGGTTTCTTAGGGTTTGAATCACGTAGTAATGTGGTACCACTCAGAAACAGTCACTTAAACTTGGTTTCGATCAATATTTTAGTGGATAACACCGATTAGGTCTGGGTTAGGTCTGGGTTATGCCCGCATCTGGCTCAAGATTTTGCCTTTTTCGCATACTTGTTGGCCAGATCCTGGGTTTTCTCGGTTTGAATCACGTAGTAATGTGATACCACACTGAACAGTCAATTAAACCTGGTTTCGATCCACATTTTAGAGGATAGAACCGGTTAGGTCTGGGTTATGCCCGCATCTGGCTCATGATTTTGCCATCTTCGCATACTTGTTGGCCAGATCCTGGGTTTTTTCAGATTTGAGTCACGTAGTAATGTGGTACCACACTGTAACAGTAAATAAATCCTGTTTCGATCAATATTTTAAAGGATGACACTGGTTAGGTCTGGGTTAGGTGTGGGTTATGCCCGAATCTGGCTCATGATTTTGCCTTTTCCGCATTCGTGTTGGCCAGATCCTGGGTTTTTTCGGGTTTGAATCACGTAGTAATGTGGTACCACACAGTAACAGTCATTTAAACCTGGTATCGATCAATATTTTAGAGGATAAAACCGGTCAGGTCTGGGTTAGGTCTGGGTTATGCCCGCATCTGGCTCATGATTTTGCCTTCTTCGCATACTTGTTGGCCGGATCCTGGGTTTTTTCGGGTTTGAATCACGTAGTAATGTGGCATCTCACAGTGACAGTCAATTGATCCTGGATTCGGTCAGTATTTTAGTCGGTAACCCCGGTTAGGTCTGGGTTAGGTCTGGGTTATGCCCGCATCTGGATCATGATTTTGCCTTCTTCGCGTACTTGTTTACCACATCCTGGGTTTTTTCGGATCTGAATCACGTAGTAATGTGGTACCACCCAGTAACAGTGAATTAAACCCGAATTCGGTCAGTATTTTAGTTGGTAACTCCGGATAGGTCTGTGTTAGGTCTGGGTTATGCCCGCATTTGGCTCATGATTTTGCCTTTTCCGCAACCTTCTTGCCCAGATCCTTGGTTTTTTAGGGTTTGAATCACGTAGTAATGTGGTACCACTCAGAAACAGTCACTTAAACTTGGTTTCGATGAATATTTTAGTGGATAACACCGATTAGGTCTGGGTTAGGTCTGGGTTATGCCCGCATCTGGCTCATGATTTTGCCTTTTTCGCATACTTGTTGGCCAGATCCTGGGTTAGGTCTGGGTTTGAATCACGTAGTAATGTGGAACCACACAGTACCATTCAATTAAACCTGGTATCGATCAATATTTTAGTGGATATCACCGGTTAGGCCTGGGTTAGGTCTGGGTTATGCCCGCATCTGGATCATGATTTTGCCTTCTTCGCGTACTTGTTTACCACATCCTGGGTTTTTTCGGGTCTGAATCACGTAGTAATGTGGTACCACCCAGTAACAGTGAATTAAAACCGAATTCGGTCATTATTTTAGTCGGTAACACCGGATAGGTCTGTGTTAGGTCTGGGTTATGCCCGCATCTGGCTCATGATTTTGCCTCTTCCGGATTCGTGTTGGCCAGATCCTGGGTTTTTTCGGGTTTGAATCACGTAGTAATGTGATACCACACAGTAACAGTCAATTAAACCTGGTATCGATCAATATTTTACAGGATAAAACCGGTCAGGTCTGGGTTATGCCCGCATCTGGCTCAAGATTTTGCCTTCTTCGCATACTTGTTGGCCAGATCCTGGGTTTTTTCAGATTTGAGTCACGTAGTAATGTGGTACCACACAGTAACAGTCAATAAAACCTGGTTTCGATCAATATTTTAATGGATGACACCGGTTAGGTCAGGGTTAGGTCTGGGTTATGCCCGCACCTGGCTCAAGATTTTGCCTTCTTCGCATACTTGTTGGCCAGATCCTGGGTTTTTTCAGATTTGAGTCACGTAGTAATGTGGTACCACACACTAACAGTCAATAAATCCTGGTTTCGATCAATATTTTAAAGGATGACACCGGTTAGGTCTGGGTTAGGTCTGGGTTATGCCCGCATCTGGATCATGATTTTGCCTTCTTCGCGTACTTGTTTACCACATCCTGGGTTTTTTCGGGTCTGAATCACGTAGTAATGTGGTACCACCCAGTAACAGTGAATTAAAACCGAATTCGGTCATTATTTTAGTCGGTAACACCGGATAGGTCTGTGTTAGGTCTGGGTTATGCCCGCATCTGGCTCATGATTTTGCCTCTTCCGGATTCGTGTTGGCCAGATCCTGGGTTTTTTCGGGTTTGAATCACGTAGTAATGTGATACCACACAGTAACAGTCAATTAAACCTGGTATCGATCAATATTTTACAGGATAAAACCGGTCAGGTCTGGGTTATGCCCGCATCTGGCTCAAGATTTTGCCTTCTTCGCATACTTGTTGGCCAGATCCTGGGTTTTTTCAGATTTGAGTCACGTAGTAATGTGGTACCACACAGTAACAGTCAATAAATCCTGGTTTCGATCAATATTTTAAAGGATGACACCGGTTAGGTCAGGGTTAGGTCTGGGTTATGCCCGCACCTGGCTCAAGATTTTGCCTTCTTCGCATACTTGTTGGCCAGATCCTGGGTTTTTTCAGATTTGAGTCACGTAGTAATGTGGTACGACACAGTAACAGTCAATAAATCCTGGTTTCGATCAATATTTTAAAGGATGACACCGGTTAGGTCTGGGTTAGGTGTGGGTTATGCCCGCATCTGGCTCATGATTTTGCCTTTTCCGCATTCGTGTTGGCCAGATCCTGGGTTTTTTCGGGTTTGAATCACGTAGTAATGTGGTACCACACAGTAACAGTCATTTAAACCTGGTATCGATCAATATTTTAGAGGATAAAACCGGTCAGGTCTGGGTTAGGTCTGGGTTATGCCCGCATCTGGCTCATGATTTTGCCTTCTTCGCATACTTGTTGGCCGGATCCTGGGTTTTTTCGGGTTTGAATCACGTAGTAATGTGGCATCTCACAGTGACAGTCAATTGATCCTGGATTCGGTCAGTATTTTAGTCGGTAACCCCGGTTAGGTCTGGGTTAGGTCTGGGTTATGCCCGCATCTGGATCATGATTTTGCCTTCTTCGCGTACTTGTTTACCACATCCTGGGTTTTTTCGGATCTGAATCACGTAGTAATGTGGTACCACCCAGTAACAGTGAATTAAACCCGAATTCGGTCAGTATTTTAGTTGGTAACTCCGGATAGGTCTGTGTTAGGTCTGGGTTATGCCCGCATTTGGCTCATGATTTTGCCTTTTCCGCAACCTTCTTGCCCAGATCCTTGGTTTTTTAGGGTTTGAATCACGTAGTAATGTGGTACCACTCAGAAACAGTCACTTAAACTTGGTTTCGATGAATATTTTAGTGGATAACACCGATTAGGTCTGGGTTAGGTCTGGGTTATGCCCGCATCTGGCTCATGATTTTGCCTTTTTCGCATACTTGTTGGCCAGATCCTGGGTTAGGTCTGGGTTTGAATCACGTAGTAATGTGGAACCACACAGTACCATTCAATTAAACCTGGTATCGATCAATATTTTAGTGGATATCACCGGTTAGGTCTGGGTTAGGTCTGGGTTATGCCCGCATCTGGATCATGATTTTGCCTTCTTCGCGTACTTGTTTACCACATCCTGGGTTTTTTCGGGTCTGAATCACGTAGTAATGTGGTACCACCCAGTAACAGTGAATTAAAACCGAATTCGGTCATTATTTTAGTCGGTAACACCGGATAGGTCTGTGTTAGGTCTGGGTTATGCCCGCATCTGGCTCATGATTTTGCCTCTTCCGGATTCGTGTTGGCCAGATCCTGGGTTTTTTCGGGTTTGAATCACGTAGTAATGTGATACCACACAGTAACAGTCAATTAAACCTGGTATCGATCAATATTTTACAGGATAAAACCGGTCAGGTCTGGGTTATGCCCGCATCTGGCTCAAGATTTTGCCTTCTTCGCATACTTGTTGGCCAGATCCTGGGTTTTTTCAGATTTGAGTCACGTAGTAATGTGGTACCACACAGTAACAGTCAATAAATCCTGGTTTCGATCAATATTTTAAAGGATGACACCGGTTAGGTCAGGGTTAGGTCTGGGTTATGCCCGCACCTGGCTCAAGATTTTGCCTTCTTCGCATACCTGTTGGCCAGATCCTGGGTTTTTTCAGATTTGAGTCACGTAGTAATGTGGTACCACACAGTAACAGTCAATAAATCCTGGTTTCGATCAATATTTTAAAGGATGACACCGGTTAGGTCTGGGTTAGGTCTGGGTTATGCCCGCACCTGGCTCATGATTTTGCCTTCTTCGCATACCTGTTGGCCAGATCCTGGGTTTTTTCGGATTTGAATCACGTAGTAATGTGGTACCAGACAGCAACAGTCAATAAAACCTGGTTTCGATCAATATTTTAAAGGATGACACCGGTTAGGTCTGGGTTAGGTCTGGGTTATGCCCGCATCTGGCTCATGGTTTTGCTTTCTTCGCATACTTGTTGGCCAGATCCTGGGTTTTTTCGGGTTTGAATCACGTAGTAATGTGGTACCACACAGTAACAGTCATTTAAACCTGGTATCGATCAATATTTTAGAGGATAAAACCGGTCAGGTCTGGGTTAGGTCTGGGTTATGCCCGCATCTGGCTCATGATTTTGCCTTCTTCGCATACTTGTTGGCCGGATCCTGGGTTTTTTCGGGTTTGAATCACGTAGTAATGTGGCATCTCGCAGTGACAGTCAATTGATCCTGGATTCGGTCAGTATTTTAGTCGGTAACCCCGGTTAGGTCTGGGTTAGGTCTGGGTTATGCCCGCATCTGGATCATGATTTTGCCTTCTTCGCATACCTGTTGGCCAGATCCTGGGTTAGGTCTGGGTTTGAATCACGTAGTAATGTGGAACCACACAGTACCATTCAATTAAACCTGGTATCGATCAATATTTTAGCGGATAAAACCGGTCAGGTCTGTGTTAGGTCTGGGTTATGCCCGCATCTGGCTCATGATTTTGCCTTCTTCGCATACTTGTTGGCCAGATCCTGGCTTTTTTCGTGTTTGAATCACGTAGTAACGTGGTACCACACAGTAACAGTGAATTAAACCCGAATTCGGTCAGTATTTTAGTCGGTAACACCGGTTAGGTCTGGGTTATGTCTGGGTTATGCCCGCATCTGGCTAATGATTTTGCCTTTTCCGCAACCTTCTTGCCCAGATCCTTGGTTTTTTAGGGTTTGAATCACGTAGTAATGTGGTACCACTCAGAAACAGTCACTTAAACTTGGTTTCGATCAATATTTTAGTGGATAACACCGATTAGGTCTGGGTT
The DNA here is from genome assembly GCF_051014445.1 of Colletes latitarsis. Taxonomy (NCBI): domain Eukaryota; kingdom Metazoa; phylum Arthropoda; class Insecta; order Hymenoptera; family Colletidae; genus Colletes; species Colletes latitarsis. Next base: position 4,520,963 of record NC_135141.1, on the reverse strand, counting down.
AGGTCTGGGTTATGCCCGCATCTGGCTCAAGATTTTGCCTTTTTCGCATACTTGTTGGCCAGATCCTGGGTTTTCTCGGTTTGAATCACGTAGTAATGTGATACCACACTGAACAGTCAATTAAACCTGGTTCGATCCACATTTTAGAGGATAGAACCGGTTAGGTCTGGGTTATGCCCGCATCTGGCTCATGATTTTGCCTTCTTCGCATACTTGTTGGCCAGATCCTGGGTTTTTTCAGATTTGAGTCACGTAGTAATGTGGTACCACACTGTAACAGTAAATAAATCCTGTTTCGATCAATATTTTAAAGGATGACACTGGTTAGGTCTGGGTTAGGTGTGGGTTATGCCCGCATCTGGCTCACGATTTTGCCTTTTCCGCATTCGTGTTGGCCAGATCCTGGGTTTTTTCGGGTTTGAATCACGTAGTAATGTGGTACCACACAGTAACAGTCATTTAAACCTGGTATCGATCAATATTTTAGAGGATAAAACCGGTCAGGTCTGGGTTAGGTCTGGGTTATGCCCGCATCTGGCTCATGATTTTGCCTTTTTCGCATACTTGTTGGCCAGATCCTGGGTTAGGTCTGGGTTTGAATCACGTAGTAATGTGGAACCACACAGTACCATTCAATTAAACCTGGTATCGATCAATATTTTAGTGGATAACACCGGTTAGGTCTGGGTTAGGTCTGGGTTATGCCCGCATCTGGATCATGATTTTGCCTTCTTCGCGTACTTGTTTACCACATCCTGGGTTTTTTCGGGTCTGAATCACGTAGTAATGTGGTACCACCCAGTAACAGTGAATTAAAACCGAATTCGGTCAGTATTTTAGTCGGTAACACCGGATAGGTCTGTGTTAGGTCTGGGTTATGCCCGCATCTGGCTCATGATTTTGCCTCTTCCGGATTCGTGTTGGCCAGATCCTGGGTTTTTTCGGGTTTGAATCACGTAGTAATGTGATACCACACAGTAACAGTCAATTAAACCTGGTATCGATCAATATTTTACAGGATAAAACCGGTCAGGTCTGGGTTAGGTCTGGGTTATGCCCGCATCTGGCTCATGATTTTGCCTTCTTCGCATACTTGTTGGCCGGATCCTGGGTTTTTTCGGGTTTGAATCACGTAGTAATGTGGCATCTCACAGTGACAGTCAATTGATCCTGGATTCGGTCAGTATTTTAGTCGGTAACCCCGGTTAGGTCTGGGTTAGGTCTGGGTTATGCCCGCATCTGGATCATGATTTTGCCTTCTTCGCGTACTTGTTTACCACATCCTGGGTTTTTTCGGATCTGAATCACGTAGTAATGTGGTACCACCCAGTAACAGTGAATTAAACCCGAATTCGGTCAGTATTTTAGTTGGTAACACCGGATAGGTCTGTGTTAGGTCTGGGTTATGCCCGCATCTGGCTCATGATTTTGCCTTTTCCGCAACCTTCTTGCCCAGATCCTTGGTTTTTTAGGGTTTGAATCACGTAGTAATGTGGTACCACTCAGAAACAGTCACTTAAACTTGGTTTCGATCAATATTTTAGTGGATAACACCGATTAGGTCTGGGTTAGGTCTGGGTTATGCCCGCATCTGGCTCATGATTTTGCCTTTTTCGCATACTTGTTGGCCAGATCCTGGGTTAGGTCTGGGTTTGAATCACGTAGTAATGTGGAATCACACAGTACCATTCAATTAAACCTGGTATCGATCAATATTTTACAGGATAAAACCGGTCAGGTCTGGGTTATGCCCGCATCTGGCTCAAGATTTTGCCTTCTTCGCATACTTGTTGGCCAGATCCTGGGTTTTTTCAGATTTGAGTCACGTAGTAATGTGGTACCACACAGTAACAGTCAATAAATCCTGGTTTCGATCAATATTTTAAAGGATGACACCGGTTAGGTCAGGGTTAGGTCTGGGTTATGCCCGCACCTGGCTCAAGATTTTGCCTTCTTCGCATACTTGTTGGCCAGATCCTGGGTTTTTTCAGATTTGAGTCACGTAGTAATGTGGTACCACACAGTAACAGTCAATAAATCCTGGTTTCGATCAATATTTTAAAGGATGACACCGGTTAGGTCTGGGTTAGGTCTGGGTTATGCCCGCACCTGGCTCATGATTTTGCATTCTTCGCACACCTGTTGGCCAGATCCTGGGTTTTTTCGGATTTGAATCACGTAGTAATGTGGTACCAGACAGCAACAGTCAATAAAACCTGGTTTCGATCAATATTTTAAAGGATGACACCGGTTAGGTCTGGGTTAGGTCTGGGTTATGCCCGCATCTGGCTCATGGTTTTGCCTTCTTCGCATACTTGTTGGCCATATCCTGGGTTTTTTTCGGGTTTGAATCACGTAGTAATGTGGTACCACACAGTAACAGTCAATTAAACCTGGATACGGTCAGTATTTTAGTCGGTAACACCGGTTAGGTCTTGGTTAGGTCTGGGTTATGCCCGCATCTGGCTCATGATTTTGCCTTTTCCGGATTCGTGTTGGCCAGATCCTGGGTTTTTTCGGGCTTGAATCACGTAGTAATGTGATACCACACAGTAACAGTCAATTAAACCTGGTGTCGATCAATATTTTAGAGGATAAAACCGGTTAGGTCAGGGTTAGGTCTGGGTTATGCCCGCATCTGGCTCATGACTTTGCCTTCTTCGCATACCTGTTGGCCAGATCCTGGGTTAGGTCTGGGTTTGAATCACGTAGTAATGTGGAACCACACAGTACCATTCAATTAAACCTGGTATCGATCAATATTTTAGAGGATAAAACCGGTCAGGTCTGTGTTAGGTCTGGGTTATGCCCGCATCTGGCTCATGATTTTGCCTTCTTCGCATACTTGTTGGCCAGATCCTGGCTTTTTTCGTGTTTGAATCACGTAGTAACGTGGTACCACACAGTAACAGTGAATTAAACCCGAATTCGGTCAGTATTTTAGTCGGTAACACCGGTTAGGTCTGGGTTATGTCTGGGTTATGCCCGCATCTGGCTAATGATTTTGCCTTTTCCGCAACCTTCTTGCCCAGATCCTTGGTTTTTTAGGGTTTGAATCACGTAGTAATGTAGTACCACTCAGAAACAGTCACTTAAACTTTGTTTCGATCAATATTTTAGTCGGTAACACCGGTTAGGTCTGGGTTAGGTCTGGGTTATGCCCTCATCTGGCTCATGATTTTGCCTTTTCCGCATTCTTGTTGCCCTGATCCTTGGTTTTTTAGGGTTTGAATCATGTAGTAATGTGGTACCACACAGAAACAGTCACTTAAACTTGGTTTCGATCAATATTTTAATGGATAACACCGATTAGGTCTGGGTTAGGTCTGGGTTATGCCCGCATCTGGCTCAAGATTTTGCCTTTTTCGCATACTTGTTGGCCAGATCCTGGGTTAGGTCTGGGTTTGAATCACGTAGTAATGTGGAACCACACAGTACCATTCAATTAAACCTGGTATCGATCAATATTTTAGTGGATAACACCGGTTAGGTCTGGGTTAGGTCTGGGTTATGCCCGCATCTGGATCATGATTATGCCTTCTTCGCGTACTTGTTTACCACATCCTGGGTTTTTTCGGGTCTGAATCACGTAGTAATGTGGTACCACCCAGTAACAGTGAATTAAAACCGAATTCGGTCAATATTTTAGTCGGTAACACCGGATAGGTCTGTGTTAGGTCTGGGTTATGCCCGCATCTGGCTCATGATTTTGCCTCTTCCGGATTCGTGTTGGCCAGATCCTGGGTTTTTTCGGGTTTGAATCACGTAGTAATGTGATACCACACAGTAACAGTCAATTAAACCTGGCATCGATCAATATTTTACAGGATAAAACCGGTCAGGTCTGGGTTATGCCCGCATCTGGCTCATGATTTTGCCTTCTTCGCATACTTGTTGGCCAGATCCTGGGTTTTTTCGGATTTGAATCACGTAGTAATGTGGTACCAGACAGCAACAGTCAATAAAACCTGGTTTCGATCAATATTTTAAAGGATATACCGGTAATGCCTGGGTTAGGTCTGGGTCATGCCCTCATCTGGCTCATGATTTTGCCTTCTTCGCATACTTGTTGGCCAGATCCTGGGTTTTTTCAGATTTGAGTCACGTAGTAATGTGGTACCACACAGTAACAGTCAATAAATCCTGGTTTCGATCAATATTTTAAAGGATGACACCGGTTAGGTCTGGGTTAGGTCTGGGTTATGCCCGCATCTGGCTCATGATTTTGCGTTCTTCGCATACTTGTTGGCCAGATCCTGGGTTTTTTTCGGATTTGAATCACGTAGTAATGTGGTACCAGACAGCAACAGTCAATAAAACCTGGTTTCGATCAATATTTTAAAGGATGACACCGGTTAGGTCTGGGTTAGGTCTGGGTTATGCCCGCATCTGGCTCATGATTTTGCCTTCTTCGCATACTTGTTGGCCATATCCTGGGTTTTTTTCGGGTTTGAATCACGTAGTAATGTGGTACCACACAGTAACAGTCAATTAAACCTGGATACGGTCAGTATTTTAGTCGGTAACACCGGATAGGTCTGTGTTAGGTCTGGGTTATGCCCGCATCTGGATCATGATTTTGCCTTCTTCGCATACCTGTTGGCCAGATCCTGGGTTAGGTCTGGGTTTGAATCACGTAGTAATGTGGAACCACACAGTACCATTCAATTAAACCTGGTATCGATCAATATTTTAGAGGATAACACCGGTTAGGTCTGGGTTGGGTCTGGGTTATGCCCGCATCTGGCTCATGATTTTGCCTTTTCCGGATTCGTGTTGGCCAGATCCTGGGTTTTTTCGGGTTTGAATCACGTAGTAATGTGATACCACACAGTAACAGTCAATTAAACCTGGTATCGATCAATATTTTGGAGGATAAAACCGGTTAGGTCAGGGTTAGGTCTGGGTTATGCCCGCATCTGGCTCATGACTTTGCCTTCTTCGCATACCTGTTGGCCAGATCCTGGGTTAGGTCTGGGTTTGAATCACGTAGTAATGTGGAACCACACAGTACCATTCAATTAAACCTGGTATCGATCAATATTTTAGTGGATAACACCGGTTAGGTCTGGGTTGGGTCTGGGTTATGCCCGCATCTGGATCATGATTTTGCCTTCTTCGCGTACTTGTTTACCACATCCTGGGTCTTTTCGGGTCTAAATCACGTAGTAATGTGGTACCACCCAGGAACAGTGAATTAAACCCGAATTCGGTCAGTATTTTAGTCGGTAACACCGGATAGGTCTGTGTTAGGTCTGGGTTATGCCCGCATCTGGCTCATGATTTTGCCTTTTCCGGATTCGTGTTGGCCAGATCCTGGGTTTTTTCGGGCTTGAATCACGTAGTAATGTGATACCACACAGTAACAGTCAATTAAACCTGGTGTCGATCAATATTTTAGAGGATAAAACCGGTTAGGTCAGGGTTAGGTCTGGGTTATGCCCGCATCTGGCTCATGACTTTGCCTTCTTCGCATACCTGTTGGCCAGATCCTGGGTTAGGTCTGGGTTTGAATCACGTAGTAATGTGGAACCACACAGTACCATTCAATTAAACCTGGTATCGATCAATATTTTAGAGGATAAAACCGGTCAGGTCTGGGTTAGGTCTGGGTTATGCCCGCATCTGACTCATGATTTTGCCTTCTTCGCATACTTGTTTGGCCGGATCCGGGGTTTTTTCGGGTTTGAATCACGTAGTAATGTGGCATCTCACAGTGACAGTCAATTGATCCTGGATTCGGTCAGTATTTTAGTCGGTAACCCCGGTTAGGTCTGGGTTAGGTCTGGGTTATGCCCGCATCTGGATCATGATTTTGCCTTCTTCGCATACCTGTTGGCCAGATCCTGGGTTAGGTCTGGGTTTGAATCACGTAGTAATGTGGAACCACACAGTACCATTCAATTAAACCTGGTATCGATCAATATTTTAGAGGATAAAACCGGTCAGGTCTGTGTTAGGTCTGGGTTATGCCCGCATCTGGCTCATGATTTTGCCTTCTTCGCATACTTGTTGGCCAGATCCTGGCTTTTTTCGTGTTTGAATCACGTAGTAACGTGGTACCACACAGTAACAGTGAATTAAACCCGAATTCGGTCAGTATTTTAGTCGGTAACACCGGTTAGGTCTGGGTTATGTCTGGGTTATGCCCGCATCTGGCTAATGATTTTGCCTTTGCCGCAACCTTCTTGCCCAGATCCTTGGTTTTTTAGGGTTTGAATCACGTAGTAATGTGGTACCACTCAGAAACAGTCACTTAAACTTGGTTTCGATCAATATTTTAGTGGATAACACCGATTAGGTCTGGGTTAGGTCTGGGTTATGCCCGCATCTGGCTCAAGATTTTGCCTTTTTCGCATACTTGTTGGCCAGATCCTGGGTTTTCTCGGTTTGAATCACGTAGTAATGTGATACCACACTGAACAGTCAATTAAACCTGGTTTCGATCCACATTTTAGAGGATAGAACCGGTTAGGTCTGGGTTATGCCCGCATCTGGCTCATGATTTTGCCTTCTTCGCATACTTGTTGGCCAGATCCTGGGTTTTTTCAGATTTGAGTCACGTAGTAATGTGGTACCACACTGTAACAGTAAATAAATCCTGTTTCGATCAATATTTTAAAGGATGACACTGGTTAGGTCTGGGTTAGGTGTGGGTTATGCCCGCATCTGGCTCACGATTTTGCCTTTTCCGCATTCGTGTTGGCCAGATCCTGGGTTTTTTCGGGTTTGAATCACGTAGTAATGTGGTACCACACAGTAACAGTCATTTAAACCTGGTATCGATCAATATTTTAGAGGATAAAACCGGTCAGGTCTGGGTTAGGTCTGGGTTATGCCCGCATCTGGCTCATGATTTTGCCTTCTTCGCATACTTGTTGGCCGGATCCTGGGTTTTTTCGGGTTTGAATCACGTAGTAATGTGGCATCTCACAGTGACAGTCAATTGATCCTGGATTCGGTCAGTATTTTAGTCGGTAACCCCGGTTAGGTCTGGGTTAGGTCTGGGTTATGCCCGCATCTGGATCATGATTTTGCCTTCTTCGCGTACTTGTTTACCACATCCTGGGTTTTTTCGGATCTGAATCACGTAGTAATGTGGTACCACCCAGTAACAGTGAATTAAACCCGAATTCGGTCAGTATTTTAGTTGGTAACACCGGATAGGTCTGTGTTAGGTCTGGGTTATGCCCGCATCTGGCTCATGATTTTGCCTTTTCCGCAACCTTCTTGCCCAGATCCTTGGTTTTTTAGGGTTTGAATCACGTAGTAATGTGGTACCACTCAGAAACAGTCAATTAAACCTGGTATCGATCAATATTTTACAGGATAAAACCGGTCAGGTCTGGGTTAGGTCTGGGTTATGCCCGCATCTGGCTCATGATTTTGCCTTCTTCGCATACTTGTTGGCCGGATCCTGGGTTTTTTCGGGTTTGAATCACGTAGTAATGTGGCATCTCACAGTGACAGTCAATTGATCCTGGATTCGGTCAGTATTTTAGTCGGTAACCCCGGTTAGGTCTGGGTTAGGTCTGGGTTATGCCCGCATCTGGATCATGATTTTGCCTTCTTCGCGTACTTGTTTACCACATCCTGGGTTTTTTCGGATCTGAATCACGTAGTAATGTGGTACCACCCAGTAACAGTGAATTAAACCCGAATTCGGTCAGTATTTTAGTTGGTAACACCGGATAGGTCTGTGTTAGGTCTGGGTTATGCCCGCATCTGGCTCATGATTTTGCCTTTTCCGCAACCTTCTTGCCCAGATCCTTGGTTTTTTAGGGTTTGAATCACGTAGTAATGTGGTACCACTCAGAAACAGTCACTTAAACTTGGTTTCGATCAATATTTTAGTGGATAACACCGATTAGGTCTGGGTTAGGTCTGGGTTATGCCCGCATCTGGCTCATGATTTTGCCTTTTTCGCATACTTGTTGGCCAGATCCTGGGTTAGGTCTGGGTTTGAATCACGTAGTAATGTGGAATCACACAGTACCATTCAATTAAACCTGGTATCGATCAATATTTTAGTGGATAACACCGGTTAGGTCTGGGTTAGGTCTGGGTTATGCCCGCATCTGGATCATGATTTTGCCTTCTTCGCGTACTTGTTTACCACATCCTGGGTTTTTTCGGGTCTGAATCACGTAGTAATGTGGTACCACCCAGTAACAGTGAATTAAAACCGAATTCGGTCAGTATTTTAGTCGGTAACACCGGATAGGTCTGTGTTAGGTCTGGGTTATGCCCGCATCTGGCTCATGATTTTGCCTCTTCCGGATTCGTGTTGGCCAGATCCTGGGTTTTTTCGGGTTTGAATCACGTAGTAATGTGATACCACACAGTAACAGTCAATTAAACCTGGTATCGATCAATATTTTACAGGATAAAACCGGTCAGGTCTGGGTTATGCCCGCATCTGGCTCAAGATTTTGCCTTCTTCGCATACTTGTTGGCCAGATCCTGGGTTTTTTCAGATTTGAGTCACGTAGTAATGTGGTACCACACAGTAACAGTCAATAAATCCTGGTTTCGATCAATATTTTAAAGGATGACACCGGTTAGGTCAGGGTTAGGTCTGGGTTATGCCCGCTCCTGGCTCAAGATTTTGCCTTCTTCGCATACTTGTTGGCCAGATCCTGGGTTTTTTCAGATTTGAGTCACGTAGTAATGTGGTACCACACAGTAACAGTCAATAAATCCTGGTTTCGATCAATATTTTAAAGGATGACACCGGTTAGGTCTGGGTTAGGTCTGGGTTATGCCCGCACCTGGCTCATGATTTTGCATTCTTCGCATACCTGTTGGCCAGATCCTGGATTTTTTCGGATTTGAATCACGTAGTAATGTGGTACCAGACAGCAACAGTCAATAAAACCTGGTTTCGATCAATATTTTAAAGGATGACACCGGTTAGGTCTGGGTTAGGTCTGGGTTATGCCCGCATCTGGCTCATGGTTTTGCCTTCTTCGCATACTTGTTGGCCATATCCTGGGTTTTTTTCGGGTTTGAATCACGTAGTAATGTGGTACCACACAGTAACAGTCAATTAAACCTGGATACGTTCAGTATTTTAGTCGGTAACACCGGTTAGGTCTTGGTTAGGTCTGGGTTATGCCCGCATCTGGCTCATGATTTTGCCTTTTCCGGATTCGTGTTGGCCAGATCCTGGGTTTTTTCGGGCTTGAATCACGTAGTAATGTGATACCACACAGTAACAGTCAATTAAACCTGGTGTCGATCAATATTTTAGAGGATAAAACCGGTTAGGTCAGGGTTAGGTCTGGGTTATGCCCGCATCTGGCTCATGACTTTGCCTTCTTCGCATACCTGTTGGCCAGATCCTGGGTTAGGTCTGGGTTTGAATCACGTAGTAACGTGGTACCACACAGTAACAGTGAATTGAACCCGAATTCGGTCAGTATTTTAGTCGGTAACACCGGTTAGGTCTGGGTTATGTCTGGGTTATGCCCGCATCTGGCTAATGATTTTGCCTTTTCCGCAACCTTCTTGCCCAGATCCTTGGTTTTTTAGGGTTTGAATCACGTAGTAATGTAGTACCACTCAGAAACAGTCACTTAAACTTTGTTTCGATCAATATTTTAGTCGGTAACACCGGTTAGGTCTGGGTTAGGTCTGGGTTATGCCCTCATCTGGCTCATGATTTTGCCTTTTCCGCATTCTTGTTGCCCTGATCCTTGGTTTTTTAGGGTTTGAATCATGTAGTAATGTGGTACCACTCAGAAACAGTCACTTAAACTTGGTTTCGATCAATATTTTAATGGATAACACCGATTAGGTCTGGGTTAGGTCTGGGTTATGCCCGCATCTGGCTCAAGATTTTGCCTTTTTCGCATACTTGTTGGCCAGATCCTGGGTTAGGTCTGGGTTTGAATCACGTAGTAATGTGGAACCACACAGTACCATTCAATTAAACCTGGTATCGATCAATATTTTAGAGGATAAAACCGGTCAGGTCTGTGTTAGGTCTGGGTTATGCCCGCATCTGGCTCATGATTTTGCCTTCTTCGCATACTTGTTGGCCATATCCTGGGTTTTTTTCGGGTTTGAATCACGTAGTAATGTGGTACCTCACAGTAACAGTCAATTAAACCTGGATACGGTCAGTATTTTAGTCGGTAACACCGGATAGGTCTGTGTCAGGTCTGGGTTATGCCCGCATCTGGCTCATGATTTTGCCTTTTCCGGATTCGTGTTGGCCAGATCCTGGGTTTTTTCGGGTTTGAATCACGTAGTAATGTGATACCACACAGTAACAGTCAATTAAACCTGGTATCGATCAATATTTTGGAGGATAAAACCGGTTAGGTCAGGGTTAGGTCTGGGTTATGCCCGCATCTGGCTCATGACTTTGCCTTCTTCGCATACCTGTTGGCCAGATCCTGGGTTAGGTCTGGGTTTGAATCACGTAGTAATGTGGAACCACACAGTACCATTCAATTAAACCTGGTATCGATCAATATTTTAGTGGATAACACCGGTTAGGTCTGGGTTGGGTCTGGGTTATGCCCGCATCTGGATCATGATTTTGCCTTCTTCGCGTACTTGTTTACCACATCCTGGGTCTTTTCGGGTCTGAATCACGTAGTAATGTGGTACCACCCAGGAACAGTGAATTAAACCCGAATTCGGTCAGTATTTTAGTCGGTAACACCGGATAGGTCTGTGTTAGGTCTGGCTTATGCCCGCATCTGGCTCATGATTTTGCCTTTTCCGGATTCGTGTTGGCCAGATCCTGGGTTTTTTCGGGTTTGAATCACGTAGTAATGTGATACCACACAGTAACAGTCAATTAAACCTGGTATCGATCAATATTTTAGAGGATAAAACCGGTTAGGTCAGGGTTAGGTCTGGGTTATGCCCGCATCTGGCTCATGACTTTGCCTTCTTCGCATACCTGTTGGCCAGATCCTGGGTTAGGTCTGTGTTTGAATCACGTAGTAATGTGGAACCACACAGTACCATTCAATTAAACCTGGTATCGATCAATATTTTAGAGGATAAAACCGGTTAGGTCTGTGTTAGGTCTGGGTTATGCCCGCATCTGGCTCATGATTTTGCCTTCTTCGCATACTTGTTGGCCAGATCCTGGCTTTTTTCGTGTTTGAATCACCTAGTCACGTGGTACCACACAGTAACAGTGAATTAAACCCGAATTCGGTCAGTATTTTAGTCGGTAACACCGGTTAGGTCTGGGTTATGTCTGGGTTATGCCCACATCTGGCTAATGATTTTGCCTTTTCCGCAACCTTCTTGCCCAGATCCTTGGTTTTTTAGGGTTTGAATCACGTAGTAATGTGGTACCACTCAGAAACAGTCACTTAAACTTGGTTTCGATCAATATTTTAGTGGATAACACCGATTAGGTCTGGGTTAGGTCTGGGTTATGCCCGCATCTGGCTCAAGATTTTGCCTTTTTCGCATACTTGTTGGCCAGATCCTGGGTTTTCTCGGTTTGAATCACGTAGTAATGTGATACCACACTGAACAGTCAATTGAACCTGGTTTCGATCCACATTTTAGAGGATAGAACCGGTCAGGTCTGGGTTATGCCCGCATCTGGCTCATGATTTTGCCTTCTTCGCATACTTGTTGGCCAGATCCTGGGTTTTTTCGGATTTGAATCACGTAGTAATGTGGTACCAGACAGCAACAGTCAATAAAACCTGGTTTCGATCAATATTTTAAAGGATAAAACCGGTAATGCCTGGGTTAGGTCTGGGTCATGCCCTCATCTGGCTCATGATTTTGCCTTCTTCGCATACTTGTTGGCCAGATCCTGGGTTTTTTCAGATTTGAGTCACGTAGTAATGTGGTACCACACAGTAACAGTCAATAAATCCTGGTTTCGATCAATATTTTAAAGGATGACACCGGTTAGGTCTGGGTTAGGTCTGGGTTATGCCCGCATCTGGCTCATGATTTTGCCTTCTTCGCATACTTGTTGGCCAGATCCTGGGTTTTTTTCGGATTTGAATCACGTAGTAATGTGGTACCAGACAGCAACAGTCAATAAAACCTGGTTTCGATCAATATTTTAAAGGATGACACCGGTTAGGTCTGGGTTAGGTCTGGGTTATGCCCGCATCTGGCTCATGATTTTGCCTTCTTCGCATACTTGTTGGCCATATCCTGGGTTTTTTTCGGGTTTGAATCACGTAGTAATGTGGTACCACACAGTAACAGTCAATTAAACCTGGATACGGTCAGTATTTTAGTCGGTAACACCGGATAGGTCTGTGTTAGGTCTGGGTTATGCCCGCATCTGGCTCATGATTTTGCCTTTTCCGGATTCGTGTTGGCCAGATCCTGGGTTTTTTCGGGTTTGAATCACGTTGTAATGTGATACCACACAGTAACAGTCAATTAAACCTGGTATCGATCAATATTTTGGAGGATAAAACCGGTTAGGTCAGGGTTAGGTCTGGGTTATGCCCGCATCTGGCTCATGACTTTGCCTTCTTCGCATACCTGTTGGCCAGATCCTGGGTTAGGTCTGGGTTTGAATCACGTAGTAATGTGGAACCACACAGTACCATTCAATTAAACCTGGTATCGATCAATATTTTAGTGGATAACACCGGTTAGGTCTGGGTTGGGTCTGGGTTATGCCCGCATCTGGATCATGATTTTGCCTTCTTCGCGTACTTGTTTACCACATCCTGGGTCTTTTCGGGTCTGAATCACGTAGTAATGTGGTACCACCCAGGAACAGTGAATTAAACCCGAATTCGGTCAGTATTTTAGTCGGTAACACCGGATAGGTCTGTGTTAGGTCTGGGTTATGCCCGCATCTGGCTCATGATTTTGCCTTTTCCGGATTCGTGTTGGCCAGATCCTGGGTTTTTTCGGGTTTGAATCACGTAGTACTGTGATACCACACAGTAACAGTCAATTAAACCTGGTATCGATCAATATTTTAGAGGATAAAACCGGTTAGGTCAGGGTTAGGTCTGGGTTATGCCCGCATCTGGCTCATGACTTTGCCTTCTTCGCATACCTGTTGGCCAGATCCTGGGTTAGGTCTGGGTTTGAATCACGTAGTAATGTGGAACCACACAGTACCATTCAATTAAACGTGGTATCGATCAATATTTTAGAGGATAAAACCGGTCAGGTCTGTGTTAGGTCTGGGTTATGCCCGCATCTGGCTCATGATTTTGCCTTCTTCGCATACTTGTTGGCCAGATCCTGGCTTTTTTCGTGTTTGAATCACGTAGTAACGTGGTACCACACAGTAACAGTGAATTAAACCCGAATTCGGTCAGTATTTTAGTCGGTAACACCGGTTAGGTCTGGGTTATGTCTGGGTTATGCCCACATCTGGCTAATGATTTTGCCTTTTCCGCAACCTTCTTGCCCAGATCCTTGGTTTTTTAGGGTTTGAATCACGTAGTAATGTGGTACCACTGAGAAACAGTCACTTAAACTTGGTTTCGATCAATATTTTAGTGGATAACACCGATTAGGTCTGGGTTAGGTCTGGGTTATGCCCGCATCTGGCTCAAGATTTTGCCTTTTTCGCATACTTGTTGGCCAGATCCTGGGTTTTCTCGGTTTGAATCACGTAGTAATGTGATACCACACTGAACAGTCAATTGAACCTGGTTTCGATCCACATTTTAGAGGATAGAACCGGTTAGGTCTGGGTTATGCCCGCATCTGGCTCATGATTTTGCCTTCTTCGCATACTTGTTGGCCATATCCTGGGTTTTTTCAGATTTGAGTCACGTAGTAATGTGGTACCACACTGTAACAGTAAATAAATCCTGTTTCGATCAATATTTTAAAGGATGACACTGGTTAGGTCTGGGTTAGGTGTGGGTTATGCCCGCATCTGGCTCATGATTTTGCCTTTTCCGCATTCGTGTTGGCCAGATCATGGGTTTTTTCGGGTTTGAATCACGTAGTAATGTGGTACCACACAGTAACAGTCATTTAAACCTGGTATCGATCAATATTTTAGAGGATAAAACCGGTCAGGTCTGGGTTAGGTCTGGGTTATGCCCGCATCTGACTCATGATTTTGCCTTCTTCGCATACTTGTTGGCCGGATCCTGGGTTTTTTCGGGTTTGAATCACGTAGTAATGTGGCATCTCACAGTGACAGTCAATTGATCCTGGATTCGGTCAGTATTTTAGTCGGTAACCCCGGTTAGGTCTGGGTTAGGTCTGGGTTATGCCCGCATCTGGATCATGATTTTGCCTTCTTCGCGTACTTGTTTACCACATCCTGGGTTTTTTCGGGTCTGAATCACGTAGTAATGTGGTACCACCCAGTAACAGTGAATTAAACCCGAATTCGGTCAGTATTTTAGTTGGTAACACCGGATAGGTCTGTGTTAGGTCTGGGTTATGCCCGCATCTGGCTCATGATTTTGCCTTTTCCGCAACCTTCTTGCCCAGATCCTTGGTTTTTTAGGGTTTGAATCACGTAGTAATGTGGTACCACTCAGAAACAGTCACTTAAACTTGGTTTCGATCAATATTTTAGTGGATAACACCGATTAGGTCTGGGTTAGGTCTGGGTTATGCCCGCATCTGGCTCAAGATTTTGCCTTTTTCGCATACTTGTTGGCCAGATCCTGGGTTAGGTCTGGGTTTGAATCACGTAGTAATGTGGAACCACACAGTAACATTCAATTAAACCTGGTATCGATCAATATTTTAGTGGATAACACCGGTTAGGTCTGGGTTAGGTCTGGGTTATGCCCGCATCTGGATCATGATTTTGCCTTCTTCGCGTACTTGTTTACCACATCCTGGGTTTTTTCGGGCCTGAATCACGTAGTAATGTGGTACCACCCAGTAACAGTGAATTAAAACCGAATTCGGTCAGTATTTTAGTCGGTAACACCGGATAGGTCTGTGTTAGGTCTGGGTTATGCCCGCATCTGGCTCATGATTTTGCCTCTTCCGGATTCGTGTTGGCCCGATCCTGGGTTTTTTCGGGTTTGAATCACGTAGTAATGTGATACCACACAGTAACAGTCAATTAAACCTGGTATCGATCAATATTTTACAGGATAAAACCGGTCAGGTCTGGGTTATGCCCGCATCTGGCTCAAGATTTTGCCTTCTTCGCATACTTGTTGGCCAGATCCTGGGTTTTTTCAGATTTGAGTCACGTAGTAATGTGGTACCACACAGTAACAGTCAATAAATCCTGGTTTCGATCAATATTTTAAAGGATGACACCGGTTAGGTCTGGGTTAGGTCTGGGTTATGCCCGCACCTGGCTCATGATTTTGCCTTCTTCGCATACCTGTTGGCCAGATCCTGGGTTTTCTCGGATTTGAATCACGTAGTAATGTGGTACCAGACAGCAACAGTCAATAAAACCTGGTTTCGATAAATATTTTAAAGGATGACACCGGTTAGGTCTGGGTTAGGTCTGGGTTATGCCCGCATCTGGCTCATGGTTTTGCCTTCTTCGCATACTTGTTGGCCATATCCTGGGTTTTTTTCGGGTTTGAATCACGTAGTAATGTGGTACCACACAGTAACAGTCACTTAAACCTGGATAGGGTCAGTATTTTAGTCGGTAACACCGGTTAGGTTTTGGTTAGGTCTGGGTTATGCCCGCATCTGGCTCATGATTTTGCCTTCTTCGCATACTTGTCGGCCAGATCCTGGGTTTTCTCGGTTTGAATCACGTAGTAATGTGATACCACACTGAACAGTCAATTAAACCTGGTTTCGATCCACATTTTAGAGGATAGAACCGGTTAGGTCTGGGTTATGCCCGCATCTGGCTCATGATTTTGCCTTCTTCGCATACTTGTTGGCCAGATCCTGGGTTTTTTCAGATTTGAGTCACGTAGTAATCTGGTACCACACAGTAACAGTCAATAAATCCTGGTTTCGATCAATATTTTAAAGGATGACACCGGTTAGGTCTGGGTTAGGTCTGGGTTATGCCCGCATCTGGCTCATGATTTTGCCTTCTTCGCATACTTGTGTGCCAGATCCTGGGTTAGGTCTGGGTTTGAATCACGTGGTAATGTGGAACCACAGAGTACCATTCAATTAAACCTGGTATCGATCAATATTTTAGTGGATAACACCGTTTAGGTCTGGGTTAGGTCTGGGTTATGCCCGCATCTGGCTCATGACTTTGCCTTCTTCGCATACCTGTTGGCCAGATCCTGGGTTAGGTCTGGGTTTGAATCACGTAGTAATGTGGAACCACACAGTACCATTCAATTAAACCTGGTATCGATCAATATTTTGGAGGATAAAACCGGTCAGGTCTGTGTTAGGTCTGGGTTATGCCCGCATCTGGCTCATGATTTTGCCTTCTTCGTATACTTGTTGGCCAGATCCTGGCTTTTTTCGTGTTTGAATCACGTAGTAACGTGGTACCACACAGTAACAGTGAATTAAACCCGAATTCGGTCAGTATTTTAGTCGGTAACACCGGTTAGGTCTGGGTTATGTCTGGGTTATGCCCGCATCTGGCTAATGATTTTGCCTTTTCCGCAACCTTCTTGCCCAGATCCTTGGTTTTTTAGGGTTTGAATGACGTAGTAATGTAGTACCACTCAGAAACAGTCACTTAAACTTTGTTTCGATCAATATTTTAGTCGGTAACACCGGTTAGGTCTGGGTTAGGTCTGGGTTATGCCCGCATCTGGCTCATGATTTTGCCTTTTCCGCATTCTTGTTGCCCTGATCCTTGGTTTTTTAGGGTTTGAATCATGTAGTAATGTGGTACGACTCAGAAACAGTCACTTAAACTTGGTTTCGATCAATATTTTAGTGGATAACACAGATTAGGTCTGGGTTAGGTCTGGGTTATGCCCGCATCTGGCTCAAGATTTTGCCTTTTTCGCATACTTGTTGGTCAGATCCTGGGTTTTTTCGGGTTTGAATCACGCAGTAATGTGATACCACACAGTAACAGTCAATTAAACCTGGCATCGATCAATATTTTACAGGATAAAACCGGTCAGGTCTGGGTTATGCCCGCATCTGGCTCATGATTTTGCCTTCTTCGCATACTTGTTGGCCAGATCCTGGGTTTTTTCGGATTTGAATCACGTAGTAATGTGGTACCAGACAGCAACAGTCAATAAAACCTGGTTTCGATCAATATTTTAAAGGATAAAACCGGTAATGCCTGGGTTAGGTCTGGGTCATGCCCGCATCTGGCTCATGATTTTGCCTTCTTCGCATACTTGTTGGCCAGATCCTGGGTTTTTTCAGATTTGAGTCACGTAGTAATGTGGTACCACACAGTAACAGTCAATAAATCCTGGTTTCGATCAATATTTTAAAGGATGACACCGGTTAGGTCTGGGTTAGGTCTGGGTTATGCCCGCATCTGGCTCATGATTTTGCCTTCTTCGCATACTTGTTGGCCAGATCCTGGGTTTTTTTCGGATTTGAAACACGTAGTAATGTGGTACCAGACAGCAACAGTCAATAAAACCTGGTTTCGATCAATATTTTAAAGGATGACACCGGTAAGGTCTGGGTTAGGTCTGGGTTATGCCCGCATCTGGCTCATGATTTTGCATTCTTCGCATACTTGTTGGCCATATCCTGGGTTTTTTTCGGGTTTGAATCACGTAGTAATGTGGTACCACACAGTAACAGTCAATTAAACCTGGATACGGTCAGTATTTTAGTCGGTAACACCGGTTAGGTCTTGGTTAGGTCTGGGTTATGCCCGCATCTGGCTCATGATTTTGCCTTCTTCGCATACTTGTCGGCCAGATCCAGGGTTTTCTCGGTTAGAATCACGTAGTAATGTGATACCACACTGAACAGTCAATTAAACCTGGTTTCGATCCACATTTTAGAGGATAGAACCGGTTAGGTCTGGGTTATGCCCGCATCTGGCTCATTATTTTGCCTTCTTCGCATACTTGTTGGCCAGATCCTGGGTTTTTTCAGATTTGAGTCACGTAGTAATGTGGTACCACACAGTAACAGTCAATAAATCCTGGTTTCGATCAATATTTTAAAGGATGACACCGGTTAGGTCTGGGTTAGGTCTGGGTTATGCCCGCATCTGGCTCATGATTTTGCCTTCTTCGCATACTTGTGTGCCAGATCCTGGGTTAGGTCTGGGTTTGAATCACGTGGTAATGTGGAACCACAGAGTACCATTCAATTAAACCTGGTATCGATCAATATTTTAGTGGATAACACCGGTTAGGTCTGGGTTGGGTCTGGGTTATGCCCGCATCTGGATCATGATTTTGCCTTCTTCGCGTACTTGTTTACCACATGCTGGGTCTTTTCGGGTCTGAATCACGTAGTAATGTGGTACCACCCAGGAACAGTGAATTAAACCCGAATTCGGTCAGTATTTTAGTCGGTAACACCGGATAGGTCTGTGTTAGGTCTGGGTTATGCCCGCATCTGGCTCATGATTTTGCCTTTTCCGGATTCGTGTTGGCCAGATCCTGGGTTTTTTCGGGTTTGAATCACGTAGTAATGTGATACCACACAGTAACAGTCAATTAAACCTGGTATCGATCAATATTTTAGAGGATAAAACCGGTTAGGTCAGGGTTAGGTCTGGGTTATGCCCGCATCTGGCTCATGACTTTGCCTTCTTCGCATACCTGTTGGCCAGATCCTGGGTTAGGTCTGGGTTTGAATCACGTAGTAATGTGGAACCACACAGTACCATTCAATTAAACGTGGTATCGATCAATATTTTAGAGGATAAAACCGGTCAGGTCTGTGTTAGGTCTGGGTTATGCCCGCATCTGGCTCATGATTTTGCCTTCTTCGCATACTTGTTGGCCAGATCCTGGCTTTTTTCGTGTTTGAATCACGTAGTAACGTGGTACCACACAGTAACAGTGAATTAAACCCGAATTCGGTCAGTATTTTAGTCGGTAACACCGGTTAGGTCTGGGTTATGTCTGGGTTATGCCCACATCTGGCTAATGATTTTGCCTTTTCCGCAACCTTCTTGCCCAGATCCTTGGTTTTTTAGGGTTTGAATCACGTAGTAATGTGGTACCACTCAGAAACAGTCACTTAAACTTGGTTTCGATCAATATTTTAGTGGATAACACCGATTAGGTCTGGGTTAGGTCTGGGTTATGCCCGCATCTGGCTCAAGATTTTGCCTTTTTCGCATACTTGTTGGCCAGATCCTGGGTTTTCTCGGTTTGAATCACGTAGTAATGTGATACCACACTGAACAGTCAATTAAACCTGGTTTCGATCCACATTTTAGAGGATAGAACCGGTTAGGTCTGGGTTATGCCCGCATCTGGCTCATGATTTTGCCTTCTTCGCATACTTGTTGGCCAGATCCTGGGTTTTTTCAGATTTGAGTCACGTAGTAATGTGGTACCACACTGTAACAGTAAATAAATCCTGTTTCGATCAATATTTAAAGGATGACACTGGTTAGGTCTGGGTTAGGTGTGGGTTATGCCCGCATCTGGCTCAAGATTTTGCCTTCTTCGCATACCTGTTGGCCAGATCCTGGGTTAGGTCTGGGTTTGAATCACGTAGTAATGTGGAACCACACAGTACCATTCAATTAAACCTGGTATCGATCAATATTTTAGAGGATAAAACCGGTCAGGTCTGTGTTAGGTCTGGGTTATGCCCGCATCTGGCTCATGATTTTGCCTTCTTCGCATACTTGTTGGCCAGATCCTGGCTTTTTTCGTGTTTGAATCACGTAGTAACGTGGTACCACACAGTAACAGTGAATTAAACCCGAATTCGGTCAGTATTTTAGTCGGTAACACCGGTTAGGTCTGGGTTATGTCTGGGTTATGCCCGCATCTGGCTAATGATTTTGCCTTATCCGCAACCTTCTTGCCAGATCCTTGGTTTTTTAGGGTTTGAATCACGTAGTAATGTGGTACCACTCAGAAACAGTCACTTAAACTTGGTTTCGATCAATATTTTAGTGGATAACACCGATTAGGTCTGGGTTAGGTCTGGGTTATGCCCGCATCTGGATCATGATTTTGCCTTCTTCGCGTACTTGTTTACCACATCCTGGGTTTTTTCGGGTCTGAATCACGTAGTAATGTGGTACCACCCAGTAACAGTGAATTAAACCCGAATTCGGTCAGTATTTTAGTTGGTAACACCGGATAGGTCTGTGTTAGGTCTGGGTTATGCCCGCATCTGGCTCATGATTTTGCCTTTTCCGCAACCTTCTTGCCCAGATCCTTGGTTTTTTAGGGTTTGAATCACGTAGTAATGTGGTACCACTCAGAAACAGTCACTTAAACTTGGTTTCGATCAATATTTTAGTGGATAACACCGATTAGGTCTGGGTTAGTTCTGGGTTATGCCCGCATCTGGATCATGATTTTGCCTTCTTCGCGTACTTGTTTACCACATCCTGGGTTTTTTCGGGTCTGAATCACGTAGTAATGTGGTACCACCCAGTAACAGTGAATTAAACCCGAATTCGGTCAGTATTTTAGTTGGTAACACCCGATAGGTCTGTGTTAGGTGTGGGTTATGCCCGCATCTGGCTCGTGATTTTGCCTTTTCCGCATTCGTGTTGGCCAGATCCTGGGTTTTTTCGGGTTTGAATCACGTAGTAATGTGGTACCACACAGTAACAGTCATTTAAACCTGGTATCGATCAATATTTTAGAGGATAAAACCGGTCAGGTCTGGGTTAGGTCTGGGTTATGCCCGCATCTGACTCATGATTTTGCCTTCTTCGCATACTTGTTGGCCGGATCCTGGGTTTTTTCGGGTTTGAATCACGTAGTAATGTGGCATCTCACAGTGACAGTCAATTGATCCTGCATTCGGTCAGTATTTTAGTCGGTAACCCCGGTTAGGTCTGGGTTAGGTCTGGGTTATGCCCGCATCTGGATCATGATTTTGCCTTCTTCGCGTACTTGTTTACCACATCCTGGGTTTTTTCGGGTCTGAATCACGTAGTAATGTGGTACCACCCAGTAACAGTGAATTAAACCCGAATTCGGTCAGTATTTTAGTTGGTAACACCGGATAGGTCTGTGTTAGGTCGGGGTTATGCCCGCATCTGGCTCATGATTTTGCCTTTTCCGCAACCTTCTTGCCCAGATCCTTGGTTTTTTAGGGTTTCAATCACGTAGTAATGTGGTACCACTCAGAAACAGTCACTTAAACTTGGTTTCGATCAATATTTTAGTGGATAACACCGATTAGGTCTGGGTTAGGTCTGGGTTATGCCCGCATCTGGCTCAAGATTTTGCCTTTTTCGCATACTTGTTGGCCAGATCCTGGGTTAGGTCTGGGTTTGAATCACGTAGTAATGTGGAACCACACAGTACCATTCAATTAAACCTGGTATCGATCAATATTTTAGTGGATAACACCGGTTAGGTCTGGGTTAGGTCTGGGTTATGCCCGCATCTGGATCATGATTTTGCCTTCTTCGCGTACTTGTTTACCACATCCTGGGTTTTTTCGGGTCTGAATCACGTAGTAATGTGGTACCACCCAGTAACAGTGAATTAAAACCGAATTCGGTCAGTATTTTAGTCGGTAACACCGGATAGGTCTGTGTTAGGTGTGGGTTATGCCCGCATCTGGCTCGTGATTTTGCCTTTTCCGCATTCGTGTTGGCCAGATCCTGGGTTTTTTCGGGTTTGAATCACGTAGTAATGTGGTACCACACAGTAACAGTCATTTAAACCTGGTATCGATCAATATTTTAGAGGATAAAACCGGTCAGGTCTGGGTTAGGTCTGGGTTATGCCCGCATCTGACTCATGATTTTGCCTTCTTCGCATACTTGTTGGCCGGATCCTGGGTTTTTTCGGGTTTGAATCACGTAGTAATGTGGCATCTCACAGTGACAGTCAATTGATCCTGCATTCGGTCAGTATTTTAGTCGGTAACCCCGGTTAGGTCTGGGTTAGGTCTGGGTTATGCCCGCATCTGGATCATGATTTTGCCTTCTTCGCGTACCTGTTTACCACATCCTGGGTTTTTTCGGGTCTGAATCACGTAGTAATGTGGTACCACCCAGTAACAGTGAATTAAACCCGAATTCGGTCAGTATTTTAGTTGGTAACACCGGATAGGTCTGTGTTAGGTCGGGGTTATGCCCGCATCTGGCTCATGATTTTGCCTTTTCCGCAACCTTGCCCAGATCCTTGGTTTTTTAGGGTTTCAATCACGTAGTAATGTGGTACCACTCAGAAACAGTCACTTAAACTTGGTTTCGATCAATATTTTAGTGGATAACACCGATTAGGTCTGGGTTAGGTCTGGGTTATGCCCGCATCTGGCTCAAGATTTTGCCTTTTTCGCATACTTGTTGGCCAGATCCTGGGTTAGGTCTGGGTTTGAATCACGTAGTAATGTGGAACCACACAGTACCATTCAATTAAACCTGGTATCGATCAATATTTTAGTGGATAACACCGGTTAGGTCTGGGTTAGGTCTGGGTTATGCCCGCATCTGGATCATGATTTTGCCTTCTTCGCGTACTTGTTTACCACATCCTGGGTTTTTTCGGGTCTGAATCACGTAGTAATGTGGTACCACCCAGTAACAGTGAATTAAAACCGAATTCGGTCAGTATTTTAGTCGGTAACACCGGATAGGTCTGTGTTAGGTCTGGGTTATGCCCGCATCTGGCTCATGATTTTGCCTCTTCCGGATTCGTGTTGGCCAGATCCTGGGTTTTTTCGGGTTTGAATCACGTAGTAATGTGATACCACACAGTAACAGTCAATTAAACCTGGTATCGATCAATATTTTACAGGATATAACCGGTCAGGTCTGGGTTATGCCCGCATCTGGCTCAAGATTTTGCCTTCTTCGCATACTTGTTGGCCAGATCCTGGGTTTTTTCAGATTTGAGTCACGTAGTAATGTGGTACCACACAGTAACAGTCAATAAATCCTGGTTTCGATCAATATTTTAAAGGATGACACCGGTTAGGTCTGGGTTAGGTCTGGGTTATGCCCGCACCTGGCTCATGATTTTGCCTTCTTCGCATACCTGTTGGCCAGATCCAGGGTTTTTTCGGATTTGAATCACGTAGTAATGTGGTACCAGACAGCAACAGTCAATAAAACCTGGTTTCGATCAATATTTTAAAGGATGACACCGGTTAGGTCTGGGTTAGGTCTGGGTTATGCCCGCATCTGGCTCATGGTTTTGCCTTCTTCGCATACTTGTTGGCCATATCCTGGGTTTTTTTCGGGTTTGAATCACGTAGTAATGTGGTACCACACAGTAACAGTCACTTAAACCTGGATAGGGTCAGTATTTTAGTCGGTAACACCGGTTAGGTCTTGGTTAGGTCTGGGTTATGCCCGCATCTGGCTCATGATTTTGCCTTCTTCGCATACTTGTCGGCCAGATCCTGGGTTTTCTCGGTTTGAATCACGTAGTAATGTGGTACCACACAGTAACAGTCAATAAATCCTGGTTTCGATCAATATTTTAAAGGATGACACCGGTTAGGTCTGGGTTAGGTCTGGGTTATGCCCGCATCTGGCTCATGACTTTGCCTTCTTCGCATACCTGTTGGCCAGATCCTGGGTTAGGTCTGGGTTTGAATCACGTAGTAATGTGGAACCACACAGTACCATTCAATTAAACCTGGTATCGATCAATATTTTAGTAGATAACACCGGTTAGGTCTGGGTTGGGTCTGGGTTATGCCCGCATCTGGATCATGATTTTGCCTTCTTCGCGTACTTGTTTACCACATCCTGGGTTTTTTCGGGTCTGAATCACGTAGTAATGTGGTACCACCCAGTAACAGTGAATTAAAACCGAATTCGGTCAGTATTTTAGTCGGTAACACCGGATAGGTCTGTGTTAGGTCTGGGTTATGCCCGCATCTGGCTCATGATTTTGCCTCTTCCGGATTCGTGTTGGCCAGATCCTGGGTTTTTTCGGGTTTGAATCACGTAGTAATGTGATACCACACAGTAACAGTCAATTAAACCTGGTATCGATCAATATTTTACAGGATATAACCGGTCAGGTCTGGGTTATGCCCGCATCTGGCTCAAGATTTTGCCTTCTTCGCATACTTGTTGGCCAGATCCTGGGTTTTTTCAGATTTGAGTCACGTAGTAATGTGGTACCACACAGTAACAGTCAATAAATCCTGGTTTCGATCAATATTTTAAAGGATGACACCGGTTAGGTCTGGGTTAGGTCTGGGTTATGCCCGCACCTGGCTCATGATTTTGCCTTCTTCGCATACCTGTTGGCCAGATCCAGGGTTTTTTCGGATTTGAATCACGTAGTAATGTGGTACCAGACAGCAACAGTCAATAAAACCTGGTTTCGATCAATATTTTAAAGGATGACACCGGTTAGGTCTGGGTTAGGTCTGGGTTATGCCCGCATCTGGCTCATGACTTTGCCTTCTTCGCATACCTGTTGGCCAGATCCTGGGTTAGGTCTGGGTTTATCTCACGTAGTAATGTGGAGCCACACAGTACCATTCAATTAAACCTGGTATCGATCAATATTTTAGTAGATAACACCGGTTAGGTCTGGGTTGGGTCTGGGTTATGCCCGCATCTGGATCATGATTTTGCCTTCTTCGCGTACTTGTTTACCACATCCTGGGTTTTTTCGGGTTTGAATCACGTAGTAATGTGGCACCTCACAGTGACAGTCAATTGATCCTGGATTCGGTCAGTATTTTAGTCGGTAACCCCGGTTAGGTCTGGGTTAGGTCTGGGTTATGCCCGCATCTGGCTCATGAGTTTGCCTTCTTCGCATACTTGTTGGCCAGATCCTGGGTTAGGTCTGGGTTTGAATCACGTGGTAATGTGGAACCACACAGTACCATTCAATTAAACCTGGTATCGATCAATATTTTAGTGGATAACACCGGTCAGGTCTGGGTTAGGTCTGGGTTATGCCCGCATCTGGATCATGATTTTGCCTTCTTCGCGTACTTGTTTACCACATCCTGGGTTTTTTCGGGTCTGAATCACGTAGTAATGTGGTACCACGCAGTAACAGTGAATTAAACCCGAATTCGGTCAGTATTTTAGTCGGTAACACCGGTTAGGTCTGGGTTAGGTCTGGGTTATGCCCGCATCTGGATCATGATTTTGCCTTCTTCGCGTACTTGTTTACCACATCCTGGGTTTTTTCGGGTCTGAATCACGTAGTAATGTGGTACCACCCAGTAACAGTGAATTAAACCCGAATTCGGTCAGTATTTTAGTCGGTAACACCGGTTAGGTCTGGGTTAGGTCTGGGTTATGCCCGCATCTGGATCATGATTTTGCCTTCTTCGCGTACTTGTTTACCACATCCTGGGTTTTTTCGGGTCTGAATCACGTAGTAATGTGGTACCACCCAGTAACAGTGAATTAAACCCGAATTCGGTCAGTATTTTAGTCGGTAACACCGGTTAGGTCTGGGTTATGTCTGTGTTATGCCCGCATCTGGCTAACGATTTTGCCTTTTCCGCAACCTTCTTGCCCAGATCCTTGGTTTTTTAGGGTTTGAATCACGTAGTAATGTGGGACCACTCAGAAACAGTCACTTAAACTTGGTTTCGATCAATATTTTAGTGGATAACACCGATTAGGTCTGGGTTAGGTCTGGGTTATGCCCGCATCTGGCTCAAGATTTTGCCTTTTTCGCATACTTGTTGGCCAGATCCTGGGTTAGGTCTGGGTTTGAATCACGTAGTAATGTGGAACCACACAGTACCATTCAATTAAACCTGGTATCGATCAATATTTTAGTGGATAACACCGGTTAGGTCTGGGTTAGGTCTGGGTTATGCCCGCATCTGGATCATGATTTTGCCTTCTTCGCGTACTTGTTTACCACATCCTGGGTTTTTTCGGGTTTGAATCACGTAGTAATGTGGCACCTCACAGTGACAGTCAATTGATCCTGGATTCGGTCAGTATTTTAGTCGGTAACCCCGGTTAGGTCTGGGTTGGGTCTGGGTTATGCCCGCATCTGGATCATGATTTTGCCTTCTTCGCGTACTTGTCGGCCAGATCCTGGGTTTTCTCGGTTTGAATCACGTAGTAATGTGATACCACACTGAACACTCAATTAAACCTGGTTTCGATCCACATTTTAGAGGATAGAACCGGTTAGGTCTGGGTTATGCCCGCCTCTGGCTCATGACTTTGCCTTCTTCGCATACCTGTTGGCCAGATCCTGGGTTAGGTCTGGGTTTATCTCACGTAGTAATGTGGAGCCACACAGTACCATTCAATTAAACCTGGTATCGATCAATATTTTAGTGGATAACACCGGCTAGGTCTGGGTTGGGTCTGGGTTATGCCCGCATCTGGCTCATGAGTTTGCCTTCTTCGCATACTTGTTTACCACATCCTGGGTTTTTTCGGGTTTGAATCACGTAGTAATGTGGCACCTCACAGTGACAGTCAATTGATCCTGGATTCGGTCAGTATTTTAGACGGTAACCCCGGTTAGGTCTGGGTTAGGTCTGGGTTATGCCCGCATCTGGCTCATGAGTTTGCCTTCTTCGCATACTTGTTGGCCAGATCCTGGGTTAGGTCTGGGTTTGAATCACGTGGTAATGTGGAACCACACAGTACCATTCAATTAAACCTGGTATCGATCAATATTTTAGTGGATAACACCGGTCAGGTCTGGGTTAGGTCTGGGTTATGCCCGCATCTGGATCATGATTTTGCCTTCTTCGCGTACTTGTTTACCACATCCTGGGTTTTTTCGGGTCTGAATCACGTAGTAATGTGGTACCACCCAGTAACAGTGAATTAAACCCGAATTCGGTCAGTATTTTAGTCGGTAACACCGGTTAGGTCTGGGTTAGGTCTGGGTTATGCCCGCATCTGGATCATGATTTTGCCTTCTTCGCGTACTTGTTTACCACATCCTGGGTTTTTTCGGGTCTGAATCACGTAGTAATGTGGTACCACCCAGTAACAGTGAATTAAACCCGAATTCGGTCAGTATTTTAGTCGGTAACACCGGTTAGGTCTGGGTTATGTCTGTGTTATGCCCGCATCTGGCTAATGATTTTGCCTTTTCCGCAACCTTCTTGCCCAGATCCTTGGTTTTTTAGGGTTTGAATCACGTAGTAATGTGGTACCACTCAGAAACAGTCACTTAAACTTGGTTTCGATCAATATTTTAGTGGATAACACCGATTAGGTCTGGGTTAGGTCTGGGTTATGCCCGCATCTGGCTCAAGATTTTGCCTTTTTCGCATACTTGTTGGCCAGATCCTGGGTTAGGTCTGGGTTTGAATCACGTAGTAATGTGGAACCACACAGTACCATTCAATTAAACCTGGTATCGATCAATATTTTAGCGGATAACACCGGTTAGGTCTGGGTTAGGTCTGGGTTATGCCCGCATCTGGATCATGATTTTGCCTTCTTCGCGTACTTGTTTACCACATCCTGGGTTTTTTCGGGTCTGAATCACGTAGTAATGTGGTACCACCCAGTAACAGTGAATTAAAACCGAATTCGGTCAGTATTTTAGTCGGTAACACGGGATAGGTCTGTGTTAGGTCTGGGTTATGCCCGCATCTGGCTCATGATTTTGCCTCTTCCGGATTCGTGTTGGCCAGATCCTGGGTTTTTTCGGGTTTGAATCACGTAGTAATGTGATACCACACAGTAACAGTCAATTAAACCTGGTATCGATCAATATTTTACAGGATAAAACCGGTCAGGTCTGGGTTATGCCCGCATCTGGCTCAAGATTTTGCCTTCTTCGCATACTTGTTGGCCAGATCCTGGGTTTTTTCAGATTTGAGTCACGTAGTAATGTGGTACCACACAGTAACAGTCAATAAATCCTGGTTTCGATCAATATTTTAAAGGATGACACCTGTTAGGTCTGGGTTAGGTCTGGGTTATGCCCGCATCTGGCTCATGATTTTGCCTTTTCCGCATTCTTGTTGCCCTGATCCTTTGTTTTTTAGGGTTTGAATCACGTAGTAATGTGGTACCACTCAGAAACAGTCACTTAAACTTTGTTTCGATCAATATTTTAGTCGGTAACACTGGTTAGGTCTGGGTTAGGTCTGGGTTATGCCCGCATCAGGCTCATGATTTTGCCTTTTCCGCATTCTTGTTGCCCTGATCCTTGGTTTTTTAGGGTTTGAATCACGTAGTAATGTGGTACCACTCAGAAACAGTCACTTAAACTTGGTTTCGATCAATATTTTAGTGGATATCACCGATTAGGTCTGGGTTAGGTCTGGGTTATGCCCGCATCTGGCTCAAGATTTTGCCTTTTTCGCATACTTGTTGGCCTCCCTCAGGGGCTGCCAGCCTTTCAGCTGCAGTACGGGCTTAACGAACCCGGGGTACCCGAGTCATACACACACCGTAAGCCTCCTGTTGGTCGTCACAACGACCCATTCACAATTCCCTATTGGTTTTGTGAATGGTACGTGACGGCAGGAGGAACGGGGGTCTTGGCTTAACCGCCTGGGCCACGAGTATGGCGACTCTATAAAATCGCCCTCGAATCCTAAGCTATGGTGCGCGGCGATGGGATGCATGGTTGGGGGAGAAGGCCCAATCCCAAGCGACCACCTCCGGGGAACCTGCCGAACCCCCGGAGTATTAGGCTTACCCGGGTAAGGCGGCTCTGCCCGGGTGGACCTTTATTTCCGACCATCTCGTGGGATTATTATGGACACAGAAAATAAAATGGGGATGGGGCGGGTTTTGTCGGTTGGGGAGGACGGAGACGGGGTTGGGGTTAGGGTGGCGGCGCTCGCGCCCCACTCAGCGCCAGGTCCGGCTTCGTGGAGGGTGGAGGAGGACGACGAGACGGCGTCGGTCTCGTCCTTCTCCTCCAGCACGAGCCACATAGGCTCTAAGAGGAAGAGGACGGGGCAGGCCGTCGTCGAGGTGGGCGGGGCGATGAGCCCGTCGGTGAGGCTGAGTTGCCTCAGGGACGAGGTGACCGAGGAGATATCGGAGAGGATCTCCTCGTCCCTGAGGCGGGTGGAGAATGTCGCCGCTGCCTGCGCCTTTAAGGGGCAGAAAAGCGGTGGCGCGGAGGCCCTGAAGGCCGCGGCGGAGGAAATGAGGGAGGCGGCGCGGGAGCTCAGAGGGCGGAACGCCCGTCTGCAGCTCCTGTTGGAGGAGGAGCGACAGGGGAGGAGGAGGGCAGAGGCGCTGTGGAACAGCGCGGCCCTCCCTCCCATCCTTCCTCCTCCTCCACCGCCGCGTCCCTCGGCGGAGATAAATAAGCGGAGTGCGGCGGCAGTGGTGCGGGGCACCGCGGGCCCCTCCACCCGCACTCCGCCCGTGAAGAAGTCCCCGTCCTCCTTAGAAGACGATCTTCTGAGGAGGATTGGGGACATGATTGATGGCAAGCTGGCCGCCTTCCGGGAGGAGCTCCTCGCCGGAAGAGCGGTCAGCAGGAAGGCGGTGCCTCCCCGACCTGTTCCGGTACAGTCGGGGAAGGCAAAGAAGGGCGGAGTGGGGATGCTCCGCCCAGCGTTGCGGCACCAGGGCCCCGGGTCGCGACCCCCAACGGGGGTGGTGTACCCGTGGTCGCGTCCTCCACAGCACCCTCCCAAGGGGGGGTGGCGTGGAGTGAGGTGGTGGGGCGGAAGGCGAAGCGGGCGGCGAGGAAGGCCTCGCAACCGCAGCCTCCGCCTCCGCCGCCGGCGGCCAAGGTAAAGGCCGCGAAGGTCGGGAAGGCACGACCAGGTCGTCCCACAAAAACGGCAGCGGTGACGCTGTCCGTTGCGCAGGGGGGCGACCTGACCCTCGCGGAGGCGATGCGGCTCGCCAGGGAGAATATCTCCCTGGAAGAGCTGGGCATCGCCTCCGTGAGGGCGAAGAGGGCCGTGACCGGGGGTCTCTTGCTGGAGATCCCCGGTGCAGAAGGCGGCGCGAAGGCGGATCGTCTCGCCCAGAGGCTCCGGGAGCAGCTGGGCGAGCGAGGTGTCCGGGTCGCCCGGCCCATGAAGCGCACGGAGATGCGCGTTTGTGGGCTGGACGACTCGGTCAGCGCACAGGATGTGTCCCGTGCCCTTGCGAGGGCGGGGGACTGTCCTGTGGAGGACCTGCGGATCGGAGAGATCCGCAGGTCGCCCTCCGGCCTCGGGTCGGTGTGGGCCCGGTGCCCCCTCTCCGCCGCCCGTAAGGTGGCGGAATCCGGGAGGGTGTTGGTGGGGTGGGTTTCGGCGCGAGTGGAAATCCTCGCGCCGCGCCCGCTCCAGTGTCACCGCTGCCTCGAATTGGGGCACGTGAGGCAGTGGTGCACCTCGCCGGTGGACCGCAGCGGTCAGTGTTACCGCTGCGGTGCCAAAGAGCACCGTGCGAGCCAGTGCTCGGCGGCCCCCCACTGCCCGCTGTGTGCGGACATGGGGAGACCAGCCGATCACAGGGTGGGGAGCAAGAAGTGCTCCCCCCCCTCCCGGAAGGAGAGGAAGAGGCGGGCTGCACCGGCTCCGGTGCCGAGGGCGGTGGCATCGTCCTCCATGGAGGTGGACGGTGCTACGGGGACGGACGGCCGGGAGGAGGCTGGCGCGGCCATTAATTAATGCCGCCCCGCCTCCTCCTCCAGGCCAATCTCAACCACTGCCGCGCGGCACAGGACTTGATGTCCCAAGTCCTCGCGGAGTGGGGGGTTGGCCTGGCGGTCGCCGCCGAGCCGTACCGCGTCCCTGATCACCCTCATTGGGTGGGCGACGCGGACGGCTTGGTGGCGACGGTATGGGGAGGGGGCGACGGGTCCCCACCGTTCTCCTTGTTGGAGCGCGGTCGGGGATTCGTCGCCGTGGACTGGGGGGGAGTCGCTGTGGTGGGGTGCTACATTTCGCCCCGTAGCGGTCACGCTGCGTTCGAGCTATACTTGGCCGAGGTCGCGGCATGCGTGCAGCGCTACGCGGCCCGGCCGGTGCTGGTCCTGGGGGATTTTAATGCCAAGTCGGTGGCTTGGGGATCCCCCAGGACCTCCGTTCGCGGCGGGATCCTGGGCGATTGGGCGGCGGGGCTCGACCTCCGGGTATTGAACCGGGGGTCGGAGCACACATGCGTGCGGCGATATGGGGGATCCATCGTGGATGTTGGATTCGCGACCCCCAACGCCGTGCGCATGGTGTCGGGTTGGCACGTGGTCGCGGGGGCAGAGACACTCTCCGATCACCGGTACATCCGGATGGAGGTCTCTGCCGCCGCGAGTGCATCCCGACACGGCCGCCTGCGTGGCGCACCACCACGCCGCTGGGCGCTTCGGCGCCTGGACAAGGACGCCCTGATGGCAGCTGCCCTCGCTGCAACTTGGCCGCAGGGAGCGGCCGAGTTGCCGAGCATAGAGGAGGAGGTCGCCCGGCTTGGAGCATTGGTCGCGGGTATTTGCGACGCGGCGATGCCTCGGGTCGGGCGGGCTTCTCCTCGCCGGGCGGTGTACTGGTGGTCGGACGCGATCGCGGAGTTGCGAGTCGCGACTGTCCGCGTCCGACGCCAGTACACCCGCGCGCGCCGTCGTCAACGTACAGGCGACGGCGTGGCGCGAGCGAGGGCAGCTGATGACCTGTATGGAGCATACCGCGTGGCGCGGGTTGCTCTGCAGGTCGCCATCAAACGGGCCAAGACCCAGGCATGGAAGGCGCTCCTCCAGACCCTTGATGACGATCCATGGGGGCGCCCATATAAGGTGGTGCTGAATAAGCTCCGCCCGTGGGCGCCCCCCGTCACCGAGGGTCTTGACCCCCGGCTGCTGGAGGACGTGGTTAATACACTCTTCCCAATTGGGGAGAGGGGACCGCGTCCACCGGCGGCGGCGGCTGTCCCAGTGGAGTGGACGGCCGAGCTGGGGGTCACGCAGGAGGAGCTGGCAGCGGCCATCAGACGGCTCGGGGTTCGTAACACGGCCCCGGGTCCGGATGGTGTGCCCGGCCGGGTTTGGGTCTTGACCCAGGGCGTCCTTGGGGCCGACCTCAGGCGGTTGTTCGACCGCTGCCTGAGGGACGGGCGATTCCCCCCCAGTTGGAAGGTGGCGAGGATGGTCCTCCTCCGGAAGGAGGGTCGGCCCGCGGAGTCTCCCTCCGCATACCGGCCCATTTGTCTCCTCGACGAGGTGGGCAAGCTCTTCGAGCGTGTGATTGCTGCCCGCCTCATCGAGCACCTGTCGCGGGGTGATCCCGGTCTGGCCGACTGCCAGTTCGGTTTCCGGGGGGGCCGATCGACTATCGACGCGGTAGGTCGTGTGAGGGCCCTCTCGGAGGCGGCCGTCTCCCGGGGAGGGGTGGCATTGGCAATATCCTTGGATATTGTCAATGCCTTTAACACCCTCCCCTGGGAAGAGATAAGGAGGGGACTCGAAAATCATCGAGTCCCCCCTTGTCTCAGGGCGGTCGTCGGGGATTATCTCCGCGGCAGGTGGATCGAGTATCCGGGCCGGGATGGTGATATGCGGAGGGAGGTGTACTGCGGTGTTCCGCAGGGGTCGGTCCTCGGGCCACTCCTGTGGAACATCGCGTACGACTCGGTGTTGCGGGCCGGCCTCCCCGACGGCGTCAGCACGGTGTGTTATGCGGATGACACACTGGTGCTGGCCGTCGGGGCGCACTGGGGGAGGGCCATGCGTCGCGCGGAGGAGGGGTCGCAACGCGTCGTCGACCGGATCAGGGGGATGGGGATGACGGTGGCGGTCCATAAGACCGAGGTGATTGCGTTTCATTCACCTCGGCACGATCCGCCACCCCCTCTGATCCGGGTGGGTGGGGCTGACATCGAGGTGAAGCCCCAGATCAGGTATCTAGGGCTGATCCTCGATAGCCACTGGCGTTTCGAGGAGCATTTCCGCTGCCTGGTCCCCCGGTTGGAAAGGATGGTTGCGGCTCTGGGCCGGATCCTGCCCAACCTGGGGGGCCCGGCGGGCCGAGTTCGTCGCCTCTATGTGGCAATGGTCCAGTCGGTGGCCCTATACGGGGCCCCCGTCTGGGCGGACGACCTGGCTGCCTCCCGGCGCAGCATGACTATGCTGCGTCGGGTGCAGAGGCGCATGGCGCTCAGGGTCGTCCGCGGGTATCGGACCATGTCACATGAGTCACGTAGTAATGTGGTACCACCCAGTAACTGTGAATTAAACCCGAATTCGGTCAGTATTTTAATCGGTAACACCGGATAGGTCTGTGTTAGGTCTGGGTTATGCCCGCATCTGGCTCATGATTTTGCCTTCTTCGCATACTTGTCGGCCAGATCCTGGGTTTTCTCGGTTTGAACCACGTAGTAATGTGATACCACACTGAACAGTCAATTAAACCTGGTTTCGATCCACATTTTAGAGGATAGAACCGGTTAGGTCTGGGTTATGCCCGCATCTGGCTCATGATTTTGCCTTTTCCGCATTCGTGTTGGCCAGATCCTGGGTTTTTTCGGGTTTGAATCACGTAGTAATGTGGTACCACACAGTAACAGTCATTTAAACCTGGTATCGATCAATATTTTAGAGCATAAAACCGGTCAGGTCTGGGTTAGGTCTGGGTTATGCCCGCATCTGGCTCATGATTTTGCCTTCTTCGCATACTTGTTGGCCGGATCCTGGGTTTTTTCGGGTTTGAATCACGTAGTAATGTGGCACCTCACAGTGACAGTCAATTGATCCTGGATTCGGTCAGTATTTTAGTCGGTAACCCCGGTTAGGTCTGGGTTAGGTCTGGGTTATGCCCGCATCTGGCTCATGATTTTGCCTTTTTCGCATACTTGTTGGCCAGATCCTGGCTTTTTTCGTGTTTAGAATCACGTAGTAATGTGACACCACACAGTAACAGTCAATAAACCCTGGTTTCGATCAATATTTTAAAGGATGACACCGGATAGATCTGGGTTAGGTCTGGGTTATGCCCGCATCTGGCTCATGATTTTGCCTTTTCCGGATTCGTGTTGGCCAGATACTGGGTTTTTTCGGGTTTGAATCACGTAGTAATGTGATACCACACAGTTACAGTCAATTAAACCTGGTATCAATCAATATTTTAGAGGATAAAACCGGTTAGGTCTGGGTTAGGTCTGTGTTATGCCCGCATCTGGCTCATGACTTTGCCTTCTTCGCATACCTGTTGGCCAGATCCTGGGTTAGGTCTGGGTTCGAATCACGTAGTAATGTGGAACCACACAGTACCACTCAAATAAACCTGGTATCGATCAATATTTTAGAGGATAAAACCGGTTAGGTCTGGATTATGCCCGCATCTGGCTCATGATTTTGCCTTCTTCGCATACTTGTTGGCCTGATCCTGGGTTTTTTCAGATTTGAGTCACGTAGTAATGTGGTACCACACAGTAACAGTCAATAAATCCTGGTTTCGATCAATATTTTAAAGGATGACACCTGTTAGGTCTGGGTTAGGTCTGGGTTATGCCCGCATCTGGCTCATGATTTTGCCTTCTTCGCATACTTGTTGGCCAGATCCTGGGTTTTTTCGGATTTGAATCACGTAGTAATGTGGTACCAGACAGCAACAGTCAATAAAACCTGGTTTCGATCAATATTTTAAAGGATAAAACCGGTAATGCCTGGGTTAGGTCTGGGTCATGCCCGCATCTGGCTCATGATTTTGCCTTCTTCGCATACTTGTTGGCCAGATCCTGGGTTTTTTCAGATTTGAGTCACGTAGTAATGTGGTACCACACAGTGACAGTCAATAAATCCTGGTTTCGAGCAATATTTTAAAGGATGACACCGGTTAGGTCTGGGTTAGGTCTGGGTTATGCCCGCATCTGGCTCATGATTTTGCATTCTTAGCATACTTGTTAGCCAGATCCTGGGTTTTTTCGGATTTGAATCACGTAGTAATGTGGTACCAGACAGCAACAGTCAATAAAACCTGGTTTCGATCAATATTTTAAAGGATGACACCGGTTAGGTCTGGGTTAGGTCTGGGTTATGCCCGCATCTGGCTCATGATTTTGCCTTCTTCGCATACTTGTTGGCCATATCCTGGGTTTTTTTCGGGTTTGAATCACGTAGTAATGTGGTACCACACAGTAACAGTACAATTAAACCTGGATACGGTCAGTATTTCAGTCGGTAACACCGGTTAGGTCTTGGTTAGGTCTGGGTTATGCCCGAATCTGGCTCATGATTTTGCCTTCTTCGCATACTTGTCGGCCAGATCCTGGGTTTTCTCGGTTTGAATCACGTAGTAATGTGATACCACACTGAACAGTCAATTAAACCTGGTTTCGATCCACATTTTAGAGGATAGAACCGGTTAGGTCTGGGTTATGCCCGCATCTGTCTCATGATTTTGCCTTCTTCGCATACTTGTTGGCCAGATCCTGGGTTTTTTCAGATTTGAGTCACGTAGTAATGTGGTACCACACAGTAACAGTCAATAAATCCTGGTTTCGATCAATATTTTAAAGGATGACACCGGTTAGGCCTGGGTTAGGCCTGGGTTATGCCCGCATCTGGCTCATGATTTTGCCTTCTTCGCATACTAGCTTGGCCAGATCCTGGGTTTTTTGGGATTTGAATCACGTAGTAATGTGGTACCAGACAGCAACAGTCAATAAAACCTGGTTTCGATCAATATTTTAAAGGATAAAACCGGTAATGCCTGGGTTAGGTCTGGGTCATGCCCGCATCTGGCTCATGATTTTGCCTTCTTCGCATACTTGTTGGCCAGATCCTGGGTTTTTTCAGATTTGAGTCACGTAGTAATGTGGTACCACACAGTAACAGTCAATAAATCCTGTTTCGATCAATATTTTAAAGGATGACACTGGTTAGGTCTGGGTTAGGTCTGGGTTATGCCCGCATCTGGCTCATGATTTTGCCTTCTTCGCATACTTGTGTGCCAGATCCTGGGTTAGGTCTGGGTTTGAATCACGTGGTAATGTGGAACCACAGAGTACCATTCAATTAAACCTGGTATCGATCAATATTTTAGTGGATAACACCGGTTAGGTCAGGGTTGGGTCTGGGTTATGCCCGCATCTGGCTCATGATTTTGCCTTTTCCGGATTCGTGTTGGCCAGATCCTGGGTTTTTTCGGGTTTGAATCACGTAGTAATGTGATACCACACAGTAACAGTCAATTAAACCTGGTATCGATCAGTATTTTAAAGGATAAAACCGGTAATGCCTGGGTTAGGTCTGGGTCATGCCCGCATCTGGCTCATGATTTTGCCTTCTTCGCATACCTGTTGGCCAGATCCTGGGTTAGGTCTGGGTTTGAATCACGTAGTAATGTGGAACCACACAGTACCATTCAATTAAACCTGGTATCGATCAATATTTTAGAGGATAAAACCGGTCAGGTCTGTGTTAGGTCTGGGTTATGTCCGCATCTGTCTCATGATTTTGCCTTCTTCGCATACTTGTTGGCCGGATCCTGGGTTTTTTCGGGTTTGAATCACGTAGTAATGTGGCACCTCACAGTGACAGTCAATTGATCCTGGATTCGGTCAGGATTTTAGTCGGTAACCCCGGTTAGGTCTGGGTTAGGTCTGGGTTATGCCCGCATCTGGCTCATGATTTTGCCTTTTTCGCATACTTGTTGGCCAGATCCTGGCTTTTTTCGTGTTTAGAATCACGTAGTAATGTGACACCACACAGTAACAGTCAATAAATCCTGGTTTCGATCAATATTTTAAAGGATGACACCGGATAGATCTGGGTTAGGTCTGGGTTATGCCCGCATCTGACTCATGATTTTGCCTTTTCCGGATTCGTGTTGGCCAGATCCTGGGTTTTTTCGGGTTTGAATCACGTAGTAATGTGATACCACACAGTTACAGTCAATTAAACCTGGTATCAATCAATATTTTAGAGGATAAAACCGGTTAGGTCTGGGTTAGGTCTGTGTTATGCCCGCATCTGGCTCATGACTTTGCCTTCTTCGCATACCTGTTGGCCAGATCCTGGGTTAGGTCTGGGTTCGAATCACGTAGTAATGTGGAACCACACAGTACCACTCAAATAAACCTGGTATCGATCAATATTTTAGAGGATAAAACCGGTTAGGTCTGGATTATGCCCGCATCTGGCTCATGATTTTGCCTTCTTCGCATACTTGTTGGCCTGATCCTGGGTTTTTTCAGATTTGAGTCACGTAGTAATGTGGTACCACACAGTAACAGTCAATAAATCCTGGTTTCGATCAATATTTTAAAGGATGACACCTGTTAGGTCTGGGTTAGGTCTGGGTTATGCCCGCATCTGGCTCATGATTTTGCCTTCTTCGCATACTTGTTGGCCAGATCCTGGGTTTTTTCGGATTTGAATCACGTAGTAATGTGGTACCAGACAGCAACAGTCAATAAAACCAGGTTTCGATCAATATTTTAAAGGATAAAACCGGTAATGCCTGGGTTAGGTCTGGGTCATGCCCGCATCTGGCTCATGATTTTGCCTTCTTCGCATACTTGTTGGCCAGATCCTGGGTTTTTTCAGATTTGAGTCACGTAGTAATGTGGTACCACACAGTGACAGTCAATAAATCCTGGTTTCGAGCAATATTTTAAAGGATGACACCGGTTAGGTCTGGGTTAGGTCTGGGTTATGCCCGCATCTGGCTCATGATTTTGCATTCTTCGCATACTTGTTAGCCAGATCCTGGGTTTTTTCGGATTTGAATCACGTAGTAATGTGGTACCAGACAGCAACAGTCAATAAAACCTGGTTTCGATCAATATTTTAAAGGATGACACCGGTTAGGTCTGGGTTAGGTCTGGGTTATGCCCGCATCTGGTTCATGATTTTGCCTTCTTCGCATACTTGTTGGCCATATCCTGGGTTTTTTTCGGGTTTGAATCACGTAGTAATGTGGTACCACACAGTAACAGTACAATTAAACCTGGATACGGTCAGTATTTCAGTCGGTAACACCGGTTAGGTCTTGGTTAGGTCTGGGTTATGCCCGCATCTGGCTCATGATTTTGCCTTCTTCGCATACTTGTCGGCCAGATCCTGGGTTTTCTCGGTTTGAATCACGTAGTAATGTGATACCACACTGAACAGTCAATTAAACCTGGTTTCGATCCACATTTTAGAGGATAGAACCGGTTAGGTCTGGGTTATGCCCGCATCTGGCTCATGATTTTGCCTTCTTCGCATACTTGTTGGCCAGATCCTGGGTTTTTTCAGATTTGAGTCACGTAGTAATGTGGTACCACACAGTAACAGTCAATAAATCCTGGTTTCGATCAATATTTTAAAGGATGACACCGGTTAGGCCTGGGTTAGGCCTGGGTTATGCCCGCATCTGGCTCATGATTTTGCCTTCTTCGCATACTAGCTTGGCCAGATCCTGGGTTTTTTGGGATTTGAATCACGTAGTAATGTGGTACCAGACAGCAACAGTCAATAAAACCTGGTTTCGATCAATATTTTAAAGGATAAAACCGGTAATGCCTGGGTTAGGTCTGGGTCATGCCCGCATCTGGCTCATGATTTTGCCTTCTTCGCATACTTGTTGGCCAGATCCTGGGTTTTTTCAGATTTGAGTCACGTAGTAATGTGGTACCACACAGTAACAGTCAATAAATCCTGTTTCGATCAATATTTTAAAGGATGACACTGGTTAGGTCTGGGTTAGGTCTGGGTTATGCCCGCATCTGGCTCATGATTTTGCCTTTTCCGGATTCGTGTTGGCCAGATCCTGGGTTTTTTCGGGTTTGAATCACGTAGTAATGTGGCACCTCACAGTGACAGTCAATTAAACCTGGTATCGATCAATATTTTAGAGGATAAAACCGGTCAGGTCTGGGTTAGGTCTGGGTTATGTCCGCATCTGTCTCATGATTTTGCCTTCTTCGCATACTTGTTGGCCGGATCCTGGGTTTTTTCGGGTTTGAATCACGTAGTAATGTGGCACCTCACAGTGACAGTCAATTGATCCTGGATTCGGTCAGGATTTTAGTCGGTAACCCCGGTTAGGTCTGGGTTAGGTCTGGGTTATGCCCGCATCTGGCTCATGATTTTGCCTTTTTCGCATACTTGTTGGCCAGATCCTGGCTTTTTTCGTGTTTAGAATCACGTAGTAATGTGACACCACACAGTAACAGTCAATAAATCCTGGTTTCGATCAATATTTTAAAGGATGACACCGGATAGATCTGGGTTAGGTCTGGGTTATGCCCGCATCTGGCTCATGATTTTGCCTTTTCCGGATTCGTGTTGGCCAGATCCTGGGTTGTTTCGGGTTTGAATCACGTAGTAATGTGATACCACACAGTTACAGTCAATTAAACCTGGTATCAATCAATATTTTAGAGGATAAAACCGGTTAGGTCTGGGTTAGGTCTGTGTTATGCCCGCATCTGGCTCATGACTTTGCCTTCTTCGCATACCTGTTGGCCAGATCCTGGGTTAGGTCTGGGTTCGAATCACGTAGTAATGTGGAACCACACAGTACCACTCAAATAAACCTGGTATCGATCAATATTTTAGAGGATAAAACCGGTTAGGTCTGGATTATGCCCGCATCTGGCTCATGATTTTGCCTTCTTCGCATACTTGTTGGCCTGATCCTGGGTTTTTTCAGATTTGAGTCACGTAGTAATGTGGTACCACACAGTAACAGTCAATAAATCCTGGTTTCGATCAATATTTTAAAGGATGACACCTGTTAGGTCTGGGTTAGGTCTGGGTTATGCCCGCATCTGGCTCATGATTTTGCCTTCTTCGCATACTTGTTGGCCAGATCCTGGGGTTTTTCGGATTTGAATCACGTAGTAATGTGGTACCAGACAGCAACAGTCAATAAAACCTGGTTTCGATCAATATTTTAAAGGATAAAACCGGTAATGCCTGGGTTAGGTCTGGGTCATGCCCGCATCTGGCTCATGATTTTGCCTTCTTCGCATACTTGTTGGCCAGATCCTGGGTTTTTTCAGATTTGAGTCACGTAGTAATGTGGTCCCACACAGTGACAGTCAATAAATCCTAGTTTCGAGCAATATTTTAAAGGATGACACCGGTTAGGTCTGGGTTAGGTCTGGGTTATGCCCGCATCTGGCTCATGATTTTGCATTCTTCGCATACTTGTTAGCCAGATCCTGGGTTTTTTCGGATTTGAGTCACGTAGTAATGTGGTACCACACAGTAACAGTCAATAAATCCTGGTTTCGATCAATATTTTAAAGGATGACACCTGTTAGGTCTGGGTTAGGTCTGGGTTATGCCCGCATCTGGCTCATGATTTTGCCTTCTTCGCATACTTGTTGGCCAGATCCTGGGGTTTTTCGGATTTGAATCACGTAGTAATGTGGTACCAGACAGCAACAGTCAATAAAACCTGGTTTCGATCAATATTTTAAAGGATGACACCGGTTAGGTCTGGGTTAGGTCTGGGTTATGCCCGCATCTGGCTCATGATTTTGCCTTCTTCGCATACTAGCTTGGCCAGATCCTGGGTTTTTTGGGATTTGAATCACGTAGTAATCTGGTACCAGACAGCAACAGTCAATAAAACCTGGTTTCGATCAATATTTTAAAGGATAAAACCGGTAATGCCTGGGTTAGGTCTGGGTCATGCCCGCATCTGGCTCATGATTTTGCCTTCTTCGCATACTTGTTGGCCAGATCCTGGGTTTTTTCAGATTTGAGTCACGTAGTAATGTGGTACCACACAGTAACAGTCAATAAATCCTGTTTCGATCAATATTTTAAAGGATGACACTGGTTAGGTCTGGGTTAGGTCTGGGTTATGCCCGCATCTGGCTCATGATTTTGCCTTCTTCGCATACTTGTGTGCCAGATCCTGGGTTAGGTCTGGGTTTGAATCACGTGGTAATGTGGAACCACAGAGTACCATTCAATTAAACCTGGTATCGATCAATATTTTAGTGGATAACACCGGTTAGGTCAGGGTTGGGTCTGGGTTATGCCCGCATCTGGCTCATGATTTTGCCTTTTCCGGATTCGTGTTGGCCAGATCCTGGGTTTTTTCGGGTTTGAATCACGTAGTAATGTGATACCACACAGTAACAGTCAATTAAACCTGGTATCGATCAGTATTTTAAAGGATAAAACCGGTAATGCCTGGGTTAGGTCTGGGTCATGCCCGCATCTGGCTCATGATTTTGCCTTCTTCGCATACCTGTTGGCCAGATCCTGGGTTAGGTCTGGGTTTGAATCACGTAGTAATGTGGAACCACACAGTACCATTCAATTAAACCTGGTATCGATCAATATTTTAGAGGATAAAACCGGTCAGGTCTGTGTTAGGTCTGGGTTATGCCTGCATCTGCCTCATGATTTTGCCTTCTTCGCATACTTGTTGCCAGATCCTGGCTTTTTTCGTGTTTGAATCACGTAGTAACGTGGTACCACACAGTAACAGTGAATTAAACCCGAATTCGGTCAGTATTTTAGTCGGTAACACCGGTTAGGTCTGGGTTATGTCTGGGTTATGCCCGCATCTGGCTAATGATTTTGCCTTTTCCGCAACCTTCTTGCCCAGATCCTTGGTTTTTTAGGGTTTGAATCACGTAGTAATGTGGTACCACTCAGAAACAGTCACTTAAACTTGGTTTCGATCAATATTTTAGTGGATAACACCGATTAGGTCTGGGTTAGGTCTGGGTTATGCCCGCATCTGGATCATGATTTTGCCTTCTTCGCGTACTTGTTTACAACATCCTGGGTTTTTTCGGGTCTGAATCACGTAGTAATCTGGTACCACCCAGTAACAGTGAATTAAAACCGAATTCGGTCAGTATTTTAGTCGGTAACACCGGATAGGTCTGTGTTAGGTCTGGGTTATGCCCGCATCTGGCTCATGATTTTGCCTCTTCCGGATTCGTGTTGACCAGATCCTGGGTTTTTTCGGGTTTGAATCACGTAGTAATGTGATACCACACAGTAACAGTCAATTAAACCTGGTATCGATCAATATTTTAGAGGATAAAACCGGTTAGGTCAGGGTTAGGTCTGGGTTATGCCCGCATCTGGCTCATGACTTTGCCTTCTTCGCATACCTGTTGGCCAGATCCTGGGTTAGGTCTGGGTTTGAATCACGTAGTAATGTGGAACCACACAGTACCATTCAATTAAACCTGGTATCGATCAATATTTTAGTGGATAACACCGGTTAGGTCTGGGTTAGGTCTGGGTTATGCCCGCATCTGGATCATGATTATGCCTTCTTCGCGTACTTGTTTACCACATCCTGGGTTTTTTCGGGTCTGAATCACGTAGTAATGTGGTACCACCCAGTAACAGTGAATTAAAACCGAATTCGGTCAGTATTTTAGTCGGTAACACCGGATAGGTCTGTGTTAGGTCTGGGTTATGCCCGCATCTGGCTCATGATTTTGCCTCTTCCGGATTCGTGTTGGCCAGATCCTGGGTTCTTTCGGGTTTGAATCACGTAGTAATGTGATACCACACAGTAACAGTCAATTAAACCTGGCATCGATCAATATTTTACAGGATAAAACCGGTCAGGTCTGGGTTATGCCCGCATCTGGCTCATGATTTTGCCTTCTTCGCATACTTGTTGGCCAGATCCTGGGTTTTTTCGGATTTGAATCACGTAGTAATGTGGTACCAGACAGCAACAGTCAATAAAACCTGGTTTCGATCAATATTTTAAAGGATAAAACCGGTAATGCCTGGGTTAGGTCTGGGTCATGCCCGCATCTGGCTCATGATTTTGCCTTCTTCGCATACTTGTTGGCCAGATCCTGGGTTTTTTCAGATTTGAGTCACGTAGTAATGTGGTACCACACAGTAACAGTCAATAAATCCTGGTTTCGAGCAATATTTTAAAGGATGACACCGGTTAGGTCTGGGTTAGGTCTGGGTTATGCCCGCATCTGGCTCATGATTTTGCATTCTTCGCATACTTGTTGGCCAGATCCTGGGTTTTTTCGGATTTGAATCACGTAGTAATGTGGTACCAGACAGCAACAGTCAATAAAACCTGGTTTCGATCAATATTTTAAAGGATGACACCGGTTAGGTCTGGGTTAGGTCTGGGTTATGCCCGCATCTGGCTCATGATTTTGCCTTCTTCGCATACTTGTTGGCCATATCCTGGGTTTTTTTCGGGTTTGAATCACGTAGTAATGTGGTACCACACAGTAACAGTCAATTAAACCTGGATACGGTCAGTATTTTAGTCGGTAACACCGGTTAGGTCTTGGTTAGGTCTGGGTTATGCCCGCATCTGGCTCATGATTTTGCCTTCTTCGCATACTTGTCGGCCAGATCCTGGGTTTTCTCGGTTTGAATCACGTAGTAATGTGATACCACACTGAACAGTCAATTAAACCTGGTTTCGATCCACATTTTAGAGGATAGAACCGGTTAGGTCTGGGTTATGCCCGCATCTGGCTCATGATTTTGCCTTCTTCGCATACTTGTTGGCCAGATCCTGGGTTTTTTCAGATTTGAGTCACGTAGTAATGTGGTACCACACAGTAACAGTCAATAAATCCTGGTTTCGATCAATATTTTAAAGGATGACACCGGTTAGGCCTGGGTTAGGCCTGGGTCATGCCCGCATCTGGCTCATGATTTTGCCTTCTTCGCATACTTGTTGGCCAGATCCTGGGTTTTTTCAGATTTGAGTCACGTAGTAATGTGGTACCACACAGTGACAGTCAATAAATCCTGGTTTCGAGCAATATTTTAAAGGATGACACCGGTTAGGTCTGGGTTAGGTCTGGGTTATGCCCGCATCTGGCTCATGATTTTGCATTCTTCGCATACTTGTTAGCCAGATCCTGGGTTTTTTCGGATTTGAATCACGTAGTAATGTGGTACCACACAGTAACAGTCAATAAATCCTGGTTTCGATCAATATTTTAAAGGATGACACCGGTTAGGCCTGGGTTAGGCCTGGGTTATGCCCGCATCTGGCTCATGATTTTGCCTTCTTCGCATACTAGCTTGGCCAGATCCTGGGTTTTTTGGGATTTGAATCACGTAGTAATGTGGTACCAGACAGCAACAGTCAATAAAACCTGGTTTCGATCAATATTTTAAAGGATAAAACCGGTAATGCCTGGGTTAGGTCTGGGTCATGCCCGCATCTGGCTCATGATTTTGCCTTCTTCGCATACTTGTTGGCCAGATCCCGGGTTTTTTCAGATTTGAGTCACGTAGTAATGTGGTACCACACAGTAACAGTCAATAAATCCTGTTTCGATCAATATTTTAAAGGATGACACTGGTTAGGTCTGGGTTAGGTCTGGGTTATGCCCGCATCTGGCTCATGATTTTGCCTTTTCCGGATTCGTGTTGGCCAGATCCTGGGTTTTTTCGGGTTTGAATCACGTAGTAATGTGGCACCTCACAGTGACAGTCAATTAAACCTGGTATCGATCAATATTTTAGAGGATAAAACCGGTCAGGTCTGGGTTAGGTCTGGGTTATGTCCGCATCTGTCTCATGATTTTGCCTTCTTCGCATACTTGTTGGCCGGATCCTGGGTTTTTTCGGGTTTGAATCACGTAGTAATGTGGCACCTCACAGTGACAGTCAATTGATCCTGGATTCGGTGAGGATTTTAGTCGGTAACCCCGGTTAGGTCTGGGTTAGGTCTGGGTTATGC
This sequence comes from Colletes latitarsis, assembly GCF_051014445.1. NCBI lineage: Eukaryota > Metazoa > Arthropoda > Insecta > Hymenoptera > Colletidae > Colletes > Colletes latitarsis. The sequence continues at coordinate 4,476,500 of NC_135141.1, read as the reverse complement.
CCGCATCTGGCTCATGATTTTGCCTTTTTCGCATACTTGTTGGCCAGATCCTGGCTTTTTTCGTGTTTAGAATCACGTAGTAATGTGACACCACACAGTAACAGTCAATAAATCCTGGTTTCGATCAATATTTTAAAGGATGACACCGGATAGATCTGGGTTAGGTCTGGGTTATGCCCGCATCTGGCTCATGATTTTGCCTTTTCCGGATTCGTGTTGGCCAGATCCTGGGTTTTTTCGGGTTTGAATCACGTAGTAATGTGATACCACACAGTTACAGTCAATTAAACCTGGTATCAATCAATATTTTAGAGGATAAAACCGGTTAGGTCTGGGTTAGGTCTGTGTTATGCCCGCATCTGGCTCATGACTTTGCCTTCTTCGCATACCTGTTGGCCAGATCCTGGGTTAGGTCTGGGTTCGAATCACGTAGTAATGTGGAACCACACAGTACCACTCAAATAAACCTGGTATCGATCAATATTTTAGAGGATAAAACCGGTTAGGTCTGGATTATGCCCGCATCTGGCTCATGATTTTGCCTTCTTCGCATACTTGTTGGCCTGATCCTGGGTTTTTTCAGATTTGAGTCACGTAGTAATGTGGTACCACACAGTAACAGTCAATAAATCCTGGTTTCGATCAATATTTTAAAGGATGACACCGGTTAGGCCTGGGTTAGGCCTGGGTTATGCCCGCATCTGGCTCATGATTTTGCCTTCTTCGCATACTAGCTTGGCCAGATCCTGGGTTTTTTGGGATTTGAATCACGTAGTAATCTGGTACCAGACAGCAACAGTCAATAAAACCTGGTTTCGATCAATATTTTAAAGGATAAAACCGGTAATGCCTGGGTTAGGTCTGGGTCATGCCCGCATCTGGCTCATGATTTTGCCTTCTTCGCATACTTGTTGGCCAGATCCTGGGTTTTTTCAGATTTGAGTCACGTAGTAATGTGGTACCACACAGTAACAGTCAATAAATCCTGTTTCGATCAATATTTTAAAGGATGACACTGGTTAGGTCTGGGTTAGGTCTGGGTTATGCCCGCATCTGGCTCATGATTTTGCCTTCTTCGCATACTTGTGTGCCAGATCCTGGGTTAGGTCTGGGTTTGAATCACGTGGTAATGTGGAACCACAGAGTACCATTCAATTAAACCTGGTATCGATCAATATTTTAGTGGATAACACCGGTTAGGTCAGGGTTGGGTCTGGGTTATGCCCGCATCTGGCTCATGATTTTGCCTTTTCCGGATTCGTGTTGGCCAGATCCTGGGTTTTTTCGGGTTTGAATCACGTAGTAATGTGATACCACACAGTAACAGTCAATTAAACCTGGTATCGATCAGTATTTTAAAGGATAAAACCGGTAATGCCTGGGTTAGGTCTGGGTCATGCCCGCATCTGGCTCATGATTTTGCCTTCTTCGCATACCTGTTGGCCAGATCCTGGGTTAGGTCTGGGTTTGAATCACGTAGTAATGTGGAACCACACAGTACCATTCAATTAAACCTGGTATCGATCAATATTTTAGAGGATAAAACCGGTCAGGTCTGTGTTAGGTCTGGGTTATGCCTGCATCTGCCTCATGATTTTGCCTTCTTCGCATACTTGTTGCCAGATCCTGGCTTTTTTCGTGTTTGAATCACGTAGTAACGTGGTACCACACAGTAACAGTGAATTAAACCCGAATTCGGTCAGTATTTTAGTCGGTAACACCGGTTAGGTCTGGGTTATGTCTGGGTTATGCCCGCATCTGGCTAATGATTTTGCCTTTTCCGCAACCTTCTTGCCCAGATCCTTGGTTTTTTAGGGTTTGAATCACGTAGTAATGTGGTACCACTCAGAAACAGTCACTTAAACTTGGTTTCGATCAATATTTTAGTGGATAACACCGATTAGGTCTGGGTTAGGTCTGGGTTATGCCCGCATCTGGCTCAAGATTTTGCCTTTTTCGCATACTTGTTGGCCAGATCCTGGGTTAGGTCGGGGTTTGAATCACGTAGTAATGTGGAACCACACAGTACCATTCAATTAAACCTGGTATCGATCAATATTTTAGTGGATAACACCGGTTAGCTCTGGGTTAGGTCTGGGTTATGCCCGCATCTGGATCATGATTTTGCCTTCTTCGCGTACTTGTTTACAACATCCTGGGTTTTTTCGGGTCTGAATCACGTAGTAATCTGGTACCACCCAGTAACAGTGAATTAAAACCGAATTCGGTCAGTATTTTAGTCGGTAACACCGGATAGGTCTGTGTTATGTCTGGGTTATGCCCGCATCTGGCTCATGATTTTGCCTCTTCCGGATTCGTGTTGACCAGATCCTGGGTTTTTTCGGGTTTGAATCACGTAGTAATGTGATACCACACAGTAACAGTCAATTAAACCTGGTATCGATCAATATTTTAGAGGATAAAACCGGTTAGGTCAGGGTTAGGTCTGGGTTATGCCCGCATCTGGCTCATGACTTTGCCTTCTTCGCATACCTGTTGGCCAGATCCTGGGTTAGGTCTGGGTTTGAATCACGTAGTAATGTGGAACCACACAGTACCATTCAATTAAACCTGGTATCGATCAATATTTTAGTGGATAACACCGGTTAGGTCTGGGTTAGGTCTGGGTTATGCCCGCATCTGGATCATGATTATGCCTTCTTCGCGTACTTGTTTACCACATCCTGGGTTTTTTCGGGTCTGAATCACGTAGTAATGTGGTACCACCCAGTAACAGTGAATTAAAACCGAATTCGGTCAGTATTTTAGTCGGTAACACCGGATAGGTCTGTGTTAGGTCTGGGTTATGCCCGCATCTGGCTCATGATTTTGCCTCTTCCGGATTCGTGTTGGCCAGATCCTGGGTTCTTTCGGGTTTGAATCACGTAGTAATGTGATACCACACAGTAACAGTCAATTAAACCTGGCATCGATCAATATTTTACAGGATAAAACCGGTCAGGTCTGGGTTATGCCCGCATCTGGCTCATGATTTTGCCTTCTTCGCATACTTGTTGGCCAGATCCTGGGTTTTTTCGGATTTGAATCACGTAGTAATGTGGTACCAGACAGCAACAGTCAATAAAACCTGGTTTCGATCAATATTTTAAAGGATAAAACCGGTAATGCCTGGGTTAGGTCTGGGTCATGCCCGCATCTGGCTCATGATTTTGCCTTCTTCGCATACTTGTTGGCCAGATCCTGGGTTTTTTCAGATTTGAGTCACGTAGTAATGTGGTACCACACAGTAACAGTCAATAAATCCTGGTTTCGAGCAATATTTTAAAGGATGACACCGGTTAGGTCTGGGTTAGGTCTGGGTTATGCCCGCATCTGGCTCATGATTTTGCATTCTTCGCATACTTGTTGGCCAGATCCTGGGTTTTTTCGGATTTGAATCACGTAGTAATGTGGTACCAGACAGCAACAGTCAATAAAACCTGGTTTCGATCAATATTTTAAAGGATGACACCGGTTAGGTCTGGGTTAGGTCTGGGTTATGCCCGCATCTGGCTCATGATTTTGCCTTCTTCGCATACTTGTTGGCCATATCCTGGGTTTTTTTCGGGTTTGAATCACGTAGTAATGTGGTACCACACAGTAACAGTCAATTAAACCTGGATACGGTCAGTATTTTAGTCGGTAACACCGGTTAGGTCTTGGTTAGGTCTGGGTTATGCCCGCATCTGGCTCATGATTTTGCCTTCTTCGCATACTTGTCGGCCAGATCCTGGGTTTTCTCGGTTTGAATCACGTAGTAATGTGATACCACACTGAACAGTCAATTAAACCTGGTTTCGATCCACATTTTAGAGGATAGAACCGGTTAGGTCTGGGTTATGCCCGCATCTGGCTCATGATTTTGCCTTCTTCGCATACTTGTTGGCCAGATCCTGGGTTTTTTCAGATTTGAGTCACGTAGTAATGTGGTACCACACAGTAACAGTCAATAAATCCTGGTTTCGATCAATATTTTAAAGGATGACACCGGTTAGGCCTGGGTTAGGCCTGGGTCATGCCCGCATCTGGCTCATGATTTTGCCTTCTTCGCATACTTGTTAGCCAGATCCTGGGTTTTTTCGGATTTGAATCACGTAGTAATGTGGTACCAGACAGCAACAGTCAATAAAACCTGGTTTCGATCAATATTTTAAAGGATGACACCGGTTAGGTCTGGGTTAGGTCTGGGTTATGCCCGCATCTGGCTCATGATTTTGCCTTCTTCGCATACTTGTTGGCCATATCCTGGGTTTTTTTCGGGTTTGAATCACGTAGTAATGTGGTACCACACAGTAACAGTACAATTAAACCTGGATACGGTCAGTATTTCAGTCGGTAACACCGGTTAGGTCTTGGTTAGGTCTGGGTTATGCCCGCATCTGGCTCATGATTTTGCCTTCTTCGCATACTTGTCGGCCAGATCCTGGGTTTTCTCGGTTTGAATCACGTAGTAATGTGATACCACACTGAACAGTCAATTAAACCTGGTTTCGATCCACATTTTAGAGGATAGAACCGGTTAGGTCTGGGTTATGCCCGCATCTGGCTCATGATTTTGCCTTCTTCGCATACTTGTTGGCCAGATCCTGGGTTTTTTCAGATTTGAGTCACGTAGTAATGTGGTACCACACAGTAACAGTCAATAAATCCTGGTTTCGATCAATATTTTAAAGGATGACACCGGTTAGGCCTGGGTTAGGCCTGGGTTATGCCCGCATCTGGCTCATGATTTTGCCTTCTTCGCATACTAGCTTGGCCAGATCCTGGGTTTTTTGGGATTTGAATCACGTAGTAATGTGGTACCAGACAGCAACAGTCAATAAAACCTGGTTTCGATCAATATTTTAAAGGATAAAACCGGTAATGCCTGGGTTAGGTCTGGGTCATGCCCGCATCTGGCTCATGATTTTGCCTTCTTCGCATACTTGTTGGCCAGATCCCGGGTTTTTTCAGATTTGAGTCACGTAGTAATGTGGTACCACACAGTAACAGTCAATAAATCCTGTTTCGATCAATATTTTAAAGGATGACACTGGTTAGGTCTGGGTTAGGTCTGGGTTATGCCCGCATCTGGCTCATGATTTTGCCTTTTCCGGATTCGTGTTGGCCAGATCCTGGGTTTTTTCGGGTTTGAATCACGTAGTAATGTGGCACCTCACAGTGACAGTCAATTAAACCTGGTATCGATCAATATTTTAGAGGATAAAACCGGTCAGGTCTGGGTTAGGTCTGGGTTATGTCCGCATCTGTCTCATGATTTTGCCTTCTTCGCATACTTGTTGGCCGGATCCTGGGTTTTTTCGGGTTTGAATCACGTAGTAATGTGGCACCTCACAGTGACAGTCAATTGATCCTGGATTCGGTGAGGATTTTAGTCGGTAACCCCGGTTAGGTCTGGGTTAGGTCTGGGTTATGCCCGCATCTGGCTCATGATTTTGCCTTTTTCGCATACTTGTTGGCCAGATCCTGGCTTTTTTCGTGTTTAGAATCACGTAGTAATGTGACACCACACAGTAACAGTCAATAAATCCTGGTTTCGATCAATATTTTAAAGGATGACACCGGATAGATCTGGGTTAGGTCTGGGTTATGCCCGCATCTGGCTCATGATTTTGCCTTTTCCGGATTCGTGTTGGCCAGATCCTGGGTTTTTTCGGGTTTGAATCACGTAGTAATGTGATACCACACAGTTACAGTCAATTAAACCTGGTATCAATCAATATTTTAGAGGATAAAACCGGTTAGGTCTGGGTTAGGTCTGTGTTATGCCCGCATCTGGCTCATGACTTTGCCTTCTTCGCATACCTGTTGGCCAGATCCTGGGTTAGGTCTGGGTTCGAATCACGTAGTAATGTGGAACCACACAGTACCACTCAAATAAACCTGGTATCGATCAATATTTTAGAGGATAAAACCGGTTAGGTCTGGATTATGCCCGCATCTGGCTCATGATTTTGCCTTCTTCGCATACTTGTTGGCCTGATCCTGGGTTTTTTCAGATTTGAGTCACGTAGTAATGTGGTACCACACAGTAACAGTCAATAAATCCTGGTTTCGATCAATATTTTAAAGGATGACACCTGTTAGGTCTGGGTTAGGTCTGGGTTATGCCCGCATCTGGCTCATGATTTTGCCTTCTTCGCATACTTGTTGGCCAGATCCTGGGTTTTTTCGGATTTGAATCACGTAGTAATGTGGTACTAGACAGCAACAGTCAATAAAACCTGGTTTCGATCAATATTTTAAAGGATAAAACCGGTAATGCCTGGGTTAGGTCTGGGTCATGCCCGCATCTGGCTCATGATTTTGCCTTCTTCGCATACTTGTTGGCCAGATCCTGGGTTTTTTCAGATTTGAGTCACGTAGTAATGTGGTACCACACAGTGACAGTCAATAAATCCTGGTTTCGAGCAATATTTTAAAGGATGACACCGGTTAGGTCTGGGTTAGGTCTGGGTTATGCCCGCATCTGGCTCATGATTTTGCATTCTTCGCATACTTGTTAGCCAGATCCTGGGTTTTTTCGGATTTGAATCACGTAGTAATGTGGTACCAGACAGCAACAGTCAATAAAACCTGGTTTCGATCAATATTTTAAAGGATGACACCGGTTAGGTCTGGGTTAGGTCTGGGTTATGCCCGCATCTGGCTCATGATTTTGCCTTCTTCGCATACTTGTTGGCCAGATCCTGGGTTTTTTCGGATTTGAATCACGTAGTAATGTGGTACCAGACAGCAACAGTCAATAAAACCTGGTTTCGATCAATATTTTAAAGGATAAAACCGGTAATGCCTGGGTTAGGTCTGGGTCATGCCCGCATCTGGCTCATGATTTTGCCTTCTTCGCATACTTGTTGGCCAGATCCTGGGTTTTTTCAGATTTGAGTCACGTAGTAATGTGGTCCCACACAGTGACAGTCAATAAATCCTAGTTTCGAGCAATATTTTAAAGGATGACACCGGTTAGGTCTGGGTTAGGTCTGGGTTATGCCCGCATCTGGCTCATGATTTTGCCTTCTTCGCATACTTGTTGGCCAGATCCTGGGGTTTTTCGGATTTGAATCACGTAGTAATGTGGTACCAGACAGCAACAGTCAATAAAACCTGGTTTCGATCAATATTTTAAAGGATGACACCGGTTAGGTCTGGGTTAGGTCTGGGTTATGCCCGCATCTGGCTCATGATTTTGCCTTCTTCGCATACTTGTTGGCCATATCCTGGGTTTTTTTCGGGTTTGAATCACGTAGTAATGTGGTACCACACAGTAACAGTCAATTAAACCTGGATACGGTCAGTATTTTAGTCGGTAACACCGGTTAGGTCTTGGTTAGGTCTGGGTTATGCCCGCATCTGGCTCACGATTTTGCCTTCTTCGCATACTTGTCGGCCAGATCCTGGGTTTTCTCGGTTTGAATCACGTAGTAATGTGATACCACACTGAACAGTCAATTAAACCTGGTTTCGATCCACATTTTAGAGGATAGAACCGGTTAGGTCTGGGTTATGCCCGCATCTGGCTCATGATTTTGCCTTCTTCGCATACTTGTTGGCCAGATCCTGGGTTTTTTCAGATTTGAGTCACGTAGTAATGTGGTACCACACAGTAACAGTCAATAAATCCTGGTTTCGATCAATATTTTAAAGGATGACACCGGTTAGGCCTGGGTTAGGCCTGGGTTATGCCCGCATCTGGCTCATGATTTTGCCTTCTTCGCATACTAGCTTGGCCAGATCCTGGGTTTTTTGGGATTTGAATCACGTAGTAATCTGGTACCAGACAGCAACAGTCAATAAAACCTGGTTTCGATCAATATTTTAAAGGATAAAACCGGTAATGCCTGGGTTAGGTCTGGGTCATGCCCGCATCTGGCTCATGATTTTGCCTTCTTCGCATACTTGTTGGCCAGATCCTGGGTTTTTTCAGATTTGAGTCACGTAGTAATGTGGTACCACACAGTAACAGTCAATAAATCCTGTTTCGATCAATATTTTAAAGGATGACACTGGTTAGGTCTGGGTTAGGTCTGGGTTATGCCCGCATCTGGCTCATGATTTTGCCTTCTTCGCATACTTGTGTGCCAGATCCTGGGTTAGGTCTGGGTTTGAATCACGTGGTAATGTGGAACCACAGAGTACCATTCAATTAAACCTGGTATCGATCAATATTTTAGTGGATAACACCGGTTAGGTCAGGGTTGGGTCTGGGTTATGCCCGCATCTGGCTCATGATTTTGCCTTTCCGGATTCGTGTTGGCCAGATCCTGGGTTTTTTCGGGTTTGAATCACGTAGTAATGTGATACCACACAGTAACAGTCAATTAAACCTGGTATCGATCAGTATTTTAAAGGATAAAACCGGTAATGCCTGGGTTAGGTCTGGGTCATGCCCGCATCTGGCTCATGATTTTGCCTTCTTCGCATACCTGTTGGCCAGATCCTGGGTTAGGTCTGGGTTTGAATCACGTAGTAATGTGGAACCACACAGTACCATTCAATTAAACCTGGTATCGATCAATATTTTAGAGGATAAAACCGGTCAGGTCTGTGTTAGGTCTGGGTTATGCCTGCATCTGCCTCATGATTTTGCCTTCTTCGCATACTTGTTGCCAGATCCTGGCTTTTTTCGTGTTTGAATCACGTAGTAACGTGGTACCACACAGTAACAGTGAATTAAACCCGAATTCGGTCAGTATTTTAGTCGGTAACACCGGTTAGGTCTGGGTTATGTCTGGGTTATGCCCGCATCTGGCTAATGATTTTGCCTTTTCCGCAACCTTCTTGCCCAGATCCTTGGTTTTTGAGGGTTTGAATCACGTAGTAATGTGGTACCACTCAGAAACAGTCACTTAAACTTGGTTTCGATCAATATTTTAGTGGATAACACCGATTAGGTCTGGGTTAGGTCTGGGTTATGCCCGCATCTGGCTCAAGATTTTGCCTTTTTCGCATACTTGTTGGCCAGATCCTGGGTTAGGTCGGGGTTTGAATCACGTAGTAATGTGGAACCACACAGTACCATTCAATTAAACCTGGTATCGATCAATATTTTAGTGGATAACACCGGTTAGCTCTGGGTTAGGTCTGGGTTATGCCCGCATCTGGATCATGATTTTGCCTTCTTCGCGTACTTGTTTACAACATCCTGGGTTTTTTCGGGTCTGAATCACGTAGTAATCTGGTACCACCCAGTAACAGTGAATTAAAACCGAATTCGGTCAGTATTTTAGTCGGTAACACCGGATAGGTCTGTGTTATGTCTGGGTTATGCCCGCATCTGGCTCATGATTTTGCCTCTTCCGGATTCGTGTTGACCAGATCCTGGGTTTTTTCGGGTTTGAATCACGTAGTAATGTGATACCACACAGTAACAGTCATTTAAACCTGGTAGCGATCAATATTTTAGAGGATAAAACCGGTTAGGTCAGGGTTAGGTCTGGGTTATGCCCGCATCTGGCTCATGACTTTGCCTTCTTCGCATACCTGTTGGCCAGATCCTGGGTTAGGTCTGGGTTTGAATCACGTAGTAATGTGGAACCACACAGTACCATTCAATTAAACCTGGTATCGATCAATATTTTAGTGGATAACACCGGTTAGGTCTGGGTTAGGTCTGGGTTATGCCCGCATCTGGCTCATGATTTTGCCTTTTCCGCATTCTTGTTGCCCTGATCCTTGGTTTTTTAGGGTTTGAATCACGTAGTAATGTGGTACCACTCAGAAACAGTCACTTAAACTTGGTTTCGATCAATATTTTAGTCGGTAACACCGGTTAGGTCTGGGTTAGGTCTGGGTTATGCCCGCATCTGGCTCATGATTTTGCCTTTTCCGCATTCTTGTTGCCCTGATCCTTGGTTTTTTAGGGTTTGAATCACGTAGTAATGTGGTACCACTCAGAAACAGTCACTTAAACTTGGTTTCGATCAATATTTTAGTGGATAACACCGATTAGGTCTGGGTTAGGTCTGGGTTATGCCCGCATTTGGCTCAAGATTTTGGCTTTTTCGCATACTTGTTGGCCAGATCCTGGGTTAGGTCTGGGTTTGAATCACGTAGTAATGTGGAACCACACAGTACCATTCAATTAAACCTGGTATCGATCAATATTTTAGTGGATAACACCGGTTAGGTCTGGGTTAGGTCTGGGTTATGCCCGCATCTGGATCATGATTATGCCTTCTTCGCGTACTTGTTTACCACATCCTGGGTTTTTTCGGGTCTGAATCACGTAGTAATGTGGTACCACCCAGTAACAGTGAATTAAAACCGAATTCGGTCAGTATTTTAGTCGGTAACACCGGATAGGTCTGTGTTAGGTCTGGGTTATGCCCGCATCTGGCTCATGATTTTGCCTCTTCCGGATTCGTGTTGGCCAGATCCTGGGTTCTTTCGGGTTTGAATCACGTAGTAATGTGATACCACACAGTAACAGTCAATTAAACCTGGCATCGATCAATATTTTACAGGATAAAACCGGTCAGGTCTGGGTTATGCCCGCATCTGGCTCATGATTTTGCCTTCTTCGCATACTTGTTGGCCAGATCCTGGGTTTTTTCGGATTTGAATCACGTAGTAATGTGGTACCAGACAGCAACAGTCAATAAAACCTGGTTTCGATCAATATTTTAAAGGATAAAACCGGTAATGCCTGGGTTAGGTCTGGGTCATGCCCGCATCTGGCTCATGATTTTGCCTTCTTCGCATACTTGTTGGCCAGATCCTGGGTTTTTTCAGATTTGAGTCACGTAGTAATGTGGTACCACACAGTGACAGTCAATAAATCCTGGTTTCGAGCAATATTTTAAAGGATGACACCGGTTAGGTCTGGGTTAGGTCTGGGTTATGCCCGCATCTGGCTCATGATTTTGCATTCTTCGCATACTTGTTGGCCAGATCCTGGGTTTTTTCGGATTTGAATCACGTAGTAATGTGGTACCAGACAGCAACAGTCAATAAAACCTGGTTTCGATCAATATTTTAAAGGATGACACCGGTTAGGTCTGGGTTAGGTCTGGGTTATGCCCGCATCTGGCTCATGATTTTGCCTTTTTCGCATACTTGTTGGCCATATCCTGGGTTTTTTTCGGGTTTGAATCACGTAGTAATGTGGTACCACACAGTAACAGTCAATTAAACCTGGATACGGTCAGTATTTTAGTCGGTAACACCGGTTAGGTCTTGGTTAGGTCTGGGTTATGCCCGCATCTGGCTCATGATTTTGCCTTCTTCGCATACTTGTCGGCCAGATCCTGGGTTTTCTCGGTTTGAATCACGTAGTAATGTGATACCACACTGAACAGTCAATTAAACCTGGTTTCGATCCACATTTTAGAGGATAGAACCGGTTAGGTCTGGGTTATGCCCGCATCTGGCTCATGATTTTGCCTTCTTCGCATACTTGTTGGCCAGATCCTGGGTTTTTTCAGATTTGAGTCACGTAGTAATGTGGTACCACACAGTAACAGTCAATAAATCCTGGTTTCGATCAATATTTTAAAGGATGACACCGGTTAGGCCTGGGTTAGGCCTGGGTTATGCCCGCATCTGGCTCATGATTTTGCCTTCTTCGCATACTAGGTTGGCCAGATCCTGGGTTTTTTGGGATTTGAATCACGTAGTAATGTGGTACCAGACAGCAACAGTCAATAAAACCTGGTTTCGATCAATATTTTAAAGGATAAAACCGGTAATGCCTGGGTTAGGTCTGGGTCATGCCCGCATCTGGCTCATGATTTTGCCTCCTTCGCATACTTGTTGGCCAGATCCTGGGTTTTTTCAGATTTGAGTCACGTAGTAATGTGGTACCACACAGTAACAGTCAATAAATCCTGTTTCGATCAATATTTTAAAGGATGACACTGGTTAGGTCTGGGTTAGGTCTGGGTTATGCCCGCATCTGGCTCATGATTTTGCCTTCTTGGCAACCTTCTTGCCCAGATCCTTGGTCTTTTAGGGTTTGAATCACGTAGTAATGTGGTACCACTCAGAAACAGTCACTTAAACTTGGTTTCGATCAATATTTTAGTGGATAACACCGATTAGGTCTGGGTTAGGTCTGGGTTATGCCCGCATCTGGCTCAAGATTTTGCCTTTTTCGCATACTTGTTGGCCAGATCCTGGGTTAGGTCTGGGTTTGAATCACGTAGTAATGTGGAACCACACAGTACCATTCAATTAAACCTGGTATCGATCAATATTTTAGAGGATAAAACCGGTCAGGTCTGTGTTAGGTCTGGGTTATGCCTGCATCTGCCTCATGATTTTGCCTTCTTCGCATACTTGTTGCCAGATCCTGGCTTTTTTCGTGTTTGAATCACGTAGTAACGTGGTACCACACAGTAACAGTGAATTAAACCCGAATTCGGTCAGTATTTTAGTCGGTAACACCGGTTAGGTCTGGGTTATGTCTGGGTTATGCCCGCATCTGGCTAATGATTTTGCCTTTTCCGCAACCTTCTTGCCCAGATCCTTGGTTTTTTAGGGTTTGAATCACGTAGTAATGTGGTACCACTCAGAAAGAGTCACTTAAACTTGGTTTCGATCAATATTTTAGTGGATAACACCGATTAGGTCTGGGTTAGGTCTGGGTTATGCCCGCATCTGGCTCAAGATTTTGCCTTTTTCGCATACTTGTTGGCCAGATCCTGGGTTAGGTCTGGGTTTGAATCACGTAGTAATGTGGAACCACACAGTACCATTCAATTAAACCTGGTATCGATCAATAATTTAGTGGATAACACCGGTTAGGTCTGGGTTAGGTCTGGGTTATGCCCGCATCTGGATCATGATTTTGCCTTCTTCGCGTACTTGTTTACCACATCCTGGGTTTTTTCGGGTCTGAATCACGTAGTAATGTGGTACCACCCAGTAACAGTGAATTAAAACCGAATTCGGTCAGTATTTTAGTCGGTAACACCGGATAGGTCTGTGTTAGGTCTGGGTTATGCCTGCATCTGCCTCATGATTTTGCCTTCTTCGCATACTTGTTGCCAGATCCTGGCTTTTTTCGTGTTTGAATCACGTAGTAACGTGGTACCACACAGTAACAGTGAATTAAACCCGAATTCGGTCAGTATTTTAGTCGGTAACACCGGTTAGGTCTGGGTTATGTCTGGGTTATGCCCGCATCTGGCTAATGATTTTGCCTTTTCCGCAACCTTCTTGCCCAGATCCTTGGTTTTTGAGGGTTTGAATCACGTAGTAATGTGGTACCACTCAGAAACAGTCACTTAAACTTGGTTTCGATCAATATTTTAGTGGATAACACCGATTAGGTCTGGGTTAGGTCTGGGTTATGCCCGCATCTGGCTCAAGATTTTGCCTTTTTCGCATACTTGTTGGCCAGATCCTGGGTTAGGTCGGGGTTTGAATCACGTAGTAATGTGGAACCACACAGTACCATTCAATTAAACCTGGTATCGATCAATATTTTAGTGGATAACACCGGTTAGCTCTGGGTTAGGTCTGGGTTATGCCCGCATCTGGATCATGATTTTGCCTTCTTCGCGTACTTGTTTACAACATCCTGGGTTTTTTCGGGTCTGAATCACGTAGTAATCTGGTACCACCCAGTAACAGTGAATTAAAACCGAATTCGGTCAGTATTTTAGTCGGTAACACCGGATAGGTCTGTGTTAGGTCTGGGTTATGCCCGCATCTGGCTCATGATTTTGCCTCTTCCGGATTCGTGTTGACCAGATCCTGGGTTTTTTCGGGTTTGAATCACGTAGTAATGTGATACCACACAGTAACAGTCATTTAAACCTGGTAGCGATCAATATTTTAGAGGATAAAACCGGTTAGGTCAGGGTTAGGTCTGGGTTATGCCCGCATCTGGCTCATGACTTTGCCTTCTTCGCATACCTGTTGGCCAGATCCTGGGTTAGGTCTGGGTTTGAATCACGTAGTAATGTGGAACCACACAGTACCATTCAATTAAACCTGGTATCGATCAATATTTTAGTGGATAACACCGGTTAGGTCTGGGTTAGGTCTGGGTTATGCCCGCATCTGGCTCATGATTTTGCCTTTTCCGCATTCTTGTTGCCCTGATCCTTGGTTTTTTAGGGTTTGAATCACGTAGTAATGTGGTACCACTCAGAAACAGTCACTTAAACTTGGTTTCGATCAATATTTTAGTCGGTAACACCGGTTAGGTCTGGGTTAGGTCTGGGTTATGCCCGCATCTGGCTCATGATTTTGCCTTTTCCGCATTCTTGTTGCCCTGATCCTTGGTTTTTTAGGGTTTGAATCACGTAGTAATGTGGTACCACTCAGAAACAGTCACTTAAACTTGGTTTCGATCAATATTTTAGTGGATAACACCGATTAGGTCTGGGTTAGGTCTGGGTTATGCCCGCATTTGGCTCAAGATTTTGGCTTTTTCGCATACTTGTTGGCCAGATCCTGGGTTAGGTCTGGGTTTGAATCACGTAGTAATGTGGAACCACACAGTACCATTCAATTAAACCTGGTATCGATCAATATTTTAGTGGATAACACCGGTTAGGTCTGGGTTAGGTCTGGGTTATGCCCGCATCTGGATCATGATTATGCCTTCTTCGCGTACTTGTTTACCACATCCTGGGTTTTTTCGGGTCTGAATCACGTAGTAATGTGGTACCACCCAGTAACAGTGAATTAAAACCGAATTCGGTCAGTATTTTAGTCGGTAACACCGGATAGGTCTGTGTTAGGTCTGGGTTATGCCCGCATCTGGCTCATGATTTTGCCTCTTCCGGATTCGTGTTGGCCAGATCCTGGGTTCTTTCGGGTTTGAATCACGTAGTAATGTGATACCACACAGTAACAGTCAATTAAACCTGGCATCGATCAATATTTTACAGGATAAAACCGGTCAGGTCTGGGTTATGCCCGCATCTGGCTCATGATTTTGCCTTCTTCGCATACTTGTTGGCCAGATCCTGGGTTTTTTCGGATTTGAATCACGTAGTAATGTGGTACCAGACAGCAACAGTCAATAAAACCTGGTTTCGATCAATATTTTAAAGGATAAAACCGGTAATGCCTGGGTTAGGTCTGGGTCATGCCCGCATCTGGCTCATGATTTTGCCTTCTTCGCATACTTGTTGGCCAGATCCTGGGTTTTTTCAGATTTGAGTCACGTAGTAATGTGGTACCACACAGTAACAGTCAATAAATCCTGGTTTCGAGCAATATTTTAAAGGATGACACCGGTTAGGTCTGGGTTAGGTCTGGGTTATGCCCGCATCTGGCTCATGATTTTGCATTCTTCGCATACTTGTTGGCCAGATCCTGGGTTTTTTCGGATTTGAATCACGTAGTAATGTGGTACCAGACAGCAACAGTCAATAAAACCTGGTTTCGATCAATATTTTAAAGGATGACACCGGTTAGGTCTGGGTTAGGTCTGGGTTATGCCCGCATCTGGCTCATGATTTTGCCTTTTTCGCATACTTGTTGGCCATATCCTGGGTTTTTTTCGGGTTTGAATCACGTAGTAATGTGGTACCACACAGTAACAGTCAATTAAACCTGGATACGGTCAGTATTTTAGTCGGTAACACCGGTTAGGTCTTGGTTAGGTCTGGGTTATGCCCGCATCTGGCTCATGATTTTGCCTTCTTCGCATACTTGTCGGCCAGATCCTGGGTTTTCTCGGTTTGAATCACGTAGTAATGTGATACCACACTGAACAGTCAATTAAACCTGGTTTCGATCCACATTTTAGAGGATAGAACCGGTTAGGTCTGGGTTATGCCCGCATCTGGCTCATGATTTTGCCTTCTTCGCATACTTGTTGGCCAGATCCTGGGTTTTTTCAGATTTGAGTCACGTAGTAATGTGGTACCACACAGTAACAGTCAATAAATCCTGGTTTCGATCAATATTTTAAAGGATGACACCGGTTAGGCCTGGGTTAGGCCTGGGTTATGCCCGCATCTGGCTCATGATTTTGCCTTCTTCGCATACTAGGTTGGCCAGATCCTGGGTTTTTTGGGATTTGAATCACGTAGTAATGTGGTACCAGACAGCAACAGTCAATAAAACCTGGTTTCGATCAATATTTTAAAGGATAAAACCGGTAATGCCTGGGTTAGGTCTGGGTCATGCCCGCATCTGGCTCATGATTTTGCCTCCTTCGCATACTTGTTGGCCAGATCCTGGGTTTTTTCAGATTTGAGTCACGTAGTAATGTGGTACCACACAGTAACAGTCAATAAATCCTGTTTCGATCAATATTTTAAAGGATGACACTGGTTAGGCCTGGGTTAGGTCTGGGTTATGCCCGCATCTGGCTCATGATTTTGCCTTCTTGGCAACCTTCTTGCCCAGATCCTTGGTCTTTTAGGGTTTGAATCACGTAGTAATGTGGTACCACTCAGAAACAGTCACTTAAACTTGGTTTCGATCAATATTTTAGTGGATAACACCGATTAGGTCTGGGTTAGGTCTGGGTTATGCCCGCATCTGGCTCAAGATTTTGCCTTTTTCGCATACTTGTTGGCCAGATCCTGGGTTAGGTCTGGGTTTGAATCACGTAGTAATGTGGAACCACACAGTACCATTCAATTAAACCTGGTATCGATCAATATTTTAGAGGATAAAACCGGTCAGGTCTGTGTTAGGTCTGGGTTATGCCTGCATCTGCCTCATGATTTTGCCTTCTTCGCATACTTGTTGCCAGATCCTGGCTTTTTTCGTGTTTGAATCACGTAGTAACGTGGTACCACACAGTAACAGTGAATTAAACCCGAATTCGGTCAGTATTTTAGTCGGTAACACCGGTTAGGTCTGGGTTATGTCTGGGTTATGCCCGCATCTGGCTAATGATTTTGCCTTTTCCGCAACCTTCTTGCCCAGATCCTTGGTTTTTTAGGGTTTGAATCACGTAGTAATGTGGTACCACTCAGAAAGAGTCACTTAAACTTGGTTTCGATCAATATTTTAGTGGATAACACCGATTAGGTCTGGGTTAGGTCTGGGTTATGCCCGCATCTGGCTCAAGATTTTGCCTTTTTCGCATACTTGTTGGCCAGATCCTGGGTTAGGTCTGGGTTTGAATCACGTAGTAATGTGGAACCACACAGTACCATTCAATTAAACCTGGTATCGATCAATAATTTAGTGGATAACACCGGTTAGGTCTGGGTTAGGTCTGGGTTATGCCCGCATCTGGATCATGATTTTGCCTTCTTCGCGTACTTGTTTACCACATCCTGGGTTTTTTCGGGTCTGAATCACGTAGTAATGTGGTACCACCCAGTAACAGTGAATTAAAACCGAATTCGGTCAGTATTTTAGTCGGTAACACCGGATAGGTCTGTGTTAGGTCTGGGTTATGCCCGCATCTGGCTCATGATTTTGCCTCTTCCGGATTCGTGTTGACCAGATCCTGGGTTTTTTCGGGCTTGAATCACGTAGTAATGTGATACCACACAGTAACAGTCAATTAAACCTGGTATCGATCAATATTTTACAGGATAAAACCGGTCAGGTCTGGGTTATGCCCGCATCTGGCTCAAGATTTTGCCTTCTTCGCATACTTGTTGGCCAGATCCTGGGTTTTTTCAGATTTGAGTCACGTAGTAATGTGGTACCACACAGTAACAGTCAATAAATCCTGGTTTCGATCAATATTTTAAAGGATGACACCGGTTAGGTCTGGGTTAGGTCTGGGTTATGCCCGCACCTGGCTCATGATTTTGCCTTCTTCGCATACCTGTTGGCCAGATCCTGGGTTTTTTCGGGTTTGAATCACGTAGTAATGTGGTACCACACAGTAACAGTCACTTAAACCTGGATACGGTCAGTATTTTAGTCGGTAACACCGGTTAGGTCTTGGTTAGGTCTGGGTTATGCCCGCATCTGGCTCATGCTTTTGCCTTCTTCGCATACTTGTCGGCCAGATCCTGGGTTTTCTCGGTTTGAATCACGTAGTAATGTGATACCACACTGAACAGTCAATTAAACCCGGTTTCGATCCACAGTTTAGAGGAGAGAACCGGTTAGGTCTGGGTTATGCCCGCATCTGGCTCATGATTTTGCCTTCTTCGCATACTTGTTGGCCAGATCCTGGGTTTTCTCAGATTTGAGTCACGTAGTAATGTGGTACCACACAGTAACAGTAAATAAATCCTGTTTCGATCAATATTTTAAAGGATGACACTGGTTAGGTCTGGGTTAGGTCTGGGTTATGCCCGC
The DNA here is from genome assembly GCF_051014445.1 of Colletes latitarsis. Taxonomy (NCBI): domain Eukaryota; kingdom Metazoa; phylum Arthropoda; class Insecta; order Hymenoptera; family Colletidae; genus Colletes; species Colletes latitarsis. Next base: position 4,458,317 of record NC_135141.1, on the reverse strand, counting down.
ATCTGGCTCATGATTTTGCCTTTTTCGCATACTTGTTGGCCAGATCCTGGGTTAGGTCTGGGTTTGAATCACGTGGTAATGTGCAACCACACAGTACCTTTCAATTAAACCTGGTATCGATCAATATTTTAGTGGATAACACCGGTTAGGTCTGGGTTAGGTCTGGCTTATGCCTGCATCTGGCTCATGATTTTGCCTTCTTCGCATACTTGTTGGCCAGATCCTGGGTTAGGTCTGGGTTTGAATCACGTGGTAATGTGGAACCACACAGTACCATTCAATTAAACCTGGTATCGATCAATATTTTAGTGGATAACACCGGTTAGGTCTGGGTTAGGTCTGGGTTATGCCCGCATCTGGGTCATGATTTTGCCTTCTTCGCGTACTTGTTTACCACATCCTGGGTTTTTTCGGGTCTGAATCACGTAGTAATGTGGTACCACCCAGTAACAGTGAATTAAACCCGAATTCGGTCAGTATTTTAGTCGGTAACACCGGTTAGGTCTGGGTTATGTCTGGGTTATGCCCGCATCTGGCTAATGATTTTGCCTTTTCCGCAACCTTCTTGCCCAGATCCTGGGTTTTTTCGGGCTTGAATCACGTAGTAATGTGATACCACACAGTAACAGTCAATTAAACCTGGTATCGATCAATATTTTACAGGATAAAACCGGTCAGGTCTGGGTTATGCCCGCATCTGGCTCAAGATTTTGCCTTCTTCGCATACTTGTTGGCCAGATCCTGGGTTTTTTCAGATTTGAGTCACGTAGTAATGTGGTACCGCACAGTAACAGTCAATAAATCCTGGTCTCGATCAATATTTTAAAGGATGACACCGGTTAGGTCTGGGTTAGGTCTGGGTTATGCCCGCACCTGGCTCATGATTTTGCCTTCTTCGCATACCTGTTGGCCAGATCCTGGGTTTTTTCGGGTTTGAATCACGTAGTAATGTGGTACCACACAGTAACAGTCAATTAAACCTGGATACGGTCAGTATTTTAGTCGGTAACACCGGTTAGGTCTTGGTTAGGTCTGGGTTATGCCCGCATCTGGCTCATGCTTTTGCCTTCTTCGCATACTTGTCGGCCAGATCCTGGGTTTTCTCGGTTTGAATCACGTAGTAATGTGATACCACACTGAACAGTCAATTAAACCTGGTTTCGATCCACATTTTAGAGGAGAGAACCGGTTAGGTCTGGGTTATGCCCGCATCTGGCTCATGATTTTGCCTTCTTCGCATACTTGTTGGCCAGATCCTGGATTTTTTCAGATTTGAGTCACGTAGTAATGTGGTACCACACAGTAACAGTAAATAAATCCTGTTTCGATCAATATTTTAAAGGATGACACTGGTTAGGTCTGGGTTAGGTCTGGGTTATGCCCGCATCTGGCTCATGATTTTGCCTTCTTCGCATACTTGTTGGCCAGATCCTGGGTTAGGTCTGGGTTTGAATCACGTGGTAATGTGGAACCACACAGTACCATTCAATTAAACCTGGTATCGATCAATATTTTAGTGGATAACACCGGTTAGGTCTGGGTTAGGTCTGGGTTATGCCCGCATCTGGATCATGATTTTGCCTTCTTCGCGTACTTGTTTACCACATCCTGGGTTTTTTCGGGTCTGAATCACGTAGTAATGTGGTACCACCCAGTAACAGTGAATTAAACCCGAATTCGGTCAGTATTTTAGTCGGTAACACCGGTTAGGTCTGTGTTATGTCTGGGTTATGCGCGCATCTGGCTAATGATTTTGCCTTTTCCGCAACCTTCTTGCCCAGATCCTTGGTTTTTTAGGGTTTGAATCACGTAGTAATGTGGTACCACACAGTAACAGTCATTTAAACCTGGTATCGATCAATATTTTAGAGGATAAAACCGGTCAGGTCTGGGTTAGGTCTGGGTTATGCCCGCATCTGGCTCATGATTTTGCCTTCTTCGCATACTTGTTGGCCAGATCCTGGGTTAGGTCTGGGTTTGAATCACGTGGTAATGTGCAACCACACAGTACCTTTCAATTAAACCTGGTATCGATCAATATTTTAGTGGATAACACCGGTTAGGTCTGGGTTAGGTCTGGCTTATGCCTGCATCTGGCTCATGATTTTGCCTTTTTCGCATACTTGTTGGCCAGATCCTGGGTTAGGTCTGGGTTTGAATCACGTGGTAATGTGCAACCACACAGTACCTTTCAATTAAACCTGGTATCGATCAATATTTTAGAGGATAAAACCGGTCAGGTCTGGATTATGCCCGCATCTGGCTCGTGATTTTGCATTCTTCGCATACTTGTTGGCCGGATCCTGGGTTTTTTCGGGTTTGAATCACGTAGTAATGTGGTACCACACAGTAACAGTCATTTAAACCTGGTATCGATCAATATTTTAGAGGATAAAGCCGGTCAGGTCTGGGTTAGGTCTGGGTTATGCCCGCATCTGGCTCATGATTTTGCCTTCTTCGCATACTTGTTGGCCGGATCCTGGGTTTTTTCGGGTTTGAATCACGTAGTAATGTGGCACCTCACAGTGACAGTCAATTGATCCTGGATTCGGTCAGTATTTTAGTCGGTAACCCCGGTTAGGTCAGGGTTAGGTCTGGGTTATGCCCGCATCTGGCTCATGACTTTGCCTTCTTCGCATACCTGTTGGCCAGATCCTGGGTTGGGTCTGGGTTTATCTCACGTAGTAATGTGGAGCCACACAGTACCATTCAATTAAACCTGGTATCGATCAATATTTTAGTGGATAACACCGGTTAGGTCTGGGTTGGGTCTGGGTTATGCCCGCATCTGGATCATGATTTTGCCTTCTTCGCATACTCGTAGGCCAGATCCTGGGTTAGGTCTGGGTTTGAATCACGTAGTAATGTGGAACCACACAGTACCATTCAATTAAACCTGGTATCGATCATTATTTTAGAGGATAAAACCGGTCAGGTCTGTGTTAGGTCTGGGTTATGCCCGCATCTGGCTCATGATTTTGCCTTCTTCGCATACTTGTTGGCCAGATCCTGGCTTTTTTCGTGTTTGAATCACGTAGTAACGTGGTACCACACAGTAACAGTGAATTAAACCCGAATTCGGTCAGTATTTTAGTCGGTAACACCGGTTAGGTCTGGGTTATGTCTGGGTTATGCCCGCATCTGGCTAATGATTTTGCCTTTTCCGCAACCTTCTTGCCCAGATCCTTGGTTTTTTAGGGTTTGAATCACGTAGTAATGTGGTACCACTCAGAAACAGTCACTTAAACTTGGTTTCGATCAATATTTTAGTGGATAACACCGATTAGGTCTGGGTTAGGTCTGGGTTATGCCCGCATCTGGCTCAAGATTTTGCCTTTTTCGCATACTTGTTGGCCAGATCCTGGGTTAGGTCTGGGTTTGAATCACGTAGTAATGTGGAACCACACAGTACCATTCAATTAAACCTGGTATCGATCAATATTTTAGTGGATAACACCGGTTAGGTCTGGGTTGGGTCTGGGTTATGCCCGCATCTGGATCATTATTTTGCCTGCTTCGCGTACTTGTTTACCACATCCTGGGTTTTTTCGGGTCTGAATCACGTAGTAATCTGGTACCACCCAGTAACAGTGAATTAAAACCGAATTCGGTCAGTATTTTAGTCGGTAACACCGGATAGGTCTGTGTTAGGTCTGGGTTATGCCCGCATCTGGCTCATGATTTTGCCTCTTCCGGATTCGTGTTGGCCAGATCCTGGGTTTTTTCGGGTTTGAATCACGTAGTAATGTGATACCACACAGTAACAGTCAATTAAACCTGGATACGGTCAGTATTTTAGTCGGTAACACCGGTTAGGTCTTGGTTAGGTCTGGGTTATGCCCGCATCTGGCTCATGATTTTGCCTTCTTCGCATACTTGTCGGCCAGATCCTGGGTTTTCTCGGTTTGAATCACGTAGTAATGTGATACCACACTGAACAGTCAATTAAACCTGGTTTCGATCCACATTTTAGAGGATAGAACCGGTTAGGTCTGGGTTATGCCCGCATCTGGCTCATGATTTTGCCTTCTTCGCATACTTGTTGGCCAGATCCTGGCTTTTTTCGTGTTTGAATCACGTAGTAACGTGGTACCATACAGTAACAGTGAATTAAACCCGAATTCGGTCAGTATTTTAGTCGGTAACACCGGTTAGGTCTGGGTTATGTCTGGGTTATGCCCGCATCTGGCTAATGATTTTGCCTTTTCCGCAACCTTCTTGCCCAGATCCTTGGTTTTTTAGGGTTTGCATCACGTAGTAATGTAGTACCACTCAGAAACAGTCACTTAAACTTTGTTTCGATCAATATTTTAGTCGGTAACACCGGTTAGGTCTGGGTTAGGTCTGGGTTATGCCCGCATCTGGCTCATGATTTTGCCTTTTCCGCATTCTTGTTGCCCTGATCCTTGGTTTTTTAGGGTTTGAATCATGTAGTAATGTGGTACCACTCAGAAACAGTCACTTAAACTTGGTTTCGATCAATATTTTAGTGGATAACACCGATTAGGTCTGGGTTAGGTCTGGGTTATGCCCGCATCTGGCTCAAGATTTTGCCTTTTTCGCATACTTGTTGGCCAGATCCTGGGTTAGGTCTGGGTTTGAATCACGTAGTAATGTGGAACCACACAGTACCATTCAATTAAACCTGGTATCGATCAATATTTGAGTGGATAACACCGGTTAGGTCTGGGTTAGGTCTGGGTTATGCCCGCATCTGGATCATGATTATGCCTTCTTCGCGTACTTGTTTACCACATCCTGGGTTTTTTCGGGTCTGAATCACGTAGTAATGTGGTACCACCCAGTAACAGTGAATTAAAACCGAATTCGGTCAGTATTTTAGTCGGTAACACCGGATAGGTCTGTGTTAGGTCTGGGTTATGCCCGCATCTGGCTCATGATTTTGCCTTCTTCGCATACTTGTTGGCCAGATCCTGGGTTTTTTCGGATTTGAATCACGTAGTAATGTGGTACCAGACAGCAACAGTCAATAAAACCTGGTTTCGATCAATATTTTAAAGGATAAAACCGGTAATGCCTGGGTTAGGTCTGGGTCATGCCCGCATCTGGCTCAAGATTTTGCCTTCTTCGCATACTTGTTGGCCAGATCCTGGGTTTTTTCAGATTTGAGTCACGTAGTAATGTGGTACCACAGAGTAACAGTCAATAAATCCTGGTTTCGATCAATATTTTAAAGGATGACACCGGTTAGGTCTGGGTTAGGTCTGGGTTATGCCCGCACCTGGCTCATGATTTTGCCTTCTTCGCATACCTGTTGGCCAGATCCTGCGTTTTTTTCCGATTTGAATCACGTAGTAATGTGGTACCAGACAGCAACAGTCAATAAAACCTGGTTTCGATCAATATTTTAAAGGATGACACCGGTTAGGTCTGGGTTAGGTCTGGGTTATGCCCGCATCTGGCTCATGGTTTTGCCTTCTTCGCATACTTGTCGGCCAGATCCTGGGTTTTCTCGGTTAGAATCACGTAGTAATGTGATACCACACTGAACAGTCAATTAAACCTGGTATCGATCCACATTTTAGAGGATAGAACCGGTTAGGTCTGGGTTATGCCCGCATCTGGCTCATGATTTTGCCTTCTTCGCATACTTGTTGGCCAGATCCTGGGTTTTTTCAGATTTGAGTCACGTAGTAATGTGGTACCACACAGTAACAGTCAATAAATCCTGGTTTCGATCAATATTTTAAAGGATGACACCGATTAGGTCTGGGTTAGGTCTGGGTTATGCCCGCATCTGGCTCAAGATTTTGCCTTTTTCGCATACTTGTTGGCCAGATCCTGGGTTAGGTCTGGGTTTGAATCACGTAGTAATGTGGAACCACACAGTACCATTCAATTAAACCTGGTATCGATCAATAATTTAGTGGATAACACCGGTTAGGTCTGGGTTAGGTCTGGGTTATGCCCGCATCTGGATCATGATTTTGCCTTCTTCGCGTACTTGTTTACCACATCCTGGGTTTTTTCGGGTCTGAATCACGTAGTAATGTGGTACCACCCAGTAACAGTGAATTAAAACCGAATTCGGTCAGTATTTTAGTCGGTAACACCGGATAGGTCTGTGTTAGGTCTGGGTTATGCCCGCATCTGGCTCATGATTTTGCCTCTTCCGGATTCGTGTTGACCAGATCCTGGGTTTTTTCGGGCTTGAATCACGTAGTAATGTGATACCACACAGTAACAGTCAATTAAACCTGGTATCGATCAATATTTTACAGGATAAAACCGGTCAGGTCTGGGTTATGCCCGCATCTGGCTCAAGATTTTGCCTTCTTCGCATACTTGTTGGCCAGATCCTGGGTTTTTTCAGATTTGAGTCACGTAGTAATGTGGTACCACACAGTAACAGTCAATAAATCCTGGTTTCGATCAATATTTTAAAGGATGACACCGGTTAGGTCTGGGTTAGGTCTGGGTTATGCCCGCACCTGGCTCATGATTTTGCCTTCTTCGCATACCTGTTGGCCAGATCCTGGGTTTTTTCGGGTTTGAATCACGTAGTAATGTGGTACCACACAGTAACAGTCAATTAAACCTGGATACGGTCAGTATTTTAGTCGGTAACACCGGTTAGGTCTTGGTTAGGTCTGGGTTATGCCCGCATCTGGCTCATGCTTTTGCCTTCTTCGCATACTTGTCGGCCAGATCCTGGGTTTTCTCGTTTTGAATCACGTAGTAATGTGATACCACACTGAACAGTCAATTAAACCCGGTTTCGATCCACAGTTTAGAGGAGAGAACCGGTTAGGTCTGGGTTATGCCCGCATCTGGCTCATGATTTTGCCTTCTTCGCATACTTGTTGGCCAGATCCTGGGTTTTCTCAGATTTGAGTCACGTAGTAATGTGGTACCACACAGTAACAGTAAATAAATCCTGTTTCGATCAATATTTTAAAGGATGACACTGGTTAGGTCTGGGTTAGGTCTGGGTTATGCCCGCATCTGGCTCATGATTTTGCCTTTTTCGCATACTTGTTGGCCAGATCCTGGGTTAGGTCTGGGTTTGAATCACGTGGTAATGTGCAACCACACAGTACCTTTCAATTAAACCTGGTATCGATCAATATTTTAGTGGATAACACCGGTTAGGTCTGGGTTAGGTCTGGCTTATGCCTGCATCTGGCTCATGATTTTGCCTTCTTCGCATACTTGTTGGCCAGATCCTGGGTTAGGTCTGGGTTTGAATCACGTGGTAATGTGGAACCACACAGTACCATTCAATTAAACCTGGTATCGATCAATATTTTAGTGGATAACACCGGTTAGGTCTGGGTTAGGTCTGGGTTATGCCCGCATCTGGGTCATGATTTTGCCTTCTTCGCGTACTTGTTTACCACATCCTGGGTTTTTTCGGGTCTGAATCACGTAGTAATGTGGTACCACCCAGTAACAGTGAATTAAACCCGAATTCGGTCAGTATTTTAGTCGGTAACACCGGTTAGGTCTGGGTTATGTCTGGGTTATGCCCGCATCTGGCTAATGATTTTGCCTTTTCCGCAACCTTCTTGCCCAGATCCTGGGTTTTTTCGGGCTTGAATCACGTAGTAATGTGATACCACACAGTAACAGTCAATTAAACCTGGTATCGATCAATATTTTACAGGATAAAACCGGTCAGGTCTGGGTTATGCCCGCATCTGGCTCAAGATTTTGCCTTCTTCGCATACTTGTTGGCCAGATCCTGGGTTTTTTCAGATTTGAGTCACGTAGTAATGTGGTACCGCACAGTAACAGTCAATAAATCCTGGTTTCGATCAATATTTTAAAGGATGACACCGGTTAGGTCTGGGTTAGGTCTGGGTTATGCCCGCACCTGGCTCATGATTTTGCCTTCTTCGCATACTTGTTGGCCAGATCCTGGGTTAGGTCTGGGTTTGAATCACGTGGTAATGTGGAACCACACAGTACCATTCAATTAAACCTGGTATCGATCAATATTTTAGTGGATAACACCGGTTAGGTCTGGGTTAGGTCTGGGTTATGCCCGCATCTGGATCATGATTTTGCCTTCTTCGCGTACTTGTTTACCACATCCTGGGTTTTTTCGGGTCTGAATCACGTAGTAATGTGGTACCACCCAGTAACAGTGAATTAAACCCGAATTCGGTCAGTATTTTAGTCGGTAACACCGGTTAGGTCTGTGTTATGTCTGGGTTATGCGCGCATCTGGCTAATGATTTTGCCTTTTCCGCAACCTTCTTGCCCAGATCCTTGGTTTTTTAGGGTTTGAATCACGTAGTAATGTGGTACCACACAGTAACAGTCATTTAAACCTGGTATCGATCAATATTTTAGAGGATAAAACCGGTCAGGTCTGGGTTAGGTCTGGGTTATGCCCGCATCTGGCTCATGATTTTGCCTTCTTCGCATACTTGTTGGCCAGATCCTGGGTTAGGTCTGGGTTTGAATCACGTGGTAATGTGCAACCACACAGTACCTTTCAATTAAACCTGGTATCGATCAATATTTTAGTGGATAACACCGGTTAGGTCTGGGTTAGGTCTGGCTTATGCCTGCATCTGGCTCATGATTTTGCCTTTTTCGCATACTTGTTGGCCAGATCCTGGGTTAGGTCTGGGTTTGAATCACGTGGTAATGTGCAACCACACAGTACCTTTCAATTAAGCCTGGTATCGATCAATATTTTAGAGGATAACACCGGTTAGGTCTGGGTTAGGTCTGGCTTATGCCTGCATCTGGCTCATGATTTTGCCTTTTTCGCATACTTGTTGGCCAGATCCTGGGTTATGTCTGGGTTTGAATCACGTGGTAATGTGCAACCACACAGTACCTTTCAATTAAACCTGGTATCGATCAATATTTTAGAGGATAAAACCGGTCAGGTCTGGGTTATGCCCGCATCTGGCTCGTGATTTTGCATTCTTCGCATACTTGTTGGCCGGATCCTGGGTTTTTTCGGGTTTGAATCACGTAGTAATGTGGTACCACACAGTAACAGTCATTTAAACCTGGTATCGATCAATATTTTAGAGGATAAAGCCGGTCAGGTCTGGGTTAGGTCTGGGTTATGCCCGCATCTGGCTCATGATTTTGCCTTCTTCGCATACTTGTTGGCCGGATCCTGGGTTTTTTCGGGTTTGAATCACGTAGTAATGTGGCACCTCACAGTGACAGTCAATTGATCCTGGATTCGGTCAGTATTTTAGTCGGTAACCCCGGTTAGGTTTGGGTTAGGTCTGGGTTATGCCCGCATCTGGCTCATGATTTTGCCTTCTTCGCATACTTGTTGGCCAGATCCTGGGTTAGGTCTGGGTTTGAATCACGTGGTAATGTGGAACCACACAGTACCATTCAATTAAACCTGGTGTCGATCAATATTTTAGTGGATAACACCGGTTAGGTCTGGGTTAGGTCTGGGTTATGCCCGCATCTGGATCATGATTTTGCCTTCTTCGCGTACTTGTTTACCACATCCTGGGTTTTTTCGGGTCTGAATCACGTAGTAATGTGGTACCACCCAGTAACAGTGAATTAAATCCGAATTCGGTCAGTATTTTAGTCGGTAACATCGGATAGGTCTGTGTTAGGTCTGGGTTATGCCCGCATCTGGCTCATGATTTTGCCTTTTCCGGATTCGTGTTGGCCAGATCCTGGGTTTTTTCGGGTTTGAATCACGTAGTAATGTGATACCACACAGTAACAGTCAATTAAACCTGGTATCGATCAATATTTAAGAGGATAAAACCGGTTAGGTCAGGGTTAGGTCTGGGTTATGCCCGCATCTGGCTCATGACTTTGCCTTCTTCGCATACCTGTTGGCCAGATCCTGGGTTGGGTCTGGGTTTATCTCACGTAGTAATGTGGAGCCACACAGTACCATTCAATTAAACCTGGTATCGATCAATATTTTAGTGGATAACACCGGTTAGGTCTGGGTTGGGTCTGGGTTATGCCCGCATCTGGATCATGATTTTGCCTTCTTCGCATACTCGTAGGCCAGATCCTGGGTTAGGTCTGGGTTTGAATCACGTAGTAATGTGGAACCACACAGTACCATTCAATTAAACCTGGTATCGATCATTATTTTAGAGGATAAAACCGGTCAGGTCTGTGTTAGGTCTGGGTTATGCCCGCATCTGGCTCATGATTTTGCCTTCTTCGCATACTTGTTGGCCAGATCCTGGCTTTTTTCGTGTTTGAATCACGTAGTAACGTGGTACCACACAGTAACAGTGAATTAAACCCGAATTCGGTCAGTATTTTAGTCGGTAACACCGGTTAGGTCTGGGTTATGTCTGGGTTATGCCCGCATCTGGCTAATGATTTTGCCTTTTCCGCAACCTTCTTGCCCAGATCCTTGGTTTTTTAGGGTTTGAATCACGTAGTAATGTGGTACCACTCAGAAACAGTCACTTAAACTTGGTTTCGATCAATATTTTAGTGGATAACACCGATTAGGTCTGGGTTAGGTCTGGGTTATGCCCGCATCTGGCTCAAGATTTTGCCTTTTTCGCATACTTGTTGGCCAGATCCTGGGTTAGGTCTGGGTTTGAATCACGTAGTAATGTGGAACCACACAGTACCATTCAATTAAACCTGGTATCGATCAATATTTTAGTGGATAACACCGGTTAGGTCTGGGTTGGGTCTGGGTTATGCCCGCATCTGGATCATTATTTTGCCTGCTTCGCGTACTTGTTTACCACATCCTGGGTTTTTTCGGGTCTGAATCACGTAGTAATCTGGTACCACCCAGTAACAGTGAATTAAAACCGAATTCGGTCAGTATTTTAGTCGGCAACACCGGATAGGTCTGTGTTAGGTCTGGGTTATGCCCGCATCTGGCTCATGATTTTGCCTCTTCCGGATTCGTGTTGGCCAGATCCTGGGTTTTTTCGGGTTTGAATCACGTAGTAATGTGATACCACACAGTAACAGTCAATTAAACCTGGATACGGTCAGTATTTTAGTCGGTAACACCGGTTAGGTCTTGGTTAGGTCTGGGTTATGCCCGCATCTGGCTCATGATTTTGCCTTCTTCGCATACTTGTCGGCCAGATCCTGGGTTTTCTCGGTTTGAATCACGTAGTAATGTGATACCACACTGAACAGTCAATTAAACCTGGTTTCGATCCACATTTTAGAGGATAGAACCGGTTAGGTCTGGGTTATGCCCGCATCTGGCTCATGATTTTGCCTTCTTCGCATACTTGTTGGCCAGATCCTGGCTTTTTTCGTGTTTGAATCACGTAGTAACGTGGTACCACACAGTAACAGTGAATTAAACCCGAATTCGGTCAGTATTTTAGTCGGTAACACCGGTTAGGTCTGGGTTATGTCTGGGTTATGCCCGCATCTGGCTAATGATTTTGCCTTTTCCGCAAACTTCATGCCCAGATCCTTGGTTTTTTAGGGTTTGAATCATGTAGTAATGTGGTACCACTCAGAAACAGTCACTTAAACTTGGTTTCGATCAATATTTTAGTGGATAACACCGATTAGGTCTGGGTTAGGTCTGGGTTATGCCCGCATCTGGCTCAAGATTTTGCATTTTTCGCATACTTGTTGGCCAGATCCTGGGTTAGGTCTGGGTTTGAATCACGTAGTAATGTGGAACCACACAGTACCATTCAATTAAACCTGGTATCGATCAATATTTTAGTGGATAACACCGGTTAGGTCTGGGTTAGGTCTGGGTTATGCCCGCATCTGGATCATGATTATGCCTTCTTCGCGTACTTGTTTACCACATCCTGGGTTTTTTCGGGTCTGAATCACGTAGTAATGTGGTACCACCCAGTAACAGTGAATTAAAACCGAATTCGGTCAGTATTTTAAAGGATAAAACCGGTAATGCCTGGGTTAGGTCTGGGTCATGCCCGCATCTGGCTCATGATTTTGCCTTCTTCGCATACTTGTTGGCCAGATCCTGGGTTTTTTCAGATTTGAGTCACGTAGTAATGTGGTACCACACAGTAACAGTCAATAAATCCTGTTTCGATCAATATTTTAAAGGATGACACTGGTTAGGTCTGGGTTAGGTCTGGGTTATGCCCGCATCTGGCTCATGATTTTGCCTTCTTCGCATACTTGTGTGCCAGATCCTGGGTTAGGTCTGGGTTTGAATCACGTGGTAATGTGGAACCACACAGTACCATTCAATTAAACCTGGTATCGATCAATATTTTAGTGGATAACACCGGTTAGGTCTGGGTTGGGTCTGGGTTATGCCCGCATCTGGATCATGATTTTGCCTTCTTCGCGTACTTGTTTACCACATCCTGGGTTTTTTCGGGTCTGAATCACGTAGTAATGTGGTACCACCCAGTAACAGTGAATTAAACCCGAATTCGGTCAGTATTTTAGTCGGTAACACCGGATAGGTCTGTGTTAGGTCTGGGTTATGCCCGCATCTGGCTCATGATTTTGCCTTTTCCGGATTCGTGTTGGCCAGATCCTGGGTTTTTTCGGGTTTGAATCACGTAGTAATGTGATACCACACAGTAACAGTCAATTAAACCTGGTATCGATCAATATTTTAGAGGATAAAACCGGTTAGGTCAGGGTTAGGTCTGGGTTATGCCCGCATCTGGCTCATGACTTTGCCTTCTTCGCATACTTGTTGGCCAGATCCTGGGTTTTTTCAGATTTGAGTCACGTAGTAATGTGGTACCACACAGTAACAGTCAATTAATCCTGCTTCGATCAATATTTTAAAGGATGACACTGGTTAGGTCTGGGTTAGGTCTGGGTTATGCCCGCATCTGGCTCATGATTTTGCCTTCTTCGCATACTTGTGTGCCAGATCCTGGGTTAGGTCTGGGTTTGAATCACGTAGTAATGTGGAACCACACAGTACCATTCAATTAAACCTGGTATCGATCAATATTTTAGAGGATAAAACCGGTCAGGTCTGTGTTAGGTCTGGGTTATGCCCGCATCTGGCTCATGATTTTGCCTTCTTCGCATACTTGTTGGCCAGATCCTGGCTTTTTTCGTGTTTGAATCACGTAGTAACGTGGTACCACACAGTAACAGTGAATTAAACCCGAATTCGGTCAGTATTTTAGTCGGTAACACCGGTTAGGTCTGGGTTATGTCTGGGTTATGCCCGCATCTGGCTAATGATTTTGCCTTTTCCGCAACCTTCTTGCCCAGATCCTTGGTTTTTTAGGGTTTGAATCACGTAGTAATGTGGTACCACTCAGAAACAGTCACTTAAACTTGGTTTCGATCAATATTTTAGTGGATAACACCGATTAGGTCTGGGTTAGGTCTGGGTTATGCCCGCATCTGGCTCAAGATTTTGCCTTTTTCGCATACTTGTTGGCCAGATCCTGGGTTAGGTCTGGGTTTGAATCACGTAGTAATGTGGAACCACACAGTACCATTCAATTAAACCTGGTATCGATCAATATTTTAGTGGATAACACCGGTTAGGTCTGGGTTAGGTCTGGGTTATGCCCGCATCTGGATCATGATTTTGCCTTCTTCGCGTACTTGTTTACCACATCCTGGGTTTTTTCGGGTCTGAATCACGTAGTAATGTGGTACCACCCAGTAACAGTGAATTAAAACCGAATTCGGTCAGTATTTTAGTCGGTAACACCGGATAGGTCTGGGTTAGGTCTGGGTTATGCCCGCATCTGGCTCATGATTTTGCCTCTTCCGGATTCGTGTTTGCCAGATCCTGGGTTTTTTCGGGTTTGAATCACGTAGTAATGTGATACCACACAGTAACAGTCAATTAAACCTGGCATCGATCAATATTTTACAGGATAAAATCGGTCAGGTCTGGGTTATGCCCGCATCTGGCTCATGATTTTGCCTTCTTCGCATACTTGTTGGCCAGATCCTGGGTTTTTTCGGATTTGAATCACGTAGTAATGTGGTACCAGACAGCAACAGTCAATAAAACCTGGTTTCGATCAATATTTTAAAGGATAAAACCGGTAATGCCTGGGTTAGGTCTGGGTCATGCCCGCATCTGGCTCAAGATTTTGCCTTCTTCGCATACTTGTTGGCCAGATCCTGGGTTTTTTCAGATTTGAGTCACGTAGTAATGTGGTACCACACAGTAACAGTCAATAAATCCTGGTTTCGATCAATATTTTAAAGGATGACACCGGTTAGGTCTGGGTTAGGTCTGGGTTATGCCCGCACCTGGCTCATGATTTTGCCTTCTTCGCATACCTGTTGGCCAGATCCTGCGTTTTTTTCGGATTTGAATCACGTAGTAATGTGGTACCAGACAGCAACAGTCAATAAAACCTGGTTTCGATCAATATTTTAAAGGATGACACCGTTTAGGTCTGGGTTAGGTCTGGGTTATGCCCGCATCTGGCTCATGGTTTTGCCTTCTTCGCATACTTGTCGGCCAGATCCTGGGTTTTCTCGGTTAGAATCACGTAGTAATGTGATACCACACTGAACAGTCAATTAAACCTGGTATCGATCCACATTTTAGAGGATAGAACCGGTTAGGTCTGGGTTATGCCCGCATCTGGCTCATGATTTTGCCTTCTTCGCATACTTGTTGGCCAGATCCTGGGTTTTTTCAGATTTGAGTCACGTAGTAATGTGGTACCACACAGTAACAGTCAATAAATCCTGGTTTCGATCAATATTTTAAAGGATGACACCGGTTAGGTCTGGGTTAGGTCTGGGATATGCCCGCATCTGGCTCATGATTTTGCCTTCTTCGCATACTTGTTGGCCAGATCCTGGGTTTTTTCGGATTTGAATCACGTAGTAATGTGGTACCAGACAGCAACAGTCAATAAAACCTGGTTTCGATCAATATTTTAAAGGATAAAACCGGTAATGCCTGGGTTAGGTCTGGGTCATGCCCGCATCTGGCTCATGATTTTGCCTTCTTCGCATACTTGTTGGCCAGATCCTGGGTTTTTTCAGATTTGAGTCACGTAGTAATGTGGTACCACACAGTAACAGTCAATAAATCCTGTTTCGATCAATATTTTAAAGGATGACACTGGTTAGGTCTGGGTTAGGTCTGGGTTATGCCCGCATCTGGCTCATGATTTTGCCTTCTTCGCATACTTGTGTGCCAGATCCTGGGTTAGGTCTGGGTTTGAATCACGTGGTAATGTGGAACCACAGAGTACCATTCAATTAAACCTGGTATCGATCAATATTTTAGTGGATAACACCGGTTAGGTCTGGGTTGGGTCTGGGTTATGCCCGCATCTGGATCATGATTTTGCCTTCTTCGCGTACTTGTTTACCACATCCTGGGTTTTTTCGGGTCTGAATCACGTAGTAATGTGGTACCACCCAGTAACAGTGAATTAAACCCGAATTCGGTCAGTATTTTAGTCGGTAACACCGGATAGGTCTGTGTTAGGTCTGGGTTATGCCCGCATCTGGCTCATGATTTTGCCTTTTCCGGATTCGTGTTGGCCAGATCCTGGGTTTTTTCGGGTTTGAATCACGTAGTAATGTGATACCACACAGTAACAGTCAATTAAACCTGGTATCGATCAATATTTTAGAGGATAAAACCGGTTAGGTCAGGGTTAGGTCTGGGTTATGCCCGCATCTGGCTCATGACTTTGCCTTCTTCGCATACTTGTTGGCCAGATCCTGGGTTTTTTCAGATTTGAGTCACGTAGTAATGTGGTACCACACAGTAACAGTCAATAAATCCTGTTTCGATCAATATTTTAAAGGATGACACTGGTTAGGTCTGGGTTAGGTCTGGGTTATGCCCGCATCTGGCTCATGATTTTGCCTTCTTCGCATACTTGTGTGCCAGATCCTGGGTTAGGTCTGGGTTTGAATCACGTAGTAATGTGGAACCACACAGTACCATTCAATTAAACCTGGTATCGATCAATATTTTAGAGGATAAAACCGGTCAGGTCTGTGTTAGGTCTGGGTTATGCCCGCATCTGGCTCATGATTTTGCCTTCTTCGCATACTTGTTGGCCAGATCCTGGCTTTTTTCGTGTTTGAATCACGTAGTAACGTGGTACCACACAGTAACAGTGAATTAAACCCGAATTCGGTCAGTATTTTAGTCGGTAACACCGGTTAGGTCTGGGTTATGTCTGAGTTATGCCCGCATCTGGCTAATGATTTTGCCTTTTCCGCAACCTTCTTGCCCAGATCCTTGGTTTTTTAGGGTTTGAATCACGTATTAATGTGGTACCACTCAGAAACAGTCACTTAAACTTGGTTTCGATCAATATTTTAGTGGATAACACCGATTAGGTCTGGGTTAGGTCTGGGTTATGCCCGCATCTGGCTCAAGATTTTGCCTTTTTCGCATACTTGTTGGCCAGATCCTGGGTTAGGTCTGGGTTTGAATCACGTAGTAATGTGGAACCACACAGTACCATTCAATTAAACCTGGTATCGATCAATATTTTAGTGGATAACACCGGTTAGGTCTGGGTTAGGTCTGGGTTATGCCCGCATCTGGATCATGATTTTGCCTTCTTCGCGTACTTGTTTACCACATCCTGGGTTTTTTCGGGTCTGAATCACGTAGTAATGTGGTACCACCCAGTAACAGTGAATTAAAACCGAATTCGGTCAGTATTTTAGTCGGTAACACCGGATAGGTCTGGGTTAGGTCTGGGTTATGCCCGCATCTGGCTCATGATTTTGCCTCTTCCGGATTCGTGTTTGCCAGATCCTGGGTTTTTTCGGGTTTGAATCACGTAGTAATGTGATACCACACAGTAACAGTCAATTAAACCTGGCATCGATCAATATTTTACAGGATAAAATCGGTCAGGTCTGGGTTATGCCCGCATCTGGCTCATGATTTTGCCTTCTTCGCATACTTGTTGGCCAGATCCTGGGTTTTTTCGTATTTGAATCACGTAGTAATGTGGTACCAGACAGCAACAGTCAATAAAACCTGGTTTCGATCAATATTTTAAAGGATAAAACCGGTAATGCCTGGGTTAGGTCTGGGTCATGCCCGCATCTGGCTCAAGATTTTGCCTTCTTCGCATACTTGTTGGCCAGATCCTGGGTTTTTTCAGATTTGGGTCACGTAGTAATGTGGTACCACACAGTAACAGTCAATAAATCCTGGTTTCGATCAATATTTTAAAGGATGACACCGGTTAGGTCTGGGTTAGGTCTGGGTTATGCCCGCACCTGGCTCATGATTTTGCCTTCTTCGCATACCTGTTGGCCAGATCCTGCGTTTTTTTCGGATTTGAATCACGTAGTAATGTGGTACCAGACAGCAACAGTCAATAAAACCTGGTTTCGATCAATATTTTAAAGGATGACACCGGTTAGGTCTGGGTTAGGTCTGGGTTATGCCCGCATCTGGCTCATGGTTTTGCCTTCTTCGCATACTTGTCGGCCAGATCCTGGGTTTTCTCGGTTAGAATCACGTAGTAATGTGATACCACACTGAACAGTCAATTAAACCTGGTATCGATCCACATTTTAGAGGATAGAACCGGTTAGGTCTGGGTTATGCCCGCATCTGGCTCATGATTTTGCCTTCTTCGCATACTTGTTGGCCAGATCCTGGGTTTTTTCAGATTTGAGTCACGTAGTAATGTGGTACCACACAGTAACAGTCAATAAATCCTGGTTTCGATCAATATTTTAAAGGATGACACCGGTTAGGTCTGGGTTAGGTCTGGGATATGCCCGCATCTGGCTCATGATTTTGCCTTCTTCGCATACTTGTTGGCCAGATCCTGGGTTTTTTCGGATTTGAATCACGTAGTAATGTGGTACCAGACAGCAACAGTCAATAAAACCTGGTTTCGATCAATATTTTAAAGGATAAAACCGGTAATGCCTGGGTTAGGTCTGGGTCATGCCCGCATCTGGCTCATGATTTTGCCTTCTTCGCATACTTGTTGGCCAGATCCTGGGTTTTTTCAGATTTGAGTCACGTAGTAATGTGGTACCACACAGTAACAGTCAATAAATCCTGTTTCGATCAATATTTTAAAGGATGACACTGGTTAGGTCTGGGTTAGGTCTGGGTTATGCCCGCATCTGGCTCATGATTTTGCCTTCTTCGCATACTTGTGTGCCAGATCCTGGGTTAGGTCTGGGTTTGAATCACGTGGTAATGTGGAACCACAGAGTACCATTCAATTAAACCTGGTATCGATCAATATTTTAGTGGATAACACCGGTTAGGTCTGGGTTGGGTCTGGGTTATGCCCGCATCTGGATCATGATTTTGCCTTCTTCGCGTACTTGTTTACCACATCCTGGGTTTTTTCGGGTCTGAATCACGTAGTAATGTGGTACCACCCAGTAACAGTGAATTAAACCCGAATTCGGTCAGTATTTTAGTCGGTAACACCGGATAGGTCTGTGTTAGGTCTGGGTTATGCCCGCATCTGGCTCATGATTTTGCCTTTTCCGGATTCGTGTTGGCCAGATCCTGGGTTTTTTCGGGTTTGAATCACGTAGTAATGTGATACCACACAGTAACAGTCAATTAAACCTGGTATCGATCAATATTTTAGAGGATAAAACCGGTTAGGTCAGGGTTAGGTCTGGGTTATGCCCGCATCTGGCTCATGACTTTGCCTTCTTCGCATACTTGTTGGCCAGATCCTGGGTTTTTTCAGATTTGAGTCACGTAGTAATGTGGTACCACACAGTAACAGTCAATAAATCCTGTTTCGATCAATATTTTAAAGGATGACACTGGTTAGGTCTGGGTTAGGTCTGGGTTATGCCCGCATCTGGCTCATGATTTTGCCTTCTTCGCATACTTGTGTGCCAGATCCTGGGTTAGGTCTGGGTTTGAATCACGTAGTAATGTGGAACCACACAGTACCATTCAATTAAACCTGGTATCGATCAATATTTTAGAGGATAAAACCGGTCAGGTCTGTGTTAGGTCTGGGTTATGCCCGCATCTGGCTCATGATTTTGCCTTCTTCGCATACTTGTTGGCCAGATCCTGGCTTTTTTCGTGTTTGAATCACGTAGTAACGTGGTACCACACAGTAACAGTGAATTAAACCCGAATTCGGTCAGTATTTTAGTCGGTAACACCGGTTAGGTCTGGGTTATGTCTGAGTTATGCCCGCATCTGGCTAATGATTTTGCCTTTTCCGCAACCTTCTTGCCCAGATCCTTGGTTTTTTAGGGTTTGAATCACGTATTAATGTGGTACCACTCAGAAACAGTCACTTAAACTTGGTTTCGATCAATATTTTAGTGGATAACACCGATTAGGTCTGGGTTAGGTCTGGGTTATGCCCGCATCTGGCTCAAGATTTTGCCTTTTTCGCATACTTGTTGGCCAGATCCTGGGTTAGGTCTGGGTTTGAATCACGTAGTAATGTGGAACCACACAGTACCATTCAATTAAACCTGGTATCGATCAATATTTTAGTGGATAACACCGGTTAGGTCTGGGTTAGGTCTGGGTTATGCCCGCATCTGGATCATGATTTTGCCTTCTTCGCGTACTTGTTTACCACATCCTGGGTTTTTTCGGGTCTGAATCACGTAGTAATGTGGTACCACCCAGTAACAGATAATTAAAACCGAATTCGGTCAGTATTTTAGTCGGTAACACCGGATAGGTCTGTGTTAGGTCTGGGTTATGCCCGCATCTGGCTCATGATTTTGCCTCCTCCGGATTCGTGTTGGCCAGATCCTAGGTTTTTTCGGGTTTGAATCACGTAGTAATGTGATACCACACAGTAACAGTCAATTAAACCTGGTATCGATCAATATTTTACAGGATAAAACCGGTCAGGTCTGGGTTATGCCCGCATCTGGCTCAAGATTTTGCCTTCTTCGCATACTTCTTGGCCATATCCTGGGTTTTTTTCGGGTTTGAATCACGTAGTAATGTGGTACCACACAGTAACAGTCAATTAAACCTGGATACGGTCAGTATTTTAGTCGGTAACACCGGTTAGGTCCTGGTTAGGTCTGGGTTATGCCCGCATCTGGCTCATGATTTTGCCTTCTTCGCATACTTGTCGGCCAGATCCTGGGTTTTCTCGGTTTGAATCACGTAGTAATGTGATACCACACTGAACAGTCAATTAAACCTGGTTTCGATCCACATTTTAGAGGATAGAACCGGTTAGGTCTGGGTTATGCCCGCATCTGGCTCATGATTTTGCCTTCTTCGCATACTTGTTGTGTGCCAGATCCTGGGTTTTTTCAGATTTGAGTCACGTAGTAATGTGGTACCACACTGTAACAGTAAATAAATCCTGTTTCGATCAATATTTTAAAGGATGACACTGGTTAGGTCTGGGTTAGGTGTGGGTTATGCCCGCATCTGGCTCATGATTTTGCCTTTTCCGCATTCGTGTTGGCCAGATCCTGGGTTTTTTCGGATTTGAATCACGTAGTAATGTGGTACCACACAGTAACAGTCATTTAAACCTTGTATCGATCAATATTTTAGAGGATAAAACCGGTCAGGTCTGGGTTAGGTCTGGGTTATGCCCGCATCTGGCTCATGATTTTGCCTTCTTCGCATACTTGTTGGCCGGATCCTGGGTTTTTTCGGGATTGAATCACGTAGTAATGTGGCATCTCACAGTGACAGTCAATTGATCCTGGATTCGGTCAGTATTTTAGTCGGTAACCCCGGTTAGGTCTGGGTTAGGTCTGGGTTATGCCCGCATCTGGATCATGATATTGCCTTCTTCGCGTACTTGTTTACCACATCCTGGGTTTTTTCGGGTCTGAATCACGTAGTAATGTGGTACCACCCAGTAACAGTGAATTAAAACCGAATTCGGTCAGTATTTTAGTCGGTAACACCGGATAGGTCTGGGTTAGGTCTGGGTTTGAATCACGTGGTAATGTGGAACCACAGAGTACCATTCAATTAAACCTGGTATCGATCAATATTTTAGTGGATAACACCGGTTAGGTCTGGGTTGGGTCTGGGTTATGCCCGCATCTGGATCATGATTTTGCCTTCTTCGCGTACTTGTTTACCACATCCTGGGTTTTTTCGGGTCTGAATCACGTAGTAATGTGGTACCACCCAGTAACAGTGAATTAAACCCGAATTCGGTCAGTATTTTAGTCGGTAACACCGGATAGGTCTGTGTTAGGTCTGGGTTATGCCCGCATCTGGCTCATGATTTTGCCTTTTCCGGATTCGTGTTGGCCAGATCCTGGGTTTTTTCGGGTTTGAATCACGTAGTAATGTGATACCACACAGTAACAGTCAATTAAATCTGGTGTCGATCAATATTTTAGAGGATAAAACCGGTTAGGTCAGGGTTAGGTCTGGGTTATGCCCGCATCTGGCTGATGACTTTGCCTTCTTCGCATACCTGTTGGCCAGATCCTGGGTTAGGTCTGGGCTTGAATCACGTAGTAATGTGGAACCACACAGTACCATTCAATTAAACCTGGTATCGATCAATATTTTAGAGGATAAAACCGGTCAGGTATGTGTTAGGTCTGGGTTATGCCCGCATCTGGCTCATGATTTTGCCTTCTTCGCATACTTGTTGGCCAGATCCTGGCTTTTTTCGTGTTTGAATCACGTAGTAACGTGGTACCACACAGTAACAGTGAATTAAACCCGAATTCGGTCAGTATTTTAGTCGGTAACACCGGTTAGGTCTGTGTTATGTCTGGGTTATGCCCGCATCTGGCTAATGATTTTGCCTTTTCCGCAACCTTCTTGCCCAGATCCTTGGTTTTTTAGGGTTTGAATCACGTAGTAATGTAGTACCACTCAGAAACAGTCACTTAAACTTTGTTTCGATCAATATTTTAGTCGGTAACACCGGTTAGGTCTGGGTTAGGTCTGGGTTATGCCCGCATCTGGCTCATGATTTTGCCTTTTCCGCATTCTTGTTGCCCTGATCCTTGGTTTTTTAGGGTTTGAATCATGTAGTAATGTGGTACCACTCAGAAACAGTCACTTAAACTTGGTTTCGATCAATATTTTAGTGGATAACACCGATTAGGTCTGGGTTAGGTCTGGGTTATGCCCGCATCTGGCTCAAGATTTTGCCTTTTTCGCATACTTGTTGGCCAGATCCTGGGTTAAGTCTGGGTTTGAATCACGTAGTAATGTGGAACCACACAGTACCATTCAATTAAACCTGGTATCGATCAATATTTTAGTGGATAACACCGGTTAGGTCTGGGTTAGGTCTGGGTTATGCCCGCATCTGGATCATGATTATGCCTTCTTCGCGTACTTGTTTACCACATCCTGGGTTTTTTCGGGTCTGAATCACGTAGTAATGTGGTACCACCCAGTAACAGTGAATTAAAACCGAATTCGGTCAGTATTTTAGTCGGCAACACCGGATAGGTCTGGGTTAGGTCTGGGTTTGAATCACGTGGTAATGTGGAACCACAGAGTACCATTCAATTAAACCTGGTATCAATCAATATTTTAGTGGATAACACCGGTTAGGTCTGGGTTGGGTCTGGGTTATGCCCGCATCTGGATCATGATTTTGCCTTCTTCGCGTACTTGTTTACCACATCCTGGGTTTTTTCGGGTCTGAATCACGTAGTAATGTGGTACCACCCAGTAACAGTGAATTAAACCCGAATTCGGTCAGTATTTTAGTCGGTAACCCCGGATAGGTCTGTGTTAGGTCTGGGTTATGCCCGCATCTGGCTCATGATTTTGCCTTTTCCGGATTCGTGTTGGCCAGATCCTGGGTTTTTTCGGGTTTGAATCACGTAGTAATGTGATACCACACAGTAACAGTCAATTAAACCTGGTATCGATCAATATTTTAGAGGATAAAACCGGTTAGGTCAGGGTTAGGTCTAGGTTATGCCCGCATCTGGCTCATGACTTTGCCTTCTCCGCATACCTGTTGGCCAGATCCTGGGTTAGGTCTGGGTTTGAATCACGTAGTAATGTGGAACCACACAGTACCATTCAATTAAACCTGGTATCGATCAATATTTTAGAGGATAAAACCGGCCAGGTCTGTGTTAGGTCTGGGTTATGCCCGCATCTGGCTCATGATTTTGCCTTCTTCGCATACTTGTTGGCCAGATCCTGGCTTTTTTCGTGTTTGAATCACGTAGTAACGTGGTACCACACAGTAACAGTGAATTAAACCCGAATTCGGTCAGTATTTTAGTCGGTAACACCGGTTAGGTCTGTGTTATGTCTGGGTTATGCCCGCATCTGGCTAATGATTTTGCCTTTTCCGCAACCTTCTTGCCCAGATCCTTGGTTTTTTAGGGTTTGAATCACGTAGTAATGTAGTACCACTCAGAAACAGTCACTTAAACTTTGTTTCGATCAATATTTTAGTCGGTAACACCGGTTAGGTCTGGGTTAGGTCTGGGTTATGCCCGCATCTGGCTCATGATTTTGCCTTTTCCGCATTCTTGTTGCCCTGATCCTTGGTTTTTTAGGGTTTGAATCATGTAGTAATGTGGTACCACTCAGAAACAGTCACTTAAACTTGGTTTCGATCAATATTTTAGTGGATAACACCGATTAGGTCTGGGTTAGGTCTGGGTTATGCCCGCATCTGGCTCAAGATTTTGCCTTTTTCGCATACTTGTTGGCCAGATCCTGGGTTAGGTCTGGGTTTGAATCACGTAGTAATGTGGAACCACACAGTACCATTCAATTAAACCTGGTATCGATCAATATTTTAGTAGATAACACCGGTTAGGTCTGGGTTAGGTCTGGGTTATGCCCGCATCTGGATCATGATTTTGCCTTCTTCGCGTACTTGTTTACCACATCCTGGGTTTTTTCGGGTCTGAATCACGTAGTAATGTGGTACCACCCAGTAACAGTGAATTAAAACCGAATTCGGTCAGTATTTTAGTCGGTAACACCGGATAGGTCTGTGTTAGGTCTGGGTTATGCCCGCATCTGGCTCATGATTTTGCCTCTTCCGGATTCGTGTTGGCCAGATCCTGGGTTTTTTCGGGTTTGAATCACGTAGTAATGTGATACCACACTGAACAGTCAATTAAACCTGGTTTCGATCCACATTTTAGAGGATAGAACCAGTCAGGTCTGGGTTATGCCCGCATCTGGCTCAAGATTTTGCCTTCTTCGCATACTTGTTGGCCAGATCCTGGGTTTTTTCAGATTTGAGTCACGTAGTAATGTGGTACCACACAGTAACAGTCAATAAATCCTGGTTTCGATCAATATTTTAAAGGATGACACCGGTTAGGTCTGGGTTAGGTCTGGGTTATGCCCGCATCTGGCTCATGATTTTGCCTTCTTCGTATACTTGTTGGCCAGATCCTGGGATTTTTCGGATTTGAATCACGTAGTAATGTGGTACCAGACAGCAACAGTCAATAAAACCTGGTTTCGATCAATATTTTAAAGGATAAAACCGGTAATGCCTGGGTTAGGTCTGGGTCATGCCCGCATCTGGCTCATGATTTTGCCTTCTTCGCATACTTGTTGGCCAGATCCTGGGTTTTTTCAGATTTTAGTCACGTAGTAATGTGGTACCACACAGTAACAGTCAATAAATCCTGTTTCGATCAATATTTTAAAGGATGACACTGGTTAGGTCTGGGTTAGGTCTGGGTTATGCCCGCATCTGGCTCATGATTTTGCCTTCTTCGCATACTTGTGTGCCAGATCCTGGGTTAGGTCTGGGTTTGAATCACGTGGTAATGTGGAACCACAGAGTACCATTCAATTAAACCTGGTATCGATCAATATTTTAGTGGATAACACCGGTTAGGTCTGGGTTGGGTCTGGGTTATGCCCGCATCTGGATCATGATTTTGCCTTTTTCGCATACTTGTTGGCCAGATCCTGGGTTAGGTCTGGGTTTGAATCACGTGGTAATGTGCAACCACACAGTACCTTTCAATTAAACCTGGTATCGATCAATATTTTAGTGGATAACACCGGTTAGGTCTGGGTTAGGTCTGGGATATGCCCGCATCTGGATCATGATTTTGCCTTCTTCGCGTACTTGTTTACCACATCCTGGGTTTTTTCGGGTCTGAATCACGTAGTAATGTGGTACCACACAGTAACAGTCAATTAAACCTGGATACGGTCAGTATTTTAGTCGGTAACACCGGTTAGGTCTTGGTTAGGTCTGGGTTATGGCCGCATCTGTCTCATGATTTTGCCTTCTTCGCGTACTTGTCGGCCAGATCCTGGGTTTTCTCGGTTTGAATCACGTAGTAATGTGATACCACACTGAACAGTCAATTAAACCTGGTTTCGATCCACATTTTAGAGGATAGAACCGGTTAGGTCTGGGTTATGCCCGCATCTGGCTCATGATTTTGCCTTCTTCGCATACTTGTTGGCCAGATCCTGGGTTTTTTCAGATTTGAGTCACGTAGTAATGTGGTACCACACAGTAACAGTCAATAAATCCTGGTTTCGATCTATATTTTAAAGGATGACACCGGTTAGGTCTGGGTTAGGTCTGGGTTATGCCCGCATCTGGCTCATGATTTTGCCTTTTTCGCATACTTGTTGGCCAGATCCTGGGTTAGGTCTGGGTCTGAATCACGTGGTAATGTGGAACCACACAGTACCATTCAATTAAACCTGGTATCGATCAATATTTTAGTGGATAACACCGGTTAGGTCTGGGTTGGGTCTGGGTTATGCCCGCATCTGGATCATGATTTTGCCTTCTTCGCGTACTTGTTTACCACATCCTGGGTTTTTTCGGGTCTGAATCACGTAGTAATGTGGTACCACCCAGTAACAGTGAATTAAACCCGAATTCGGTCAGTATTTTAGTCGGTAACACCGGATAGGTCTGTGTTAGGTCTGGGTTATGCCCGCATCTGGCTCATGATTTTGCCTTTTCCGGATTCGTGTTGGCCAGATCCTGGGTTTTTTCGGGTTTGAATCACGTAGTAATGTGATACCACACAGTAACAGTCAATTAAACCTGGTGTCGATCAATATTTTAGAGGATAAAACCGGTTAGGTCAGGGTTAGGTCTGGGTTATGCCCGCACCTGGCTCATGACTTTGCCTTCTTCGCATACCTGTTGGCCAGATCCTGGGTTGCGTCTGGGTTTGAATCACGTAGTAATGTGGAACCACACAGTATCATTCAATTAAACCTGGTATCGATCAATATTTTAGAGCATAAAACCGGTCAGGTCTGTGTTAGGTCTGGGTTATGCCCGCATCTGGCTCATGATTTTGCCTTCTTCGCATACTTGTTGGCCAGATCCTGGCTTTTTTCGTGTTTGAATCACGTAGTAACGTGGTACCACACAGTAACAGTGAATTAAACCCGAATTCGGTCAGTATTTTAGTCGGTAACACCGGTTAGGTCTGGGTTATGTCTGGGTTATGCCCGCATCTGGCTAATGATTTTGCCTTTTCCGCAACCTTCTTGCCCTGATCCTTGGTTTTTTAGGGATTGAATCACGTAGTAATGTAGTACCACTCAGAAACAGTCACTTAAACTTTGTTTCGATCAATATTTTAGTCGGTAACACCGGTTAGGTCTGGGTTAGGTCTGGGTTATGCCCGCATCTGGCTCATGATTTTGCCTTTTCCGCATTCTTGTTGCCCTGATCCTTGGTTTTTTAGGGTTTGAATCATGTAGTAATGTGGTACCACTCAGAAACAGTCACTTAAACTTGGTTTCGATCAATGTTTTAGTGGATAACACCGATTAGGTCTGGGTTAGGTCTGGGTTATGCCCGCATCTGGCTCAAGATTTTGCCTTTTTCGCATACTTGTTGGCCAGATCCTGGGTTAGGTCTGGGTTTGAATCACGTAGTAATGTGGAACCACACAGTACCATTCAATTAAACCTGGTATCGATCAATATTTTAGTGGATAACACCGGTTAGGTCTGGGTTAGGTCTGGGTTATGCCCGCATCTGGATCATGATTTTGCCTTCTTCGCGTACTTGTTTACCACATCCTGGGTTTTTTCGGGTCTGAATCACGTAGTAATGTGGTACCACCCAGTAACAGATAATTAAAACCGAATTCGGTCAGTATTTTAGTCGGTAACACCGGATAGGTCTGTGTTAGGTCTGGGTTATGCCCGCATCTGGCTCATGATTTTGCCTCCTCCGGATTCGTGTTGGCCAGATCCTAGGTTTTTTCGGGTTTGAATCACGTAGTAATGTGATACCACACAGTAACAGTCAATTAAACCTGGTATCGATCAATATTTTACAGGATAAAACCGGTCAGGTCTGGGTTATGCCCGCATCTGGCTCAAGATTTTGCCTTCTTCGCATACTTGTTGGCCAGATCCTGGGTTTTTTCGGGTTTGAATCACGTAGTAATGTGATACCACACAGTAACAGTCAATTAAACCTGGTGTCGATCAATATTTTAGAGGATAAAACCGGTTAGGTCAGGGTTAGGTCTGGGTTATGCCCGCATCTGGCTCATGACTTTGCCTTCTTCGCATACCTGTTGGCCAGATCCTGGGTTAGGTCTGGGTTTGAATCACGTAGTAATGTGGAACCACACAGTACCATTCAATTAAACCTGGTATCGATCAATATTTTAGAGGATAAAACCGGTCAGGTCTGTGTTAGGTCTGGGTTATGCCCGCATCTGGCTCATGATTTTGCCTTCTTCGCATACTTGTTGGCCAGATCCTGGCTTTTTTCGTGTTTGAATCACGTAGTAACGTGGTACCACACAGTAACAGTGAATTAAACCCGAATTCGGTCAGTATTTTAGTCGGTAACACCGGTTAGGTCTGTGTTATGTCTGGGTTATGCCCGCATCTGGCTAATGATTTTGCCTTTTCCGCAACCTTCTTGCCCAGATCCTTGGTTTTTTAGGGTTTGAATCACGTAGTAGTGTAGTACCACTCAGAAACAGTCACTTAAACTTTGTTTCGATCAATATTATAGTCGGTAACACCGGTTAGGTCTGGGTTAGGTCTGGGTTATGCCCGCATCTGGCTCATGATTTTGCCTTTTCCGCATTCTTCTTGCCCTGATCCTTGGTTTTTTAGGGTTTGAATCATGTAGTAATGTGGTACCACTCAGAAACAGTCACTTAAACTTGGTTTCGATCAATATTTTAGTGGATAACACCGATTAGGTCTGGGTTAGGTCTGGGTTCTGCCCGCATCTGGCTCAAGATTTTGCCTTTTTCGCATACTTGTTGGCCAGATCCTGGGTTAGGTCTGGGTTTGAATCACGTAGTAATGTGGAACCACACAGTACCATTCAATTAAACCTGGTATCGATCAATATTTCAGTGGATAACACCGGTTAGGTCTGGGTTAGGTCTGGGTTATGCCCGCATCTGGATCATGATTATGCCTTCTTCGCGTACTTGTTTACCACATCCTGGGTTTTTTCGGGTCTGAATCACGTAGTAATGTGGTACCACCCAGTAACAGTGAATTAAAACCGAATTCGGTCAGTATTTTAGTCGGCAACACCGGATAGGTCTGGGTTAGGTCTGGGTTTGAATCACGTGGTAATGTGGAACCACAGAGTACCATTCAATTAAACCTGGTATCAATCAATATTTTAGTGGATAACACCGGTTAGGTCTGGGTTGGGTCTGGGTTATGCCCGCATCTGGATCATGATTTTGCCTTCTTCGCGTACTTGTTTACCACATCCTGGGTTTTTTCGGGTCTGAATCACGTAGTAATGTGGTACCACCCAGTAACAGTGAATTAAACCCGAATTCGGTCAGTATTTTAGTCGGTAACACCGGATAGGTCTGTGTTAGGTCTGGGTTATGCCCGCATCTGGCTCATGATTTTGCCTTTTCCGGATTCGTGTTGGCCAGATCCTGGGTTTTTTCGGGTTTGAATCACGTAGTAATGTGATACCACACAGTAACAGTCAATTAAACCTGGTATCGATCAATATTTTAGAGGATAAAACCGGTTAGGTCAGGGTTAGGTCTGGGTTATGCCCGCATCTGGCTCATGACTTTGCCTTCTCCGCATACGTGTTGGCCAGATCCTGGGTTAGGTCTGGGTTTGAATCACGTAGTAATGTGGAACCACACAGTACCATTCAATTAAACCTGGTATCGATCAATATTTTAGAGGATAAAACCGGTCAGGTCTGTGTTAGGTCTGGGTTATGCCCGCATCTGGCTCATGATTTTGCCTTCTTCGCATACTTGTTGGCCAGATCCTGGCTTTTTTCGTGTTTGAATCACGTAGTAACGTGGTACCACACAGTAACAGTGAATTAAACCCGAATTCGGTCAGTATTTTAGTCGGTAACACCGGTTAGGTCTGGGTTATGTCTGGGTTATGCCCGCATCTGGCTAATGATTTTGCCTTTTCCGCAACCTTCTTGCCCAGATCCTTGGTTTTTTAGGGTTTGAATCACGTAGTAATGTGGTACCACTCAGAAACAGTCACTTAAACTTGGTTTCGATCAATATTTTAGTGGATAACACCGATTAGGTCTGGGTTAGGTCTGGGTTATGCCCGCATCTGGCTCAAGATTTTGCCTTTTTCGCATACTTGTTGGCCAGATCCTGGGTTAGGTCTGGGTTTGAATCACGTAGTAATGTGGAACCACACAGTACCATTCAATTAAACCTGGTATCGATCAATATTTTAGTAGATAACACCGGTTAGGTCTGGGTTAGGTCTGGGTTATGCCCGCATCTGGATCATGATTTTGCCTTCTTCGCGTACTTGTTTACCACATCCTGGGTTTTTTCGGGTCTGAATCACGTAGTAATGTGGTACCACCCAGTAACAGTGAATTAAAACCGAATTCGGTCAGTATTTTAGTCGGTAACACCGGATAGGTCTGTGTTAGGTCTGGGTTATGCCCGCATCTGGCTCATGATTTTGCCTCTTCCGGATTCGTGTTGGCCAGATCCTGGGTTTTTTCGGGTTTGAATCACGTAGTAATGTGATACCACACTGAACAGTCAATTAAACCTGGTTTCGATCCACATTTTAGAGGATAGAACCAGTCAGGTCTGGGTTATGCCCGCATCTGGCTCAAGATTTTGCCTTCTTCGCATACTTGTTGGCCAGATCCTGGGTTTTTTCAGATTTGAGTCACGTAGTAATGTGGTACCACACAGTAACAGTCAATAAATCCTGGTTTCGATCAATATTTTAAAGGATGACACCGGTTAGGTCTGGGTTAGGTCTGGGTTATGCCCGCATCTGGCTCATGATTTTGCCTTCTTCGTATACTTGTTGGCCAGATCCTGGGATTTTTCGGATTTGAATCACGTAGTAATGTGGTACCAGACAGCAACAGTCAATAAAACCTGGTTTCGATCAATATTTTAAAGGATAAAACCGGTAATGCCTGGGTTAGGTCTGGGTCATGCCCGTATCTGGCTCATGATTTCGCCTTCTTCGCATACTTGTTGGCCAGATCCTGGGTTTTTTCAGATTTTAGTCACGTAGTAATGTGGTACCACACAGTAACAGTCAATAAATCCTGTTTCGATCAATATTTTAAAGGATGACACTGGTTAGGTCTGGGTTAGGTCTGGGTTATGCCCGCATCTGGCTCATGATTTTGCCTTCTTCGCATACTTGTGTGCCAGATCCTGGGTTAGGTCTGGGTTTGAATCACGTGGTAATGTGGAACCACAGAGTACCATTCAATTAAACCTGGTATCGATCAATATTTTAGTGGATAACACCGGTTAGGTCTGGGTTGGGTCTGGGTTATGCCCGCATCTGGATCATGATTTTGCCTTTTTCGCATACTTGTTGGCCAGATCCTGGGTTAGGTCTGGGTTTGAATCACGTGGTAATGTGCAACCACACAGTACCTTTCAATTAAACCTGGTATCGATCAATATTTTAGTGGATAACACCGGTTAGGTCTGGGTTAGGTCTGGGATATGCCCGCATCTGGATCATGATTTTGCCTTCTTCGCGTACTTGTTTACCACATCCTGGGTTTTTTCGGGTCTGAATCACGTAGTAATGTGGTACCACACAGTAACAGTCAATTAAACCTGGATACGGTCAGTATTTTAGTCGGTAACACCGGTTAGGTCTTGGTTAGGTCTGGGTTATGCCCGCATCTGTCTCATGATTTTGCCTTCTTCGCATACTTGTCGGCCAGATCCTGGGTTTTCTCGGTTTGAATCACGTAGTAATGTGATACCACACTGAACAGTCAATTAAACCTGGTTTCGATCCACATTTTAGAGGATAGAACCGGTTAGGTCTGGGTTATGCCCGCATCTGGCTCATGATTTTGCCTTCTTCGCATACTTGTTGGCCAGATCCTGGGTTTTTTCAGATTTGAGTCACGTAGTAATGTGGTACCACACAGTAACAGTCAATAAATCCTGGTTTCGATCAATATTTTAAAGGATGACACCGGTTAGGTCTGGGTTAGGTCTGGGTTATGCCCGCATCTGGCTCATGATTTTGCCTTTTTCGCATACTTGTTGGCCAGATCCTGGGTTAGGTCTGGGTTTGAATCACGTGGTAATGTGGAACCACACAGTACCATTCAATTAAACCTGGTATCGATCAATATTTTAGTGGATAACACCGGTTAGGTCTGGGTTGGGTCTGGGTTATGCCCGCATCTGGATCATGATATTGCCTTCTTCGCGTACTTGTTTACCACATCCTGGGTTTTTTCGGGTCTGAATCACGTAGTAATGTGGTACCACCCAGTAACAGTGAATTAAACCCGAATTCGGTCAGTATTTTAGTCGGTAACACCGGATAGGTCTGTGTTAGGTCTGGGTTATGCCCGCATCTGGCTCATGATTTTGCCTTTTCCGGATTCGTGTTGGCCAGATCCTGGGTTTTTTCGGGTTTGAATCACGTAGTAATGTGATACCACACAGTAACAGTCAATTAAACCTGGTGTCGATCAATATTTTAGAGGATAAAACCGGTTAGGTCAGGGTTAGGTCTGCGTTATGCCCGCATCTGGCTCATGACTTTGCCTTCTTCGCATACCTGTTGGCCAGATCCTGGGTTACGTCTGGGTTTGAATCACGTAGTAATGTGGAACCACACAGTACCATTCAATTAAACCTGGTATCGATCAATATTTTAGAGGATAAAACCGGTCAGGTCTGTGTTAGGTCTGGGTTATGCCCGCATCTGGCTCATGATTTTGCCTTTTCCGCATTCTTGTTGCCCTGATCCTTGGTTTTTTAGGGTTTGAATCATGTAGTAATGTGGTACCACTCAGAAACAGTCACTTAAACTTGGTTTCGATCAATATTTTAGTGGATAACACCGATTAGGTCTGGGTTAGGTCTGGGTTATGCCCGCATCTGGCTCAAGATTTTGCCTTTTTCGCATACTTGTTGGCCAGATCCTGGGTTAGGTCTGGGTTTGAATCACGTAGTAATGTGGAACCACACAGTACCATTCAATTAAACCTGGTATCGATCAATATTTTAGTGGATAACACCGGTTAGGTCTGGGTTAGGTCTGGGTTATGCCCGCATCTGGATCATGATTATGCCTTCTTCGCGTACTTGTTTACCACATCCTGGGTTTTTTCGGTCTGAATCACGTAGTAATGTGGTACCACCCAGTAACAGTGAATTAAAACCGAATTCGGTCAGTATTTTAGTCGGTAACACCGGATAGGTCTGTGTTAGGTCTGGGTTATGCCCGCATCTGGCTCATGATTTTGCATCTTCCGGATTCGTGTTTGCCAGATCCTGGGTTTTTTCGGGTTTGAATCACGTAGTAATGTGATACCACACAGTAACAGTCAATTAAACCTGGCATCGATCAATATTTTACAGGATAAAATCGGTCAGGTCTGGGTTATGCCCGCATCTGGCTCATGATTTTGCCTTCTTCGCATACTTGTTGGCCAGATCCTGGGTTTTTTCGGATTTGAATCACGTAGTAATGTGGTACCAGACAGCAACAGTCAATAAAACCTGGTTTCGATCAATATTTTAAAGGATAAAACCGGTAATGCCTGGGTTAGGTCTGGGTCATGCCCGCATCTGGCTCAAGATTTTGCCTTCTTCGCATACTTGTTGGCCAGATCCTGGGTTTTTTCAGATTTGAGTCACGTAGTAATGTGGTACCACACAGTAACAGTCAATAAATCCTGGTTTCGATCAATATTTTAAAGGATGACACCGGTTAGGTCTGGGTTAGGTCTGGGTTATGCCCGCACCTGGCTCATGATTTTGCCTTCTTCGCATACCTGTTGGCCAGATCCTGGGTTTTTTTTGGATTTGAATCACGTAGTAATGTGGTACCACACAGTAACAGTCAATAAATCCTGTTTCGATCAATATTTTAAAGGATGACACTGGTTAGGTCTGGGTTAGGTCTGGGTTATGCCCGCATCTGGCTCATGATTTTGCCTTCTTCGCACACTTGTGTGCCAGATCCTGGGTTAGGTCTGGGTTTGAATCACGTAGTAATGTGGAACCACACAGTACCATTCAATTAAACCTGGTATCGATCAATATTTTAGAGGATAAAACCGGTCAGGTCTGTGTTAGGTCTGGGTTATGCCCGCATCTGGCTCATGATTTTGCCTTCTTCGCATACTTGTTGGCCAGATCCTGGCTTTTTTCGTGTTTGAATCACGTAGTAACGTGGTACCACACAGTAACAGTGAATTAAACCCGAATTCGGTCAGTATTTTAGTCGGTAACAACGGTTAGGTCTGGGTTATGTCTGGGTTATGCCCGCATCTGGCTAATGATTTTGCCTTTTCCGCAACCTTCTTGCCCAGATCCTTGGTTTTTTAGGGTTTGAATCACGTAGTAATGTGGTACCACTCAGAAACAGTCACTTAAACTTGGTTTCGATCAATATTTTAGTGGATAACACCGATTAGGTCTGGGTTAGGTCTGGGTTATGCCCGCACCTGGCTCAAGATTTTGCCTTTTTCGCATACTTGTTGGCCAGATCCTGGGTTAGGTCTGGGTTTGAATCACGTTGTAATGTGGAACCAGACAGTACCATTCAATTAAACCTGGTATCGATCAATATTTTAGTGGATAACACCGGATAGGTCTGGGTTAGGTCTGGGTTATGCCCGCATCTGGATCATGATTTTGCCTTCTTCGCGTACTTGTTTACCACATCCTGGGTTTTTTCGGGTCTGAATCACGTAGTAATGTGGTACCACCCAGTAACAGATAATTAAAACCGAATTCGGTCAGTATTTTTGTCGGTAACACCGGATAGGTCTGTGTTAGGTCTGGGTTATGCCCGCATCTGGCTCATGATTTTGCCTCCTCCGGATTCGTGTTGGCCAGATCCTAGGTTTTTTCGGGTTTGAATCACGTAGTAATGTGATACCACACAGTAACAGTCAATTAAACCTGGTATCGATCAATATTTTACAGGATAAAACCGGTCAGGTCTGGGTTATGCCCGCATCTGGCTCAAGATTTTGCCTTCTTCGCATACCTGTTGGCCAGATCCTGGGTTTTTTTCGGATTTGAATCACGTAGTAATGTGGTACCAGACAGCAACAGTCAATAAAACCTGGTTTCGATCAATATTTTAAAGGATGACACCGGTTAGGTCTGGGTTAGGTCTGGGTTATGCCCGCATCTGGCTCATGGTTTTGCCTTCTTCGCATACTTCTTGGCCATATCCTGGGTTTTTTTCGGGTTTGAATCACGTAGTAATGTGGTACCACACAGTAACAGTCAATTAAACCTGGATACGGTCAGTATTTTAGTCGGTAACACCGGTTAGGTCCTGGTTAGGTCTGGGTTATGCCCGCATCTGGCTCATGATTTTGCCTTCTTCGCATACTTGTCGGCCAGATCCTGGGTTTTCTCGGTTTGAATCACGTAGTAATGTGATACCACACTGAACAGTCAATTAAACCTGGTTTCGATCCACATTTTAGAGGATAGAACCGGTTAGGTCTGGGTTATGCCCGCATCTGGCTCATGATTTTGCCTTCTTCGCATACTTGTTGGCCAGATCCTGGGTTTTTTCAGATTTGAGTCACGTAGTAATGTGGTACCACACTGTAACAGTAAATAAATCCTGTTTCGATCAATATTTTAAAGGATGACACTGGTTAGGTCTGGGTTAGGTGTGGGTTATGCCCGCATCTGGCTCATGATTTTGCCTTTTCCGCATTCGTGTTGGCCAGATCCTGGGTTTTTTCGGGTTTGAATCACGTAGTAATGTGGTACCACACAGTAACAGTCATTTAAACCTGGTATCGATCAATATTTTAGAGGATAAAACCGGTCAGGTCTGGGTTAGGTCTGGGTTATGCCCGCATCTGGCTCATGATTTTGCCTTCTTCGCATACTTGTTGGCCGGATCCTGGGTTTTTTCGGGATTGAATCACGTAGTAATGTGGCATCTCACAGTGACAGTCAATTGATCCTGGATTCGGTCAGTATTTTAGTCGGTAACCCCGGTTAGGTCTGGGTTAGGTCTGGGTTATGCCCGCATCTGGATCATGATATTGCCTTCTTCGCGTACTTGTTTACCACATCCTGGGTTTTTTCGGGTCTGAATCACGTAGTAATGTGGTACCACCCAGTAACAGTGAATTAAAACCGAATTCGGTCAGTATTTTAGTCGGTAACACCGGATAGGTCTGGGTTAGGTCTGGGTTTGAATCACG
The DNA here is from genome assembly GCF_051014445.1 of Colletes latitarsis. Taxonomy (NCBI): domain Eukaryota; kingdom Metazoa; phylum Arthropoda; class Insecta; order Hymenoptera; family Colletidae; genus Colletes; species Colletes latitarsis. Next base: position 4,422,867 of record NC_135141.1, on the reverse strand, counting down.
TGGTAATGTGGAACCACAGAGTACCATTCAATTAAACCTGGTATCGATCAATATTTTAGTGGATAACACCGGTTAGGTCTGGGTTGGGTCTGGGTTATGCCCGCATCTGGATCATGATTTTGCCTTCTTCGCGTACTTGTTTACCACATCCTGGGTTTTTTCGGGTCTGAATCACGTAGTAATGTGGTACCACCCAGTAACAGTGAATTAAACCCGAATTCGGACAGTATTTTAGTCGGTAACACCGGATAGGTCTGTGTTAGGTCTGGGTTATGCCCGCATCTGGCTCATGATTTTGCCTTTTCCGGATTCGTGTTGGCCAGATCCTGGGTTTTTTCGGGTTTGAATCACGTAGTAATGTGATACCACACTGAACAGTCAATTAAACCTGGTTTCGATCCACATTTTAGAGGATAGAACCAGTCAGGTCTGGGTTATGCCCGCATCTGGCTCAAGATTTTGCCTTCTTCGCATACTTGTTGGCCAGATCCTGGGTTTTTTCAGATTTGAGTCACGTAGTAATGTGGTACCACACAGTAACAGTCAATAAATCCTGGTTTCGATCAATATTTTAAAGGATGACACCGTTTAGGTCTGGGTTAGGTCTGGGTTATGCCCGCATCTGGCTCATGATTTTGCCTTCTTCGTATACTTGTTGGCCAGATCCTGGGATTTTTCGGATTTGAATCACGTAGTAATGTGGTACCAGACAGCAACAGTCAATAAAACCTGGTTTCGATCAATATTTTAAAGGATAAAACCGGTAATGCCTGGGTTAGGTCTGGGTCATGCCCGTATCTGGCTCATGATTTTGCCTTCTTCGCATACTTGTTGGCCAGATCCTGGGTTTTTTCAGATTTTAGTCACGTAGTAATGTGGTACCACACAGTAACAGTCAATAAATCCTGTTTCGATCAATATTTTAAAGGATGACACTGGTTAGGTCTGGGTTAGGTCTGGGTTATGCCCGCATCTGGCTCATGATTTTGCCTTCTTCGCATACTTGTGTGCCAGATCCTGGGTTAGGTCTGGGTTTGAATCACGTGGTAATGTGGAACCACAGAGTACCATTCAATTAAACCTGGTATCGATCAATATTTTAAAGGATGACACCGGTTAGGTCTGGGTTAGGTCTGGGTTATGCCCGCATCTGGCTCATGATTTTGCCTTTTTCGCATACTTGTTGGCCAGATCCTGGGTTAGGTCTGGGTTTGAATCACGTGGTAATGTGGAACCACACAGTACCATTCAATTAAACCTGGTATCGATCAATATTTTAGTGGATAACACCGGTTAGGTCTGGGTTGGGTCTGGGTTATGCCCGCATCTGGATCATGATTTTGCCTTCTTCGCGTACTTGTTTACCACATCCTGGGTTTTTTCGGGTCTGAATCACGTAGTAATGTGGTACCACCCAGTAACAGTGAATTAAACCCGAATTCGGTCAGTATTTTAGTCGGTAACACCGGATAGGTCTGTGTTAGGTCTGGGTTATGCCCGCATCTGGCTCATGATTTTGCCTTTTCCGGATTCGTGTTGGCCAGATCCTGGGTTTTTTCGGGTTTGAATCACGTAGTAATGTGATACCACACAGTAACAGTCAATTAAACCTGGTGTCGATCAATATTTTAGAGGATAAAACCGGTTAGGTCAGGGTTAGGTCTGCGTTATGCCCGCATCTGGCTCATGACTTTGCCTTCTTCGCATACCTGTTGGCCAGATCCTGGGTTACGTCTGGGTTTGAATCACGTAGTAATGTGGAACCACACAGTACCATTCAATTAAACCTGGTATCGATCAATATTTTAGAGGATAAAACCGGTCAGGTCTGTGTTAGGTCTGGGTTATGCCCGCATCTGGCTCATGATTTTGCCTTTTCCGCATTCTTGTTGCCCTGATCCTTGGTTTTTTAGGGTTTGAATCATGTAGTAATGTGGTACCACTCAGAAACAGTCACTTAAACTTGGTTTCGATCAATATTTTAGTGGATAACACCGATTAGGTCTGGGTTAGGTCTGGGTTATGCCCGCATCTGGCTCAAGATTTTGCCTTTTTCGCATACTTGTTGGCCAGATCCTGGGTTAGGTCTGGGTTTGAATCACGTAGTAATGTGGAACCACACAGTACCATTCAATTAAACCTGGTATCGATCAATATTTTAGTGGATAACACCGGTTAGGTCTGGGTTAGGTCTGGGTTATGCCCGCATCTGGATCATGATTATGCCTTCTTCGCGTACTTGTTTACCACATCCTGGGTTTTTTCGGTCTGAATCACGTAGTAATGTGGTACCACCCAGTAACAGTGAATTAAAACCGAATTCGGTCAGTATTTTAGTCGGTAACACCGGATAGGTCTGTGTTAGGTCTGGGTTATGCCCGCATCTGGCTCATGATTTTGCATCTTCCGGATTCGTGTTTGCCAGATCCTGGGTTTTTTCGGGTTTGAATCACGTAGTAATGTGATACCACACAGTAACAGTCAATTAAACCTGGCATCGATCAATATTTTACAGGATAAAATCGGTCAGGTCTGGGTTATGCCCGCATCTGGCTCATGATTTTGCCTTCTTCGCATACTTGTTGGCCAGATCCTGGGTTTTTTCGGATTTGAATCACGTAGTAATGTGGTACCAGACAGCAACAGTCAATAAAACCTGGTTTCGATCAATATTTTAAAGGATAAAACCGGTAATGCCTGGGTTAGGTCTGGGTCATGCCCGCATCTGGCTCAAGATTTTGCCTTCTTCGCATACTTGTTGGCCAGATCCTGGGTTTTTTCAGATTTGAGTCACGTAGTAATGTGGTACCACACAGTAACAGTCAATAAATCCTGGTTTCGATCAATATTTTAAAGGATGACACCGGTTAGGTCTGGGTTAGGTCTGGGTTATGCCCGCACCTGGCTCATGATTTTGCCTTCTTCGCATACCTGTTGGCCAGATCCTGGGTTTTTTTTGGATTTGAATCACGTAGTAATGTGGTACCAGACAGCAACAGTCAATAAAACCTGGTTTCGATCAATATTTTAAAGGATGACACCGGTTAGGTCTGGGTTAGGTCTGGATTATGCCCGCATCTGGCTCATGGTTTTGCCTTCTTCGCATACTTGTCGGCCAGATCCTGGGTTTTCTCGGTTAGAATCACGTAGTAATGTAATACCACACTGAACAGTCAATTAAACCTGGTATCGATCCACATTTTAGAGGATAGAACCGGTTAGGTCTGGGTTATGCCCGCATCTGGCTCATGATTTTGCCTTCTTCGCATACTTGTTGGCCAGATCCTGGGTTTTTTCAGATTTGAGTCACGTAGTAATGTGGTACCACACAGTAACAGTCAATAAATCCTGGTTTCGATCAATATTTTAAAGGATGACACCGGTTAGGTCTGGGTTAGGTCTGGGTTATGCCCGCATCTGGCTCATGATTTTGCCTTCTTCGCATACTTGTTGGCCAGATCCTGGGTTTTTTCGGATTTGAATCACGTAGTAATGTGGTACCAGACAGCAACAGTCAATAAAACCTGGTTTCGATCAATATTTTAAAGGATAAAACCGGTAATGCCTGGGTTAGGTCTGGGTCATGCCCGCATCTGGCTCATGATTTTGCCTTCTTCGCATACTTGTTGGCCAGATCCTGGGTTTTTTCAGATTTGAGTCACGTAGTAATGTGGTACCACACAGTAACAGTCAATAAATCCTGTTTCGATCAATATTTTAAAGGATGACACTGGTTAGGTCTGGGTTAGGTCTGGGTTATGCCCGCATCTGGCTCATGATTTTGCCTTCTTCGCATACTTGTGTGCCAGATCCTGGGTTAGGTCTGGGTTTGAATCACGTGGTAATGTGGAACCACAGAGTACCATTCAATTAAACCTGGTATCGATCAATATTTTAGTGGATAACACCGGTTAGGTCTGGGTTGGGTCTGGGTTATGCCCGATTCTGGATCATGATTTTGCCTTCTTCGCGTACTTGTTTACCACATCCTGGGTTTTTTCGGGTCTGAATCACGTAGTAATGTGGTACCACCCAGTAACAGTGAATTAAACCCGAATTCGGTCAGTATTTTAGTCGGTAACACCGGATAGGTCTGTGTTAGGTCTGGGTTATGCCCGCATCTGGCTCATGATTTTGCCTTTTCCGGATTCGTGTTGGCCAGATCCTGGGTTTTTTCGGGTTTGAATCACGTAGTAATGTGATACCACACAGTAACAGTCAATTAAACCTGGTATCGATCAATATTTTAGAGGATAAAACCGGTTAGGTCAGGGTTAGGTCTGGGTTATGCCCGCATCTGGCTCATGACTTTGCCTTCTTCGCATACTTGTTGGCCAGATCCTGGGTTTTTTCAGATTTGAGTCACGTAGTAATGTGGTACCACACAGTAACAGTCAATAAATCCTGTTTCGATCAATATTTTAAAGGATGACACTGGTTAGGTCTGGGTTAGGTCTGGGTTATGCCCGCATCTGGCTCATGATTTTGCCTTCTTCGCACACTTGTGTGCCAGATCCTGGGTTAGGTCTGGGTTTGAATCACGTAGTAATGTGGAACCACACAGTACCATTCAATTAAACCTGGTATCGATCAATATTTTAGAGGATAAAACCGGTCAGGTCTGTGTTAGGTCTGGGTTATGCCCGCATCTGGCTCATGATTTTGCCTTCTTCGCATACTTGTTGGCCAGATCCTGGCTTTTTTCGTGTTTGAATCACGTAGTAACGTGGTACCACACAGTAACAGTGAATTAAACCCGAATTCGGTCAGTATTTTAGTCGGTAACAACGGTTAGGTCTGGGTTATGTCTGGGTTATGCCCGCATCTGGCTAATGATTTTGCCTTTTCCGCAACCTTCTTGCCCAGATCCTTGGTTTTTTAGGGTTTGAATCACGTAGTAATGTGGTACCACTCAGAAACAGTCACTTAAACTTGGTTTCGATCAATATTTTAGTGGATAACACCGATTAGGTCTGGGTTAGGTCTGGGTTATGCCCGCACCTGGCTCAAGATTTTGCCTTTTTCGCATACTTGTTGGCCAGATCCTGGGTTAGGTCTGGGTTTGAATCACGTTGTAATGTGGAACCAGACAGTACCATTCAATTAAACCTGGTATCGATCAATATTTTAGTGGATAACACCGGATAGGTCTGGGTTAGGTCTGGGTTATGCCCGCATCTGGATCATGATTTTGCCTTCTTCGCGTACTTGTTTACCACATCCTGGGTTTTTTCGGGTCTGAATCACGTAGTAATGTGGTACCACCCAGTAACAGATAATTAAAACCGAATTCGGTCAGTATTTTTGTCGGTAACACCGGATAGGTCTGTGTTAGGTCTGGGTTATGCCCGCATCTGGCTCATGATTTTGCCTCCTCCGGATTCGTGTTGGCCAGATCCTAGGTTTTTTCGGGTTTGAATCACGTAGTAATGTGATACCACACAGTAACAGTCAATTAAACCTGGTATCGATCAATATTTTACAGGATAAAACCGGTCAGGTCTGGGTTATGCCCGCATCTGGCTCAAGATTTTGCCTTCTTCGCATACCTGTTGGCCAGATCCTGGGTTTTTTTCGGATTTGAATCACGTAGTAATGTGGTACCAGACAGCAACAGTCAATAAAACCTGGTTTCGATCAATATTTTAAAGGATGACACCGGTTAGGTCTGGGTTAGGTCTGGGTTATGCCCGCATCTGGCTCATGGTTTTGCCTTCTTCGCATACTTCTTGGCCATATCCTGGGTTTTTTTTCGGGTTTGAATCACGTAGTAATGTGGTACCACACAGTAACAGTCAATTAAACCTGGATACGGTCAGTATTTTAGTCGGTAACACCGGTTAGGTCCTGGTTAGGTCTGGGTTATGCCCGCATCTGGCTCATGATTTTGCCTTCTTCGCATACTTGTCGGCCAGATCCTGGGTTTTCTCGGTTTGAATCACGTAGTAATGTGATACCACACTGAACAGTCAATTAAACCTGGTTTCGATCCACATTTTAGAGGATAGAACCGGTTAGGTCTGGGTTATGCCCGCATCTGGCTCATGATTTTGCCTTCTTCGCATACTTGTTGGCCAGATCCTGGGTTTTTTCAGATTTGAGTCACGTAGTAATGTGGTACCACACTGTAACAGTAAATAAATCCTGTTTCGATCAATATTTTAAAGGATGACACTGGTTAGGTCTGGGTTAGGTGTGGGTTATGCCCGCATCTGGCTCATGATTTTGCCTTTTCCGCATTCGTGTTGGCCAGATCCTGGGTTTTTTCGGGTTTGAATCACGTAGTAATGTGGTACCACACAGTAACAGTCATTTAAACCTGGTATCGATCAATATTTTAGAGGATAAAACCGGTCAGGTCTGGGTTAGGTCTGGGTTATGCCCGCATCTGGCTCATGATTTTGCCTTCTTCGCATACTTGTTGGCCGGATCCTGGGTTTTTTCGGGATTGAATCACGTAGTAATGTGGCATCTCACAGTGACAGTCAATTGATCCTGGATTCGGTCAGTATTTTAGTCGGTAACCCCGGTTAGGTCTGGGTTAGGTCTGGGTTATGCCCGCATCTGGATCATGATATTGCCTTCTTCGCGTACTTGTTTACCACATCCTGGGTTTTTTCGGGTCTGAATCACGTAGTAATGTGGTACCACCCAGTAACAGTGAATTAAAACCGAATTCGGTCAGTATTTTAGTCGGTAACACCGGATAGGTCTGGGTTAGGTCTGGGTTTGAATCACGTGGTAATGTGGAACCACAGAGTACCATTCAATTAAACCTGGTATCGATCAATATTTTAGTGGATAACACCGGTTAGGTCTGGGTTGGGTCTGGGTTATGCCCGCATCTGGATCATGATTTTGCCTTCTTCGCGTACTTGTTTACCACATCCTGGGTTTTTTCGGGTCTGAATCACGTAGTAATGTGGTACCACCCAGTAACAGTGAATTAAACCCGAATTCGGACAGTATTTTAGTCGGTAACACCGCATAGGTCTGTGTTAGGTCTGGGTTATGCCCGCATCTGGCTCATGATTTTGCCTTTTCCGGATTCGTGTTGGCCAGATCCTGGGTTTTTTCGGGTTTGAATCACGTAGTAATGTGATACCACACAGTAACAGTCAATTAAACCTGGTGTCGATCAATATTTTAGAGGATAAAACCGGTTACGTCAGGGTTAGGTCTGGGTTATGCCCGCATCTGGCTCATGACTTTGCCTTCTTCGCATACCTGTTGGCCAGATCCTGGGTTAGGTCTGGGTTTGAATCACGTAGTAATGTGGAACCACACAGTACCATTCAATTAAACCTGGTATCGATCAATATTTTAGAGGATAAAACCGGTCAGGTCTGTGTTAGGTCTGGGTTATGCCCGCATCTGGCTCATGATTTTGCCTTCTTCGCATACTTGTTGGCCAGATCCTGGCTTTTTTCGTGTTTGAATCACGTAGTAACGTGGTACCACACAGTAACAGTGAATTAAACCCGAATTCGGTCAGTATTTTAGTCGGTAACACCGGTTAGGTCTGTGTTATGTCTGGGTTATGCCCGCATCTGGCTAATGATTTTGCCTTTTCCGCAACCTTCTTGCCCAGATCCTTGGTTTTTTAGGGTTTGAATCACGTAGTAATGTAGTACCACTCAGAAACAGTCACTTAAACTTTGTTTCGATCAATATTTTAGTCGGTAACACCGGTTAGGTCTGGGTTAGGTCTGGGTTATGCCCGCATCTGGCTCATGATTTTGCCTTTTCCGCATTCTTGTTGCCCTGATCCTTGGTTTTTTAGGGTTTGAATCATGAAGTAATGTGGTACCACTCAGAAACAGTCACTTAAACTTGGTTTCGATCAATATTTTAGTGGATAACACCGATTAGGTCTGGGTTAGGTCTGGGTTATGCCCGCATCTGGCTCAAGATTTTGCCTTTTTCGCATACTTGTTGGCCAGATCCTGGGTTAGGTCTGGGTTTGAATCACGTAGTAATGTGGAACCACACAGTACCATTCAATTAAACCTGGTATCGATCAATATTTTAGTGGATAACACCGGTTAGGTCTGGGTTAGGTCTGGGTTATGCCCGCATCTGGATCATGATTATGCCTTCTTCGCGTACTTGTTTACCACATCCTGGGTTTTTTCGGGTCTGAATCACGTAGTAATGTGGTACCACCCAGTAACAGTGAATTAAAACCGAATTCGGTCAGTACTTTAGTCGGTAACACCGGATAGGTCTGTGTTAGGTCTGGGTTATGCCCGCATCTGGCTCATGATTTTGCCTCTTCCGGATTCGTGTTGGCCAGATCCTGGGTTTTTTCGGGTTTGAATCACGTAGTAATGTGATACCACACAGTAACAGTCAATTAAACCCGGCATCCATCAATATTTTACAGGATAAAACCGGTCAGGTCTGGGTTATGCCCGCATCTGGCTCATGATTTTGCCTTCTTCGCATACTTGTTGGCCTTATCCTGGGTTTTTTTCGGGTTTGAATCACGTAGTAATGTGGTACCACACAGTAACAGTCAATTAAACCTGGATACGGTCAGTATTTTAGTCGGTAACACCGGTTAGGTCTTGGTTAGGTCTGGGTTATGCCGCATCTGGCTCATGATTTTGCCTTCTTCGCATACTTGTCGGCCAGATCCTGGGTTTTCTCGGTTAGAATCACGTAGTAATGTGATACCACACTGAACAGTCAATTAAACCTGGTTTCGATCCACATTTTAGAGGATAGAACCGGTTAGGTCTGGGTTATGCCCGCATCTGGCTCATGATTTTGCCTTCTTCGCATACTTGTTGGCCAGATCCTGGGTTTTTTCAGATTTGAGTCACGTAGTAATGTGGTACCACACAGTAACAGTCAATAAATCCTGTTTCGATCAATATTTTAAAGGATGACACTGGTTAGGTCTGGGTTAGGTCTGGGTTATGCCCGCATCTGGCTCATGATTTTGCCTCCTTCGCATACTTGTGTGCCAGATCCTGGGTTAGGTCTGGGTTGGGTCTGGGTTATGCCCGCATCTGGATCATGATTTTGCCTTCTTCGCGTACTTGTTTACCACATCCTGGGTTTTTTCGGGTCTGAATCACGTAGTAATGTGGTACCACCCAGTAACAGTGAATTAAACCCGAATTCGGTCAGTATTTTAGTCGGTAACACCGGATAGGTCTGTGTTAGGTCTGGGTTATGCCCGCATCTGGCTCATGATTTTGCATTTTCCGGATTCGTGTTGGCCAGATCCTGGGTTTTTTCGGGTTTGAATCACGTAGTAATGTGATACCACACAGTAACAGTCAATTAAACCTGGTATCGATCAATATTTTAGAGGATAAAACCGGTTAGGTCAGGGTTAGGTCTGGGTTATGCCCGCATCTGGCTCATGACTTTGCCTTCTTCGCATACCTGTTGGCCAGATCCTGGGTTAGGTCTGGGTTTGAATCACGTAGTAATGTGGAACCACACAGTACCATTCAATTAAACCTGGTATCGATCAATATTTTAGAGGATAAAACCGGTCAGGTCTGTGTTAGGTCTGGGTTATGCCCGCATCTGGCTCATGATTTTGCCTTCTTCGCATACTTGTTGGCCAGATCCTGGCTTTTTTCGTGTTTGAATCACGTAGTAACGTGGTACCACACAGTAACAGTGAATTAAACCCGAATTCGGTCAGTATTTTAGTCGGTAACACCGGTTAGGTCTGGGTTATGTCTGGGTTATGCCCGCATCTGGCTAATGATTTTGCCTTTTCCGCAACCTTCTTGCCCAGATCCTTGGTTTCTTAGGGTTTGAATCACGTAGTAATGTGGTACCACTCAGAAACAGTCACTTAAACTTGGTTTCGATCAATATTTTAGTGGATAACACCGATTAGGTCTGGGTTAGGTCTGGGTTATGCCCGCATCTGGCTCAAGATTTTGCCTTTTTCGCATACTTGTTGGCCAGATCCTGGGTTTTCTCGGTTTGAATCACGTAGTAATGTGATACCACACTGAACAGTCAATTAAACCTGGTTTCGATCCACATTTTAGAGGATAGAACCGGTTAGGTCTGGGTTATGCCCGCATCTGGCTCATGATTTTGCCTTCTTCGCATACTTGTTGGCCAGATCCTGGGTTTTTTCAGATTTGAGTCACGTAGTAATGTGGTACCACACTGTAACAGTAAATAAATCCTGTTTCGATCAATATTTTAAAGGATGACACTGGTTAGGTCTGGGTTAGGTGTGGGTTATGCCCGCATCTGGCTCATGATTTTGCCTTTTCCGCATTCGTGTTGGCCAGATCCTGGGTTTTTTCGGGTTTGAATCACGTAGTAATGTGGTACCACACAGTAACAGTCATTTAAACCTGGTATCGATCAATATTTTAGAGGATAAAACCGGTCAGGTCTGGGTTAGGTCTGGGTTATGCCCGCATCTGGCTCATGATTTTGCCTTCTTCGCATACTTGTTGGCCGGATCCTGGGTTTTTTCGGGTTTGAATCACGTAGTAATGTGGCATCTCACAGTGACAGTCAATTGATCCTGGATTCGGTCAGTATTTTAGTCGGTAACCCCGGTTACGTCTGGGTTAGGTCTGGGTTATGCCCGCATCTGGATCATGATTTTGCCTTCTTCGCGTACTTGTTTACCACATCCTGGGTTTTTTCGGATCTGAATCACGTAGTAATGTGGTACCACCAAGTAACAGTGAATTAAACCCGAATTCGGTCAGTATTTTAGTTGGTAACTCCGGATAGGTCTGTGTTAGGTCTGGGTTATGCCCGCATTTGGCTCATGATTTTGCCTTTTCCGCAACCTTCTTGCCCAGATCCTTGGTTTTTTAGGGTTTGAATCACGTAGTAATGTGGTACCACTCAGAAACAGTCACTTAAACTTGGTTTCGATGAATATTTTAGTGGATAACACCGATTAGGTCTGGGTTAGGTCTGGGTTATGCCCGCATCTGGCTCATGATTTTGCCTTTTTCGCATACTTGTTGGCCAGATCCTGGGTTAGGTCTGGGTTTGAATCACGTAGTAATGTGGAACCACACAGTACCATTCAATTAAACCTGGTATCGATCAATATTTTAGTGGATATCACCGGTTAGGTCTGGGTTAGGTCTGGGTTATGCCCGCATCTGGATCATGATTTTGCCTTCTTCGCGTACTTGTTTACCACATCCTGGGTTTTTTCGGGTCTGAATCACGTAGTAATGTGGTACCACCCAGTAACAGTGAATTAAAACCGAATTCGGTCATTATTTTAGTCGGTAACACCGGATAGGTCTGTGTTAGGTCTGGGTTATGCCCGCATCTGGCTCATGATTTTGCCTCTTCCGGATTCGTGTTGGCCAGATCCTGGGTTTTTTCGGGTTTGAATCACGTAGTAATGTGATACCACACAGTAACAGTCAATTAAACCTGGTATCGATCAATATTTTACAGGATAAAACCGGTCAGGTCTGGGTTATGCCCGCATCTGGCTCAAGATTTTGCCTTCTTCGCATACTTGTTGGCCAGATCCTGGGTTTTTTCAGATTTGAGTCACGTAGTAATGTGGTACCACACAGTAACAGTCAATAAATCCTGGTTTCGATCAATATTTTAAAGGATGACACCGGTTAGGTCAGGGTTAGGTCTGGGTTATGCCCGCACCTGGCTCAAGATTTTGCCTTCTTCGCATACTTGTTGGCCAGATCCTGGGTTTTTTCAGATTTGAGTCACGTAGTAATGTGGTACCACACAGTAACAGTCAATAAATCCTGGTTTCGATCAATATTTTAAAGGATGACACCGGTTAGGTCTGGGTTAGGTCTGGGTTATGCCCGCATCTGGATCATGATTTTGCCTTCTTCGCGTACTTGTTTACCACATCCTGGGTTTTTTCGGGTCTGAATCACGTAGTAATGTGGTACCACCCAGTAACAGTGAATTAAAACCGAATTCGGTCATTATTTTAGTCGGTAACACCGGATAGGTCTGTGTTAGGTCTGGGTTATGCCCGCATCTGGCTCATGATTTTGCCTCTTCCGGATTCGTGTTGGCCAGATCCTGGGTTTTTTCGGGTTTGAATCACGTAGTAATGTGATACCACACAGTAACAGTCAATTAAACCTGGTATCGATCAATATTTTACAGGATAAAACCGGTCAGGTCTGGGTTATGCCCGCATCTGGCTCAAGATTTTGCCTTCTTCGCATACTTGTTGGCCAGATCCTGGGTTTTTTCAGATTTGAGTCACGTAGTAATGTGGTACCACACAGTAACAGTCAATAAATCCTGGTTTCGATCAATATTTTAAAGGATGACACCGGTTAGGTCAGGGTTAGGTCTGGGTTATGCCCGCACCTGGCTCAAGATTTTGCCTTCTTCGCATACTTGTTGGCCAGATCCTGGGTTTTTTCAGATTTGAGTCACGTAGTAATGTGGTACCACACAGTAACAGTCAATAAATCCTGGTTTCGATCAATATTTTGAAGGATGACACCGGTTAGGTCTGGGTTAGGTGTGGGTTATGCCGCATCTGGCTCATGATTTTGCCTTTTCCGCATTCGTGTTGGCCAGATCCTGGGTTTTTTCGGGTTTGAATCACGTAGTAATGTGGTACCACACAGTAACAGTCATTTAAACCTGGTATCGATCAATATTTTAGAGGATAAAACCGGTCAGGTCTGGGTTAGGTCTGGGTTATGCCCGCATCTGGCTCATGATTTTGCCTTCTTCGCATACTTGTTGGCCGGATCCTGGGTTTTTTCGGGTTTGAATCACGTAGTAATGTGGCATCTCACAGTGACAGTCAATTGATCCTGGATTCGGTCAGTATTTTAGTCGGTAACCCCGGTTAGGTCTGGGTTAGGTCTGGGTTATGCCCGCATCTGGATCATGATTTTGCCTTCTTCGCGTACTTGTTTACCACATCCTGGGTTTTTTCGGATCTGAATCACGTAGTAATGTGGTACCACCCAGTAACAGTGAATTAAACCCGAATTCGGTCAGTATTTTAGTTGGTAACTCCGGATAGGTCTGTGTTAGGTCTGGGTTATACCCGCATTTGGCTCATGATTTTGCCTTTTCCGCAACCTTCTTGCCCAGATCCTTGGTTTTTTAGGGTTTGAATCACGTAGTAATGTGGTACCACTCAGAAACAGTCACTTAAACTTGGTTTCGATGAATATTTTAGTGGATAACACCGATTAGGTCTGGGTTAGGTCTGGGTTATGCCCGCATCTGGCTCATGATTTTGCCTTTTTCGCATACTTGTTGGCCAGATCCTGGGTTAGGTCTGGGTTTGAATCACGTAGTAATGTGGAACCACACAGTACCATTCAATTAAACCTGGTATCGATCAATATTTTAGTGGATATCACCGGTTAGGTCTGGGTTAGGTCTGGGTTATGCCCGCATCTGGATCATGATTTTGCCTTCTTCGCGTACTTGTTTACCACATCCTGGGTTTTTTCGGGTCTGAATCACGTAGTAATGTGGTACCACCCAGTAACAGTGAATTAAAACCGAATTCGGTCATTATTTTAGTCGGTAACACCGGATAGGTCTGTGTTAGGTCTGGGTTATGCCCGCATCTGGCTCATGATTTTGCCTCTTCCGGATTCGTGTTGGCCAGATCCTGGGTTTTTCGGGTTTGAATCACGTAGTAATGTGATACCACACAGTAACAGTCAATTAAACCTGGTATCGATCAATATTTTACAGGATAAAACCGGTCAGGTCTGGGTTATGCCCGCATCTGGCTCAAGATTTTGCCTTCTTCGCATACTTGTTGGCCAGATCCTGGGTTTTTTCAGATTTGAGTCACGTAGTAATGTGGTACCACACAGTAACAGTCAATAAATCCTGGTTTCGATCAATATTTTAAAGGATGACACCGGTTAGGTCAGGGTTAGGTCTGGGTTATGCCCGCACCTGGCTCAAGATTTTGCCTTCTTCGCATACTTGTTGGCCAGATCCTGGGTTTTCTCAGATTTGAGTCACGTAGTAATGTGGTACCACACAGTAACAGTCAATAAATCCTGGTTTCGATCAATATTTTAAAGGATGACACCGGTTAGGTCTGGGTTAGGTCTGGGTTATGCCCGCACCTGGCTCATGATTTTGCCTTCTTCGCATACCTGTTGGCCAGATCCTGGGTTTTTTCGGATTTGAATCACGTAGTAATGTGGTACCAGACAGCAACAGTCAATAAAACCTGGTTTCGATCAATATTTTAAAGGATGACACCGGTTAGGTCTGGGTTAGGTCTGGGTTATGCCCGCATCTGGCTCATGGTTTTGCTTTCTTCGCATACTTGTTGGCCAGATCCTGGGTTTTTTCGGGTTTGAATCACGTAGTAATGTGGTACCACACAGTAACAGTCATTTAAACCTGGTATCGATCAATATTTTAGAGGATAAAACCGGTCAGGTCTGGGTTAGGTCTGGGTTATGCCCGCATCTGGCTCATGATTTTGCCTTCTTCGCATACTTGTTGGCCGGATCCTGGGTTTTTTCGGGTTTGAATCACGTAGTAATGTGGCATCTCACAGTGACAGTCAATTGATCCTGGATTCGGTCAGTATTTTAGTCGGTAACCCCGGTTAGGTCTGGGTTAGGTCTGGGTTATGCCCGCATCTGGATCATGATTTTGCCTTCTTCGCATACCTGTTGGCCAGATCCTGGGTTAGGTCTGGGTTTGAATCACGTAGTAATGTGGAACCACACAGTACCATTCAATTAAACCTGGTATCGATCAATATTTTAGCGGATAAAACCGGTCAGGTCTGTGTTAGGTCTGGGTTATGCCCGCATCTGGCTCATGATTTTGCCTTCTTCGCATACTTGTTGGCCAGATCCTGGCTTTTTTCGTGTTTGAATCACGTAGTAACGTGGTACCACACAGTAACAGTGAATTAAACCCGAATTCGGTCAGTATTTTAGTCGGTAACACCGGTTAGGTCTGGGTTATGTCTGGGTTTGCCCGCATCTGGCTAATGATTTTGCCTTTTCCGCAACCTTCTTGCCCAGATCCTTGGTTTTTTAGGGTTTGAATCACGTAGTAATGTGGTACCACTCAGAAACAGTCACTTAAACTTGGTTTCGATCAATATTTTAGTGGATAACACCGATTAGGTCTGGGTTAGGTCTGGGTTATGCCCGCATCTGGCTCAAGATTTTGCCTTTTTCGCATACTTGTTGGCCAGATCCTGGGTTTTCTCGGTTTGAATCACGTAGTAATGTGATACCACACTGAACAGTCAATTAAACCTGGTTCGATCCACATTTTAGAGGATAGAACCGGTTAGGTCTGGGTTATGCCCGCATCTGGCTCATGATTTTGCCTTCTTCGCATACTTGTTGGCCAGATCCTGGGTTTTTTCAGATTTGAATCACGTAGTAATGTGGTACCACACAGTAACAGTCATTTAAACCTGGTATCGATCAATATTTTAGAGGATAAAACCGGTCAGGTCTGGGTTAGGTCTGGGTTATGCCCGCATCTGGCTCATGATTTTGCCTTTTTCGCATACTTGTTGGCCAGATCCTGGGTTAGGTCTGGGTTTGAATCACGTAGTAATGTGGAATCACACAGTACCATTCAATTAAACCTGGTATCGATCAATATTTTAGTGGATAACACCGGTTAGGTCTGGGTTAGGTCTGGGTTATGCCCGCATCTGGATCATGATATTGCCTTCTTCGCGTACTTGTTTACCACATCCTGGGTTTTTTCGGGTCTGAATCACGTAGTAATGTGGTACCACCCAGTAACAGTGAATTAAAACCGAATTCGGTCAGTATTTTAGTCGGTAACACCGGATAGGTCTGTGTTAGGTCTGGGTTATGCCCGCATCTGGCTCATGATTTTGCCTCTTCCGGATTCGTGTTGGCCAGATCCTGGGTTTTTTCGGGTTTGAATCACGTAGTAATGTGATACCACACAGTAACAGTCAATTAAACCTGGTATCGATCAATATTTTACAGGATAAAACCGGTCAGGTCTGGGTTATGCCCGCATCTGGCTCAAGATTTTGCCTTCTTCGCATACTTGTTGGCCAGATCCTGGGTTTTTTCAGATTTGAGTCACGTAGTAATGTGGTACCACACAGTAACAGTCAATAAATCCTGGTTTCGATCAATATTTTAAAGGATGACACCGGTTAGGTCAGGGTTAGGTCTGGGTTATGCCCGCACCTGGCTCAAGATTTTGCCTTCTTCGCATACTTGTTGGCCAGATCCTGGGTTTTTTCAGATTTGAGTCACGTAGTAATGTGGTACCACACAGTAACAGTCAATAAATCCTGGTTTCGATCAATATTTTAAAGGATGACACCGGTTAGGTCTGGGTTAGGTCTGGGTTATGCCCGCACCTGGCTCATGATTTTGCATTCTTCGCATACCTGTTGGCCAGATCCTGGGTTTTTTCGGATTTGAATCACGTAGTAATGTGGTACCAGACAGCAACAGTCAATAAAACCTGGTTTCGATCAATATTTTAAAGGATGACACCGGTTAGGTCTGGGTTAGGTCTGGGTTATGCCCGCATCTGGCTCATGGTTTTGCCTTCTTCGCATACTTGTTGGCCATATCCTGGGTTTTTTTCGGGTTTGAATCACGTAGTAATGTGGTACCACACAGTAACAGTCAATTAAACCTGGATACGGTCAGTATTTTAGTCGGTAACACCGGTTAGGTCTTGGTTAGGTCTGGGTTATGCCCGCATCTGGCTCATGATTTTGCCTTTTCCGGATTCGTGTTGGCCAGATCCTGGGTTTTTTCGGGCTTGAATCACGTAGTAATGTGATACCACACAGTAACAGTCAATTAAACCTGGTGTCGATCAATATTTTAGAGGATAAAACCGGTTAGGTCAGGGTTAGGTCTGGGTTATGCCCGCATCTGGCTCATGACTTTGCCTTCTTCGCATACCTGTTGGCCAGATCCTGGGTTAGGTCTGGGTTTGAATCACGTAGTAATGTGGAACCACACAGTACCATTCAATTAAACCTGGTATCGATCAATATTTTAGAGGATAAAACCGGTCAGGTCTGTGTTAGGTCTGGGTTATGCCCGCATCTGGCTCATGATTTTGCCTTCTTCGCATACTTGTTGGCCAGATCCTGGCTTTTTTCGTGTTTGAATCACGTAGTAACGTGGTACCACACAGTAACAGTGAATTAAACCCGAATTCGGTCAGTATTTTAGTCGGTAACACCGGTTAGGTCTGGGTTATGTCTGGGTTATGCCCGCATCTGGCTAATGATTTTGCCTTTTCCGCAACCTTCTTGCCCAGATCCTTGGTTTTTTAGGGTTTGAATCACGTAGTAATGTAGTACCACTCAGAAACAGTCACTTAAACTTTGTTTCGATCAATATTTTAGTCGGTAACACCGGTTAGGTCTGGGTTAGGTCTGGGTTATGCCCTCATCTGGCTCATGATTTTGCCTTTTCCGCATTCTTGTTGCCCTGATCCTTGGTTTTTTAGGGTTTGAATCATGTAGTAATGTGGTACCACACAGAAACAGTCACTTAAACTTGGTTTCGATCAATATTTTAATGGATAACACCGATTAGGTCTGGGTTAGGTCTGGGTTATGCCCGCATCTGGCTCAAGATTTTGCCTTTTTCGCATACTTGTTGGCCAGATCCTGGGTTAGGTCTGGGTTTGAATCACGTAGTAATGTGGAACCACACAGTACCATTCAATTAAACCTGGTATCGATCAATATTTTAGTGGATAACACCGGTTAGGTCTGGGTTAGGTCTGGGTTATGCCCGCATCTGGATCATGATTATGCCTTCTTCGCGTACTTGTTTACCACATCCTGGGTTTTTTCGGGTCTGAATCACGTAGTAATGTGGTACCACCCAGTAACAGTGAATTAAAACCGAATTCGGTCAATATTTTAGTCGGTAACACCGGATAGGTCTGTGTTAGGTCTGGGTTATGCCCGCATCTGGCTCATGATTTTGCCTCTTCCGGATTCGTGTTGGCCAGATCCTGGGTTTTTTCGGGTTTGAATCACGTAGTAATGTGATACCACACAGTAACAGTCAATTAAACCTGGCATCGATCAATATTTTACAGGATAAAACCGGTCAGGTCTGGGTTATGCCCGCATCTGGCTCATGATTTTGCCTTCTTCGCATACTTGTTGGCCAGATCCTGGGTTTTTTCGGATTTGAATCACGTAGTAATGTGGTAGCAGACAGCAACAGTCAATAAAACCTGGTTTCGATCAATATTTTAAAGGATAAAACCGGTAATGCCTGGGTTAGGTCTGGGTCATGCCCTCATCTGGCTCATGATTTTGCCTTCTTCGCATACTTGTTGGCCAGATCCTGGGTTTTTTCAGATTTGAGTCACGTAGTAATGTGGTACCACACAGTAACAGTCAATAAATCCTGGTTTCGATCAATATTTTAAAGGATGACACCGGTTAGGTCTGGGTTAGGTCTGGGTTATGCCCGCATCTGGCTCATGATTTTGCGTTCTTCGCATACTTGTTGGCCAGATCCTGGGTTTTTTTCGGATTTGAATCACGTAGTAATGTGGTACCAGACAGCAACAGTCAATAAAACCTGGTTTCGATCAATATTTTAAAGGATGACACCGGTTAGGTCTGGGTTAGGTCTGGGTTATGCCCGCATCTGGCTCATGATTTTGCCTTCTTCGCATACTTGTTGGCCATATCCTGGGTTTTTTTCGGGTTTGAATCACGTAGTAATGTGGTACCACACAGTAACAGTCAATTAAACCTGGATACGGTCAGTATTTTAGTCGGTAACACCGGATAGGTCTGTGTTAGGTCTGGGTTATGCCCGCATCTGGATCATGATTTTGCCTTCTTCGCATACCTGTTGGCCAGATCCTGGGTTAGGTCTGGGTTTGAATCACGTAGTAATGTGGAACCACACAGTACCATTCAATTAAACCTGGTATCGATCAATATTTTAGAGGATAACACCGGTTAGGTCTGGGTTGGGTCTGGGTTATGCCCGCATCTGGCTCATGATTTTGCCTTTTCCGGATTCGTGTTGGCCAGATCCTGGGTTTTTTCGGGTTTGAATCACGTAGTAATGTGATACCACACAGTAACAGTCAATTAAACCTGGTATCGATCAATATTTTGGAGGATAAAACCGGTTAGGTCAGGGTTAGGTCTGGGTTATGCCCGCATCTGGCTCATGACTTTGCCTTCTTCGCATACCTGTTGGCCAGATCCTGGGTTAGGTCTGGGTTTGAATCACGTAGTAATGTGGAACCACACAGTACCATTCAATTAAACCTGGTATCGATCAATATTTTAGTGGATAACACCGGTTAGGTCTGGGTTGGGTCTGGGTTATGCCCGCATATGGATCATGATTTTGCCTTCTTCGCGTACTTGTTTACCACATCCTGGGTCTTTTCGGGTCTGAATCACGTAGTAATGTGGTACCACCCAGGAACAGTGAATTAAACCCGAATTCGGTCAGTATTTTAGTCGGTAACACCGGATAGGTCTGTGTTAGGTCTGGGTTATGCCCGCATCTGGCTCATGATTTTGCCTTTTCCGGATTCGTGTTGGCCAGATCCTGGGTTTTTTCGGGCTTGAATCACGTAGTAATGTGATACCACACAGTAACAGTCAATTAAACCTGGTGTCGATCAATATTTTAGAGGATAAAACCGGTTAGGTCAGGGTTAGGTCTGGGTTATGCCCGCATCTGGCTCATGACTTTGCCTTCTTCGCATACCTGTTGGCCAGATCCTGGGTTAGGTCTGGGTTTGAATCACGTAGTAATGTGGAACCACACAGTACCATTCAATTAAACCTGGTATCGATCAATATTTTAGAGGATAAAACCGGTCAGGTCTGGGTTAGGTCTGGGTTATGCCCGCATCTGGCTCATGATTTTGCCTTCTTCGCATACTTGTTGGCCGGATCCGGGGTTTTTTCGGGTTTGAATCACGTAGTAATGTGGCATCTCACAGTGACAGTCAATTGATCCTGGATTCGGTCAGTATTTTAGTCGGTAACCCCGGTTAGGTCTGGGTTAGGTCTGGGTTATGCCCGCATCTGGATCATGATTTTGCCTTCTTCGCATACCTGTTGGCCAGATCCTGGGTTAGGTCTGGGTTTGAATCACGTAGTAATGTGGAACCACACAGTACCATTCAATTAAACCTGGTATCGATCAATATTTTAGAGGATAAAACCGGTCAGGTCTGTGTTAGGTCTGGGTTATGCCCGCATCTGGCTCATGATTTTGCCTTCTTCGCATACTTGTTGGCCAGATCCTGGCTTTTTTCGTGTTTGAATCACGTAGTAACGTGGTACCACACAGTAACAGTGAATTAAACCCGAATTCGGTCAGTATTTTAGTCGGTAACACCGGTTAGGTCTGGGTTATGTCTGGGTTATGCCCGCATCTGGCTAATGATTTTGCCTTTTCCGCAACCTTCTTGCCCAGATCCTTGGTTTTTTAGGGTTTGAATCACGTAGTAATGTGGTACCACTCAGAAACAGTCACTTAAACTTGGTTTCGATCAATATTTTAGTGGATAACACCGATTAGGTCTGGGTTAGGTCTGGGTTATGCCCGCATCTGGCTCAAGATTTTGCCTTTTTCGCATAGTTGTTGGCCAGATCCTGGGTTTTCTCGGTTTGAATCACGTAGTAATGTGATACCACACTGAACAGTCAATTAAACCTGGTTTCGATCCACATTTTAGAGGATAGAACCGGTTAGGTCTGGGTTATGCCCGCATCTGGCTCATGATTTTGCCTTCTTCGCATACTTGTTGGCCAGATCCTGGGTTTTTTCAGATTTGAGTCACGTAGTAATGTGGTACCACACAGTAACAGTCAATAAATCCTGGTTTCGATCAATATTTTAAAGGATGACACCGGTTAGGTCTGGGTTAGGTCTGGGTTATGCCCGCACCTGGCTCATGATTTTGCATTCTTCGCATACCTGTTGGCCAGATCCTGGGTTTTTTCGGATTTGAATCACGTAGTAATGTGGTACCAGACAGCAACAGTCAATAAAACCTGGTTTCGATCAATATTTTAAAGGATGACACCGGTTAGGTCTGGGTTAGGTCTGGGTTATGCCCGCATCTGGCTCATGGTTTTGCCTTCTTCGCATACTTGTTGGCCATATCCTGGGTTTTTTTCGGGTTTGAATCACGTAGTAATGTGGTACCACACAGTAACAGTCAATTAAACCTGGATACGGTCAGTATTTTAGTCGGTAACACCGGTTAGGTCTTGGTTAGGTCTGGGTTATGCCCGCATCTGGCTCATGATTTTGCCTTTTCCGGATTCGTGTTGGCCAGATCCTGGGTTTTTTCGGGCTTGAATCACGTAGTAATGTGATACCACACAGTAACAGTCAATTAAACCTGGTGTCGATCAATATTTTAGAGGATAAAACCGGTTAGGTCAGGGTTAGGTCTGGGTTATGCCCGCATCTGGCTCATGACTTTGCCTTCTTCGCATACCTGTTGGCCAGATCCTGGGTTAGGTCTGGGTTTGAATCACGTAGTAATGTGGAACCACACAGTACCATTCAATTAAACCTGGTATCGATCAATATTTTAGAGGATAAAACCGGTCAGGTCTGTGTTAGGTCTGGGTTATGCCCGCATCTGGCTCATGATTTTGCCTTCTTCGCATACTTGTTGGCCAGATCCTGGCTTTTTTCGTGTTTGAATCACGTAGTAACGTGGTACCACACAGTAACAGTGAATTAAACCCGAATTCGGTCAGTATTTTAGTCGGTAACACCGGTTAGGTCTGGGTTATGTCTGGGTTATGCCCGCATCTGGCTAATGATTTTGCCTTTTCCGCAACCTTCTTGCCCAGATCCTTGGTTTTTTAGGGTTTGAATCACGTAGTAATGTAGTACCACTCAGAAACAGTCACTTAAACTTTGTTTCGATCAATATTTTAGTCGGTAACACCGGTTAGGTCTGGGTTAGGTCTGGGTTATGCCCTCATCTGGCTCATGATTTTGCCTTTTCCGCATTCTTGTTGCCCTGATCCTTGGTTTTTTAGGGTTTGAATCATGTAGTAATGTGGTACCACACAGAAACAGTCACTTAAACTTGGTTTCGATCAATATTTTAATGGATAACACCGATTAGGTCTGGGTTAGGTCTGGGTTATGCCCGCATCTGGCTCAAGATTTTGCCTTTTTCGCATACTTGTTGGCCAGATCCTGGGTTAGGTCTGGGTTTGAATCACGTAGTAATGTGGAACCACACAGTACCATTCAATTAAACCTGGTATCGATCAATATTTTAGTGGATAACACCGGTTAGGTCTGGGTTAGGTCTGGGTTATGCCCGCATCTGGATCATGATTATGCCTTCTTCGCGTACTTGTTTACCACATCCTGGGTTTTTTCGGGTCTGAATCACGTAGTAATGTGGTACCACCCAGTAACAGTGAATTAAAACCGAATTCGGTCAATATTTTAGTCGGTAACACCGGATAGGTCTGTGTTAGGTCTGGGTTATGCCCGCATCTGGCTCATGATTTTGCCTCTTCCGGATTCGTGTTGGCCAGATCCTGGGTTTTTTCGGGTTTGAATCACGTAGTAATGTGATACCACACAGTAACAGTCAATTAAACCTGGCATCGATCAATATTTTACAGGATAAAACCGGTCAGGTCTGGGTTATGCCCGCATCTGGCTCATGATTTTGCCTTCTTCGCATACTTGTTGGCCAGATCCTGGGTTTTTTCGGATTTGAATCACGTAGTAATGTGGTACCAGACAGCAACAGTCAATAAAACCTGGTTTCGATCAATATTTTAAAGGATAAAACCGGTAATGCCTGGGTTAGGTCTGGGTCATGCCCTCATCTGGCTCATGATTTTGCCTTCTTCGCATACTTGTTGGCCAGATCCTGGGTTTTTTCAGATTTGAGTCACGTAGTAATGTGGTACCACACAGTAACAGTCAATAAATCCTGGTTTCGATCAATATTTTAAAGGATGACACCGGTTAGGTCTGGGTTAGGTCTGGGTTATGCCCGCATCTGGCTCATGATTTTGCGTTCTTCGCATACTTGTTGGCCAGATCCTGGGTTTTTTTCGGATTTGAATCACGTAGTAATGTGGTACCAGACAGCAACAGTCAATAAAACCTGGTTTCGATCAATATTTTAAAGGATGACACCGGTTAGGTCTGGGTTAGGTCTGGGTTATGCCCGCATCTGGCTCATGATTTTGCCTTCTTCGCATACTTGTTGGCCATATCCTGGGTTTTTTTCGGGTTTGAATCACGTAGTAATGTGGTACCACACAGTAACAGTCAATTAAACCTGGATACGGTCAGTATTTTAGTCGGTAACACCGGATAGGTCTGTGTTAGGTCTGGGTTATGCCCGCATCTGGATCATGATTTTGCCTTCTTCGCATACCTGTTGGCCAGATCCTGGGTTAGGTCTGGGTTTGAATCACGTAGTAATGTGGAACCACACAGTACCATTCAATTAAACCTGGTATCGATCAATATTTTAGAGGATAACACCGGTTAGGTCTGGGTTGGGTCTGGGTTATGCCCGCATCTGGCTCATGATTTTGCCTTTTCCGGATTCGTGTTGGCCAGATCCTGGGTTTTTTCGGGTTTGAATCACGTAGTAATGTGATACCACACAGTAACAGTCAATTAAACCTGGTATCGATCAATATTTTGGAGGATAAAACCGGTTAGGTCAGGGTTAGGTCTGGGTTATGCCCGCATCTGGCTCATGACTTTGCCTTCTTCGCATACCTGTTGGCCAGATCCTGGGTTAGGTCTGGGTTTGAATCACGTAGTAATGTGGAACCACACAGTACCATTCAATTAAACCTGGTATCGATCAATATTTTAGTGGATAACACCGGTTAGGTCTGGGTTGGGTCTGGGTTATGCCCGCATATGGATCATGATTTTGCCTTCTTCGCGTACTTGTTTACCACATCCTGGGTCTTTTCGGGTCTGAATCACGTAGTAATGTGGTACCACCCAGGAACAGTGAATTAAACCCGAATTCGGTCAGTATTTTAGTCGGTAACACCGGATAGGTCTGTGTTAGGTCTGGGTTATGCCCGCATCTGGCTCATGATTTTGCCTTTTCCGGATTCGTGTTGGCCAGATCCTGGGTTTTTTCGGGCTTGAATCACGTAGTAATGTGATACCACACAGTAACAGTCAATTAAACCTGGTGTCGATCAATATTTTAGAGGATAAAACCGGTTAGGTCAGGGTTAGGTCTGGGTTATGCCCGCATCTGGCTCATGACTTTGCCTTCTTCGCATACCTGTTGGCCAGATCCTGGGTTAGGTCTGGGTTTGAATCACGTAGTAATGTGGAACCACACAGTACCATTCAATTAAACCTGGTATCGATCAATATTTTAGAGGATAAAACCGGTCAGGTCTGGGTTAGGTCTGGGTTATGCCCGCATCTGGCTCATGATTTTGCCTTCTTCGCATACTTGTTGGCCGGATCCGGGGTTTTTTCGGGTTTGAATCACGTAGTAATGTGGCATCTCACAGTGACAGTCAATTGATCCTGGATTCGGTCAGTATTTTAGTCGGTAACCCCGGTTAGGTCTGGGTTAGGTCTGGGTTATGCCCGCATCTGGATCATGATTTTGCCTTCTTCGCATACCTGTTGGCCAGATCCTGGGTTAGGTCTGGGTTTGAATCACGTAGTAATGTGGAACCACACAGTACCATTCAATTAAACCTGGTATCGATCAATATTTTAGAGGATAAAACCGGTCAGGTCTGTGTTAGGTCTGGGTTATGCCCGCATCTGGCTCATGATTTTGCCTTCTTCGCATACTTGTTGGCCAGATCCTGGCTTTTTTCGTGTTTGAATCACGTAGTAACGTGGTACCACACAGTAACAGTGAATTAAACCCGAATTCGGTCAGTATTTTAGTCGGTAACACCGGTTAGGTCTGGGTTATGTCTGGGTTATGCCCGCATCTGGCTAATGATTTTGCCTTTTCCGCAACCTTCTTGCCCAGATCCTTGGTTTTTTAGGGTTTGAATCACGTAGTAATGTGGTACCACTCAGAAACAGTCACTTAAACTTGGTTTCGATCAATATTTTAGTGGATAACACCGATTAGGTCTGGGTTAGGTCTGGGTTATGCCCGCATCTGGCTCAAGAT
Source organism: Colletes latitarsis (assembly GCF_051014445.1). Classification (NCBI taxonomy): domain Eukaryota; kingdom Metazoa; phylum Arthropoda; class Insecta; order Hymenoptera; family Colletidae; genus Colletes; species Colletes latitarsis. The sequence continues at coordinate 4,397,733 of NC_135141.1, read as the reverse complement.
TTTGCCTTTTTCGCATAGTTGTTGGCCAGATCCTGGGTTTTCTCGGTTTGAATCACGTAGTAATGTGATACCACACTGAACAGTCAATTAAACCTGGTTTCGATCCACATTTTAGAGGATAGAACCGGTTAGGTCTGGGTTATGCCCGCATCTGGCTCATGATTTTGCCTTCTTCGCATACTTGTTGGCCAGATCCTGGGTTTTTTCAGATTTGAGTCACGTAGTAATGTGGTACCACACAGTAACAGTCAATAAATCCTGGTTTCGATCAATATTTTAAAGGATGACACCGGTTAGGTCTGGGTTAGGTCTGGGTTATGCCCGCACCTGGCTCATGATTTTGCATTCTTCGCATACCTGTTGGCCAGATCCTGGGTTTTTTCGGATTTGAATCACGTAGTAATGTGGTACCAGACAGCAACAGTCAATAAAACCTGGTTTCGATCAATATTTTAAAGGATGACACCGGTTAGGTCTGGGTTAGGTCTGGGTTATGCCCGCATCTGGCTCATGATTTTGCCTTCTTCGCATACTTGTTGGCCAGATCCTGGGTTTTTTCAGATTTGAGTCACGTAGTAATGTGGTACCACACTGTAACAGTAAATAAATCCTGTTTCGATCAATATTTTAAAGGATGACACTGGTTAGGTATGGGTTAGGTGTGGGTTATGCCCGCATCAGGCTCACGATTTTGCCTTTTCCGCATTCGTGTTGGCCAGATCCTGGGTTTTTTCGGGTTTGAATCACGTAGTAATGTGGTACCACACAGTAACAGTCATTTAAACCTGGTATCGATCAATATTTTAGAGGATAAAACCGGTCAGGTCTGGGTTAGGTCTGGGTTATGCCCGCATCTGACTCATGATTTTGCCTTCTTCGCATACTTGTTGGCCGGATCCTGGGTTTTTTCGGGTTTGAATCACGTAGTAATGTGGCATCTCACAGTGACAGTCAATTGATCCTGGATTCGGTCAGTATTTTAGTCGGTAACCCCGGTTAGGTCTGGGTTAGGTCTGGGTTATGCCCGCATCTGGATCATGATTTTGCCTTCTTCGCGTACTTGTTTACCACATCCTGGGTTTTTTCGGATCTGAATCACGTAGTAATGTGGTACCACCCAGTAACAGTGAATTAAACCCGAATTCGGTCAGTATTTTAGTTGGTAACACCGGATAGGTCTGTGTTAGGTCTGGGTTATGCCCGCATCTGGCTCATGATTTTGCCTTTTCCGCAACCTTCTTGCCCAGATCCTTGGTTTTTTAGGGTTTGAATCACGTAGTAATGTGGTACCACTCAGAAACAGTCACTTAAACTTGGTTTCGATCAATATTTTAGTGGATAACACCGATTAGGTCTGGGTTAGGTCTGGGTTATGCCCGCATCTGGCTCATGATTTTGCCTTTTTCGCATACTTGTCGGCCAGATCCTGGGTTAGGTCTGGGTTTGAATCACGTAGTAATGTGGAACCACACAGTACCATTCAATTAAACCTGGTATCGATCAATATTTTAGTGGATAACACCGGTTAGGTCTGTGTTAGGTCTGGGTTATGCCCGCATCTGGATCATGATTTTGCCTTCTTCGCGTACTTGTTTACCACATCCTGGGTTTTTTCGGGTCTGAATCACGTAGTAATGTGGTACCACCCAGTAACAGTGAATTAAAACCGAATTCGGTCAGTATTTTAGTCGGTAACACCGGATAGGTCTGTGTTAGGTCTGGGTTATGCCCGCATCTGGCTCATGATTTTGCCTCTTCCGGATTCGTGTTGGCCAGATCCTGGGTTTTTTCGGGTTTGAATCACGTAGTAATGTGATACCACACAGTAACAGTCAATTAAACCTGGTATCGATCAATATTTTACAGGATAAAACCGGTCAGGTCTGGGTTAGGTCTGGGTTATGCCCGCATCTGGCTCATGATTTTGCCTTCTTCGCATACTTGTTGGCCGGATCCTGGGTTTTTTCGGGTTTGAATCACGTAGTAATGTGGCATCTCACAGTGACAGTCAATTGATCCTGGATTCGGTCAGTATTTTAGTCGGTAACCCCGGTTAGGTCTGGGTTAGGTCTGGGTTATGCCCGCATCTGGATCATGATTTTGCCTTCTTCGCGTACTTGTTTACCACATCCTGGGTTTTTTCGGATCTGAATCACGTAGTAATGTGGTACCACCCAGTAACAGTGAATTAAACCCGAATTCGGTCAGTGTTTTAGTTGGTAACACCGGATAGGTCTGTGTTAGGTCTGGGTTATGCCCGCATCTGGCTCATGATTTTGCCTTTTCCGCAACCTTCTTGCCCAGATCCTTGGTTTTTTAGGGTTTGAATCACGTAGTAATGTGGTACCACTCAGAAACAGTCACTTAAACATGGTTTCGATCAATATTTTAGTGGATAACACCGATTAGGTCTGGGTTAGGTCTGGGTTATGCCCGCATCTGGCTCATGATTTTGCCTTTTTCGCATACTTGTTGGCCAGATCCTGGGTTAGGTCTGGGTTTGAATCACGTAGTAATGTGGAATCACACAGTACCATTCAATTAAACCTGGTATCGATCAATATTTTAGTGGATAACACCGGTTAGGTCTGGGTTAGGTCTTATGCCCGCATCTGGATCATGATTTTGCCTTCTTCGCGTACTTGTTTACCACATCCTGGGTTTTTTCGGGTCTGAATCACGTAGTAATGTGGTACCACCCAGTAACAGTGAATTAAAACCGAATTCGTTCAGTATTTTAGTCGGTAACACCGGATAGGTCTGTGTTAGGTCTGGGTTATGCCCGCATCTGGCTCATGATTTTGCCTCTTCCGGATTCGTGTTGGCCAGATCCTGGGTTTTTTCGGGTTTGAATCACGTAGTAATGTGATACCACACAGTAACAGTCAATTAAACCTGGTATCGATCAATATTTTAGAGGATAAAACCGGTTAGGTCAGGGTTAGGTCTGGGTTATGCCCGCATCTGGCTCATGACTTTGCCTTCTTCGCATACCTGTTGGCCAGATCCTGGGTTAGGTCTGGGTTTGAATCACGTAGTAATGTGGAACCACACAGTACCATTCAATTAAACGTGGTATCGATCAATATTTTAGAGGATAAAACCGGTCAGGTCTGTGTTAGGTCTGGGTTATGCCCGCATCTGGCTCATGATTTTGCCTTCTTCGCATACTTGTTGGCCAGATCCTGGCTTTTTTCGTGTTTGAATCACCTAGTCACGTGGTACCACACAGTAACAGTGAATTAAACCCGAATTCGGTCAGTATTTTAGTCGGTAACACCGGTTAGGTCTGGGTTATGTCTGGGTTATGCCCACATCTGGCTAATGATTTTGCCTTTTCCGCAACCTTCTTGCCCAGATCCTTGGTTTTTTAGGGTTTGAATCACGTAGTAATGTGGTACCACTCAGAAACAGTCACTTAAACTTGGTTTCGATCAATATTTTAGTGGATAACACCGATTAGGTCTGGGTTAGGTCTGGGTTATGCCCGCATCTGGCTCAAGATTTTGCCTTTTTCGCATACTTGTTGGCCAGATCCTGGGTTTTCTCGGTTTGAATCACGTAGTAATGTGATACCACACTGAACAGTCAATTGAACCTGGTTTCGATCCACATTTTAGAGGATAGAACCGGTCAGGTCTGGGTTATGCCCGCATCTGGCTCATGATTTTGCCTTCTTCGCATACTTGTTGGCCAGATCCTGGGTTTTTTCGGATTTGAATCACGTAGTAATGTGGTACCAGACAGCAACAGTCAATAAAACCTGGTTTCGATCAATATTTTAAAGGATAAAACCGGTAATGCCTGGGTTAGGTCTGGGTCATGCCCTCATCTGGCTCATGATTTTGCCTTCTTCGCATACTTGTTGGCCAGATCCTGGGTTTTTTCAGATTTGAGTCACGTAGTAATGTGGTACCACACAGTAACAGTCAATAAATCCTGGTTTCGATCAATATTTTAAAGGATGACACCGGTTAGGTCTGGGTTAGGTCTGGGTTATGCCCGCATCTGGCTCATGATTTTGCCTTCTTCGCATACTTGTTGGCCAGATCCTGGGTTTTTTTCGGATTTGAATCACGTAGTAATGTGGTACCAGACAGCAACAGTCAATAAAACCTGGTTTCGATCAATATTTTAAAGGATGACACCGGTTAGGTCTGGGTTAGGTCTGGGTTATGCCCGCATCTGGCTCATGATTTTGCCTTCTTCGCATACTTGTTGGCCATATCCTGGGTTTTTTTCGGGTTTGAATCACGTAATAATGTGGTACCACACAGTAACAGTCAATTAAACCTGGATACGGTCAGTATTTTAGTCGGTAACACCGGATAGGTCTGTGTTAGGTCTGGGTTATGCCCGCATCTGGCTCATGATTTTGCCTTTTCCGGATTCGTGTTGGCCAGATCCTGGGTTTTTTCGGGTTTGAATCACGTAGTAATGTGATACCACACAGTAACAGTCAATTAAACCTGGTATCGATCAATATTTTGGAGGATAAAACCGGTTAGGTCAGGGTTAGGTCTGGGTTATGCCCGCATCTGGCTCATGACTTTGCCTTCTTCGCATACCTGTTGGCCAGATCCTGGGTTAGGTCTGGGTTTGAATCACGTAGTAATGTGGAACCACACAGTACCATTCAATTAAACCTGGTATCGATCAATATTTTAGTGGATAACACCGGTTAGGTCTGGGTTGGGTCTGGGTTATGCCCGCATCTGGATCATGATTTTGCCTTCTTCGCGTACTTGTTTACCACATCCTGGGTCTTTTCGGGTCTGAATCACGTAGTAATGTGGTACCACCCAGGAACAGTGAATTAAACCCGAATTCGGTCAGTATTTTAGTCGGTAACACCGGATAGGTCTGTGTTAGGTCTGGGTTATGCCCGCATCTGGCTCATGATTTTGCCTTTTCCGGATTCGTGTTGGCCAGATCCTGGGTTTTTTCGGGTTTGAATCACGTAGTAATGTGATACCACACAGTAACAGTCAATTAAACCTGGTATCGATCAATATTTTAGAGGATAAAACCGGTTAGGTCAGGGTTAGGTCTGGGTTATGCCCGCATCTGGCTCATGACTTTGCCTTCTTCGCATACCTGTTGGCCAGATCCTGGGTTAGGTCTGGGTTTGAATCACGTAGTAATGTGGAACCATACAGTACCATTCAATTAAACGTGGTATCGATCAATATTTTAGAGGATAAAACCGGTCAGGTCTGTGTTAGGTCTGGGTTATGCCCGCATCTGGCTCATGATTTTGCCTTCTTCGCATACTTGTTGGCCAGATCCTGGCTTTTTTCGTGTTTGAATCACGTAGTAACGTGGTACCACACAGTAACAGTGAATTAAACCCGAATTCGGTCAGTATTTTAGTCGGTAACACCGGTTAGGTCTGGGTTATGTCTGGGTTATGCCCACATCTGGCTAATGATTTTGCCTTTTCCGCAACCTTCTTGCCCAGATCCTTGGTTTTTTAGGGTTTGAATCACGTAGTAATGTGGTACCACTCAGAAACAGTCACTTAAACTTGGTTTCGATCAATATTTTAGTGGATAACACCGATTAGGTCTGGGTTAGGTCTGGGTTATGCCCGCATCTGGCTCAAGATTTTGCCTTTTTCGCATACTTGTTGGCCAGATCCTGGGTTTTCTCGGTTTGAATCACGTAGTAATGTGATACCACACTGAACAGTCAATTGAACCTGGTTTCGATCCACATTTTAGAGGATAGAACCGGTTAGGTCTGGGTTATGCCCGCATCTGGCTCATGATTTTGCCTTCTTCGCATACTTGTTGGCCATATCCTGGGTTTTTTCAGATTTGAGTCACGTAGTAATGTGGTACCACACTGTAACAGTAAATAAATCCTGTTTCGATCAATATTTTAAAGGATGACACTGGTTAGGTCTGGGTTAGGTGTGGGTTATGCCCGCATCTGGCTCATGATTTTGCCTTTTCCGCATTCGTGTTGGCCAGATCATGGGTTTTTTCGGGTTTGAATCACGTAGTAATGTGGTACCACACAGTAACAGTCATTTAAACCTGGTATCGATCAATATTTTAGAGGATAAAACCGGTCAGGTCTGGGTTAGGTCTGGGTTATGCCCGCATCTGACTCATGATTTTGCCTTCTTCGCATACTTGTTGGCCGGATCCTGGGTTTTTTCGGGTTTGAATCACGTAGTAATGTGGCATCTCACAGTGACAGTCAATTGATCCTGGATTCGGTCAGTATTTTAGTCGGTAACCCCGGTTAGGTCTGGGTTAGGTCTGGGTTATGCCCGCATCTGGATCATGATTTTGCCTTCTTCGCGTACTTGTTTACCACATCCTGGGTTTTTTCGGGTCTGAATCACGTAGTAATGTGGTACCACCCAGTAACAGTGAATTAAACCCGAATTCGGTCAGTATTTTAGTTGGTAACACCGGATAGGTCTGTGTTAGGTCTGGGTTATGCCCGCATCTGGCTCATGATTTTGCCTTTTCCGCAACCTTCTTGCCCAGATCCTTGGTTTTTTAGGGTTTGAATCACGTAGTAATGTGGTACCACTCAGAAACAGTCACTTAAACTTGGTTTCGATCAATATTTTAGTGGATAACACCGATTAGGTCTGGGTTAGGTCTGGGTTATGCCCGCATCTGGCTCAAGATTTTGCCTTTTTCGCATACTTGTTGGCCAGATCCTGGGTTAGGTCTGGGTTTGAATCACGTAGTAATGTGGAACCACACAGTAACATTCAATTAAACCTGGTATCGATCAATATTTTAGTGGATAACACCGGTTAGGTCTGGGTTAGGTCTGGGTTATGCCCGCATCTGGATCATGATTTTGCCTTCTTCGCGTACTTGTTTACCACATCCTGGGTTTTTTCGGGTCTGAATCACGTAGTAATGTGGTACCACCCAGTAACAGTGAATTAAAACCGAATTCGGTCAGTATTTTAGTCGGTAACACCGGATAGGTCTGTGTTAGGTCTGGGTTATGCCCGCATCTGGCTCATGATTTTGCCTCTTCCGGATTCGTGTTGGCCCGATCCTGGGTTTTTTCGGGTTTGAATCACGTAGTAATGTGATACCACACAGTAACAGTCAATTAAACCTGGTATCGATCAATATTTTACAGGATAAAACCGGTCAGGTCTGGGTTATGCCCGCATCTGGCTCAAGATTTTGCCTTCTTCGCATACTTGTTGGCCAGATCCTGGGTTTTTTCAGATTTGAGTCACGTAGTAATGTGGTACCACACAGTAACAGTCAATAAATCCTGGTTTCGATCAATATTTTAAAGGATGACACCGGTTAGGTCTGGGTTAGGTCTGGGTTATGCCCGCACCTGGCTCATGATTTTGCCTTCTTCGCATACTTGTTGGCCAGATCCTGGGTTTTCTCGGATTTGAATCACGTAGTAATGTGGTACCAGACAGCAACAGTCAATAAAACCTGGTTTCGATCAATATTTTAAAGGATGACACCGGTTAGGTCTGGGTTAGGTCTGGGTTATGCCCGCATCTGGCTCATGGTTTTGCCTTCTTCGCATACTTGTTGGCCATATCCTGGGTTTTTTTCGGGTTTGAATCACGTAGTAATGTGGTACCACACAGTAACAGTCACTTAAACCTGGATAGGGTCAGTATTTTAGTCGGTAACACCGGTTAGGTTTTGGTTAGGTCTGGGTTATGCCCGCATCTGGCTCATGATTTTGCCTTCTTCGCATACTTGTCGGCCAGATCCTGGGTTTTCTCGGTTTGAATCACGTAGTAATGTGATACCACACAGAACAGTCAATTAAACCTGGTTTCGATCCACATTTTAGAGGATAGAACCGGTTAGGTCTGGGTTATGCCCGCATCTGGCTCATGATTTTGCCTTCTTCGCATACTTGTTGGCCAGATCCTGGGTTTTTTCAGATTTGAGTCACGTAGTAATCTGGTACCACACAGTAACAGTCAATAAATCCTGGTTTCGATCAACATTTTAAAGGATGACACCGGTTAGGTCTGGGTTAGGTCTGGGTTATGCCCGCATCTGGCTCATGATTTTGCCTTCTTCGCATACTTGTGTGCCAGATCCTGGGTTAGGTCTGGGTTTGAATCACGTGGTAATGTGGAACCACAGAGTACCATTCAACTAAACCTGGTATCGATCAATATTTTAGTGGATAACACCGGTTAGGTCTGGGTTAGGTCTGGGTTATGCCCGCATCTGGCTCATGACTTTGCCTTCTTCGCATACCTGTTGGCCAGATCCTGGGTTAGGTCTGGGTTTGAATCACGTAGTAATGTGGAACCACACAGTACCATTCAATTAAACCTGGTATCGATCAATATTTTGGAGGATAAAACCGGTCAGGTCTGTGTTAGGTCTGGGTTATGCCCGCATCTGGCTCATGATTTTGCCTTCTGCGTATACTTGTTGGCCAGATCCTGGCTTTTTTCGTGTTTGAATCACGTAGTAACGTGGTACCACACAGTAACAGTGAATTAAACCCGAATTCGGTCAGTATTTTAGTCGGTAACACCGGTTAGGTCTGGGTTATGTCTGGGTTATGCCCGCATCTGGCTAATGATTTTGCCTTTTCCGCAACCTTCTTGCCCAGATCCTTGGTTTTTTAGGGTTTGAATGACGTAGTAATGTAGTACCACTCAGAAACAGTCACTTAAACTTTGTTTCGATCAATATTTTAGTCGGTAACACCGGTTAGGTCTGGGTTAGGTCTGGGTTATGCCCGCATCTGGCTCATGATTTTGCCTTTTCCGCATTCTTGTTGCCCTGATCCTTGGTTTTTTAGGGTTTGAATCATGTAGTAATGTGGTACCACTCAGAAACAGTCACTTAAACTTGGTTTCGATCAATATTTTAGTGGATAACACAGATTAGGTCTGGGTTAGGTCTGGGTTATGCCCGCATCTGGCTCAAGATTTTGCCTTTTTCGCATACTTGTTGGTCAGATCCTGTGTTAGGTCTGGGTTTGAATCACGTAGTAATGTAGAACCACACAGTACCATTCAATTAAACCTGGTATCGATCAATATTTTAGTGGATAACACCGGTTAGGTCTGGGTTAGGTCTGGGTTATGCCCGCATCTGGATCATGATTATGCCTTCTTCGCGTACTTGTTTACCACATCCTGGGTTTTTTGGGGTCTGAATCACGTAGTAATGTGGTACCACCCAGTAACAGTGAATTAAAACCGAATTCGGTCAGTATTTTAGTCGGTAACACCGGATAGGTCTGTGTTAGGTCTGGGTTATGCCCGCATCTGGCTCATGATTTTGCCTCTTCCGGATTCGTGTTGGCCAGATCCTGGGTTTTTTCGGGTTTGAATCACGTAGTAATGTGATACCACACAGTAACAGTCAATTAAACCTGGCATCGATCAATATTTTACAGGATAAAACCGGTCAGGTCTGGGTTATGCCCGCATCTGGCTCATGATTTTGCCTTCTTCGCATACTTGTTGGCCAGATCCTGGGTTTTTTCGGATTTGAATCACGTAGTAATGTGGTACCAGACAGCAACAGTCAATAAAACCTGGTTTCGATCAATATTTTAAAGGATAAAACCGGTAATGCCTGGGTTAGGTCTGGGTCATGCCCGCATCTGGCTCATGATTTTGCCTTCTTCGCATACTTGTTGGCCAGATCCTGGGTTTTTTCAGATTTGAGTCACGTAGTAATGTGGTACCACACAGTAACAGTCAATAAATCCTGGTTTCGATCAATATTTTAAAGGATGACACCGGTTAGGTCTGGGTTAGGTCTGGGTTATGCCCGCATCTGGCTCATGATTTTGCCTTCTTCGCATACTTGTTGGCCAGATCCTGGGTTTTTTTCGGATTTGAAACACGTAGTAATGTGGTACCAGACAGCAACAGTCAATAAAACCTGGTTTCGATCAATATTTTAAAGGATGACACCGGTTAGGTCTGGGTTAGGTCTGGGTTATGCCCGCATCTGGCTCATGATTTTGCCTTCTTCGCATACTTGCTGGCCATATCCTGGGTTTTTTTCGGGTTTGAATCACGTAGTAATGTGGTACCACACAGTAACAGTCAATCAAACCTGGATACGGTCAGTATTTTAGTCGGTAACACCGGTTAGGTCTTGGTTAGGTCTGGGTTATGCCCGCATCTGGCTCATGATTTTGCCTTCTTCGCATACTTGTCGGCCAGATCCTGGGTTTTCTCGGTTAGAATCACGTAGTAATGTGATACCACACTGAACAGTCAATTAAACCTGGTTTCGATCCACATTTTAGAGGATAGAACCGGTTAGGTCTGGGTTATGCCCGCATCTGGCTCATTATTTTGCCTTCTTCGCATACTTGTTGGCCAGATCCTGGGTTTTTTCAGATTTGAGTCACGTAGTAATGTGGTACCACACAGTAACAGTCAATAAATCCTGGTTTCGATCAATATTTTAAAGGATGACACCGGTTAGGTCTGGGTTAGGTCTGGGTTATGCCCGCATCTGGCTCATGATTTTGCCTTCTTCGCATACTTGTGTGCCAGATCCTGGGTTAGGTCTGGGTTTGAATCACGTGGTAATGTGGAACCACAGAGTACCATTCAATTAAACCTGGTATCGATCAATATTTTAGTGGATAACACCGGTTAGGTCTGGGTTGGGTCTGGGTTATGCCCGCATCTGGATCATGATTTTGCCTTCTTCGCGTACTTGTTTACCACATGCTGGGTCTTTTCGGGTCTGAATCACGTAGTAATGTGGTACCACCCAGGAACAGTGAATTAAACCCGAATTCGGTCAGTATTTTAGTCGGTAACACCGGATAGGTCTGTGTTAGGTCTGGGTTATGCCCGCATCTGGCTCATGATTTTGCCTTTTCCGGATTCGTGTTGGCCAGATCCTGGGTTTTTTCGGGTTTGAATCACGTAGTAATGTGATACCACACAGTAACAGTCAATTAAACCTGGTATCGATCAATATTTTAGAGGATAAAACCGGTTAGGTCAGGGTTAGGTCTGGGTTATGCCCGCATCTGGCTCATGACTTTGCCTTCTTCGCATACCTGTTGGCCAGATCCTGGGTTAGGTCTGGGTTTGAATCACGTAGTAATGTGGAACCACACAGTACCATTCAATTAAACGTGGTATCGATCAATATTTTAGAGGATAAAACCGGTCAGGTCTGTGTTAGGTCTGGGTTATGCCCGCATCTGGCTCATGATTTTGCCTTCTTCGCATACTTGTTGGCCAGATCCTGGCTTTTTTCGTGTTTGAATCACGTAGTAACGTGGTACCACACAGTAACAGTGAATTAAACCCGAATTCGGTCAGTATTTTAGTCGGTAACACCGGTTAGGTCTGGGTTATGTCTGTGTTATGCCCGCATCTGGCTAACGATTTTGCCTTTTCCGCAACCTTCTTGCCCAGATCCTTGGTTTTTTAGGGTTTGAATCACGTAGTAATGTGGTACCACTCAGAAACAGTCACTTAAACTTGGTTTCGATCAATATTTTAGTGGATAACACCGATTAGGTCTGGGTTAGGTCTGGGTTATGCCCGCATCTGGCTCAAGATTTTGCCTTTTTCGCATACTTGTTGGCCAGATCCTGGGTTAGGTCTGGGTTTGAATCACGTAGTAATGTGGAACCACACAGTACCATTCAATTAAACCTGGTATCGATCAATATTTTAGTGGATAACACCGGTTAGGTCTGGGTTAGGTCTGGGTTATGCCCGCATCTGGATCATGATTTTGCCTTCTTCGCGTACTTGTTTACCACATCCTGGGTTTTTTCGGGTTTGAATCACGTAGTAATGTGGCACCTCACAGTGACAGTCAATTGATCCTGGATTCGGTCAGTATTTTAGTCGGTAACCCCGGTTAGGTCTGGGTTGGGTCTGGGTTATGCCCGCATCTGGATCATGATTTTGCCTTCTTCGCGTACTTGTCGGCCAGATCCTGGGTTTTCTCGGTTTGAATCACGTAGTAATGTGATACCACACTGAACACTCAATTAAACCTGGTTTCGATCCACATTTTAGAGGATAGAACCGGTTAGGTCTGGGTTATGCCCGCCTCTGGCTCATGACTTTGCCTTCTTCGCGTACTTGTTTACCACATCCTGGGTTTTTTCGGGTCTGAATCACGTAGTAATGTGGTACCACCCAGTAACAGTGAATTAAACCCGAATTCGGTCAGTATTTTAGTCGGTAACACCGGTTAGGTCTGGGTTAGGTCTGGGTTATGCCCGCATCTGGCTCAAGATTTTGCCTTTTTCGCATACTTGTTGGCCAGATCCTGGGTTAGGTCTGGGTTTGAATCACGTAGTAATGTGGAACCACACAGTACCATTCAATTAAACCTGGTATCGATCAATATTTTAGTGGATAACACCGGTTAGGTCTGGGTTAGGTCTGGGTTATGCCCGCATCTGGATCATGATTTTGCCTTCTTCGCGTACTTGTTTACCACATCCTGAGTTTTTTCGGGTCTGAATCACGTAGTAATGTGGTACCACCCAGTAACAGTGAATTAAAACCGAATTCGGTCAGTATTTTAGTCGGTAACACGGGATAGGTCTGTGTTAGGTCTGGGTTATGCCCGCATCTGGCTCATGATTTTGCCTCTTCCGGGTTCGTGTTGGCCAGATCCTGGGTTTTTTCGGGTTTGAATCACGTAGTAATGTGATACCACACAGTAACAGTCAATTAAACCTGGTATCGATCAATATTTTACAGGATAAAACCGGTCAGGTCTGGGTTATGCCCGCATCTGGCTCAAGATTTTGCCTTCTTCGCATACTTGTTGGCCAGATCCTGGGTTTTTTCAGATTTGAGTCACGTAGTAATGTGGTACCACACAGTAACAGTCAATAAATCCTGGTTTCGATCAATATTTTAAAGGATGACACCGGTTAGGTCTGGGTTAGGTCTGGGTTATGCCCGCATCTGGCTCATGATTTTGCCTTCTTCGCATACTTGCTGGCCATATCCTGGGTTTTTTTCGGGTTTGAATCACGTAGTAATGTGGTACCACACAGTAACAGTCAATTAAACCTGGATACGGTCAGTATTTTAGTCGGTAACACCGGTTAGGTCTTGGTTAGGTCTGGGTTATGCCCGCATCTGGCTCATGATTTTGCCTTCTTCGCATACTTGTCGGCCAGATCCTGGGTTTTCTCGGTTAGAATCACGTAGTAATGTGATACCACACTGAACAGTCAATTAAACCTGGTTTCGATCCACATTTTAGAGGATAGAACCGGTTAGGTCTGGGTTATGCCCGCATCTGGCTCATTATTTTGCCTTCTTCGCATACTTGTTGGCCAGATCCTGGGTTTTTTCAGATTTGAGTCACGTAGTAATGTGGTACCACACAGTAACAGTCAATAAATCCTGGTTTCGATCAATATTTTAAAGGATGACACCGGTTAGGTCTGGGTTAGGTCTGGGTTATGCCCGCATCTGGCTCATGATTTTGCCTTCTTCGCATACTTGTGTGCCAGATCCTGGGTTAGGTCTGGGTTTGAATCACGTGGTAATGTGGAACCACAGAGTACCATTCAATTAAACCTGGTATCGATCAATATTTTAGTGGATAACACCGGTTAGGTCTGGGTTGGGTCTGGGTTATGCCCGCATCTGGATCATGATTTTGCCTTCTTCGCGTACTTGTTTACCACATGCTGGGTCTTTTCGGGTCTGAATCACGTAGTAATGTGGTACCACCCAGGAACAGTGAATTAAACCCGAATTCGGTCAGTATTTTAGTCGGTAACACCGGATAGGTCTGTGTTAGGTCTGGGTTATGCCCGCATCTGGCTCATGATTTTGCCTTTTCCGGATTCGTGTTGGCCAGATCCTGGGTTTTTTCGGGTTTGAATCACGTAGTAATGTGATACCACACAGTAACAGTCAATTAAACCTGGTGTCGATCAATATTTTAGAGGATAAAACCGGTTAGGTCAGGGTTAGGTCTGGGTTATGCCCGCATCTGGCTCATGACTTTGCCTTCTTCGCATACCTGTTGGCCAGATCCTGGGTTAGGTCTGGGTTTGAATCACGTAGTAATGTGGAACCACACAGTACCATTCAATTAAACGTGGTATCGATCAATATTTTAGAGGATAAAACCGGTCAGGTCTGTGTTAGGTCTGGGTTATGCCCGCATCTGGCTCATGATTTTGCCTTCTTCGCATACTTGTTGGCCAGATCCTGGCTTTTTTCGTGTTTGAATCACGTAGTAACGTGGTACCACACAGTAACAGTGAATTAAACCCGAATTCGGTCAGTATTTTAGTCGGTAACACCGGTTAGGTCTGGGTTATGTCTGTGTTATGCCCGCATCTGGCTAACGATTTTGCCTTTTCCGCAACCTTCTTGCCCAGATCCTTGGTTTTTTAGGGTTTGAATCACGTAGTAATGTGGTACCACTCAGAAACAGTCACTTAAACTTGGTTTCGATCAATATTTTAGTGGATAACACCGATTAGGTCTGGGTTAGGTCTGGGTTATGCCCGCATCTGGCTCAAGATTTTGCCTTTTTCGCATACTTGTTGGCCAGATCCTGGGTTAGGTCTGGGTTTGAATCACGTAGTAATGTGGAACCACACAGTACCATTCAATTAAACCTGGTATCGATCAATATTTTAGTGGATAACACCGGTTAGGTCTGGGTTAGGTCTGGGTTATGCCCGCATCTGGATCATGATTTTGCCTTCTTCGCGTACTTGTTTACCACATCCTGGGTTTTTTCGGGTTTGAATCACGTAGTAATGTGGCACCTCACAGTGACAGTCAATTGATCCTGGATTCGGTCAGTATTTTAGTCGGTAACCCCGGTTAGGTCTGGGTTGGGTCTGGGTTATGCCCGCATCTGGATCATGATTTTGCCTTCTTCGCGTACTTGTCGGCCAGATCCTGGGTTTTCTCGGTTTGAATCACGTAGTAATGTGATACCACACTGAACACTCAATTAAACCTGGTTTCGATCCACATTTTAGAGGATAGAACCGGTTAGGTCTGGGTTATGCCCGCCTCTGGCTCATGACTTTGCCTTCTTCGCATACCTGTTGGCCAGATCCTGGGTTAGGTCTGGGTTTATCTCACGTAGTTATGTGGAGCCACACAGTACCATTCAATTAAACCTGGTATCGATCAATATTTTAGTGGATAACACCGGTTAGGTCTGGGTTGGGTCTGGGTTATGCCCGCATCTGGATCATGATTTTGCCTTCTTCGCGTACTTGTTTACCACATCCTGGGTTTTTTCGGGTTTGAATCACGTAGTAATGTGGCACCTCACAGTGACAGTCAATTGATCCTGGATTCGGTCAGTATTTTAGTCGGTAACCCCGGTTAGGTCTGGGTTAGGTCTGGGTTATGCCCGCATCTGGCTCATGAGTTTGCCTTCTTCGCATACTTGTTGGCCAGATCCTGGGTTAGGTCTGGGTTTGAATCAGGTGGTAATGTGGAACCACACAGTACCATTCAATTAAACCTGGTATCGATCAATATTTTAGTGGATAACACCGGTCAGGTCTGGGTTAGGTCTGGGTTATGCCCGCATCTGGATCATGATTTTGCCTTCTTCGCGTACTTGTTCAACACATCCTGGGTTTTTTCGGGTCTGAATCACGTAGTAATGTGGTACCACCCAGTAACAGTGAATTAAACCCGAATTCGGTCAGTATTTTAGTCGGTAACACCGGTTAGGTCTGGGTTAGGTCTGGGTTATGCCCGCATCTGGATCATGATTTTGCCTTCTTCGCGTACTTGTTTACCACATCCTGGGTTTTTTCGGGTCTGAATCACGTAGTAATGTGGTACCACCCAGTAACAGTGAATTAAACCCGAATTCGGTCAGTATTTTAGTCGGTAACACCGGTTAGGTCTGGGTTATGTCTGTGTTATGCCCGCATCTGGCTAATGATTTTGCCTTTTCCGCAACCTTCTTGCCCAGATCCTTGGTTTTTTAGGGTTTGAATCACGTAGTAATGTGGTACCACTCAGAAACAGTCACTTAAACTTGGTTTCGATCAATATTTTAGTGGATAACACCGATTAGGTCTGGGTTAGGTCTGGGTTATGCCCGCATCTGGCTCAAGATTTTGCCTTTTTCGCATACTTGTTGGCCAGATCCTGGGTTAGGTCTGGGTTTGAATCACGTAGTAATGTGGAACCACACAGTACCATTCAATTAAACCTGGTATCGATCAATATTTTAGTGGATAACACCGGTTAGGTCTGGGTTAGGTCTGGGTTATGCCCGCATCTGGATCATGATTTTGCCTTCTTCGCGTACTTGTTTACCACATCCTGGGTTTTTTCGGGTCTGAATCACGTAGTAATGTGGTACCACCCAGTAACAGTGAATTAAAACCGAATTCGGTCAGTATTTTAGTCGGTAACACGGGATAGGTCTGTGTTAGGTCTGGGTTATGCCCGCATCTGGCTCATGATTTTGCCTCTTCCGGATTCGTGTTGGCCAGATCCTGGGTTTTTTCGGGTTTGAATCACGTAGTAATGTGATACCACACAGTAACAGTCAATTAAACCTGGTATCGATCAATATTTTACAGGATAAAACCGGTCAGGTCTGGGTTATGCCCGCATCTGGCTCAAGATTTTGCCTTCTTCGCATACTTGTTGGCCAGATCCTGGGTTTCTTCAGATTTGAGTCACGTAGTAATGTGGTACCACACAGTAACAGTCAATAAATCCTGGTTTCGATCAATATTTTAAAGGATGACACCGGTTAGGTCTGGGTTAGGTCTGGGTTATGCCCGCACCTGGCACATGATTTTGCCTTCTTCGCATACCTGTTGGCCAGATCCTGGGTTTTTTCGGATTTGAATCACGTAGTAATGTGGTACCAGACAGCAACAGTCAATAAAACCTGGTTTCGATCAATATTTTAAAGGATGACACCGATTAGGTCTGGGTTAGGTCTGGGTTATGCCCGCATCTGGCTCAAGATTTTGCCTTTTTCGCATACTTGTTGGCCAGATCCTGGGTTAGGTCTGGGTTTGAATCACGTAGTAATGTGGAACCACACAGTACCATTCAATTAAACCTGGTATCGATCAATATTTTAGTGGATAACACCGGTTAGGTCTGGGTTAGGTCTGGGTTATGCCCGCATCTGGATCATGATTTTGCCTTCTTCGCGTACTTGTTTACCACATCCTGGGTTTTTTCGGGTCTGAATCACGTAGTAATGTGGTACCACCCAGTAACAGTGAATTAAAACCGAATTCGGTCAGTATTTTAGTCGGTAACACGGGATAGGTCTGTGTTAGGTCTGGGTTATGCCCGCATCTGGCTCATGATTTTGCCTCTTCCGGATTCGTGTTGGCCAGATCCTGGGTTTTTTCGGGTTTGAATCACGTAGTAATGTGATACCACACAGTAACAGTCAATTAAACCTGGTATCGATCAATATTTTACAGGATAAAACCGGTCAGGTCTGGGTTATGCCCGCATCTGGCTCAAGATTTTGCCTTCTTCGCATACTTGTTGGCCAGATCCTGGGTTTCTTCAGATTTGAGTCACGTAGTAATGTGGTACCACACAGTAACAGTCAATAAATCCTGGTTTCGATCAATATTTTAAAGGATGACACCGGTTAGGTCTGGGTTAGGTCTGGGTTATGCCCGCACCTGGCACATGATTTTGCCTTCTTCGCATACCTGTTGGCCAGATCCTGGGTTTTTTCGGATTTGAATCACGTAGTAATGTGGTACCAGACAGCAACAGTCAATAAAACCTGGTTTCGATCAATATTTTAAAGGATGACACCGATTAGGTCTGGGTTAGGTCTGGGTTATGCCCGCATCTGGCTCAAGATTTTGCCTTTTTCGCATACTTGTTGGCCAGATCCTGGGTTAGGTCTGGGTTTGAATCACGTAGTAATGTGGAACCACACAGTACCATTCAATTAAACCTGGTATCGATCAATATTTTAGTGGATAACACCGGTTAGGTCTGGGTTAGGTCTGGGTTATGCCCGCATCTGGATCATGATTTTGCCTTCTTCGCGTACTTGTTTACCACATCCTGGGTTTTTTCGGGTCTGAATCACGTAGTAATGTGGTACCACCCAGTAACAGTGAATTAAAACCGAATTCGGTCAGTATTTTAGTCGGTAACACGGGATAGGTCTGTGTTAGGTCTGGGTTATGCCCGCATCTGGCTCATGATTTTGCCTCTTCCGGGTTCGTGTTGGCCAGATCCTGGGTTTTTTCGGGTTTGAATCACGTAGTAATGTGATACCACACAGTAACAGTCAATTAAACCTGGTATCGATCAATATTTTACAGGATAAAACCGGTCAGGTCTGGGTTATGCCCGCATCTGGCTCAAGATTTTGCCTTCTTCGCATACTTGTTGGCCAGATCCTGGGTTTTTTCAGATTTGAGTCACGTAGTAATGTGGTACCACACAGTAACAGTCAATAAATCCTGGTTTCGATCAATATTTTAAAGGATGACACCGGTTAGGTCTGGGTTAGGTCTGGGTTATGCCCGCATCTGGATCATGATTTTGCCTTCTTCGCGTACTTGTTTACCACATCCTGGGTTTTTTCGGGTCTGAATCACGTAGTAATGTGGTACCACCCAGTAACAGTGAATTAAACCCGAATTCGGTCAGTATTTTAGTCGGTAACACCGGTTAGGTCTGGGTTATGTCTGTGTTATGCCCGCATCTGGCTAATGATTTTGCCTTTTCCGCAACCTTCTTGCCCAGATCCTTGGTTTTTTAGGGTTTGAATCACGTAGTAATGTGGTACCACTCAGAAACAGTCACTTAAACTTGGTTTCGATCAATATTTTAGTGGATAACACCGATTAGGTCTGGGTTAGGTCTGGGTTATGCCCGCATCTGGCTCAAGATTTTGCCTTTTTCGCATACTTGTTGGCCAGATCCTGGGTTAGGTCTGGGTTTGAATCACGTAGTAATGTGGAACCACACAGTACCATTCAATTAAACCTGGTATCGATCAATATTTTAGTGGATAACACCGGTTAGGTCTGGGTTAGGTCTGGGTTATGCCCGCATCTGGATCATGATTTTGCCTTCTTCGCGTACTTGTTTACCACATCCTGGGTTTTTTCGGGTCTGAATCACGTAGTAATGTGATACCACCCAGTAACAGTGAATTAAAACCGAATTCGGTCAGTATTTTAGTCGGTAACACGGGATAGGTCTGTGTTAGGTCTGGGTTATGCCCGCATCTGGCTCATGATTTTGCCTCTTCCGGATTCGTGTTGGCCAGATCCTGGGTTTTTTCGGGTTTGAATCACGTAGTAATGTGATACCACACAGTAACAGTCAATTAAACCTGGTATCGATCAATATTTTACAGGATAAAACCGGTCAGGTCTGGGTTATGCCCGCATCTGGCTCAAGATTTTGCCTTCTTCGCATACTTGTTGGCCAGATCCTGGGTTTCTTCAGATTTGAGTCACGTAGTAATGTGGTACCACACAGTAACAGTCAATAAATCCTGGTTTCGATCAATATTTTAAAGGATGACACCGGTTAGGTCTGGGTTAGGTCTGGGTTATGCCCGCACCTGGCACATGATTTTGCCTTCTTCGCATACCTGTTGGCCAGATCCTGGGTTTTTTCGGATTTGAATCACGTAGTAATGTGGTACCAGACAGCAACAGTCAATAAAACCTGGTTTCGATCAATATTTTAAAGGATGACACCGATTAGGTCTGGGTTAGGTCTGGGTTATGCCCGCATCTGGCTCAAGATTTTGCCTTTTTCGCATACTTGTTGGCCAGATCCTGGGTTAGGTCTGGGTTTGAATCACGTAGTAATGTGGAACCACACAGTACCATTCAATTAAACCTGGTATCGATCAATATTTTAGTGGATAACACCGGTTAGGTCTGGGTTAGGTCTGGGTTATGCCCGCATCTGGATCATGATTTTGCCTTCTTCGCGTACTTGTTTACCACATCCTGGGTTTTTTCGGGTCTGAATCACGTAGTAATGTGGTACCACCCAGTAACAGTGAATTAAAACCGAATTCGGTCAGTATTTTAGTCGGTAACACGGGATAGGTCTGTGTTAGGTCTGGGTTATGCCCGCATCTGGCTCATGATTTTGCCTCTTCCGGGTTCGTGTTGGCCAGATCCTGGGTTTTTTCGGGTTTGAATCACGTAGTAATGTGATACCACACAGTAACAGTCAATTAAACCTGGTATCGATCAATATTTTACAGGATAAAACCGGTCAGGTCTGGGTTATGCCCGCATCTGGCTCAAGATTTTGCCTTCTTCGCATACTTGTTGGCCAGATCCTGGGTTTTTTCAGATTTGAGTCACGTAGTAATGTGGTACCACACAGTAACAGTCAATAAATCCTGGTTTCGATCAATATTTTAAAGGATGACACCGGTTAGGTCTGGGTTAGGTCTGGGTTATGCCCGCACCTGGCACATGATTTTGCCTTCTTCGCATACCTGTTGGCCAGATCCTGGGTTTTTTCGGATTTGAATCACGTAGTAATGTGGTACCAGACAGCAACAGTCAATAAAACCTGGTTTCGATCAATATTTTAAAGGATGACACCGTTTAGGTCTGGGTTAGGTCTGGGTTATGCCCGCATCTGGCTCGTGGTTTTGCCTTCTTCGCATACTTGTTGGCCATATCCTGGGTTTTTTTCGGGTTTGAATCACGTAGTAATGTGGTACCACACAGTAACAGTCAATTAAACCTGGATACGGTCAGTATTTTAGTCGGTAACACCGGTTAGGTCTTGGTTAGGTCTGGGTTATGCCCGCATCTGGCTCATGATTTTGCCTTCTTCGCATACTTGTCGGCCAGATCCTGGGTTTTCTCGGTTTGAATCACGTAGTAATGTGATACCACACTGAACAGTCAATTAAACCTGGTTTCGATCCACATTTTAGAGGATAGAACCGGTTAGGTCTGGGTTATGCCCGCATCTGGCTCATGATTTTGCCTTCTTCGCATACTTGTTGGCCAGATCCTGGGTTTTTTCAGATTTGAGTCACGTAGTAATGTGGTACCACACAGTAACAGTCAATAAATCCTGGTTTCGATCAATATTTTAAAGGATGACACCGGTTAGGTCTGGGTTAGGTCTGGGTTATGCCCGCACCTGGCACATGATTTTGCCTTCTTCGCATACCTGTTGGCCAGATCCTGGGTTTTTTCGGATTTGAATCACGTAGTAATGTGGTACCAGACAGCAACAGTCAATAAAACCTGGTTTCGATCAATATTTTAAAGGATGACACCGTTTAGGTCTGGGTTAGGTCTGGGTTATGCCCGCATCTGGCTCGTGGTTTTGCCTTCTTCGCATACTTGTTGGCCATATCCTGGGTTTTTTTCGGGTTTGAATCACGTAGTAATGTGGTACCACACAGTAACAGTCAATTAAACCTGGATACGGTCAGTATTTTAGTCGGTAACACCGGTTAGGTCTTGGTTAGGTCTGGGTTATGCCCGCATCTGGCTCATGATTTTGCCTTCTTCGCATACTTGTCGGCCAGATCCTGGGTTTTCTCGGTTTGAATCACGTAGTAATGTGATACCACACTGAACAGTCAATTAAACCTGGTTTCGATCCACATTTTAGAGGATAGAACCGGTTAGGTCTGGGTTATGCCCGCATCTGGCTCATGATTTTGCCTTCTTCGCATACTTGTTGGCCAGATCCTGGGTTTTTTCAGATTTGAGTCACGTAGTAATGTGGTACCACACAGTAACAGTAAATAAATCCTGTTTCGATCAATATTTTAAAGGATGACACTGGTTAGGTCTGGGTTAGGTCTGGGTTATGCCCGCATCTGGCTCGTGGTTTTGCCTTCTTCGCATACTTGTTGGCCATATCCTGGGTTTTTTTCGGGTTTGAATCACGTAGTAATGTGGTACCACACAGTAACAGTCAATTAAACCTGGATACGGTCAGTATTTTAGTCGGTAACACCGGTTAGGTCTTGGTTAGGTCTGGGTTATGCCCGCATCTGGCTCATGATTTTGCCTTCTTCGCATACTTGTCGGCCAGATCCTGGGTTTTCTCGGTTTGAATCACGTAGTAATGTGATACCACACTGAACAGTCAATTAAACCTAGTTTCGATCCACATTTTAGAGGATAGAACCGGTTAGGTCTGGGTTATGCCCGCATCTGGCTCATGATTTTGCCTTCTTCGCATACTTGTTGGCCAGATCCTGGGTTTTTTCAGATTTGAGTCACGTAGTAATGTGGTACCACACAGTAACAGAAAATAAATCCTGTTTCGATCAATATTTTAAAGGATGACACTGGTTAGGTCTGGGTTAGGTCTGGGTTATGCCCGCATCTGGCTCGTGGTTTTGCCTTCTTCGCATACTTGTTGGCCATATCCTGGGTTTTTTTCGGGTTTGAATCACGTAGTAATGTGGTACCACACAGTAACAGTCAATTAAACCTGGATACGGTCAGTATTTTAGTTGGTAACACCGGTTAGGTCTTGGTAAGGTCTGGGTTATGCCCGCATCTGGCTCATGATTTTGCCTTCTTCGCATACTTGTCGGCCAGATCCTGGGTTTTCTCGGTTTGAATCACGTAGTAATGTGATACCACACTGAACAGTCAATTAAACCTGGTTTCGATCCACATTTTAGAGGATAGAACCGGTTAGGTCTGGGTTATGCCCGCATCTGGCTCATGATTTTGCCTTCTTCGCATACTTGTTGGCCAGATCCTGGGTTTTTTCAGATTTGAGTCACGTAGTAATGTGGTACCACACAGTAACAGTAAATAAATCCTGTTTCGATCAATATTTTAAAGGATGACACTGGTTAGGTCTGGGTTAGGTCTGGGTTATGCCCGCATCTGGCTCATGATTTTGCCTTTTACGCATACTTGTTGGCCAGATCCTGGGTTAGGTCTGGGTTTGAATCACGTGGTAATGTGCAACCACACAGTACCTTTCAATTAAACCTGGTATCGATCAATATTTTAGAGGATAAAACCGGTCAGGTCTGTGTTAGGTCTGGGTTATGCCCGCATCTGGCTCATGATTTTGCCTTCTTCGCATACTTGTTGGCCAGATCCTGGCTTTTTTCGTGTTTGAATCACGTAGTAACGTGGTACCACCCAGTAACAGTGAATTAAACCCGAATTCGGTCAGTATTTTAGTCGGTAACACCGGTTAGGTCTGGGTTATGTCTGTGTTATGCCCGCATCTGGCTAATGATTTTGCCTTTTCCGCAACCTTCTTGCCCAGATCCTTGGTTTTTTAGGGTTTGAATCACGTAGTAATGTGGTACCACTCAGAAACAGTCACTTAAACTTGGTTTCGATCAATATTTTAGTGGATAACACCGATTAGGTCTGGGTTAGGTCTGGGTTATGCCCGCATCTGGCTCAAGATTTTGCCTTTTTCGCATACTTGTTGGCCAGATCCTGGGTTAGGTCTGGGTTTGAATCACGTAGTAATGTGGAACCACACAGTACCATTCAATTAAACCTGGTATCGATCAATATTTTAGTGGATAACACCGGTTAGGTCTGGGTTAGGTCTGGGTTATGCCCGCATCTGGATCATGATTTTGCCTTCTTCGCGTACTTGTTTACCACATCCTGGGTTTTTTCGGGTCTGAATCACGTAGTAATGTGATACCACCCAGTAACAGTGAATTAAAACCGAATTCGGTCAGTATTTTAGTCGGTAACACGGGATAGGTCTGTGTTAGGTCTGGGTTATGCCCGCATCTGGCTCATGATTTTGCCTCTTCCGGATTCGTGTTGGCCAGATCCTGGGTTTTTTCGGGTTTGAATCACGTAGTAATGTGATACCACACAGTAACAGTCAATTAAACCTGGTATCGATCAATATTTTACAGGATAAAACCGGTCAGGTCTGGGTTATGCCCGCATCTGGCTCAAGATTTTGCCTTCTTCGCATACTTGTTGGCCAGATCCTGGGTTTCTTCAGATTTGAGTCACGTAGTAATGTGGTACCACACAGTAACAGTCAATAAATCCTGGTTTCGATCAATATTTTAAAGGATGACACCGGTTAGGTCTGGGTTAGGTCTGGGTTATGCCCGCACCTGGCACATGATTTTGCCTTCTTCGCATACCTGTTGGCCAGATCCTGGGTTTTTTCGGATTTGAATCACGTAGTAATGTGGTACCAGACAGCAACAGTCAATAAAACCTGGTTTCGATCAATATTTTAAAGGATGACACCGATTAGGTCTGGGTTAGGTCTGGGTTATGCCCGCATCTGGCTCAAGATTTTGCCTTTTTCGCATACTTGTTGGCCAGATCCTGGGTTAGGTCTGGGTTTGAATCACGTAGTAATGTGGAACCACACAGTACCATTCAATTAAACCTGGTATCGATCAATATTTTAGTGGATAACACCGGTTAGGTCTGGGTTAGGTCTGGGTTATGCCCGCATCTGGATCATGATTTTGCCTTCTTCGCGTACTTGTTTACCACATCCTGGGTTTTTTCGGGTCTGAATCACGTAGTAATGTGGTACCACCCAGTAACAGTGAATTAAAACCGAATTCGGTCAGTATTTTAGTCGGTAACACGGGATAGGTCTGTGTTAGGTCTGGGTTATGCCCGCATCTGGCTCATGATTTTGCCTCTTCCGGGTTCGTGTTGGCCAGATCCTGGGTTTTTTCGGGTTTGAATCACGTAGTAATGTGATACCACACAGTAACAGTCAATTAAACCTGGTATCGATCAATATTTTACAGGATAAAACCGGTCAGGTCTGGGTTATGCCCGCATCTGGCTCAAGATTTTGCCTTCTTCGCATACTTGTTGGCCAGATCCTGGGTTTTTTCAGATTTGAGTCACGTAGTAATGTGGTACCACACAGTAACAGTCAATAAATCCTGGTTTCGATCAATATTTTAAAGGATGACACCGGTTAGGTCTGGGTTAGGTCTGGGTTATGCCCGCACCTGGCACATGATTTTGCCTTCTTCGCATACCTGTTGGCCAGATCCTGGGTTTTTTCGGATTTGAATCACGTAGTAATGTGGTACCAGACAGCAACAGTCAATAAAACCTGGTTTCGATCAATATTTTAAAGGATGACACCGTTTAGGTCTGGGTTAGGTCTGGGTTATGCCCGCATCTGGCTCGTGGTTTTGCCTTCTTCGCATACTTGTTGGCCATATCCTGGGTTTTTTTCGGGTTTGAATCACGTAGTAATGTGGTACCACACAGTAACAGTCAATTAAACCTGGATACGGTCAGTATTTTAGTCGGTAACACCGGTTAGGTCTTGGTTAGGTCTGGGTTATGCCCGCATCTGGCTCATGATTTTGCCTTCTTCGCATACTTGTCGGCCAGATCCTGGGTTTTCTCGGTTTGAATCACGTAGTAATGTGATACCACACTGAACAGTCAATTAAACCTGGTTTCGATCCACATTTTAGAGGATAGAACCGGTTAGGTCTGGGTTATGCCCGCATCTGGCTCATGATTTTGCCTTCTTCGCATACTTGTTGGCCAGATCCTGGGTTTTTTCAGATTTGAGTCACGTAGTAATGTGGTACCACACAGTAACAGTAAATAAATCCTGTTTCGATCAATATTTTAAAGGATGACACTGGTTAGGTCTGGGTTAGGTCTGGGTTATGCCCGCATCTGGCTCGTGGTTTTGCCTTCTTCGCATACTTGTTGGCCATATCCTGGGTTTTTTTCGGGTTTGAATCACGTAGTAATGTGGTACCACACAGTAACAGTCAATTAAACCTGGATACGGTCAGTATTTTAGTCGGTAACACCGGTTAGGTCTTGGTTAGGTCTGGGTTATGCCCGCATCTGGCTCATGATTTTGCCTTCTTCGCATACTTGTCGGCCAGATCCTGGGTTTTCTCGGTTTGAATCACGTAGTAATGTGATACCACACTGAACAGTCAATTAAACCTAGTTTCGATCCACATTTTAGAGGATAGAACCGGTTAGGTCTGGGTTATGCCCGCATCTGGCTCATGATTTTGCCTTCTTCGCATACTTGTTGGCCAGATCCTGGGTTTTTTCAGATTTGAGTCACGTAGTAATGTGGTACCACACAGTAACAGTAAATAAATCCTGTTTCGATCAATATTTTAAAGGATGACACTGGTTAGGTCTGGGTTAGGTCTGGGTTATGCCCGCATCTGGCTCGTGGTTTTGCCTTCTTCGCATACTTGTTGGCCATATCCTGGGTTTTTTTCGGGTTTGAATCACGTAGTAATGTGGTACCACACAGTAACAGTCAATTAAACCTGGATACGGTCAGTATTTTAGTTGGTAACACCGGTTAGGTCTTGGTAAGGTCTGGGTTATGCCCGCATCTGGCTCATGATTTTGCCTTCTTCGCATACTTGTCGGCCAGATCCTGGGTTTTCTCGGTTTGAATCACGTAGTAATGTGATACCACACTGAACAGTCAATTAAACCTGGTTTCGATCCACATTTTAGAGGATAGAACCGGTTAGGTCTGGGTTATGCCCGCATCTGGCTCATGATTTTGCCTTCTTCGCATACTTGTTGGCCAGATCCTGGGTTTTTTCAGATTTGAGTCACGTAGTAATGTGGTACCACACAGTAACAGTAAATAAATCCTGTTTCGATCAATATTTTAAAGGATGACACTGGTTAGGTCTGGGTTAGGTCTGGGTTATGCCCGCATCTGGCTCATGATTTTGCCTTTTACGCATACTTGTTGGCCAGATCCTGGGTTAGGTCTGGGTTTGAATCACGTGGTAATGTGCAACCACACAGTACCTTTCAATTAAACCTGGTATCGATCAATATTTTAGAGGATAAAACCGGTCAGGTCTGTGTTAGGTCTGGGTTATGCCCGCATCTGGCTCATGATTTTGCCTTCTTCGCATACTTGTTGGCCAGATCCTGGCTTTTTTCGTGTTTGAATCACGTAGTAACGTGGTACCACACAGTAACAGTGAATTAAACCCGAATTCGGTCAGTATTTTAGTCGGTAACACCGGTTAGGTCTGGGTTATGTCTGGGTTATGCCCGCATCTAGCTAATGATTTTGCCTTTTCCGCAACCTTCTTGCCCAGATCCTTGGTTTTTTAGGGTTTGAATCACGTAGTAATGTAGTACCACTCAGAAACAGTCACTTAAACTTTGTTTCGATCAATATTTTAGTGGATATCACCGATTAGGTCGGGGTTAGGTCTGGGTTATGCCCGCATCTGGCTCAAGATTTTGCCTTTTTCGCATACTTGTTGGCCTCCTTCAGGGGCTGCCAGCCTTTCAGCTGCAGTACGGGCTTAACGAACCCGGGGTACCCGAGTCATACACACACCGTAAGCCTCCTGTTGGTCGTCACAACGACCCATTCACAATTCCCTATTGGTTTTGTGAATGGTACGTGACGGCAGGAGGAACGGGGGTCTTGGCTTAACCGCCTGGGCCACGAGTATGGCGACTCTATAAAATCGCCCTCGAATCCTAAGCTATGGTGCGCGGCGATGGGATGCATGGTTGGGGGAGAAGGCCCAATCCCAAGCGACCACCTCCGGGGAACCTGCCGAACCCCCGGAGTATTAGGCTTACCCGGGTAAGGCGGCTCTGCCCGGGTGGACCTTTATTTCCGACCATCTCGTGGGATTATTATGGACACAGAAAATAAAATGGGGATGGGGCGGGTTTTGTCGGTTGGGGAGGACGGAGACGGGGTTGGGGTTAGGGTGGCGGCGCTCGCGCCCCACTCAGCGCCAGGTCCGGCTTCGTGGAGGGTGGAGGAGGACGACGAGACGGCGTCGGTCTCGTCCTTCTCCTCCAGCACGAGCCACATAGGCTCTAAGAGGAAGAGGACGGGGCAGGCCGTCGTCGAGGTGGGCGGGGCGATGAGCCCGTCGGTGAGGCTGAGTTGCCTCAGGGACGAGGTGACCGAGGAGATATCGGAGAGGATCTCCTCGTCCCTGAGGCGGGTGGAGAATGTCGCCGCTGCCTGCGCCTTTAAGGGGCAGAAAAGCGGTGGCGCGGAGGCCCTGAAGGCCGCGGCGGAGGAAATGAGGGAGGCGGCGCGGGAGCTCAGAGGGCGGAACGCCCGTCTGCAGCTCCTGTTGGAGGAGGAGCGACAGGGGAGGAGGAGGGCAGAGGCGCTGTGGAACAGCGCGGCCCTCCCTCCCATCCTTCCTCCTCCTCCACCGCCGCGTCCCTCGGCGGAGATAAATAAGCGGAGTGCGGCGGCAGTGGTGCGGGGCACCGCGGGCCCCTCCACCCGCACTCCGCCCGTGAAGAAGTCCCCGTCCTCCTCAGAAGACGATCTTCTGAGGAGGATTGGGGACATGATTGATGGCAAGCTGGCCGCCTTCCGGGAGGAGCTCCTCGCCGGAAGAGCGGTCAGCAGGAAGGCGGTGCCTCCCCGACCTGTTCCGGTACAGTCGGGGAAGGCAAAGAAGGGCGGAGTGAAGGCTCCGCCCAGCGTTGCGGCACCAGGGCCCCGGGTCGCGACCCCCAAGGGGGGAGGTGTACCCGTGGTCGCGTCCTCCACAGCACCCTCCCAAGGGGGGGTGGCGTGGAGTGAGGTGGTGGGGCGGAAGGCGAAGCGGGCGGCGAGGAAGGCCTCGCAACCGCAGCCTCCGCCTCCGCCGCCGGCGGCCAAGGTAAAGGCCGCGAAGGTCGGGAAGGCACGACCAGGTCGTCCCCCAAAAACGGCAGCGGTGACGCTGTCCGTTGCGCAGGGGGGCGACCTGACCCTCGCGGAGGCGATGCGGCTCGCCAGGGAGAATATCTCCCTGGAAGAGCTGGGCATCGCCTCCGTGAGGGCGAAGAGGGCCGTGACCGGGGGTCTCTTGCTGGAGATCCCCGGTGCAGAAGGCGGCGCGAAGGCGGATCGTCTCGCCCAGAGGCTCCGGGGGCAGCTGGGCGAGCGAGGTGTCCGGGTCGCCCGGCCCATGAAGCGCACGGAGATGCGCGTTTGTGGGCTGGACGACTCGGTCAGCGCACAGGATGTGTCCCGTGCCCTTGCGAGGGCGGGGGACTGTCCTGTGGAGGACCTGCGGATCGGAGAGATCCGCAGGTCGCCCTCCGGCCTCGGGTCGGTGTGGGCCCGGTGCCCCCTCTCCGCCGCCCGTAAGGTGGCGGAATCCGGGAGGGTGTTGGTGGGGTGGGTTTCGGCGCGAGTGGAAATCCTCGCGCCGCGCCCGCTCCAGTGTCACCGCTGCCTCGAATTGGGGCACGTGAGGCAGTGGTGCACCTCGCCGGTGGACCGCAGCGGTCAGTGTTACCGCTGCGGTGCCAAAGAGCACCGTGCGAGCCAGTGCTCGGCGGCCCCCCACTGCCCGCTGTGTGCGGACATGGGGAGACCAGCCGATCACAGGGTGGGGAGCAAGAAGTGCTCCCCCCCTCCCGGAAGGAGAGGAAGAGGCGGGCTGCACCGGCTCCGGTGCCGAGGGCGGTGGCATCGTCCTCCATGGAGGTGGACGGTGCTACGGGGACGGACGGCCGGGAGGAGGCTGGCGCGGCCATTAATTAATGCCGCCCCGCCTCCTCCTCCAGGCCAATCTCAACCACTGCCGCGCGGCACAGGACTTGATGTCCCAAGTCCTCGCGGAGTGGGGCGTTGGCCTGGCGGTCGCCGCCGAGCCGTACCGCGTCCCTGATCACCCTCATTGGGTGGGCGACGCGGACGGCTTGGTGGCGACGGTATGGGGAGGGGGCGACGGGTCCCCACCGTTCTCCTTGTTGGAGCGCGGTCGGGGATTCGTCGCCGTGGACTGGGGGGGAGTCGCTGTGGTGGGGTGCTACATTTCGCCCCGTAGCGGTCACGCTGCGTTCGAGCTGTACTTGGCCGAGGTCGCGGCATGCGTGCAGCGCTACGCGGCCCGGCCGGTGCTGGTCCTGGGGGATTTTAATGCCAAGTCGGTGGCTTGGGGATCCCCCAGGACCTCCGTTCGCGGCGGGATCCTGGG
Source organism: Colletes latitarsis (assembly GCF_051014445.1). Lineage (NCBI taxonomy): Eukaryota > Metazoa > Arthropoda > Insecta > Hymenoptera > Colletidae > Colletes > Colletes latitarsis. The sequence goes on along the minus strand of NC_135141.1, from coordinate 4,367,839 downwards.
CGATTGGGCGGCGGGGCTCGACCTCCGGGTATTGAACCGGGGGTCGGAGCACACATGCGTGCGGCGATATGGGGGATCCATCGTGGATGTTGGATTCGCGACCCCCAACGCCGTGCGCATGGTGTCGGGTTGGCACGTGGTCGCGGGGGCAGAGACACTCTCCGATCACCGGTACATCCGGATGGAGGTCTCTGCCGCCGCGAGTGCATCCCGACACGGCCGCCTGCGTGGCGCACCACCACGCCGCTGGGCGCTTCGGCGCCTGGACAAGGACGCCCTGATGGCAGCTGCCCTCGCTGCAACTTGGCCGCAGGGAGCGGCCGAGTTGCCGAGCATAGAGGAGGAGGTCGCCCGGCTTGGAGCATTGGTCGCGGGTATTTGCGACGCGGCGATGCCTCGGGTCGGGCGGGCTTCTCCTCGCCGGGCGGTGTACTGGTGGTCGGACGCGATCGCGGAGTTGCGAGTCGCGACTGTCCGCGTCCGACGCCAGTACACCCGCGCGCGCCGTCGTCAACGTACAGGCGACGGCGTGGCGCGAGCGAGGGCAGCTGATGACCTGTATGGAGCATACCGCGTGGCGCGGGTTGCTCTGCAGGTCGCCATCAAACGGGCCAAGACCCAGGCATGGAAGGCGCTCCTCCAGACCCTTGATGACGATCCATGGGGGCGCCCATATAAGGTGGTGCTGAATAAGCTCCGCCCGTGGGCGCCCCCCGTCACCGAGGGTCTTGACCCCCGGCTGCTGGAGGACGTGGTTAATACACTCTTCCCAATTGGGGAGAGGGGACCGCGTCCACCGGCGGCGGCGGCTGTCCCAGTGGAGTGGACGGCCGAGCTGGGGGTCACGCAGGAGGAGCTGGCAGCGGCCATCAGACGGCTCGGGGTTCGTAACACGGCCCCGGGTCCGGATGGTGTGCCCGGCCGGGTTTGGGTCTTGACCCAGGGCGTCCTTGGGGCCGACCTCAGGCGGTTGTTCGACCGCTGCCTGAGGGAAGGGCGATTCCCCCCCAGTTGGAAGGTGGCGAGGATGGTCCTCCTCCGGAAGGAGGGTCGGCCCGCGGAGTCTCCCTCCGCATACCGGCCCATTTGTCTCCTCGACGAGGTGGGCAAGCTCTTCGAGCGTGTGATTGCTGCCCGCCTCGTCGAGCACCTGTCGCGGGGTGATCCCGGTCTGGCCGACTGCCAGTTCGGTTTCCGGGGGGGCCGATCGACTATCGACGCGATAGGTCGTGTGAGGGCCCTCTCGGAGGCGGCCGTCTCCCGGGGAGGGGTGGCATTGGCAATATCCTTGGATATTGTCAATGCCTTTAACACTCTCCCCTGGGAAGAGATAAGGAGGGGACTCGAAAATCATCGAGTCCCCCCTTGTCTCAGGGCGGTCGTCGGGGATTATCTCCGCGGCAGGTGGATCGAGTATCCGGGCCGGGATGGTGATATGCGGAGGGAGGTGTACTGCGGTGTTCCGCAGGGGTCGGTCCTCGGGCCACTCCTGTGGAACATCGCGTACGACTCGGTGTTGCGGGCCGGCCTCCCCGACGGCGTCAGCACGGTGTGTTATGCGGATGACACACTGGTGCTGGCCGTCGGGGCGCACTGGGGGAGGGCCATGCGTCGCGCGGAGGAGGGGTCGCAACGCGTCGTCGACCGGATCAGGGGGATGGGGATGACGGTGGCGGTCCATAAGACCGAGGTGATTGCGTTTCATTCACCTCGGCACGATCCGCCACCCCCTCTGATCCGGGTGGGTGGGGCTGACATCGAGGTGAAGCCCCAGATCAGGTATCTAGGGCTGATCCTCGATAGCCACTGGCGTTTCGAGGAGCATTTCCGCTGCCTGGTCCCCCGGTTGGAAAGGATGGTTGCGGCTCTGGGCCGGATCCTGCCCAACCTGGGGGGCCCGGCGGGCCGAGTTCGTCGCCTCTATGTGGCAATGGTCCAGTCGGTGGCCCTATACGGGGCCCCCGTCTGGGCGGACGACCTGGCTGCCTCCCGGCGCAGCATGACTATGCTGCGTCGGGTGCAGAGGCGCATGGCGCTCAGGGTCGTCCGCGGGTATCGGACCATGTCACATGAGTCACGTAGTAATGTGGTACCACCCAGTAACTGTGAATTAAACCCGAATTCGGTCAGTATTTTAATCGGTAACACCGGATAGGTCTGTGTTAGGTCTGGGTTATGCCCGCATCTGGCTCATGATTTTGCCTTCTTCGCATACTTGTCGGCCAGATCCTGGGTTTTCTCGGTTTGAACCACGTAGTAATGTGATACCACACTGAACAGTCAATTAAACCTGGTTTCGATCCACATTTTAGAGGATAGAACCGGTTAGGTCTGGGTTATGCCCGCATCTGGCTCATGATTTTGCCTTTTCCGCATTCGTGTTGGCCAGATCCTGGGTTTTTTCGGGTTTGAATCACGTAGTAATGTGGTACCACACAGTAACAGTCATTTAAACCTGGTATCGATCAATATTTTAGAGCATAAAACCGGTCAGGTCTGGGTTAGGTCTGGGTTATGCCCGCATCTGGCTCATGATTTTGCCTTCTTCGCATACTTGTTGGCCGGATCCTGGGTTTTTTCGGGTTTGAATCACGTAGTAATGTGGCACCTCACAGTGACAGTCAATTGATCCTGGATTCGGTCAGTATTTTAGTCGGTAACCCCGGTTAGGTCTGGGTTAGGTCTGGGTTATGCCCGCATCTGGCTCATGATTTTGCCTTCTTCGCATACTTGTTGGCCAGATCCTGGGTTAGGTCTGGGTTTGAATTACGTGGTAATGTGGAACCACACAGTAACAGTCAATTAAACCTGGTATCGATCAATATTTTAGTGGATAACACCGGTTAGGTCTGGGTTAGGTCTGGGTTATGCCCGCATCTGGATCATGATTTTGCCTTCTTCGCGTACTTGTTTACCACATCCTGGGTTTTTTCGGGTCTGAATCACGTAGTAATGTGGTACCACCCAGTAACAGTGAATTAAACCCGAATTCGGTCAGTATTTTAGTCGGTAACACCGGATAGGTCTGTGTTAGGTCTGGGTTATGCCCGCATCTGGCTCATGATTTTGCCTTTTCCGGATTCGTGTTGGCCAGATCCTGGGTTTTTTAGGGTTTGAATCACGTAGTAATGTGATACCACACAGTAACAGTCAATTAAACCTGGTATCGATCAATATTTTAGAGGATAAAACCGGTCAGGTCTGTGTTAGGTCTGGGTTATGCCCGCATCTGGCTCATGATTTTGCCTTCTTCGCATACTTGTTGGCCAGATCCTGGCTTTTTTCGTGTTTGAATCACGTAGTAACGTGGTACCACACAGTAACAGTGAATTAAACCCGAATTCGGTCAGTATTTTAGTCGGTAACACCGGTTAGGTCTGGGTTATGTCTGGGTTATGCCCGCATCTGGCTAATGATTTTGCCTTTTCCGCAACCTTCTTGCCCAGATCCTTGGTTTTTTAGGGTTTGAATCACGTAGTAATGTAGTACCACTCAGAAACAGTCACTTAAACTTTGTTTCGATCAATATTTCAGTCGGTAACACCGGTTAGGTCTGGGTTAGGTCTGGGTTATGCCCGCATCAGGCTCATGATTTTGCCTTTTCCGCATTCTTGTTGCCCAGATCCTTGGTTTTTTAGGGTTTGAATCACGTAGTAATGTGGTACCACTCAGAAACAGTCACTTAAACTTGGTTTCGATCAATATTTTAGTGGATATCACCGATTAGGTCTGGGTTAGGTCTGGGTTATGCCCGCATCTGGCTCAAGATTTTGCCTTTTTCGCATACTTGTTGGCCAGATCCTGGGTTAGGTCTGGGTTTGAATCACGTAGTAATGTGGAACCACACAGTAACAGTCAATTAAACCTGGTATCGATCAATATTTTAGAGGATAAAACCGGTCAGGTCTGGGTTATGCCCGCATATGGCTCATGATTTTGCCTTCGTCGCATACTTGTTGGCCAGATCCTGGGTTTTTTCGGGTTTGAATCACGTAGTAATGTGGTACCACACAGTAACAGTCAATTAAACCTGGTATCGATCAATATTTTAGAGGATAAAACCGGTTAGGTCTGGGTTAGGTCTGGGCTATGCCCGCATCTGGCTCATGATTTTGCCTTCTTCGCATACTTGTTGGCCGGATCCTGGGTTTTTTCGGGTTTGAATCACATAGTAATGTGGCACCACACTGAAAGAGTCCATTAAACTTGGTTTCGATCAATATTTTAAAGGATGACACCGGTTAGGTCTGGGTTATGCCCGCATATGGCTCATGATTTTGCCTTCTTCGCATACTTGTTGGCCAGATCCTGGGTTTTCTCGGGTTTGAATCACGTAGTAATGTGGTACCACACAGTAGCTGTCAATTAAGCCTGGATTCGGTCAGTATTTTAGTCGGTAACACCGGTTAGGTCTGTGTTATGTCTGGGTTATGCCCGCATCTGGCTCATGATTTTGACTTCGTCGCATACTTGTTGGCCAGATCCTGGGTATTTTCGGGTTTGAATCACGTAGTAATGTTGTACCACATTGAAACAGGTTATTAAACCTGGCTTCGATCAATATTTTAAAGGATAAAACCGGTAATGCCTGGGTTAGGTCTGGGTCATGCCCGCATCTGGCTCATGATTTTGTCTTCTTCACATACTTATCGGCCAGATCCTGGGTTTTCTCGGTTTGAATCACGTAGTAATGTGATACCACACTGAACAGTCAATTAAACCTGGTTCCCATCCACATTTTAGAGGATAAAACCGCTTAGGTCTGGGTTAAGCCCGCATCTGGCTCATGATTTTGCCTTCTTCGCATACTTGTTGGCCAGATCCTGGGTTTTTTAGTGTTTGAAGCACGTAGTAATGTGGCACCTCACAGTGACTGTCTATTGAACCTGGATTCGGTCAGTATTTTAGTCGGTAACCCCGGTTAGGTCTGGGTTAGGTCTGGGTTACGCCCGCATCTGGCTCATGATTTTGCCTTCTTCGCATACTCGTTTACCAGATCCTGGGTTTTTTCGGGTTTGCATGACGTAGTAATGTGGTACCACACAGTAACAGTCAATTAAACCTTGTATCCATCAATATTTTAGAGGATAAAACCGGTTAGGTCTGGGTTAGGTCTGGGTTATGCCCGCATCTGGCTCATTATTTTGCCTTCTTCGCATACTTGTTGGCCAGATCCTGGGTATTTTCGGGTTTGAATCACGTAGTAATGTTGTACCACATTGGAACAGTCAATTAAACCTGGCTTCGATCAATATTTTAAAGGATAAAACCGGTAATGCCTGGGTTAGGTCTGGGTCATGCCCGCATCTGGCTCATGATTTTGTCTTCTTCTCATACTTGTTGGCCAGATCCTAGGTATTTTCAGATTTGAGTCACGTAGTAATGTGGTATCACACAGTAACAGTCAATAAATCCTGGTTTCGATCAATATTTTAAAGGATGACACCGGATAGGTCTGGGTTAGGTCTCGGTTATGCCCGCATCTGGCTCATGATTTTGCCTTTTCCGCATACTTGTTGGCCAGATCCTGGGTTTTCTCGGGTTTGAATCACGTAGTAATGTGGTACCACACAGTAGCTGTCAATTAAGCCTGGATTCGGTCAGTATTTTAGTCGGTAACACCGGTTAGGTCTGTGTTATGTCTGGGTTATGCCCGCATCTGGCTCATGATTTTGACTTCGTCGCATACTTGTTGGCCAGATCCTGGGTTCTTTCGGATTTGAATCACGTAGTAATGTGGTACCACACAGTAACAGTCAATAAAACTTGGTTTCGATCAATATTTTAAAGGATAAAACTGGTAAAGCCTGGGTTAGGTCTGGGTTAGGTCTGGGTTTGAATCACGTGGTAATGTGGAACCACACAGTACCATTCAATTAAACCTGGTATCGATCAATATTTTAGTGGATAACACCGGTTAGGTCTGGGTTAGGTCTGGGTTATGCCCGCATCTGGATCATGATTTTGCCTTCTTCGCGTACTTGTTTACCACATCCTGGGTTTTTTCGGGTCTGAATCACGTAGTAATGTGGTACCACCCAGTAACAGTGAATTAAACCCGAATTCGGTCAGTATTTTAGTCGGTAACACCGGATAGGTCTGTGTTAGGTCTGGGTTATGCCCGCATCTGGCTCATGATTTTGCCTTTTCCGGATTCGTGTTGGCCAGATCCTGGGTTTTTTCGGGTTTGAATCACGTAGTAATGTGATACCACACAGTAACAGTCAATTAAACCTGGTATCGATCAATATTTTAGAGGATAAAACCGGTTAGGTCAGGGTTAGGTCTGGGTTATGCCCGCATCTGGCTCATGACTTTGCCTTCTTCGCATACCTGTTGGCCAGATCCTGGGTTAGGTCTGGGTTTATCTCACGTAGTAATGTGGAGCCACACAGTACCATTCAATTAAACCTGGTATCGATCAATATTTTAGAGGATAAAACCGGTCAGGTCTGTGTTAGGTCTGGGTTATGCCCGCATCTGGCTCATGATTTTGCCTTCTTCGCATACTTGTTGGCCAGATCCTGGCTTTTTTCGTGTTTGAATCACGTAGTAACGTGGTACCACACAGTAACAGTGAATTAAACCCGAATTCGGTCAGTATTTTAGTCGGTAACACCGGTTAGGTCTGGGTTATGTCTGGGTTATGCCCGCATCTGGCTAATGATTTTGCCTTTTCCGCAACCTTCTTGCCCAGATCCTTGGTTTTTGGGGTTTGAATCACGTAGTAATGTAGTACCACTCAGAAACAGTCACTTAAACTTTGTTTCGATCAATATTTCAGTCGGTAACACCGGTTAGGTCTGGGTTAGGTCTGGGTTATGCCCGCATCAGGCTCATGATTTTGCCTTTTCCGCATTCTTGTTGCCCAGATCCTTCGTTTTTTAGGGTTTGAATCACGTAGTAATGTGGTACCACTCAGAAACAGTCACTTAAACTTGGTTTCGATCAATATTTTAGTGGATATCACCGATTAGGTCTGGGTTAGGTCTGGGTTATGCCCGCATCTGGCTCAAGATTTTGCCTTTTTCGCATACTTGTTGGCCAGATCCTGGGTTAGGTCTGGGTTTGAATCACGTAGTAATGTGGAACCACACAGTAACAGTTAATTAAACCTGGTATCGATCAATATTTTAGAGGACAAAACCGGTCAGGTCTGGGTTATGCCCGCATATGGCTCATGATTTTGCCTTCGTCGCATACTTGTTGGCCAGATCCTGGGTTTTTTCGGGTTTGAATCACGTAGTAATGTGGTACCACACAGTAACAGTCAATTAAACCTGGTATCGATCAATATTTTAGAGGATAAAACCGGTTAGGTCTGGGTTAGGTCTGGGCTATGCCCGCATCTGGCTCATGATTTTGCCTTCTTCGCATACTTGTTGGCCGGATCCTGGGTTTTTTCGGGTTTGAATCACATAGTAATGTGGCACCACACTGAAAGAGTCCATTAAACTTGGTTTCGATCAATATTTTAAAGGATGACACCGGTTAGGTCTGGGTTATGCCCGCATATGGCTCATGATTTTGCCTTCTTCGCATACTTGTTGGCCAGATCCTGGGTTTTCTCGGGTTTGAATCACGTAGTAATGTGGTACCACACAGTAGCTGTCAATTAAGCCTGGATTCGGTCAGTATTTTAGTCGGTAACACCGGTTAGGTCTGTGTTATGTCTGGGTTATGCCCGCATCTGGCTCATGATTTTGACTTCGTCGCATACTTGTTGGCCAGATCCTGGGTATTTTCGGGTTTGAATCACCTAGTAATGTTGTACCACATTGAAACAGGTTATTAAACCTGGCTTCGATCAATATTTTAAAGGATAAAACCGGTAATGCCTGGGTTAGGTCTGGGTCATGCCCGCATCTGGCTCATGATTTTGTCTTCTTCACATACTTATCGGCCAGATCCTGGGTTTTCTCGGTTTGAATCACGTAGTAATGTGATACCACACTGAACAGTCAATTAAACCTGGTTTCCATCCACATTTTAGAGGATAAAACCGCTTAGGTCTGGGTTAAGCCCGCATCTGGCTCATGATTTTGCCTTCTTCGCATACTTGTTGGCCAGATCCTGGGTTTTTTAGTGTTTGAAGCACGTAGTAATGTGGCACCTCACAGTGACTGTCTATTGAACCTGGATTCGGTCAGTATTTTAGTCGGTAACCCCGGTTAGGTCTGGGTTAGGTCTGGGTTACGCCCGCATCTGGCTCATGATTTTGCCTTCTTCGCATACTCGTTTACCAGATCCTGGGTTTTTTCGGGTTTGCATGACGTAGTAATGTGGTACCACACAGTAACAGTCAATTAAACCTTGTATCCATCAATATTTTAGAGGATAAAACCGGTTAGGTCTGGGTTAGGTCTGGGTTATGCCCGCATCTGGCTCATGATTTTGCCTTCTTCGCATACTTGTTGGCCAGATCCTGGGTATTTTCGGGTTTAAATCACGTAGTAATGTTGTACCACATTGGAACAGTCAATTAAACCTGGCTTCGATCAATATTTTAAAGGATAAAACCGGTAATGCCTGGGTTAGGTCTGGGTCATGCCCGCATCTGGCTCATGATTTTGTCTTCTTCTCATACTTGTTGGCCAGATCCTATGTATTTTCAGATTTGAGTCACGTAGTAATGTGGTATCACACAGTAACAGTCAATAAATCCTGGTTTCGATCAATATTTTAAAGGATGACACCGGATAGGTCTGGGTTAGGTCTCGGTTATGCCCGCATCTGGCTCATGATTTTGCCTTTTCCGCATACTTGTTGGCCAGATCCTGGGTTTTCTCGGGTTTGAATCACGTAGTAATGTGGTACCACACAGTAGCTGTCAATTAAGCCTGGATTCGGTCAGTATTTTAGTCGGTAACACCGGTTAGGTCTGTGTTATGTCTGGGTTATGCCCGCATCTGGCTCATGATTTTGACTTCGTCGCATACTTGTTGGCCAGATCCTGGGTTCTTTCGGATTTGAATCACGTAGTAATGTGGTACCACACAGTAACAGTCAATAAAACATGGTTTCGATCAATATTTTAAAGGATAAAACTGGTAATGCCTGGGTTAGGTCTGGGTCATGCCCGCATCTGGCTCATGATTTTGCCTTCTTCGCATACTTTTTGGCCAGATCCTCGGTTTTTTCGGGTTTGAATCTCGTAGTATTGTGGTACCACACAGTAACAGTCATTTAAACCTGGTATCGATCAATATTTTAGATGGATAAAACCGGTCAGGCCTGGGTTATGCCCGCATCTGGCTCATGATTTTGCCTTCTTCGCATACTTGTTGGCCAGATCCTGGGTTTTTTCAGATTTGAGTCACGTAGTAATGTGGAACCACACAGTACCATTCAATTAAACCTGGTATCGATCAATATTTTAGAGGATAAAACCGGTCAGGTCTGGGTTAGGTCTGGGTTATGCCCGCATCTGGCTCATGATTTTGCCTTCTTCCCATACTTGTTGGCCGGATCCTTGGTTTTTTCGGGTTTGAATCGCGTAGTAATGTGGTACCAGACAGTAACAGTCAATAAAACCTGGTTTCGATCAATATTTTAAAGGATAAAACCGGTCAGGTCTGGGTTATGCCCGCATCTGGCTCATGATTTTGCCTTCTTCGCATACTTGTTGGCCAGATCCTGGGTTTTTTCAGATTTGAGTCTCGCAGTAATGTGGAACCACACAGTACCATTCAATTAAACCTGGTATCGATCAATATTTTAGAGGATAAAACCGGTCAGGTCTGGGTTAGGTCCGGGTCATGCCCGCATCTGGCTCATGATTTTGCCTTCTTCGCATACTTTTTGGCCAGATCCTGTGTTCTTTCGGGTTTGAATCTCGTAGTAATGTGGTACCACACAGTAACAGTCATTTAAACGTGGTATCGATCAATATTTTAGATGGATAAAACCGGTCAGGTCTGGGTTATGCCCGCATCTGGCTCATGATTTTGCCTTCTTCGCATACTTGTTGGCCAGATCCTGGGTTTTTTCAGATTTGAGTCACCTAGTAATGTGGAACCACACAGTACCATTCAATTAAACCTGGTATCGATCAATATTTTAGAGGATAAAACCGGTAATGCCTGGGTTAGGTCTGGGTTATGCCCGCATCTGGCTCATGATTTTGCCTTCTTCGCATACTTGTTGGCCAGATCCTGGGTTTTTTCAGATTTGAGGCACGTAGTAATGTGGTACCACACAGTAACAGTCAATAAATCCTGTTTCGATCAATATTTTAAAGGATGACACTGGTTAGGTCTGGGTTAGGTCAGGGTTATGCCCGCATCTAACTCATGATTTTGCCTTTTTCGCATACTTGTTGGCCAGATCCTGGGTTAGGTCTGGGTTTGAATCACGTGGTAATGTGGAAGCACACAGTACCATTCAATTAAACCTGGTATCGATCAATATTTTAGTGGATAACACCGGTTAGGTCTGGGTTAGGTCTGGCTTATGCCTGCATCTGGATCATGATTTTGCCTTCTTCGCGTACTTGTTTACCACATCCTGGGTATTTTCGGGTCCGAATCACGTAGTAACGTGGTACCACACAGTAACAGTGAATTAAACCCGAATTCGGTCAGTATTTTAGTCGGTAACACCGGTTAGGTCTGGGTTAGGTCTGGGTTATGCCCGCATCTGGCTAATGATTTTGCCTTTTCCGCATTCTTCTTGCCCAGATCCTTGGTTTTTTAGGGTTTGAATCACGTAGTAATGTGGTACCACTCAGAAACAGTCACTTAAACTTTGTTTCGATCAATATTTTAGTCGGTAACACCGGTTAGGTCTGGGTTAGGTATGGGTTATGCCCGCATCTGGCTCATGATTTTGCCTTTTCCGCATTCTTGTTGCCCTGATCCTTGGTTTTTCAGGGTTTGAATCACGTAGTAATGTGGTACCACACAGTAACAGTCAATTAAACCTGGTATCGATCAATATTTTAATGGATAACACCGGTTAGGTCTGGGTTAGGTCTAGGTTATGCCCGCATCTGGATCATGATTTTGCCTTCTTCGCGTACTTGTTTACCACGTCCTGGGTTCTTTCGAGTCTGAATTACGTAGTAATGTGGTACCACACAGTAACAGTGAATTAAACCCGAATTCGGTCAGTATTTTAGTCGGTAACTCCGGATAGGTCTGTGTTAGGTCTGGGTTATGCCCGCATCTGGCTCATGATTTTGCCTTTTCCGGATTCGTGTTGGCCAGATCCTGGGTTTTTTCGGGTTTGAATCACGTAGTAATGTGATACCACACAGTAACAGTCAATTAAACCTGGTATGGATCAATATTTTAAAGGATAAAACCGGTCAGGTCTGGGTTATGCCCGCATCTGGCTCATGATTTTGCCTTCTTCGCATACTTGTTGGCCAGATCCTGGGTTTTTTCAGATTTGAGTTACGTAGTAATGTGGAACCACACAGTACCATTCAATTAAACCTGGTATCGATCAATATTTTAGTGGATAACACCGGTTAGGTCTGGGTTAGGTCTGGGTTATGCCCGCATCTGGCTTATGATTTTACCTTCTTCGCATACTTGTTGGCCAGATCCTGGGTTAGGTCTGGGTTTGAATCACGTAGTAATGTGGAACCACACAGTACCATTCAATTAAACCTGGTATCGATCAATATTTTAGAGGATAAAACCGGTCAGGTCTGGGTTAGGTCTGGATTATGCCCGCATCTGGCTCATGATTTTGCCATCTTCGCATACTTGTTGGCCAGATCCTGGGTTAGGTCTGGGTTTGAATCACGTAGTAATGTGGCACATCACAGTGACAGTCAATTAAACCTGGATTCGGTCAGTATTTTAGTCGGTAACCCAGGTTAGGTCTGGGTTATGCCCGCATCTGGCTCATGATTTTGCCATCTTCGCATACTTGTTGGCCAGATCCTGGGTTTTTTTCGAGTTTGAATCACGTAGTAATGTGGCACATCACAGTGACAGTCAATTAAACCTGGATTCGGTCAGTATTTTAGTCGGTAACCCCGGTTAGGTCTGGGTTAGGTCTGGGTTATGCCCGCATCTGGCTCATGATTTTGCCTTCTTCGCATACTTGTTGGCCAGATCCTGGGTCAGGTCTGGGTTTGAATCACGTAGTAATGTGGAACCACACAGTACCATTCAATTAAACCTGGTATCGATCAATATTTTAGTGGATAACACCGGTTAGGTCTGGGTTATGCCCGCATTTGGATCATGATTTTGCCTTCTTTGCATACTTGTTTACCAGATCCTGGGTTTTTCGGGTCTGAATCACGTAGTAATGTGGTACCACACAGTAACAGTCAACTAAACCTGGTATCGATCAATATTTTAGAGTATAAGACCGGTTAGGTCTGGGTTAGGTCTGGGTTATGCCCGCATCTGGCTCATGATTTAGACTTCTTCGCATACTTGTTGGCCGGATCCTGGGTTTTTTCGGGTTTGAATCACATAGTAATGTGGCACCTCACAGTGACTGTCTATTGAACCTGGTATCGATCAATATTTTAGTGGATAACACCGGTTAGGTCTGGGTTAGGTCTGGGTTATGCCCGCATTTGGATCATGATTTTGCCTTCTTTGCATACTTGTTTACCAAATCCTGGGTTTTTTCGGGTCTGAATCACGTAGTAATGCGGTACCACACAGTAACAGTCAATTAAACCTGTTATCGATCAATATTTTAGAGGATAAAACCGGTTAGGTCTGGGTTAGGTCTGGGCTATGCCCGCATCTGGCTCATGATTTTGCCTTCTTCGCATACTTGTTGGCCGGATCCTGGGTTTTTTCGGGTTTGAATCACATAGTAATGTGGCACCACACTGAAAGAGTCCATTAAACTTGGTTTCGATCAATATTTTAAAGGATGACACCGGTTAGGTCTGGGTTATGCCCGCATATGGCTCATGATTTTGCCTTCTTCGCATACTTGTTGGCCAGATCCTGGGTTTTCTCGGGTTTGAATCACGTAGTAATGTGGTACCACACAGTAGCTGTCAATTAAGCCTGGATTCGGTCAGTATTTTAGTCGGTAACACCGGTTAGGTCTGTGTTATGTCTGGGTTATGCCCGCATCTGGCTCATGATTTTGACTTCGTCGCATACTTGTTGGCCAGATCCTGGGTATTTTCGGGTTTGAATCACCTAGTAATGTTGTACCACATTGAAACAGGTTATTAAACCTGGCTTCGATCAATATTTTAAAGGATAAAACCGGTAATGCCTGGGTTAGGTCTGGGTCATGCCCGCATCTGGCTCATGATTTTGTCTTCTTCACATACTTATCGGCCAGATCCTGGGTTTTCTCGGTTTGAATCACGTAGTAATGTGATACCACACTGAACAGTCAATTAAACCTGGTTTCCATCCACATTTTAGAGGATAAAACCGCTTAGGTCTGGGTTAAGCCCGCATCTGGCTCATGATTTTGCCTTCTTCGCATACTTGTTGGCCAGATCCTGGGTTTTTTAGTGTTTGAAGCACGTAGTAATGTGGCACCTCACAGTGACTGTCTATTGAACCTGGATTCGGTCAGTATTTTAGTCGGTAACCCCGGTTAGGTCTGGGTTAGGTCTGGGTTACGCCCGCATCTGGCTCATGATTTTGCCTTCTTCGCATACTCGTTTACCAGATCCTGGGTTTTTTCGGGTTTGCATGACGTAGTAATGTGGTACCACACAGTAACAGTCAATTAAACCTTGTATCCATCAATATTTTAGAGGATAAAACCGGTTAGGTCTGGGTTAGGTCTGGGTTATGCCCGCATCTGGCTCATGATTTTGCCTTCTTCGCATACTTGTTGGCCAGATCCTGGGTATTTTCGGGTTTAAATCACGTAGTAATGTTGTACCACATTGGAACAGTCAATTAAACCTGGCTTCGATCAATATTTTAAAGGATAAAACCGGTAATGCCTGGGTTAGGTCTGGGTCATGCCCGCATCTGGCTCATGATTTTGTCTTCTTCTCATACTTGTTGGCCAGATCCTATGTATTTTCAGATTTGAGTCACGTAGTAATGTGGTATCACACAGTAACAGTCAATAAATCCTGGTTTCGATCAATATTTTAAAGGATGACACCGGATAGGTCTGGGTTAGGTCTCGGTTATGCCCGCATCTGGCTCATGATTTTGCCTTTTCCGCATACTTGTTGGCCAGATCCTGGGTTTTCTCGGGTTTGAATCACGTAGTAATGTGGTACCACACAGTAGCTGTCAATTAAGCCTGGATTCGGTCAGTATTTTAGTCGGTAACACCGGTTAGGTCTGTGTTATGTCTGGGTTATGCCCGCATCTGGCTCATGATTTTGACTTCGTCGCATACTTGTTGGCCAGATCCTGGGTTCTTTCGGATTTGAATCACGTAGTAATGTGGTACCACACAGTAACAGTCAATAAAACATGGTTTCGATCAATATTTTAAAGGATAAAACTGGTAATGCCTGGGTTAGGTCTGGGTCATGCCCGCATCTGGCTCATGATTTTGCCTTCTTCGCATACTTTTTGGCCAGATCCTCGGTTTTTTCGGGTTTGAATCTCGTAGTATTGTGGTACCACACAGTAACAGTCATTTAAACCTGGTATCGATCAATATTTTAGATGGATAAAACCGGTCAGGCCTGGGTTATGCCCGCATCTGGCTCATGATTTTGCCTTCTTCGCATACTTGTTGGCCAGATCCTGGGTTTTTTCAGATTTGAGTCACGTAGTAATGTGGAACCACACAGTACCATTCAATTAAACCTGGTATCGATCAATATTTTAGAGGATAAAACCGGTCAGGTCTGGGTTAGGTCTGGGTTATGCCCGCATCTGGCTCATGATTTTGCCTTCTTCCCATACTTGTTGGCCGGATCCTTGGTTTTTTCGGGTTTGAATCGCGTAGTAATGTGGTACCAGACAGTAACAGTCAATAAAACCTGGTTTCGATCAATATTTTAAAGGATAAAACCGGTCAGGTCTGGGTTATGCCCGCATCTGGCTCATGATTTTGCCTTCTTCGCATACTTGTTGGCCAGATCCTGGGTTTTTTCAGATTTGAGTCACGCAGTAATGTGGAACCACACAGTACCATTCAATTAAACCTGGTATCGATCAATATTTTAGAGGATAAAACCGGTCAGGTCTGGGTTAGGTCCGGGTCATGCCCGCATCTGGCTCATGATTTTGCCTTCTTCGCATACTTTTTGGCCAGATCCTGTGTTCTTTCGGGTTTGAATCTCGTAGTAATGTGGTACCACACAGTAACAGTCATTTAAACGTGGTATCGATCAATATTTTAGATGGATAAAACCGGTCAGGTCTGGGTTATGCCCGCATCTGGCTCATGATTTTGCCTTCTTCGCATACTTGTTGGCCAGATCCTGGGTTTTTTCAGATTTGAGTCACCTAGTAATGTGGAACCACACAGTACCATTCAATTAAACCTGGTATCGATCAATATTTTAGAGGATAAAACCGGTAATGCCTGGGTTAGGTCTGGGTTATGCCCGCATCTGGCTCATGATTTTGCCTTCTTCGCATACTTGTTGGCCAGATCCTGGGTTTTTTCAGATTTGAGGCACGTAGTAATGTGGTACCACACAGTAACAGTCAATAAATCCTGTTTCGATCAATATTTTAAAGGATGACACTGGTTAGGTCTGGGTTAGGTCAGGGTTATGCCCGCATCTAACTCATGATTTTGCCTTTTTCGCATACTTGTTGGCCAGATCCTGGGTTAGGTCTGGGTTTGAATCACGTGGTAATGTGGAAGCACACAGTACCATTCAATTAAACCTGGTATCGATCAATATTTTAGTGGATAACACCGGTTAGGTCTGGGTTAGGTCTGGCTTATGCCTGCATCTGGATCATGATTTTGCCTTCTTCGCGTACTTGTTTACCACATCCTGGGTATTTTCGGGTCCGAATCACGTAGTAACGTGGTACCACACAGTAACAGTGAATTAAACCCGAATTCGGTCAGTATTTTAGTCGGTAACACCGGTTAGGTCTGGGTTAGGTCTGGGTTATGCCCGCATCTGGCTAATGATTTTGCCTTTTCCGCATTCTTCTTGCCCAGATCCTTGGTTTTTTAGGGTTTGAATCACGTAGTAATGTGGTACCACTCAGAAACAGTCACTTAAACTTTGTTTCGATCAATATTTTAGTCGGTAACACCGGTTAGGTCTGGGTTAGGTATGGGTTATGCCCGCATCTGGCTCATGATTTTGCCTTTTCCGCATTCTTGTTGCCCTGATCCTTGGTTTTTCAGGGTTTGAATCACGTAGTAATGTGGTACCACATAGTAACAGTCAATTAAACCTGGTATCGATCAATATTTTAATGGATAACACCGGTTAGGTCTGGGTTAGGTCTAGGTTATGCCCGCATCTGGATCATGATTTTGCCTTCTTCGCGTACTTGTTTACCACGTCCTGGGTTCTTTCGAGTCTGAATTACGTAGTAATGTGGTACCACACAGTAACAGTGAATTAAACCCGAATTCGGTCAGTATTTTAGTCGGTAACTCCGGATAGGTCTGTGTTAGGTCTGGGTTATGCCCGCATCTGGCTCATGATTTTGCCTTTTCCGGATTCGTGTTGGCCAGATCCTGGGTTTTTTCGGGTTTGAATCACGTAGTAATGTGATACCACACAGTAACAGTCAATTAAACCTGGTATGGATCAATATTTTAAAGGATAAAACCGGTCAGGTCTGGGTTATGCCCGCATCTGGCTCATGATTTTGCCTTCTTCGCATACTTGTTGGCCAGATCCTGGGTTTTTTCAGATTTGAGTTACGTAGTAATGTGGAACCACACAGTACCATTCAATTAAACCTGGTATCGATCAATATTTTAGTGGATAACACCGGTTAGGTCTGGGTTAGGTCTGGGTTATGCCCGCATCTGGCTTATGATTTTACCTTCTTCGCATACTTGTTGGCCAGATCCTGGGTTAGGTCTGGGTTTGAATCACGTAGTAATGTGGAACCACACAGTACCATTCAATTAAACCTGGTATCGATCAATATTTTAGAGGATAAAACCGGTCAGGTCTGGGTTAGGTCTGGATTATGCCCGCATCTGGCTCATGATTTTGCCATCTTCGCATACTTGTTGGCCAGATCCTGGGTTAGGTCTGGGTTTGAATCACGTAGTAATGTGGCACATCACAGTGACAGTCAATTAAACCTGGATTCGGTCAGTATTTTAGTCGGTAACCCAGGTTAGGTCTGGGTTATGCCCGCATCTGGCTCATGATTTTGCCATCTTCGCATACTTGTTGGCCAGATCCTGGGTTTTTTTCGAGTTTGAATCACGTAGTAATGTGGCACATCACAGTGACAGTCAATTAAACCTGGATTCGGTCAGTATTTTAGTCGGTAACCCCGGTTAGGTCTGGGTTAGGTCTGGGTTATGCCCGCATCTGGCTCATGATTTTGCCTTCTTCGCATACTTGTTGGCCAGATCCTGGGTCAGGTCTGGGTTTGAATCACGTAGTAATGTGGAACCACACAGTACCATTCAATTAAACCTGGTATCGATCAATATTTTAGTGGATAACACCGGTTAGGTCTGGGTTATGCCCGCATTTGGATCATGATTTTGCCTTCTTTGCATACTTGTTTACCAGATCCTGGGTTTTTCGGGTCTGAATCACGTAGTAATGTGGTACCACACAGTAACAGTCAACTAAACCTGGTATCGATCAATATTTTAGAGTATAAGACCGGTTAGGTCTGGGTTAGGTCTGGGTTATGCCCGCATCTGGCTCATGATTTAGACTTCTTCGCATACTTGTTGGCCGGATCCTGGGTTTTTTCGGGTTTGAATCACATAGTAATGTGGCACCTCACAGTGACTGTCTATTGAACCTGGTATCGATCAATATTTTAGTGGATAACACCGGTTAGGTCTGGGTTAGGTCTGGGTTATGCCCGCATTTGGATCATGATTTTGCCTTCTTTGCATACTTGTTTACCAAATCCTGGGTTTTTTCGGGTCTGAATCACGTAGTAATGCGGTACCACACAGTAACAGTCAATTAAACCTGTTATCGATCAATATTTTAGAGGATAAAACCGGTTAGGTCTGGGTTAGGTCTGGGTTATGCCCGCATCTGGCTCATGATTTTGCCTTCTTCGCATACTTGTTGGCCAGATCCTGGGTTTTTTCTGGTTTAAGTCACGTAGTAATGTGGTACCACACTGAAACAGTCCATTAAACTTGGTTTCGATCAATATTTTAAAGGATGACACCGGTTAGGTCTGGGTTATGCCCGCATATGGCTCATGATTTTGCCTTCTTCGCATACTTCTTGGCCAGATCCTGGGTTTTCTCGGGTTTGAATCACGTAGTAATGTGGTACCACACAGTAGCAGTCAATTAAGCCTGGATTCGGTCAGTATTTTAGTCGGTAACACCGGTTAGGTCTGTGTTATGTCTGGGTTATGCACGCATCTGGCTCATGATTTTGCCTTCTTCGCGCATACTCGTTTACCAGATCCTGGGTTTTTTCGGGTTTGCATGACGTAGTAATGTGGCACATCACAGTGACAGTCAATTAAACCTGGATTCGGTCTGTATTTTAGTCGGTAACCCCGGTTAGGTCTGGGTTAGGTCTGGGTTATGCCCGCATCTGGCTCATGATTTTGCCTTCTTCGCATACTTGTTGGCCAGATCCTGGGTTAGGTCTGGGTTTGAATCACGTAGTAATGTGGAACCACACAGTACCATTCAATTAAACCTGGTATCGATCAATATTTTAGTGGATAACACCGGTTAGGTCTGGGTTAGGTCTGGGTTATGCCCGCATCTGGCTCATGATTTAGACTTCTTCGCATACTTGTTGGCCGGATCCTGGGTTTTTTCGGGTTTGAATTGCATAGTAATGTGGCACCTCACAGTGACTGTCTATTGAACCTGGTATCGATCAATATTTTAGTGGATAACACCGGTTAGGTCTGGGTTAGGTCTGGGTTATGCCCGCATTTGGATCATGATTTTGCCTTCGTCGCATACTTGTTGGCCAGATCCTGGGTTTGTTCGGGTTTGAATCACGTAGTAATGTTGTACCACATTGAAACAGTCAACTAAACCTGGTTTCGATCAATATTTTAGAGGATAAAACCGGTTAGGTCTGGGTTAGGTCAGGGCTATGCCCGCATCTGGCTCATGATTTTGCCTTCTTCGCATACTTGTTGGCCGGATCCTGGGTTTTTTCGGGTTTGAATCACATAGTAATGTGGCACCTCACAGTGACTGTCTATTGAACCTGGTATCGATCAATATTTTAGTGGATAACACCGGTTAGGTCTGGGTTAGGTCTGGGTTATGCCCGCATTTGGATCATGATTTTGCCTTCTTTGCATACTTGTTTACCAGATCCTGGGTTTTTTCGGGTCTGAATCACGTAGTAATGCGGTACCACACAGTAGCTGTCAATTAAGCCTGGATTCGGTCAGTATTTTAGTCGGTAACACCGGTTAGGTCTGTGTTATGTCTGGGTTATGCCCGCATCTGGCTCATGATTTTGCCTTCGTCGCATACTTGTTGGCCAGATCCTGGGTTTTTTCGGGTTTGAATCACGTAGTAATGTTGTACCACATTGAAACAGTCAACTAAACCTGGTTTCGATCAATATTTTAGAGGATACAACCGGTTAGGTCTGGGTTAGGTCTGGGTTATGCCCGCATCTGGCTCATGATTTTACCATCTTCGCATACTTGTTGGCCAGATCCTGGGTTAGGTCTGGGTTTGAATCACGTAGTAATGTGGAATCACACAGTACCATTCAATTAAACCTGGTATAGATCAATATTTTAGAGGATAAAACCGGTCAGGTCTGGGTTAGGTCTGGGTTATGGCCGCATCTGGCTCCTGATTTTGCCATCTTCGCATACTTGTTGGCCAGATCTTGGGTAAGGTCCGGGTTCGAATCACGTAGTAATGTGGAACCTCACAGTATAATTCAATTAAACCTGGTATCGATAAATATCTTAGAGGATAAAACCGGTTATGTCTGGGTTAGGTCTGGGTTATGCCCGCATCTGGCTCATGATTTTGCCATCTTCGCATACTTGTTGGCCAGATCCTGGGTTTTTTTCGAGTTTGAATCACGTAGTAATGTGGCACATCACAGTGACAGTCAATTAAACCTGGATTCGGTCAGTATTTTAGTCGGTAACCCCGGTTAGGTCTGGGTTAGGTCTGGGTTATGCCCGCATCTGGCTCATGATTTTGCCTTCTTCGCATACTTGTTGGCCAGATCCTGGGTTAGGTCTGGGTTTGAATCACGTAGTAATGTGGAACCACACAGTACCATTCAATTAAACCTGGTATCGATCAATATTTTAGAGGATAAAACCGGTCAGGTCTGGGTTAGGTCTGGGTTATGCCCGCATCTGGCTCATGATTTTGCCTTCTTCCCATACTTGTTGGCCGGATCCTGGGTTTTTTCGGGTTTGAATCACGTAGTAATGGGGTACCAGACAGTAACAGTCAAATAAACCTGGTTTCGATCAATATTTTAAAGGATAAAACCGGTCAGGTCTGGGTTATGCCCGCATCTGGCTCATGATTTTGCCTTCTTCGCATACTTGTTGGCCAGATCCTGGGTTAGGTCTGGGTTTGAATCACGTAGTAATGTGGAACCACACAGTACCATTCAATTAAACCTGGTATCGATCAATATTTTAGAGGATAAAACCGGTCAGGTCTGGGTTAGGTTTGGGTTATGCCCGCATCTGGCTCATGATTTTGCCTTCTTCCCATACTTGTTGGCCGGATCCTGGGTTTTTTCGGGTTTGAATCACGTAGTAATGTGGTACCAGACAGAAACAGTCAAATAAACCTGGTTTCGATCAATATTTTAAAGGATAAAACCGGTCAGGTCTGGGTTATGCCCGCATCTGGCTCATGATTTTGCCTTCTTCGCATACTTGTTGGCCAGATCCTGGGTTTTTTCAGATTTGAGTCACGTAGTAATGTGGAACCACACAGTACCATTCAATTAAACCTGGTATCGATCAATATTTTAGAGGATAAAACCGGTAATGCCTGGGTCAGGTCTGGGTTATGCCCGCATCTGGCTCATGATTTTGCCTTCTTCGCATACTTGTTGGCCAGATCCTGGGTTTTTTCAGATTTGAGTCACGTAGTAATGTGGTACCACACAGTAACAGTCAATAAATCCTGTTTCGATCAATATTTTAAAGGATGACACTGGTTAGGTCTGGGTTAGGTCTGGGTTATGCCCGCATCTGGCTCATGATTTTGCCTTTTCCGCATTCGTGTCGGCCAGATCCTGGCTTTTTTCGGGTTTGAATCACGTTGTAATGTGGTACCACACAGTAACAGTCATTTAAACCTGGTATCGATCAATATTTTAGAGGATAAAACCGGTCAGGTCTGGGTTAGGTCTGGGTTATGCCCGCATCTGGCTCATGATTTTGCCTTCTTCGCATACTTGTTGGCCGGATCCTGGGTTTTTTCGGGTTTGAATCACGTAGTAATGTGGCACCTCACAGTGACAGTCAATTGATCCTGGATTCGTTCAGTATTTTAGTCGGTAACCCCGGTTAGGTCTGGGTTAGGTCTGGGTTATGCCCGCATCTGGCTCATGATTTTGCCTTCTTCGCATACTTGTTAGCCAGATCCTGGCTTTTTTCGTGTTTGAATCACGTAGTAACGTGGTACCACACAGTAACAGTGAATTAAACCCGAATTCGGTCAGTATTTTAGTCGGTTACACCGGTTAGGTCTGGGTTAGGTATGGGTTATGCCCGCATCTGGCTCATGATTTTGCCTTTTCCGCATTCTTGTTGCCCTGATCCTTGGTTTTTCAGGGTTTGAATCACGTAGTAATGTGGTACCACTCAGAAACAGTCACTTAAACTTGGTTTCGATCAATATTTTAGTGGATAACACCGATTAGGTCTGGGTTAGGTCTGGGTTATGCCCGCATCTGGCTCATGATTTTGCCTTTTTCGCATACTTGTTGGCCAGATCCTGGGTTAGGTCTGGGATTGAATCACGTAGTAATGTGGAACCACACAGTACCATTCAATTAAACCTGGTATCGATCAATATTTTAGTGGATAACACCGGTTAGGTCTGGGTTAGGTCTGGGTTATGCCCGCATCTGGCTCATGATTTTGCCTTTTCCGCATTCTTGTTGCCCTGATCCTTGGTTTTTCAGGGTTTGAATCACGTAGTAATGTGGTACCACTCAGAAACAGTCACTTAAACTTGGTTTCGATCAATATTTTAGTGGATAACCCCGGTTAGGTCTGGGTTAGGTCTGGGTTATGCCCGCATCTGGCTCATGATTTTGCCTTCTTCGCATACTTGTTAGCCAGATCCTGGCTTTTTTCGTGTTTGAATCACGTAGTAACGTGGTACCACACAGTAACAGTGAATTAAACCCGAATTCGGTCAGTATTTTAGTCGGTAACCCCGGTTAGGTCTGGGTTAGGTCTGGGTTATGCCCGCATCTGGATCATGATTTTGCCTTCTTCGCGTACTTGTTTACCACGTCCTGGGTTTTTTCGAGTCTGAATTACGTAGTAATGTGGTACCACACAGTAACAGTGAATTAAACCCGAATTCGGTCAGTATTTTAGCCGGTAACTCCGGATAGGTCTGTGTTAGGTCTGGGTTATGCCCGCATCTGGCTCATGATTTTGCCTTTTCCGGATTCGTGTTGGCCAGATCCTGGGTTTTTTCGGGTTTGAATCACGTAGTAATGTGATACCACACAGTAACAGTCAATTAAACCTGGTATCGGTCAATATTTTAAAGGATAAAACCGGTCAGGTCTGGGTTATGCCCGCATCTGGCTCATGATTTTGCCTTCTTCGCATACTTGTTGGCCAGATCCTGGGTTTTTTCAGATTTGAGTCAGGTAGTAATGTGGTACCACACAGTAACAGTCAATAAATTCTGGTTCCGATCAATATTTTAAAGGATGACACCGGTTAGGTCTGGGTGAGGTCTGGGTTATGCCCGCATCTGGCTCATGATTTTGCCATCTTCGCATACTTGTTGGCCAGATCATGGGTTTTTTTCGAGTTTGAATCACGTAGTAATGTGGCACATCACAGTGACAGTCAATTAAACCTGGATTCGGTCAGTATTTTAGTCGGTAACCCCGGCTAGGTCTGGGTTAGGTCTCGGTTATGCCCGCATCTGGCTAATGATTTTGCCTTTTCCGCATTCTTCTTGCCCAGATCCTTGGTTTTTTAGGGTTTGAATCACGTAGTAATGTGGTACCACTCAGAAACAGTCACTTAAACTTTGTTTCGGTCAATATTTTAGTCGGTAACACCGGTTAGGTCTGGGTTAGGTGTGGGTTATGCTCGCATCTAGCTCATGACTTTGCCTTCTTCGCATACTTGTTGGCCGGATCCTGGGTTTTTTCGGGTTTGAATCACGTAGTAATGTGGTACCACACAGTAACAGTCAATTAAACCTGGTATCGATCAATATTTTAGATGTTAAAACCGGTTAGGTCTGGGTTAGGTCTGGGTTATGCCCGCATCTGGCTCATGATTTTACCTTCTTCGCATACTTGTTGGCCAGATCCTGGGTTAGGTCTGGGTTTGAATCACGTAGTAATGTGGAACCACACAGTACCATTCATTTAAACCTGGTATCGATCAATATTTTAGAGGATAAAACCGGTCAGGTCTGGGTTAGGTCTGGGTTATGCCCGCATCTGGCTCATGATTTTGCCATCTTCGCATACTTGTTGGCCAGATCCTGGGTTTTTTTCGAGCTTGAATCACGTAGTAATGTGGCACATCACAGTGACAGTCAATTAAACCTGGATTCGGTCAGTATTTTAGTCGGTAACCCCGGTTAGGTCTGGGTTAGGTCTGGGTTATGCCCGCATCTGGCTCATGATTTTGCCATCTTCGCATACTTGTTGGCCAGATCCTGGGTTTTTTTCGAGTTTGAATCACGTAGTAATGTGGCACATCACAGTGACAGTCAACTAAACCTGGATTCGGTCAGTATTTTAGTCGGTAACCCCGGTTAGGTCTGGGTTAGGTCTGGGTTATGCCCGCATCTGGCTCATGATTTTGCCTTCTTCGCATACTTGTTGGCCAGATCCTGGGTTAGGTCTGGGTTTGAATCACGTAGTAATGTGGAACCACACAGTACCATTCAACTAAACCTGGTATCGATCAATATTTTAGTGGATAACACCGGTTAGGTCTGGGTTATGCCCGCATTTGGATCATGATTTTGCCTTCTTTGCATACTTGTTTACCAGATCCTGGGTTTTTCGGGTCTGAATCACGTAGTAATGTGGTACCACACAGTAACAGTCAACTAAACCTGGTACCGATCAATATTTTAGAGGATAAGACCGGTTAGGTCTGGGTTAGGTCTGGGTTATGCCCGCATCTGGCTCATGATTTAGACTTCTTCGCATACTTGTTGGCCGGATCCTGGGTTTTTTCGGGTTTGAATCACATAGTAATGTGGCACCTCACAGTGACTGTCTATTGAACCTGGTATCGATCAATATTTTAGTGGATAACACCGGTTAGGTCTGGGTTATGCCCGCATTTGGATCATGATTTTGCCTTCTTTGCATACTTGTTTACCAGATCCTGGGTTTTTTCGGGTCTGAATCACGTAGTAATGCGGTACCACACAGTAACAGTCAATTAAACCTGTTATCGATCAATATTTTAGAGGATAAAACCGGTTAGGTCTGGGTTAGGTCTGGGTTATGCCCGCATCTGGCTCATGATTTTGCCTTCTTCGCATACTTGTTGGCCAGATCCTGGGTTTTTTCTGGTTTAAGTCACGTAGTAATGTGGTACCACACTGAAACAGTCCATTAAACTTGGTTTCGATCAATATTTTAAAGGATGACACCGGTTAGGTCTGGGTTATGCCCGCATATGGCTCATGATTTTGCCTTCTTCGCATACTTCTTGGCCAGATCCTGGGTTTTCTCGGGTTTGAATCACGTAGTAATGTGGTACCACACAGTAGCTGTCAATTAAGCCTGGATTCGGTCAGTATTTTAGTCGGTAACACCGGTTAGGTCTGTGTTATGTCTGGGTTATGCCCGCATCTGGCTCATGATTTTGCCTTCTTCGCATACTTGTTGGCCAGATCCTGGGTTTTTTCTGGTTTAAGTCACGTAGTAATGTGGTACCACACTGAAACAGTCCATTAAACTTGGTTTCGATCAATATTTTAAAGGATGACACCGGTTAGGTCTGGGTTATGCCCGCATATGGCTCATGATTTTGCCTTCTTCGCATACTTCTTGGCCAGATCCTGGGTTTTCTCGGGTTTGAATCACGTAGTAATGTGGTACCACACAGTAGCTGTCAATTAAGC
The DNA here is from genome assembly GCF_051014445.1 of Colletes latitarsis. Lineage (NCBI taxonomy): Eukaryota > Metazoa > Arthropoda > Insecta > Hymenoptera > Colletidae > Colletes > Colletes latitarsis. The sequence continues at coordinate 4,342,501 of NC_135141.1, read as the reverse complement.
CTGGATTCGGTCAGTATTTTAGTCGGTAACACCGGTTAGGTCTGTGTTATGTCTGGGTTATGCCCGCATCTGGCTCATGATTTTGCCTTCGTCGCATATTTGTTGGCCAGATCCTGGGTTTTTTCGGGTTTGAATCACGTAGTAATGTTGTACCACATTGAGACAGTCAATTAAACCTGGTTTCGATCAATATTTTAGAGGATACAACCGGTTAGGTCTGGGTTAGGTCTGGCTTATGCCCGCATCTGGCTCATGATTTTGCCTTCTTCGCATACTTGTTGGCCAGATCCTGGGTTTTTTCTGGTTTAAGTCACGTAGTAATGTGGTACCACACTGAAACAGTCCATTAAACTTGGTTTCGATCAATATTTTAAAGGATGACACCGGTTAGGTCTGGGTTATGCCCGCATATGGCTCATGATTTTGCCTTCTTCGCATACTTGTTGGCCAGATCCTGGGTTTTCTCGGGTTTGAATCACGTAGTAATGTGGTACCACACAGTAGCTGTCAATTAAGCCTGGATTCGGTCAGTATTTTAGTCGGTAACAGCGGTTAGGTCTGTGTTATGTCTGGGTTATGCCCGCATCTGGCTCATGATTTTGACTTCGTCGCATACTTGTTGGCCAGATCCTGGGTATTTTCGGGTTTGAATCACGTAGTAATGTTGTACCACATTGAAACAGTCAATTAAACCTGGCTTCGATCAATATTTTAAAGGATAAAACCGGTAATGCCTGGGTTAGGTCTGGGTCATGCCCGCATCTGGCTCATGATTTTGTCTTCTTCGCATACTTATCGGCCAGATCCTGGGTTTTCTCGGTTTGAATCACGTAGTAATGTGATACCACACTGAACAGTCAATTAAACCTGGTTTCTATCCACATTTTAGAGGATAAACCGCTTAGGTCTGGGTTAAGCCCGCATCTGGCTCATGATTTTGCCTTCTTCGCATACTTGGCCAGATCCTGGGTTTTTTCGGGTTTGAAGCACGTAGTAATGTGGCACCTCACAGTGACTGTCTATTGAACCTGGATTCGGTCAGTATTTTAGTCGGTAACCCCGGTTAGGTCTGGGTTAGGTCTGGGTTACGCCCGCATCTGGCTCATGATTTTGCCTTCTTCGCATACTCGTTTACCAGATCCTGGGTTTTTTCGGGTTTGCATGACGTAGTAATGTGGTACCACACAGTAACAGTCAATTAAACCTTGTATCGATCAATATTTTAGAGGATAAAACCGGTTGGGTCTGGGTTAGGTCTGGGTTATGCCCGCATCTGGCTCATGATTTTGCCTTCTTCGCATACTTGTTGGCCAGATCATGGGTATTTTCGGGTTTGAATCACGTAGTAATGTTGTACCACATTGAAACAGTCAATTAAACCTGGCCTCGATCAATATTTTAAAGGATAAAACCGGTAATGCCTGGGTTAGGTCTGGGTCATGCCCGCATCTGGCTCATGATAATGCCTTCTTCGCATACTTTTTGGCCAGATCCTGGGTTTTTTCGGGTTTGAATCACGTAGTATTGTGGTACCACACAGTAACAGTCAATAAAACCTGGTATCGATCAATATTTTAGAGGATAAAACCGGTTAGGTCTGGGTTAGGTCTGGGTTATGCCCGCATCTGGCTCATGATTTTGCCTTCTTCGCATACTTTTTGGCCAGATCCTGGGTTTTTTCGGGTTTGAATCACGTAGTAATGTGGTACCACACAGTAACAGTCAATAGAACCTGGTATCGATCAATATTTTAGAGGATAGAACCGGTTAGGTCTGGGTTAGGTCTGGGTTATGCCCGCATCTGGCTCATGATTTTGCCTTCTTCGCATACTTGTTGGCCGGATCCTGGGTTTTTTCGGGTTTGAATCACGTAGTAATGTGGCACCTCACAGTGACTGTCTATTGAACCTGGATCCGGTCAGTATTTTAGTCGGTAACCCCGGTTAGGTCTGGGTTAGGTCTGGGTTATGCCCGCATCTGGCTCCTGATTTTGCCATTTTCGCATACTTGTTGGCCAGATCCTGGGTTAGGTCTGGGTTTGAATCACGTAGTAATGTGGAACCACACAGTACCATTCAATTAAACCCGGTATCGATCAATATTTTAGTGGATAACACCGGTTAGGTCTGGGTTAGGTCAGGGTTATGCCCGCATCTGGATCATGATTTTGCCTTCTTCGCGTACTTGTTTACCACATCCTGGGTTTTTTCGGGTCTGAATCACGTAGTAATGTGGTACCACACAGTAACAGTGAATTAAACCCGAATTCGGTCAGTATTTTAGTCGGTAACACCGGATAGGTCTGTGTTAGGTCTGGGTTATGCCCGCATCCGGCTCATGATTTTGCCTTTTCCGGATTCGTGTTGGCCAGATCCTGGGTTTCATCGGGTTTGAATCACGTAGTAATGTGATACCACACAGTAACAGTCAATTAAACCTGGTATCGATCAATATTTTAGTGGATAACACCGGTTAGGTCTGGGTTAGGTCTGGGTTATGCCCGCATCTGGATCGTGATTTTGCCTTATTCGCGTACTTGTTTACCACATCCTGGGTTTTTTCGGGTCTGAATCACGTAGTAATGTGGTACCACACAGTAACAGTGAATTAAACCCGAATTCGGTCAGTATTTTAGTCGGTAACACGGGTTAGGTCTGGGCTATGCCCGCATCTGGCTAATGATTTTGCCTTTTCCGCATTCTTCTTGCCCAGATCCTTGGTGTTTTAGGGTTTGAATCACGTAGTAATGTGGTACCACTCAGAAACAGTCACTTAAACTTTGTTTCGATCAATATTTTAGTCGGTAACACCGGTTAGGTCTGGGTTAGGTGTGGGTTATGCTCGCATCTGGCTCATGACTTTGCCTTCTTCGCATACTTGTTGGCCGGATCCTGGGTTTTTTCGGGTTTGAATCACGTAGTAATGTGGTACCACACAGTAACAGTCAATTAAACCTGGTATCGATCAATATTTTAGATGTTAAAACCGGTTAGGTCTGGGTTAGGTCTGGGTTATGCCCGCATCTGGCTCATGATTTTACCTTCTTCGCATACTTGTTGGCCAGATCCTGGGTTAGGTCTGGGTTTGAATCACGTAGTAATGTGGAACCACACAGTACCATTCAATTAAACCTGGTATCGATCAATATTTTAGAGGATAAAACCGGTCAGGTCTGGGTTAGGTCTGGGTTATGCCCGCATCTGGCTCATGATTTTGCCTTCTTCGCATACTTGTTGGCCAGATCTTGGGTAAGGTCTGGGATCGAATCACGTAGTAATGTGGAACCTCACAGTATAATTCAACTAAACCTGGTATCGATCAATATTTTAGAGGATAAGACCGGTTAGGTCTGGGTTAGGTCTGGGTTATGCCCGCATCTGGCTCACGATTTAGACTTCTTCGCATACTTGTTGGCCGGATCCTGGGTTTTTTCGGGTTTGAATCACATAGTAATGTGGCACCTCACAGTGACTGTCTATTGAACCTGGTATCGATCAATATTTTAGTGGATAACACCGGTTAGGTCTGGGTTAGGTCTGGGTTATGCCCGCATTTGGATCATGATTTTGCCTTCTTTGCATACTTGTTTACCAGATCCTGGGTTTTTTCGGGTCTGAATCACGTAGTAATGTGGTACCACACAGTAACAGTCAATTAAACCTGGTATCGATCAATATTTTAGAGGATAAAACCGGTTAGGTCTGGGTTAGGTCTGGGTTATGCCCGCATCTGGCTCATGATTTTGCCTTCTTCGCATACTTGTTGGCCGGATCCTGGGTTTTTTCGGGTTTAAATCACATAGTAATGTGGCACCTCACAGTGACTGTCTATTGAACCTGGTATCGATCAATATTTTAGTGGATAACACCGGTTAGGTCTGGGTTAGGTCTGGGTTATGCCCGCATTTAGATCATGATTTTGCCTTCTTTGCGTACTTGTTTACCAGATCCTGGGTTTTTTCGGGTCTGAATCACGTAGTAATGCGGTACCACACAGTAACAGTCAATTAAACCTGTTATCGATCAATATTTTAGAGGATAAAACCGGTTAGGTCTGGGTTAGGTCTGGGTTATGCCCGCATCTGGCTCATGATTTTGCCTTCTTCGCATACTTGTTGGCCAGATCCTGGGTTTTTTCTGGTTTAAGTCACGTAGTAATGTGGTACCACACTGAAACAGTCCATTAAACTTGGTTTCGATTAATATTTTAAAGGATGACACCGGTTAGGTCTGGGTTATGCCCGCATATGGCTCATGATTTTGCCTTCTTCGCATACTTCTTAGCCAGATCCTGGGTTTTCTCGGGTTTGAATCACGTAGTAATGTGGTACCACACAGTAGCTGTCAATTAAGCCTGGATTCGGTCAGTATTTTAGTCGGTAACACCGGTTAGGTCTGTGTTATGTCTGGGTTATGCCCGCATCTGGCTCATGATTTTGCCTTCGTCGCATACTTGTTGGCCAGATCCTGGGTTTTTTCGGGTTTGAATCACGTAGTAATGTTGTACCACATTGAAACAGTCAATTAAACCTGGTTTCGATCAATATTTTAGGGGATACAACCGGTTAGGTCTGGGTTAGGTCTGGGTTATGCCCGCATCTGGCTCATGATTTTACCTTCTTCGCATACTTGTTGGCCAGATCCTGGGTTAGGTCTGGGTTTGAATCACGTAGTAATGTGGAACCACACAGTACCATTCAATTAAACCTGGTATCGATCAATATTTTAGAGGATAAAACCGGCCAGGTCTGGGTTAGGTCTGGGTTATGCCCGCATCTGGCTCATGATTATGCCATCTTCGCATACTTGTTGGCCAGATCCTGGGTTTTTTTCGAGTTTGAATCACGTAGTAATGTGGCACATCACAGTGACAGTCAATTAAACCTGGATTCGGTCAGTATTTTAGTCGGTAACCCCGGTTAGGTCTGGGTTAGGTCTGGGTTATGCCCGCATCTGGCTCATGATTTTGCCATCTTCGCATACTTGTTGGCCAGATCCTGGGTTTTTTTCGAGTTTGAATCACGTAGTAATGTGGCACATCACAGTGACAGTCAATTAAACCTGGATTCGGTCAGTATTTTAGTCGGTAACCCCGGTTAGGTCTGGGTTAGGTCTGGGTTATGCCCGCATCTGGCTCATGATTTTGCCTTCTTCGCATACTTGTTGGCCAGATCCTGGGTTAGGTCTGGGTTTGAATCACGTAGTAATGTGGAACCACACAGTACCATTCAATTAAACCTGGTATCGATCAATATTTTAGTGGATAACACCGGTTAGGTCTGGGTTATGCCCGCATTTGGATCATGATTTTGCCTTCTTTGCATACTTGTTTACCAGATCCTGGGTTTTTCGGGTCTGAATCACGTAGTAATGTGGTACCACACAGTAACAGTCAACTAAACCTGGTATCGATCAATATTTTAGAGGATAAGACCGGTTAGGTCTGGGTTAGGTCTGGGTTATGCCCGCATCTGGCTCATGATTTAGACTTCTTCGCATACTTGTTGGCCGGATCCTGGGTTTTTTCGGGTTTGAATCACATAGTAATGTGGCACCTCACAGTGACTGTCTATTGAACCTGGTATCGATCAATATTTTAGTGGATAACACCGGTTAGGTCTGGGTTAGGTCAGGGTTATGCCCGCATCTGGATCATGATTTTGCCTTCTTTGCATACTTGTTTACCAGATCCTGGGTTTTTTCGGGTCTGAATCACGTAGTAATGCGGTACCACACAGTAACAGTCAATTAAACCTGTTATCGATCAATATTTTAGAGGATAAAACCGGTTAGGTCTGGGTTAGGTCTGGGTTAGGTCTGGGTTATGCCCGCATATGGCTCATGATTTTGCCTTCTTCGCATACTTGTTGGCCAGATCCTGGGTTTTTTCTGGTTTAAGTCACGTAGTAATGTGGTACCACACTGAAACAGTCCATTAAACTTGGTTTCGATTAATATTTTAAAGGATGACACCGGTTAGGTCTGGGTTATGCCCGCATATGGCTCATGATTTTGCCTTCTTCGCATACTTCTTAGCCAGATCCTGGGTTTTCTCGGGTTTGAATCACGTAGTAATGTGGTACCACACAGTAGCTGTCAATTAAGCCTGGATTCGGTCAGTATTTTAGTCGGTAACACCGGTTAGGTCTGTGTTATGTCTGGGTTATGCCCGCATCTGGCTCATGATTTTGCCTTCGTCGCATACTTGTTGGCCAGATCCTGGGTTTTTTCGGGTTTGAATCACGTAGTAATGTTGTACCACATTGAAACAGTCAATTAAACCTGGCTTCGATCAATATTTTAAAGGATAAAACCGGTAATGCCTGGGTTAGGTCTGGGTCATGCCCGTATCTGGATCATGATTTTACCTTCTTCGCATACTTGTTGGCCAGATCCTGGGTTAGGTCTGGGTTTGAATCACGTAGTAATGTGGAACCACACAGTACCATTCAATTAAACCTGGTAGCGATCAATATTTTAGAGGATAAAACCGGCCAGGTCTGGGTTAGGTCTGGGTTAGGTCTGGGTTATGCCCGCATCTGGCTCATGATTTTGCCTTCTTCGCATACTTGTTGGCCAGATCCTGGGTTAGGTCTGGGTTTGAATCACGTAGTAATGTGGAACCACACAGTACCATTCAATTAAACCTGGTATCGATCAATATTTTAGTGGATAACACCGGTTAGGTCTGGGTTATGCCCGCATTTGGATCATGATTTTGCCTTCTTTGCATACTTGTTTACCAGATCCTGGGTTTTTCGGGTCTGAATCACGTAGTAATGTGGTACCACACAGTAACAGTCAACTAAACCTGGTATCGATCAATATTTTAGAGAATAAGACCGGTTAGGTCTGGGTTAGGTCTGGGTTATGCCCGCATCTGGCTCATGATTTAGACTTCTTCGCATACTTGTTGGCCGGATCCTGGGTTTTTTCGGGTTTGAATCACATAGTAATGTGGCACCTCACAGTGACTGTCTATTGAACCTGGTATCGATCAATATTTTAGTGGATAACACCGGTTAGGTCTGGGTTAGGTCTGGGTTATGCCCGCATTTGGATAATGATTTTGCCTTCTTTGCATACTTGTTTACCAGATCCTGGGTTTTTTCGGGTCTGAATCACGTAGTAATGCGGTACCACACAGTAACAGTCAATTAAACCTGTTATCGATCAATATTTTAGAGGATAAAACCGGTTAGGTCTGGGTTAGGTCTGGGTTATGCCCGCATCTGGCTCATGATTTTGCCTTCTTCGCATACTTGTTGGCCAGATCCTGGGTTTTTTCTGGTTTAAGTCACGTAGTAATGTGGTACCACACTGAAACAGTCCATTAAACTTGGTTTCGATCAATATTTTAAAGGATGACACCGGTTAGGTCTGGGTTATGCCCGCATATGGCTCATGATTTTGCCTTCTTCGCATACTTCTTGGCCAGATCCTGGGTTTTCTCGGGTTTGAATCACGTAGTAATGTGGTACCACACAGTAGCTGTCAATTAGGCCTGGATTCGGTCAGTATTTTAGTCGGTATCACCGGTTAGGTCTGTGTTATGTCTGGGTTATGCCCGCATCTGGATCATGATTTTGCCTTCGTCGCATACTTGTTGGCCAGATCCTGGGTTTTTTCGGGTTTGAATCACGTAGTAATGTTGTACCACATTGAAACAGTCAATTAAACCTGGTTTCGATCAATATTTTAGAGGATACAACCGGTTAGGTCTGGGTTAGGTCTGGCTTATGCCCGCATCTGGCTCATAATTTTGCCTTCTTCGCATACTTGTTGGCCAGATCCTGGGTTTTTTCGGGTTTAAGTCACGTAGTAATGTGGTACCACACAGTAGCTGTCAATTAAGCCTGGATTCGGTCAGTATTTTAGTCGGTAACACCGGTTGGGTCTGTGTTATGTCTGGGTTATGCCCGCATCTGGCTCATGATTTTGACTTCGTCGCATACTTGTTGGCCAGATCCTGGGTATTTTCGGGTTTGAATCACGTAGTAATGCTGTACCACATTGAAACAGTCAATTAAACCTGGCTTCGATCAATATTTTAAAGGATAAAACCGGTAATGCCTGGGTTAGGTCTGGGTCATGCCCGCATCTGGCTCATGATTTTGTCTTCTTCGCATACTTATCGGCCAGATCCTGGGTTTTCTCGGTTTGACTCACGTAGTAATGTGATACCACACTGAACAGTCAATTAAACCTAGTTTCCATCCACATTTTAGAGGATAAAACCGCTTAGGTCTGGGTTAAGCCCGCATCTGGCTCATGATTTTGCCTTCTTCGCATACTTGTTGGCCAGATCCTGGGTTTTTTCGGGTTTGAAGCACGTAGTAATGTGGCACCTCACAGTGACTGTCTATTGAACCTGGATTCGGTCAGTATTTTAGTCGGTAACCCCGGTTAGGTCTGGGTTAGGTCTGGGTTACGCCCGCATCTGGCTCATGATTTTGCCTTCTTCGCATACTCGTTTACCAGATCCTGGGTTTTTTCGGGTTTGCATGACGTAGTAATGTGGTACCACACAGTAACAGTCAATTATACCTTGTATCGATCAATATTTTAGAGGATAAAACCGGTTAGGTCTGGGTTAGGTCTGGGTTATGCCCGCATCTGGCTCATGATTTTGCCTTCTTCGCATACTTGTTGGCCAGATCCTGGGTATTTTCGGGTTTAAATCACGTAGTAATGTTGTACCACATTGAAACAGTCAATTAAACCTGGCTTCGATCAATATTTTAAAGGATAAAACCGGTAATGCCTGGGTTAGGTCTGGGTCATGCCCGCATCTGGCTCATGATTTTGTCTTCTTCTCATACTTGTTGGCCAGATCCTGGGTTTTTTCAGATTTGAGTCACGTAGTAATGTGGTATCACACAGTAACAGTCAATAAAACCTGGTTTCGATCAATATTTTAAAGGATAAAACTGGTAATGCCTGGGTTAGGTCTGGGTCATGCCCGCATCTGGCTCATGATTTTGCCTTCTTCGCATACTTTTTGGCCAGATCCTGGGTTTCTTCGGGTTTGAATCACGTAGTATTGTGGTACCACACAGTAACAGTCAATAAAACCTGGTATCGATCAATATTTTAGAGGATAAAACGGGTTAGGTCTGGGTTAGGTCTGGGTTATGCCCCACATCTGGCTCATGAATTTGCCTTCATCGCATACTCGTTGGCCAGATCCTGGGTAAGGTCTGGGTTTGAATCACGTTGTAATGTGGAACCACACAGTATAATTCTATTAAACCTGGTATCGATAAATATTTTAGAGGATAAAACCGGTTATGTCTGGGTTAGGTCTGGGTTATGCCCGCATCTGGCTCCTGATTTTGCCTTTTTCGCATACTTGTTGACCAGATCCTGGGTTAGGTTTGGGTTTGAATCACGTAGCAATGTGGAACCACACAGTACCATTCAATTAAACCCGGTATCGATCAATATTTTAGTGGATAACACCGGTTAGGTCTGGGTTAGGTCAGGGTTATGCCCGCATCTGGATCATGATTTTGCCTTCTTCGCGTACTTGTTTACCACATACTGGGTTTTTTCGGGTCTGAATCACGTAGTAATGTGGTACCACACAGTAACAGTGAATTAAACCCGAATTCGGTCAGTATTTCAGTCGGTAACACCGGATAGGTCTGTGTTAGGTCTGGGTTATGCCCGCATCCGGCTCATGATTTTGCCTTTTCCGGATTCGTGTTGGCCAGATCCTGGGTTTCTTCGGGTTTGAATCACGTAGTAATGTGATACCACACAGTAACAGTCAATTAAACCTGGTATCGATCAATATTTTAGTGGATAACACCGGTTAGGTCTGGGTTAGGTCTGGGTTATGCCCGCATCTGGATCATGATTTTGCCTTCTTCGCGTACTTGTTTACCACATCCTGGGTTTTTTCGGGTCTGAATCACGTAGTAATGTGGTAACACACAGTAACAGTGAATTAAACCCGAATTCGGTCAGTATTTTAGTCGGTAACACCGGTTAGGTCTGGGTTATGCCCGCATCTGGCTAATGATTTTGCCTTTTCCGCATTCTTCTTGCCCAGATCCTTGGTTTTTTAGGGTTTGAATCACGTAGTAATGTGGTACCACTCAGAAACAGTCACTTAAACTTTGTTTCGATCAATATTTTAGTCGGTAACACCGGTTAGGTCTGGGTTAGGTGTGGGTTATGCTCGCATCTGGCTTATGACTTTGCCTTCTTCGCATACTTGTTGGCCGGATCCTGGGTTTTTTCGGGTTTGAATCACGTAGTAATGTGGTACCACACAGTAACAGTCAATTAAACCTGGTATCGATCAATATTTTAGATGTTAAAACCGGTTAGGTCTGGGTTAGGTCTGGGTTATGCCCGCATCTGGCTCATGATTTTACCTTTTTCGCATACTTGTTGGCCAGATCCTGGGTTAGGTCTGGGTTTGAATCACGTAGTAATGTGGAACCACACAGTACCATTCAATTAAACCTGGTATCGATCAATATTTTAGAGGATAAAACCGGTCAGGTCTGGGTTAGGTCTGGGTTATGCCCGCATCTGGCTCATGATTTTGCCTTCTTCGCATACTTGTTGACCGGATCTTGGGTTTTTTCGGGTTTGAATCACGTAGTAATGTGGTACCACACAGTAACAGTCAATTAAACCTGGTATCGATCAATATTTTAGAGGATAAAACCGGTTAGGTCTGGGTTAGGTCTGGGTTATCCCCGCATCTGGCTCATGATTTTGCCTTCTTCGCATACTCGCTTACCAGATCCAGGGTTTTTTCGGGTTTGCATGACGTAGTAATGTGGTACCACACAGTAACAGTCAATTAAACCTTGTATCGATCAGTATTTCAGAGGATAAATCCGGTTAGGTCTGGGTTAGGTCTGGGCTATGCCCACATCCGGCTCATGATTTTGCCTTCATCGCATACTTGTTGGCCAGATCTTGGGTAAGGTCTGGGTTTGAATCACGTAGTAATGTGGAACCTCACAGTATAATTCAATTAAGCCTGGTACCGATAAATATTTTAGAGGATAAAACCGGTTATGTCTGGGTTAGGTCTGGGTTATGCCCGCATCTGGCTCATGATTTTGCCATCTTCGCATACTTGTTGGCCAGATCCTGGGATTTTTTCGAGTTTGAATCACGTAGTAATGTGGCACATCACAGTGACAGTCAATTAAACCTGGATTCGGTCAGTATTTTAGTCGGTAACCCCGGTTAGGTCTGGGTTAGGTCTGGGTTATGCCCGCATCTGGCTCATGATTTTGCCTTCTTCGCATACTTGTTGGCCAGATCCTAGGTTAGGTCTGGGTTTGAATCACGTAGTAATGTGGAACCACACAGTACCATTCAATTAAACCTGGTATCGATCAATATTTTAGTGGATAACACCGGTTAGGTCTGGGTTAGCTCTGGGTTATGCCCGCATATGGCTCATGATTTTGCCATCTTCGCACACTTGTTGGCCGGATCCTGGGTTTTTTCGGGTTTGAATCACATAGTAATGTGGCACCTCACAGTGACTGTCTATTGAACCTGGTATCGATCAATATTTTAGTGGATAACACCGGTTAGGTTCTGGGTTAGGTCTGGGTTATGCCCGCATTTGGATCATGATTTTGCCTTCTTTGCATACTTGTTTACCAGATCCTGGGTTTTTTCGGGTCTGAATCACGTAGTAATGTGGTACCACACAGTAACAGTCAATTAAACCTGGTATCGATCAATATTTTAGAGGATAAAACCGGTTAGGTCTGGGTTAGGTCTGGGTTATGTCCGCATCTGGCTCATGATTTTGCCTTCTTCGCATACTTGTTGGCCGGATCCTGGGTTTTTTCGGGTTTGAATCACATAGTAATGTGGCACCTCACAGTGACTGTCTATTGAACCTGGTATCGATCAATATTTTAGTGGATAACACCGGTTAGGTCTGGGTTAGGTCTGGGTTATGCCCGCATTTGGATCATGATTTTGCCTTCTTTGCATACTTGTTTACCAGATCCAGGGTTTTTTCGGGTCTGAATCACGTAGTAATGCGGTACCACACAGTAACAGTCAATTAAACCTGTTATCGATCAATATTTTAGAGGATAAAACCGGTTAGGTCTGGGTTAGGTCAGGGTTATGCTTGCATCTGGCTCATGATTTTGCCTTCTTCGCATACTTGTTGGCCAGATCCTGGGTTTTTTCTGGTTTAAGTCACGTAGTAATGTGGTACCACACTGAAACAGTCCATTAAACTTGGTTTCGATCAATATTTTAAAGGATGACACCGGTTAGGTCTGGGTTATGCCCGCATATGGCTCATGATTTTGCCTTCTTCGCATACTTCTTAGCCAGATCCTGGGTTTTCTCGGGTTTGAATCACGTAGTAATGTGGTACCACACAGTAGCTGTCAATTAAGCCTGGTACCGATAAATATTTTAGAGGATAAAACCGGTTATGTCTGGGTTAGGTCTGGGTTATGCCCGCATCTGGCTCATGATTTTGCCTTCGTCGCATACTTGTTGGCCAGATCCTGGGTTTTTTCGGGTTTGAATCACGTAGTAATGTTGTACCACATTGAAACAGTCAATTAAACCTGGTTTCGATCAATATTTTAGAGGATACAACCGGTTAGGTCTGGGTTAGGTCTGGGTTATGCCCGCATCTGGCTCATGCTTTTACCTTCTTCGCATACTTGTTGGCCAGATCCTGGGTTAGGTCTGGGTTTGAGTCACGTAGTAATGTGGTATCACACAGTAACAGTCAATAAAACCTGGTTTCGATCAATATTTTAAAGGATAAAACTGGTAATGCCTGGGTTAGGTCTGGGTCATGCCCGCATCTGGCTCATGATTTTGCCTTCTTCGCATACTTTTTGGCCAGATCCTGGGTTTCTTCGGGTTTGAATCACGTAGTATTGTGGTACCACACAGTAACAGTCAATAAAACCTGGTATCGATCAATATTTTGGAGGATAAAACCGGTTAGGTCTGGGTTAGGTCTGGGTTATGCCCCACATCTGGCTCATGATTTTGCCTTTTTCGCATACTTGTTGACCAGATCCTGGGTTAGGTTTGCGTTTGAATCACGTAGCAATGTGGAACCACACAGTACCATTCAATTAAACCCGGTATCGATCAATATTTTAGTGGATAACACCGGTTAGGTCTGGGTTAGGTCAGGGTTATGCCCGCATCTGGATCATGATTTTGCCTTCTTCGCGTACTTGTTTACCACATCCTGGGTTTTTTCGGGTCTGAATCACGTAGTAATGTGGTACCACACAGTAACAGTGAATTAAACCCGAATTCGGTCAGTATTTCAGTCGGTAACACCGGATAGGTCTGTGTTAGGTCTGGGTTATGCCCGCATCCGGCTCATGATTTTGCCTTTTCCGGATTCGTGTTGGCCAGATCCTGGGTTTCTTCGGGTTTGAATCACGTAGTAATGTGATACCACACACTAACAGTCAATTAAACCTGGTATCGATCAATATTTTAGTGGATAACACCGGTTAGGTCTGGGTTAGGTCTGGGTTATGCCCGCATCTGGATCATGATTTTGCCTTCTTCGCGTACTTGTTTACCACATCCTGAGTTTTTTCGGGTCTGAATCACGTAGTAATGTGGTAACACACAGTAACAGTGAATTAAACCCGAAATCGGTCAGTATTTTAGTCGGTAACACCGGTTAGGTCTGGGTTATGCCCGCATCTGGCTAATGATTTTGCCTTTTCCGCATTCTTCTTGCCCAGATCCTTGGTTTTTTAGGGTTTGAATCACGTAGTAATGTGGTACCACTCAGAAACAGTCACTTAAACTTTGTTTCGATCAATATTTTAGTCGGTAACACCGGTTAGGTCTGGGTTAGGTGTGGGTTATGCTCGCATCTGGCTCATGACTTTGCCTTCTTCGCATACTTGTTGGCCGGATCCTGGGGTTTTTCGGGTTTGAATCACGTAGTAATGTGGTACCACACAGTAACAGTCAATTAAACCTGGTATCGATCAATATTTTAGATGTTAAAACCGGTTAGGTCTGGGTTAGGTCTGGGTTATGCCCGCATCTGGCTCATGATTTTACCTTTTTCGCATACTTGTTGGCCAGATCCTGGGTTAGGTCTGGGTTTGAATCACGTAGTAATGTGGAACCACACAGTACCATTCAATTAAACCTGGTATCGATCAATATTTTAGAGGATAAAACCGGTCAGGTCTGGGTTAGGTCTGGGTTATGCCCGCATCTGGCTCATGATTTTGCCTTCTTCGCATACTTGTTGGCCGGATCATGGGTTTTTTCGGGTTTGAATCACGTAGTAATGTGGTACCACACAGTAACAGTCAATTAAACCTGGTATCGATCAATATTTTAGAGGATAAAACCGGTTAGGTCTGGGTTAGGTCTGGGTTATCCCCGCATCTGGCTCATGATTTTGCCTTCTTCGCATACTCGTTTACCAGATCCAGGGTTTTTTCGGGTTTGCATGACGTAGTAATGTGGTACCACACAGTAACAGTCAATTAAACCTTGTATCGATCAATATTTCAGAGGATAAATCCGGTTAGGTCTGGGTTAGGTCTGGGCTATGCCCACATCCGGCTCATGATTTTGCCTTCATCGCATACTTGTTGGCCAGATCTTGGGTAAGGTCTGGGTTTGAATCACGTAGTAATGTGGAACCTCACAGTATAATTCAATTAAGCCTGGTACCGATAAATATTTTAGAGGATAAAACCGGTTATGTCTGGGTTAGGTCTGGGTTATGCCCGCATCTGGCTCATGATTTTGCCATCTTCGCATACTTGTTGGCCAGATCCTGGGTTTTTTTCGAGTTTGAATCACGTAGTAATGTGGCACATCACAGTGACAGTCAATTAAACCTGGATTCGGTCAGTATTTTAGTCGGTAACCCCGGTTAGGTCTGGGTTAGGTCTGGGTTATGCCCGCATCTGGCTCATGATTTTGCCTTCTTCGCATACTTGTTGGCCAGATCCTGGGTTAGGTCTGGGTTTGAATCACGTAGTAATGTGGAACCACACAGTACCATTCAATTAAACCTGGTATCGATCAATATTTTAGTGGATAACACCGGTTAGGTCTGGGTTAGCTCTGGGTTATGCCCGCATATGGCTCATGATTTTGCCATCTTCGCATACTTGTTGGCCGGATCCTGGGTTTTTTCGGGTTTGAATCACATAGTAATGTGGCACCTCACAGTGACTGTCTATTGAACCTGGTATCGATCAATATTTTAGTGGATAACACCGGTTAGGTTCTGGGTTAGGTCTGGGTTATGCCCGCATTTGGATCATGATTTTGCCTTCTTTGCATACTTGTTTACCAGATCCTGGGTTTTTTCGGGTCTGAATCACGTAGTAATGTGGTACCACACAGTAACAGTCAATTAAACCTGGTATCGATCAATATTTTAGAGGATAAAACCGGTTAGGTCTGGGTTAGGTCTGGGTTATGCCCGCATCTGGCTCATGATTTTGCCTTCTTCGCATACTTGTTGGCCGGATCCTGGGTTTTTTCGGGTTTGAATCACATAGTAATGTGGTACCACACAGTACCATTCAATTAAACCTGGTACCGATAAATATTTTAGAGGATAAAACCGGTTATGTCTGGGTTAGGTCTGGGTTATGCCCGCATCTGGCTCATGCTTTTACCTTCTTCGCATACTTGTTGGCCAGATCCTGGGTTAGGTCTGGGTTTGAATCACGTAGTAATGTGGAACCACACAGTACCATTCAATTAAACCTGGTATCGATCAATATTTTAGAGGATAAAACCGGTCAGGTCTGGGTTAGGTCTGGGTTATGCCCGCATCTGGCTCATGCTTTTACCTTCTTCGCATACTTGTTGGCCAGATCCTGGGTTAGGTCTGGGTTTGAATCACGTAGTAATGTGGAACCACACAGTACCATTCAATTAAGCCTGGTACCGATAAATATTTTAGAGGATAAAACCGGTTATGTCTGGGTTAGGTCTGGGTTATGCCCGCATCTGGCTCATGATTTTGCCTTCTTCGCATACTTGTTGGCCAGATCCTGGGTTTTTTCTGGTTTAAGTCACGTAGTAATGTGGTACCACACTGAAACAGTCCATTAAACTTGGTTTCGATCAATATTTTAAAGGATGACACCGGTTAGGTCTGGGTTATGCCCGCATATGGCTCATGATTTTGCCTTCTTCGCATACTTCTTAGCCAGATCCTGGGTTTTCTCGGGTTTGAATCACGTAGTAATGTGGTACCACACAGTAGCTGTCAATTAAGCCTGGATTCGGTCAGTATTTTAGTCGGTAACACCGGTTAGGTCTGTGTTATGTCTGGGTTATGCCCGCATCT
This sequence comes from Colletes latitarsis, assembly GCF_051014445.1. Taxonomy (NCBI): domain Eukaryota; kingdom Metazoa; phylum Arthropoda; class Insecta; order Hymenoptera; family Colletidae; genus Colletes; species Colletes latitarsis. The sequence goes on along the minus strand of NC_135141.1, from coordinate 4,326,166 downwards.
GGCTCATGATTTTGCCTTCGTCGCATACTTGTTGGCCAGATCCTGGGTTTTTTCGGGTTTGAATCACGTAGTAATGTTGTACCACATTGAAACAGTCAATTAAACCTGGTTTCGATCAATATTTTAGAGGATACAACCGGTTAGGTCTGGGTTAGGTCTGGGTTATGCCCGCATCTGGCTCATGCTTTTACCTTCTTCGCATACTTGTTGGCCAGATCCTGGGTTAGGTCTGGGTTTGAATCACGTAGTAATGTGGAACCACACAGTACCATTCAATTAAACCTGGTATCGATCAATATTTTAGAGGATAAAACCGGTCAGGTCTGGGTTAGGTCTGGGTTATGCCCGCATCTGGCTCATGATTTTGCCATCTTCGCATACTTGTTGGCCAGATCCTGGGTTTTTTTCGAGTTTGAATCACGTAGTAATGTGGCACATCACAGTGACAGTCAATTAAACCTGGATTCGGTCAGTATTTTAGTCGGTAACCCCGGTTAGGTCTGGGTTAGGTCTGGGTTATGCCCGCATCTGGCTCATGATTTTGCCATCTTCGCATACTTGTTGGCCAGATCCTGGGTTTTTTTCGAGTTTGAATCACGTAGTAATGTGGCACATCACAGTGACAGTCAATTAAACCTGGATTCGGTCAGTATTTTAGTCGGTAACCCCGGTTAGGTCTGGGTTAGGTCTGGGTTATGCCCGCATCTGGCTCATGATTTTGCCTTCTTCGCATACTTGTTGGCCAGATCCTGGGTTAGGTCTGGGTTTGAATCACGTAGTAATGTGGAACCACACAGTACCATTCAATTAAACCTGGTATCGATCAATATTTTAGAGGATAAAACCGGTTAGGTCTGGGTTAGGTCTGGGTTATGCCCGCATCTGGCTCATGATTTTACCTTCTTCGCATACTTGTTGGCCAGATCCTGGGATAGGTCTGGGTTTGAATCACGTAGTAATGTGGAACCACACAGTACCATTCAATTAAACCTGGTATCGATCAATATTTTAGTGGATAACACCGGTTAGGTCTGGGTTATACCCGCATTTGGATCATGATTTTGCCTTCTTTGCATACTTGTTTACCAGATCCTGGGTTTTTCGGGTCTGAATCACGTAGTAATGTGGTACCACACAGTAACAGTCAACTAAACCTGGTATCGATCAATATTTTAGAGGATAAGACCGGTTAGGTCTGGGTTAGGTCTGGGTTATGCCCGCCTCTGGCTCATGATTTAGACTTCTTCGCATACTTGTTGGCCGGATCCTGGGTTTTTTCGGGTTTGAATCACATAGTAATGTGGCACCTCACAGTGACTGTCTATTGAACCTGGTATCGATCAATATTTTAGTGGATAACACCGGTTAGGTCTGGGTTAGGTCTGGGTTATGCCCGCATTTGGATCATGATTTTGCCTTCTTTGCGTACTTGTTTACCAGATCCTGGGTTTTTTCGTGTCTGAATCACGTAGTAATGCGGTACCACACAGTAAAAGTCAATTAAACCTGTTATCGATCAATATTTTAGAGGATAAAACCGGTTAGGTCTGGGTTAGGTCTGGGTTATGCCCGCATCTGGCTCATGATTTTGCCTTCTTCGCATACTTGTTGGCCAGATCCTGGGTTTTTTCTGGTTTAAGTCACGTAGTAATGTGGTACCACACTGAAACAGTCCATTAAACTTGGTTTCGATCAATATTTTAAAGGACGACACCGGTTAGGTCTGGGTTATGCCCGCATATGGCTCATGATTTTGCCTTCTTCGCATACTTCTTGGCCAGATCCTGGGTTTTCTCGGGTTTGAATCACGTAGTAATGTGGTACCACACAGTAGCTGTCAATTAAGCCTGGATTCGGTCAGTATTTTAGTCGGTATCACCGGTTAGGTCTGTGTTATGTCCGGGATATGCCCGCATCTGGCTCATGATTTTGCCTTCGTCGCATACTTGTTGGCCAGATCCTGGGTTTTTTCGGGTTTGAATCACGTAGTAATGTTGTACCACATTGAAACAGTCAATTAAACCTGGTTTCGATCAATATTTTAGAGGATACAACCGGTTAGGTCTGGGTTAGGTCTGGCTTATGCCCGCATCTGGCTCATGATTTTGCCTTCTTCGCATACTTGTTGGCCGGATCCTGGGTTTTTTCGGGTTTGAATCACATAGTAATGTGGCACCTCACAGTGACTGTCTATTGAACCTGGTATCGATCAATATTTTAGTGGATAACACCGGTTAGGTCTGGGTTAGGTCTGGGTTATGCCCGCATTTGGATCATGATTTTGCCTTCTTTGCATACTTGATTACCAGATCCTGGGTTTTTTCGTGTCTGAATCACGTAGTAATGCGGTACCACACAGTAACAGTCAATTAAACCTGTTATCGATCAATATTTTAGAGGATAAAACCGGTTAGGTCTGGGTTAGGTCTGGGTTATGCCCGCATCTGGCTCATGATTTTGCCTTCTTCGCATACTTGTTGGCCAGATCCTGGGTTTTTTCTGGTTTAAGTCTCGTAGTAATGTGGTACCACACTGAAACAGTCCATTAAACTTGGTTTCGATCAATATTTTAAAGGACGACACCGGTTAGGTCTGGGTTATGCCCGCATATGGCTCATGATTTTGCCTTCTTCGCATACTTCTTGGCCAGATCCTGGGTTTTCTCGGGTTTGAATCACGTAGTAATGTGGTACCACACAGTAGCTGTCAATTAAGCCTGGATTCGGTCAGTATTTTAGTCGGTATCACCGGTTAGGTCTGTGTTATGTCTGGGATATGCCCGCATCTGGCTCATGATTTTGCCTTCGTCGCATACTTGTTGGACAGATCCTGGGTTATTTCGGGTTTGAATCACGTAGTAATGTTGTACCACATTGAAACAGTCAATTAAACCTGGTTTCGATCAATATTTTAGAGGATACAACCGGTTAGGTCTGGGTTAGGTCTGGCTTATGCCCGCATCTGGCTCATGATTTTGCCTTCTTCGCATACTTGTTGGCCAGATCATGGGTTTTTTCGGGTTTAAGTCACGTAGTAATGTGGTACCACACTGAAACAGTCCATTAAACTTGGTTTCGATCAATATTTTAAAGGATGACACCGGTTAGGTCTGGGTTATGCCCGCATATGGCTCATGATTTTGCCTTCTTCGCATACTTGTTGGCCAGATCCTGGGTTTTCTCGGGTTTGAATCACGCAGTAATGTGGTACCACACAGTAGCTGTCAATTAAGCCTGGATTCGGTCAGTATTTTAGTCGGTAACACCGGTTAGGTCTGTGTTATGTCTGGGTTATGCCCGCATCTGGCTCATGATTTTGACTTCGTCGCATACTTGTTGGCCAGATCCTGGGTATTTTCGGGTTTGAATCACGTAGTAATGTTGTACCACATTGAAACAGTCAATTAAACCTGGCTTCGATCAATATTTTAAAGGATAAAACCGGTAATGCCTGGGTTAGGTCTGGGTCATGCCCGCATCTGGCTCATGATTTTGACTTCGTCGCATACTTGTTGGCCAGATCCTGGGTATTTTCGGGTTTGAATCACGTAGTAATGTTGTACCACATTGAAACAGTCAATTAAACCTGGCTTCGATCAATATTTTAAAGGATAAAACCGGTAATGCCTGGGTTAGGTCTGGGTTAAGCCCGCGTCTGGCTCATGATTTTGCCTTCTTCGCATACTTGTTGGCCAGATCCTGGGTTTTTGCGGGTTTGAAGCACGTAGTAATGTGGCACCTCACAGTGACTGTCTATTGAACCTGGATTCGGTCAGTATTTTAGTCGGTAACCCCGGTTAGGTCTGGGTTAGGTCTGGATTACGCCCGCATCTGGCTCATGATTTTGCCTTCTTCGCATACTCGTTTACCAGATCCTGGGTTTTTCGGGTTTGCATGACGTAATAATGTGGTACCACACAGTAACAGTCAATAAAACCTTGTATCGATCAATATTTTAGAGGATAAAACCGGTTAGGTCTGGGTTAGGTCTGGGTTATGCCCGCATCTGGCTCATGATTTTGCCTTCTTCGCATACTTGTTGGCCAGATCCTGGGTATTTTCGGGTTTGAATCACGTAGTAATGTTGTACCACATTGAAACAGTCAATTAAACCTGGCTTCGATCAATATTTTAAAGGATAAAACCGGTAATGCCTGGGTTAGGTCTGGGTCATGCCCGCATCTGGCTCATGATTTTGTCTTCTTCTCATACTTGTTGGCCAGATCCTGGGTTTTTTCAGATTTGAGTCACGTAGTAATGTGGTATCACACAGTAACAGTCAATAAATCCTGGTCTCGCTCAATATTTTAAAGGATGACACCGGATAGGTCTGGGTTAGGTCTCGGTTATGCCCGCATCTGGCTCATGATTTTGCCTTTTCCGCACACTTGTTGGCCAGATCCTGGGTTCTTTCGGATTTGAATCACGTAGTAATGTGGTACCACACAGTAACAGTCAATAAAACCTGGTTTCGATCATTATTTTAAAGGATAAAACTGGTAATGCCTGGGTTAGGTCTGGGTCATGCCCGCATCTGGCTCATGATTTTGCCTTCTTCGCATACTTTTTGGCCAGATCCTGGGTTTTTTCTGGTTTGAATCACGTAGTATTGTGGTACCACACAGTAACAGTCAATAAAACCTGGTATCGATCAATATTTTAGAGGATAAAACCGGTTAAGTCTGGGTTAGGTCTGGGTTATGCCCGCATCTGGCTCATGATTTTGCCTTCTTCGCATACTTTTTGGCCAGATCCTGGGTTTTTTCGGGTTTGAATCACGTAGTAATGTGGTACCACACAGTAACAGTCAATAAAACCTGGTATCGATCAATATTTTAGAGGATAAAACCGGTTAGGTCTGGGTTATGCCCGCATCTGGCTCATGATTTTGCCTTCTTCGCATACTTGTTGGCCGGATCCTGGGTTTTTTCGGGTTTGAATCACGTAGTAATGTGGCACCTCACAGTGACTGCCTATTGAACCTGGATTCGGTCAGTATTTTAGTCGGTAACCCCGGTTAGGTCTGGGTTAGGTCTGGGTTATGCCCGCATCTGGCTCATGATTTTGGCTTCTTCGCATACTCGTTTACCAGATCCTGTGATTTTTCGGGTTTGCATGACGTAGTAATGTGGTACCACACAGTAACGGTCAATTAAACCTTGTATCGATCAATATTTCAGAGGATACATCCGGTTAGATCTGGGTTAGGTCTGGGTTATGCCCACATCTGGCTCATGATTTTGCCTTCATCGCGTACTCGTTGGCCAGATCCTGGGTAAGGTCTGGGTTTGAATCACGTTGTAATGTGGAACCACACAGTATAATTCTATTAAACCTGGTATCGATAAATATTTTAGAGGATAAAACCGGTTATGTCTGGGTTAGGTCTGGGTTATGCCCGCATCTGGCTCCTGATTTTGCCTTTTTCGCATACTTGTTGGCCAGATCCTGGGTTAGGTCTGGGTTTGAATCACGTAGTAATGTGGAACCACACAGTACCATTCAATTAAACCCGGTATCGATCAATATTTTAGTGGATTACACCGGTTAGGTCTGGGTTAGGTCAGGGTTATGCCCGCATCTGGATCATGATTTTGCCTTCTTCGCGTACTTGTTTACCACATCCTGGGTTTTTTCGGGTCTGAATCACGTAGTAATGTGGTACCACACAGTAACAGTGAATTAAACCCGAATTCGGTCAGTATTTTAGTCGGTAACACCGGATAGGTCCGTGTTAGGTCTGGGTTATGCCCGCATCCGGCTCATGATTTTGCCTTTTCCGGATTCGTGTTGGCCAGATCCTGGGTTTCTTCGGGTTTGAATCACGTAGTAATGTGATACCACACAGTAACAGTCAATTAAACCTGGTATCGATCAATATTTTAGTGGATAACACCGGTTAGGTCTGGCTTAGGTCTGGGTTATGCCCGCATCTGGATCATGATTTTGCCTTCTTCGCGTACTTGTTTACCACATCCTGGGTTTTTTCGGCTCTGAATCACGTAGTAATGTGGTACCGCACAGTACCAGTGAATTAAACCCGAATTCGGTCAGTATTTTAGTCGGTAACACCGGTTAGGTCTGGGTTATGCCCGCATCTGGCTAATGATTTTGCCTTTTCCGCATTCTTCTTGCCCAGACCCTTGGTTTTTTAGGGTCTGAATCACGTAGTAATGTGGTACCACTCAGAAACAGTCACTTAAACTTTGTTTCGATCAATATTTTAGTCGGTAACACCGGTTAGGTCTGGGTTAGGTGTGGGTTATGCTCGCATCTGGCTCATGACTTTGCCTTCTTCGCATACTTGTTGGCCGGATCCTGGGTTTTTTCGGGTTTGAATCACGTAGTAATGTGGTACCACACAGTAACAGTCAATTAAACCTGGTATCGATCAATATTTTAGATGTTAAAACCGGTTAGGTCTGGGTTAGGTCTGGGTTATGCCCGCATCTGGCTCATGATTTTACCTTCTTCGCATACTTGTTGGCCAGATCCTGGGTTAGGTCTGGGTTTGAATCACGTAGTAATGTGGAACCACACAGTACCATTCAATTAAACCTGGTATCGATCAATATTTTAGAGGATAAAACCGGTCAGGTCTGGGTTAGGTCTGGGTTATGCCCGCATCTGGCTCATGATTTTGCCTTCTTCGCATACCTGTTGGCCGGATCTTGGGTTTTTTCGGGTTTGAATCACGTAGTAATGTGGTACCACACAGTAACAGTCAATTAAACCTGGTATCGATCAATATTTTAGAGGATAAAACCGGTAAGGTCTGGGTTAGGTCTGGGTTATGCCCGCATCTGGCTCATGATTTTGCCTTCTTCGCATACTCGTTTACCAGATCCAGGGTTTTTTCGGGTTTGCATGACGTAGTAATGTGGTACCACACAGTAACAGTCAATTAAACCTTGTATCGATCAATATTTCAGAGGATAAATCCGGTTAGGTCTGGGTTAGGTCTGGGCTATGCCCACATCCGGCTCATGATTTTGCCTTCATCGCATACTTGTTGGCCAGATCTTGGGTAAGGTCTGGGTTTGAATCACGTAGTAATGTGGAACCTCACAGTATAATTCAATTAAACCTGGTATCGATAAATATTTTAGAGGATAAAACCGGTTATGTCTGGGTTAAGTCTGGGTTATGACCGCATCTGGCTCATGATTTTGCCATCTTCGCATACTTGTTGGCCAGATCCTGGGTTTTTTTCGAGTTTGAATCACGTAGTATTGTGGTACCACACAGTAACAGTCAATAAAACCTGGTATCGATCAATATTTTAGAGGATAAAACCGGTTAGGTCTGGGTTAGGTCTGGGTTATGCCCGCATCTGGCTCATGATTTTGCCTTCTTCGCATACTTTTTGGCCAGATCCTGGGTTTTTTCGGGTTTGAATCACGTAGTAATGTGGTACCACACAGTAACAGTCAATACAACCTGGTATCGATCAATATTTTAGAGGATAAAACCGGTTAGGTCTGGGTTAGGTCTGGGTTATGCCCGCATCTGGCTCATGATTTTGCCTTCTTCGCATACTTGTTGGCCGGATCCTGGGTTTTTTCGGGTTTGAATCACGTAGTAATGTGGCACCTCACAGTGACTGTCTATTGAACCTGGATTCGGTCAGTATTTTAGTCGGTAACCCCGGTTAGGTCTGGGTTAGGTCTGGGTTATGCCCGCATCTGGCTCATGATTTTGCCTTCTTCGCATACTCGTTTACCAGATCCTGGGTTTTTTCGGGTTTGCATGACGTAGTAATGTGGTACCACACAGTAACGGTCAATTAAACCTTGTATCGATCAATATTTCAGAGGATACATCCGGTTAGATCTGGGTTAGGTCTGGGTTATGCCCGCATCTGGCTCATGATTTTGCCTTGATCGCATACTTCTTGGCCGGATCCTGGGTTTTTTCTGGTTTGAATCACGTAGTAATTTGGCACCTCACAGTGACAGTCAATTAAACCTGGATTCGGTCAGTATTTTAAAGGATAAAACCGGTAATGGCTGGGTTAGGTCTGGGTCATGCCCGCATCTGGCTCATGATTTGGCTTCTTCGCATACTTGTTGGCCAGATCCTTGGTTTTCTCGGGTTTGAATCTGATAGCAATGTGGCACCACACAGTAACAGTCAATTAAACATGATTTCGATCAATATTTTTGTGGATAAAATCGGTAAGGTCTGGGTTAGGTCTGGCTTATGCCCGCATCTGGCTCACGATTTTGCCTTCTTCGCATACTTGTTGGCCAGATCCTGGGTTTTCTCGGGTTTGAATCACGTAGTAATGTGGTACCACACAGTAGCTGTCAATTAAGCCTGGATTCGGTCAGTATTTTAGTCGGTAACACCGGTTAGGTCTGTGTTATGTCTGGGTTATGCCCGCATCTGGCTCATGATTTTGCCTTCTTCGCATACTTGTTGGCCAGATCCTGGGTTTTTTCGGGTTTGAATCACGTAGTAATGTTGTACCACATTGAAACAGTCAATTAAACCTGGCTTCGACCAATATTCTACAGGATGACACCGGTTAGGTCTGGGTTAGGTCTGGGTTATGCCCGCATCTGGCTCATGATTTTGCCTTCTTCGCATACTTGTTGGCCAGATCCTGGGTTTTTTCAGATTTGAGTCACATAGTAATGTGGCACCTCACAGTGACAGTCAATTAAACCTGGATTCGGTCAGTATTTTAAAGGATAAAACCGGTAATGGCTGGGTTAGGTCTGGGTCATGCCCGCATCTGGCTCATGATTTTGCCTTCTTCGCATACTTGTTTACCAGATCCTGGGTTCTTTCGGGTTTAAGTCACGTAGTAATGTGGTAACACACTGAAGCAGTCCATTAAACATGGTTTCGGTCAATATTTTAAAGGATGACACCGGTTAGGTCTGGGTTATGCCCGTATATGGCTCATGATTTTGCCTTCTTCGCATACTTGTTGGCCAGATCCTGGGTTTTCTCGGGTTTGAATCACGTAGTAATGTGGTACCACACAGTAGCTGTCAATTAAGCCTGGATTCGGTCAGTATTTTAGTCGGTAACACCCGTTTGGTCTGTGTTATGTCTGGGTTATGCCCGCATCTGGCTCATGATTTTGCCTTCTTCGCATACTTGTTGGCCAGATCCTGGGTTTTTTCGGGTTTGAATCACGTAGTAATGTTGTACCACATTGAAACAGTCAATTAAACCTGGCTTCGATCAATATTTTAAAGGATGACACCGGTTAGGTGTGGCTTAGGTGTGAGTTATGCCCGCATCTGGCTCATGATTTTGCCTTCTTCGCATACTTATTGTCCAGATTCTTAGTTTTTTCGGGTTTGAGTCACGTAGTAACGTGGTACCACATAGTAACAGTGAATTAAACCTGAATTCGGTCAGTATATTAGTCGGTAACACCGGTAAGGTCTGGGTTAGGTCTGGGTTATGCCAGCATCTGGTTCATGATTTTGCCTTCTTCGCATACTTGTTGGCCAGATCCAGGGCTTTTTTCGTGTATGAATCAGGTAGTAACGTGCTACCACACAGTAACAGTGAATTAAACCCGAATTCGGTCTGTATTTTAGTCGGTAACACCGGTTAGGTCCGGGTTAGGTCTGGGTTATGCCCGCATCTGGCTAACGATTTTGCCTTTTCCGCATTCTTGTTGCCCAGATCCTTGGTTTTTTAGGGTTTGAATCACGTAGTAATGTGGTACCACTCAGAAACAGTCACTTAAACTTGGTTTCGATCAATATTTTAGTGGATAACACCGATTAGGTCTGGGTTAGGTCTGGGTTATGCCCGCATCTGGCTCATGGTTTTGCATTTTCGCATACTTGTTGGCCAGATCCTGGGTTAGGTCTGGGTTTGAATCACGTAGTAATGTGGAACCACACAGTACCATTCAATTAATCCTGGTATCGATCAATATTTTAGTGGATAACACCGGTTAGGTCTGGGTTAGGTCTGGGTTATGCCCGCATCTGGATCATGATTTTGCCTTCTTCGCGTACTTGTTTACCACATCCTGGGTTTTTTCGGGTCTGAATCACGTAGTAATGTGGTACCAGACAGTAACAGTAAATTAAACCCGAATTCGGTCAGTATTTTAGTCGGTAACACCGGATAGGTCTGTGTTAGGTCTGGGTTGTGCCCGCATCTGGCTCATGATTTTGCCTTTCCCGGTTTCGTGTTGGCCAGATCCTGGGTTTTTTCGGGTTTGAATCACGTAGTAATGTGGTACCACACAGTAACAGTCGATTAAACCTGCTATCGATCAATATTTGAGAGGATAAAACCGGTTAGGTCAGGGTTAGGTCTGGGTAATGCCCGCATCTGGCTCATGACATTGCCTTCTTCGCATACCTGTTGGCCAGATCCTGGGTTAGGTCTGGGTTTGAATCACGTAGTAATGTGGAACCACACAGTACCATTCAATTAAACCTGGTATCGATCAATATTTTAGAGGATAAAACCGGTTAGGTCAGGGTTAGGTCTGGGTTATGCCCGCATCTGGCTCATGACATTGCCTTCTTCGCATACCTGTTGGCCAGATCCTGGGTTAGGTCTGGGTTTGAATCACGTAGTAATGTGGAACCACACAGTACCATTCAATTAAACCTGGTATCGATCAATATTTCAGGGGATAAAACCGGTTAGGTCTGGGTTAGGTCTGGGTTATGCACGCATCTGGCTCATGATTTTGCCTTCTTCGCATACTTGTTGGCCAGGGGTTAGGTCTGGGTTTGAATCACGTAGTAATGTGGAACCACACAGTACCATTCAATTAAACCTGGTATCGATCAATATTTTAGTGGATAACACCGGTTAGGTCTGGGTTAGGTCTGGGTCATGCCCGCATCTGGCTCATGATTTTGCCTTCTTCGCATACTTTTTGGCCAGATCCTGGGTTTTTTCGGGTTTGAATCACGTAGTATTGTGGTACCACACAGTAACAGTCAATAAAACCCGGTATCGATCAATATTTTAGAGGATAAAACCGGTTATGTCTGGGTTAGGTCTGGGTTATGCCCGCATCTGGCTCATGATTTTGCCATCTTCGCATACTTGTTGGCCAGATCCTGGGTTTTTTTCGAGTTTCAATCACGTAGTAATGTGGCACATCACAGTGACAGTCAATTAAACCTGGATTCGGTCAGTATTTTAGTCGGTAACCCCGGTTAGGTCTGGGTTAGGTCTGGGTTATGCCCGCATCTGGCTCATGATTTTGCCTTCTTCGCATACTTGTTGGCCAGATCCTGGGTTAGGTCTGGGTTTGAATCACGTAGTAATGTGGAACCACACAGTACCATTCAATTAAACCTGGTATCGATCAATATTTTAGTGGATAACACCGGTTAGGTCTGGGTTAGGTCTGGGTCATGCCCGCATCTGGCTCATGATTTTGCCTTCTTCGCATACTTTTTGGCCAGATCCTGGGTTTTTTCGGGTTTGAATCACGTAGTATTGTGGTACCACACAGTAACAGTCAATAAAACCTGGTATCGATCAATATTTTAGAGGATAAAACCGGTTAGGTCTGGGTTAGGTCTGGGTTATGCCCGCATCTGGCTCATGATTTTGCCTTCTTCGCATACTTTTTGGCCAGATCCTGGGTTTTTTCGGGTTTGAATCACGTAGTAATGTGGTACCACACAGTAACAGTCAATACAACCTGGTATCGATCAATATTTTAGAGGATAAAACCGGTTAGGTCTGGGTTAGGTCTGGGTTATGCCCGCATCTGGCTCATGATTTTGCCTTCTTCGCAGACTTGTTGGCCGGATCCTGGGTTTTTTCGTGTTTGAATCATGTAGTAATGTGGCACCTCACAGTGACTGTCTATTGAACCTGGATTCGGTCAGTATTTTAGTCGGTAACCCCGGTTAGGTCTGGGTTAGGTCTGGGTTATGCCCGCATCAGGCTCATGATTTTGCCTTCTTCGCATACTCGTTTACCAGATCCTGGGTTTTTTCGGGTTTGCATGACGTAGTAATGTAGTACCACACAGTAACGGTCAATTAAACCTTGTATCGATCAATATTTCAAAGGATACATCCGGTTAGATCTGGGTTAGGTCTGGGTTATGCCCGCATCTGGCTCATGATTTTGCCTTGATCGCATACTTCTTGGCCGGATCCTGGGTTTTTTCTGGTTTGAATCACGTAGTAATTTGGCACCTCACAGTGACAGTCAATTAAACCTGGATTCGGTCAGTATTTTAAAGGATAAAACCGGTAATGGCTGGGTTAGGTCTGGGTCATGCCCGCATCTGGCTCATGATTTGGCTTCTTCGCATACTTGTTGGCCAGATCCTTGGTTTTCTCGGGTTTGAATCAGATAGCAATGTGGCACCACACAGTAACAGTCAATTAAACATGATTTCGATCAATATTTTTCTGGATAAAACCGGTAAGGTCTGGGTTAGGTCTGGGTTATGCCCGCATCTGGCTCATGATTTTGCCTTCTTCGCGTACTTGTTTACCACATCCTGGGTTTTTTCGGGTCTGAATCACATAGTAATGTGGTACCACACAGTAACAGTAAATTAAACCCGAATTCGGTCAGTATTTTAGTCGGTAACACCGGTTAGGTCTGTGTTAGGTCTGGGTTATGCCCGCATCTGGCTCATGATTTTGCCTTTCCCGGTTTCGTGTTGGCCAGATCCTGGGTATTTTCGGGTTTGAATCACGTAGTAATGTGGTACCACACAGTAACAGTCGATTAAACCTGCTATCGATCAATATTTGAGAGGATAAAACCGGTTAGGTCAGGGTTAGGTCTGGGTAATGCCCGCATCTGGCTCATGACATTGCCTTCTTCGCATACCTGTTGGCCAGATCCTGGGTTAGGTCTGGGTTTGAATCACGTAGTAATGTGGAACCACACAGTACCATTCAATTAAACCTGGTATCGATCAATATTTTAGAGGATAAAACCGGTTAGGTCAGGGTTAGGTCTGGGTTATGCCCGCATCTGGCTCATGACATTGCCTTCTTCGCATACCTGTTGGCCAGATCCTGGGTTAGGTCTGGGTTTGAATCACGTAGTAATGTGGAACCACACAGTACCATTCAATTAAACCTGGTATCGATCAATATTTCAGAGGATAAAACCGGTTAGGTCTGGGTTAGGTCTGGGTTATGCCCGCATCTGGCTCATGATTTTGCCTTCTTCGCATACTTGTTGGCCAGATCCTGGGTTTTTTCAGATTTGAGTCACATAGTAATGTGGCACCTCACAGTGACAGTCAATTAAACCTGGATTCGGTCAGTATTTTAAAGGATAAAACCGGTAATGGCTGGGTTAGGTCTGGGTCATGCCCGCATCTGGCTCATGATTTTGCCTTCTTCGCATACTTGTTTACCAGATCCTGGGTTTTCTCGGGTTTAATTCACGTAGTAATGTGGTACCACACTGAAACAGTCCATTAAACTTGGTTTCGGTCAATATTTTAAAGGATGACACCGGTTAGGTCTGGGTTATGCCCGTATATGGCTCATGAGTTTGCCTTCTTCGCATACTTGTTGGCCAGATCCTGGGTTTTCTCGGGTTTGAATCACGTAGTAATGTGGTACCACACAGTAGCTGTCAATTAAGCCTGGATTCGGTCAGTATTTTAGTCGGTAACACCCGTTAGGTCTGTGTTATGTCTGGGTTATGCCCGCATCTGGCTCATGATTTTGCCTTCTTCGCATACTTGTTGGCCAGATCCTGGGTTAGGTCTGGGTTTGAATCACGTAGTAATGTGGAACCACACAGTACCATTCAATTAAACCTGGTATCGATCAATATTTTAGAGGATAAAACCGGTCAGGTCTGGGTTAGGTCTGGGTTATGCCCGCATCTGGCTCATGATTTTGCCTTCTTCGCATACCTGTTGGCCGGATCTTGGGTTTTTTCGGGTTTGAATCACGTAGTAATGTGGTACCACACAGTAACAGTCAATTAAACCTGGTATCGATCAATATTTTAGAGGATAAAACCGGTTAGGTCTGGGTTAGGTCTGGGTTATGCCCGCATCTGGCTCATGATTTTGCCTTCTTCGCATACTCGTTTACCAGATCCAGGGTTTTTTCGGGTTTGCATGACGTAGTAATGTGGTACCACACAGTAACAGTCAATTAAACCTTGTATCGATCAATATTTCAGAGGATAAATCCGGTTAGGTCTGGGTTAGGTCTGGGCTATGCCCACATCCGGCTCATGATTTTGCCTTCATCGCATACTTGTTGGCCAGATCTTGGGTAAGGTCTGGGTTTGAATCACGTAGTAATGTGGAACCTCACAGTATAATTCAATTAAACCTGGTATCGGTAAATATTTTAGAGGATAAAACCGGTTATGTCTGGGTTAGGTCTGGGTTATGCCCGCATCTGGCTCATGATTTTGCCATCTTCGCATACTTGTTGGCCAGATCCTGGGTTTTTTTCGAGTTTGAATCACGTAGTAATGTGGCACATCACAGTGACGGTCAATTAAACCTGGATTCGGTCAGTATTTTAGTCGGTAACCCCGGTTAGGTCTGGGTTAGGTCTGGGTTATGCCCGCATCTGGCTCATGATTTTGCCTTCTTCGCATACTTGTTGGCCAGATCCTGGGTTAGGTCTGGGTTTGAATCACGTAGTAATGTGGAACCACACAGTACCATTCAATTAAACCTGGTATCGATCAATATTTTAGTGGATAACACCGGTTAGGTCTGGGTTAGGTCTGGGTCATGCCCGCATCTGGCTCATGATTTTGCCTTCTTCGCATACTTTTTGGCCATATCCTGGGTTTTTTCGGGTTTGAATCACGTAGTATTGTGGTACCACACAGTAACAGTCAATAAAACCTGGTATCGATCAATATTTTAGAGGATAAGACCGGTTAGGTCTGGGTTAGGTCTGGGTTATGCCCGCATCTGGCTCATGATTTTGCCTTCTTCGCATACTTTTTGGCCAGATCCTGGGTTTTTTCGGGTTTGAATCACGTAGTAATGTGGTACCACACAGTAACAGTCAATACAACCTGGTATCGATCAATATTTTAGAGGATAAAACCGGTTAGGTCTGGGTTAGGTCTGGGTTATGCCCGCATCTGGCTCATGATTTTGCCTTCTTCGCATACTTGTTGGCCGGATCCTGGGTTTTTTCGGGTTTGAATCATGTAGTAATGTGGCACCTCACAGTGACTGTCTATTGAACCTGGATTCGGTCAGTATTTTAGTCGGTAACCCCGGTTAGGTCTGGGTTATGCCCGCATCTGGCTCATGATTTTGCCTTCTTCGCATACTCGTTTACCAGATCCTGGGTTTTTTCGGGTTTGCATGACGTAGTAATGTAGTACCACACAGTAACGGTCAATTAAACCTTGTATCGATCAATATTTCAGAGGATACATCCGGTTAGATCTGGGTTAGGTCTGGGTTATGCCCGCATCTGGCTCATGATTTTGCCTTGATCGCATACTTCTTGGCCGGATCCTGGGTTTTTTCTGGTTTGAATCACGTAGTAATTTGGCACCTCACAGTGACAGTCAATTAAACCTGGATTCGGTCAGTATTTTAAAGGATAAAACCGGTAATGGCTGGGTTAGGTCTGGGTCATGCCCGCATCTGGCTAATGATTTGGCTTCTTCGCATACCTGTTGGCCAGATCCTGGGTTTTCTCGGGTTTGAATCACGTAGTAATGTGGTACCACACAGTAGCTGTCAACTAAGCCTGGATTCGGTCAGTATTTTAGTCGGTAACACCGGTTAGGTCTGTGTTATGTCTGGGTTATGCCCGCATCTGGCTCATGATTTTGCCTTCTTCGCATACTTGTTGGCCAGATCCTGGGTTTTTTCGGGTTTGAATCACGTAGTAATGTTGTACCACATTGAAACAGTCAATTAAACCTGGCTTCGACCAATATTCTACAGGATGACACCGGTTAGGTGTGGGTTAGGTGTGAGTTATGCCCGCATCTGGCTCATGTTTGAATCAGGTAGTAACGTGGTACCACACAGTAACAGTGAATTAAACCCGAATTCGGTCAGTATTTTAGTCGGTAACACCGGATAGGTCTGTGTTAGGTCTGGGTTATGCCCGCATCTGGCTCATGATTTTGCCTTTTCCGGATTCGTGTTGGCCAGATCCTGAGTTTTTTCGGGTTTGAATCACGTAGTAATGTGGTACCACACAGTAACAATCAATTGAACCTGGTATCGATCAATATTTTAGAGGATAAAACCGGTTAGGTCAGGGTTAGGTCTGGGTTATGCCCGCATCTGGCTCATGACATTGCCTTCTTCGCATACCTGTGGGCCAGATCCTGGGTTAGGTCTGGGTTTGAATCACGTAGTAATGTGGAGCCACACAGTACCATTCAATTAAACCTGGTATCGATCAATATTTCAGAGGATAAAACCGGTTAGGTCTGGGTTAGGTCTGGGTTATGCCCGCATCTGGCTCATGATTTTGCCTTCTTCGCATACTTGTTGGCCAGATCCTGGGTTTTTTCAGATTTGAGTCACATAGTAATGTGGCACCTCACAGTGACAGTCAATTAAACCTGGATTCGGTCAGTATTTTAAAGGATAAAACCGGTAATGGCTGGGTTAGGTCTGGGTCATGCCCGCATCTGGCTCATGATTTTGCCTTCTTCGCATACTTGTTTACCAGATCCTGGGTTTTCTCGGGTTTAAGTCACGTAGTAATGTGGTACCACACTGAAACAGTCCATTAAACTTGGTTTCGGTCAATATTTTAAAGGATGACACCGGTTAGGTCTGGGTTATGCCCGTATATGGCTCATGATTTTGCCTTCTTCGCATACTTGTTGGCCAGATCCTGGGTTTTCTCGGGTTTGAATCACGTAGTAATGTGGTACCACACAGTAGCTGTCAATTAAGCCTGGATTCGGTCAGTATTTTAGTCGGTAACACCCGTTAGGTCTGTGTTATGTCTGGGTTATGCCCGCATCTGGCTCATGATTTTGCCTTCTTCGCATACTTGTTGGCCAGATCCTGGGTTTTTTCGGGTTTGAATCACGTAGTAATGTTGTACCACATTTAAACAGTCAATTAAACCTGGCTTCGATCAATATTTTAAAGGATGACACCGGTTAGGTGTGGCTTAGGTGTGAGTTATGCCCGCATCTGGCTCATGATTTTGCCTTCTTCGCATACTTGTTGTCCAGATTCTTAGTTTTTTCGGGTTTGAGTCACGTAGTAACGTGGTACCACATAGTAACAGTGAATTAAACCTGAATTCGCTCAGTATATTAGTCGGTAACACCGGTTAGGTCTGGGTTAGGTCTGGGTTATGCCCGCATCTGGTTCATGATTTTGCCTTCTTCGCATACTTGTTGGCCAGATCCAGGGCTTTTTTCGTGTTTGAATCAGGTAGTAACGTGGTACCACACAGTAACAGTGAATTAAACCCGAATTCGGTCTGTATTTTAGTCGGTAACACCGGTTAGGTCCGGGTTAGGTCTGGGTTATGCCCGCATCTGGCTAACGATTTTGCCTTTTCCGCATTCTTGTTGCCCAGATCCTTGGTTTTTTAGGGTTTGAATCACGTAGTCATGTGGTACCACTCAGAAACAGTCACTTAAACTTGGTTTCGATCAATATTTTAGTCGGTAACACCGGTTAGGTCTGGGTTAGGTCTGGGTTATGCCCGCTTCTGGCTCATGATTTTGCCTTTTCCGCATTCTTGTTGCCCAGATCCTTGGTTTTTTAAGGTTTGAATCACGTAGTAATGTGGTACCACTCAGAAACAGTCACTTAAACTTGGTTTCGATCAATATTTTAGTGGATAACACCGATTAGGTCTGGGTTAGGTCTGGGTTATGCCCGCATCTGGCTCATGGTTTTGCATTTTCGCATACTTGTTGGCCAGATCCTGGGTTAGGTCTGGGTTTGAATCACGTAGTATTGTGGAACCACACAGTACCATTCAATTAATCCTGGTATCGATCAATATTTTAGTGGATAACACCGGTTAGGTCTGGGTTAGGTCTGGGTTATGCCCGCATCTGGATCATGATTTTGCCTTCTTCGCGTACTTGTTTACCACATCCTGGGTTTTTTCGGGTCTGAATCACGTAGTAATGTGGTACCACACAGTAACAGTAAATTACACCCGAATTCGGTCAGTATTTTAGTCGGTAACACCGGATAGGTCTGTGTTAGGTCTGGGTTATGCCCGCATCTGGCTCATGATTTTGCCTTTCCCGGTTTCGTGTTGGCCAGATCCTGGGTTTTTTCGGGTTTGAATCACGTAGTAATGTGGTACCACACAGTAACAGTCGATTAAACCTGCTATCGATCAATATTTGAGAGGATAAAACCGGTTAGGTCAGGGTTAGGTCTGGGTAATGCCCGCATCTGGCTCATGACATTGCCTTCTTCGCATACCTGTTGGCCAGATCCTGGGTTAGGTCTGGGTTTGAATCACGTAGTAATGTGGAACCACACAGTACCATTCAATTAAACCTGGTATCGATCAATATTTCAGAGGATAAAACCGGTTAGGTCTGGGTTAGGTCTGGGTTATGCCACATCTGGCTCATGATTTTGCCTTCTTCGCATACTTTTTGGCCAGATCCTGGGTTTTTTCGGGTTTGAATCACGTAGTATTGTGGTACCACACAGTAACAGTCAATAAAACCTGGTATCGATCAATATTTTAGAGGATAAAACCGGTTAGGTCTGGGTTAGGTCTGGGTTATGCCCGCATCTGGCTCATGATTTTGCCTTCTTCGCATACTTTTTGGCCAGATCCTGGGTTTTTTCGGGTTTGAATCACGTAGTAATGTGGTACCACACAGTAACAGTCAATACAACCTGGTATCGATCAATATTTTAGAGGATAAAACCGGTTAGGTCTGGGTTAGGTCTGGGTTATGCCCGCATCTGGCTCATGATTTTGCCTTCTTCGCATACTTGTTGGCCGGATCCTGGGTTTTTTCGTGTTTGAATCATGTAGTAATGTGGCACCTCACAGTGACTGTCTATTGAACCTGGATTCGGTCAGTATTTTAGTCGGTAACCCCGGTTAGGTCTGGGTTAGGTCTGGGTTATGCCCGCATCAGGCTCATGATTTTGCCTTCTTCGCATACTCGTTTACCAGATCCTGGGTTTTTTCGGGTTTGCATGACGTAGTAATGTAGTACCACACAGTAACGGTCAATTAAACCTTGTATCGATCAATATTTCAAAGGATACATCCGGTTAGATCTGGGTTAGGTCTGGGTTATGCCCGCATCTGGCTCATGATTTTGCCTTGATCGCATACTTCTTGGCCGGATCCTGGGTTTTTTCTGGTTTGAATCACGTAGTAATTTGGCACCTCACAGTGACAGTCAATTAAACCTGGATTCGGTCAGTATTTTAAAGGATAAAACCGGTAATGGCTGGGTTAGGTCTGGGTCATGCCCGCATCTGGCTCATGATTTGGCTTCTTCGCATACTTGTTGGCCAGATCCTTGGTTTTCTCGGGTTTGAATCAGATAGCAATGTGGCACCACACAGTAACAGTCAATTAAACATGATTTCGATCAATATTTTTCTGGATAAAACCGGTAAGGTCTGGGTTAGGTCTGGGTTATGCCCGCATCTGGCTCATGATTTTGCCTTCTTCGCGTACTTGTTTACCACATCCTGGGTTTTTTCGGGTCTGAATCACATAGTAATGTGGTACCACACAGTAACAGTAAATTAAACCCGAATTCGGTCAGTATTTTAGTCGGTAACACCGGTTAGGTCTGTGTTAGGTCTGGGTTATGCCCGCATCTGGCTCATGATTTTGCCTTTCCCGGTTTCGTGTTGGCCAGATCCTGGGTATTTTCGGGTTTGAATCACGTAGTAATGTGGTACCACACAGTAACAGTCGATTAAACCTGCTATCGATCAATATTTGAGAGGATAAAACCGGTTAGGTCAGGGTTAGGTCTGGGTAATGCCCGCATCTGGCTCATGACATTGCCTTCTTCGCATACCTGTTGGCCAGATCCTGGGTTAGGTCTGGGTTTGAATCACGTAGTAATGTGGAACCACACAGTACCATTCAATTAAACCTGGTATCGATCAATATTTTAGAGGATAAAACCGGTTAGGTCAGGGTTAGGTCTGGGTTATGCCCGCATCTGGCTCATGACATTGCCTTCTTCGCATACCTGTTGGCCAGATCCTGGGTTAGGTCTGGGTTTGAATCACGTAGTAATGTGGAACCACACAGTACCATTCAATTAAACCTGGTATCGATCAATATTTCAGAGGATAAAACCGGTTAGGTCTGGGTTAGGTCTGGGTTATGCCCGCATCTGGCTCATGATTTTGCCTTCTTCGCATACTTGTTGGCCAGATCCTGGGTTTTTTCAGATTTGAGTCACATAGTAATGTGGCACCTCACAGTGACAGTCAATTAAACCTGGATTCGGTCAGTATTTTAAAGGATAAAACCGGTAATGGCTGGGTTAGGTCTGGGTCATGCCCGCATCTGGCTCATGATTTTGCCTTCTTCGCATACTTGTTTACCAGATCCTGGGTTTTCTCGGGTTTAATTCACGTAGTAATGTGGTACCACACTGAAACAGTCCATTAAACTTGGTTTCGGTCAATATTTTAAAGGATGACACCGGTTAGGTCTGGGTTATGCCCGTATATGGCTCATGAGTTTGCCTTCTTCGCATACTTGTTGGCCAGATCCTGGGTTTTCTCGGGTTTGAATCACGTAGTAATGTGGTACCACACAGTAGCTGTCAATTAAGCCTGGATTCGGTCAGTATTTTAGTCGGTAACACCCGTTAGGTCTGTGTTATGTCTGGGTTATGCCCGCATCTGGCTCATGATTTTGCCTTCTTCGCATACTTGTTGGCCAGATCCTGGGTTAGGTCTGGGTTTGAATCACGTAGTAATGTGGAACCACACAGTACCATTCAATTAAACCTGGTATCGATCAATATTTTAGAGGATAAAACCGGTCAGGTCTGGGTTAGGTCTGGGTTATGCCCGCATCTGGCTCATGATTTTGCCTTCTTCGCATACCTGTTGGCCGGATCTTGGGTTTTTTCGGGTTTGAATCACGTAGTAATGTGGTACCACACAGTAACAGTCAATTAAACCTGGTATCGATCAATATTTTAGAGGATAAAACCGGTTAGGTCTGGGTTAGGTCTGGGTTATGCCCGCATCTGGCTCATGATTTTGCCTTCTTCGCATACTCGTTTACCAGATCCAGGGTTTTTTCGGGTTTGCATGACGTAGTAATGTGGTACCACACAGTAACAGTCAATTAAACCTTGTATCGATCAATATTTCAGAGGATAAATCCGGTTAGGTCTGGGTTAGGTCTGGGCTATGCCCACATCCGGCTCATGATTTTGCCTTCATCGCATACTTGTTGGCCAGATCTTGGGTAAGGTCTGGGTTTGAATCACGTAGTAATGTGGAACCTCACAGTATAATTCAATTAAACCTGGTATCGGTAAATATTTTAGAGGATAAAACCGGTTATGTCTGGGTTAGGTCTGGGTTATGCCCGCATCTGGCTCATGATTTTGCCATCTTCGCATACTTGTTGGCCAGATCCTGGGTTTTTTTCGAGTTTGAATCACGTAGTAATGTGGCACATCACAGTGACGGTCAATTAAACCTGGATTCGGTCAGTATTTTAGTCGGTAACCCCGGTTAGGTCTGGGTTAGGTCTGGGTTATGCCCGCATCTGGCTCATGATTTTGCCTTCTTCGCATACTTGTTGGCCAGATCCTGGGTTAGGTCTGGGTTTGAATCACGTAGTAATGTGGAACCACACAGTACCATTCAATTAAACCTGGTATCGATCAATATTTTAGTGGATAACACCGGTTAGGTCTGGGTTAGGTCTGGGTCATGCCCGCATCTGGCTCATGATTTTGCCTTCTTCGCATACTTTTTGGCCATATCCTGGGTTTTTTCGGGTTTGAATCACGTAGTATTGTGGTACCACACAGTAACAGTCAATAAAACCTGGTATCGATCAATATTTTAGAGGATAAGACCGGTTAGGTCTGGGTTAGGTCTGGGTTATGCCCGCATCTGGCTCATGATTTTGCCTTCTTCGCATACTTTTTGGCCAGATCCTGGGTTTTTTCGGGTTTGAATCACGTAGTAATGTGGTACCACACAGTAACAGTCAATACAACCTGGTATCGATCAATATTTTAGAGGATAAAACCGGTTAGGTCTGGGTTAGGTCTGGGTTATGCCCGCATCTGGCTCATGATTTTGCCTTCTTCGCATACTTGTTGGCCGGATCCTGGGTTTTTTCGGGTTTGAATCATGTAGTAATGTGGCACCTCACAGTGACTGTCTATTGAACCTGGATTCGGTCAGTATTTTAGTCGGTAACCCCGGTTAGGTCTGGGTTATGCCCGCATCTGGCTCATGATTTTGCCTTCTTCGCATACTCGTTTACCAGATCCTGGGTTTTTTCGGGTTTGCATGACGTAGTAATGTAGTACCACACAGTAACGGTCAATTAAACCTTGTATCGATCAATATTTCAGAGGATACATCCGGTTAGATCTGGGTTAGGTCTGGGTTATGCCCGCATCTGGCTCATGATTTTGCCTTGATCGCATACTTCTTGGCCGGATCCTGGGTTTTTTCTGGTTTGAATCACGTAGTAATTTGGCACCTCACAGTGACAGTCAATTAAACCTGGATTCGGTCAGTATTTTAAAGGATAAAACCGGTAATGGCTGGGTTAGGTCTGGGTCATGCCCGCATCTGGCTAATGATTTGGCTTCTTCGCATACCTGTTGGCCAGATCCTGGGTTTTCTCGGGTTTGAATCACGTAGTAATGTGGTACCACACAGTAGCTGTCAACTAAGCCTGGATTCGGTCAGTATTTTAGTCGGTAACACCGGTTAGGTCTGTGTTATGTCTGGGTTATGCCCGCATCTGGCTCATGATTTTGCCTTCTTCGCATACTTGTTGGCCAGATCCTGGGTTTTTTCGGGTTTGAATCACGTAGTAATGTTGTACCACATTGAAACAGTCAATTAAACCTGGCTTCGACCAATATTCTACAGGATGACACCGGTTAGGTGTGGGTTAGGTGTGAGTTATGCCCGCATCTGGCTCATGTTTGAATCAGGTAGTAACGTGGTACCACACAGTAACAGTGAATTAAACCCGAATTCGGTCAGTATTTTAGTCGGTAACACCGGATAGGTCTGTGTTAGGTCTGGGTTATGCCCGCATCTGGCTCATGATTTTGCCTTTTCCGGATTCGTGTTGGCCAGATCCTGAGTTTTTTCGGGTTTGAATCACGTAGTAATGTGGTACCACACAGTAACAATCAATTGAACCTGGTATCGATCAATATTTTAGAGGATAAAACCGGCTAGGTCAGGGTTAGGTCTGGGTTATGCCCGCATCTGGCTCATGACATTGCCTTCTTCGCATACCTGTGGGCCAGATCCTGGGTTAGGTCTGGGTTTGAATCACGTAGTAATGTGGAGCCACACAGTACCATTCAATTAAACCTGGTATCGATCAATATTTCAGAGGATAAAACCGGTTAGGTCTGGGTTAGGTCTGGGTTATGCCCGCATCTGGCTCATGATTTTGCCTTCTTCGCATACTTGTTGGCCAGATCCTGGGTTTTTTCAGATTTGAGTCACATAGTAATGTGGCACCTCACAGTGACAGTCAATTAAACCTGGATTCGGTCAGTATTTTAAAGGATAAAACCGGTAATGGCTGGGTTAGGTCTGGGTCATGCCCGCATCTGGCTCATGATTTTGCCTTCTTCGCATACTTGTTGGCCAGATCCAGGGCTTTTTTCGTGTTTGAATCAGGTAGTAACGTGGTACCACACAGTAACAGTGAATTAAACCCGAATTCGGTCTGTATTTTAGTCGGTAACACCGGTTAGGTCCGGGTTAGGTCTGGGTTATGCCCGCATCTGGCTAACGATTTTGCCTTTTCCGCATTCTTGTTGCCCAGATCCTTGGTTTTTTAGGGTTTGAATCACGTAGTCATGTGGTACCACTCAGAAACAGTCACTTAAACTTGGTTTCGATCAATATTTTAGTCGGTAACACCGGTTAGGTCTGGGTTAGGTCTGGGTTATGCCCGCTTCTGGCTCATGATTTTGCCTTTTCCGCATTCTTGTTGCCCAGATCCTTGGTTTTTTAAGGTTTGAATCACGTAGTAATGTGGTACCACTCAGAAACAGTCACTTAAACTTGGTTTCGATCAATATTTTAGTGGATAACACCGATTAGGTCTGGGTTAGGTCTGGGTTATGCCCGCATCTGGCTCATGGTTTTGCATTTTCGCATACTTGTTGGCCAGATCCTGGGTTAGGTCTGGGTTTGAATCACGTAGTATTGTGGAACCACACAGTACCATTCAATTAATCCTGGTATCGATCAATATTTTAGTGGATAACACCGGTTAGGTCTGGGTTAGGTCTGGGTTATGCCCGCATCTGGATCATGATTTTGCCTTCTTCGCGTACTTGTTTACCACATCCTGGGTTTTTTCGGGTCTGAATCACGTAGTAATGTGGTACCACACAGTAACAGTAAATTACACCCGAATTCGGTCAGTATTTTAGTCGGTAACACCGGATAGGTCTGTGTTAGGTCTGGGTTATGCCCGCATCTGGCTCATGATTTTGCCTTTCCCGGTTTCGTGTTGGCCAGATCCTGGGTTTTTTCGGGTTTGAATCACGTAGTAATGTGGTACCACACAGTAACAGTCGATTAAACCTGCTATCGATCAATATTTGAGAGGATAAAACCGGTTAGGTCAGGGTTAGGTCTGGGTAATGCCCGCATCTGGCTCATGACATTGCCTTCTTCGCATACCTGTTGGCCAGATCCTGGGTTAGGTCTGGGTTTGAATCACGTAGTAATGTGGAACCACACAGTACCATTCAATTAAACCTGGTATCGATCAATATTTCAGAGGATAAAACCGGTTAGGTCTGGGTTAGGTCTGGGTTATGCCACATCTGGCTCATGATTTTGCCTTCTTCGCATACTTGTTGGCCAGATCCTGGGTTTTTTCAGATTTGAGTCACATAGTAATGTGGCACCTCACAGTGACAGTCAATTAAACCTGGATTCGGTCAGTATTTTGAAGGATAAAACCGGTAATGGCTGGGTTAGGTCTGGGTCATGCCCGCATCTGGCTCATGATTTTGCCTTCTTCGCATTCTTGTTTACCAGATCCTGGGTTTTCTCGGGTTTAAGTCACGTAGTAATGTGGTACCACACTGAAACAGTCCATTAAACTTGGTTTCGGTCAATATTTTAAAGGATGACACCGGTTAGGTCTGGGTTATGCCCGCATCTGGCTCACGATTTTGCCTTCTTCGCATACCTGTTGGCCAGATCCTGGGTTTTCTCGGGTTTGAATCACGTAGTAATGTGGTACCACACAGTTGCTGTCAATTAAGCCTGGATTCGGTCACTATTTTAGTCGGTAACACCGGTTAGGTCTGTGTTATGTCTGGGTTATGCCCGCATCTGGCTCATGATTTTGCCTTCTTCGCATACTTGTTGGCCAGATCCTGGGTTTTTTCGGGTTTCAATCACGTAGTAATGTTGTACCACATTGAAACAGTCAATTAAACCTGGCTTCGACCAATATTCTACAGGATGACACCGGTTAGGTGTGGGTTAGGTGTGAGTTATGCCCGCATCTGGCTCATGTTTGAATCAGGTAGTAACGTGGTACCACACAGTAACAGTGAATTAAACCCGAATTCGGTCAGTATATTAGTCGGTAACACCGGATAGGTCTGTGTTAGGTCTGGGTTATGCCCGCATCTGGCTCATGATTTTGCCTTTTCCGGATTCGTGTTGGCCAGATCCTGAGTTTTTTCGGGTTTGAATCACGTAGTAATGTGGTACCACACAGTAACAATCAATTGAACCTGGTATCGATCAATATTTTAGAGGATAAAACCGGTTAGGTCAGGGTTAGGTCTGGGTTATGCCCGCATCTGGCTCATGACATTGCCTTCTTCGCATACCTGTTGGCCAGATCCTGGGTTAGGTCTGGGTTTGAATCACGTAGTAATGTGGAGCCACACAGTACCATTCAATTAAACCTGGTATCGATCAATATTTCAGAGGATAAAACCGGTTAGGTCTGGGTTAGGTCTGGGTTATGCCCGCATCTGGCTCATGATTTTGCCTTCTTCGCATACTTGTTGGCCAGATCCTGGGTTTTTTCAGATTTGAGTCACATAGTAATGTGGCACCTCACAGTGACAGTCAATTAAACCTGGATTCGGTCAGTATTTTAAAGGATAAAACCGGTAATGGCTGGGTTAGGTCTGGGTCATGCCCGCATCTGGCTCATGATTTTGCCTTCTTCGCATACTTGTTTACCAGATCCTGGGTTTTCTCGGGTTTAAGTCACGTAGTAATGTGGTACCACACTGAAACAGTCCATTAAACTTGGTTTCGGTCAATATTTTAAAGGATGACACCGGTTAGGTCTGGGTAATGCCCGTATATGGCTCATGATTTTGCCTTCTTCGCATACTTGTTGGCCAGATCCTGGGTTTTCTCGGGTTTGAATCACGTAGTAATGTGGTACCACACAGTAGCTGTCAATTAAGCCTGGATTCGGTCAGTATTTTAGTCGGTAACACCCGTTAGGTCTGTGTTATGTCTGGGTTATGCCCGCATCTGGCTCATGATTTTGCCTTCTTCGCATACTTGTTGGCCAGATCCTGGGTTTTTTCGGGTTTGAATCACGTAGTAATGTTGTACCACATTGAAACAGTCAATTAAACCTGGCTTCGATCAATATTTTAAAGGATGACACCGGTTAGGTGTGGCTTAGGTGTGAGTTATGCCCGCATCTGGCTCATGATTTTGCCTTCTTCGCATACTTGTTGTCCAGATTCTTAGTTTTTTCGGGTTTGAGTCACGTAGTAACGTGGTACCACATAGTAACAGTGAATTAAACCTGAATTCGGTCAGTATATTAGTCGGTAACACCGGTTAGGTCTGGGTTAGGTCTGGGTTATGCCCGCATCTGGTTCATGATTTTGCCTTCTTCGCATACTTGTTGGCCAGATCCAGGGCTTTTTTCGTGTTTGAATCAGGTAGTAACGTGGTACCACACAGTAACAGTGAATTAAACCCGAATTCGGTCTGTATTTTAGTCGGTAACACCGGTTAGGTCCGGGTTAGGTCTGGGTTATGCCCGCATCTGGCTAACGATTTTGCCTTTTCCGCATTCTTGTTGCCCAGATCCTTGGTTTTTTAGGGTTTGAATCACGTAGTCATGTGGTACCACTCAGAAACAGTCACTTAAACTTGGTTTCGATCAATATTTTAGTCGGTAACACCGGTTAGGTCTGGGTTAGGTCTGGGTTATGCCCGCATCTGGCTCATGGTTTTGCCTTTTCCGCATTCTTGTTGCCCAGATCCTTGGTTTTTTAGGGTTTGAATCACGTAGTAATGTGGTACCACTCAGAAACAGTCACTTAAACTTGGTTTCGATCAATATTTTAGTGGATAACACCGATTAGGTCTGGGTTAGGTCTGGGTTATGCCCGCATCTGGCTCATGGTTTTGCATTTTCGCATACTTGTTGGCCAGATCCTGGGTTAGGTCTGGGTTTGAATCACGTAGTATTGTGGAACCACACAGTACCATTCAATTAATCCTGGTATCGATCAATATTTTAGTGGATAACACCGGTTAGGTCTGGGTTAGGTCTGGGTTATGCCCGCATCTGGCTCATGATTTTGCCTTTCCCGGTTTCGTGTTGGCCAGATCCTGGGTTTTTTCAGATTTGAGTCACATAGTAATGTGGCACCTCACAGTGACAGTCAATTAAACCTGGATTCGGTCAGTATTTTAAAGGATAAAACCGGTAATGGCTGGGTTAGGTCTGGGTCATGCCCGCATCTGGCTCATGATTTTGCCTTCTTCGCATACTTGTTTACCAGATCCTGGGTTTTCTCGGGTTTAAGTCACGTAGTAATGTGGTACCACACTGAAACAGTCCATTAAACTTGGTTTCGGTCAATATTTTAAAGGATGACACCGGTTAGGTCTGGGTTATGCCCGTATATGGCTCATGATTTTGCCTTCTTCGCATACTTGTTGGCCAGATCCTGGGTTTTCTCGGGTTTGAATCACGTAGTAATGTGGTACCACACAGTAGCTGTCAATTAAGCCTGGATTCGGTCAGTATTTTAGTCGGTAACACCCGTTAGGTCTGTGTTATGTCTGGGTTATGCCCGCATCTGGCTCAT
Organism: Colletes latitarsis; assembly: GCF_051014445.1. Taxonomy (NCBI): domain Eukaryota; kingdom Metazoa; phylum Arthropoda; class Insecta; order Hymenoptera; family Colletidae; genus Colletes; species Colletes latitarsis. Next base: position 4,297,937 of record NC_135141.1, on the reverse strand, counting down.
GATTTTGCCTTCTTCGCATACTTGTTGGCCAGATCCTGGGTTAGGTCTGGGTTTGAATCACGTAGTAATGTTGTACCACATTGAAACAGTCAATTAAACCTGGCTTCGATCAATATTTTAAAGGATGACACCGTTTAGGTGTGGCTTAGGTGTGAGTTATGCCCGCATCTGGCTCATGATTTTGCCTTCTTCGCATACTTGTTGTCCAGATTCTTGGTTTTTTCGGGTTTGAGTCACGTAGTAACGTGGTACCACATAGTAACAGTGAATTAAACCCGAATTCGGTCTGTATTTTAGTCGGTAACACCGGTTAGGTCTGGGTTAGGTCTGGGTTATGCCCGCATCTGGTTCATGATTTTGCCTTCTTCGCATACTTGTTGGCCAGATCCAGGGCTTTTTTCGTGTTTGAATCAGGTAGTAACGTGGTACCACACAGTAACAGTGAATTAAACCCGAATTCGGTCTGTATTTTAGTCGGTAACACTGGTTAGGTCCGGGTTAGGTCTGGGTTATGCCCGCATCTGGCTAACGATTTTGCCTTTTCCGCATTCTTGTTGCCCAGATCCTTGGTTTTTTAGGGTTTGAATCACGTAGTCATGTGGTACCACTCAGAAACAGTCACTTAAACTTGGTTTCGATAAATATTTTAGTCGGTAACACCGGTTAGGTCTGGGTTAGGTCTGGGTTATGCCCGCATCTGGCTCATGATTTTGCCTTTTCCGCATTCTTGTTGCCCAGATCCTTGGTTTTTTAGGGTTTGAATCACGTAGTAATGTGGTACCACTCAGAAACAGTCAGTTAATCCTGGTATCGATCAATATTTTAGTGGATAACACCAGTTAGGTCTGGGTTAGGTCTGGGTTATGCCCGCATCTGGATCATGATTTTGCCTTCTTCGCGTACTTGTTTACCACATCCTGGGTTTTTTCGGGTCTGAATCACGTAGTAATGTGGTACCACACAGTAACAGTAAATTAAACCCGAATTCGGTCAGTATTTTAGTCGGTAACACCGGATAGGTCTGTGTTAGGTCTGGGTTATGCCCGCATCTGGCTCATGATTTTGCATTTTCCGGTTTCGTGTTGGCCAGATCCTGGGTTTTTTCGGGTTTGAATCACGTAGTAATGTGGTACCACACAGTAACAGTCGATTAAACCTGCTATCGATCAATATTTGAGAGGATAAAACCGGTTAGGTCAGGGTTAGGTCTGGGCAATGCCCGCATCTGGCTCATGACATTGCCTTCTTCGCATACCTGTTGGCCAGATCCTGGGTTAGGTCTGGGTTTGAATCACGTAGTAATGTGGAACCACACAGTACCATTCAATTAAACCTGGTATCGATCAATATTTTAGAGGATAAAACCGGTTAGGTCAGGGTTAGGTCTGGGTTATGCCCGCATCTGGCTCATGACATTGCCTTCTTCGCATACCTGTTGGCCAGATCCTGGGTTAGGTCTGGGTTTGAATCACGTAGTAATGTGGAACCACACAGTACCATTCAATTAAACCTGGTATCGATCAATATTTCAGAGGATAAAACCGGTTAGGTCTGGGTTAGGTCTGGGTTATGCCCGCATCTGGCTCATGATTTTGCCTTCTTCGCATACTTGTTGGCCAGATCCTGGGTTTTTTCAGATTTGAGTCACATAGTAATGTGGCACCTCACAGTGACAGTCAATTAAACCTGGATTCGGTCAGTATTTTAAAGGATAAAACCGGTAATGGCTGGGTTAGGTCTGGGTCATGCCCGCATCTGGCTCATGATTTTGCCTTCTTCGCATACTTGTTTACCAGATCCTGGGTTTTCTCGGGTTTAAGTCACGTAGTAATGTGGTACCACACTGAAACAGTCCATTAAACTTGGTTTCGGTCAATATTTTAAAGGATGACACCGGTTAGGTCTGGGTTATGCCCGTATATGGCTCATGATTTTGCCTTCTTCGCATACTTGTTGTCCAGATTCTTGGTTTTTTCGGGTTTGAGTCACGTAGTAACGTGGTACCACATAGTAACAGTGAATTAAACCTGAATTCGGTCAGTATATTAGTCGGTAACACCGGTTAGGTCTGGGTTAGGTCTGGGTTATGCCCGCATCTGGCTCATGACATTGCCTTCTTCGCATACTTGTTGGCCAGATCCAGGGCTTTTTTCGTGTTTGAATCAGGTAGTAACGTGGTACCACACAGTAAGAGTGAATTAAACCCGAATTCGGTCTGTATTTTAGTCGGTAACACTGGTTAGGTCCGGGTTAGGTCTGGGTTATGCCCGCATCTGGCTAACGATTTTGCCTTTTCCGCATTCTTGTTGCCCAGATCCTTGGTTTTTTAGGGTTTGAATCACGTAGTCATGTGGTACCACTCAGAAACAGTCACTTAAACTTGGTTTCGATCAATATTTTAGTCGGTAACACCGGTTAGGTCTGGGTTAGGTCTGGGTTATGCCCGCATCTGGCTCATGATTTTGCCTTTTCCGCATTCTTGTTGCCCAGATCCTTGGTTTTTTAGGGTTTGAATCACGTAGTAATGTGGTACCACTCAGAAACAGTCAGTTAATCCTGGTATCGATCAATATTTTAGTGGATAACACCGGTTAGGTCTGGGTTAGGTCTGGGTTATGCCCGCATCTGGATCATGATTTTGCCTTCTTCGCGTACTTGTTTACCACATCCTGGGTTTTTTCGGGTCTGAATCACGTAGTAATGTGGTACCACACAGTAACAGTAAATTAAACCCGAATTCGGTCAGTATTTTAGTCGGTAACACCGGATAGGTCTGTGTTAGGTCTGGGTTATGCCCGCATCTGGCTCATGATTTTGCATTTTCCGGTTTCGTGTTGGCCAGATCCTGGGTTTTTTCGGGTTTGAATCACGTAGTAATGTGGTACCACACAGTAACAGTCGATTAAACCTGCTATCGATCAATATTTGAGAGGATAAAACCGGTTAGGTCAGGGTTAGGTCTGGGCAATGCCCGCATCTGGCTCATGACATTGCCTTCTTCGCATACCTGTTGGCCAGATCCTGGGTTAGGTCTGGGTTTGAATCACGTAGTAATGTGGAACCACACAGTACCATTCAATTAAACCTGGTATCGATCAATATTTTAGAGGATAAAACCGGTTAGGTCAGGGTTAGGTCTGGGTTATGCCCGCATCTGGCTCATGACATTGCCTTCTTCGCATACCTGTTGGCCAGATCCTGGGTTAGGTCTGGGTTTGAATCACGTAGTAATGTGGAACCACACAGTACCATTCAATTAAACCTGGTATCGATCAATATTTCAGAGGATAAAACCGGTTAGGTCTGGGTTAGGTCTGGGTTATGCCCGCATCTGGCTCATGATTTTGCCTTCTTCGCATACTTGTTGGCCAGATCCTGGGTTTTTTCAGATTTGAGTCACATAGTAATGTGGCACCTCACAGTGACAGTCAATTAAACCTGGATTCGGTCAGTATTTTAAAGGATAAAACCGGTAATGGCTGGGTTAGGTCTGGGTCATGCCCGCATCTGGCTCATGACTTTGCCTTCTTCGCATACTTGTTTACCAGATCCTGGGTTTTCTCGGGTTTAAGTCACGTAGTAATGTGGTACCACACTGAAACAGTCCATTAAACTTGGTTTCGGTCAATATTTTAAAGGATGACACCGGTTAGGTCTGGGTTATGCCCGTATATGGCTCATGATTTTGCCTTCTTCGCATACTTGTTGTCCAGATTCTTGGTTTTTTCGGGTTTGAGTCACGTAGTAACGTGGTACCACATAGTAACAGTGAATTAAACCTGAATTCGGTCAGTATATTAGTCGGTAACACCGGTTAGGTCTGGGTTAGGTCTGGGTTATGCCCGCATCTGGCTCATGACATTGCCTTCTTCGCATACCTGTTGGCCAGATCCTGGGTTAGGTCTGGGTTTGAATCACGTAGTAATGTGGAACCACACAGTACCATTCAATTAAACCTGGTATCGCTCAATATTTCAGAGGATAAAACCGGTTAGGTCTGGGTTAGGTCTGGGTTATGCCCGCATCTGGCTCATGATTTTGCATTCTTCGCATACTTGTTGGCCAGATCCTGGGTTTTTTCAGATTTGAGTCACATAGTAATGTGGCACCTCACAGTGACAGTCAATTAAACCTGGATTCGGTCAGTAATTTAAAGGATAAAACCGGTAATGGCTGGGTTAGGTCTGGGTCATGCCCGCATCTGGCTCATGATTTTGCCTTCTTCGCATACTTGTTTACCAGATCCTGGGTTTTCTCGGGTTTAAGTCACGTAGTAATGTGGTACCACACTGAAACAGTCCATTAAACTTGGTTTCGGTCAATATTTTAAAGGATGACACCGGTTAGGTCTGGGTTATGCCCGTATATGGCTCATGATTTTGCCTTCTTCGCATACTTGTTGGCCAGATCCTGGGTTTTCTCGGGTTTGAATCACGTAGTAATGTGGTACCACACAGTAGCTGTCAATTAAGCCTGGATTCGGTCAGTATTTTAGTCGGTAACACCCGTTAGATCAGTGTTATGTCTGGGTTATGCCCGCATCTGGCTCATAATTTTGCCTTCTTCGCATACTTGTTGGCCAGATCCTGGGTTAGGTCTGGGTTTGAATCACGTAGTAATGTTGTACCACATTGAAACAGTCAATTAAACCTGGCTTCGATCAATATTTTAAAGGATGACACCGTTTAGGTGTGGCTTAGGTGTGAGTTATGCCCGCATCTGGCTCATGATTTTGCCTTCTTCGCATACTTGTTGTCCAGATTCTTGATTTTTTCGGGTTTGAGTCACGTAGTAACGTGGTACCACATAGTAACAGTGAATTAAACCTGAATTCGGTCAGTATATTAGTCGGTAACACCGGTTAGGTCTGGGTTAGGTCTGGGTTATGCCCGCATCTGGTTCATGATTTTGCCTTCTTCGCTTCTTGTTGGCCAGATCTAGGGCTTTTTTCGTGTTTGAATCAGGTAGTAACGTGGTACCACACAGTAACAGTGAATTAAACCCGAATTCGGTCTGTATTTTAGTCGGTAACACCGGTTAGGTCCGGGTTAGGTCTGGGTTATGCCCGCATCTGGCTAACGATTTTGCCTTTTCCGCATTCTTGTTGCCCAGATCCTTGGTTTTTTAGGGTTTGAATCACGTAGTCATGTGGTACCACTCAGAAACAGTCACTTAAACTTGGTTTCGATCAATATTTTAGTCGGTAACACCGGTTGGGTCTGGGTTAGGTCTGGGTTTTGCCCGCATCTGGCTCATGATTTTGCCTTTTCCGCATTCTTGTTGCCCAGATCCTTGGTTTTTTAGGGTTTGAATCACGTAGTAATGTGGTACCACTCAGTAACAGTCACTTAAACTTGGTTTCGATCAATATTTTAGTGGATAACACCGACTAGGTCTGGGTTAGGTCTGGGTTATGCCCGCATCTGGCTCATGGTTTTGCATTTTCGCATACTTGTTGGCCAGATCCTGGGTTAGGTCTGGGTTTGAATCACGTAGTAATGTGGAACCACACAGTACCATTCAATTAATCCTGGTATCGATCAATATTTTAGTGGATAACACCGGTTAGGTCTGGGTTAGGTCTGGGTTATGCCCGCATCTGGATCATGATTTTGCCTTCTTCGCGTACTTGTTTACCACATCCTGGGTTTTTTTGGGTCTGAATCACGTAGTAATGTGGTACCACACAGTAACAGTAAATTAAACCCGAATTCGGTCAGTATTTTAGTCGGTAACCCCGGTTAGGTCTGGGTTAGGTCTGGGTTATGCCCGCATCTGGCTCATGATTTTGCCTTCTTCGCATACTCGTTTACCAGATCCTGGGTTTTTTCGGGTTTGCATGACGTAGTAATGTGGTACCACACAGTAACGGTCAATTAAACCTTGTATCGATCAATATTTCAGAGGATACATCCGGTTAGATCTGGGTTAGGTCTGGGTTATGCCCGCATCTGGCTCATGATTTTGCCTTGATCGCATACTTCTTGGCCGGATCCTGGGTTTTTTCTGGTTTGAATCACGTAGTAATTTGGCACCCCACAGTGACAGTCAATTAAACCTGGATTCGGTCAGTATTTTAAAGGATAAAACCGGTAATGGCTGGGTTAGGTCTGGGTCATGCCCGCATCTGGCTCATGATTTGGCTTCTTCGCATACTCGTTGGCCAGATCCTTGGTGTTCTCGGGTTTGAATCAGATAGCAATGTGGCACCACACAGTAACAGTCAATTAAACATGATTTCGATCAATATTTTTGTGGATAAAACCGGTAAGGTCTGGGTTAGGTCTGGCTTATGCCCGCAACTGGCTCACGATTTTGCCTTCTTCGCATACCTGTTGGCCAGATCCTGGGTTTTCTCGGGTTTGAATCACGTAGTAATGTGGTACCACACAGTAGCTGTCAATTAAGCCTGGATTCGGTCAGTATTTTAGTCGGTAACACCGGTTAGGTCTGTGTTATGTCTGGGTTATGCCCGCATCTGGCACATGATTTTGCCTTCTTCGCATACTTGTTGGCCAGATCCTGGGTATTTTCGGGTTTGAATCACGTAGTAATGTTGTACCACATTGAAACAGTCAATTAAACCTGGCTTCGACCAATATTCTACAGGATGACACCGGTTAGGTGTGGGTTAGGTGTGAGTTATGCCCGCATCTGGCTCATGTTTGAATCAGGTAGTAACGTGGTACCACACAGTAACAGTGAATTAAACCCGAATTCGGTCAGTATTTTAGTCGGTAACACCGGATAGGTCTGTCTTAGGTCTGGGTTATGCCCGCATCTGGCTCATGATTTTGCCTTTTCCGGATACGTGTTGGCCAGATCCTGGGTTAGGTCTGGGTTTGAATCACGTAGTAATGTGGAACCACACAGTACCATTCAATTAAACCTGGTGTCGATCAATATTTCAGAGGATAAAACCGGTAATGGCTGGGTTAGGTCTGGGTCATGCCCGCATCTGGCTCATGATTTTGCCTTCTTCGCATACTTGTTTTCCAGATCCTGGTTTTTCTCGGGTTTAAGTCACGTAGTAATGTGGTACCACACTGAAACAGTCCATTAAACTTGGTTTCGGTCAATATTTTAAAGGATGACACCGGTTAGGTCTGGGTTATGCCCGTATATGGCTCATGATTTTGCCTTCTTCGCATACTTGTTGGCCAGATCCTGGGTTTTCTCGGGTTTGAATCACGTAGTAATGTGGTACCACACAGTAGCTGTCAATTAAGCCTGGATTCGGTCAGTATTTTAGTCGGTAACACCCGTTAGGTCTGTGTTATGTCTGGGTTAAGCCCGCATCTGGCTCATGATTTTGCCTTCTTCGCATACTTGTTGGCCAGATCCTGGGTTTTTTCGGGTTTGAATCACGTAGTAATGTTGTACCACATTGAAACAGTCAATTAAACCTGGCTTCGATCAATATTTTAAAGGATGACACCGGTTAGGTGTGGCTTAGGTGTGAGTTATGCCCGCATCTGGCTCATGATTTTGCCTTCTTCGCATACTTGTTGTCCAGATTCTTGGTTTTTTCGGGTTTGAGTCACGTAGTAACGTGAAACCACATAGTAACAGTGAATTAAACCTGAATTCGGTCAGTATATTAGTCGGTAACACCGGTTAGGTCTGGGTTAGGTCTGGGTTATGCCCGCATCTGGTTCATGATTTTGCCTTCTTCGCATACTTGTTGGCCAGATCCAGGGCTTTTTTCGTGTTTGAATCAGGTAGTAACGTGGTACCACACAGTAACAGTGAATTAAACCCGAATTCGGTCTGTATTTTAGTCGGTAACACCGGTTAGGTCCGGGTTAGGTCTGGGTTATGCCCGCATCTGGCTAACGATTTTGCCTTTTCCGCATTCTTGTTGCCCAGATCCTTGGTTTTTTAGGGTTTGAATCACGTAGTCATGTGGTACCACTCAGAAACAGTCACTTAAACTTGGTTTCGATCAATATTTTAGTCGGTAACACCGGTTAGGTCTGGGTTAGGTCTGGGTTATGCCCGCATCTGGCTCATGATTTTGCCTTTTCCGCATTCTTGTTGCCCAGATCCTTGGTTTTTTAGGGTTTGAATCACGTAGTAATGTGGTACCACTCAGAAACAGTCACTTAAACTTGGTTTCGATCAATATTTTAGTGGATAACACCGATTAGGTCTGGGTTAGGTCTGGGTTATGCCCGCATCTGGCTCATGGTTTTGCATTTTCGCATACTTGTTGGCCAGATCCTGGGTTAGGTCTGGGTTTGAATCACGTAGTAATGTGGAACCACACAGTACCATTCAATTAATGCTGGTATCGATCAATATTTTAGTGGATAACACCGGTTAGGTCTGGGTTAGGTCTGGGTTATGCCTGCATCTGGATCATGATTTTGCCTTCTTCGCGTACTTGTTTACCACATCCTGGGTTTTTTCGGGTCTGAATCACGTAGTAATGTGGTACCACACAGTAACAGTAAATTAAACCCGAATTCGGTCAGTATTTTAGTCGGTAACACCGGATAGGTCTGTGTTAGGTCTGGGTTATGCCCGCATCTGGCTCATGATTTTGCCTTTTCCGGTTTCGTGTTGGCCAGATCCTGGGTTTTTTCGGGTTTGAATCACGTAGTAATGTGGTACCACACAGTACCATTCAATTAAACCTGGTATCGATCAATATTTCAGAGGATAAAACCGGTTAGGTCTGGGTTAGGTCTGGGTTATGCCGGCATCTGGCTCATGATTTTGCCTTCTTCGCATACTTGTTGGCCAGATCCTGGGTTTTTTCAGATTTGAGTCACATAGTAATGTGGCACCTCACAGTGACAGTCAATTAAACCTGGATTCGGTCAGTATTTTAAAGGATAAAACCGGTTAGGTCAGGGTTAGGTCTGGGTAATGCCCGCATCTGGCTCATGACATTGCCTTCTTCGCATACCTGTTGGCCAGATCCTGGGTTAGGTCTGGGTTTGAATCACGTAGTAATGTGGAACCACACAGTACCATTCAATTAAACCTGGTATCGATCAATATTTTAGAGGATAAAACCGGTTAGGTCAGGGTTAGGTCTGGGTTATGCCCGCATCTGGCTCATGACATTGCCTTCTTCGGATACCTGTTGGCCAGATCCTGGGTTAGGTCTGGGTTTGAATCACGTAGTAATGTGGAACCACACAGTACCATTCATTTAAACCTGGTATCGATCAATATTTCAGAGGATAAAACCGGTTAGGTCTGGGTTAGGTCTGGGTTATGCCCGCATCTGGCTCATGATTTTGCCTTCTTCGCATACTTGTTGGCCAGATCCTGGGTTTTTTCAGATTTGAGTCACATAGTAATGTGGCACCTCACAGTGACAGTCAATTAAACCTGGATTCGGTCAGCATTTTAAAGGATAAAACCGGTAATGGCTGGGTTAGGTCTGGGTCATGCCCGCATCTGGCTCATGATTTTGCCTTCTTCGCATACTTGTTTACCAGATCCTGGGTTTTCTCGGGTTTAAGTCACGTAGTAATGTGGTACCACACTGAAACAGTCCATTAAACTTGGTTTCGGTCAATATTTTAAAGGATGACAACGGTTAGGTCTGGGTTATGCCCGTATATGGCTCATGATTTTGCCTTCTTCGCATACTTGTTGGCCAGATCCTGGGTTTTCTCGGGTTTGAATCACGTAGTAATGTGGTACCACACAGTAACAGTCAATAAATCCTGGTTTCGATCAAGATTTTAAAGGATGACACCGGTTAGGTCTGGGTTAGGTCTGGGTTATGCCCGCATCTGGCTCATGATTTTGCCTTCTTCGCATACTTGTTGGCCAGATCCTGGGTTTTTTCGGGTTTGAATCACGTGGTAATGTTGTACCACATTGAAACAGTCAAATAAACCTGGCTTCGATCAATATTTTAAAGGATGACACCGGTTAGGTGTGGCTTAGGTGTGAGTTATGCCCGCATCTGGCTCATGATTTTGCCTTCTTCGCATACTTGTTGTCCAGATTCTTGGTTTTTTCGGGTTTGAGTCACGTAGTAACGTGGTACCACATAGTAACAGTGAATGAAACCTGAATTCGGTCAGTATATTAGTCGGTAACACCGGTTAGGTCAGGGTTAGGTCTGGGTAATGCCCGCATCTGGCTCATGACATTGCCTTCTTCGCATACCTGTTGGCCAGATCCTGGGTTAGGTCTGGGTTTGAATCACGTAGTAATGTGGTACCACACAGTAACAGTCAATTAAACCTTGTATCGATCAATATTTCAGAGGATAAATCCGGTTAGGTATGGTTTAGGTCTGGGCTACGCCCACATCTGGCTCATGATTTTGCCTTCATCGCATACTTGTTGGCCAGATCCTGGGTAAGGTCTGGGTTTGAATCACGTAGTAATGTGGAACCACACAGTATAATTCAATTAAACCTGGTATCGATAAATATTTTAGAGGATAAAACCCGGCTATGTCTGGGTTAGGTCTGGGTTATGCCCGCATCTGGCTCATGGTTTTGCCTTCTTCGCATACTTGTTTGCCATATCCTGGGTTTTTTTCGGGTTTGAATCACGTAGTAATGTGGTACCACACAGTAACAGTCAATTAAACCTGGACACGGTCAGTATTTTAGTCGGTAACACCGGTTAGGTCTTGGTTAGGTCTGGGTTATGCCCGCATCTGGCTCATGATTTTGACTTCTTCGCATACTTGTCGGCCAGATCCTGGGTTTTCTCGGTTTGAATCACGTAGTAATGTGATACCACACTGAACAGTCAATTAAACCTGGTTTCGATCCACATTTTAGAGGATAAAACCGGTTAGGTCTGGTTTATGCCCGCATCTGGCTCATGATTTTGCCTTCTTCGCATACTTGTTGCCCAGATCCTGGGTTTTTTCAGATTTGAGTCACGTAGTAATGTGGTACCACACAGTAACAGTCAATAAATCCTGGTTTCGATCAAGATTTTAAAGGATGACACCGGTTAGGTCTGGGTTAGGTCTGGGTTATGCCCGCATCTGGCTCATGATTTTGCCTTCTTCGCATACTTGTTGGCCAGATCCTGGGTTTTGTCGGATTTGAATCACGTAGTAATGTGGTACCAGACAGTAACAGTCAATAAAACCTGTTTTCGATCAATATTTTAAAGGATAAAACCGGTAATGCCTGGGTTAGGTCTGGGTCATGCCCGCATCTGGCTCATGATTTTGCCTTCTTCGCATACTTGTTGGCCAGATCCTGGGTTTTTTCAGATTTGAGTCACGTAGTAATGTGGTACCACACAGTAGCAGTCAATAAATCATGGTTTCGATCAATATTTTAAAGGATGACACCGGATAGGTCTGGGTTAGGTCTGGGTTATGCCCGCATCTGGCTCATGATTTTGCCTTTTCCGCATTTGTGTTGGCCAGATCCTGGGTTTTTTCGGGTTTGAATCACGTAGTAATGTGGTACCACAAAGTAACAGTCATTTAAACCTGGTATCGATCAATATTTTAGAGGATAAGACCGGTTAGGTCTGGGTTAGGTCTGGGTTATGCCCGCATCTGGCACATGATTTCGCCTTCATCGCATACTTGTTGGCCAGATCCTGGGTAACGTCTGGGTTTGAATCACGTAATAATGTGGAACCACACAGTATAATTCAATTAAACCTGGTATCGATAAATATTTTAGAGGATAAAACCGGTTATGTCTGGGTTAGGTCTGGGTTATGCCCGCATCTGGCTCATGCTTTTGCCATCTTCGCATACTTGTTGGCCAGATCCTGGGTTTTTTTCGAGTTTGAATCACGTAGTAATGTGGCACATCACAGTGACAGTCAATTAAACCTGGATTCGGTCAGTATTTTAGTCGGTAACCCCGGTTAGGTCTGGGTTATGTCTGGATTATGCCCGCATCTGGCTCATGATTTTGCCTTCTTCGCATACTTGTTTACCAGATCCTGGGTTTTTTTCGGGTAATGCATCACGTAGTAATGTGGTATCACACAGTAACAGTCAATTAAACCTTGTATCGATCAATATCTTAGAGGATAAATCCGGTTAGGTCTGGGTTAGGTCTGGGTTATGCCCGCATCTGGCTCATGATTTTGCCTTCTTCGCATACTTGTCTACCAGATCCTGGGTTTTTTTCGGGTTTGAATCAGATAGCAATGTGGCACCACACAGTAACAGTCAATTAAACATGATTTCGATCAATATTTTAGAGGATAAAACCGGTAAGGTCTGGGTTAGGTCTGGCTTATGCCCGCATCTGGCTCATGATTTTGCCTTCATCGCATACTTGTTGGCCGGATCCTGGGTTTTTTCTGGTTTGAATCACGTAGTAATGTGGCACATCACAGTGACAGTCAATTAAACCTGGATTCGGTCAGTATTTTAGTCGGTAACCCCGGTTAGGTCTGGGTTACGTCTGGGTTATGCCCGCATCTGGCTCATGATTTTGCCTTCATCGCATACTTGTTGGCCGGATCCTGGGTTTTTTCTGGTTTGAATCACGTAGTAATTTGGCACCTCACAGTGACAGTCAATGAAACCTGGTTTCGATCAATATTTTAGTGGATAACACCGGTTAGGTCTGTGTTATGTCTGGGTTAAGCCCGCATCTGGCTCATGATTTCGCCTTCTTCGCATACTTGTTGGCCAGATCCTGGGTTTTTTCGGGTTTGCATGACGTAGTAATGTGGTACCACACAGTAACGGTCAATAAAACCTGGTATCGATCAATATTTTAGAGGATAAAACCGGTTAGGTCTGGGTTAGGTCTGGGTTATGCCCGCATCTGGCACATGATTTTGCCTTCTTCGCATACTTGTTGGCCAGATCCTGGGTTTTTTCGGGTTTGAATCACGTAGTAATGTTGTACCACATTGAAACAGTCAATTAAACCTGGCTTCGACCAATATTCTACAGGATGACACCGGTTAGGTGTGGGTTAGGTGTGAGTTATGCCCGCATCTGGCTCATGTTTGAATCAGGTAGTAACGTGGTACCACACAGTAACAGTGAATTAAACCCGAATTCGGTCAGTATTTTAGTCGGTAACACCGGATAGGTCTGTGTTAGGTCTGGGTTATGCCCGCATCTGGCTCATGATTTTGCCTTTTCCGGATTCGTGTTGGCCAGATCCTGGGTTAGGTCTGGGTTTGAATCACGTAGTAATGTGGAACCACACAGTACCATTCAATTAATGCTGGTATCGATCAATATTTTAGTGGATAACACCGGTTAGGTCTGGGTTAGGTCTGGGTTCTGCCTGCATCTGGATCATGATTTTGCCTTCTTCGCGTACTTGTTTACCACATCCTGGGTTTTTTCGGGTCTGGATCACGTAGTAATGTGGTACCACACAGTAACAGTAAATTAAACCCGAATTCGGTCAGTATTTTAGTCGGTAACACCGGATAGGTCTGTGTTAGGTCTGGGTTATGCCCGCATCTGGCTCATGATTTTGCCTTTTCCGGTTTCGTGTTGGCCAGATCCTGGGTTTTTTCGGGTTTGAATCACGTAGTAATGTGGTACCACACAGTAACAGTCAATTAAACCTTGTATCGATCAATATTTCAGAGGATAAATCCGGTTAGGTCTGGTTTAGGTCTGGGCTATGCCCACATCTGGCTCATGATTTTGCCTTCAACGCATACTTGTTGGCCAGATCCTGGGTAAGGTCTGGGTTTGAATCACGTAGTAATGTGGAACCACACAGTATAATTCAATTAAACCTGGTATCGATAAATATTTTAGAGGATAAAACCCGGCTATGTCTGGGTTAGGTCTGGGTTATGCCCGCATCTGGCTCATGGTTTTGCCTTCTTCGCATACTTGTTGGCCATATCCTGGGTTTTTTTCGGGTTTGAATCACGTAGTAATGTGGTACCACACAGTAACAGTCAATTAAACCTGGACACGGTCAGTATTTTAGTCGGTAACACTGGTTAGGTCTTGGTTAGGTCTGGGTTATGCCCGCATCTGGCTCATGATTTTGACTTCTTCGCATACTTGTCGGCCAGATCCTGGGTTTTCTCGGTTTGAATCACGTAGTAATGTGATACCACACTGAACAGTCAATTAAACCTGGTTTCTATCCACATTTTAGAGGATAAAACCGGTTAGGTCTGGTTTATGCCCGCATCTGGCTCATGATTTTGCCTTCTTCGCATACTTGTTGCCCAGATCCTGGGTTTTTTCAGATTTGAGTCACGTAGTAATGTGGTACCACACAGTAACAGTCAATTAAACCTTGTATCGATCAATATTTCAGAGGATAAATCCGGTTAGGTCTGGTTTAGGTCTGGGTTATGCCCGCATCTGGCTCATGATTTTGACTTCTTCGCATACTTGTCGGCCAGATCCTGGGTTTTCTCGGTTTGAATCACGTAGTAATGTGATACCACACTGAACAGTCAATTAAACCTGGTTTCTATCCACATTTTAGAGGATAAAACCGGTTAGGTCTGGTTTATGCCCGCATCTGGCTCATGATTTTGCCTTCTTCGCATACTTGTTGCCCAGATCCTGGGTTTTTTCAGATTTGAGTCACGTAGTAATGTGGTACCACAGAGTAACAGTCAATAAAACCTGTTTTCGATCAATATTTTAAAGGATAAAACCGGTAATGCCCGGGTTAGGTCTGGGTCATGCCCGCATCTGGCTCATGATTTCGCCTTCTTCGCATACTTGTTTACCAGATCCTGGGTTTTTTTCGGGTAATGCATCACGTAGTAATGTGGTATCACACAGTAACAGTCAATTAAACCTTGTATCGATCAATATCTTAGAGGATAAATCCGGTTAGGTCTGGGTTAGGTCTGGGTAATGCCCGCATCTGGCTCATGATTTTGCCTTCTTCGCATACTTGTTGGCCAGATCCTGGGTTAGGTCTGGGTTTGAATCACGTAGTAATGTGGCACATCACAGTGACAGTCAATTAAACCTGGATTCGGTCAGTATTTTAGTCGGTAACCCCGGTCAGGTCTGGGTTAGGTCTGGGTTATGCCCGCATCTGGCTCATGATTTTGCCTTGATCGCATACTTGTTGGCCGGATCCCGGGTTTTTTCTGGTTTGAATCACGTAGTAATTTGGCACCTCACAGTGACAGTCAATTAAACCTGGATTCGGTCAGTATTTTAGTCGGTAAACCCGGTTAGGTCTGGTTTAGGTCTGGGTAATGCCCGCATCTGGCTCATGATTTTGCCTTCTTCGCATACTTGTTGCCCAGATCCTGGGTTTTTTCAGATTTGAGTCACGTAGTAATGTGGTACCACACAGTAACAGTCAATTAAACCTTGTATCGATCAATATTTCAGAGGATAAATCCGGTTAGGTCTGGGTTAGGTCTGGGTAATGCCCGCATCTGGCTCATGATTTTGCCTTCTTCGCATACTTGTTGGCCAGATCCTGGGTAACGTCTGGGTTTGAATCACGTAATAATGTGGAACCACACAGTATAATTCAATTAAACCTGGTATCGATAAATATTTTAGAGGATAAAACCGGTTATGTCTGGGTTAGGTCTGGGTTATGCCCGCATCTGGCTCATGCTTTTGCCATCTTCGCATACTTGTTGGCCAGATCCTGGGTTTTTTTCGAGTTTGAATCACGTAGTAATGTGGCACATCACAGTGACAGTCAATTAAACCTGGATTCGGTCAGTATTTTAGTCGGTAAACCCGGTTAGGTCTGGGTTACGTCTGGATTATGCCCGCATCTGGCTCATGATTTGGCCTTCTTCGCATACTTGTTTACCAGATCCTGGGTTTTTTTCGGGTAATGCATCACGTAGTAATGTGGTATCACACAGTAACAGTCAATTAAACCTTGTATCGATCAATATCTTAGAGGATAAATCCGGTTAGGTCTGGGTTAGGTCTGGGTAATGCCCGCATCTGGCTCATGATTTTGCCTTCTTCGCATACTTGTTGGCCAGATCCTGGGTTAGGTCTGGGTTTGAATCACGTAGTAATGTGGCACATCACAGTGACAGTCAATTAAACCTGGATTCGGTCAGTATTTTAGTCGGTAACCCCGGTCAGGTCTGGGTTAGGTCTGGGTTATACCCGCATCTGGCTCATGATTTTGCCTTCTTCGCATACTTGTTTACCAGATCCCGGGTTTTTTTCGGGTTTGAATCAGATAGCAATGTGGCACCACACAGTAACAGTCAATTAAACATGATTTCGATCAATATTTTAGAGGATAAAACCGGTAAGGTCTGGGTTAGGTCTGGCTTATGCCCGCATCTGGCTCATGATTTTGCCTTCTACGCATACCTGTTGGCCAGATCCTGGGTTTTCTCGGGTTTGAATCACGTAGTAATGTGGTACCACACAGTAGCTGTCAACTAAGCCTGGATTCGGTCAGTATTTTAGTCGGTAACACCGTTTAGGTCTGTGTTATGTCTGGGTTATGCCCGCATCTGGCTCATGATTTCGCCTTCTTCGCATACTCGTTTACCAGATCCTGGGTTTTTTCGGGTTTGCATGACGTAGTAATGTGGTACCACACAGTAACGGTCAATTAAACCTTGTATCGATCAATATTTCAGAGGATACATCCGGTTAGATCTGGGTTAGGTCTGGGTTATGCCCACATCTGGCTCATGATTTTGCCTTCATCGCATACTCGTTGGCCAGATCCTGGGTAAGGTCTGGGTTTGAATCATGTTGTAATGTGGAACCACACAATATAATTCTATTAAACCTGGTATCGATAAATATTTTAGAGGATAAAACCGGTTATGTCTGGGTTAGGTCTGGGTTATGCCCGCATCTGGCTCATGATTTTGCCATCTTCGGATACTTGCTGGCCAGATCCTGGGTTTTTTTCGAGTTTGAATCACGTAGTAATGTGGCACATCACAGTGACAATCAATTAAACCTGGAATCGGTCAGTATTTTAGTCGGTAACCCCGGTCAGGTCTGGGTTAGGTCTGGGTTATGCCCGCATCTGGCTCATGATTTTGCCTTGATCGCATACTTGTTGGCCGGATCCCGGGTTTTTTCTGGTTTGAATCACGTAGTAATTTGGCACCTCACAGTGACAGTCAATTAAACCTGGATTCGGTCAGTATTTTAAAGGATAAAACCGGTAATGGCTGGGTTAGGTCTGGGTCATGCCCGCATCTGGCTCATGATTTTGCCTTCTTCGCATACTTGTTGGTCAGATCCTTGGTTTTCTCGGGTTTGAATCAGATAGCAATGTGGCACCACACAGTAACAGTCAATTAAACATGATTTCGATCAATATTTTTGTGGATAAAACCGGTAAGGTCTGGGTTAGGTCTGGCTTATGCCCGCATCTGGCTCATGATTTTGCCTTCTACGCATACCTGTTGGCCAGCTCCTGGGTTTTCTCGGGTTTGAATCACGTAGTAATGTGGTACCACACAGTAGCTGTCAACTAAGCCTGGATTCGGTCAGTATTTTAGTCGGTAACACCGTTTAGGTCTGTGTTATGTCTGGGTTATGCCCGCATCTGGCTCATGATTTTGCCTTCTTCGCATACTTGTTGGCCAGATCCTGGGTTTTTTCGGGTTTGCATCAGGTAGTAATGTTGTACCACATTGAAACAGTCAATTAAACCTGGCTTCGACCAATATTCTACAGGATGACACCGGTTAGGTGTGGGTTAGGTGTGAGTTATGCCCGCATCTGGCTCATGTTTGAATCAGGTAGTAACGTGGTACCACACAGTAACAGTGAATTAAACCCGAATTCGGTCAGTATTTTAGTCGGTAACACCGGATAGGTCTGTGTTAGGTCTGGGTTATGCCCGCATCTGGCTCATGATTTTGCCTTTTCCGGATTCGTGTTGGCCAGATCCTGAGTTTTTTCGGGTTTGAATCACGTAGTAATGTGGTACCACACAGTAACAATCAATTGAACCTGGTATCGATCAATATTTTAGAGGATAAAACCGGTTAGGTCAGGGTTAGGTCTGGGTTATGCCCGCATCTGGCTCATGACATTGCCTTCTTCGCATACCTGTTGGCCAGATCCTGGGTTAGGTCTGGGTTTCAATCACGTAGTAATGTGGAACCACACAGTACCATTCAATTAAACCTGGTATCGATCAATATTTCAGAGGATAAAACCGGTTAGGTCTGGGTTAGGTCTGGGTTATGCCCGCATCTGGCTCATGATTTTGCCTTCTTCGCATACTTGTTGGCCAGATCCTGGGTTTTTTCAGATTTGAGTCACATAGTAATGTGGCACCTCACAGTGACAGTCAATTAAACCTGGATTCGGTCAGTATTTTAAAGGATAAAACCGGTAATGGCTGGGTTAGGTCTGGGTCATGCCCGCATCTGGCTCATGATTTTGCCTTCTTCGCATACTTGTTTACCAGATCCTGGGTTTTTTCGGGTCTGAATCACGTAGTAATGTGGCACCACACAGTAACAGTCAATTAAACATGATTTCGATCAATATTTTAGTGGATAAAACCGGTAAGGCCTGGGTTAGGTCTGGCTTATGCCCGCATCTGGCTCATGATTTTGCCTTCCTCGCATACTTGTTGGCCAGATCCTGGGTTTTTTCGGGTTTAAGTCACGTGGTAATGTGGGACCACACAGTAACAGTCAATAAAACCTGGTTTCGATCAATATTTTATAGGATAAAACCGGTTAGGTCTGGGTAAGGTCTGGCTTATGCCCGCATCTGGCTCATGATTTTGCCTTCTTCGCATACTTGTTGGCCAGATCCGGGGTTTTTCTCGGGTTTAAGTCACGTAGTAATGTGGTACCACACTGAAACAGTCCATTAAACTTGGTTTCGATCAATATTTTAAAGGATGACACCGGTTAGGTCTGGGTTATGCCCGTATATGGCTCATGATTTTGCCTTCTTCGCATACTTGTTGGCCAGATCCTGGGTTTTTTCGGGTTTGAATCACGTAGTAATGTTGTACCACATTGAAACAGTCAATTAAACCTGGCTTCGATCAATATTTTAAAGGATGACACCGGGTAGGTGTGGCTTAGGTGTGAGTTATGCCCGCATCTGGCTCATGATTTTGCCTTCTTCGCATACTTGTTGTCCAGATTCTTGGTTTTTTCGGGTTTGAGTCAGGTAGTAACGTGGTACCACACAGTAACAGTGAATTAAACCCGAATTCGGTCAGTATTTTAGTCGGTAACTCCGGTTAGGTCCGGGTTAGGTCTGGGTTATGCCCGCATCTGGCTAACGATTTTGCCTTTTCCGCATTCTTGTTGCCCAGATCCTTGGTTTTTTAGGGTTTGAATCACGTAGTCATGTGGTACCACTCAGAAACAGTCACTTAAACTTGGTTTCGATCAATATTTTAGTCGGTAACACCGGTTAGGTCTGGGTTAGGTCTGGGTTATGCCCGCATCTGGCTCATGATTTTGCCTTTTCCGCATTCTTGTTGCCCAGATCCTTGGTTTTTTAGAGTTTGAATCACGTAGTAATGTGGTACCACTCAGAAACAGTCACTTAAACTTGGTTTCGATCAATATTTTAGTGGATAACACCGATTAGGTCTGTGTTAGGTCTGGGTTATGCCCGCATCTGCCTCATGGTTTTGCATTTTCGCATACTTGTTGGACATATCCTGGGTTAGGTCTGGGTTTGAATCACGTAGTAATGTGGAACCACACAGTACCATTCAATTAAACCTGGTATCGATCAATATTTTAGAGGATAACACCGGTTAGGTCTGGGTTAGGTCTGGGTTATG
Organism: Colletes latitarsis; assembly: GCF_051014445.1. Lineage (NCBI taxonomy): Eukaryota > Metazoa > Arthropoda > Insecta > Hymenoptera > Colletidae > Colletes > Colletes latitarsis. Next base: position 4,278,279 of record NC_135141.1, on the reverse strand, counting down.
CCCGCATCTGGATCATGATTTTGCCTTCTTCGCGTACTTGTTTACCACATCCTGGGTTTTTTCGGGTTTGAATCACGTAGTAATGTGGTACCACACAGTAACAGTCGATTAAACCTGCTATCGATCAATATTTGAGAGGATAAAACCGGTTAGGTCAGGGTTAGGTCTGGGTAATGCCCGCATCTGGCTCATGACATTGCCTTCTTCGCATACCTGTTGGCCAGATCCTGGGTTAGGTCTGGGTTTGAATCACGTAGTAATGTGGAACCACACAGTACCATTCAATTAAACCTGGTATCGATCAATATTTTTGAGGATAAAACCGGTTAGGTCTGGGTTAGGTCTGGGTTATACCCGCATCTGGCTCATGATTTTGCCTTCTTCGCATACTTGTTGGCCAGATCCTGGGTTTTTTCAGATTTGAGTCACGTAGTAATGTGGAACCACACAGTGCCATTCAATTAAACCTGGTATAGATCAATATTTTAGAGGATAAAACCGGACAGGTCTGGGTTAGGTCTGGGTTATGCCCGCATCTGGCTCATGATTTTGCCTTCTTTGCATACTTGTTGGCCGGATCCTGGGTTAGGTCTGGGTTTGAATCACGTAGTAATGAGGAACCACACAGTACCATTCAATTAAACCTGGTATCGATCAATATTTTAGAGGATAAAACCGGTTAGGTCTGGGTTAGGTCTGGGTTATGCCCGCATCTAGCTCATGATTTTGCCTTCTTCGCATACTCGTTTACCAGATCCTGGGTTTTTTCGGGTTTGAATCACGTAGTAATGTTGTACCACATTGAAACAGTCAATTAAACCTGGCTTCGATCAATATTTTAAAGGATGACACCGGGTAGGTGTGGCTTAGGTGTGAGTTATGCCCGCATCTGGCTCATGATGTTGCCTTCTTCGCATACTTGTTGTCCAGATTCTTGGTTTTTTCGGGTTTGAGTCAGGTAGTAACGTGGTACCACACAGTAACAGTGAATTAAACCCGAATTCGGTCAGTATTTTAGTCGGTAACACCGGTTAGGTCCGGGTTAGGTCTGGGTTATGCCCGCATCTGGCTAACGATTTTGCCTTTTCCGCATTCTTGTTGCCCAGATCCTTGGTTTTTTAGGGTTTGAATCACGTAGTCATGTGGTACCACTCAGAAACAGTCACTTAAACTTGGTTTCGATCAATATTTTAGTCGGTAACACCGGTTAGGTCTGGATTAGGTCTGGGTTATGCCCGCATCTGGCTCATGATTTTGCCTTTTCCGCATTCTTGTTGCCCAGATCCTTGGTTTTTTAGGGTTTGAATCACGTAGTAATGTGGTACCACTCAGAAACAGTCACTTAAACTTGGTTTCGATCAATATTTTAGTGGATAACACCGATTAGGTCTGGGTTAGGTCTGGGTTATGCCCGCATCTGCCTCATGGTTTTGCATTTTCGCATACTTGTTGGACAGATCCTGGGTTAGGTCTGGGTTTGAATCACGTAGTAATGTGGAACCACACAGTACCATTCAATTAAACCTGGTATCGATCAATATTTTAGTGGATAACACCGGTTAGGTCTGGGTTAGGTCTGGGTTATGCCCGCATCTGGATCATGATTTTGCCTTCTTCGCGTACTTGTTTACCACATCCTGGGTTTTTTCGGGTTTGAATCACGTAGTAATGTGGTACCACACAGTAACAGTCGATTAAACCTGCTATCGATCAATATTTGAGAGGATAAAACCGGTTAGGTCAGGGTTAGGTCTGGGTAATGCCCGCATCTGGCCCATGACATTGCCTTCTTCGCATACCTGTTGGCCAGATCCTGGGTTAGGTCTGGGTTTGAATCACGTAGTAATGTGGAACCACACAGTACCATTCAATTAAACCTGGTATCGATCAATATTTTAGTGGATAACACCGGTCAGGTCTGGGTTAGGTCTGGGTTATGCCCGCATCTGGATCATGATTTTGCCTTCTTCGTGTACTTGTTTACCACATCCTGGGTTTTTTCGGGTCTGAATCACGAAGTAATGTGGTACCACGCAGTAACAGTAAATTAAACCCGAATTCGGTCAGTATTTTAGTCGGTAACACCGGATAGGTCTGTGTTAGGTCTGGGTTATGCCCGCATCTGGCTCATGATTTTGCCTTTTCCGGTTTCGTGTTGGCCAGATCCTGGGTTTTTTCGGGTTTGAATCACGTAGTAATGTGGTACCACACTGTAACAGTCGATTAAACCTGCTATCGATCAATATTTGAGAGGATAAAACCGGTTAGGTCAGGGTTAGGTCTGGGTAATGCCCGCATCTGGCTCATGACATTGCCTTCTTCGCATACCTGTTGGCCAGATCCTGGGTTAGGTCTGGGTTTGAATCACGTAGTAATGTGGAACCACACAGTACCATTCAATTAAACCTGGTATCGATCAATATTTTAGAGGATAAAACCGGTTAGGTCTGGGTTAGGTCTGGGTTATACCCGCATCTGGCTCATGATTTTGCCTTCTTCGCATACTTGTTGGCCAGATCCTGGGTTTTTTCAGATTTGAGTCACGTAGTAATGTGGAACCACACAGTGCCATTCAATTAAACCTGGTATAGATCAATATTTTAGAGGATAAAACCGGACAGGTCTGGGTTAGGTCTGGGTTATGCCCGCATCTGGCTCATGATTTTGCCTTCTTCGCATACTTGTTGGCCGGATCCTGGGTTAGGTCTGGGTTTGAATCACGTAGTAATGTGGAACCACACAGTACCATTCAATTAAACCTGGTATCGATCAATATTTTAGAGGATAAAACCGGTTAGGTCTGGGTTAGGTCTGGGTTATGCCCGCATCTAGCTCATGATTTTGCCTTCTTCGCATACTCGTTTACCAGATCCTGGGTTTTTTCGGGTTTGAATCACGTAGTAATGTTGTACCACATTGAAACAGTCAATTAAACCTGGCTTCGATCAATATTTTAAAGGATGACACCGGGTAGGTGTGGCTTAGGTGTGAGTTATGCCCGCATCTGGCTCATGATGTTGCCTTCTTCGCATACTTGTTGTCCAGATTCTTGGTTTTTTCGGGTTTGAGTCAGGTAGTAACGTGGTATCACACAGTAACAGTGAATTAAACCCGAATTCGGTCAGTATTTTAGTCGGTAACACCGGTTAGGTCCGGGTTAGGTCTGGGTTATGCCCGCATCTGGCTAACGATTTTGCCTTTTCCGCATTCTTGTTGCCCAGATCCTTGGTTTTTTAGGGTTTGAATCACGTAGTCATGTGGTACCACTCAGAAACAGTCACTTAAACTTGGTTTCGATCAATATTTTAGTCGGTAACACCGGTTAGGTCTGGGTTAGGTCTGGGTTATGCCCGCATCTGGCTCATGATTTTGCCTTTTCCGCATTCTTGTTGCCCAGATCCTTGGTTTTTTAGGGTTTGAATCACGTAGTAATGTGGTACCACTCAGAAACAGTCACTTAAACTTGGTTTCGATCAATATTTTAGTGGATAACACCGATTAGGTCTGGGTTAGGTCTGGGTTATGCCCGCATCTGCCTCATGGTTTTGCATTTTCGCATACTTGTTGGACAGATCCTGGGTTAGCTCTGGGTTTGAATCACGTAGTAATGTGGAACCACACAGTACCATTCAATTAAACCTGGTATCGATCAATATTTTAGTGGATAACACCGGTTAGGTCTGGGTTAGGTCTGGGTTATGCCCGCATCTGGATCATGATTTTGCCTTCTTCGCGTACTTGTTTACCACATCCTGGGTTTTTTCGGGTTTGAATCACGTAGTAATGTGGTACCACACAGTAACAGTCGATTAAACCTGCTATCGATCAATATTTGAGAGGATAAAACCGGTTAGGTCAGGGTTAGGTCTGGGTAATGCCCGCATCTGGCTCATGACATTGCCTTCTTCGCATACCTGTTGGCCAGATCCTGCGTTAGGTCTGGGTTTGAATCACGTAGTAATGTGGAACCACACAGTACCATTCAATTAAACCTGGTATCGATCAATATTTTAGAGGATAAAACCGGTTAGGTCTGGGTTAGGTCTGGGTTATACCCGCATCTGGCTCATGATTTTGCCTTCTTCGCATACTTGTTGGCCAGATCCTGGGTTTTTTCAGATTTGAGTCACGTAGTAATGTGGAACCACACAGTGCCATTCAATTAAACCTGGTATAGATCAATATTTTAGAGGATAAAACCGGTCAGGTCTGGGTTAGGTCTGGGTTATGCCCGCATCTGGCTCATGATTTTGCCTTCTTCGCATACTTGTTGGCCAGATCCTGGGTTTTTTCAGATTTGAGTCACATACTAATGTGGCACCTCACAGTGACAGTCAACTAAACCTGGACTCGGTCAGTATTTTAAAGGATAAAACCGGTAATGGCTGGGTTAGGTCTGGGTCATGCCCGCATCTGGCTCATGATTTTGCCTTCTTCGCATACTAGTTTACCAGATCCTGGGTTTTTTCGGGTCTGAATCACGTAGTAATGTGGCACCACACAGTAACAGTCAATTAAACATGATTTCGATCAATATTTTAGTGGATAAAACCGGTAAGGTCTGGGTTAGGTCTGGCTTATGCCCGCATCTGGCTCATGATTTTGCCTTCTTCGCATACTTGTTGGCCAGATCCTGGGTTTTTTCGGGTTTAAGTCACGTGGTAATGTGGGACCACACAGTATAATTCAATTAAACCTGGTATCGATAAATATTTTAGAGGATAAAACCGGTTATGTCTGGGTTAGGTCTGGGTTATGCCCGCATCTAGCTCATGATTTTGCCTTCTTCGCATACTCGTTTACCAGATCCTGGGTTTTTTCGGGGTTGCATGAAGTAGTAATGTGGTACCACACAGTAACAGTCAATTAAACCTTGTATCGATCAATATTTCAGGGGATAAATCCGGTTAGGTCTGGTTTAGGTCTGGGCTATGCCCACATCTGGCTCATGATTTTGCCTCCTTCGCATACTTGTTGGCCAGATCCGGGGTTTTTCTCGGGTTTAAGTCACGTAGTAATGTGGAACCACACTGAAACAGTCCATTAAACTTGGTTTCGATCAATATTTTAAAGGATGACACCGGTTAGGTCTGGGTTATGCCCGTATATGGCTCATGATTTTGCCTTCTTCGCATACTTGTTGGCCAGACCCTGGGTTTTTTCGGGTTTGAATCACGTAGTAATGTTGTACCACATTGAAACAGTCAATTAAACCTGGCTTCGATCAATATTTTAAAGGATGACACCGGGTAGGTGTGGCTTAGGTGTGAGTTATGCCCGCATCTGGCTCATGATTTTGCCTTCTTCGCATACTTGTTGGCCAGATCCTGGGTTTTTTCAGATTTGAGTCACATACTAATGTGGCACCTCACAGTGACAGTCAACTAAACCTGGACTCGGTCAGTATTTTAAAGGATAAAACCGGTAATGGCTGGGTTAGGTCTGGGTCATGCCCGCATCTGGCTCATGATTTTGCCTTCTTCGCATACTAGTTTACCAGATCCTGGGTTTTTTCGGGTCTGAATCACGTAGTAATGTGGCACCACACAGTAACAGTCAATTAAACATGATTTCGATCAATATTTTAGTGGATAAAACCGGTAAGGTCTGGGTTAGGTCTGGCTTATGCCCGCATCTGGCTCATGATTTTGCCTTCTTCGCATACTTGTTGGCCAGATCCTGGGTTTTTTCGGGTTTAAGTCACGTGGTAATGTGGGACCACACAGTATAATTCAATTAAACCTGGTATCGATAAATATTTTAGAGGATAAAACCGGTTATGTCTGGGTTAGGTCTGGGTTATGCCCGCATCTAGCTCATGATTTTGCCTTCTTCGCATACTCGTTTACCAGATCCTGGGTTTTTTCGGGGTTGCATGAAGTAGTAATGTGGTACCACACAGTAACAGTCAATTAAACCTTGTATCGATCAATATTTCAGGGGATAAATCCGGTTAGGTCTGGTTTAGGTCTGGGCTATGCCCACATCTGGCTCATGATTTTGCCTTCTTCGCATACTTGTTGGCCAGATCCGGGGTTTTTCTCGGGTTTAAGTCACGTAGTAATGTGGAACCACACTGAAACAGTCCATTAAACTTGGTTTCGATCAATATTTTAAAGGATGACACCGGTTAGGTCTGGGTTATGCCCGTATATGGCTCATGATTTTGCCTTCTTCGCATACTTGTTGGCCAGACCCTGGGTTTTTTCGGGTTTGAATCACGTAGTAATGTTGTACCACATTGAAACAGTCAATTAAACCTGGCTTCGATCAATATTTTAAAGGATGACACCGGGTAGGTGTGGCTTAGGTGTGAGTTATGCCCGCATCTGGCTCATGATTTTGCCTTCTTCGCATACTTGTTGTCCAGATTCTTGGTTTTTTCGGGTTTGAATCACGTAGTAATGTTGTACCACATTGAAACAGTCAATTAAACCTGGCTTCGATCAATATTTTAATGGATGACACCGGGTAGGTGTGGCTTAGGTGTGAGTTATGCTCGCATCTGGCTCATGATTTTGCCTTCTTCGCATACTTGTTGTCCAGATTCTTGGTTTTTTCGGGTTTGAGTCAGGTAGTAACGTGGTACCAGACAGTAACAGTGAATTAAACCCGAATTCGGTCAGTATTTTAGTCGGTAACACCGGTTAGGTCCGGGTTAGGTCTGGGTTATGCCCGCATCTGGCTAACGATTTTGCCTTTTCCGCATTCTTGTTGCCCAGATCCTTGGTTTTTTAGGGTTTGAATCACGTAGTCATGTGGTACCACTCAGAAACAGTCACTTAAACTTGCTTTCGATCAATATTTTAGTCGGTAACACCGGTTAGGTCTGGGTTAGGTCTGGGTTATGCCCGCATCTGGCTCATGGTTTTGCATTTTCGCATACTTGTTGGCCAGATCCTGGGTTAGGTCTGGGTTTGAATCACGTAGTAATGTGGAACCACACAGTACCATTCAATTAAACCTGGTATCGATCAATATTTTAGTGGATAACACCGGTTAGGTCTGGGTTAGGTCTGGGTTATGCCCGCATCTGGATCATGATTTTGCCTTCTTCGTGTACTTGTTTACCACATCCTGGGTTTTTTCGGGTCTGAATCACGTAGTAATGTGGTACCACGCAGTAACAGTAAATTAAACCCGAATTCGGTCAGTATTTTAGTCGGTAACACCGGATAGGTCTGTGTTAGGTCTGGGTTATGCCCGCATCTGGCTCATGATTTTGCCTTTTCCGGTTTCGTGTTGGCCAGATCCTGGGTTTTTTCGGGTTTGAATCACGTAGTAATGTGGTACCACACAGTAACAGTCGATTAAACCTGCTATCGATCAATATTTGAGAGGATAAAACCGGTTAGGTCAGGGTTAGGTTTGGGTAATGCCCGCATCTGGCTCATGACATTGCCTTCTTCGCATACCTGTTGGCCAGATCCTGGGTTAGGTCTGGGTTTGAATCACGTAGTAATGTGGAACCACACAGTACCATTCAATTAAACCTGGTATCGATCAATATTTTAGAGGATAAAACCGGTTAGGTCTGGGTTAGGTCTGGGTTATACCCGCATCTGGCTCATGATTTTGCCTTCTTCGCATACTTGTAGGCCAGATCCTGGGTTTTTTCAGATTTGAGTCACGTAGTAATGTGGAACCACACAGTGCCATTCAATTAAACCTGGTATAGATCAATATTTTAGAGGATAAAACCGGACAGGTCTGGGTTAGGTCTGGGTTATGCCCGCATCTGGCTCATGATTTTGCCTTCTTCGCATACTTGTTGGCCGGATCCTGGGTTAGGTCTGGGTTTGAATCACGTAGTAATGTGGAACCACACAGTACCATTCAATTAAACCTGGTATCGATCAATATTTTAGAGGATAAAACCGGTTAGGTCTGGGTTAGGTCTGGGTTATGCCCGCATCTAGCTCATGATTTTGCCTTCTTCGCATACTCGTTTACCAGATCCTGGGTTTTTTCGGGTTTGAATCACGTAGTAATGTTGTACCACATTGAAACAGTCAATTAAACCTGGCTTCGATCAATATTTTAAAGGATGACACCGGGTAGGTGTGGGTTAGGTCTGGGTTATGCCCGCATCTGGCTCATGATTTTGCCTTTTCCGCATTCTTGTTGCCCAGATCCTTGGTTTTTTAGGGTTTGAATCACGTAGTAATGTGGTACCACTCAGAAACAGTCACTTAAACTTGGTTTCGATCAATATTTTAGTGGATAACACCGATTAGGTCTGGGTTAGGTCTGGGTTATGCCCGCATCTGCCTCTTGGTTTTGCATTTTCGCATACTTGTTGGACAGATCCTGGGTTAGGTCTGGGTTTGAATCACGTAGTAATGTGGAACCACACAGTACCATTCAATTAAACCTGGTATCGATCAATATTTTAGTGGATAACACCGGTTAGGTCTGGGTTAGGTCTGGGTTATGCCCGCATCTGGATCATGATTTTGCCTTCTTCGCGTACTTGTTTACCACATCCTGGGTTTTTTCGGGTTTGAATCACGTAGTAATGTGGTACCACACAGTAACAGTCGATTAAACCTGCTATCGATCAATATTTGAGAGGATAAAACCGGTTAGGTCAGGGTTAGGTCTGGGTAATGCCCGCATCTGGCTCATGACATTGCCTTCTTCGCATACCTGTTGGCCAGATCCTGGGTTAGGTCTGGGTTTGAATCACGTAGTAATGTGGAACCACACAGTACCATTCAATTAAACCTGGTATCGATCAATATTTTAGAGGATAAAACCGGTTAGGTCTGGGTTAGGTCTGGGTTATACCGCATCTGGCTCATGATTTTGCCTTCTTCGCATACTTGTTGGCCAGATCCTGGGTTTTTTCAGATTTGAGTCACGTAGTAATGTGGAACCACACAGTGCCATTCAATTAAACCTGGTATAGATCAATATTTTAGAGGATAAAACCGGTCAGGTCTGGGTTAGGCCTGGGTTATGCCCGCATCTGGCTCATGATTTTGCCTTCTTCGCATACTTGTTGGCCAGATCCTGGGTTTTTTCAGATTTGAGTCACATAGTAATGTGGCACCTCACAGTGACAGTCAACTAAACCTGGATTCGGTCAGTATTTTAAAGGATAAAACCGGTAATGGCTGGGTTAGGTCTGGGTCATGCCCGCATCTGGCTCATGATTTTGCCTTCTTCGCATACTTGTTTACCAGATCCTGGGTTTTTTCGGGTCTGAATCACGTAGTAATGTGGCACCACACAGTAACAGTCAATTAAACATGATTTCGATCAATATTTTAGTGGATAAAACCGGTAAGGTCTGGGTTAGGTCTGGCTTATGCCCGCATCTGGCTCATGATTTTGCGTTCTTCGCATACTTGTTTACCAGATCCTGGGTTTTTTCGGGTCTGAATCACGTAGTAATGTGGCACCACACAGTAACAGTCAATTAAACATGATTTCGATCAATATTTTAGTGGATAAAACCGGTAAGGTCTGGGTTAGGTCTGGCTTATGCCCGCATCTGGCTCATGATTTTGCCTTCTTCGCATACTTGTTGGCCAGATCCTGGGTTTTTTCGGGTTTAAGTCACGTGGTAATGTGGGACCACACAGTATAATTCAATTAAACCTGGTATCGATAAATATTTTAGAGGATAAAACCGGTTATGTCTGGGTTAGGTCTGGGTTATGCCCGTATCTAGCTCATGATTTTGCCTTCTTCGCATACTCGTTTACCAGATCCTGGGTTTTTTCGGGATTGCATGAAGTAGTAATGTGGTACCACACAGTAACAGTCAATTAAACCTTGTATCGATCAATATTTCAGGGGATAAATCCGGTTAGGTCTGGTTTAGGTCTGGGCTATGCCCACATCTGGCTCATGGTTTTGCCTTCTTCGCATACTTGTTGGCCATATCCTGGGTTTTTTTTGGGTTTGAATCACGTAGTAATGTGGTACCACACAGTAACAGTCAATTAAACCTGGACGCGGTCAGTATTTTAGTCGGTAACACCGGTTAGGTCTTGGTTAGGTCTGGGTTATGCCCGCATCTGGCTCATGATTTTGACTTCTTCGCATACTTGTCGGCCAGATCCTGGGTTTTCTCGGTTTGAATCACGTAGTAATGTGATACCACACTGAACAGTCAATTAAACCTGGTTTCGATCCACATTTTAGAGGATAAAACCGGTTAGGTCTGGTTTATGCCCGCATCTGGCTCATGATTTTGCCTTCTTCGCATACTTGTTGGCCAGATCCTGGGTTTTTTCAGATTTGAGTCACATAGTAATGTGGCACCTCACAGTGACAGTCAATTAAACCTGGATTCGGTCAGTATTTTAAAGGATAAAACCGGTAATGGCTGGGTTAGGTCTGGGTCATGCCCGCATCTGGCTCATGATTTTGCCTTCTTCGCATACTTGTTTACCAGATCCTGGGTTTTTTCGGGTCTGAATCACGTAGTAATGTGGCACCACACAGTAACAGTCAATTAAACATGATTTCGATCAATATTTTAGTGGATGAAACCGGTAAGGTCTGGGTTAGGTCTGGCTTATGCCCGCATCTGGCTCATGATTTTGTCTTCTTCGCATACTTGTTGGCCAGATCCTGGGTTTTTTCGGGTTTAAGTCACGTGGTAATGTGGGACCACACAGTATAATTCAATTAAACCTGGTATCGATAAATATTTTAGAGGATAAAACCGGTTATGTCTGGGTTAGGTCTGGGTTATGCCCGCATCTAGCTCATGATTTTGCCTTCTTCGCATACTCGTTTACCAGATCCTGGGTTTTTTCGGGGTTGCATGAAGTAGTAATGTGGTACCACACAGTAACAGTCAATTAAACCTTGTATCGATCAATATTTCAGGGGATAAATCCGGTTAGGTCTGGTTTAGGTCTGGGCTATGCCCACATCTGGCTCATGATTTTGCCTTCATCGCATACTTGTTGGCCAGATCCTGGGTAAGGTCTGGGTTTCAATCACGTAGTAATGTGGAACCACACAGTATAATTCAATTAAACCTGGTATCGATAAATATTTTAGAGGATAAAACCGGTTATGTCTGGGTTAGGTCTGGGTTATGCCCGCATCTGGCTCATGGTTTTGCCTTCTTCGCATACTTGTTGGCCATATCCTGGGTTTTTTTCGGGTTTGAATCACGTAGTAATGTGGTACCACACAGTAACAGTCAATTAAACCTGGACGCGGTCAGTATTTTAGTCGGTAACACCGGTTAGGTCTTGGTTAGGTCTGGGTTATGCCCGCATCTGGCTCATGATTTTGACTTCTTCGCATACTTGTCGGCCAGATCCTGGGTTTTCTCGGTTTGAATCACGTAGTAATGTGATACCACACTGAACAGTCAATTAAACCTGGTTTCGATCCACATTTTAGAGGATAAAACCGGTTAGGTCTGGTTTATGCCCGCATCTGGCTCATGATTTTGCCTTCTTCGCATACTTGTTGCCCAGATCCTGGGTTTTTTCAGATTTGAGTCACGTAGTAATGTGGTACCACACAGTAACAGTCAATAAATCCTGGTTTCGATCAAGATTTTAAAGGATGACACCGGTTAGGTCTGGGTTAGGTCTGGGTTATGCCCGCATCTGGCTCATGATTTTGCCTTCTTCGCATACTTGTTGCCAGATCCTGGGTTTTGTCGGATTTGAATCACGTAGTAATGTGGTACCACACAGTAGCACTCAATAAATCATGGTTTCGATCAATATTTTAAAGGATGACACCGGATAGGTCTGGGTTAGGTCTGGGTTATGCCCGCATCTGGCTCATGATTTTGCCTTTTCCGCATTCGTGTTGGCCAGATCCTGGGTTTTTTCGGGTTTGAATCACGCAGTAATGTGGTACCACAAAGTAACAGTCATTTAAACCTGGTATCGATCAATATTTTAGAGGATAAAACCGGTTATGTCTGGGTTAGGTCTGGGTTATGCCCGCATCTGGCTCATGCTTTTGCCATCTTCGCATACTTGTTGGCCAGATCCTGGGTTTTTTTCGAGTTTGAATCACGTAGTAATGTGGCACATCACAGTGACAGTCAATTAAACCTGGATTCGGTCAGTATTTTAGTCGGTAACCCCGGTTAGGTCTTGGTTACGTCTGGATTATGCCCGCATCTGGCTCATGATTTTGCCTTCTTCGCATACTTGTTTACCAGATCCTGGGTTTTTTTCGGGTAATGCATCACGTAGTAATGTGGTATCACACAGTAACAGTCAATTAAACCTTGTATCGATCAATATCTTAGAGGATAAATCCGGTTAGGTCTGGGTTAGGTCTGGGTTATGCCCGCATCTGGCTCATGATTTTGCCTTCTTCGCATACTTGTTGGCCAGATCCAGGGTTAGGTCTCGGTTTGAATCACGTAGTAATGTGGCACATCACAGTGACAGTCAATTAAACCTGGATTCGGTCAGTATTTTAGTCGGTAACCCCGGTCAGGTCTGGGTTAGGTCTGGGTTATACCCGCATCTGGCTCATGATTTTGCCTTCTTCGCATACTTGTTTACCAGATCCTGGGTTTTTTTCGGGTTTGAATCAGATAGCAATGTGGCACCACACAGTAACAGTCAATTAAACATGATTTCGATCAATATTTTAGAGGATAAAACCGGTTAGGTCTGGGTTAGGTCTGGCTTATGCCCGCATCTGGCTCATGATTTTGCCTTCATCGCATACTTGTTGGCCGGATCCTGTGTTTTTTCTGGTTTGAATCACGTAGTAATGTGGCACATCACAGTGACAGTCAATTAAACCTGGATTCGGTCAGTATTTTAGTCGGTAACCCCGGTTAGGTCTGGGTTACGTCTGGGTTATGCCCGCATCTGGCTCATGATTTTGCCTTCATCGCATACTTGTTGGCCGGATCCTGGGTTTTTTCTGGTTTGAATCACGTAGTAATTTGGCACCACATAGTGACAGTCAATTAAACCTGGTATCGATCAATATTTTAGTGGATAACACCGGTTAGGTCTGTGTTATGTCTGGGTTAAGCCCGCATCTGGCTCATGATTTCGCCTTCTTCGCATACTTGTTGGCCAGATCCTGGGTTTTTTCGGGTTTGAATCACGTAGTAATGTTGTACCGCATTGAAACAGTCAATTAAACCTGGCTTCGACCAATATTTTAAAGGATGACACCGGTTAGGTGTGGGTTAGTTGTGAGTTATGCCCGCATCTGGCTCATGATTTTGTCTTCTTCGCATACTTGTTGTCCAGATCCTTGGTTTTTTCGGGTTTGAGTCACGTAACAACGTGGTACCACATAGTAACAGTGAATTAAACCTGAATTCGGTCAGTATTTTAGTCGGTAACACCAGTTAGGTCTGAGTTAGGTCTGGGTTATGCCCGCATCTGGCTCATGATTTTGCCTTCTTCCCATACTTGTTGGCCAGATCCAGGGCTTTTTTCGTGTTTAAATGAGGTAGTAACGTAGTACCACACAGTAACAGTGAATTAAACCCGAATTCGGTCAGTATTTTAGTCGGTAACACCGGTTAGGTCTGGGTTAGGTCTGGGTTATGCCCGCATCTGGCTAATGATTTTGCCTTTTCCGCATTCTTGTTGCCCAGATCCTTGGTTTTTTAGGGTTTGAATCACGTAGTAATGTGGTACCACTCAGAAACAGTCACTTAAACTTGGTTTCGATCAATATTTTAGTCGGTAACACCGGTTAGGTCTGGGTTAGGTCTGGGTTATGCCCGCATCTGGCTCATGACTTTGCCTTCTTCGCATACCTGTTGGCCAGATCCTGGGTTAGGTCTGGGTTTGAATCACGTAGTGATGTGGTACCACACAGTAACAGTCAATTAAACCTGGTCACGATCAATATTTTAGAGGATAAAACCGGTTAGGTCTGGGTTAGGTCTGGGTTGTGCTCGCATCTGGCTCATGACTTTGCCTTCTTCGCATACGTGTTGGCCAGATCCTGGGTTAGGTCTGGGTTTGAATCACGTAGTAATGTGGAACCACACAGAACCATTCAATTAAACCTGGTATCGATCAATATTTTAGAGGATAAAACCGGTCAGGTCTGTGTTAGGTCTGGGTTATGCCCGCATCTGGCTCATGATTTTGCCTTCTTCGCATACTTGTTGGCCAGATACTGGGTTTTTTCGGGTTTAAGTCACGTGGTAATGTGGGACCACACAGTAACAGTCAATAAAACCTGGTTTCGATCAATATTTTATAGGATAACACCGGTTAGGTCTTGGTTAGGTATGTGTTATGCCCGCATCTGGATCATGATTTTGCCTTCTTCGCGTACTTGTTTACCACAGCCTGGGTTTTTTCGGGTCTGAATCACGTAGTAATGTGGTACCACACAGTAACAGTGAATTAAACCCGAATTCGGTCAGTATTTTAGTCGGTAACACCGGTTAGGTCTGGGTTAGGTTTGGGTTGTGCCCGCATCTGGCTCATGATTTTACCTTCTTCGCATACTTGTTGGCCAGATCCTAGGTTAGGTCTGGGTTTGAATCACGTAGTAATGTGGAACCACACAGTACCATTCAATTAAACCTGGTATCGATCAATATTTTAGAGGATAAAACCGGTCAGGTCTGGGTAAGGTCTGGGTTAGGTCTGGGCTATGCCCACATCCGGCTCATGATTTTGCCTTCATCGCATACTTGTTGGCCAGATCCTGGGTTAGGTCTGGGTTTGAATCACGTAGTAATGTGGTACCACACAGTAACAGTCAATTAAACCTGGTATCGATCAATATTTTAGATGATAAAACCGGTTAGGTCTGGGTTAGGTCTGGGTTATGCCCGCATCTGGCTCATGATTTTACCTTCTTCGCATACTTGATGGCCAGATCCTGGGTTAGGTCTGGGTTTGAATCACGTAGTAATGTGGAACCACACAGTATAATTCAATTAAACCTGGTTTCGATCAATATTTTAGAGGATACAACCGGTTAGGTCTGGGTTAGGTCTGGCTTATGCCCGCATCTGGCTCATGATTTTGCCTTCTTCGCATACTTGTTGGCCAGATCCTGGGTTTTTTCGGGTTTAAGTCACGTAGTAATGTGGTACCACACTGAAACTGTCCATTAAACTTGGTTTCGATCAATATTTTAAAGGATGACACCGGTTAGGTCTGGGTTAGGTCTGGGTCATGCCCGCATCTGGCTCATGATTTTGCCTTTTCCGCATACTTGTTGGCCAGATCCTGGGTTCTTTCGGATTTGAATCACGTAGTAATGTGGTACCACACAGTAACAGTCAATAAAACCTGGTTTCGATCAATATTTTAAAGGATAAAACCGGTAATGCCTGGGTTAGATCTGGGTCATGCCCGCATCTGGCTCATGATTTTGCCTTCTTCGCATACTTTTTGGCCAGATCCTGGGTTTTTTCGGGTTTGAATCACGTAGTAATGTGGCACATCGCAGTGACAGTCAATTAAACCTGGATTCGGTCAGTATTTTAGTCGGTAACCCCGGTCAGGTCTGGGTTAGATCTGGGTTATACCCGCATCTGGCTCATGATTTTGCCTTCTTCGCATACTTGTTTACCAGATCCTGGGTTTTTTCGGGTTTGCATCACGTAGTAATGTGGTATCACACAGTAACAGTCAATTAAACCTTGTATCGATCAATATTTTAGAGGATAAATTCGGTTCGGTCTGGGTTAGGTCTGGGTTATGCCCGCATCTGGCTCATGATTTTGCCTTCTTCGCATACTTGTTGGCCAGATCCTGGGTTAGGTCTGGGTTTGAATCACGTAGTAATGTGGAACCACACAGTACCATTCAATTAAACCTGGTATCGATCAATATTTTAGTGGATAACACCGGTTAGGTCTGGGTTAGGTCTGGGTTATGCCCGCATCTGGCTCATGATTTTGCCTTCATCGCATACTTGTTGGCCGGATCCTGGGTTTTTTCTGGTTTGAATCACGTAGTAATTTGGCACCTCACAGTGACAGTCAATTAAACCTGGATTCGGTCAGTATTTTAGTCGGTAACCCCGGTCAGGTCTGGGTTAGGTCTGGGTCATGCCCGCATCTGGCTCATGATTTTGCCTTCATCGCATACTTGTTGCCCAGATCCTGGGTTTTTTCGGTTTTAAGTCACGTGGTTATGTGGGACCACACAGTAACAGTCAATAAAACCTGGTTTCGATCAATATTTTAAAGGATGACAACGGTTAGGTCTGGGTTAGGTCTGGGTTATGCCCGCATATGGCTCATGATTTTGCCTTCTTCGCATACTTGTTGGCCATATCCTGGGTTTTCTCGGGTTTGAATCACGTAGTAATGTGGTACCACACAGTAGCTGTCAATTAAGCCTGGATTCGGTCAGTATTTTAGTCGGTAACACCGGTTAGGTCTGGGATAGGTCTGGGTTATGCCCGCATCTGGCTAATGATTTTGCCTTTTCCGCATTCTTGTTGCCCAGATCCTTGGTTTTTTAAGGTTTGAATCACGTAGTAATGTGGTATCACTCAGAAACAGTCACTTAAACTTGGTTTCGATCAATATTTTAGTCGGTAACACCGGTTAGGTCTGGGTTAGGTCCGGGTTATGCCCGCATCTGGCACATGATTTTGCCTTTTCCGGATTCGTGCTGGCCAGATCCTGGGTTTTTTCGGGTTTGAATCACGTAGTAATGTGGTACCACACAGTAACAGTCAATTAAACCTGGTATCGATCAATATTTTAGAGGATAAAACCGGTTAGGTCAGGGTTAGGTCTGGGTTATGCCCGCACCTGGCTCATGACATTGCCTTCTTCGCATAGCTGTTGGCCAGATCCTGGGTTAGGTCTGGGTTTGAATCACGTAGTAATGTGGAACCACACAGTACCATTCAATTAAACCTGGTATCGATCAATATTTTAGAGGATAAAACCGGTTAGGTCTGGGTTAGGTCTGGGTTATGCCCTCATCTGGCTCATGTTTTTGCCTTCTTCGCATAGTTGTTGGCCAGATCCTGGGTTTTTTCAGATTTGAGTCACATAGTAATGTGGAACCACACAGTACCATTCAATTAAACCTGGTATAGATCAATATTTTAGAGGATAAAACCGGTCAGGTCTGGGTTAGGTCTGGGTTATGCCCGCATCTGGCTCATGATTTTGCTTTCTTCGCATACTTGTTGGCTAGATCCTGGGTTTTTTCTGGTTTGAATCACGTAGTAATTTGGCACCTCACAGTGACAGTCAATTAAACCTGGATTCGGTCAGTATTTTAAAGGATAGAACCGGTAATGGCTGGGTTAGGCCTGGGTCATGCCCGCATCTGGCTCATGATTTTGCCTTCTTCGCATACTTGTTGGCCAGATCCTTGGTTTTCTCGGGTTTGAATCAGATAGCAATGTGGCACCACACAGTGACAGTCAATTAAACATGATTTCGATCAATATTTTAGTGGATAAAACCGGAAAGGTCTGGGTTAGGTTTGGCTTATGCCCGCATCTGCCTCATGATTTTGCCTTCTTCGCATACTTGTTGGCCAGATCCTGGGTTTTTTTCGGGTTTAAGTCACGTGTTAATGTGGGACCTCACAGTAACTGTCAATAAAACCTGGTTTCGATCAATATTTTAGAGGATAAA
Source organism: Colletes latitarsis (assembly GCF_051014445.1). NCBI lineage: Eukaryota > Metazoa > Arthropoda > Insecta > Hymenoptera > Colletidae > Colletes > Colletes latitarsis. The sequence continues at coordinate 4,260,722 of NC_135141.1, read as the reverse complement.
ACCGGTTAGGTCTGGGTTAGGTCTGGCTTAAGCCCGCATCTGGCTCATGATTTTGCCTTCTTCGCATACTTGTTGGCCAGATCCTGGGTTAGGTCTGGGTTTGAATCACGTTGTAATGTGGAACCACACAGTACCATTCAATTAAACCTGGTATCGATCAATATTTTAGTGGATAACACCGGTTAGGTCTGGGTTAGGTCTGTGTTATGCCCGCATTTGGTTCATGATTTTGCCTTCTTCGCACACTTGTTTATCAGATCCTGGGTTTTTTCGAGTCTGAATCACGTAGTAATGTGGCACCACACAGTAACAGTCAATTAAACATGATTTCGATCAATATTTTAGTGGATAAAACCGGTAAGGTCTGGGTTAGGTCTGGCATATGCCCGCATCTGGCTCATGATTTTGCCTTCTTCGCATACTTGTTGGCCAGATCCTGGGTTTTTTCGGGTTTAAGTCACGTGGTAATGTGGGACCACACAGTAACAGTCATTAAAACCTGGTTTCGATCAATATTTTAGAGGATAAAACCGGTTAGGTCTGGGTTAGGTCTGGGCTATGCCCGCATATGGCTCATGATTTTGCCTTCTTCGCATACTTGTTGGCCAGATCCTGGGTTTTTTCGGGTTTGAATCACGTGGTAATGCTGTACCACATTGAAACAGTCAATTAAACCTGGCTTCGACCAATATTTTAAAGGAAGACACCGGTTAGGTGTGGGTTAGGTCTGGGTTATGCCCGCATCTGGCTCATGATTTTGACTTCTTCTCATACTTGTCGGCCAGATCCTGGGTTTTCTCGGTTTGAAGCACATAGTAATGTGATACCACACTGAACAGTCAATTAAACCTGGTTTCGATCCACATTTTCGAGGATAAAACCGGCTAGGTCTGGGTTATGCCCGCATCTGGCTCATGATTTTGCCATCTTCGCATACTTGTTGGCCAGATCCTTGGTTTTTTCAGATTTGAGTCACGTAGTAATGTGTTACCGCACAGTAACAGTCAATAAATCCTGGTTTCGATCAATATTTTAAAGGATGACACCGGTTAGGTCTGGGTTAGGACTGGGTTATGCCCGCATCTGGCTCATGATTTTGCCTTCTTCGCATACTTGTTGGTCGGATCCTGGGTTTTTTCGGGTTTGAATCACGTAGTAATGTGGCACCACACAGTAACAGTCAATTAAACCTGGTATCGATCAATATTTTAGATGATAAAACCGGTTAGGTCCGGGTTAGGTCTGGGTTGTGCTCGCATCTGGCTCATGACTTTGCCTTCTTCGCATACCTGTTGGCCAGATCCTGGGTTAGGTCTGGGTTTGAATCATGTAGTAATGTGGAACCACACAGTACCATTCAGTTAAACCTGGTATCGATCAATATTTTAGAGGATAAAACCGGTCTGGTCTGGGTTAGGTCTGGGTTATGCCCGCATCTGGCTCATGATTTTGCCTTCTTCGCATACTTGTTGGCCGGATCCTGGGTTTTTTCGGGTTTGAATCACTTAGTAATGTGGCACATCACAGTGACAGACAATTAAACCTGGATTCGGTCAGTATTTTAGTCGGTAACCCCGGTTAGGTCTGGGTTAGGTCTGGGTTATGCCCGCATCTGGCTCATGATTTTGCCTTCATCGCATACTTGTTGGCCAGATCCTGGGTAAGGTCTGGGTTTGAATCACGTAGTAATGTGGAACCACACAGTATAATTCAATTAAACCTGGTATCGATAAATATTTTAGAGGATAAAACCTGTTATGACTGGGTTAGGTCTGGGTTATGCCCGCATCTGGCTCATGATTTTGCCATCTTCGCATACTTGTTGGCCAGATCCTGGGGTTTTTTCGAGTTTGAATCACGTAGTAATGTGCCACATCACAGTGACAGACAATTAAACCTGGATTCGGTCAGTATTTTAGTCGGTAACCCCGGTTAGGTCTGGGTTAGGTCTGGGTTATGCCCGCATCTGGCTCATGATTTTGCCTTCATCGCATACTTGTTGGCCAGATCCTGGGTAAGGTCTGGGTTTGAATCACGTAGTAATGTGGAACCACACAGTATAATTCAATTAAACCTGGTATCGATAAATATTTTAGAGGACAAAACCTGTTATGACTGGGTTAGGTCTGGATTATGCCCGCATCTGGCTCATGATTTTGCCTTCTTCGCATACTTGTTTACCAGATCCTGGGTTTTTTTCGGGTAATGCATCACGTAGTAATGTGGTATCACACAGTAACAGTCAATTAAACCTTGTATCGATCAATATCTTAGAGGATAAATCCGGTTAGGTCTGGGTTAGGTCTGGGTTATGCCCGCATCTGGCTCATGATTTTGCCTTCTTCGCATACTTGTTGGCCAGATCCAGGGTTAGGTCTCGGTTTGAATCACGTAGTAATGTGGCACATCACAGTGACAGTCAATTAAACCTGGATTCGGTCAGTATTTTAGTCGGTAACCCCGGTCAGGTCTGGGTTAGGTCTGGGTTATACCCGCATCTGGCTCATGATTTTGCCTTCTTCGCATACTTGTTTACCAGATCCTGGGTTTTTTTCGGGTTTGAATCAGATAGCAATGTGGCACCACACAGTAACAGTCAATTAAACATGATTTCGATCAATATTTTAGAGGATAAAACCGGTTAGGTCTGGGTTAGGTCTGGCTTATGCCCGCATCTGGCTCATGATTTTGCCTTCATCGCATACTTGTTGGCCGGATCCTGTGTTTTTTCTGGTTTGAATCACGTAGTAATGTGGCACATCACAGTGACAGTCAATTAAACCTGGATTCGGTCAGTATTTTAGTCGGTAACCCCGGTTAGGTCTGGGTTACGTCTGGGTTATGCCCGCATCTGGCTCATGATTTTGCCTTCATCGCATACTTGTTGGCCGGATCCTGGGTTTTTTCTGGTTTGAATCACGTAGTAATTTGGCACCACATAGTGACAGTCAATTAAACCTGGTATCGATCAATATTTTAGTGGATAACACCGGTTAGGTCTGTGTTATGTCTGGGTTAAGCCCGCATCTGGCTCATGATTTCGCCTTCTTCGCATACTTGTTGGCCAGATCCTGGGTTTTTTCGGGTTTGAATCACGTAGTAATGTTGTACCGCATTGAAACAGTCAATTAAACCTGGCTTCGACCAATATTTTAAAGGATGACACCGGTTAGGTGTGGGTTAGTTGTGAGTTATGCCCGCATCTGGCTCATGATTTTGTCTTCTTCGCATACTTGTTGTCCAGATCCTTGGTTTTTTCGGGTTTGAGTCACGTAACAACGTGGTACCACATAGTAACAGTGAATTAAACCTGAATTCGGTCAGTATTTTAGTCGGTAACACCAGTTAGGTCTGAGTTAGGTCTGGGTTATGCCCGCGTCTGGCTCATGATTTTGCCTTCTTCCCATACTTGTTGGCCAGATCCAGGGCTTTTTTCGTGTTTAAATGAGGTAGTAACGTAGTACCACACAGTAACAGTGAATTAAACCCGAATTCGGTCGGTATTTTAGTCGGTAACACCGGTTAGGTCTGGGTTAGGTCTGGGTTATGCCCGCATCTGGCTAATGATTTTGCCTTTTCCGCATTCTTGTTGCCCAGATCCTTGGTTTTTTAGGGTTTGAATCACGTAGTAATGTGGTGCCACTCAGAAACAGTCACTTAAACTTGGTTTCGATCAATATTTTAGTCGGTAACACCGGTTAGGTCTGGGTTAGGTCTGGGTTATGCCCGCATCTGGCTCATGACTTTGCCTTCTTCGCATACCTGTTGGCCAGATCCTGGGTTAGGTCTGGGTTTGAATCACGTAGTGATGTGGTACCATACAGTAACAGTCAATTAAACCTGGTCACGATCAATATTTTAGAGGATAAAACCGGTTAGGTCTGGGTTAGGTCTGGGTTGTGCTCGCATCTGGCTCATGACTTTGCCTTCTTCGCATACGTGTTGGCCAGATCCTGGGTTAGGTCTGGGTTTGAATCACGTAGTAATGTGGAACCACACAGAACCATTCAATTAAACCTGGTATCGATCAATATTTTAGAGGATAAAACCGGTCAGGTCTGTGTTAGGTCTGGGTTATGCCCGCATCTGGCTCATGATTTTGCCTTCTTCGCATACTTGTTGGCCAGATACTGGGTTTTTTCGGGTTTAAGTCACGTGGTAATGTGGGACCACACAGTAACAGTCAATAAAACCTGGTTTCGATCAATATTTTATAGGATAACACCGGTTAGGTCTTGGTTAGATCTGTGTTATGCCCGCATCTGGATCATGATTTTGCCTTCTTCGCGTACTTGTTTACCACAGCCTGGGTTTTTTCGGGTCTGAATCACGTAGTAATGTGGTACCACACAGTAACAGTGAATTAAACCCGAATTCGGTCAGTATTTTAGTCGGTAACACCGGTTAGGTCTGGGTTAGGTTTGGGTTGTGCCCGCATCTGGCTCATGATTTTACCTTCTTCGCATACTTGTTGGCCAGATCCTAGGTTAGGTCTGGGTTTGAATCACGTAGTAATGTGGAACCACACAGTACCATTCAATTAAACCTGGTATCGATCAATATTTTAGAGGATAAAACCGGTCAGGTCTGGGTAAGGTCTGGGTTAGGTCTGGGCTATGCCCACATCCGGCTCATGATTTTGCCTTCATCGCATACTTGTTGGCCAGATCCTGGGTTAGGTCTGGGTTTGAATCACGTAGTAATGTGGTACCACACAGTAACAGTCAATTAAACCTGGTATCGATCAATATTTTAGATGATAAAACCGGTTAGGTCTGGGTTAGGTCTGGGTTATGCCCGCATCTGGCTCATGATTTTACCTTCTTCGCATACTTGATGGCCAGATCCTGGGTTAGGTCTGGGTTTGAATCACGTAGTAATGTGGAACCACACAGTATAATTCAATTAAACCTGGTTTCGATCAATATTTTAGAGGATACAACCGGTTAGGTCTGGGTTAGGTCTGGCTTATGCCCGCATCTGGCTCATGATTTTGCCTTCTTCGCATACTTGTTGGCCAGATCCTGGGTTTTTTCGGGTTTAAGTCACGTAGTAATGTGGTACCACACTGAAACAGTCCATTAAACTTGGTTTCGATCAATATTTTAAAGGATGACACCGGTTAGGTCTGGGTTAGGTCTGGGTCATGCCCGCATCTGGCTCATGATTTTGCCTTTTCCGCATACTTGTTGGCCAGATCCTGGGTTCTTTCGGATTTGAATCACGTAGTAATGTGGTACCACACAGTAACAGTCAATAAAACCTGGTTTCGATCAATATTTTAAAGGATAAAACCGGTAATGCCTGGGTTAGATCTGGGTCATGCCCGCATCTGGCTCATGATTTTGCCTTCTTCGCATACTTTTTGGCCAGATCCTGGGTTTTTTCGGGTTTGAATCACGTAGTAATGTGGCACATCGCAGTGACAGTCAATTAAACCTGGATTCGGTCAGTATTTTAGTCGGTAACCCCGGTCAGGTCTGGGTTAGATCTGGGTTATACCCGCATCTGGCTCATGATTTTGCCTTCTTCGCATACTTGTTTACCAGATCCTGGGTTTTTTCGGGTTTGCATCACGTAGTAATGTGGTATCACACAGTAACAGTCAATTAAACCTTGTATCGATCAATATTTTAGAGGATAAATTCGGTTCGGTCTGGGTTAGGTCTGGGTTATGCCCGCATCTGGCTCATGATTTTGCCTTCTTCGCATACTTGTTGGCCAGATCCTGGGTTAGGTCTGGGTTTGAATCACGTAGTAATGTGGAACCACACAGTACCATTCAATTAAACCTGGTATCGATCAATATTTTAGTGGATAACACCGGTTAGGTCTGGGTTAGGTCTGGGTTATGCCCGCATCTGGCTCATGATTTTGCCTTCATCGCATACTTGTTGGCCGGATCCTGGGTTTTTTCTGGTTTGAATCACGTAGTAATTTGGCACCTCACAGTGACAGTCAATTAAACCTGGATTCGGTCAGTATTTTAGTCGGTAACCCCGGTCAGGTCTGGGTTAGGTCTGGGTCATGCCCGCATCTGGCTCATGATTTTGCCTTCATCGCATACTTGTTGCCCAGATCCTGGGTTTTTTCGGTTTTAAGTCACGTGGTTATGTGGGACCACACAGTAACAGTCAATAAAACCTGGTTTCGATCAATATTTTAAAGGATGACAACGGTTAGGTCTGGGTTAGGTCTGGGTTATGCCCGCATATGGCTCATGATTTTGCCTTCTTCGCATACTTGTTGGCCATATCCTGGGTTTTCTCGGGTTTGAATCACGTAGTAATGTGGTACCACACAGTAGCTGTCAATTAAGCCTGGATTCGGTCAGTATTTTAGTCGGTAACACCGGTTAGGTCTGGGATAGGTCTGGGTTATGCCCGCATCTGGCTAATGATTTTGCCTTTTCCGCATTCTTGTTGCCCAGATCCTTGGTTTTTTAAGGTTTGAATCACGTAGTAATGTGGTATCACTCAGAAACAGTCACTTAAACTTGGTTTCGATCAATATTTTAGTCGGTAACACCGGTTAGGTCTGGGTTAGGTCCGGGTTATGCCCGCATCTGGCACATGATTTTGCCTTTTCCGGATTCGTGCTGGCCAGATCCTGGGTTTTTTCGGGTTTGAATCACGTAGTAATGTGGTACCACACAGTAACAGTCAATTAAACCTGGTATCGATCAATATTTTAGAGGATAAAACCGGTTAGGTCAGGGTTAGGTCTGGGTTATGCCCGCACCTGGCTCATGACATTGCCTTCTTCGCATAGCTGTTGGCCAGATCCTGGGTTAGGTCTGGGTTTGAATCACGTAGTAATGTGGAACCACACAGTACCATTCAATTAAACCTGGTATCGATCAATATTTTAGAGGATAAAACCGGTTAGGTCTGGGTTAGGTCTGGGTTATGCCCTCATCTGGCTCATGTTTTTGCCTTCTTCGCATAGTTGTTGGCCAGATCCTGGGTTTTTTCAGATTTGAGTCACATAGTAATGTGGAACCACACAGTACCATTCAATTAAACCTGGTATAGATCAATATTTTAGAGGATAAAACCGGTCAGGTCTGGGTTAGGTCTGGGTTATGCCCGCATCTGGCTCATGATTTTGCTTTCTTCGCATACTTGTTGGCTAGATCCTGGGTTTTTTCTGGTTTGAATCACGTAGTAATTTGGCACCTCACAGTGACAGTCAATTAAACCTGGATTCGGTCAGTATTTTAAAGGATAGAACCGGTAATGGCTGGGTTAGGCCTGGGTCATGCCCGCATCTGGCTCATGATTTTGCCTTCTTCGCATACTTGTTGGCCAGATCCTTGGTTTTCTCGGGTTTGAATCAGATAGCAATGTGGCACCACACAGTGACAGTCAATTAAACATGATTTCGATCAATATTTTAGTGGATAAAACCGGAAAGGTCTGGGTTAGGTTTGGCTTATGCCCGCATCTGCCTCATGATTTTGCCTTCTTCGCATACTTGTTGGCCAGATCCTGGGTTTTTTTCGGGTTTAAGTCACGTGTTAATGTGGGACCTCACAGTAACTGTCAATAAAACCTGGTTTCGATCAATATTTTAGAGGATAAAACCGGTTAGGTCTGGGTTAGGTCTGGCTTAAGCCCGCATCTGGCTCATGATTTTGCCTTCTTCGCATACTTGTTGGCCAGATCCTGGGTTAGGTCTGGGTTTGAATCACGTTGTAATGTGGAACCACACAGTACCATTCAATTAAACCTGGTATCGATCAATATTTTAGTGGATAACACCGGTTAGGTCTGGGTTAGGTCTGTGTTATGCCCGCATTTGGTTCATGATTTTGCCTTCTTCGCACACTTGTTTATCAGATCCTGGGTTTTTTCGAGTCTGAATCACGTAGTAATGTGGCACCACACAGTAACAGTCAATTAAACATGATTTCGATCAATATTTTAGTGGATAAAACCGGTAAGGTCTGGGTTAGGTCTGGCATATGCCCGCATCTGGCTCATGATTTTGCCTTCTTCGCATACTTGTTGGCCAGATCCTGGGTTTTTTCGGGTTTAAGTCACGTGGTAATGTGGGACCACACAGTAACAGTCATTAAAACCTGGTTTCGATCAATATTTTAGAGGATAAAACCGGTTAGGTCTGGGTTAGGTCTGGGCTATGCCCGCATATGGCTCATGATTTTGCCTTCTTCGCATACTTGTTGGCCAGATCCTGGGTTTTTTCGGGTTTGAATCACGTGGTAATGCTGTACCACATTGAAACAGTCAATTAAACCTGGCTTCGACCAATATTTTAAAGGAAGACACCGGTTAGGTGTGGGTTAGGTCTGGGTTATGCCCGCATCTGGCTCATGATTTTGACTTCTTCTCATACTTGTCGGCCAGATCCTGGGTTTTCTCGGTTTGAAGCACATAGTAATGTGATACCACACTGAACAGTCAATTAAACCTGGTTTCGATCCACATTTTCGAGGATAAAACCGGCTAGGTCTGGGTTATGCCCGCATCTGGCTCATGATTTTGCCATCTTCGCATACTTGTTGGCCAGATCCTTGGTTTTTTCAGATTTGAGTCACGTAGTAATGTGTTACCGCACAGTAACAGTCAATAAATCCTGGTTTCGATCAATATTTTAAAGGATGACACCGGTTAGGTCTGGGTTAGGACTGGGTTATGCCCGCATCTGGCTCATGATTTTGCCTTCTTCGCATACTTGTTGGTCGGATCCTGGGTTTTTTCGGGTTTGAATCACGTAGTAATGTGGCACCACACAGTAACAGTCAATTAAACCTGGTATCGATCAATATTTTAGATGATAAAACCGGTTAGGTCCGGGTTAGGTCTGGGTTGTGCTCGCATCTGGCTCATGACTTTGCCTTCTTCGCATACCTGTTGGCCAGATCCTGGGTTAGGTCTGGGTTTGAATCATGTAGTAATGTGGAACCACACAGTACCATTCAGTTAAACCTGGTATCGATCAATATTTTAGAGGATAAAACCGGTCTGGTCTGGGTTAGGTCTGGGTTATGCCCGCATCTGGCTCATGATTTTGCCTTCTTCGCATACTTGTTGGCCGGATCCTGGGTTTTTTCGGGTTTGAATCACTTAGTAATGTGGCACATCACAGTGACAGACAATTAAACCTGGATTCGGTCAGTATTTTAGTCGGTAACCCCGGTTAGGTCTGGGTTAGGTCTGGGTTATGCCCGCATCTGGCTCATGATTTTGCCTTCATCGCATACTTGTTGGCCAGATCCTGGGTAAGGTCTGGGTTTGAATCACGTAGTAATGTGGAACCACACAGTATAATTCAATTAAACCTGGTATCGATAAATATTTTAGAGGATAAAACCTGTTATGACTGGGTTAGGTCTGGGTTATGCCCGCATCTGGCTCATGATTTTGCCATCTTCGCATACTTGTTGGCCAGATCCTGGGGTTTTTTCGAGTTTGAATCACGTAGTAATGTGCCACATCACAGTGACAGACAATTAAACCTGGATTCGGTCAGTATTTTAGTCGGTAACCCCGGTTAGGTCTGGGTTAGGTCTGGGTTATGCCCGCATCTGGCTCATGATTTTGCCTTCATCGCATACTTGTTGGCCAGATCCTGGGTAAGGTCTGGGTTTGAATCACGTAGTAATGTGGAACCACACAGTACCATTCAATTAAACCTGGAATCGATCAATATTTTAGAGGATAAAACCGGTTAGGTCTGGGTTAAGTCTGGGTTATGCCCGCATCTGGCTCATGATTTTGCCTTCATCGCATACTTGCTGGCCAGATCCTGGGTAAGGTCTGGGTTTGAATCACGTAGTAATGTGGAACCACACAGTACCATTCAATTAAACCTGGTATCGATCAATATTTTAGAGGATAAAACCGGTTAGGTCTGGGTTAGGTCTGGGTTATGCCCGCATCTGGCACATGATTTTGCCGTCATCGCATACTTATTGGCCAGATCCTGGGTTTTTTTCGAGTTTCAATAACGTAGTAATGTGCCACATCACAGTGACAGACAATTAAACCTGGATTCGGTCAGTATTTTAGTCCGTAAACCCGGTTAGGTCTGGGTTAGGTCTGGGTTATGCCCACATCTGGCTCATGATTTTGCCTTCATCGCATACTTGTTGGCCAGATCCAGGGTAAGGTCTGGGTTTGAATCACGTAATAATGTGGAACCACACAGTACCATTCAATTAAACCTGGTATCGATCAATATTTTAGAGGATAAAACCGGTTAGGTCTGGGTTAGGTCTGGGTTATGCCCGCATCTGGCTCATGATTTTGCCTTCATCGCATACTTGTTGGCCAGATCCTGGGTAAGGTCTGGGTTTGAATCTCGTAGTAATGTGGAACCACACAGTACCATTCAATTAAATCTGGTATCGATCAATATTTTAGAGGATAAAACCGGTTAGGTCTGGGTTAGGTCTGGGTTATGCCCGCATCTGGCTCATGATTTTGCCTTCTTCGCATACTTGTTGGCCAGATCCTGGGTTTATTCGGGTTTGAATCACGTAGTAATGTGGTACCACACTGAAACAGTCAATTAAACCTGGTGTCCAACCACATTTTAGAGGATAATACCGGTTTGGTCTGGGTTAGGTCTGGGTTATGCCCGCATCTGGTTCATGATTTTGCCTTCTTCGCATACTTGTTGGCCGTATCCTGGTTTTTTCGGGTTTGAATCACGTAGTAATTTGGCACCTCACAGTGACAGTCAATTAAACCTGGATTCGGTAAGTATTTTAAAGGATAAATACGGTTAGGTCTGGGTTAGGTCTGGGTTATGCCCGCATCTGGCTCATGATTTTGCCTTCTTCGCATACTCGTTTACCAGATCCTGGGTTTTTTCGGGGTTGCATGAAGTAGTAATGTGGTACCACACAGTAACAGTCAATTAAACCTTGTATCGATCAATATTTCAGGGGATAAATCCGGTTAGGTCTGGTTTAGGTCTGGGCTATGCCCACATCTGGCTCATGATTTTGCCTTCATCGCATACTTGTTGGCCAGATCCTGGGTAAGGTCTGGGTTTCAATCACGTAGTAATGTGGAACCACACAGTGTAATTCAATTAAACCTGGTATCGATAAATATTTTAGAGGATAAAACCGGTTATGTCTGGGTTAGGTCTGGGTTATGCCCGCATCTGGCTCATGGTTTTGCCTTCTTCGCATACTTGTTGGCCATATCCTGGGTTTTTTTCGGGTTTGAATCACGTAGTAATGTGGTACCACACAGTAACAGTCAATTAAACCTGGACGCGGTCAGTATTTTAGTCGGTAACACCGGTTAGGTCTTGGTTAGGTCTGGGTTATGCCCGCATCTGGCTCATGATTTTGACTTCTTCGCATACTTGTCGGCCAGATCCTGGGTTTTCTCGGTTTGAATCACGTAGTAATGTGATACCACACTGAACAGTCAATTAAACCTGGTTTCGATCCACATTTTAGAGGATAAAACCGGTTAGGTCTGGTTTATGCCCGCATCTGGCTCATGATTTTGCCTTCTTCGCATACTTGTTGCCCAGATCCTGGGTTTTTTCAGATTTGAGTCACGTAGTAATGTGGTACCACACAGTAACAGTCAATAAATCCTGGTTTCGATCAAGATTTTAAAGGATGACACCGGTTAGGTCTGGGTTAGGTCTGGGTTATGCCCGCATCTGGCTCATGATTTTGCCTTCTTCGCATACTTGTTGCCAGATCCTGGGTTTTGTCGGATTTGAATCACGTAGTAATGTGGTACCACACAGTAGCACTCAATAAATCATGGTTTCGATCAATATTTTAAAGGATGACACCGGATAGGTCTGGGTTAGGTCTGGGTTATGCCCGCATCTGGCTCATGATTTTGCCTTTTCCGCATTCGTGTTGGCCAGATCCTGGGTTTTTTCGGGTTTGAATCACGCAGTAATGTGGTACCACAAAGTAACAGTCATTTAAACCTGGTATCGATCAATATTTTAGAGGATAAAACCGGTTATGTCTGGGTTAGGTCTGGGTTATGCCCGCATCTGGCTCATGCTTTTGCCATCTTCACATACTTGTTGGCCAGATCCTGGGTTTTTTTCGAGTTTGAATCACGTAGTAATGTGGCACATCACAGTGACAGTCAATTAAACCTGGATTCGGTCAGTATTTTAGTCGGTAACCCCGGTTAGGTCTTGGTTACGTCTGGATTATGCCCGCATCTGGCTCATGATTTTGCCTTCTTCGCATACTTGTTTACCAGATCCTGGGTTTTTTTCGGGTAATGCATCACGTAGTAATGTGGTATCACACAGTAACAGTCAATTAAACCTTGTATCGATCAATATCTTAGAGGATAAATCCGGTTAGGTCTGGGTTAGGTCTGTGTTATGCCCGCATCTGGCTCATGATTTTGCCTTCTTCGCATACTTGTTGGCCAGATCCTGGGTTAGGTCTAGGTTTGAATCACGTAGTAATGTGGCACATCACAGTGACAGTCAATTAAACCTGGATTCGGTCAGTATTTTAGTCGGTAACCCCGGTCAGGTCTGGGTTAGGTCTGGGTTATACCCGCATCTGGCTCATGATTTTGCCTTCTTCGCATACTTGTTTACCAGATCCTGGGTTTTTTTCGGGTTTGAATCAGATAGCAATGTGGCACCACACAGTAACAGTCAATTAAACATGATTTCGATCAATATTTTAGAGGATAAAACCGGTTAGGTCTGGGTTAGGTCTGGCTTATGCCCGCATCTGGCTCATGATTTTGCCTTCATCGCATACTTGTTGGCCGGATCCTGGGTTTTTTCTGGTTTGAATCACGTAGTAATGTGGCACATCACAGTGACAGTCAATTAAACCTGGATTCGGTCAGTATTTTAGTCGGTAACCCCGGTTAGGTCTGGGTTACGTCTGGGTTATGCCCGCATCTGGCTCATGATTTTGCCTTCATCGCATACTTGTTGGCCGGATCCTGGGTTTTTTCTGGTTTGAATCACGTAGTAATTTGGCACCACATAGTGACAGTCAATTAAACCTGGTATCGATCAATATTTTAGTGGATAACACCGGTTAGGTCTGTGTTATGTCTGGGTTAAGCCCGCATCTGGCTCATGATTTCGCCTTCTTCGCATACTTGTTGGCCAGATCCTGGGTTTTTTCGGGTTTGAATCACGTAGTAATGTTGTACCGCATTGAAACAGTCAATTACACCTGGCTTCGACCAATATTTTAAAGGATGACACCGGTTAGGTGTGGGTTAGTTGTGAGTTATGCCCGCATCTGGCTCATGATTTTGCCTTCTTCGCATACTTGTTGTCCAGATCCTTGGTTTTTTCGGGTTTGAGTCACGTAGTAACGTGGTACCACATAGTAACAGTGAATTAAACCTGAATTCGGTCAGTATTTTAGTCGGTAACACCGGTTAGGTCTGGGTTAGGTCTGGGTTATGCCCGCATCTGGCTAATGATTTTGCCTTTTCCGCATTCTTGTTGCCCAGATCCGTGGTTTTTTAGGGTTTGAATCACGTAGTAATGTGGTACCACTCAGAAACAGTCACTTAAACTTGGTTTCGATCAATATTTTAGTCGGTAACACCGGTTAGGTCTGGGTTAGGTCCGGGTTATGCCCGCATCTGGCTCATGATTTTGCCTTTTCCGCATTCTTGTTGCCCAGATCCTTGGTTTTTTAGGGTTTGAATCACGTAGTAATGTGGTACCACTCAGAAACAGTCACTTAAACTTGGTTTCGATCAATATTTTAGTCGGTAACACCGGTTAGGTCTGGGTTAGGTCTGGGTTATGCCCGCATCTGGCTCATGACTTTGCCTTCTTCGCATACCTGTTGGCCAGATCCTGGGTTAGGTCTGGGTTTGAATCACGTAGTGATGTGGTACCACACAGTAACAGTCAATTAAACCTGGTCACGATCAATATTTTAGAGGATAAAACCGGTTAGGTCTGGGTTAGGTCTGGGTTGTGCTCGCATCTGGCTCATGACTTTGCCTTCTTCGCATACGTGTTGGCCAGATCCTGGGTTAGGTCTGGGTTTGAATCACGTAGTAATGTGGAACCACACAGAACCATTCAATTAAACCTGGTATCGATCAATATTTTAGAGGATAAAACCGGTCAGGTGTGTGTTAGGTCTGGGTTATGCCCGCATCTGGCTCATGATTTTGCCTTCTTCGCATACTTGTTGGCCAGATACTGGGTTTTTTCGGGTTTAAGTCACGTGGTAATGTGGGACCACACAGTAACAGTCAATAAAACCTGGTTGCGATCAATATTTTATAGGATAACACCGGTTAGGTCTTGGTTAGGTCTGGGTTATGCCCGCATCTGGATCATGATTTTGCCTTCTTCGCGTACTTGTTTACCACAGCCTGGGTTTTTTCGGGTCTGAATCACGTAGTAATGTGGTACCACACAGTAACAGTGAATTAAACCCGAATTCGGTCAGTATTTTAGTCGGTAACACCGGTTAGGTCTGGGTTAGGTTTGGGTTGTGCCCGCATCTGGCTCATGATTTTACCTTCTTCGCATACTTGGTGGCCAGATCCTAGGTTAGGTCTGGGTTTGAATCACGTAGTAATGTGGAACCACACAGTACCATTCAATTAAACCTGGTATCGATCAATATTTTAGAGGATAAAACCGGTCAGGTCTGGGTAAGGTCTGGGTTAGGTCTGGGCTATGCCCACATCCGGCTCATGATTTTGCCTTCATCGCATACTTGTTGGCCAGATCCTGGGTTAGGTCTGGGTTTGAATCACGTAGTAATGTGGTACCACACAGTAACAGTCAATTAAACCTGGTATCGATCAATATTTTAGATGATAAAACCGGTTAGGTCTGGGTTAGGTCTGGGTTATGCCCGCATCTGGCTCATGATTTTACCTTCTTCGCATACTTGATGGCCAGATCCTGGGTTAGGTCTGGGTTTGAATCACGTAGTAATGTGGAACCACACAGTATAATTCAATTAAACCTGGTTTCGATCAATATTTTAAAGGATGACACCGGTTAGGTCTGGGTTAGGTCTGGGTCATGCCCGCATCTGGCTCATGATTTTGCCTTTTCCGCATACTTGTTGGCCAGATCCTGGGTTCTTTCGGATTTGAATCACGTAGTAATGTGGTACCACACAGTAACAGTCAATAAAACCTGGTTTCGATCAATATTTTAAAGGATAAAACCGGTAATGCCTGGGTTAGATCTGGGTCATGCCCGCATCTGGCTCATGATTTTGCCTTTTTCGCATACTTTTTGGCCAGTTCCGGGGTTTTTTCGGGTTTGAATCACGTAGTAATGTGGCACATCGCAGTGACAGTCAATTAAACCTGGATTCGGTCAGTATTTTAGTCGGTAACCCCGGTCAGGTCTGGGTTAGATCTGGGTTATACCCGCATCTGGCTCATGATTTTGCCTTCTTCGCATACTTGTTTACCAGATCCTGGGTTTTTTCGGGTTTGCATCACGTAGTAATGTGGTATCACACAGTAACAGTCAATTAAACCTTGTATCGATCAATATTTTAGAGGATAAATCCGGTTCGGTCTGGGTTAGGTCTGGGTTATGCCCGCATCTGGCTCATGATTTTGCCTTCTTCGCATACTTGTTGGCCAGATCCTGGGTTAGGTCTGGGTTTGAATCACGTAGTAATGTGGAACCACACAGTACCATTCAATTAAACCTGGTATCGATCAATATTTTAGTGGATAACACCGGTTAGGTCTGGGTTAGGTCTGGGTTATGCCCGCATCTGGCTCATGATTTTGCCTTCATCGCATACTTGTTGGCCGGATCCTGGGTTTTTTCTGGTTTGAATCACGTAGTAATTTGGCACCTCACAGTGACAGTCAATTAAACTTGGTATCGATCAATATTTTAGTGGATAACACCGGTTAGGTCTGGGTTAGGTCTGTGTCATGCCCGCATTTGGATCATGATTTTGCCTTCTTCGCAGACTTCTTTACCAGATCCTGGGTTTTTTCGGGTCTGAATCACGTAGTAATGTGGTACCACACAGTAACAGTCAATGAAACCTTGTATCGATCAATATTATAGAGGATAACTCCGGTTAGGTCTGGGTTAGGTCTGGGTTATGCCCGCATCTGGCTCATGATTTTGCCTTCATCGCATACTTGTTGGCCGGATCCTGGGTTTCTTCTGGTTTGAATCACGTAGTAATTTGGCACCTCACAGTGACAGTCAATTAAACCTGGATTCGGTCAGTATTTTAAAGGATAAAACCGGTAATGGCTGGGTTAGGTCTGGGTCATGCCCGCATCTGGCTCATGATTTTGCCTTCTTCGCATACTTGTTGGCCAGATCCTTGGTTTTCTCGGGTTTGAATCAGATAGCAATGTGGCACCACACAGTAACAGTCAATTAAACATGATTTCGATCAATATTTCAGTGGATAAAACAGGTAAGGTCTGGTTTAGGTCTGGCTTATGCCCGCATCTGGCTCATGATTTTGCCTTTTCCGCATTCTTGTTGCCCAGATCCTGGGTTTTTTCGGTTTTAAGTCACGTGGTTATGTGGGACCACACAGTAACAGTCAATAAAACCTGGTTTCGATCAATATTTTAAAGGATGACAACGGTTAGGTCTGGGTTAGGTCTGGGTTATGCCCGCATATGGCTCATGATTTTGCCTTCTTCGCATACTTGTTGGCCATATCCTGGGTTTTCTCGGGTTTGAATCACGTAGTAATGTGGTACCACACAGTAGCTGTCAATTAAGCCTGGATTCGGTCAGTATTTTAGTCGGTAACACCGGTTAGGTCTGGGATAGGTCTGGGTTATGCCCGCATCTGGCTAATGATTTTGCCTTTTCCGCATTCTTGTTGCCCAGATCCTTGGTTTTTTAAGGTTTGAATCACGTAGTAATGTGGTATCACTCAGAAACAGTCACTTAAACTTGGTTTCGATCAATATTTTAGTCGGTAACACCGGTTAGGTCTGGGTTAGGTCCGGGTTATGCCCGCATCTGGCACATGATTTTGCCTTTTCCGGATTCGTGCTGGCCAGATCCTGGGTTTTTTCGGGTTTGAATCACGTAGTAATGTGGTACCACACAGTAACAGTCAATTAAACCTGGTATCGATCAATATTTTAGAGGATAAAACCGGTTAGGTCAGGGTTAGGTCTGGGTTATGCCCGCACCTGGCTCATGACATTGCCTTCTTCGCATAGCTGTTGGCCAGATCCTGGGTTAGGTCTGGGTTTGAATCACGTAGTAATGTGGAACCACACAGTACCATTCAATTAAACCTGGTATCGATCAATATTTTAGAGGATAAAACTGGTTAGGTCTGGGTTAGGTCTGGGTTATGCCCTCATCTGGCTCATGTTTTTGCCTTCTTCGCATAGTTGTTGGCCAGATCCTGGGTTTTTTCAGATTTGAGTCACATAGTAATGTGGAACCACACAGTACCATTCAATTAAACCTGGTATAGATCAATATTTTAGAGGATAAAACCGGTCAGGTCTGGGTTAGGTCTGGGTTATGCCCGCATCTGGCTCATGATTTTGCCTTCTTCGCAAACTTGTTGGCTAGATCCTGGGTTTTTTCTGGTTTGAATCACGTAGTAATTTGGCACCTCACAGTGACAGTCAATTAAACCTGGATTCGGTCAGTATTTTAAAGGATAGAACCGGTAATGGCTGGGTTAGGCCTGGGTCATGCCCGCATCTGGCTCATGATTTTGCCTTCTTCGCATACTTGTTGGCCAGATCCTTGGTTTTCTCGGGTTTGAATCAGATAGCAATGTCGCACCACACAGTGACAGTCAATTAAACATGATTTCGATCAATATTTTAGTGGATAAAACCGGAAAGGTCTGGGTTAGGTTTGGCTTATGCCCGCATCTGGCTCATGATTTTGCCTTCTTCGCATACTTGTTGGCCAGATCCTGGGTTTTTTTCGGGTTTAAGTCACGTGTTAATGTGGGACCTCACAGTAACTGTCAATAAAACCTGGTTTCGATCAATATTTTAGAGGATAAAACCGGTTAGGTCTGGGTTAGGTCTGGCTTAAGCCCGCATCTGGCTCATGAATTTGCCTTCTTCGCATACTTGTTGGCCAGATCCTGGGTTAGGTCTGGGTTTGAATCACGTTGTAATGTGGAACCACACAGTACCATTCAATTAAACCTGGTATCGATCAATATTTTAGTGGATAACACCGGTTAGGTCTGGGTTAGGTCTGTGTTATGCCCGCATTTGGTTCATGATTTTGCCTTCTTTGCACACTTGTTTATCAGATCCTGGGTTTTTTCGAGTCTGAATCACGTAGTAATGTGGCACCACACAGTAACAGTCAATTAAACATGATTTCGATCAATATTTTAGTGGATAAAACCGGTAAGGTCTGGGTTAGGTCTGGCATATGCCCGCATCTGGCTCATGATTTTGCCTTCTTCGCATACTTGTTGGCCAGATCCTGGGTTTTTTCGGGTTTAAGTCACGTGGTAATGTGGGACCACACAGTAACAGTCATTAAAACCTGGTTTCGATCAATATTTTAGAGGATAAAACCGGTTAGGTCTGGGTTAGGTCTGGGCTATGCCCGCATATGGCTCATGATTTTGCCTTCTTCGCATACTTGTTGGCCAGATCCTGGGTTTTTTCGGGTTTGAATCACGTGGTAATGCTGTACCACATTGAAACAGTCAATTAAACCTGGCTTCGACCAATATTTTAAAGGAAGACACCGGTTAGGTGTGCGTTAGGTCTGGGTTATGCCCGCATCTGGCTCATGATTTTGACTTCTTCTCATACTTGTCGGCCAGATCCTGGGTTTTCTCGGTTTGAAGCACATAGTAATGTGATACCACACTGAACAGTCAATTAAACCTGGTTTCGATCCACATTTTCGAGGATAAAACCGGCTAGGTCTGGGTTATGCCCGCATCTGGCTCATGATTTTGCCATCTTCGCATACTTGTTGGCCAGATCCTTGGTTTTTTCAGATTTGAGTCACGTAGTAATGTGTTACCGCACAGTAACAGTCAATAAATCCTGGTTTCGATCAATATTTTAAAGGATGACACCGGTTAGGTCTGGGTTAGGACTGGGTTATGCCCGCATCTGGCTCATGATTTTGCCTTCTTCGCATACTTGTTGGTCGGATCCTGGGTTTTTTCGGGTTTGAATCACGTAGTAATGTGGCACCTCACAGTGACTGTCTATTGAACCTGGATTCGGTCAGTATTTTAGTCGGTAACCCCCGGTTAGGTCTGGGTTAGGTCTGGGTTATGCCCGCATCTGGCTCATGATTTTGCCGTCATCGCATACTTGTTGGCCAGATCCTGGGTTAGGTCTGGGTTTGAATCACGTAGTAATGTGGTACCACACAGTAACAGTCAATTAAACCTGGTATCGATCAATATTTTAGATGATAAAACCGGTTAGGTCCGGGTTAGGTCTGGGTTTTGCTCGCATCTGGCTCATGACTTTGCCTTCTTCGCATACCTGTTGGCCAGATCCTGGGTTAGGTCTGGGTTTGAATCATGTAGTAATGTGGAACCACACAGTACCATTCAATTAAACCTGGTATCGATCAATATTTTAGAGGATAAAACCGGTCTGGTCTGGGTTAGGTCTGGGTTAGGTCTGGGTTATGCCCGCATCTGGCTCATGATTTTGCCTTCTTCGCATACTTGTTGGCCGGATCCTGGGTTTTTTCGGGTTTGAATCACGTAGTAATGTGGCACATCACAGTGACAGACAATTAAACCTGGATTCGGTCAGTATTTTAGTCGGTAACCCCGGCTAGGTCTGGGTTAGGTCTGGGTTATGCCCGCATCTGGCTCATGATTTTGCCTTCATCGCATACTTGTTGGCCAGATCCTGGGTAAGGTCTGGGTTTGAATCACGTAGTAATGTGGAACCACACAGTATAATTCAATTAAACCTGGTATCGATAAATATTTTAGAGGATAAAACCTGTTATGACTGGGTTAGGTCTGGGTTATGCCCGCATCTGGCTCATGATTTTGCCATCTTCGCATACTTGTTGGCCAGATCCTGGGGTTTTTTCGAGTTTGAATCACGTAGTAATGTGCCACATCACAGTGACAGACAATTAAACCTGGATTCGGTCAGTATTTTAGTCGGTAACCCCGGTTAGGTCTGGGTTAGGTCTGGGTTATGCCCGCATCTGGCTCATGATTTTGCCTTCATCGCATACTTGTTGGCCAGATCCTGGGTAAGGTCTGGGTTTGAATCACGTAGTAATGTGGAACCACACAGTACCATTCAATTAAACCTGGAATCGATCAATATTTTAGAGGATAAAACCGGTTAGGTCTGGGTTAAGTCTGGGTTATGCCCGCATCTGGCTCATGATTTTGCCTTCATCGCATACTTGCTGGCCAGATCCTGGGTAAGGTCTGGGTTTGAATCACGTAGTAATATGGAACCACACAGTACCATTCAATTAAACCTGGTATCGATCAATATTTTAGAGGATAAAACCGGTTAGGTCTGGGTTAGGTCTGGGTTATGCCCGCATCTGGCACATGATTTTGCCGTCATTGCATACTTATTGGCCAGATCCTGGGTTAGGTCTGGGTTTGAATCACGTAGTAATGTGGTACCACACAGTAACGGTCAATTAAACCTGGTATCGATAAATAGTTTAGAGGATAAAACCGGTTATGTCTGGGTTAGCTCTGGGTTATGCCCGCATCTGGCTCATGGTTTTGCCTTCTTCGCATACTTGTTGGCCATATCCTGGGTTTTTTCGGGTTTGAATCACGTAGTAATGTGGTACCACACAGTAACAGTCAATCAAACCTGGATACGGTCAGTATTTTAGTCGGTAACACCGGTTAGGTCTTGGTTAGGTCTGGGTTATGCCCGCATCTGGCTCATGATTTTGCCTTCTTCGCATACTTGATGGCCAGATTCTGGGTTTTTTTCGAGTTTCAATAACGTAGTAATGTGCCACATCACAGTGACAGACAATTAAACCTGGATTCGGTCAGTATTTTAGTCCGTAAACCCGGTTAGGTCTGGGTTAGGTCTGGGTTATGCCCACATCTGGCTCATGATTTTGCCTTCATCGCATACTTGTTGGCCAGATCCTGGGTAAGGTCTGGGTTTGAATCACGTAATAATGTGGAACCACACAGTACCATTCAATTAAACCTGGTATCGATCAATATTTTAGAGGATAAAACCGGTTAGGTCTGGGTTAGGTCTGGGTTATGCCCGCATCTGGCTCATGATTTTGCCTTCATCGCATACTTGTTGGCCAGATCCTGGGTAAGGTCTGGGTTTGAATCACGTAGTAATGTGGAACCACACCGTACCATTCAATTAAATCTGGTATCGATCAATATTTTAGAGGATAAAACCGGTTAGGTCTGGGTTAGGTCTGGGTTATGCCCGCATCTGGCTCATGATTTTGCCTTCTTCGCATACTTGTTGGCCAGATCCTGGGTTTATTCGGGTTTGAATCACGTAGTAATGTGGTACCACACGGAAACAGTCAATTAAACCTGGTGTCCAACCACATTTTAGAGGATAATACCGGTTTGGTCTGGGTTAGGTCTGGGTTATGCCCGCATCTGGTTCATGATTTTGCCTTCTTCGCATACTTGTTGGCCGTATCCTGGTTTTTTCGGGTTTGAATCACGTAGTAATTTGGCACCTCACAGTGACAGTCAATTAAACCTGGATTCGGTCAGTATTTTAAAGGATAAATCCGGTTAGGTCTGGGTTAGGTCTGGGTTATGCCCGCATCTGGCTCATGATTTTGCCTTCTTCGCATACTTGTTGGCCAGATCCTGGGTTAGGTCTGGGTTTGAATCACGTAGTAATGTGGAACAACACAGTACCATTCAATTAAACCTGGTATCGATAAATATTTCAGTGGATAACACCGGTTAGGTCTGGGTTAGGGCTGGGATATGCCCGCATTTGGATCATGATTTTGCCTTCTTCGCATACTTGTTTACCAGATCCTGGGTTAGGTCTGGGTTTGAATCACATGGTAATGTGGAACCACACAGTACCATTCAATTAAACCTGGTATCGATCAATATTTTAGAGGATAAAACCGGTTAGGTCTGGGTTAGGTCTGGGTTATGCCCGCATCTGGCTCATGATTTTGCCTTCTTCGCATACATGTTGGCCAGATCCTGGGTTTTTTCAGATTTGAGTCACGTAGTAATGTGGTACCACACAGTAACAGTCAATTAAACCTGGATACGGTCAGTATTTTAGTCGGTAACGCCGGTTAGGTCTTGGTTAGGTCTGGGTTATGCCCGCATCTGGCTCATGATTTTGCCTTCTTCGCATACTTGTCGGCCAGATCCTGGGTTTTCTCGGTTTGAATCACGTAGTAATGTGATACCACACTGAAGAGTCAATTAACCCTGGTTTCGATCCACATTTTAGAGGATAAAACCGGTTAGGTCTGGGTTATGCCCGCATCTGGCTCATGATTTTGCCTTCTTCGCATACTTGTTGGTCAGATCCTGGGTTTTTTTCGAGGTTGAATCACGTAGTAATGTGCCACATCACAGTGACAGACAATTAAACCTGGATTCGGTCAGTAGTTTAGTCGGTAACCCCGGTTAGGTCTGGTGTAGATCTGGGTTATGCCCGCATCTGGCTCATGATTTTGCCTTCATCGCACACTTGTTAGCCAGATCCTGGGTAAGGTCTGGGTTTGAATCACGTAATAATGTGGAACCACACAGTACCATTCAATTAAACCTGGTATCGATCAATATTTTAGAGGATAAAACCGGTTAGGTCTGGGTTAGGTCTGGGTTATGCCCGCATCTGGCCCATGATTTTGCCTTCATCGCATACTTGTTGGCCAGATCCTGGGTTTTTTCGGGTTTGAGTCACGTAGTAATGTGGTACCACACTGAAACAGTCAATTAAACCTGGTGTCCAACCACATTTTAGAGGATAATACCGGTTTGGTCGGGGTTAGGTCTGGGTTATGCCCGCATCTGGCTCATGATTTTGCCTTCTTCGCATACTTGTTGGTCGTATCCTGGGTTTTTTCGGGTTTGAATCACGTAGTAATTTGGCACCTCACAGTGACAGTCAATTAAACCTGGATTCGGTCAGTATTTTAAAGGATAAATCCGGTTAGGTCTGGGTTAGGTCTGGGTTATGCCCGCATCTGGCTCATGATTTTGCCTTCTTCGCATACTTGTTGGCCAGATCCTGGGTTAGGTCTGGGTTTGAATCACGTAGTAATGTGGAACCACACAGTACCATTCAATTAAACCTGGTATCGATCAATATTTTAGAGGATAAAACCGGTTAGGTCTGGGTTAGGTCTGGGTTATGCCCGCATCTGGCTCATGATTTTGCCTTTTTCGCATACATGTTGGCCAGATCCTGGGTTTTTTCAGATTTGAGTCACGTAGTAATGTGGTACCACACAGTAACAGTCAATTAAACCTGGATACGGTCAGTATTTTAGTCGGTAACGCCGGTTAGGTCTTGGTTAGGTCTGGGTTATGCCCGCATCTGGCTCATGATTTTGCCTTCTTCGCATACTTGTCGGCCAGATCCTGGGTTTTCTCGGTTTGAATCACGTAGTAATGTGATACCACACTGAAGAGTCAATTAACCCTGGTCTCGATCCACATTTTAGAGGATAAAACCGGTTAGGTCTGGGTTATGCCCGCATCTGGCTCATGATTTTGCCTTCTTCGCATACTTGTTGGTCAGATCCTGGGTTTTTTTCGAGGTTGAATCACGTAGTAATGTGCCACATCACAGTGACAGACAATTAAACCTGGATTCGGTCAGTAGTTTAGTCGGTAACCCCGGTTAGGTCTGGGTTAGATCTGGGTTATGCCCGCATCTGGCTCATGATTTTGCCTTCATCGCACACTTGTTGGCCAGATCCTGGGTAAGGTCTGGGCTTGAATCACGTAATAATGTGGAACCACACAGTACCATTCAATTAAACCTGGTATCGATCAATATTTTAGAGGATAAAACCGGTTAGGTCTGGGTTAGGTCTGGGTTATGCCCGCATCTGGCCCATGATTTTGCCTTCATCGCATACTTGTTGGCCAGATCCTGGGTAAGGTCTGGGTATTGAATCACGTAGTAATGTGGAACCACACAGTACCATTCAATTAAACCTGGTATCGATCAATATTTTAGAGGATAAAACCGGTTAGGTCTGGGTTAGGTCTGGGTTATGCCCGCATCTGGCTCATGATTTTGCTTTCTACGCATACTCGTTTACCAGATCCTGGGTTTTTTCGGGTTTGCATGAAGTAGTAATGTGGTACCACACAGTAACAGTCAATTAATCCTTGTATCGATCAATATTTCAGAGGATAAATCCGGTTAGGTCTGGTTTAGGTCTGGGCTATGCCCACATCTGGCTCATGATTTTGCCTTCATCGCATACTTGTTGGCCAGATCCTGGGTAAGGTCTGGGTTTGAATCACGTAGTAATGTGGTACCACACAGTAACAGTCAATTAAACCTGGATACGGTCAGTATTTTAGTCGGTAACACCGGTTAGGTCTTGGTTAGGACTGGGTTATGCCCGCATCTGGCTCATGATTTTGCCTTCTTCGCATACTTGTTGGCCAGATCCTGGGTTTTATCAGATTTGAGTCACGTAATAATGTGGTACCACACAGTAACAGTCAATAAATCCTGGTTTCGATCAATATTTTAAAGGATGACACCGGTTAGGTCTGGGTTAGGTCTGGGTTATGCCCGCATCTGGCTCATGATTTTGCCTTCTTCGCATACTTGTTGGCCAGATCCTGGGTTTTTTCGGATTTGAATCACGTAGTAATGTCGTACCACACTGTAGCAGTCAATAAAACCTGGTTTCGATCAATATTTTAAAGGATAAAACCGGTAATGCCTGGGTTACATCTGGGTCATGCCCGCATCTGGCTCATGATGTTGCCTTCTTCGCATACTTGTTGGCCAGATCCTGGGTTAGGTCTGGGTTTAAATCACGTAGTAATGTGGAACCACACAGTACCATTCAATTAAACCTGGTATCGATCAATATTTTAGTGGATGACACCCGGTTAGGTCTGGGTTAGGTCTGGGTTATGCCCGCATTTGGATCATGATTTTGCCTTCATTGCATACTTGTTGGCCAGATCCTGGGTTTTTTCGGGTTTGAGTCACGTAGTAATGTGGTACCACACTGAAACAGTCAATTAAACCTGGTGTCCAACCACATTTTAGAGGATAATACCGGTTTGGTCTGGGTTAGGTCTGGGTTATGCCCGCATCTGGCTCATGATTTTGCCTTCTTCGCATACTTGTTGGCCGTATCCTGGGTTTTTTCGGGTTTGAATCACGTAGTAATTTGGCACCTCACAGTGACAGTCAATTAAACCTGGATTCGGTCAGTATTTTAAAGGATAAATCCGGTTAGGTCTGGGTTAGGTCTGGGTTATGCCCGCATTTGGATCATGATTTTGCCTCTTTCGCATACTTGTTTACCAGATCCTGGGTTAGGTCTGGGTTTGAATCACATAGTAATGTGGAACCACACAGTACCATTCAATTAAACCTGGTATCGATCAATATTTTAGGGGATAAAACCGGTTAGGTCTGGGTTAGGTCTGGGTTATGCCCGCATCTGGCTCATGATTTTGCCTTTTCCGCATTCGTGTTGGCCAGATCCTGGGTTTTTTCGGGTTTGCATGAAGTAGTAATGTGGTACCACACAGTAACAGTCAATTAAACCTGGTATCGATCAATATTTTAGAGGAAAAATCCGGTCAGTTCTGGGATAGGTCTGGGTTATGCCCGCATCTGGCTCATGATTTTGCCTTCTTCGCATACTTGTTGGCCGGATCCTGGGTTTTTTCGGGTTTGAATCACGTAGTAATGTGGCACCTCACTGTGATAGTCAATTAAACTTGGATTCGGTCAGTATTTTAGTCGGTAACCCCGGTTAGGTCTGGGTTATGCCCGCATCTGGCTCATGATTTTGCCTTCTTCGCATACTTGTTGGCCAGATCCTGGGTTAGGTCTGGGTTTGAATCACATAGTATTGTGGAACCACACAGTACCATTCAATTAAACCTGGTATCGATCAATATTTTAGAGGATAAAACCGGTTAGGTCTGGGTTAGGTCTGGGTTATGCCCGCATCTGGCTCATGGTTTTGCCTTCTTCGCATACTTGTTGGCCATATCCTGGGTTTTTTGCGGGTTTGAATCACGTAGTAATGTGGTACCACACAGTAACAGTCAATTAAACCTGGATACGATCAGTATTTTAGTCGGTAACACCGGTTAGGTCTTGGTTAGGTCAGGGTTATGCCCGCATCTGGCTCATGATTTTGCCTTCTTCGCATACTTGTCGGCCAGATCCTGGGTTTTCTCGGTTTGAATCACGTAGTAATGTGATACCACACTGAAACAGTCAATTAAACCTGGTTTCGATCCACATTTTAGAGGATAAAACCGGTTAGGTCTGGGTTATGCCCGCATCTGGCTCATGATTTTGCCTTCTTCGCATACTCGTTTACCAGATCCTGGGTTTTTTCGGGTTTGCATGACGTAGTAATGTGGTACCACACAGTAACAGTCAATTAAACCTAGTATCGATCAATATTTCAGAGGATAAATCCGGTTAGGTCTGGGTAAGGTCTGGGTTATGCCCGCATCTGGCTCATGATTTTGCCTTCTTCGCATACTTGTCGGCCAGATCCTGGGTTTTCTCGGTTTGAATCACGTAGTAATGTGATACCACACTGAAACAGTCAATTAAACCTGGTTTCGATCCACATTTTAGAGGATAAAACCGGTTAGGTCTGGGTTATGCCCGCATCTGGCTCATGATTTTGCCTTCTTTGCATACTTGTTGGCCAGATCCTGGGTTTTTTCAGATTGGAGTCACGTAGTAATGTGGTACCACACAGTAACAGTCAATAAATCCTGGTTTCGATCAATATTTCAAAGGATAATACCGGTAATGCCTGGGTTAGTTCTGGGTCATGCCCGCATCTGGCTCATGATTTTGCCTTCTTCGCATACTTGTTGGCCAGATCCTGGGTTTTTTCAGATTTGAGTCACGTAGTAATGTGGTACCACACAGTAACAGTCAATAAATCCTGGTTTGGATCAATATTTTAAAGGATGACACCGGATAGGTCTGGGTTAGGTCTGGGTTATGCCCGCATCTGGCTCATGATTTTGCCTTCTTCGCATACTTGTTGGCCTGATCCTGGGTTAGGTCTGGGTTTGAATCACATAGTATTGTGGAACCACACAGTACCATTCAATTAAACCTGGTATCGATCAATATTTTAGAGGATAAAACCGGTTAGGTCTGGGTTAGGTCTGGGTTAAGCCCGCATCTGGCTCATGGTTTTGCCTTCTTCGCATACTTGTTGGCCATATCCTGGGTTTTTTGCGGGTTTGAATCACGTAGTAATGTGGTACCACACAGTAACAGTCAATTAAACCTGGATACGGTCAGTATTTTAGTCGGTAACACCGGTTAGGTCTTGGTTAGGTCTGGGTTATGCCCACTTCTGGCTCATGATTTTGCCTTCATCGCATACTTGTTGGCCAGATCCTGGGTAAGGTCTGGGTTTGAATAACGTAGTAATGTGGAACCACACAGTACCATTCAATTAAACCTGGTATCGATCAATATTTTAGAGGATAAAACCGGTTAGGTCTGGGTTATGCCCCCATCTGGCTCATGATTTTGCCTTCTTCGCATACTTGTTGGCCAGATCCTGGGTTTTTTCAGATTTGAGTCACGTAGTAATGTGGAACCACACAGTAACAGTCAATAAATCCTGGTTTCGATCAATATTTCAAAGGATAAAACCGGTAATGCCTGGGTTAGTTCTGGGTCATGCCCGCATCTGGCTCATGATTTTGCCTTCTTCGCATACTTGTTGGCCAGATCCTGGGTTTTTTCAGATTTGAGTCACGTAGTAATGTGGTACCACACAGTAACAGTCAATAAATCCTGGTTTCGATCAATATTTTAAAGGATGACACCGGATAGGTCTGGGTTAGGTCTGGGTTATGCCCGCATCTGGCTCATGATTTTGCCTTTTCCGCATTCGTGTTGGCCAGATCCTGGGTTTTTTCGGGTTTGAATCACGTAGTAATGTGATACCACACAGTAACAGTCAATTAAACCTGGTATCGATCAATATTTTAGAGGATAAAACCGGTTAGGTCTGGGTTAGGTCTGGGTTATGCTCGCATCTGGCTCATGACTTTGCCTTCTTCGCATACCTGTTGGCCAGATCCTGGGTTAGGTCTGGGTTTGAATCACATAGTAATGTGGAACCACACAGTACCATTCAATTAAACCTGGTATCGATCAATATTTTAGAGGATAAAACCGGTCAGGTCTGGGTTAGGTCTGGGTTATGCCCGCATCTGGCTCATGATTTTGCCTTCTTCGCATACTTGTTGGCCGGATCCTGGGTTTTTTCGAGTTTGAATCACGCAGTAATGTGGCACCTCACAGTGACTGTCTATTGAACCTGGATTCGGTCAGTATTTTAGTCGGTAACCCCGGTTAGGTCTGGGTTAGGTCTGGGTTATGCCCGCATCTGGCTCATGATTTTGCCTCTTTCGCATACTCGTTTACCACATCCTGGGTTTTTTCGGGTTTGCATGACGTAGTAATGTGGTACCACACAGTAACAGTCAATTAAACCTTGTATCGATCAATATTTCAGAGGATAAATCCGGTTAGGTCTGGGTTAGGTCTGGGCTATGCCCACATCTGGTTCATGATTTTGCCTTCATCGCATACTTGTTGGCCAGATCCTGGGTAAGGTCTGGGTTTGAATCACGTAGTAATGTGGAACCACACAGTATAATTCAAATAAACCTTGTGTCGGTAAATATTTTAGAGGATAAAACAGGTTATGTCTGGCTTAGGTCTGGGTTATGCCCGCATCTGGCTCATGATTTTGCCATCTTCGCATACTTCTTTACCAGATCCTGGGTTTTTTCGGGTTTGAATCACGTAGTAATGTGGCACCTCACAGTGATAGTCAATTAAACCTGGATTCGGTCAGTATTTTAGTCGGTAACCCCGGTTAGGTCTGGGTTATGCCCGCACCTGGCTCATGATTTTGCCTTCTTCGCATACATGTTGGCCAGATCCTGGGTTTTTTCAGATTTGAGTCACGTAGTAATGTGGTACCACACAGTAGCAGTCAATAAATCCTGGTTTCGATCAATATTTTAAAGGATGACACCGGATAGGTCTGGGTTAGGTCTGGGTTATGCCCGCATCTGGCTCATGATTTTGCCTTCTTCGCATGCTTGTTGGCCAGATCCTGGGTTAGGTCTGGGTTTGAATCACGTAGTATTGTGGAACCGCACAGTACCATTCAATTAAACCTGGTATCGATCAATATTTTAGAGGACAAAACCGGTTAGGTCTGAGTTAGGTCTGGGTTATGCCCGCATCTGGCTCATGGTTTTGCCTTCTTCGCATACTTGTTGGCCATATCCTGGGTTTTTTGCGGGTTTGAATCACGTAGTAATGTGGTACCACACAGTAACAGTCAATTAAACCTGGATACGGTCAGTATTTTAGTCGGTAACACCGGTTAGGTCTTGGTTAGGTCTGGGTTATGCCCGCATCTGGCTCATGATTTTGCCTTCTTCGCATACTTGTCGGCCAGATCCTGGGTTTTCTCGGTTTGAATCACGTAGTAATGTGATACCACACTGAAACAGTCAATTAAACCTGGTTTCGACCCACATTTTAGAGGATAAAACCGGTTAGGTCTGGGTTATGCCCGCATCTGGCTCATGATTTTGCCTTCTTCGCATAGTTGTTGGCCAGATCCTGGGTTTTTTCAGATTTGAGTCACGTAGTAATGTGGTACCACACAGTAACAGTCAATAAATCCTGGTTCCGATCAATATTTCAAAGGATAATACCGGTAATGCCTGGGTTAGTTCTGTGTCATGCCCGCATCTGGCTCATGATTTTGCCTTCTTCGCATACTTGTTGGCCAGATCCTGGGTTTTTTCAGATTTGAGTCACGTAGTAATGTGGTACCACACAGTAACAGTCAATAAATCCTGGTTTCGATCAATATTTCAAAGGATAAAACCGGTAATGCCTGGGTTAGTTCTGGGTCATGCCCGCATCTGGCTCATGATTTTGCCTTCTTCGCATACTTGTTGGCCAGATCCTGGGTTTTTTCAGATTTGAGTCACGTAGTAATATGGTACCACACAGTAACAGTCAATAAATCCTGGTTTCGATCAATATTTTAAAGGATGACACCGGATAGGTCTGGGTTAGGTCTGGGTTATGCCCGCATCTGGCTCATGATTTTGCCTCCTTCGCATACTTGTTGGCCGGATCCTGGGTTTTTTCGGGTTTGAACCACGTAGTAATGTGACACCTCACAGTGACTGTCTATTGAACCTGGATTCGGTCAGTATTTTAGTCGGTAACCCCGGTTAGGTCTGGGTTAGGTCTGGGTTATGCCCGCATCTGGCTCATGATTTTGCCTTCATCGCATACTTGTTGGCCAGATCCTGGGTAAGGTCTGGGTTTGAATCACGTAGTAATGTGGTACCACACAGTAACAGTCAATAAATCCTGGTTTCGATCAATATTTCAAAGGATAAAACCGGTAATGCCTGGGTTAGTTCTGGGTCATGCCCGCATCTGGCTCATGATTTTGCCTTCTTCGCATACTTGTTGGCCAGATCCTGGGTTTTTTCAGATTTGAGTCACGTAGTAATATGGTACCACACAGTAACAGTCAATAAATCCTGGTTTCGATCAATATTTTAAAGGATGACACCGGATAGGTCTGGGTTAGTTCTGTGTCATGCCCGCATCTGGCTCATGATTTTGCCTTCTTCGCATACTTGTTGGCCAGATCCTGGGTTTTTTCAGATTTGAGTCACGTAGTAATGTGGTACCACACAGTAACAGTCAATAAATCCTGGTTTCGATCAATATTTTAAAGGATGACATCGGATAGGTCTGGGTTAGGTCTGGGTTATGCCCGCATCTGGCTCATGATTTTGCCTTCTTCGCATACTCGTTTACCAGATCCTGGGTTTTTTCGGGTTTGCATGACGTAGTAATGTGGTACCACACAGTAACAGTCAATTAAACCTTGTATCGATCAATATTTCAGAGGATAAATCCGGTTAGGTCTGGGTTAGGTCTGGGCTATGCCCACTTCTGGTTCATGATTTTGCCTTCATCGCATACTTGTTGGCCAGATCCTGGGTAAGGTCTGGGTTTGAATCACGTAGTAATGTGGAACCACACAATATAATTCAATTAAACCTGGTGTCGATAAGTATTTTAGAGGATAAAACAGGTTATGTCTGGGATAGGTCTGGGTTATGCCCGCATCTGGCTCATGATTTTGCCATCATCGCATACTTGTTTACCAGATCCTGGGTTTTTTCGGGTTTGAATCACGTAGTAATGTGATACCACACTGAAACAGTCAATTAAACCTGGTTTCGATCCACATTTTAGAGGATAAAACCGGTTAGGTCTGGGTTATGCCCGCATCTGGCTCATGATTTTGCCTTCTTCGCATACTTGTTGGCCAGATACTGGGTTTTTTCAGATTTGAGTCACGTAGTAATGTGGTACCACACAGTAACAGTCAATAAATCCTGGTTTCGATCAATATTTCAAAGGATAAAACCGGTAATGCCTGGGTTAGTTCTGGGTCATGCCCGCATCTGGCTCATGATTTTGCCTTCTTCGCATACTTGTTGGCCAGATCCTGGGTTTTTTCAGATTTGAGTCACGTAGTAATATGGTACCACACAGTAACAGTCAATAAATCCTGGTTTCGATCAATATTTTAAAGGATGACACCGGATAGGTCTGGGTTAGGTCTGGGTTATGCCTGCATCTGGCTCATGATTTTGCCTCCTTCGCATACTTGTTGGCCGGATCCTGGGTTTTTTCGGGTTTGAACCACGTAGTAATGTGACACCTCACAGTGACTGTCTATTGAACCTGGATTCGGTCAGTATTTTAGTCGGTAACCCCGGTTAGGTCTGGGTTAGGTCTGGGTTATGCCCGCATCTGGCTCATGATTTTGCCTTCTTCGCATACTCGTTTACCAGATCCTGGGTTTTTTCGGATTTGAATCACGTAGTAATGTCGTACCACACTGTAGCAGTCAATAAAACCTGGTTTCGATCAATATTTTAAAGGATAAAACCGGTAATGCCTGGGTTACATCTGGGTCATGCCCGCATCTGGCTCATGATTTTGTCTTCTTCGCATACTTGTTGGCCAGATCCTGGGTTAGGTCTGGGTTTAAATCACGTAGTAATGTGGAACCACACAGTACCATTCAATTAAACCTGGTATCGATCAATATTTTAGTGGATGACACCCGGTTAGGTCTGGGTTAGGTCTGGGTTATGCCCGCATTTGGATCATGATTTTGCCTTCTTCGCATACTTGTTTACCAGATCCTGGGTATTTTCGGGTCTGAATCACGTAGTAATGTGGTACTACACAGTAACAGTCAATTAAAACTTGTATCGATCAATATTTTAGAGGATAAATCCGGTTAGGTCTGGGTTAGGTCTGGGTTATGCCCGCTTCTGGCTCATGATTTTGCCTTCATTGCATACTTGTTGGCCAGATCCTGGGTTTTTTCGGGTTTGAGTCACGTAGTAATGTGGTACCACACTGAAACAGTCAATTAAACCTGGTGTCCAACCACATTTTAGAGGATAATAACGGTTTGGTCTGGGTTAGGTCTGGGTTATGCCCGCATCTGGCTCATGATTTTGCCTTCTTCGCATACTTGTTGGTCGTATCCTGGGTTTTTTCGGGTTTGAGTCACGTAGTAATGTGGAACCACACAGTACCATTCAATTAAACCTGGTATCGATCAATATTTTAGAGGATAAAACCGGTTAGGTCTGGGTTAGGTCTGGGTTATGCCCGCATCTGGCTCATGATTTTGCCTTTTTCGCATACATGTTGGCCAGATCCTGGGTTTTTTCAGATTTGAGTCACGTAGTAATGTGGTACCACACAGTAACAGTCAATTAAACCTGGATACGGTCAGTATTTTAGTCGGTAACGCCGGTTAGGTCTTGGTTAGGTCTGGGTTATGCCCGCATCTGGCTCATGATTTTGCCTTCTTCGCATACTTGTCGGCCAGATCCTGGGTTTTCTCGGTTTGAATCACGTAGTAATGTGATACCACACTGAAGAGTCAATTAACCCTGGCCTCGATCCACATTTTAGAGGATAAAACCGGTTAGGTCTGGGTTATGCCCGCATCTGGCTCATGATTTTGCCTTCTTCGCATACTTGTTGGTCAGATCCTGGGTTTTTTTCGAGGTTGAATCACGTAGTAATGTGCCACATCACACTGACAGACAATTAAACCTGGATTCGGTCAGTAGTTTAGTCGGTAACCCCGGTTAGGTCTGGGTTAGATCTGGGTTATGCCCGCATCTGGCTCATGATTTTGCCTTCATCGCACACTTGTTGGCCAGATCCTGGGTAAGGTCTGGGCTTGAATCACGTAATAATGTGGAACCACACAGTACCATTCAATTAAACCTGGTATCGATCAATATTTTAGAGGATAAAACCGGTTAGGTCTGGGTTAGGCCTGGGTTATGCCCGCATCTGGCCCATGATTTTGCCTTCATCGCATACTTGTTGGCCAGATCCTGGGTAAGGTCTGTGTATTGAATCACGTAGTAATGTGGAACCACACAGTACCATTCAATTAAACCTGGTATCGATCAATATTTTAGAGGATAAAACCGGTTAGGTCTGGGTTAGGTCTGGGTTATGCCCGCATCTGGCTCATGATTTTGCTTGCTTCGCATACTCGTTTACCAGATCCTGGGTTTTTTCGGGTTTGCATGAAGTAGTAATGTGGTACCACACAGTAACAGTCAATTAATCCTTGTATCGATCAATATTTCAGAGGATAAATCCGGTCAGGTCTGGTTTAGGCCTGGGTTATGCCCGCATCTGGCCCATGATTTTGCCTTCATCGCATACTTGTTGGCCAGATCCTGGGTAAGGTCTGGGTATTGAATCACGTAGTAATGTGGAACCACACAGTACCATTCAATTAAACCTGGTATCGATCAATATTTTAGAGGATAAAACCGGTTAGGTCTGGGTTATGCCCGCATCTGGCTCATGATTTTGCCTTCTTCGCATACTTGTTGGTCAGATCCTGGGTTTTTTTCGAGGTTGAATCACGTAGTAATGTGCCACATCACACTGACAGACAATTAAACCTGGATTCGGTCAGTAGTTTAGTCGGTAACCCCGGTTAGGTCTGGGTTAGATCTGGGTTATGCCCGCATCTGGCTCATGATTTTGCCTTCATCGCACACTTGTTGGCCAGATCCTGGGTAAGGTCTGGGCTTGAATCACGTAATAATGTGGAACCACACAGTACCATTCAATTAAACCTGGTATCGATCAATATTTTAGAGGATAAAACCGGTTAGGTCTGGGTTAGGCCTGGGTTATGCCCGCATCTGGCCCATGATTTTGCCTTCATCGCATACTTGTTGGCCAGATCCTGGGTAAGGTCTGGGTATTGAATCACGTAGTAATGTGGAACCACACAGTACCATTCAATTAAACCTGGTATCGATCAATATTTTAGAGGATAAAACCGGTTAGGTCTGGGTTAGGTCTGGGTTATGCCCGCATCTGGCTCATGATTTTGCTTGCTTCGCATACTCGTTTACCAGATCCTGGGTTTTTTCGGGTTTGCATGAAGTAGTAATGTGGTACCACACAGTAACAGTCAATTAATCCTTGTATCGATCAATATTTCAGAGGATAAATCCGGTCAGGTCTGGTTTAGGTCTGGGCTATGCCCACATCTGGCTCATGATTTTGCCTTCATCGC
The DNA here is from genome assembly GCF_051014445.1 of Colletes latitarsis. Taxonomy (NCBI): domain Eukaryota; kingdom Metazoa; phylum Arthropoda; class Insecta; order Hymenoptera; family Colletidae; genus Colletes; species Colletes latitarsis. Next base: position 4,225,871 of record NC_135141.1, on the reverse strand, counting down.
ATACTTGTTGGCCAGATCCTGGGTAAGGTCTGGGTTTGAATCACGTAGTAATGTGGTACCACACAGTAACAGTCAATTAAACCTGGATACGGTCAGTATTTTAGTCGGTAACACCGGTTAGGTCTTGGTTAGGACTGGGTTATGCCCGCAACTGGCTCATGATTTTGCCTTCATCGCACACTTGTTGGCCAGATCCTGGGTAAGGTCTGGGTTTGAATCACGTAATAATGTGGAACCACACAGTACCATTCAATTAAACCTGGTATCGATCAATATTTTAGAGGATAAAACCGGTTAGGTCTGGGTTAGGTCTGGGTTATGCCCGCATCTGGCCCATGATTTTGCCTTCATCGCATACTTGTTGGCCAGATCCTGGGTAAGGTCTGGGTATTGAATCACGTAGTAATGTGGAACCACACAGTACCATTCAATTAAACCTGGTATCGATCAATATTTTAGAGGATAAAACCGGTTAGGTCTGGGTTAGGTCTGGGTTATGCCCGCATCTGGCTCATGATTTTGCTTTCTACGCATACTCGTTTACCAGATCCTGGGTTTTTTCGGGTTTGCATGAAGTAGTAATGTGGTACCACACAGTAACAGTCAATTAATCCTTGTATCGATCAATATTTCAGAGGATAAATCCGGTTAGGTCTGGTTTAGGTCTGGGCTATGCCCACATCTGGCTCATGATTTTGCCTTCATCGCATACTTGTTGGCCAGATCCTGGGTAAGGTCTGGGTTTGAATCACGTAGTAATGTGGTACCACACAGTAACAGTCAATTAAACCTGGATACGGTCAGTATTTTAGTCGGTAACACCGGTTAGGTCAGGGTTAGGTCTGGGTTATGCCCGCATCTGGCTCATGACTTTGCCTTCATCGCATACTTGTTGGCCAGATCCTGGGTTTTTTCGGGTTTGCATGACGTAGTAATGTGGTACCACACAGTAACAGTCAATTAAACCTTGTATCGATCAATATTTCAGAGGATAAATCCGGTTAGGTCTGGGTTAGGTCTGGGTTATGCCCGCATCTGGCCCATGATTTTGCCTTCATCGCATACTTGTTGGCCAGATCCTGGGTTTTTTCAGATTTGAGTCACGTAGTAATGTGGTACCACACAGTAACAGTCAATAAATCCTGGTTTCGATCAATATTTTAAAGGATGACATCGGATAGGTCTGGGTTAGGTCTGGGTTATGCCCGCATCTGGCTCATGATTTTGCCTTCTTCGCATACTCGTTTACCAGATCCTGGGTTTTTTCGGGTTTGCATGACGTAGTAATGTGGTACCACACAGTAACAGTCAATTAAACCTTGTATCGATCAATATTTCAGAGGATAAATCCGGTTAGGTCTGGGTTAGGTCTGGGCTATGCCCACTTCCGGCTCATGATTTTGCCTTCATCGCATACTTGTTGGCCAGATCCTGGGTAAGGTCTGGGTTTGAATCACGTAGTAATGTGGAACCACACAATATAATTCAATTAAACCTGGTGTCGATAAGTATTTTAGAGGATAAAACAGGTTATGTCTGGGATAGGTCTGGGTTATGCCCGCATCTGGCTCATGATTTTGCCATCTTCGCATACTTGTTTACCAGATCCTGGGTTTTTTCGGGTTTGAATCACGTAGTAATGTGATACCACACTGAAACAGTCAATTAAACCTGGTTTCGATCCACATTTTAGAGGATAAAACCGGTTAGGTCTGGGTTATGCCCGCATCTGGCTCATGATTTTGCCTTCTTCGCATACTTGTTGGCCAGATACTGGGTTTTTTCAGATTTGAGTCACGTAGTAATGTGGTACCACACAGTAACAGTCAATAAATCCTGGTTTCGATCAATATTTCAAAGGATAAAACCGGTAATGCCTGGGTTAGTTCTGGGTCATGCCCGCATCTGGCTCATGATTTTGCCTTCTTCGCATACTTGTTGGCCAGATCCTGGGTTTTTTCAGATTTGAGTCACGTAGTAATATGGTACCACACAGTAACAGTCAATAAATCCTGGTTTCGATCAATATTTTAAAGGATGACACCGGATAGGTCTGGGTTAGGTCTGGGTTATGCCCGCATCTGGCTCATGATTTTGCCTCCTTCGCATACTTGTTGGCCGGATCCTGGGTTTTTTCGGGTTTGAACCACGTAGTAATGTGACACCTCACAGTGACTGTCTATTGAACCTGGATTCGGTCAGTATTTTAGTCGGTAACCCCGGTTAGGTCTGGGTTAGGTCTGGGTTATGCCCGCATCTGGCTCATGATTTTGCCTTCATCGCATACTTGTTGGCCAGATCCTGGGTAAGGTCTGGGTTTGAATCACGTAGTAATGTGGTACCACACAGTAACAGTCAATAAATCCTGGTTTCGATCAATATTTCAAAGGATAAAACCGGTAATGCCTGGGTTAGTTCTGGGTCATGCCCGCATCTGGCTCATGATTTTGCCTTCTTCGCATACTTGTTGGCCAGATCCTGGGTTTTTTCAGATTTGAGTCACGTAGTAATATGGTACCACACAGTAACAGTCAATAAATCCTGGTTTCGATCAATATTTTAAAGGATGACACCGGATAGGTCTGGGTTAGTTCTGTGTCATGCCCGCATCTGGCTCATGATTTTGCCTTCTTCGCATACTTGTTGGCCAGATCCTGGGTTTTTTCAGATTTGAGTCACGTAGTAATGTGGTACCACACAGTAACAGTCAATAAATCCTGGTTTCGATCAATATTTTAAAGGATGACATCGGATAGGTCTGGGTTAGGTCTGGGTTATGCCCGCATCTGGCTCATGATTTTGCCTTCTTCGCATACTCGTTTACCAGATCCTGGGTTTTTTCGGGTTTGCATGACGTAGTAATGTGGTACCACACAGTAACAGTCAATTAAACCTTGTATCGATCAATATTTCAGAGGATAAATCCGGTTAGGTCTGGGTTAGGTCTGGGCTATGCCCACTTCTGGTTCATGATTTTGCCTTCATCGCATACTTGTTGGCCAGATCCTGGGTAAGGTCTGGGTTTGAATCACGTAGTAATGTGGAACCACACAATATAATTCAATTAAACCTGGTGTCGATAAGTATTTTAGAGGATAAAACAGGTTATGTCTGGGATAGGTCTGGGTTATGCCCGCATCTGGCTCATGATTTTGCCATCATCGCATACTTGTTTACCAGATCCTGGGTTTTTTCGGGTTTGAATCACGTAGTAATGTGATACCACACTGAAACAGTCAATTAAACCTGGTTTCGATCCACATTTTAGAGGATAAAACCGGTTAGGTCTGGGTTATGCCCGCATCTGGCTCATGATTTTGCCTTCTTCGCATACTTGTTGGCCAGATACTGGGTTTTTTCAGATTTGAGTCACGTAGTAATGTGGTACCACACAGTAACAGTCAATAAATCCTGGTTTCGATCAATATTTCAAAGGATAAAACCGGTAATGCCTGGGTTAGTTCTGGGTCATGCCCGCATCTGGCTCATGATTTTGCCTTCTTCGCATACTTGTTGGCCAGATCCTGGGTTTTTTCAGATTTGAGTCACGTAGTAATATGGTACCACACAGTAACAGTCAATAAATCCTGGTTTCGATCAATATTTTAAAGGATGACACCGGATAGGTCTGGGTTAGGTCTGGGTTATGCCTGCATCTGGCTCATGATTTTGCCTCCTTCGCATACTTGTTGGCCGGATCCTGGGTTTTTTCGGGTTTGAACCACGTAGTAATGTGACACCTCACAGTGACTGTCTATTGAACCTGGATTCGGTCAGTATTTTAGTCGGTAACCCCGGTTAGGTCTGGGTTAGGTCTGGGTTATGCCCGCATCTGGCTCATGATTTTGCCTTCTTCGCATACTCGTTTACCAGATCCTGGGTTTTTTCGGATTTGAATCACGTAGTAATGTCGTACCACACTGTAGCAGTCAATAAAACCTGGTTTCGATCAATATTTTAAAGGATAAAACCGGTAATGCCTGGGTTACATCTGGGTCATGCCCGCATCTGGCTCATGATTTTGCCTTCTTCGCATACTTGTTGGCCAGATCCTGGGTTAGGTCTGGGTTTAAATCACGTAGTAATGTGGAACCACACAGTACCATTCAATTAAACCTGGTATCGATCAATATTTTAGTGGATGACACCCGGTTAGGTCTGGGTTAGGTCTGGGTTATGCCCGCATTTGGATCATGATTTTGCCTTCTTCGCATACTTGTTTACCAGATCCTGGGTATTTTCGGGTCTGAATCACGTAGTAATGTGGTACTACACAGTAACAGTCAATTAAAACTTGTATCGATCAATATTTTAGAGGATAAATCCGGTTAGGTCTGGGTTAGGTCTGGGTTATGCCCGCTTCTGGCTCATGATTTTGCCTTCATTGCATACTTGTTGGCCAGATCCTGGGTTTTTTCGGGTTTGAGTCACGTAGTAATGTGGTACCACACTGAAACAGTCAATTAAACCTGGTGTCCAACCACATTTTAGAGGATAATACCGGTTTGGTCTGGGTTAGGTCTGGGTTATGCCCGCATCTGGCTCATGATTTTGCCTTCTTCGCATACTTGTTGGTCGTATCCTGGGTTTTTTCGGGTTTGAGTCACGTAGTAATGTGGAACCACACAGTACCATTCAATTAAACCTGGTATCGATCAATATTTTAGAGGATAAAACCGGTTAGGTCTGGGTTAGGTCTGGGTTATGCCCGCATCTGGCTCATGATTTTGCCTTTTTCGCATACATGTTGGCCAGATCCTGGGTTTTTTCAGATTTGAGTCACGTAGTAATGTGGTACCACACAGTAACAGTCAATTAAACCTGGATACGGTCAGTATTTTAGTCGGTAACGCCGGTTAGGTCTTGGTTAGGTCTGGGTTATGCCCGCATCTGGCTCATGATTTTGCCTTCTTCGCATACTTGTCGGCCAGATCCTGGGTTTTCTCGGTTTGAATCACGTAGTAATGTGATACCACACTGAAGAGTCAATTAACCCTGGTCTCGATCCACATTTTAGAGGATAAAACCGGTTAGGTCTGGGTTATGCCCGCATCTGGCTCATGATTTTGCCTTCTTCGCATACTTGTTGGTCAGATCCTGGGTTTTTTTCGAGGTTGAATCACGTAGTAATGTGCCACATCACACTGACAGACAATTAAACCTGGATTCGGTCAGTAGTTTAGTCGGTAACCCCGGTTAGGTCTGGGTTAGATCTGGGTTATGCCCGCATCTGGCTCATGATTTTGCCTTCATCGCACACTTGTTGGCCAGATCCTGGGTAAGGTCTGGGCTTGAATCACGTAATAATGTGGAACCACACAGTACCATTCAATTAAACCTGGTATCGATCAATATTTTAGAGGATAAAACCGGTTAGGTCTGGGTTAGGTCTGGGTTATGCCCGCATCTGGCCCATGATTTTGCCTTCATCGCATACTTGTTGGCCAGATCCTGGGTAAGGTCTGGGTATTGAATCACGTAGTAATGTGGAACCACACAGTACCATTCAATTAAACCTGGTATCGATCAATATTTTAGAGGATAAAACCGGTTAGGTCTGGGTTAGGTCTGGGTTATGCCCGCATCTGGCTCATGATTTTGCTTGCTTCGCATACTCGTTTACCAGATCCTGGGTTTTTTCGGGTTTGCATGAAGTAGTAATGTGGTACCACACAGTAACAGTCAATTAATCCTTGTATCGATCAATATTTCAGAGGATAAATCCGGTCAGGTCTGGTTTAGGTCCGGGCTATGCCCACATCTGGCTCATGATTTTGCCTTCATCGCATACTTGTTGGCCAGATCCTGGGTAAGGTCTGGGTTTGAATCACGTAGTAATGTGGTACCACACAGTAACAGTCAATTAAACCTGGATACGGTCAGTATTTTAGTCGGTAACACCGGTTAGGTCTTGGTTAGGACTGGGTTATGCCCGCAACTGGCTCATGATTTTGCCTTCATCGCACACTTGTTGGCCAGATCCTGGGTAAGGTCTGGGTTTGAATCACGTAATAATGTGGAACCACACAGTACCATTCAATTAAACCTGGTATCGATCAATATTTTAGAGGATAAAACCGGTTAGGTCTGGGTTAGGTCTGGGTTATGCCCGCATCTGGCCCATGATTTTGCCTTCATCGCATACTTGTTGGCCAGATCCTGGGTAAGGTCTGGGTATTGAATCACGTAGTAATGTGGAACCACACAGTACCATTCAATTAAACCTGGTATCGATCAATATTTTAGAGGATAAAACCGGTTAGGTCTGGGTTAGGTCTGGGTTATGCCCGCATCTGGCTCATGATTTTGCTTTCTACGCATACTCGTTTACCAGATCCTGGGTTTTTTCGGGTTTGCATGAAGTAGTAATGTGGTACCACACAGTAACAGTCAATTAATCCTTGTATCGATCAATATTTCAGAGGATAAATCCGGTTAGGTCTGGTTTAGGTCTGGGCTATGCCCACATCTGGCTCATGATTTTGCCTTCATCGCATACTTGTTGGCCAGATCCTGGGTAAGGTCTGGGTTTGAATCACGTAGTAATGTGGTACCACACAGTAACAGTCAATTAAACCTGGATACGGTCAGTATTTTAGTCGGTAACACCGGTTAGGTCTTGGTTAGGACTGGGTTATGCCCGCATCTGGCTCATGATTTTGCCTTCTTCGCATACTTGTTGGCCAGATCCTGGGTTTTTTCAGATTTGAGTCACGTAGTAATGTGGTACCACACAGTAACAGTCAATAAATCCTGGTTTCGATCAATATTTTAAACGATGACACCGGTTAGGTCTGGGTTAGGTCTGGGTTATGCCCGCATCTGGCTCATGATTTTGCCTTCTTCGCATACTTGTTGGACAGATCCTGGGTTTTTTCGGATTTGAATCACGTAGTAATGTCGTACCACACTGTAGCAGTCAATAAAACCTGGTTTCGATCAATATTTTAAAGGATAAAACCGGTAATGCCTGGGTTACATCTGGGTCATGCCCGCATCTGGCTCATGATTTTGCCTTCTTCGCATACTTGTTGGCCAGATCCTGGGTTAGGTCTGGGTTTAAATCACGTAGTAATGTGGAACCACACAGTACCATTCAATTAAACCTGGTATCGATCAATATTTTAGTGGATGACACCCGGTTAGGTCTGGGTTAGGTCTGGGTTATGCCCGCATTTGGATCATGATTTTGCCTTCTTCGCATACTTGTTTACCAGATCCTGGGTATTTTCGGGTCTGAATCACGTAGTAATGTGGTACTACACAGTAACAGTCAATTAAAACTTGTATCGATCTATATTTTAGAGGATAAATCCGGTTAGGTCTGGGTTAGGTCTGGGTTATGCCCGCTTCTGGCTCATGATTTTGCCTTCATTGCATACTTGTTGGCCAGATCCTGGGTTTTTTCGGGTTTGAGTCACGTAGTAATGTGGTACCACACTGAAACAGTCAATTAAACCTGGTGTCCAACCACATTTTAGAGGATAATACCGGTTTGGTCTGGGTTAGGTCTGGGTTATGCCCGCATCTGGCTCATGATTTTGCCTTCTTCGCATACTTGTTGGCCAGATCCTGGGTTAGGTCTGGGTTTGAATCACGTAGTAATGTTGAACCACACAGTACCATTCAATTAAACCTGGTATCGATAAATATTTTAGTGGATAACACCGGTTAGGTCTGGGTTAGGGCTGTGATATGCCCGCATTTGGATCATGATTTTGCCTTTTTCGCATACTTGTTTACCAGATCCTGGGTTAGGTCTGGGTTTGAATCACATAGTAATGTGGAACCACACAGTACCATTCAATTAAACCTGGTATCGATCAATATTTTAGGGGATAAAACCGGTTAGGTCTGGGTTAGGTCTGGGTTATGCCCGCATCTGGCTCATGATTTTGCCTTTTCCGCATTCGTGTTGGCCAGATCCTGGGTTTTTTCGGGTTTGCATGAAGTAGTAATGTGGTACCACACAGTAACAGTCAATTAAACCTGGTATCGATCAATATTTTAGAGGAAAAATGCGGTCAGTTCTGGGATAGGTCTGGGTTATGCCCGCATCTGGCTCATGATTTTGCCTTCTTCGCATACTTGTTGGCCGGATCCTGGGTTTTTTCGGGTTTGAATCACGTAGTAATGTGGCACCTCACTGTGATAGTCAATTAAACCTGGATTCGGTCAGTGTTTTAGTCGGTAACCCCGGTTAGGTCTGGGTTATGCCCGCATCTGGCTCATGATTTTGCCTTCTTCGCATACTTGTTGGCCAGATCCTGGGTTAGGTCTGGGTTTGAATCACATAGTATTGTGGAACCACACAGTACCATTCAATTAAACCTGGTATCGATCAATATTTTAGAGGATAAAACCGGTTAGGTCTGGGTTAGGTCTGGGTTATGCCCGCATCTGGCTCATGGTTTTGCCTTCTTCGCATACTTGTTGGCCATATCCTGGGTTTTTTGCGGGTTTGAATCACGTAGTAATGTGGTACCACACAGTAACAGTCAATTAAACCTGGATACGGTCAGTATTTTAGTCGGTAACACCGGTTAGGTCTTGGTTAGGTCTGGGTTATGCCCGCATCTGGCTCATGATTTTGCCTTCTTCGCATACTTGTCGGCCAGATCCTGGGTTTTCTCGGTTTGAATCACGTAGTAATGTGACACCACACTGAAACATTCAATTAAACCTGGTTTCGATCCACATTTTAGAGGATAAAACCGGTTAGGTCTGGGTTATGCCCGCATCTGGCTCATGATTTTGCCTTCTTCGCATACTCGTTTACCAGATCCTGGGTTTTTTCGGGTTTGCATGACGTAGTAATGTGGTACCACACAGTAACAGTCAATTAAACCTTGTATCGATCAATATTTCAGAGGATAAATCCGGTTAGGTCTGGGTTAGGTCTGGGCTATGCTCACTTCTGGCTCATGATTTTACCTTCATCGCATACTTGTTGGCCAGATCCTGGGTTTTTTCAGATTTGAGTCACGTAGTAATGTGGTACCACACAGTAACAGTCAATTAAACCTTGTATCGATCAATATTTCAGAGGATAAATCCGGTTAGGTCTGGGTTAGGTCTGGGTTATGCCCGCACCTGGCTCATGATTTTGCCTTCTTCGCATACTTGTTGGCCAGATCCTGGGTTAGGTCTGGGTTTGAATCACACAGTATTGTGGAACCACACAGTACCATTCAATTAAACCTGGTATCGATCAATATTTTAGAGGATAAAACCGGTTAGGTCTGGGTTATGCCCGCATCTGGCTCATGATTTTGCCTTCTTCGCATACTTGTTGGCCAGATCCTGGGTTTTTTCAGATTTGAGTCACGTAGTAATGTGGAACCACACAGTAACAGTCAATAAATCCTGGTTTCGATCAATATTTCAAAGGATAAAACCGGTAATGCCTGGGTTAGTTCTGGGTCATGCCCGCATCTGGCTCATGATTTTGCCTTCTTCGCATACTTGTTGGCCAGATCCTGGGTTTTTTCAGATTTGAGTCACGTAGTAATGTGGTACCACACAGTAACAGTCAATAAATCCTGGTTTCGATAAATATTTTAAAGGATGACACCGGATAGGTCTGGGTTAGGTCTGGGTTATGCCCGCATCTGGCTCATGATTTTGCCTTTTCCGCATTCGTGTTGGCCAGATCCTGGGTTTTTTCGGGTTTGAATCACGTAGTAATGTGATACCACACAGTAACAGTCAATTAAACCTGGTATCGATCAATATTTTAGAGGATAAAACCGGTTAGGTCTGGGTTAGGTCTGGGTTATGCTCGCATCTGGCTCATGACTTTGCCTTCTTCGCATACCTGTTGGCCAGATCCTGGGTTAGGTCTGGGTTTGAATCACATAGTAATGTGGAACCACACAATATAATTCAATTAAACCTGGTGTCGATAAGTATTTTAGAGGATAAAACAGGTTATGTCTGGGATAGGTCTGGGTTATGCCCGCATCTGGCTCATGATTTTGCCATCTTCGCATACTTGTTTACCAGATCCTGGGTTTTTTCGGGTTTGAATCACGTAGTAATGTGATACCACACAGTAACAGTCAATAAATCCTGGTTTCGATCAATATTTCAAAGGATAAAACCGGTAATGCCTGGGTTAGTTCTGGGTCATGCCCGCATCTGGCTCATGATTTTGCCTTTTCCGCATTCGTGTTGGCCAGATCCTGGGTTTTTTCGGGTTTGAATCACGTAGTAATGTGATACCACACAGTAACAGTCAATTAAACCTGGTATCGATCAATATTTTAGAGGACAAAACCGGTTAGGTCTGAGTTAGGTCTGGGTTATGCCCGCACCTGGCTCATGATTTTGCCTTCTTCGCATACATGTTGGCCAGATCCTGGGTTTTTTCAGATTTGAGTCACGTAGTAATGTGGTACCACACAGTAGCAGTCAATAAATCCTGGTTTCGATCAATATTTTAAAGGATGACACCGGATAGGTCTGGGTTAGGTCTGGGTCATGCCCGCATCTGGCTCATGATTTTGCCTTCTTCGCATACTTGTTGGCCAGATCCTGGGTTTTTTCAGATTTGAGTCACGTAGTAATGTGGTACCACACAGTAACAGTCAATAAATCCTGGTTTCGATCAATATTTTAAAGGATGACATCGGGTAGGTCTGGGTTAGGTCTGTGTTATGCCCGCATCTGGCTCATGATTTTGCCTTCTTCGCGTACTCGTTTACCAGATCCTGGGTTTTTTCGGGTTTGCATGACGTAGTAATGTGGTACCACACAGTAACAGTCAATTAAACCTTGTATCGATCAATATTTCAGAGGATAAATCCGGTTAGGTCTGGGTTAGGTCTGGGCTATGCCCACTTCTGGCTCATGATTTTGCCTTCATCGCATACTTGTTGGCCAGATCCTGGGTAAGGTCTGGGTTTGAATCACGTAGTAATGTGGAACCACACAATATAATTCAATTAAACCTGGTGTCGATAAGTATTTTAGAGGATAAAACAGGTTATGTCTGGGATAGGTCTGGGTTATGCCCGCATCTGGCTCATGATTTTGCCATCTTCGCATACTTGTTTACCAGATCCTGGGTTTTTTCGGGTTTGAATCACGTAGTAATGTGATACCACACAGTAACAGTCAATAAATCCTGGTTTCGATCAATATTTCAAAGGATAAAACCGGTAATGCCTGGGTTAGTTCTGGGTCATGCCCGCATCTGGCTCATGATTTTGCCTTCTTCGCATACTTGTTGGCCAGATCCTGGGTTTTTTCAGATTTGAGTCACGTAGTAATATGGTACCACACAGTAACAGTCAATAAATCCTGGTTTCGATCAATATTTTAAAGGATGACACCGGATAGGTCTGGGTTAGGTCTGGGTTATGCCCGCATCTGGCTCATGATTTTGCCTCCTTCGCATACTTGTTGGCCGGATCCTGGGTTTTTTCGGGTTTGAACCACGTAGTAATGTGACACCTCACAGTGACTGTCTATTGAACCTGGATTCGGTCAGTATTTTAGTCGGTAACCCCGGTTAGGTCTGGGTTAGGTCTGGGTTATGCCCGCATCTGGCTCATGATTTTGCCTTCTTCGCATACTCGTTTACCAGATCCTGGGTTTTTTCGGGTTTGCATGACGTAGTAATGTGGTACCACACAGTAACAGTCAATTAAACCTTGTATCGATCAAGATTTCAGAGGATAAATCCGGTTAGGTCTGGGTTAGGTCTGGGCTATGCCCACATCTGGCTCATGATTTTGCCTTCATCGCATACTTGTTGGCCAGATCCTGGGTAAGGTCTGGGTTTGAATCACGTAGTATTGTGGAACCACACAGTATAATTCAATTAAACCTGGTGTCGATAAATATTTTAGAGGATAAAACAGGTTATGTCTGGGTTAGGTCTGGGTTATGCCCGCATCTGGCTCATGATTTTGCCATCTTCGCATACTTGTTTACCAGATCCTGGGTTAGGTCTGGGATTGAACCACATAGTATTGTGGAACCACACAGTACCATTCAATTAAACCTGGTATCGATCAATATTTTAGAGGATAAAACCGGTTAGGTCTGGGTTAGGTCTGGGTTATGCCCGCATCTGGCTCATGGTTTTGCCTTCTTCGCATACTTGTTGGCCAGATCCTGGGTTTTTTCAGATTTGAGTCACGTAGTAATGTGGTACCACACAGTAACAGTCAATAAATCCTGGTTTCGATCAATATTTCAAAGGATAAAACCGGTAATGCCTGGGTTAGTTCTGGATCATGCTCGCATCTGGCTCATGATTTTGCCTTTTCCGCATTCGTCTTGGCCAGATCCTGGGTTTTTTCGGGTTCGAATCACGTAGTAATGTGGTACCACACAGTAACAGTCAATTAAACCTGGTATCGATCAATATTTTAGAGGATAAAACCGGTTAGGTCTGGGTTAGGTCTGGGTTATGCTCGCATCTGGCTCATGACTTTGCCTTCTTCGCATACTTGTTGGCCAGATCCTGGGTTACGTCTGGCTTTGAATCACGTAGTAATGTGGAACCACACAGTACCATTCAATTAAACCTGGTATCGATCAATATTTTAGAGGATAGAACCCGTCAGGTCTGGGTTAGGTCTGGGTTTTGCCCGCATCTGGCTCATGATTTTGCCCTCTTCGCATACTTGTTTACCAGATCCTGGGTTTTTTCGGGTTTGCATGAAGTAGTAATGTGGTACCACACAGTAACAGTCAATTAAACCTTGTATCGATCAATATTTCAGAGGATAAATCCGGTTAGGTCTGGGTTAGGTCTGGGCTATGCCCACATCTGGCTCATGATTTTGCCTTCATCGCATACTTGTTGGCCAGATCCTGGGTAAGCTCTGGGTTTGAATCACGTAGTATTGTGGAACCACACAGTATAATTCAATTAAACCTGGTGTCGATAAATATTTTAGAGGATAAAACAGGTTATGTCTGGGTTAGGTCTGGGTTATGCCCGCATCTGGCTCATGATTTTGCCATCTTCGCATACTTGTTTACCAGATCCTGGGTTTTTTCGGGTTTGAATCACGTAGTAATGTGGCACCTCACAGTGATAGTCAATTAAACCTGGATTCGGTCAGTATTTTATTCGGTAACCCCGCTTAGGTCTGGGTTATGCCCGCACCTGGCTCATGATTTTGCCTTCTTCGCATACATGTTGGCCAGATCCTGGGTTAGGTCTGGGATTGAATCACATAGTATTGTGGAACCACACAGTACCATTCAATTAAACCTTGTATCGATGAATATTTTAGAGGATAAAACCGGTTAGGTCTGGGTTAGGTCTGGGTTATGCCCGCATCTGGCTCATGGTTTTGCCTTCTTCGCATACTTGTTGGCCATATCCTGGGTTTTTTGCGGGTTTGAGTCACGTAGTAATGTGGTACCACACAGTAACAGTCAATAAAGCCTGGTTTCGATCAATATTTTAAAGGATGACACCGGATAGGTCTGGGTTAGGTCTGGGTTATGCCCGCATCTGGCTCATGATTTTGCCTTCTTCGCATACTTGTTGGCCGGATCCTGGGTTTTTTCGGGTTTGAATCACGTAGTAATGTGACACCTCACAGTGACTGTCTATTGGACCTGGATTCGGTCAGTATTTTAGTCGGTAACCCCGGTTAGGTCTGGGTTAGGTTTGGGCTGTGCCCGCATCTGGCTCATGATTTTGCCTTCTTTGCATACTCGTTTACCAGCTCCTGGGTTTTTTCGGGTTTGCATGACGTAGTAATGTGGTACCACACAGTAACAGTCAATTAAACCTGGTATCGATCAATATTTCAGTGGATAAATCCGGTTAGGTCTGGGTTAGGTCTGGGCTATGCCCACACCTGGCTCATGATTTTGCCCTCATCGCATACTCGTTGGCCAGATCCTGGGTAAGGTCTGGGTTTGAATCACGTAGTAATGTGGAACCACACAGTATAATTCAATTAAACCTGGTGTCGATAAATATTTTAGAGGATAAAACAGGTTATGTCTGGGTTAGGTCTGGGTTATGCCCGCATCTGGCTCATGATTTTGCCATCTTCGCATACTTGTTTACCAGATCCTGGGTTTTTTCGGGTTTGAATCACGTAGTAATGTGGTACCTCACAGTAACAGTCAATTAAACCTGGATACGGTCAGTATTTTAGTCGGTAACACCGGTTAGGTCTTGGTTAGGTCTGGGTTATGCCCGCATCTGGCTCATGATTTTGCCTTCTTCGCATACTTATTGGCCATATCCTGGGTTTTTTGCGGGTTTAAATCACGTAGTAATGTGGTACCACACAGTAACAGTCAATTAAACCTGGATACGGTCAGTATTTTAGTCGGTAACACCGGTTAGGTCTTGGTTAGGTCTGGGTTATGCCCGCATCTGGCTCATGATTTTGCCTTCTTCGCATACTTGTCGGCCAGATCCTGGGTTTTCTCGGTTTGAATCACGTAGTAATGTGATACCACACTGAAACAGTCAATAAATCCTGGTTTCGATCAATATTTCAAAGGATGAAACCGGTAATGCCTGGGTTAGTTCTGGGTCATGCCCGCATCTGGCTCATGATTTTGCCTTCTTCGCATACTTGTTGGCCAGATCCGGGGTAAGGTCTGGGTTTGAATCACGTAGTAATGTGGAACCACACAGTATAATTCAATTAAACCTGGTATCAACGGAAATTTTAGAGGATAAAACCGGTTATGTCTGGGTTAGGTCTGGGTTATGCCCGCATCTGGCTCATGATTTTGCCATCTTCGCATACTTGTTTACCAGATGCTGGGTTTTTTCTGGTCTGAATCACGTAGTAATGTGGTACCACACAGTAACAGTCAATTAAACGTTGTAGCGATCAATATTTTAAGGATAAATCCGGTTAGGTCTGGGTTAGGTCTGGGTTATGCCCGCATTTGGATCATGATTTTGCCTTCTTCGCATACTTGTTTACCAGATCCTGGGTTTTTTCGGGTTTGAATCACGTAGTAATTTGGCACCTCACAGTGACAGTCAATTAAACCTGGATTCTGTCAGTATTTTAAAGGATAAATCCGGTTTGGTCTGGGTTAGGTCTGGGTTATGCCCGCATCTGGCTCATGATTTTGCCTTCTTCGCATACTTGTTGGCCAGATCCTGGGTTAGGTCTGGGTTTGAATCACGTAGTAATGTGGCACCTCACAGTAACAGTGAATTAAACCTGGATTCGGTCAGTATTTTAGTCGGTAACACCGATTTGGTCCGGGTTATGCCCGCATCTGGCTCATGATTTTGCCATCTTCGCATACTTATTGGCCAGATCCTGGGTTTTTTCGGGTTTGAATCACGTAGTAATGTGGCACCTCACAGTGACAGTCAATTAAACCTGGATTCGGTCAGTATTTTAGTCGGTGTCCCCGGTTAGGCCTGGGTTAGGACTGGGTTATGCCCGCATCTGGCTCATGATTTTGCCTTCTTCGCATACTTGTTTACCAGATCCTGGGTTAGGTCTGGGTTTGAATCACATAGTAATGTGGAACCACAGAGTACCAATCAATTAAACCTGGTATCGATCAATATTTTAGAGGATAAAACCGGTTAGGTCTGGGTTAGGTCTGGGTTATGCCCGCATCTGGCTCATGATTTTGCCTTTTTCGCATACTTGTTGGCCGGGTCCTGGGTTTTTTCGGGTTTGAATCACGTAGTAATGTGGCCCCTCACAGTGACAGTCAATTAAACCTGGATTCGGTCAGTATTTTAGTCGGTAACCCCGGTTAGGTCTGGGTTATGCCCGCACCTGGCTCATGATTTTGCCTCCTTCGCATACTTGTTTACCAGATCCTGGGTTTTTTCGGGTTTGCATCACGTAGTAATGTGGTACCACACAGTAACAGTAAATTAAACCCGAATTCGGTCAGTATTTTAGTCGGTAACACCGATTAGGTCCGGGTTATGCCCGCATCTGGCTCATGGTTTTGCATTTTCCGCATTCTTGTAGCCCAGATCCTTGGTTTTTTCGGGTTTGAATCACGTAGTAATGTGGTACCACACAAAAACAGTCAATTAAACCTTGTATCGATCAATATTTCAGAGGATAACAACGATTAGGTCTGTGTTAGGTCTGGGTTATGCCCGCATCTGGCTCATGATTTTGCCTTTTCCGCATTCGTGTTGGCCAGATCCTGGGTTTTTTCGTGTGTGAATCACGTAGTAATGTGGTACCACACAGTAACAGTCAATTAAACCTGGTATCGATCAATATTTTAGAGGATCAAACCGGTTAGGTCTGGGTTAGGTCTGGCTTATGCCCGCAACTGGCTCATGATTTTGCCTTCTTCGCATACCTGTTGGCCAGATCCTGGGTTTTTTCGGCTTTGAATCACGTAGTACTGTCGTACCACACAGTAATAGTAAACTAAACCTGGTTTCGATCAATATTTCAAAGGATAAAACCGGTAATGCCTGGGTTAGTTCTGGGTCATGCCCGCATCTGGCTCATGATTTTGCCTTCTTCGCATACTTGTTGGCCAGATCCTGGGTAAGGTCTGGGTTTGAATCACGTAGTAATGTGGAACCACACAGTATAATTCAATTAAACCTGACATCAACGGAAATTTTAGAGGATAAAACCGGTTATGTCTGGGTTAGGTCTGGGTTATGCCCGCATCTGGCTCATGATTTTGCCATCTTCGCATACTTGTTTACCAGATGCTGGGTTTATCCGGGTCTGAATCACGTAGTAATGTGGTACCACACAGTAACAGTCAATTAAACCTTGTAGCGATCAATATTTTAAGGATAAATCCGGTTAGGTCTGGGTTAGGTCTGGGTTATGCCCGCATTTGGATCATGATTTTGCCTTCTTCGCATACTTGTTTACCAGATCCTGGGTTTTTTCGGGTTTGAATCACGTAGTAATTTGGCACCTCACAGTGACAGTCAATTAAACCTGGATTCTGTCAGTATTTTAAAGGATAAATCCGGTTAGGTCTGGGTTAGGTCTGGGTTATGCCCGCATCTGGCTCATGATTTTGCCTTCTTCGCATACTTCTTGGCCAGATCCTGGGTTAGGTCTGGGTTTGAATCACGTAGTAATGTGGCACCTCACAGTACAGTGAATTAAACCTGGATTCGGTCTGTATTTTAGTCGGTAACCCCGGTTAGGTCTGGGTTAGGTCTGGGTTATGCCCGCATTTGGATCATGATTTTGCCTTCTTCGCATACTTGTTTACCAGATCCTGGGTTTTTTCGGGTCTGAATCACGTAGTAATGTGGAACCACACAGTACAATTCAATTAAACCTGGTATCGATACATATTTTAGAGGATAAAACAGGTTATGTCTGGGTTAGGTCTGGGTTATGCCCGCATCTGGCTCATGATTTTGCCATCTTCGCATACTTGTTTAGCAGATCCTGGGTTTTTTCGGGTTTGAATCACGTAGTAATGTGGCACCTCACAGTGATAGTCAATTAAACCTGGATTCGGTCAGTATTTTAGTCGGTAACCCCGGTTAGGTCTGGGTTATGCCCGCACCTGGCTCATGATTTTGCCTCCTTCGCATACTTGTTTACCAGATCCTGGGTTTTTTCGGGTTTGCATCACGTAGTAATGTGGTACCACACAGTAACAGTAAATTAAACCCGAATTCGGTCAGAATTTTAGTCGGTAACACCGATTAGGTCCGGGTTATGCCCGCATCTGGCTCATGGTTTTGCATTTTCCGCATTCTTGTAGCCCAGATCCTTGGTTTTTTCGGGTTTGAATCACGTAGTAATGTGGTACCACACAAAAACAGTCAATTAAACCTGGTATCGATACATATTTTAGAGGATAAAACAGGTTATGTCTGGGTTAGGTCTGGGTTATGCCCGCATCTGGCTCATGATTTTGCCATCTTCGCATACTTGTTTAGCAGATCCTGGGTTTTTTCGGGTTTGAATCACGTAGTAATGTGGCACCTCACAGTGATAGTCAATTAAACCTGGATTCGGTCAGTATTTTAGTCGGTAACCCCGGTTAGGTCTGGGTTATGCCCGCATCTGGCTCATGATTTTGCCTTTTCCGCATTCGTGTTGGCCAGATCCTGGGTTTTTTCGTGTGTGAATCACGTAGTAATGTGGTACCACACAGTAACAGTCAATTAAACCTGGTATCGATCAATATTTTAGAGGATCAAACCGGTTAGGTCTGGGTTAGGTCTGGCTTATGCCCGCAACTGGCTCATGATTTTGCCTTCTTCGCATACCTGTTGGCCAGATCCTGGGTTTTTTCGGCTTTGAAACACGTAGTAATTTGGCACCTCACAGTGACAGTCAATTAAACCTGGATTCTGTCAGTATTTTAAAGGATAAATCCGGTTAGGTCTGGGTTAGGTCTGGGTTATGCCCGCATCTGGCTCATGATTTTGCCTTCTTCGCATACTTGTTGGCCAGATCCTGGGTTAGGTCTGGGTTTGAATCACGTAGTAATGTGGCACCTCACAGTAACAGTGAATTAAACCTGGATTCGGTCAGTATTTTAGTCGGTAACCCCGGTTAGGTCTGGGTTAGGTCTGGGTTATGCCCGCATCTGGCTCATGATTTTGCCTTCTTCGCATACTTGTTGGCCAGATCCTGGGTTAGGTCTGGGTTTGAATCACGTAGTAATGTGGCACCTCACAGTAACAGTGAATTAAACCTGGATTCGGTCAGTATTTTAGTCGGTAACCCCGGTTAGGTCTGGGTTAGGTCTGGCTTATGCCCGCAACTGGCTCATGATTTTGCCTTCTTCGCATACCTGTTGGCCAGATCCTGGGTTTTTTCGGCTTTGAAACACGTAGTAATTTGGCACCTCACAGTGACAGTCAATTAAACCTGGATTCTGTCAGTATTTTAAAGGATAAATCCGGTTAGGTCTGGGTTAGGTCTGGGTTATGCCCGCATCTGGCTCATGATTTTGCCATCTTCGCATACTTGTTTAGCAGATCCTGGGTTTTTTCGGGTTTGAATCACGTAGTAATGTGGCACCTCACAGTGATAGTCAATTAAACCTGGATTCGGTCAGTATTTTAGTCGGTAACCCCGGTTAGGTCTGGGTTATGCCCGCACCTGGCTCATGATTTTGCCTCCTTCGCATACTTGTTTACCAGATCCTGGGTTTTTTCGGGTTTGCATCACGTAGTAATGTGGTACCACACAGTAACAGTAAATTAAACCCGAATTCGGTCAGAATTTTAGTCGGTAACACCGATTAGGTCCGGGTTATGCCCGCATCTGGCTCATGGTTTTGCATTTTCCGCATTCTTGTAGCCCAGATCCTTGGTTTTTTCGGGTTTGAATCACGTAGTAATGTGGTACCTCACAGTGATAGTCAATTAAACCTGGATTCGGTCAGTATTTTAGTCGGTAACCCCGGTTAGGTCTGGGTTATGCCCGCACCTGGCTCATGATTTTGCCTCCTTCGCATACTTGTTTACCAGATCCTGGGTTTTTTCGGGTTTGCATCACGTAGTAATGTGGTACCACACAGTAACAGTAAATTAAACCTTGTAGCGATCAATATTTTAAGGATAAATCCGGTTAGGTCTGGGTTAGGTCTGGGTTATGCCCGCATTTGGATCATGATTTTGCCTTCTTCGCATACTTGTTTACCAGATCCTGGGTTTTTTCGGGTTTGAATCACGTAGTAATTTGGCACCTCACAGTGACAGTCAATTAAACCTGGATTCTGTCAGTATTTTAAAGGATAAATCCGGTTAGGTCTGGGTTAGGTCTGGGTTATGCCCGCATCTGGCTCATGATTTTGCCTTCTTCGCATACTTGTTGGCCAGATCCTGGGTTAGGTCTGGGTTTGAATCACGTAGTAATGTGGCACCTCACAGTAACAGTGAATTAAACCTGGATTCGGTCAGTATTTTAGTCGGTAACCCCGGTTAGGTCTGGGTTAGGTCTGGGTTATGCCCGCATTTGGATCATGATTTTGCCTTCTTCGCATACTTGTTTACCAGATCCTGGGTTTTTTCGGGTCTGAATCACGTAGTAATGTGGAACCACACAGTACAATTCAATTAAACCTGGTATCGATACATATTTTAGAGGATAAAACAGGTTATGTCTGGGTTAGGTCTGGGTTATGCCCGCATCTGGCTCATGATTTTGCCATCTTCGCATACTTGTTTACCAGATCCTGGGTTTTTTCGGGTTTGAATCACGTAGTAATGTGGCACCTCACAGTAACAGTGAATTAAACCTGGATTCGGTCAGTATTTTAGTCGGTAACCCCGGTTAGGTCTGGGTTAGGTCTGGGTTATGCCCGCACCTGGCTCATGATTTGCCTTCTTCGCATACTTGTTGGCCCGATCCTGGGTTAGGTCTGGGATTGAATCACATAGTATTATGGAACCACACAGTACCATTCAATTAAACCTTGTATCGATCAATATTTTAGAGGATAAAACCGGTTAGGTCTGGGTTAGGTCTGGGTTATGCCCGCATCTGGCTCATGGTTTTGCCTTCTTCGCATACTTGTTGGCCATATCCTGGGTTTTTTGCGGGTTTGAGTAACGTAGTAATGTGGTACCACACAGTAACAGTCAATAAATCCTGGTTTTGATCAATATTTTAAAGGATGACACCGGATAGGTCTGGGTTAGGTCTGGGTTATGCCCGCATCTGGCTCATGATTTTGCCTTCTTCGCATACTTGTTGGCCGGATCCTGGGTTTCTTCGGGTTTGAATCACGTAGTAATGTGACACCTCACAGTGACTGTCTATTGGACCTGGATTCGGTCAGTATTTTAGTCGGTAACCCCGGTTAGGTCTGGGTTAGGTCTGGGCTATGCCCGCATCTGGCTCATTATTTTGCCTTCTTCGCATACTCGTTTACCAGCTCCTGGGTTTTTTCGGGTTTGCATGACGTAGTAATGTGGTACCACACAGTAACAGTCAATTAAACCTTGTATCGATCAATATTTCAGAGGATAAATCCGGTTAGGTCTGGGTTAGGTCTGGGCTATGCCCACACCTGGCTCATGATTTTGCCCTCATCGCATACTCGTTGGCCAGATCCTGGGTAAGGTCTGGGTTTGAATCACGTAGTAATGTGGAACCACACAGTATAATTCAACTAAACCTGGTGTCGATAAATATTTTAGAGGATAAAACAGGTTATGTCTGGGTTAGGTCTGGGTTATGCCCGCATCTGGCTCATGATTTTGCCATCTTCGCATACTTGTTTACCAGATCCTGGGTTTTTTCGGGTTTGAATCTCGTAGTAATGTGGTACCACACAGTAACAGTCAATTAAACCTGGATACGGTCAGTATTTTAGTCGGTAACACCGGTTAGGTCTTGGTTAGGTCTGGGTTATGCCCGCATCTGGCTCATGATTTTGCCTTCTTCGCATACTTATTGGCCATATCCTGGGTTTTTTGCGGGTTTAAATCACGTAGTAATGTGGTACCACACAGTAACAGTCAATTAAACCTGGATACGGTCAGTATTTTAGTCGGTAACACCGGTTAGGTCTTGGTTAGGTCTGGGTTATGCCCGCATCTGGCTCATGATTTTGCCTTCTTCGCATACTTGTCGGCCAGTTCCTGGGTTTTCTCGGTTTGAATCACGTAGTAATGTGATACCACACTGAAACAGTCAATAAATCTTGGTTTCGATCAATATTTCAAAGGATAAAACCGGTAATGCCTGGGTTAGTTCTGGGTCATGCCCGCATCTGGCTCATGATTTTGCCTTCTTCGCATACTTGTTGGCCAGATCCTGGGTAAGGTCTGGGTTTGAATCACGTAGTAATGTGGAACCACACAGTATAATTCAATTAAACCTGGTATCAACGGAAATTTTAGAGGATAAAACCGGTTATGTCTGGGTTAGGTCTGGGTTATGCCCGCATCTGGCTCATGATTTTGCCATCTTCGCATACTTGTTTACCAGATGCTGGGTTTTTTCTGGTCTGAATCACGTAGTAATGTGGTACCACACAGTAACAGTCAATTAAACCTTGTAGCGATCAATATTTTAAGGATAAATCCGGTTAGGTCTTGGTTAGGTCTGGGTTATGCCCGCATCTGGCTCATGATTTTGCCTTCTTCGCATACTTGTCGGCCAGTTCCTGGGTTTTCTCGGTTTGAATCACGTAGTAATGTGATACCACACTGAAACAGTCAATAAATCTTGGTTTCGATCAATATTTCAAAGGATAAAACCGGTAATGCCTGGGTTAGTTCTGGGTCATGCCCGCATCTGGCTCATGATTTTGCCTTCTTCGCATACTTGTTGGCCAGATCCTGGGTAAGGTCTGGGTTTGAATCACGTAGTAATGTGGAACCACACAGTATAATTCAATTAAACCTGGTATCAACGGAAATTTTAGAGGATAAAACCGGTTATGTCTGGGTTAGGTCTGGGTTATGCCCGCATCTGGCTCATGATTTTGCCATCTTCGCATACTTGTTTACCAGATGCTGGGTTTTTTCTGGTCTGAATCACGTAGTAATGTGGTACCACACAGTAACAGTCAATTAAACCTTGTAGCGATCAATATTTTAAGGATAAATCCGGTTAGGTCTGGGTTAGGTCTGGGTTATGCCCGCATCTGGCTCATGATTTTGCCTTCTTCGCATACTTGTTGGCCAGATCCTGGGTTAGGTCTGGGTTTGAATCACGTAGTAACGTGGCACCTCACAGTAACAGTGAATTAAACCCGAATTCGGTCAGTATTTTAGTCGGTAACACCGATTAGGTCCGGGTTATGCCCGCATCTGGCTCATGGTTTTGCATTTTCCGCATTCTTGTAGCCCAGATCCTTGGTTTTTTCGGGTTTGAATCACGTAGTAATGTGGTACCACACAAAAACAGTCAATTAAACCTTGTATCGAACAATATTTCAGAGGATAACAACGATTAGGTCTGTGTTAGGTCTGGGTTATGCCCGCATCTGGCTCATGATTTTGCCTTTTCCGCATTCGTGTTGGCCAGATCCTGGGTTTTTTCGTGTGTGAATCACGTAGTAATGTGGTACCACACAGTAACAGTCAATTAAACCTGGTATCGATCAATATTTTAGAGGATCAAACCGGTTAGGTCTGGGTTAGGTCTGGCTTATGCCCGCAACTGGCTCATGATTTTGCCTTCTTCGCATACCTGTTGGCCAGATCCTGGGTTTTTTCGGCTTTGAATCACGTAGTACTGTCGTACCACACAGTAATAGTAAACTAAACCTGGTTTCGATCAATATTTCAAAGGATAAAACCGGTAATGCCTGGGTTAGTTCTGGGTCATGCCCGCATCTGGCTCATGATTTTGCCTTCTTCGCATACTTGTTGGCCAGATCCTGGGTAAGGTCTGGGTTTGAATCACGTAGTAATGTGGAACCACACAGTATAATTCAATTAAACCTGACATCAACGGAAATTTTAGAGGATAAAACCGGTTATGTCTGGGTTAGGTCTGGGTTATGCCCGCATCTGGCTCATGATTTTGCCATCTTCGCATACTTGTTTACCAGATGCTGGGTTTATCCGGGTCTGAATCACGTAGTAATGTGGTACCACACAGTAACAGTCAATTAAACCTTGTAGCGATCAATATTTTAAGGATAAATCCGGTTAGGTCTGGGTTAGGTCTGGGTTATGCCCGCATTTGGATCATGATTTTGCCTTCTTCGCATACTTGTTTACCAGATCCTGGGTTTTTTCGGGTTTGAATCACGTAGTAATTTGGCACCTCACAGTGACAGTCAATTAAACCTGGATTCTGTCAGTATTTTAAAGGATAAATCCGGTTAGGTCTGGGTTAGGTCTGGGTTATGCCCGCATCTGGCTCATGATTTTGCCTTCTTCGCATACTTGTTGGCCAGATCCTGGGTTAGGTCTGGGTTTGAATCACGTAGTAATGTGGCACCTCACAGTAACAGTGAATTAAACCTGGATTCGGTCTGTATTTTAGTCGGTAACCCCGGTTAGGTCTGGGTTAGGTCTGGGTTATGCCCGCATTTGGATCATGATTTTGCCTTCTTCGCATACTTGTTTACCAGATCCTGGGTTTTTTCGGGTCTGAATCACGTAGTAATGTGGAACCACACAGTACAATTCAATTAAACCTGGTATCGATACATATTTTAGAGGATAAAACAGGTTATGTCTGGGTTAGGTCTGGGTTATGCCCGCATCTGGCTCATGATTTTGCCATCTTCGCATACTTGTTTAGCAGATCCTGGGTTTTTTCGGGTTTGAATCACGTAGTAATGTGGCACCTCACAGTGATAGTCAATTAAACCTGGATTCGGTCAGTATTTTAGTCGGTAACCCCGGTTAGGTCTGGGTTATGCCCGCACCTGGCTCATGATTTTGCCTCCTTCGCATACTTGTTTACCAGATCCTGGGTTTTCTCGGGTTTGCATCACGTAGTAATGTGGTACCACACAGTAACAGTAAATTAAACCCGAATTCGGTCAGTATTTTAGTCGGTAACACCGATTAGGTCCGGGTTATGCCCGCATCTGGCTCATGGTTTTGCATTTTCCGCATTCTTGTAGCCCAGATCGTTGGTTTTTTCGGGTTTGAATCACGTAGTAATGTGGTACCACACAAAAACAGTCAATTAAACCTTGTATCGATCAATATTTCAGAGGATAACAACGATTAGGTCTGTGTTAGGTCTGGGTTATGCCCTCATCTGGCTCATGATTTTGCCTTTTCCGCATTCGTGTTGGCCAGATCCTGGGTTTTTTCGTGTGTGAATCACGTAGTAATGTGGTACCACACAGTAACAGTCAATTAAACCTGGTATCGATCAATATTTTAGAGGATCAAACCGGTTAGGTCTGGGTTAGGTCTGGCTTATGCCCGCAACTGGCTCATGATTTTGCCTTCTTCGCATACCTGTTGGCCAGATCCTGGGTTTTTTCGGCTTTGAATCACGTAGTACTGTCGTACCACACAGTAATAGTAAACTAAACCTGGTTTCGATCAATATTTCAAAGGATAAAACCGGTAATGCCTGGGTTAGTTCTGGGTCATGCCCGCATCTGGCTCATGATTTTGCCTTCTTCGCATACTTGTTGGCCAGATCCTGGGTAAGGTCTGGGTTTGAATCACGTAGTAATGTGGAACCACACAGTATAATTCAATTAAACCTGACATCAACGGAAATTTTAGAGGATAAAACCGGTTATGTCTGGGTTAGGTCTGGGTTATGCCCGCATCTGGCTCATGATTTTGCCTTTTCCGCATTCGTGTTGGCCAGATCCTGGGTTTTTTCGTGTGTGAATCACGTAGTAATGTGGTACCACACAGTAACAGTCAATTAAACCTGGTATCGGTAAATATTTTAGTGGATTACACCGGTTAGGTCTGGGTTTGTTCTGGTTAATGCCCGCAACTGGCTCATGATTTTGCCTTCTTCGCATACCTGTTGGCCAGATCCTGGGTTTTTTCGGCTTTGAATCACGTAGTACTGTCGTACCACACAGTAATAGTAAACTAAACCTGGTTTCGATCAATAATTTAAAGGATGACACCGGATAGGGCTGGGTTAGGTCTGGGTTATGCCCGCATCTGGCTCATGATTTTGCCTTCTTCGCATACTTGTTGACCAGATCCTGGGTTAGGTCTGGGTTTGAATCACGTAGTAATGTGGAACCACACAGTACCATTCAATTAAACCTGGTATCGATAAATATTTTAGTGGATAACACCGGTTAGGTCTGGGTTAGGTCTGGTTAATGCCCGCATCTGGATCATGATTTTGCCTTCTTCGCATACTTGTTTACCAGATCCTGGGTTTTTTCGGGTCTGAATCACGTAGTAATGTAGTACCATACAGTAACAGTCAATTAAACCTTGTATCGATCAATATTTTAGAGGCTAAATCCGGTTAGGTCTGGGTTAGGTCTGGGTTATGCCCGCATCTGGCTCATGATTTTGCCTTCATCTCCAACTTGTTGGCCAGATCCTGGGTTTTTTCGGGTTT
Source organism: Colletes latitarsis (assembly GCF_051014445.1). Taxonomy (NCBI): domain Eukaryota; kingdom Metazoa; phylum Arthropoda; class Insecta; order Hymenoptera; family Colletidae; genus Colletes; species Colletes latitarsis. The sequence goes on along the minus strand of NC_135141.1, from coordinate 4,199,955 downwards.
GAATCACGTAGTAATGTGGTACAACGCCGAAACAGTCAATTAAACCTGGTGTCCAACCACATTTTAGAGGATGATACCGGTTTGGTCTGGGTTAGGTCTGTGTTATGCCCGCATCTGGCTCATGATTTCGCCTTCTTCGCATACTTGTTGGCCAGATCCTTGGTTTTCTCGGGTTTGAATCACGTAGTAACGTGGCACCTCACAGTAACTGTGAATTAAATCTGGATTCGGTCAGTATTTTAGTCGGTAACACCGGTTAGGTCTGGATTAGGTCTGGGTTATGCCCGCATCTGGCTAATGATTTGGCCTTCTTCGCATATTTGTTGGCCAGATCCTTGGTTTTCTCTGGTTTGAATCAAGTAGTAATGTGGCACCTCACAGTAACTGTGAATTAAACCTGGATTCGGTCAGTATTTTAGTCGGTAACACCGGTTTGGTCTGGGTTAGGTCTGGGTTATGCCCGCATCTGGCTCATGATTTCGCCTTCTTCGCATACTTGTTGGCCAGATCCTGGGTTTTTTCGGGTTTGAATCACGTAGTAATGTGGCACCTCACAGTAACTGTGAATTAAACCTGGATTCGGTCAGTATTTTAGTCGGTAACACCGGTTTGGTCTGGGTTAGGTCTGGGTTATGCCCGCATCTGGCTCATGATTTCGCCTTCTTCGCATACTTGTTGGCCAGATCCTGGGTTTTTTCGGGTTTGCCTGACGTAGTAATGTGGTACCACACAGTAACAGTCAATTAAACCTTGTATCGATCAATATTTCAGAGGATAAATCCGGTTAGGTCTGGGTTAGGTCTGGGCTATGCCCACATCTGGCTCATGATTTTGCCTTCATCGCATACTTGTTGGCCAGATCCTGGGTAAGGTCTGGGTTTGAATCACGTAGTAATGTGGAACCACACAGTATAATTCAATTAAACCTGGTGTCGATAAATATTTTAGAGGATAAAACAGGTTATGTCTGGGTTAGGTCTGGGTTATGCCCGCATCTGGCTCATGATTATGCCATCTTCGCATACTTGTTTACCAGATCCTGGGTTTTTCCGGGTTTGCATCACGTAGTAATGTGGTACCACACAGTAACAGTAAATTAAACCCGAATTCGGTCAGTATTTTAGTCGGTAACACCGATTAGGTCCGGGTTATGCCCGCATCTGGCTCATGGTTTTGCATTTTCCGCATTCTTGTAGCCCAGATCCTTGGTTTTTTCGGGTTTGAATCACGTAGTAATGTGGTACCACACAGTAACGGTCAATTAAACCTGGTATCGATAAATATTTTAGTGGATAACACCGGTTAGGTCTGGGTTAGGTCTGGTTAATGCCCGCAACTGGCTCATGATTTTGCCTTCTTCGCATACCTGTTGGCCAGATCCTGGGTTTTTTCGGCTTTGAATCACGTAGTACTGTCGTACCACACAGTAATAGTAAACTAAACCTTGTATCGATCAATATTTCAGAGGATAACACCGATTAGGTCTGGGTTAGGTCTGGGTTATGCCCGCATCTGGCTCATGATTTTGCCTTTTCCGCATTCGTGTTGGCCAGATCCTGGGTTTTTTCGTGTGTGAATCACGTAGTAATGTGGTACCACACAGTAACAGTCAATTAAACCTGGTATCGGTAAATATTTTAGTGGATTACACCGGTTAGGTCTGGGTTTGTTCTGGTTAATGCCCGCAACTGGCTCATGATTTTGCCTTCTTCGCATACCTGTTGGCCAGATCCTGGGTTTTTTCGGCTTTGAATCACGTAGTACTGTCGTACCACACAGTAATAGTAAACTAAACCTGGTTTCGATCAATAATTTAAAGGATGACACCGGATAGGGCTGGGTTAGGTCTGGGTTATGCCCGCATCTGGCTCATGATTTTGCCTTCTTCGCATACTTGTTGACCAGATCCTGGGTTAGGTCTGGGTTTGAATCACGTAGTAATGTGGAACCACACAGTACCATTCAATTAAACCTGGTATCGATAAATATTTTAGTGGATAACACCGGTTAGGTCTGGGTTAGGTCTGGTTAATGCCCGCATCTGGATCATGATTTTGCCTTCTTCGCATACTTGTTTACCAGATCCTGGGTTTTTTCGGGTCTGAATCACGTAGTAATGTAGTACCATACAGTAACAGTCAATTAAACCTTGTATCGATCAATATTTTAGAGGCTAAATCCGGTTAGGTCTGGGTTAGGTCTGGGTTATGCCCGCATCTGGCTCATGATTTTGCCTTCATCTCCAACTTGTTGGCCAGATCCTGGGTTTTTTCGGGTTTGAATCACGTAGTAATGTGGTACAACGCCGAAACAGTCAATTAAACCTGGTGTCCAACCACATTTTAGAGGATGATACCGGTTTGGTCTGGGTTAGGTCTGTGTTGTGCCCGCATCTGGCTCATGATTTCGCCTTCTTCGCATACTTGTTGGCCAGATCCTTGGTTTTCTCGGGTTTGAATCACGTAGTAACGTGGCACCTCACAGTAACTGTGAATTAAATCTGGATTCGGTCAGTATTTTAGTCGGTAACACCGGTTAGGTCTGGATTAGGTCTGGGTTATGCCCGCATCTGGCTAATGATTTGGCCTTCTTCGCATATTTGTTGGCCAGATCCTTGGTTTTCTCTGGTTTGAATCAAGTAGTAATGTGGCACCTCACAGTAACTGTGAATTAAACCTGGATTCGGTCAGTATTTTAGTCGGTAACACCGGTTTGGTCTGGGTTAGGTCTGGGTTATGCCCGCATCTGGCTCATGATTTCGCCTTCTTCGCATACTTGTTGGCCAGATCCTGGGTTTTTTCGGGTTTGAATCACGTAGTAATGTGGCACCTCACAGTAACTGTGAATTAAACCTGGATTCGGTCAGTATTTTAGTCGGTAACACCGGTTTGGTCTGGGTTAGGTCTGGGTTATGCCCGCATCTGGCTCATGATTTCGCCTTCTTCGCATACTTGTTGGCCAGATCCTGGGTTTTTTCGGGTTTGCCTGACGTAGTAATGTGGTACCACACAGTAACAGTCAATTAAACCTTGTATCGATCAATATTTCAGAGGATAAATCCGGTTAGGTCTGGGTTAGGTCTGGGCTATGCCCACATCTGGCTCATGATTTTGCCTTCATCGCATACTTGTTGGCCAGATCCTGGGTAAGGTCTGGGTTTGAATCACGTAGTAATGTGGAACCACACAGTATAATTCAATTAAACCTGGTGTCGATAAATATTTTAGAGGATAAAACAGGTTATGTCTGGGTTAGGTCTGGGTTATGCCCGCATCTGGCTCATGATTATGCCATCTTCGCATACTTGTTTACCAGATCCTGGGTTTTTTCGGGTTTGAATCACGTAGTAATGTGGCACCTCACAGTGATAGTCAATTAAACCTGGATTCGGTCAGTATTTTAGTCGGTAACCCCGGTTAGGTCTGGGTTAGGTCTGGGTTATGCCCGCATTTGGATCATGATTTTGCCTTCTTCGCATACTTGTTTACCAGATCCTGGGTTGTTTCGGGTCTGAATCACGTAGTAATGTGGAACCACACAGTACAATTCAATTAAACCTGGTATCGATACATATTTTAGAGGATAAAACCGGTTAGGTCTGGGTAAGGTCTGGGTTATGCCCGCATGTGGCTCATGATTTTGCCATCTTCGCATACTTGTTGGCCAGATCCTGGGTTTTTTCGGGTTTGAACCACTTAGTAATGTGGCACCTCACAGTGACAGTCAATTAAACCTGGATACGGTCAGTATTTTAGTCGGTGTCCCCGGTTGGGCCTGGGTTAGGACTGGGTTATGCCCGCATCTGGCTCATGATTTTGCCTTCTTCGCATACTTGTTTACCAGATCCTGGATTAGGTCTGGGTTTGAATCACATAGTAATGTGGAACCACACAGTACCAATCAATTAAACCTGGTATCGATCAATATTTTAGAGGATAAAACCGGTTAGGTCTGGGTTAGGTCTGGGTTATGCCCGCATCTGGCTCATGATCTTGCCTTCTTCGCATACTTGTTGGCCGGGTCCTGGGTTTTTTCGGGTTTGAATCACGTAGTAATGTGGCCCCTCACAGTGACAGTCAATTAAACCTGGATTCGGTCAGTATTTTAGTCGGTAACCCCGGTTAGGTCTGGGTTATGCCCGCACCTGGCTCATGATTTTGCCTCCTTCGCATACTTGTTTACCAGATCCTGGGTTTTTTCGGGTTTGCATCACGTAGTAATGTGGTACCACACAGTAACAGTAAATTAAACCCGAATTCGGTCTGTATTTTAGTCGGTAACACCGATTAGGTCCGGGTTATGCCCGCATCTGGCTCATGGTTTTGCATTTTCCGCATTCTTGTAGCCCGGATCCTTGGTTTTTTCGGGTTTGAATCACGTAGTAATTTGGTACCACACAAAAACAGTCAATTAAACCTTGTATCGATCAATATTTCAGAGGATAACAACGATTAGGTCTGGGTTAGGTCTGAGTTATGCCCGCATCTGGCTCATGATTTTGCCTTTTCCGCATTCGTGTTGGCCAGATCCTGGGTTTTTTCGTGTGTGAATCACGTAGTAATGTGATACCACACAGTAACAGTCAATTAAACCTGGATCCGGGCAGTATTTTAGTCGGTAACACCGGTTAGGTCTTGGTTAGATCTGGGTTATGCCCGCATCTGGCTCATGAATTTGCCTTCTTCGCATACTTGTCGGCCAGATCCAGGGTTTTCTCGGTTTGAATCACGTAGTAATGTGATTCCACACAGTAACAGTCAATAAAACCTGGTTTCGATCTATATTTTAAAGGATAAAACCGGTAATGCCTGGGTTAGGTCTGGTTCAAGCCCGCATCTGGCTCATGATTTTGCCTTCTTCGCATACTTGTTGGCCAGATCCTGGGTTTTTTCAGATTTGAGTCACGTAGTAATGTGGGACCACACAGTAACAGTCAATAAATCCTGGTTTCGATCAATATTTTAAAGGATGACACCGGTTAGGTCTGGGTTAGGTCTGGGTTATGCCCGCATCTGGCTAATGATTTGGCCTTCTTCGCATACTTGTTGGCCAGATCCTTGGTTTTCTCTGGTTTGAATCACGTAGTAATGTGGCACCTCACAGTAACTGTGAATTAAACCTGGATTCGGTCAGTATTTTAGTCGGTAACACCGGTTTGGTCTGGGTTAGGTCTGGATTATGCCCGCATCTGGCTCATGATTTCGCCTTCTTCGCATACTTGTTGGCCAGATCCTGGGTTTTTTCGGGTTCGAATCACGTAGTAATGTGGTACCACACAGTAACAGTCAATTAAACCTGGTATCGATCAATATTTTAGAGGATAAAACCGGTTAGGTCTGGGTTAGGTCTGGGTTATGCTCGCATCTGGCTCATGACTTTGCCTTCTTCGCATACTTGTTGGCCAGATCCTGGGTTACGTCTGGGTTTGAATCACGTAGTAATGTGGAACCTCACAGTACCATTCAATTAAACCTGGTATCGATCAATATTTTAGAGGATAGAACCCGTCAGGTCTGGGTTAGGTCTGGGTTTTGCCCGCATCTGGCTCATGATTTTGCCCTCTTCGCATACTTGTTTACCAGATCCTGGGTTTTTTCGGGTTTGCATGACGTAGTAATGTGGTACCACACAGTAACAGTCAATTAAACCTTGTATCGATCAATATTTCAGAGGATAAATCCGGTTAGGTCTGGGTTAGTTCTGGGCTATGCCCACATCTGGCTCATGATTTTGCCTTCATCGCATACTTGTTGGCCAGATCCTGGGTAAGGTCTGGGTTTGAATCACGTAGTAATGTGGAACCACACAGTATAATTCAAATAAACCTGGTGTCGATAAATATTTTAGAGGATAAAACAGGTTATGTCTGGGTTAGGTCTGGGTTATGCCCGCATCTGGCTCATGATTATGCCATCTTCGCATACTTGTTTACCAGATCCTGGGTTTTTTCGGGTTTGAATCACGTAGTAATGTGGCACCTCACAGTGATAGTCAATTAAACCTGGATTCGGTCAGTATTTTAGTCGGTAACCCCGGTTAGGTCTGAGTTAGGTCTGGGTTATGCCCGCATTTGGATCATGATTTTGCCTTCTTCGCATACTTGTTTACCAGATCCTGGGTTGTTTCGGGTCTGAATCACGTAGTAATGTGGAACCACACAGTACAATTCAATTAAACCTGGTATCGATACATATTTTAGAGGATAAAACCGGTTAGGTCTGGGTTAGGTCTGGGTTATGCCCGCATGTGGCTCATGATTTTGCCATCTTCGCATACTTGTTGGCCAGATCGTGGGTTTTTTCGGGTTTGAATCACTTAGTAATGTGGCACCTCACAGTGACAGTCAATTAAACCTGGATTCGGTCAGTATTTTAGTCGGTGTCCCCCGTTGGGCCTGGGTTAGGACTGGGTTATGCCCGCATCTGGCTCATGATTTTGCCTTCTTCGCATACTTGTTTACCAGATCCTGGATTAGGTCTGGGTTTGAATCACATAGTAATGTGGAACCACACAGTACCAATCAATTAAACCTGGTATCGATCAATATTTTAGAGGATAAAACCGGTTAGGTCTGGGTTAGGTCTGGGTTATGCCCGCATCTGGCTCATGATCTTGCCTTCTTCGCATACTTGTTGGCCGGGTCCTGGGTTTTTTCGGGTTTGAATCACGTAGTAATGTGGCCCCTCACAGTGACAGTCAATTAAACCTGGATTCGGTCAGTATTTTAGTCGGTAACCCCGGGTAGGTCTGGGTTATGCCCGCACCTGGCTCATGATTTTGCCTCCTTCGCATACTTGTTTACCAGATCCTGGGTTTTTTCGGGTTTGCATCACGTAGTAATGTGGTACCACACAGTAACAGTAAATTAAACCCGAATTCGGTCTGTATTTTAGTCGGTAACACCGATTAGGTCCGGGTTATGCCCGCATCTGGCTCATGGTTTTGCATTTTCCGCATTCTTGTAGCCCAGATCCTTGGTTTTTTCGGGTTTGAATCACGTAGTAATGTGGTACCACACAAAAACAGTCAATTAAACCTTGTATCGATCAATATTTCAGAGGATAACAACGATTAGGTCTGGGTTAGGTCTGAGTTATGCCCGCATCTGGCTCATGATTTTGCCTTTTCCGCATTCGTGTTGGCCAGATCCTGGGTTTTTTCGTGTGTGAATCACGTAGTAATGTGATACCACACAGTAACAGTCAATTAAACCTGGATACGGTCAGTATTTTAGTCGGTAACACCGGTTAGGTCTTGGTTAGATCTGGGTTATGCCCGCATCTGGCTCATGATTTTGCCTTCTTCGCATACTTGTCGGCCAGATCCAGGGTTTTCTCGGTTTGAATCACGTAGTAATGTGATTCCACACAGTAACAGTCAATAAAACCTGGTTTCGATCAATATTTTAAAGGATAAAACCGGTAATGCCTGGGTTAGGTCTGGTTCAAGCCCGCATCTGGCTCATGATTTTGCCTTCTTCGCATACTTGTTGGCCAGATCCTGGGTTTTTTCAGATTTGAGTCACGTAGTAATGTGGGACCACACAGTAACAGTCAATAAATCCTGGTTTCGATCAATATTTTAAAGGATGACACCGGTTAGGTCTGGGTTAGGTCTGGGTTATGCCCGCATCTGGCTAATGATTTGGCCTTCTTCGCATACTTGTTGGCCAGATCCTTGGTTTTCTCTGGTTTGAATCACGTAGTAATGTGGCACCTCACAGTAACTGTGAATTAAACCTGGATTCGGTCAGTATTTTAGTCGGTAACACCGGTTTGGTCTGGGTTAGGTCTGGGTTATGCCCGCATCTGGCTCATGATTTCGCCTTCTTCGCATACTTGTTGGCCAGATCCTGGGTTTTTTCGGGTTCGAATCACGTAGTAATGTGGTACCACACAGTAACAGTCAATTAAACCTGGTATCGATCAATATTTTAGAGGATAAAACCGGTTAGGTCTGGGTTAGGTCTGGGTTATGCTCGCATCTGGCTCATGACTTTGCCTTCTTCGCATACTTGTTGGCCAGATCCTGGGTTACGTCTGGGTTTGAATCACGTAGTAATGTGGAACCTCACAGTACCATTCAATTAAACCTGGTATCGATCAATATTTTAGAGGATAGAACCCGTCAGGTCTGGGTTAGGTCTGGGTTTTGCCCGCATCTGGCTCATGATTTTGCCCTCTTCGCATACTTGTTTACCAGATCCTGGGTTTTTTCGGGTTTGCATGACGTAGTAATGTGGTACCACACAGTAACAGTCAATTAAACCTTGTATCGATCAATATTTCAGAGGATAAATCCGGTTAGGTCTGGGTTAGTTCTGGGCTATGCCCACATCTGGCTCATGATTTTGCCTTCATCGCATACTTGTTGGCCAGATCCTGGGTAAGGTCTGGGTTTGAATCACGTAGTAATGTGGAACCACACAGTATAATTCAATTAAACCTGGTGTCGATAAATATTTTAGAGGATAAAACAGGTTATGTCTGGGTTAGGTCTGGGTTATGCCCGCATCTGGCTCATGGTGATGCCATCTTCGCATACTTGTTTACCAGATCCTGGGTTTTTTCGGGTTTGAATCACGTAGTAATGTGGCACCTCACAGTGATAGTCAATTAAACCTGGATTCGGTCAGTATTTTAGTCGGTAACCCCGGTTAGGTCTGAGTTAGGTCTGGGTTATGCCCGCATTTGGATCATGATTTTGCCTTCTTCGCATACTTGTTTACCAGATCCTGGGTTGTTTCGGGTCTGAATCACGTAGTAATGTGGAACCACACAGTACCAATCAATTAAACCTGGTATCGATCAATATTTTAGAGGATAAAACCGGTTAGGTCTGGGTTAGGTCTGGGTTATGCCCGCATCTGGCTCATGATCTTGCCTTCTTCGCATACTTGTTGGCCGGGTCCTGGGTTTTTTCGGGTTTGAATCACGTAGTAATGTGGCCCCTCACAGTGACAGTCAATTAAACCTGGATTCGGTCAGTATTTTAGTCGGTGTCCCCGGTTGGGCCTGGGTTAGGACTGGGTTATGCCCGCATCTGGCTCATGATTTTGCCTTCTTCGCATACTTGTTTACCAGATCCTGGATTAGGTCTGGGTTTGAATCACATAGTAATGTGGAACCACACAGTACCAATCAATTAAACCTGGTATCGATCAATATTTTAGAGGATAAAACCGGTTAGGTCTGGGTTAGGTCTGGGTTATGCCCGCATCTGGCTCATGATCTTGCCTTCTTCGCATACTTGTTGGCCGGGTCCTGGGTTTTTTCGGGTTTGAATCACGTAGTAATGTGGCCCCTCACAGTGACAGTCAATTAAACCTGGATTCGGTCAGTATTTTAGTCGGTAACCCCGGGTAGGTCTGGGTTATGCCCGCACCTGGCTCATGATTTTGCCTCCTTCGCATACTTGTTTACCAGATCCTGGGTTTTTTCGGGTTTGCATCACGTAGTAATGTGGTACCAGACAGTAACAGTAAATTAAACCCGAATTCGGTCAGTATTTTAGTCGGTAACACCGATTAGGTCCGGGTTATGCCCGCATCTGGCTCATGGTTTTGCATTTTCCGCATTCTTGTAGCCCAGATCCTTGGTTTTTTCGGGTTTGAATCACGTAGTAATGTGGTACCACACAAAAACAGTCAATTAAACCTTGTATCGATCAATATTTCAGAGGATAACAACGATTAGGTCTGGGTTAGGTCTGGGTTATGCCCGCATCTGGCTCATGATTTTGCCTTTTCCGCATTCGTGTTGGCCAGATCCTGGGTTTTTTCGTGTGTGAATCACGTAGTAATGTGGTACCACACAGTAACAGTCAATTAAACCTGGTATCGATCAATATTTTAGAGGATCAAACCGGTTAGGTCTGGGTTAGGTCTGGCTTATGCCCGCAACTGGCTCATGATTTTGCCTTCTTCGCATACCTGTTGGCCAGATCCTGGGTTTTTTCGGCTTTGAATCACGTAGTACTGTCGTACCACACAGTAATAGTAAACTAAACCTGGTTTCGATCAATATTTCAAAGGATAAAACCGGTAATGCCTGGGTTAGTTCTGGGTCATGCCCGCATCTGGCTCATGATTTTGCCTTCTTCGCATACTTGTTGGCCAGATCCTGGGTAAGGTCTGGGTTTGGATCACGTAGTAATGTGGAACCACACAGTATAATTCAATTAAACCTGGTATCAACGGAAATTTTAGAGGATAAAACCGGTTATGTCTGGGTTAGGTCTGGGTTATGCCCGCATCTGGCTCATGATTTTGCCATCTTCGCATACTCGTTTACCAGATGCTGGGTTTTTTCGGGTCTGAATCACGTAGTAATGTGGTACCACACAGTAACAGTCAATTAAACCTTGTAGCGACCAATATTTTAAGGATAAATCCGGTTAGGTCTGGGTTAGGTCTGGGTTATGCCCGCATTTGGATCATGATTTTGCGTTCTTCGCATACTTGTTTACCAGATCCTGGGTTTTTTCGGGTTTGAATCACGTAGTAATTTGGCACCTCACAGTGACAGTCAATTGAACCTGGATTCTGTCAGTATTTTAAAGGACAAATCCGGTTAGGTCTGGGTTAGGTCTGCGTTATGCCCGCATCTGGCTCATGATTTTGCCTTCTTCGCATACTTGTTGGCCAGATCCTGGGTTAGGTCTGGGTTTGAATCACGTAGTAATGTGGCACCTCACAGTAACAGTGAATTAAACCTGGATTCGGTCAGTATTTTAGTCGGTAACCCCGGTTAGGTCTGGGTTAGGTCTGGGTTATGCCCGCATTTGGATCATGATTTTGCCTTCTTCGCATACTTGTTTGCCAGATCCTGGGTTTTTTCGGGTCTGAACCACGTAGTAATGTGGAACCACACAGAACAATTCAATTAAACCTGGTATCGATACATATTTTAGAGGATAAAACCGGTTAGGTCTGGGTTAGGTCTGGGTTATGCCCGCATGTGGCTCATGATTTTGCCATCTTCGCATACTTGTTGGCCAGATCCTGGGTTTTTTCGGGTTTGAATCACGTAGTAATGTGGCACCACACAGTGACAGTCAATTAAACCCGAATTCGGTCAGTATTTTAGTCGGTGTCCCCGGTTAGGCCTGGGTTAGGACTGGGTTATGCCCGCATCTGGCTCATGATTTTGCCTTCTTCGCATACTTGTTTACCAGATCCTGGGTTAGGTCTGGGTTTGAATCACATAGTAATGTGGAACCACACAGTACCAATCAATTAAACCTGGTATCGATCAATATTTTAGAGGATAAAACCGGTTAGGTCTGGGTTAGGTCTGGGTTATGCCCGCATCTGCCTCATGATTTTGCCTTCTTCGCATACTTGTTGGCCGGGTCCTGGGTTTTTTCGGGTTTGAATCACGTAGTAATGTGGCCCCTCACAGTGACAGGCAATTAAACCTGGATTCGGTCAGTATTTTAGTCGGTAACCCTGGTTAGGTCTGGGTTATGCCCGCACCTGGCTCATGATTTTGCCTCCTTCGCATACTTGTTTACCAGATCCTGGGTTTTTTCGGGTTTGCATCACGTAGTAATGTGGTACCACACAGTAACAGTAAATTAAACCCGAATTCGGTCAGTATTTTAGTCGGTAACACCGATTAGGTCCGGGTTATGCCCGCATCTGGCTCATGGTTTTGCATTTTCCGCATTCTTGTAGCCCAGATCCTTGGTTTTTTCGGGTTTGAATCACGTAGTAATGTGGTACCACACAAAAACAGTCAATTAAACCTTGTATCGATCAATATTTCAGAGGATAACACCGATTAGGTCTGGGTTAGGCCTGGGTTATGCCCGCACCTGGCTCATGATTTTGCCTCCTTCGCATACTTGTTTACCAGATCCTGGGTTTTTTCGTGTTTGAATCACGTAGTACTGTCGTACCACACAGTAATAGTAAACTAAACCTGGTTTCGATCAATAATTTAAAGGATGACACCGGATAGGGCTGGGTTAGGTCTGGATTATGCCCGCATCTGGCTCATGATTTTGCCTTCTTCGCATACTTGTTGGCCAGATCCTGGGTTAGGTCTGGGTTTGAATCACGTAGTAATGTGGAACCACACAGTACCATTCAATTAAACCTGGTATCGATCAATATATTAGTGGATAACACCGGTTAGGTCTGGGTTAGGTCTGGTTAATGCCCGCATCTGGATCATGATTTTGCCTTCTTCGCATACTTGTTTACCAGATCCTGGGTTTTTTCGGGTCTGAATCACGTAGTAATGTGGTACCATACAGTAACAGTCAATTAAACCTTGTATCGATCAATATTTTAGAGGATAAATCCGGTTAGGTCTGGGTTAGGTCTAGGTTATGCCCGCATCTGGCTCATGATTTTGCCTTCATCGCAAACTTGTTGGCCAGATCCTGGGTTTTTTCGGGTTTGAATCACGTAGTAATGTGGTACAACGCCGAAACAGTCAATTAAACCTGGTGTCCAACCACATTTTAGAGGAGGATACCGGTTTGGTCTGGGTTAGGTCTGGGTTATGCCCGCATCTGGCTCATGATTTCGCCTTCTTCGCATACTTGTTGGCCAGATCCTTGGTTTTCTCGGGTTTGAATCACGTAGTAACGTGGCACCTCACAGTAACTGTGAATTAAACCTGGATTCGGTCAGTATTTTAGTCGGTAACACCGGTTAGGTCTGGGTTAGGTCTGGGTTATGCCCGCAGCTGGCTCATGATTTTGCCTTCTTCGCATACTTGTTTACCAGATCCTGGGTTAGGTCTGGGTTTGAATCACGTAGTAATGTGGAACCACACGGTACCAATCAATTAAACCTGGTATCGATCAATATTTTAGAGGATAAAACCGGTTAGGTCTGGGTTAGGTCTGGGTTATGCCCGCATCTGGCTCATGATTTTGCCTTCTTCGCATACTTGTTGGCCGGGTCCTGGGTTTTTTCGGGTTTGAATCACGTAGTAATGAGGCTCCTCACAGTGACAGTCAATTAAACCTGGATTCGGTCAGTATTTTAGTCGGTAACCCCGGTTAGGTCTGGGTTATGCCCGCACCTGGCTCATGATTTTGCCTCCTTCGCATACTTGTTTACCAGATCCTGGGTTTTTTCGGGTTTGCATCACGTAGTAATGTGGTACCACACAGTAACAGTAAATTAAACCCGAATTCGGTCAGTATTTTAGTCGGTAACACCGATTAGGTCCGGGTTATGCCCGCATCTGGCTCATGGTTTTGCATTTTCCGCATTCTTGTAGCCCAGATCCTTGGTTTTTTCGGGTTTGAATCACGTAGTAATGTGGTACCACACAAAAACAGTCAATTAAACCTTGTATCGATCAATATTTCAGAGGATAACAACGATTAGGTCTGGGTTAGGTCTGGGTTATGCCCGCATCTGGCTCATGATTTTGCCTTTTCCGCATTCGTGTTGGCCAGATCCTGGGTTTTTTCGTGTGTGAATCACGTAGTAATGTGGTACCACACAGTAACAGTCAATTAAACCTGGTATCGATCAATATTTTAGAGGATCAAACCGGTTAGGTCTGGGTTAGGTCTGGCTTATGCCCGCAACTGGCTCATGATTTTGCCTTGTTCGCATACCTGTTGGCCAGATCCTGGGTTTTTTCGGCTTTGAATCACGTAGTACTGTCGTACCACACAGTAATAGTAAACTAGACCTGGTTTCGATCAATAATTTAAAGGATGACACCGGATAGGGCTGGGTTAGGTCTGGGTTATGCCCGCATCTGGCTAATGATTTGGCCTTCTTTGCATACTTGTTGGCCAGATCCTTGGTTTTCTCTGGTTTGAATCACGTAGTAATGTGGCACCTCACAGTAACTGTGAATTAAACCTGGATTCGGTCAGTATTTTAGTCGGTAACACCGGTTTGGTCTGGGTTAGGTCTGGGTAATGCCCGCATCTGGCTCATGATTTCGCCTTCTTCGCATACTTGTTGGCCAGATCCTGGGTTTTTTCGGGTTTGAATCACGTAGTAATGTGGTACCACACAATAACAGTCAATTAAACCTGGATACGGTCAGTATTTTAGTCGGTAACACCGGTTAGGTCTTGGTTAGATCTGGGTTATGCCCGCATCTGGCTCATGATTTTGCCTTCTTCGCATACTTGTCGGCCAGATCCTGGGTTTTCTCGGCTTGAATCACGTAGTAATGTGATTCCACGCTGAAACAGTCAATTAAACCTTGTATCGATCAATATTTCAGAGGATAACAACGATTAGGTCTGGGTTAGGTCTGGGTTATGCCCGCATCTGGCTCATGATTTTGCCTTTTCCGCATTCGTGTTGGCCAGATCCTGGGTTTTTTCGTGTGTGAATCACGTAGTAATGTGGTACCACACAGTAACAGTCAATTAAACCTGGTATCGATCAATATTTTAGAGGATCAAACTGGTTGGGTCTGGGTTAGGTCTGGCTTATGCCCGCAACTGGCTCATGATTTTGCCTTGTTCGCATACCTGTTGGCCAGATCCTGGGTTTTTTCGGCTTTGAATCACGTAGTACTGTCGTACCACACAGTAATAGTAAACTAAACCTGGTTTCGATCAATAATTTAAAGGATGACACCGGATAGGGCTGGGTTAGGTCTGGGTTATGCCCGCATCTGGCTAATGATTTGGCCTTCTTTGCATACTTGTTGGCCAGATCCTTGGTTTTCTCTGGTTTGAATCACGTAGTAATGTGGCACCTCACAGTAACTGTGAATTAAACCTGGATTCGGTCAGTATTTTAGTCGGTAACACCGGTTTGGTCTGGGTTAGGTCTGGGTTATGCCCGCATCTGGCTCATGATTTCGCCTTCTTCGCATACTTGTTGGCCAGATCCTGGGTTTTTTCGGGTTTGCATCACGTAGTAATGTGGTACCACACAATAACAGTCAATTAAACCTGGATACGGTCAGTATTTTAGTCGGTAACACCGGTTAGGTCTTGGTTAGGTCTGGGTTATGCCCGCATCTGGCTCATGATTTTGCCTTCTTCGCATACTTGTCGGCCAGATCCTGGGTTTTCTCGGTTTGAATCACGTAGTAATGAGATACCACACTGAAACAGTCAATTAAACCTGGTTTCGATCCACATTTTAGAGGATAAAACCGGTTAGGTCTGGGTTATGCCCGCATCTGGCTCATGATTTTGCCTTTTCCGCATTCGTGTTGGCCAGATCCTGGGTTTTTTCGTGTGTGAATCACGTAGTAATGTGGTACCACACAGTAACAGTCAATTAAACCTGGTATCGATCAATATTTTAGAGGATCAAACTGGTTGGGTCTGGGTTAGGTCTGGCTTATGCCCGCAACTGGCTCATGATTTTGCCTTGTTCGCATACCTGTTGGCCAGATCCTGGGTTTTTTCGGCTTTGAATCACGTAGTACTGTCGTACCACACAGTAATAGTAAACTAAACCTGGTTTCGATCAATAATTTAAAGGATGACACCGGATAGGGCTGGGTTAGGTCTGGGTTATGCCCGCATCTGGCTAATGATTTGGCCTTCTTTGCATACTTGTTGGCCAGATCCTTGGTTTTCTCTGGTTTGAATCACGTAGTAATGTGGCACCTCACAGTAACTGTGAATTAAACCTGGATTCGGTCAGTATTTTAGTCGGTAACACCGGTTTGGTCTGGGTTAGGTCTGGGTTATGCCCGCATCTGTCTCATGATTTCGCCTTCTTCGCATACTTGTTGGCCAGATCCTGGGTTTTTTCGGGTTCGAATCACGTAGTAATGTGGTACCACACAGTAACAGTCAATTAAACCTGGTATCGATCAATATTTTAGAGGATAAAACCGGTTAGGTCTGGGTTAGGTCTGGGTTATGCTCGCATCTGGCTCATCACTTTGCCTTCATCGCATACTTGTAGGCCAGATCCTGGGTAAGGTCCGGGTTTGAATCACGTAGTAATGTGGAACCACACAGTTCCATTCAATTAAACCTGGTATCGATCAATATTTTAGTGGATAACACCGGTTAGGTCTGGGTTAGGTCTGGATAATGCCCGCATCTGGATCATGATTTGGCCTTCTTCGCATACTTGTTTACCAGATCCTGGGTTTTTTCGGGTCTGAATCACGTAGTAATGTGGCACCTCACAGTGATAGTCAATTAAACCTGGATTCGGTCAGTATTTTAGTCGGTAACCCCGGTTAGGTCTGGGTTATGGCCGCATTTGGATCATGATTTTGCCTTCTTCGCATACTTGTTTACCAGATCCTGGGTTTTTTCGGGTCTGAATCACGTAGTAATGTGGAACCACACAGTACAATTCAATTAAACCTGGTATCGATACATATTTTAGAGGATAAAACCGGTTAGGTCTGGGTTAGGTCTGGGTTATGCCCGCATGTGGCTCATGATTTTGCCATCTTCGCATACTTGTTGGCCAGATCCTGGGTTTTTTCGGGTTTGAATCACTTAGTAATGTGGCACCTCACAGTGACAGTCAATTAAACCTGGATTCGGTCAGTATTTTAGTCGGCGTCCCCGGTTGGGCCTGGGTTAGGACTGGGTTATGCCCGCATCTGGCTCATGATTTTGCCTTCTTCGCATACTTGTTTACCAGATCCTGGGTTTTTTCGGATTTGAATCACGTAGTAATGTGGTACCACACAGTAACAGTCAATAAAACCTGGTTTCGATCCACATTTTAGAGGATAAAACCGGTTAGGTCTGGGTTATGCCCGCATCTGGCTCATGATTTTGCCTTCTTCGCATACTTGTTGGCCAGATCCTGGGTTTTTCAGATTTGAGTCACCTAGTAATGTGGGACCACACAGTAACAGTCAATAAATCCTGGTTTCGATCAATATTTTAAAGGATGACACCGGTTAGGTCTGGGTTAGGTCTGGGTTATGCCCGCATCTGGCTCATGATTTTGCCTTCTTCGCATACTTGTTGGCCAGATCCTTGGTTTTCTCTGGTTTGAATCACGTAGTAATGTGGCCCCTCACAGTAACTGTGAATTAAACCTGGATTCGGGCAGTATTTTAGTCGGTAACACCGGTTTGGTCTGGGTTAGGTCTGGGTTATGCCCGCATCTGGCTCATGATTTCGCCTTCTTCGCTTACTTGTTGGCCAGATCATGGGTTTTCTCGGTTTGAATCACGTAGTAATGTGATACCACACTGAAACAGTCAATTAAACCTGGTTTCGATCCACATTTTAGAGGATAAAACCGGTTAGGTCTGGGTTATGCCCGCATCTGGCTCATGATTTTGCCTTCTTCGTATACTTGTTGGCCAGATCCTGGGTTTTTTCAGATTTGAGTCACCTAGTAATGTGGGACCACACAGTAACAGTCAATAAATCCTGGTTTCGATCAATATTTTAAAGGATGACACCGGTTAGGTCTGGGTTAGGTCTGGGTTATGCCCGCATCTGGCTCATGATTTTGCCATCTTCGCATACTTGTTGGCCAGATCCTGGGTTTTTTCGGATTTGAATCACGTAGTAATGTGGTACCACACAGTAACAGTCAATAAAACCTGGTTTCGATCAATATTTTAAAGGATAAAACCGGTAATGCCTGGGTTAGGTCTGGTTCAAGCCCGCATCTGGCTCATGATTTTGCCTTCTTCGCATACTTGTTGGCCAGATCCTTGGTTTTCTCTGGTTTGAATCACGTAGTAATGTGGCACCTCACAGTAACTGTGAATTAAACCTGGATTCGGTCAGTATTTTAGTCGGTAACACCGGTTTGGTCTGGGTTAGGTCTGGGTTATGCCCGCATCTGGCTCATGATTTCGCCTTCTTCGCATACTTGTTGGCCAGATCCTGGGTTTTTTCGGGTTCGAATCACGTAGTAATGTGGTACCACACAGTAACAGTCAATTAAACCTGGTATCGATCAATGTTTTAGAGGATAAATCCGGTTAGGTCTGGGTTAGGTCTGGGCTATGCCCACATCTGGCTCATGATTTTGCCTTCATCGCATTCTTATTGCCAGATCCTGGGTAAGGTCCGGGTTTGAATCACGTAGTAATGTGGAACCACACAGTACCATTCAATTAAACCTGGTATCGATCAATATTTTAGTGGATAACACCGGTTAGGTCTGGGTTAGGTCTGGTTAATGCCCGCATCTGGATCATGATTTTGCCTTCTTCGCATACTTGTTTACCAGATCCTGGGTTTTTTCGGGTCTGAATCACGAAGTAATGTGGCACCTCACAGTGATAGTCAATTAAACCTGGATTCGGTCAGTATTTTAGTCGGTAACCCCGGTTAGGTCTGGGTTAGGTCTGGGTTATGCCCGCATTTGGATCATGATTTTGCCTTCTTCGCATACTTGTTTACCAGATCCTGGGTTTTTTCGGGTCTGAATCACGTAGTAATGTGGAACCACACAGTACAATTCAATTAAACCTGGTATCGATACATATTTTTGAGGATAAAACCGGTTAGGTCTGTGTTAGGTCTGGGTTATGCCCGCATGTGGCTCATGATTTTGCCATCTTCGCATACTTGTTGGCCAGATCATGGGTTTTTTCGGGTTTGAATCACTTAGTAATGTGGCACCTCACAGTGACAGTCAATTAAACCTGGATTCGGTCAGTATTTTAGTCGGTGTCCCCGGTTGGGCCTGGGTTAGGACTGGGTTATGCCCGCTTCTGGCTCATGATTTTGCCTTCTTCGCATACTTGTTTACCAGATCCTGGGTTAGGTCTGGGTTTGAATCACATAGTAATGTGGAACCACACAGTACCAATCAATTAAACCTGGTATCGATCAATATTTTAGAGGATAAAACCGGTTAGGTCTGGGTTAGGTCTGGGTTATGCCCGCATGTGGCTCATGATTTTGCCATCTTCGCATACTTGTTGGCCAGATCCTGGGTTTTTTCGGGTTTGAATCACGTAGTAATGTGGCCCCTCACAGTGACAGTCAATTAAACCTGGATTCGGTCAGTATTTTAGTCGGTAACCCCGGTTAGGTCTGGGTTATGCCCGCACCTGGCTCATGATTTTGCCTCCTTCGCATACTTGTTTACCAGATCCTGGGTTTTTTCGGGTTTGCATCACGTAGTAATGTGGTACCACACAGTAACAGTAAATTAAACCCGAATTCGGTCAGTATTTTAGTCGGTAACACCGATTAGGTCCGGGTTATGCCCGCATCTGGCTCATGGTTTTGCATTTTCCGCATTCTTGTAGCCCAGATCCTGGGTTTTTTCGGGTTTGAATCACTTAGTAATGTGGCACCTCACAGTGACAGTCAATTAAACCTGGATTCGGTCAGTATTTTAGTCGGTAACCCCGGTTAGGTCTGGGTTAGGTCTGGGTTATGCCCGCATTTGGATCATGATTTTGCCTCCTTCGCATACTTGTTTACCAGATCCTGGGTTTTTTCGGGTTTGCATCACGTAGTAATGTGGAACCACACAGTACCAATCAATTAAACCTTGTATCGATCAATATTTCAGAGGATAACAACGATTAGGTCTGGGTTAGGTCTGGGTTATGCCCGCATCTGGCTCATGATTTTGCCTTTTCCGCATTCGTGTTGGCCAGATCCTGGGTTTTTTCGTGTGTGAATCACGTAGTAATGTGGTACCACACAGTAACAGTCAATTAAACCTGGTATCGATCAATATTTTAGAGGATCAAACCGGATAGGTCTGGGTTAGGTCTGGCTTATGCCCGCAACTGGCTCATGATTTTGCCTTCTTCGCATACCTGTTGGCCAGATCCTGGGTTTTTTCGGCTTTGAATCACGTAGTACTGTCGTACCACACAGTAATAGTAAACTAAACCTGGTTTCGATCAATAATTTAAAGGATGACACCGGATAGGGCTGGGTTAGGTCTGGGTTATGCCCGCATCTGGCTCATGATTTTGCCTTCTTCGCATACTTGTTGGCCAGAGCCTGGGTTAGGTCTGGGTTTGAACCACGTAGTAATGTGGAACCACACAGTACCATTCAATTAAACCTGGTATCGATCAATATTTTAGTGGATAACACCGGTTAGGTCTGGGTTAGGTCTGGTTAATGCCCGCATCTGGATCATGATTTTGCCTTCTTCGCATACTTGTTTACCAGATCCTGGGTTTTTTCGGGTCTGAATCACGTAGTAATGTGGTACCACACAGTAACAGTCAATTAAACCTTGTATCGATCAATATTTTAGAGGATAAATCCGGTTAGGTCTGGGTTAGGTCTGGGTTATGCCCGCATCTGGCTCATGATTTTGCCTTCATCGCAAACTTGTTGGCCAGATCCTGGGTTTTTTCGGGTTTGAATCACGTAGTAATGTGGTACAACGCCGAAACAGTCAATTAAACCTGGTGTCCAACCACATTTTAGAGGAGGATACCGGTTTGGTCTGGGTTAGGTCTGGGTTATGCCCGCATCTGGCTCATGATTTCGCCTTCTTCGCATACTTGTTGGCCAGATCCTGGGTTTTCTCGGTTTGAATCACGTAGTAATGTGATACCACACTGAAACAGTCAATTAAACCTGGTTTCGATCCACATTTTAGAGGATAAAACCGGTTAGGTCTGGGTTATGCCCGCATCTGGCTCATGATTTTGCCTTCTTCGTATACTTGTTGGCCAGATCCTGGGTTTTTTCAGATTTGAGTCACCTAGTAATGTGGGACCACACAGTAACAGTCAATAAATCCTGGTTTCGATCAATATTTTAAAGGATGACACCGGTTAGGTCTGGGTTAGGTCTGGGTTATGCCCGCATCTGGCTCATGATTTTGCCATCTTCGCATACTTGTTGGCCAGATCCTGGGTTTTTTCAGATTTGAGTCACGTAGTAATGTGGGACCACACAGTAACAGTCAATAAAACCTGGTTTCGATCAATATTTTAAAGGATAAAACCGGTAATGCCTGGGTTAGGTCTGGTTCAAGCCCGCATCTGGCTCATGATTTTGCCTTCTTCGCATACTTGTTGGCCAGATCCTTGGTTTTCTCTGGTTTGAATCACGTAGTAATGTGGCCCCTCACAGTAACTGTGAATTAAACCTGGATTCGGGCAGTATTTTAGTCGGTAACACCGGTTTGGTCTGGGTTAGGTCTGGGTTATGCCCGCATCTGGCTCATGATTTCGCCTTCTTCGCTTACTTGTTGGCCAGATCATGGGTTTTCTCGGTTTGAATCACGTAGTAATGTGATACCACACTGAAACAGTCAATTAAACCTGGTTTCGATCCACATTTTAGAGGATAAAACCGGTTAGGTCTGGGTTATGCCCGCATCTGGCTCATGATTTTGCCTTCTTCGTATACTTGTTGGCCAGATCCTGGGTTTTTTCAGATTTGAGTCACCTAGTAATGTGGGACCACACAGTAACAGTCAATAAATCCTGGTTTCGATCAATATTTTAAAGGATGACACCGGTTAGGTCTGGGTTAGGTCTGGGTTATGCCCGCATCTGGCTCATGATTTTGCCATCTTCGCATACTTGTTGGCCAGATCCTGGGTTTTTTCGGATTTGAATCACGTAGTAATGTGGTACCACACAGTAACAGTCAATAAAACCTGGTTTCGATCAATATTTTAAAGGATAAAACCGGTAATGCCTGGGTTAGGTCTGGTTCAAGCCCGCATCTGGCTCATGATTTTGCCTTCTTCGCATACTTGTTGGCCAGATCCTTGGTTTTCTCTGGTTTGAATCACGTAGTAATGTGGCACCTCACAGTAACTGTGAATTAAACCTGGATTCGGTCAGTATTTTAGTCGGTAACACCGGTTTGGTCTGGGTTAGGTCTGGGTTATGCCCGCATCTGGCTCATGATTTCGCCTTCTTCGCATACTTGTTGGCCAGATCCTGGGTTTTTTCGGGTTCGAATCACGTAGTAATGTGGTACCACACAGTAACAGTCAATTAAACCTGGTATCGATCAATGTTTTAGAGGATAAATCCGGTTAGGTCTGGGTTAGGTCTGGGCTATGCCCACATCTGGCTCATGATTTTGCCTTCATCGCATACTTATTGCCAGATCCTGGGTAAGGTCCGGGTTTGAATCACGTAGTAATGTGGAACCACACAGTACCATTCAATTAAACCTGGTATCGATCAATATTTTAGTGGATAACACCGGTTAGGTCTGGGTTAGGTCTGGTTAATGCCCGCATCTGGATCATGATTTTGCCTTCTTCGCATACTTGTTTACCAGATCCTGGGTTTTTTCGGGTCTGAATCACGAAGTAATGTGGCACCTCACAGTGATAGTCAATTAAACCTGGATTCGGTCAGTATTTTAGTCGGTAACCTCGGTTAGGTCTGGGTTAGGTCTGGGTTATGCCCGCATTTGGATCATGATTTTGCCTTCTTCGCATACTTGTTTACCAGATCCTGGGTTTTTTCGGGTCTGAATCACGTAGTAATGTGGAACCACACAGTACAATTCAATTAAACCTGGTATCGATACATATTTTTGAGGATAAAACCGGTTAGGTCTGTGTTAGGTCTGGGTTATGCCCGCATGTGGCTCATGATTTTGCCATCTTCGCATACTTGTTGGCCAGATCATGGGTTTTTTCGGGTTTGAATCACTTAGTAATGTGGCACCTCACAGTGACAGTCAATTAAACCTGGATTCGGTCAGTATTTTAGTCGGTGTCCCCGGTTGGGCCTGGGTTAGGACTGGGTTATGCCCGCTTCTGGCTCATGATTTTGCCTTCTTCGCATACTTGTTTACCAGATCCTGGGTTAGGTCTGGGTTTGAATCACATAGTAATGTGGAACCACACAGTACCAATCAATTAAACCTGGTATCGATCAATATTTTAGAGGATAAAACCGGTTAGGTCTGGGTTAGGTCTGGGTTATGCCCGCATGTGGCTCATGATTTTGCCATCTTCGCATACTTGTTGGCCAGATCCTGGGTTTTTTCGGGTTTGAATCACGTAGTAATGTGGCCCCTCACAGTGACAGTCAATTAAACCTGGATTCGGTCAGTATTTTAGTCGGTAACCCCGGTTAGGTCTGGGTTATGCCCGCACCTGGCTCATGATTTTGCCTCCTTCGCATACTTGTTTACCAGATCCTGGGTTTTTTCGGGTTTGCATCACGTAGTAATGTGGTACCACACAGTAACAGTAAATTAAACCCGAATTCGGTCAGTATTTTAGTCGGTAACACCGATTAGGTCCGGGTTATGCCCGCATCTGGCTCATGGTTTTGCATTTTCCGCATTCTTGTAGCCCAGATCCTGGGTTTTTTCGGGTTTGAATCACTTAGTAATGTGGCACCTCACAGTGACAGTCAATTAAACCTGGATTCGGTCAGTATTTTAGTCGGTAACCCCGGTTAGGTCTGGGTTAGGTCTGGGTTATGCCCGCATTTGGATCATGATTTTGCCTCCTTCGCATACTTGTTTACCAGATCCTGGGTTTTTTCGGGTTTGCATCACGTAGTAATGTGGAACCACACAGTACCAATCAATTAAACCTTGTATCGATCAATATTTCAGAGGATAACAACGATTAGGTCTGGGTTAGGTCTGGGTTATGCCCGCATCTGGCTCATGATTTTGCCTTTTCCGCATTCGTGTTGGCCAGATCCTGGGTTTTTTCGTGTGTGAATCACGTAGTAATGTGGTACCACACAGTAACAGTCAATTAAACCTGGTATCGATCAATATTTTAGAGGATCAAACCGGATAGGTCTGGGTTAGGTCTGGCTTATGCCCGCAACTGGCTCATGATTTTGCCTTCTTCGCATACCTGTTGGCCAGATCCTGGGTTTTTTCGGCTTTGAATCACGTAGTACTGTCGTACCACACAGTAATAGTAAACTAAACCTGGTTTCGATCAATAATTTAAAGGATGACACCGGATAGGGCTGGGTTAGGTCTGGGTTATGCCCGCATCTGGCTCATGATTTTGCCTTCTTCGCATACTTGTTGGCCAGAGCCTGGGTTAGGTCTGGGTTTGAACCACGTAGTAATGTGGAACCACACAGTACCATTCAATTAAACCTGGTATCGATCAATATTTTAGTGGATAACACCGGTTAGGTCTGGGTTAGGTCTGGTTAATGCCCGCATCTGGATCATGATTTTGCCTTCTTCGCATACTTGTTTACCAGATCCTGGGTTTTTTCGGGTCTGAATCACGTAGTAATGTGGTACCACACAGTAACAGTCAATTAAACCTTGTATCGATCAATATTTTAGAGGATAAATCCGGTTAGGTCTGGGTTAGGTCTGGGTTATGCCCGCATCTGGCTCATGATTTTGCCTTCATCGCAAACTTGTTGGCCAGATCCTGGGTTTTTTCGGGTTTGAATCACGTAGTAATGTGGTACAACGCCGAAACAGTCAATTAAACCTGGTGTCCAACCACATTTTAGAGGAGGATACCGGTTTGGTCTGGGTTAGGTCTGGGTTATGCCCGCATCTGGCTCATGATTTCGCCTTCTTCGCATACTTGTTGGCCAGATCCTGGGTTTTTTCGGGTTTGAATCAGGTAGTAATGTGGTACCAGACAATAAGAGTCAATTAAACCTGGATACGGTCAGTATTTTAGTCGGTAACACCAGTTAGGTCTTGGTTAGGTCTGGGTTATGCCCGCATCTGGCTCATGAGTTTGCCTTCTTCGTATACTTGTTGGCCAGATCCTGGGTTTTCTCGGTTTGAATCACGTAGTAATGTGATACCACACTGAAACAGTCAATTAAACCTGGTTTCGATCCACATTTTAGAGGATAAAACCGGTTAGGTCTGGGTTATGCCCGCATCTGGCTCATGATTTTGCCTTCTTCGCATACTTGTTGGCCAGATCCTGGGTTTTTTCAGATTTGAGTCACGTAGTAATGTGGGACCACACAGTAACAGTCAATAAATCCTGGTTTCGATCAATATTTTAAAGGATGACACCGGTTAGGTCTGGGTTAGGTCTGGGTTATACCCGCATCTGGCTCATGATTTTGCCTTCTTCGCATACTTGTTGGCCAGATCCTGGGTTTTTTCGGATTTGAATCACGTAGTAATGTGGTACCACACAGTAACAGTCAATAAATCCTGGTTTCGATCAATATTTTAAAGGATGACACCGGTTAGGTCTGGGTTAGGTCTGGGTTATGCCCGCATCTGGCTAATGATTTTGCCTTCTTCGCATACTTGTTGGCCAGATCCTTGGTTTTCTCTGGTTTGAATCACGTAGTAATGTGGCACCTCACAGTAACTGTGAATTAAACCTGGATTCGGTCAGTATTTTAGTCGGTAACACCGGTTTGGTCTGGGTTAGGTCTGGGTTATGCCCGCATCCGGCTCATGATTTCGCCTTCTTCGCATACTTGTTGGCCAATTCCTGGGTTTTTTCGGGTTCGAATCACGTAGTAATGTGGTACCACACAGTAACAGTCAATTAAACCTGGTATCGATCAATATTTTAGAGGATAAAACCGGTTAGGTCTGGGTTAGGTCTGGGTTATGCCCGCATGTGGCTCATGATTTTGCCATCTTCGCATACTTGTTTACCAGATCCTGGGTTTTTTCGGATTTGAATCACGTAGTAATGTGGTACCACACAGTAACAGTCAATAAAACCTGGTTTCGATCCACATTTTAGAGGATAAAACCGGTTAGGTCTGGGTTATGCCCGCATCTGGCTCATGATTTTGCCTTCTTCGCATACTTGTTGGCCAGATCCTGGGTTTTTCAGATTTGAGTCACCTAGTAATGTGGGACCACACAGTAACAGTCAATAAATCCTGGTTTCGATCAATATTTTAAAGGATGACACCGGTTAGGTCTGGGTTAGGTCTGGGTTATGCCCGCATCTGGCTCATGATTTTGCCTTCTTCGCATACTTGTTGGCCAGATCCTGGGTTTTTTCGGATTTGAATCACGTAGTAATGTGGTACCACACAGTAACAGTCAATAAAACCTGGTTTCGATCAATATTTTAAAGGATAAAACCGGTAATGCCTGGGTTAGGTCTGGTTCAAGCCTGCATCTGGCTCATGATTTTGCCTTCTTCGCATACTTGTTGGCCAGATCCTGGGTTTTTTCAGATTTGAGTCACGTAGTAATGTGGGACCACACAGTAACAGTCAATAAAACCTGGTTTCGATCAATATTTTAAAGGATAAAACCGGTAATGCCTGGGTTAGGTCTGGTTCAAGCCCGCATCTGGCTCATGATTTTGCCTTCTTCGCATACTTGTTGGCCAGATCCTTGGTTTTCTCTGGTTTGAATCACGTAGTAATGTGGCACCTCACAGTAACTGTGAATTAAACCTGGATTCGGTCAGTATTTTAGTCGGTAACACCGGTTTGGTCTGGGTTAGGTCTGGGTTATGCCCGCATCTGGCTCATGATTTCGCCTTCTTCGCATACTTGTTGGCCAGATCCTGGGTTTTTTCGGGTTCGAATCACGTAGTAATGTGGTACCACACAGTAACAGTCAATTAAACCTGGTATCGATCAATGTTTTAGAGGATAAATCCGGTTAGGTCTGGGTTAGGTCTGGGCTATGCCCACATCTGGCTCATGATTTTGCCTTCATCGCATACTTATTGCCAGATCCTGGGTAAGGTCCGGGTTTGAATCACGTAGTAATGTGGAACCACACAGTACCATTCAATTAAACCTGGTATCGATCAATATTTTAGTGGATAACACCGGTTAGGTCTGGGTTAGGTCTGGTTAATGCCCGCATCTGGATCATGATTTTGCCTTCTTCGCATACTTGTTTACCAGATCCTGGGTTTTTTCGGGTCTGAATCACGAAGTAATGTGGCACCTCACAGTGATAGTCAATTAAACCTGGATTCGGTCAGTATTTTAGTCGGTAACCCCGGTTAGGTCTGGGTTAGGTCTGGGTTATGCCCGCATTTGGATCATGATTTTGCCTTCTTCGCATACTTGTTTACCAGATCCTGGGTTTTTTCGGGTCTGAATCACGTAGTAATGTGGAACCACACAGTACAATTCAATTAAACCTGGTATCGATACATATTTTTGAGGATAAAACCGGTTAGGTCTGGGTTAGGTCTGGGTTATGCCCGCATGTGGCTCATGATTTTGCCATCTTCGCATACTTGTTGGCCAGATCATGGGTTTTTTCGGGTTTGAATCACTTAGTAATGTGGCACCTCACAGTGACAGTCAATTAAACCTGGATTCGGTCAGTATTTTAGTCGGTGTCCCCGGTTGGGCCTGGGTTAGGACTGGGTTATCCCCGCTTCTGGCTCATGATTTTGCCTTCTTCGCATACTTGTTTACCAGATCCTGGGTTAGGTCTGGGTTTGAATCACATAGTAATGTGGAACCACACAGTACCAATCAATTAAACCTGGTATCGATCAATATTTTAGAGGATAAAACCGGTTAGGTCTGGGTTAGGTCTGGGTTATGCCCGCATGTGGCTCATGATTTTGCCATCTTCGCATACTTGTTGGCCAGATCCTGGGTTTTTTCGGGTTTGAATCACGTAGTAATGTGGCCCCTCACAGTGACAGTCAATTAAACCTGGATTCGGTCAGTATTTTAGTCGGTAACCCCGGTTAGGTCTGGGTTATGCCCGCACCTGGCTCATGATTTTGCCTCCTTCGCATACTTGTTTACCAGATCCTGGGTTTTTTCGGGTTTGCATCACGTAGTAATGTGGTACCACACAGTAACAGTAAATTAAACCCGAATTCGGTCAGTATTTTAGTCGGTAACACCGATTAGGTCCGGGTTATGCCCGCATCTGGCTCATGGTTTTGCATTTTCCGCATTCTTGTAGCCCAGATCCTGGGTTTTTTCGGGTTTGAATCACTTAGTAATGTGGCACCTCACAGTGACAGTCAATTAAACCTGGATTCGGTCAGTATTTTAGTCGGTAACCCCGGTTAGGTCTGGGTTAGGTCTGGGTTATGCCCGCATTTGGATCATGATTTTGCCTCCTTCGCATACTTGTTTACCAGATCCTGGGTTTTTTCGGGTTTGCATCACGTAGTAATGTGGAACCACACAGTACCAATCAATTAAACCTTGTATCGATCAATATTTCAGAGGATAACAACGATTAGGTCTGGGTTAGGTCTGGGTTATGCCCGCATCTGGCTCATGATTTTGCCTTTTCCGCATTCGTGTTGGCCAGATCCTGGGTTTTTTCGTGTGTGAATCACGTAGTAATGTGGTACCACACAGTAACAGTCAATTAAACCTGGTATCGATCAATATTTTAGAGGATCAAACCGGATAGGTCTGGGTTAGGTCTGGCTTATGCCCGCATTTGGATCATGATTTTGCCTCCTTCGCATACTTGTTGGCCAGAGCCTGGGTTAGGTCTGGGTTTGAACCACGTAGTAATGTGGAACCACACAGTACCATTCAATTAAACCTGGTATCGATCAATATTTTAGAGGAGGATACCGGTTTGGTCTGGGTTAGGTCTGGGTTATGCCCGCATCTGGCTCATGATTTCGCCTTCTTCGCATACTTGTTGGCCAGATCCTGGGTTTTTTCGGGTTTGAATCAGGTAGTAATGTGGTACCAGACAATAAGAGTCAATTAAACCTGGATACGGTCAGTATTTTAGTCGGTAACACCAGTTAGGTCTTGGTTAGGTCTGGGTTATGCCCGCATCTGGCTCATGAGTTTGCCTTCTTCGTATACTTGTTGGCCAGATCCTGGGTTTTCTCGGTTTGAATCACGTAGTAATGTGATACCACACTGAAACAGTCAATTAAACCTGGTTTCGATCCACATTTTAGAGGATAAAACCGGTTAGGTCTGGGTTATGCCCGCATCTGGCTCATGATTTTGCCTTCTTCGCATACTTGTTGGCCAGATCCTGGGTTTCTTCAGATTTGAGTCACGTAGTAATGTGGGACCACACAGTAACAGTCAATAAATCCTGGTTTCGATCAATATTTTAAAGGATGACACCGGTTAGGTCTGGGTTAGGTCTGGGTTATACCCGCATCTGGCTCATGATTTTGCCTTCTTCGCATACTTGTTGGCCAGATCCTGGGTTTTTTCTGGTTCGAATCACGTAGTAATGTGGTACCACACAGTAACAGTCAATTAAACCTGGTATCGATCAATATTTTAGAGGATAAAACCGGTTAGGTCTGGGTTAGGTCTGGGTTATGCCCGCATGTGGCTCATGATTTTGCCATCTTCGCATACTTGTTTACCAGATCCTGGGTTTTTTCGGGTTTTAATCACGTAGTAATGTGGCACCTCACAGTGATAGTCAATTAAACCTGGATTCGGTCAGTATTTTAGTCGGTAACCCCGGCTAGGTCTGGGTTAGGTCTGGGTTATGCCCGCATTTGGATCATGATTTTGCCTTCTTCGCATACTTGTTTACCAGATCCTGGGTTTTTTCGGGTCTGAATCACGTAGTAATGTGGAACCACACAGTACAATTCAATTAAACCTGGTATCGATACATATTTTAGAGGATAAAACCGGTTAGGTCTGGGTTAGGTCTGGGTTATGCCCGCATGTGGCTCATGATTTTGCCATCTTCGCATACTTGTTGGCCAGATCCTGGGTTTTTTCGGGTTTGAATCACTTAGTAATGTGGAACCACACAGTATAATTCAATTAAACCTGGTGTCGATAAATATTTTAGAGGATAAAACAGGTTATGTCTGGGTTAGGTCTGGGTTATGCCCGCATCTGGCTCATGATTTTGCCATCTTCGCATACTTGTTTACCAGATCCTGGGTATTTTCGGGTTTGAATCACGTAGTAATGTGGCACCTCACAGTGATAGTCAATTAAACCTGGATTCGGTCAGTATTTTAGTCGGTAACCCCGGTTAGGTCTGGGTTAGGTCTGGGTTATGCCCGCATTTGGATCATGATTTTGCCTTCTTCGCATACTTGTTTACCAGATCCTGGGTTTTTTCGGGTCTGAATCACGTAGTAATGTGGAACCACACAGTACAATTCAATTAAACCTGGTATCGATACATATTTTAGAGGATAAAACCGGTTAGGTCTGGGTTAGGTCTGGGTTATGCCCGCATGTGGCTCATGATTTTGCCATCTTCGCATACTTGTTGGCCAGATCCTGGGTTTTTTCGGGTTTGAATCACTTAGTAATGTGGCACCTCACAGTGACAGTCAATTAAACCTGGATTCGGTCAGTATTTTAGTCGGTGTCCCCGGTTGGGCCTGGGTTAGGACTGGGTTATGCCCGCATCTGGCTCATGATTTTGCCTTCTTCGCATACTTGTTTACCAGATCCTGGGTTAGGTCTGGGTTTGAATCACATAGTAATGTGGAACCACACAGTACCAATCAATTAAACCTGGTATCGATCAATATTTTAGAGGATAAAACCGGTTAGGTCTGGGTTAGGTCTGGGTTATGCCCGCATCTGGCACATGATTTTGCCTTCTTCGCATACTTGTTGGCCGGGTCCTGGGTTTTTTCGGGTTTGAATCACGTAGTAATGTGGCCCCTCACAGTGACAGTCAATTAAACCTGGATTCGGTCAGTATTTTAGTCGGTAACCCCGGTTAGGTCTGGGTTATGCCCGCACCTGGCTCATGATTTTGCCTTCTTCGCATACTTGTTTACCAGATCCTGGGTTTTTTCGGGTTTGCATCACGTAGTAATGTGGTACCACACAGTAACAGTAAATTAAACCCGAATTCGGTCAGTATTTTAGTCGGTAACACCGATTAGGTCCGGGTTATGCCCGCATCTGGCTCATGGTTTTGCATTTTCCGCATTCTTGTAGCCCAGATCCTTGGTTTTTTCGGGTTTGAATCACGTAGTAATGTGGTACCACACAAAAACAGTCAATTAAACCTTGTATCGATCAATATTTCAGAGGATAACAACGATTAGGTCTGGGTTAGGTCTGGGTTATGCCCGCATCTGGCTCATGATTTTGCCTTTTCCGCATTCGTGTTGGCCAGATCCTGGGTTTTTTCGTGTGTGAATCACGTAGTAATGTGGTACCACACAGTAACAGTCAATTAAACCTGGTATCGATCAATATTTTAGAGGATCAAACCGGATAGGTCTGGGTTTGGTCTGGCTTATGCCCGCATCTGGCTCATGATTTTGCCTTCTTCGCATACCTGTTGGCCAGATCCTGGGTTTTTTCGGCTTTGAATCACGTAGTACTGTCGTACCTCACAGTAATAGTAAACTAAACCTGGTTTCGATCAATAATTTAAAGGATGACACCGGATAGGGCTGGGTTAGGTCTGGGTTATGCCCGCATCTGGCTCATGATTTTGCCTTCTTCGCATACTTGTTGGCCAGATCCTGGGTTAGGTCTGGGTTTGAATCACGTAGTAATGTGGAACCACACAGTACCATTCAATTAAACCTGGTATCGATCAATATTTTAGTGGATAACACCGGTTAGGTCTGGGTTAGGTCTGGTTTATGCCCGCATCTGGATCATGATTTTGCCTTCTTCGCATACTTGTTGGCCAGGTCCTGGGTTTTTTCAGATTTGAGTCACGTAGTAATGTGGGACCACACAGTAACAGTCAATAAATCCTGGTTTCGATCAATATTTTAAAGGATGACACCGGTTAGGTCTGGGTTAGGTCTGGGTTATGCCCGCATCTGGCTAATGATTTGGCCTTCTTCGCATACTTGTTGGCCAGATCCTTGGTTTTCTCTGGTTTGAATCACGTAGTAATGTGGCACCTCACAGTAACTGTGAATTAAACCTGGATTCGGTCAGTATTTTAGTCGGTAACACCGGTTTGGTCTGGGTTAGGTCTGGGTTATGCCCGCATCTGGCTCATGATTTCGCCTTCTTCGCATACTTGTTGGCCAGATCCTGGGTTTTTTCGGGTTCGAATCACGTAGTAGTGTGGTACCACACAGTAACAGTCAATTAAACCTGGTATCGATCAATATTTTAGAGGATAGAACCCGTCAGGTCTGGTTAGGTCTGGGTTATGCTCGCATCTGGCTCATGACTTTGCCTTCTTCGCATACTTGTTGGCCAGATCCTGGGTTACGTCTGGGTTTGAATCACGTAGTAATGTGGAACCACACAGTAACAGTCAATTAAACCTGGTATCGATCAATATTTTAGAGGATAAAACCGGTTAGGTCTGGGTTAGGTCTGGGTTATGCTCGCATCTGGCTCATGACTTTGCCTTCTTCGCATACTTGTTGGCCAGATCCTGGGTTACGTCTGGGTTTGAATCACGTAGTAATGTGGAACCACACAGTACCATTCAATTAAACCTGGTATCGATCAATATTTTAGAGGATAGAACCCGTCAGGTCTGGGTTAGGTCTGGGTTTTGCCCGCATCTGGCTCATGATTTTGCCCTCTTCGCATACTTGTTTACCCGATCCTGGGTTTTTTCGGGTTTGCATGACGTAGTAATGTGGTACCACACAGTAACAGTCAATTAAACCTTGTATCGATCAATATTTCAGAGGATAAATCCGGTTTGGTCTGGGTTAGGTCTGGGCTATGCCCACATCTGGCTCATGATTTTGCCTTCATCGCATACTTGTTGGCCAGATCCTGGGTGAGGTCTGGGTTTGAATCACGTAGTAATGTGGCACCTCAAAGTGATAGTCAATTAAACCTGGATTCGGTCAGTATTTTAGTCGGTAACCCCGGTTAGGTCTGGGTTAGGTCTGGGTTATGCCCGCATTTGGATCATGATTTTGCCTTCTTCGCATACTTGTTTACCAGATCCTGGGTTTTTTCGGGTCTGAATCACGTAGTAATGTGGAACCACACAGTACAATTCAATTAAACCTGGTATCGATACATATTTTAGAGGATAAAACCGGTTAGGTCTGGGTTAGGTCTGGGTTATGCCCGCATGTGGCTCATGATTTTGCCATCTTCGCATACTTGTTGGCCAGATCCTGGGTTTTTTCGGGTTTGAATCACTTAGTAATGTGGCACCTCACAGTGACAGTCAATTAAACCTGGATTCGGTCAGTATTTTAGTCGGTGTCCCCGGTTGGGCCTGGGTTAGGACTGAGTTATGCCCTCATCTGGCTCATGATTTTGCCTTCTTCGCATACTTGTTTACCAGATCCTGGGTTAGGTCTGGGTTTGAATCACATAGTAATGTGGAACCACACAGTACCAATCAATTAAACCTGGTATCGATCAATATTTTAGAGGATAAAACCGGTTAGGTCTGGGTTAGGTCTGGGTTATGCCCGCATCTGGCACATGATTTTGCCTTCTTCGCATACTTGTTGGCCGGGTCCTGGGTTTTTTCGGGTTTGAATCACGTAGTAATGTGGCCCCTCACAGTGACAGTCAATTAAACCTGGATTCGGTCAGTATTTTAGTCGGTAACCCCGGTTAGGTCGGGGTTATGCCCGCACCTGGCTCATGATTTTGCCTTCTTCGCATACTTGTTTACCAGATCCTGGGTTTTTTCGGGTTTGCATCACGTAGTAATGTGGTACCACACAGTAACAGTAAATTAAACCCGAATTCGGTCAGTATTTTAGTCGGTAACACCGATTAGGTCCGGGTTATGCCCGCATCTGGCTCATGGTTTTGCATTTTCCGCATTCTTGTAGCCCAGATCCTTGGTTTTTTCGGGTTTGAATCACGTAGTAATTTGGTACCACACAAAAACAGTCAATTAAACCTTGTATCGATCAATATTTCAGAGGATAACAACGATTAGGTCTGGGTTAGGTCTGGGTTATGCCCGCATCTGGCTCATGATTTTGCCTTTTCCGCATTCGTGTTGGCCAGATCCTGGGTATTTTCGTGTGTGAATCACGTAGTAATGTGGTACCACACAGTAACAGTCAATTAAACCTGATATCGATCAATATTTTAGAGGATCAAACCGGATAGGTCTGGGTTTGGTCTGGCTTATGCCCGCAACTGGCTCATGATTTTGCCTTCTTCGCATACCTGTTGGCCAGATCCTGGGTTTTTTCGGCTTTGAATCACGTAGTACTGTCGTACCACACAGTAATAGTAAACTAAACCTGGTTTCGATCAATAATTTAAAGGATGACACCGGATAGGGCTGGGTTAGGTCTGGGTTATGCCCGCATCTGGCTCATGATTTTGCCTTCTTCGCATACTTGTTGGCCAGATCCTGGGTTAGGTCTGGGTTTGAATCACGTAGTAATGTGGAACCACACAGTACCATTCAATTAAACCTGGTATCGATCAATATTTTAGTGGATAACACCGGTTAGGTCTGGGTTAGGTCTGGTTAATGCCCGCATCTGGATCATGATTTTGCCTTCTTCGCATACTTGTTGGCCAGGTCCTGGGTTTTTTCAGATTTGAGTCACGTAGTAATGTGGGACCACACAGTAACAGTCAATAAATCCTGGTTTCGATCAATATTTTAAAGGATGACACCGGTTAGGTCTGGGTTAGGTCTGGGTTATGCCCGCATCTGGCTAATGATTTGGCCTTCTTCGCATACTTGTTGGCCAGATCCTTGGTTTTCTCTGGTTTGAATCACGTAGTAATGTGGCACCTCACAGTAACTGTGAATTAAACCTGGATTCGGTCAGTATTTTAGTCGGTAACACCGGTTTGGTCTGGGTTAGGTCTGGGTTATGCCCGCATCTGGCTCATGATTTCGCCTTCTTCGCATACTTGTTGGCCAGATTCTGGGTTTTTTCGGGTTCGAATCACGTAGTAGTGTGGTACCACACAGTAACAGTCAATTAAACCTGGTATCGATCAATATTTTAGAGGATAGAACCCGTCAGGTCTGGTTATGTCTGGGTTATGCTCGCATCTGGCTCATGACTTTGCCTTCTTCGCATACTTGTTGGCCAGATCCTGGGTTACGTCTGGGTTTGAATCACGTAGTAATGTGGAACCACACAGTAACAGTCAATTAAACCTGGTATCGATCAATATTTTAGAGGATAAAACCGGTTAGGTCTGGGTTAGGTCTGGGTTATGCTCGCATCTGGCTCATGACTTTGCCTTCTTCGCATACTTGTTGGCCAGATCCTGGGTTACGTCTGGGTTTGAATCACGTAGTAATGTGGAACCACACAGTACCATTCAATTAAACCTGGTATCGATCAATATTTTAGAGGATAGAACCCGTCAGGTCTGGGTTAGGTCTGGGTTTTGCCCGCATCTGGCTCATGATTTTGCCCTCTTCGCATACTTGTTTACCCGATCCTGGGTTTTTTCGGGTTTGCATGACGTAGTAATGTGGTACCACACAGTAACAGTCAATTAAACCTTGTATCGATCAATATTTCAGAGGATAAATCCGGTTAGGTCTGGGTTAGGTCTGGGCTATGCCCACATCTGGCTCATGATTTTGCCTTCATCGCATACTTGTTGGCCAGATCCTGGGTGAGGTCTGGGTTTGAATCACGTAGTAATGTGGCACCTCAAAGTGATAGTCAATTAAACCTGGATTCGGTCAGTATTTTAGTCGGTAACCCCGGTTAGGTCTGGGTTAGGTCTGGGTTATGCCCGCATTTGGATCATGATTTTGCCTTCTTCGCATACTTGTTTACCAGATCCTGGGTTTTTTCGGGTCTGAATCACGTAGTAATGTGGAACCACACAGTACAATTCAATTAAACCTGGTATCGATACATATTTTAGAGGATAAAACCGGTTAGGTCTGGGTTAGGTCTGGGTTATGCCCGCATGTGGCTCATGATTTTGCCATCTTCGCATACTTGTTGGCCAGATCCTGGGTTTTTTCGGGTTTGAATCACTTAGTAATGTGGCACCTCACAGTGACAGTCAATTAAACCTGGATTCGGTCAGTATTTTAGTCGGTGTCCCCGGTTAGGCCTGGGTTAGGACTGGGTTATGCCCGCATCTGGCTCATGATTTTGCCTTCTTCGCATACTTGTTTACCAGATCCTGGGTTAGGTCTGGGTTTGAATCACATAGTAATGTGGAACCACACAGTACCAATCAATTAAACCTGGTATCGATCAATATTTTAGAGGATAAAACCGGTTAGGTCTGGGTTAGGTCTGGGTTATGCCCGCATCTGGCTCATGATTTTGCCTTCTTCGCATACTTGTTGGCCGGGTCCTGGGTTTTTTCGGGTTTGAATCACGTAGTAATGTGGCCCCTCACAGTGACAGTCAATTAAACCTGGATTCGGTCAGTATTTTAGTCGGTAACCCCGGTTAGGTCTGGGTTATGCCCGCATCTGGCTCATGATTTTGCCTCCTTCGCATACTTGTTTACCAGAGCCTGGGTTTTTTCGGGTTTGCATCACGTAGTAATGTGGTACCACACAGTAACAGTAAATTAAACCCGAATTCTGTCAGTATTTTAGTCGGTAACACCGATTAGGTCCGGGTTATGCCCGCATCTGGCTCATGGTTTTGCATTTTCCGCATTCTTGTAGCCCAGATCCTTGGTTTTTTCGGGTTTGAATCACGTAGTAATGTGGTACAACACAAAAACAGTCAATTAAACCTTGTATCGATCAATATTTCAGAGGATAACAACGATTAGGTCTGGGTTAGGTCTGGGTTATGCCCGCATCTGGCTCATGATTTTGCCTTTTCCGCATTCGTGTTGGCCAGATCCTGGGTTTTTTCGTGTGTGAATCACGTAGTAATGTGGTACCACACAGTAACAGTCAATTAAACCTGGTATCGATCAATATTTTAGAGGATCAAACCGGTTAGGTCTGGGTTAGGTCTGGCTTATGCCCGCAACTGGCTCATGATTTTGCCTTCTTCGCATACCTGTTGGCCAGATCCTGGGTTTTTTCGGCTTTGAATCACGTAGTACTGTCGTACCACACAGTAATAGTAAACTAAACCTGGTTTCGATCAATAATTAAAAGGATGACACCGGATAGGGCTGGGTTAGGTCTGGGTTATGCCCGCATCTGGCTCATGATTTTGCCTTCTTCGCATACTTGTTGGCCAGATCCTGGGTTAGGTCTGGGTTTGAATCACGTAGTAATGTGGAACCACACAGTACCATTCAATTAAACCTGGTATCGATCAATATTTTAGTGGATAACACCGGTTAGGTCTGGGTGAGGTCTGGTTAATGCCCGCATCTGGATCATGATTTTGCCTCCTTCGCATACTTGTTTACCAGATCCTGGGTTTTTTCGGGTCTGAATCGCGTAGTAATGTGGTACCACACAGTAACAGTCAATTAAACCTTGTATCGATCAATATTTTAGAGGATAAATCCGGTTAGGTCTGGGTTTGGTCTGGCTTATGCCCGCAACTGGCTCATGATTTTGCCTTCTTCGCATACCTGTTGGCCAGATCCTGGGTTTTTTCGGCTTTGAATCACGTAGTACTGTCGTACCACACAGTAATAGTAAACTAAACCTGGTTTCGATCAATAATTTAAAGGATGACACAGGATAGGGCTGGGTTAGGTCTGGGTTATGCCCGCATCTGGCTCATGATTTTGCCTTCTTCGCATACTTGTTGGCCAGATCCTGGGTTAGGTCTGGGTTTGAATCACGTAGTAATGTGGAACCACACAGTACCATTCAATTAAACCTGGTATCGATCAATATTTTAGTGGATAACACCGGTTAGGTCTGGGTTATGCCCGCACCTGGCTCATGATTTTGCCTTCTTCGCATACTTGTTGGCCAGATCCTGGGTTAGGTCTGGGTTTGAATCACATAGTATTGTGGAACCACACAGTACCATTCAATTAAACCTTGTATCGATCAATATTTTAGAGGATAAAACCGGTTAGGTCTGGGTTAGGTCTGGGTTATGCCCGCATCTGGCTCATGGTTTTGCCTTCTTCGCATACTTGTTGGCCATATCCTGGGTTTTTTGCGGGTTTGAGTCACGTAGTAATGTGGTACCACACAGTAACAGTCAATAAATCCTGGTTTCGATCAATATTTTAAAGGATGACACCGGATAGGTCTGGGTAAGGTCTGGGTTATGCCCGCATCTGGCTCATGATTTTGCCTTCTTCGCATACTTGTTGGCCGGATCCTGGGTTTTTTCGGGTTTGAATCACGTAGTAATGTGACACCTCACAGTGACTGTCTATTGGGCCTGGATTCGGTCAGTATTTTAGTCGGTAACCCCGGTTAGGTCTGGGTTAGGTCTGGGTTATGCCCGCATCTGGCTCATGATTTTGCCTTCTTCGCATACTCGTTTACCAGATCCTGGGTTTTTTCGGGTTCGAATCACGTAGTAATGTGGTACCACACAGTAACAGTCAATTAAACCTTGTATCGATCAATATTTCAGAGGATAAATCCGGTTAGGCCTGGGTTATGCCCGCATCTGGCTCATGATTTTGCCTTCTTCGCATACTTGTTGGCCAGATCCTGGGTTTTTTCAGATTTGAGTCACGTAGTAATGTGGTACCACACAGTAACAGTCAATAAATCCTGGTTTCGATCAATATTTCACAGGATAAAACCGGTAATGCCTGGGTTAGTTCTGGGTCATGCCCGCATCTGGCTCATGATTTTGCCTTCTTCGCATACTTGTTGGGCAGATCGTGGGTTTTTTCAGATTTGAGTCACGTAGTTATGTGGTACCACACAGTAACAGTCAATAAATCCTGGTTTCGATCAATATTTTAAAGGATGACACCGGTTAGGTCTGGGTTAGGTCTGGGTTATGCTCGCATCTGGCTCTTGATTTTGCCTTTTCCGCATTCGTCTTGGCCAGATCCTGGGTTTTTTCGGGTTCGAATCACGTAGTAATGTGGTACCACACAGTAACAGTCAATTAAACCTGGTATCGATCAATATTTTAGAGGATAAAACCGGTTAGGTCTGGGTTAGGTCTGGGTTATGCTCGCATCTGGCTCATGACTTTGCCTTCTTCGCATACTTGTTGGGCAGATCGTGGGTTTTTTCAGATTTGAGTCACGTAGTTATGTGGTACCACACAGTAACAGTCAATAAATCCTGGTTTCGATCAATATTTTAAAGGATGACACCGGTTAGGTCTGGGTTAGGTCTGGGTTATGCTCGCATCTGGCTCTTGATTTTGCCTTTTCCGCATTCGTCTTGGCCAGATCCTGGGTTTTTTCGGGTTCGAATCACGTAGTAATGTGGTACCACACAGTAACAGTCAATTAAACCTGGTATCGATCAATATTTTAGAGGATAAAACCGGTTAGGTCTGGGTTAGGTCTGGGTTATGCTCGCATCTGGCTCATGACTTTGCCTTCTTCGCATACTTGTTGGCCAGATCCTGGGTTAGGTCTGGGTTTGAATCACGTAGTAATGTGGAACCACACAGTACCATTCAATTAAACCTTGTATCGATCAATATTTTAGAGGATAAAACCGGTTAGGTCTGGGTTAGGTCTGGGTTATGCCCGCATCTGGCTCATGGTTTTGCCTTCTTCGCATACTTGTTGGCCATATCCTGGGTTTTTTGCGGGTTTGAGTCACGTAGTAATGTGGTACCACACAGTAACAGTCAATAAATCCTGGTTTCGATCAATATTTTAAAGGATGACACCGGATAGGTCTGGGTAAGGTCTGGGTTATGCCCGCATCTGGCTCATGATTTTGCCTTCTTCGCATACTTGTTGGCCGGATCCTGGGTTTTTTCGGGTTTGAATCACGTAGTAATGTGACACCTCACAGTGACTGTCTATTGGGCCTGGATTCGGTCAGTATTTTAGTCGGTAACCCCGGTTAGGTCTGGGTTAGGTCTGGGTTATGCCCGCATCTGGCTCATGATTTTGCCTTCTTCGCATACTCGTTTACCAGATCCTGGGTTTTTTCGGGTTCGAATCACGTAGTAATGTGGTACCACACAGTAACAGTCAATTAAACCTTGTATCGATCAATATTTCAGAGGATAAATCCGGTTAGGCCTGGGTTATGCCCGCATCTGGCTCATGATTTTGCCTTCTTCGCATACTTGTTGGCCAGATCCTGGGTTTTTTCAGATTTGAGTCACGTAGTAATGTGGTACCACACAGTAACAGTCAATAAATCCTGGTTTCGATCAATATTTCACAGGATAAAACCGGTAATGCCTGGGTTAGTTCTGGGTCATGCCCGCATCTGGCTCATGATTTTGCCTTCTTCGCATACTTGTTGGGCAGATCGTGGGTTTTTTCAGATTTGAGTCACGTAGTTATGTGGTACCACACAGTAACAGTCAATAAATCCTGGTTTCGATCAATATTTTAAAGGATGACACCGGTTAGGTCTGGGTTAGGTCTGGGTTATGCTCGCATCTGGCTCTTGATTTTGCCTTTTCCGCATTCGTCTTGGCCAGATCCTGGGTTTTTTCGGGTTCGAATCACGTAGTAATGTGGTACCACACAGTAACAGTCAATTAAACCTGGTATCGATCAATATTTTAGAGGATAAAACCGGTTAGGTCTGGGTTAGGTCTGGGTTATGCTCGCATCTGGCTCATGACTTTGCCTTCTTCGCATACTTGTTGGCCAGATCCTGGGTTAGGTCTGGGTTTGAATCACGTAGTAATGTGGAACCACACAGTACCATTCAATTAAACCTGGTATCGATCAATATTTTAGAGGGTAGAACCGGTTAGGTCTGGGTTAGGTCTGGGTTTTGCCCGCATCTGGCTCATGATTTGGCTTCTTCGCATACTTGTTGGCCGGATCCTGGGTTTTTTCGGGTTTGAATCACGTAGTAATGTGGTACCACACAGTAACAGTCAATTAAACCTGGTATCGATCAATATTTTAGAGGGTAGAACCGGTTAGGTCTGGGTTAGGTCTGGGTTATGCCCACATCTGGCTCATGATTTTGCCTTTTCCGCATTCGTCTTGGCCAGATCCTGGGTTTTTTCGGGTTTGAATCACGTAGTAATGTGGTACCACACAGTAACAGTCAATTAAACCTGGTATCGATCAATATTACAGAGGATAAATCCGGTTAGGTCTGGGTTAGGTCTGGGCTATGCCCACATCTGGCTCATGATTTTGCCTTCATCGCATACTTGTTGGCCAGATCCTGGGTAAGGTCTGGGTTTGAATCACGTAGTAATGTGGAACCACACAGTATAATTCAATTACACCTGGTGTGGATAAATATTTTAGAGGATAAAACAGGTTATGTCTGGGTTAGGTCTGGGTTATGCCCGCATCTGGCTCATGATTTTGCCATCTTCGCATACTTGTTTACCAGATCCTGGGTTTTTTCGGGTTTGAATCACGTAGTAATGTGGTACCACACAGTAACAGTCAATTAAACCTGGATACGGTCAGTATTTTAGTCGGTAACACCGGTTAGGTCTTGGTTA
This sequence comes from Colletes latitarsis, assembly GCF_051014445.1. NCBI lineage: Eukaryota > Metazoa > Arthropoda > Insecta > Hymenoptera > Colletidae > Colletes > Colletes latitarsis. Next base: position 4,158,860 of record NC_135141.1, on the reverse strand, counting down.
GGTCTGGGTTATGCCCGCATCTGGCTCATGATTTTGCCTTCTTCGCATACTTATTGGCCATATCCTGGGTTTTTTGCGGGTTTGAATCACGTAGTAATGTGGTACCACACAGTAACAGTCAATTAAACCTGGATACGGTCAGTATTTTAGTCGATAACACCGGTTAGGTCTTGGTTAGGTCTGGGTTATGCCCGCATCTGGCTCATGATTTTGCCTTCTTCGCATACTTGTTGGCCGGGTCCTGGGTTTTCTCGGTTTGAATCACGTAGTAATGTGATACCACACTGAAACAGTCAATTAAACCTGGTTTCGATCCACATTTTAGAGGATAAAACCGGTTAGGTCTGGGTTATGCCCGCATCTGGCTCATGATTTTGCCTTCTTCGCATACTTGTTGGCCAGATCCTGGGTTTTTTCAGATTTGAGTCACGTAGTAATGTGGTACCACACAGTAACAGTCAATAAATCCTGGTTTCGATCAATATTTCACAGGATAAAACCGGTAATGCCTGGGTTAGTTCTGGGTCATGCCCGCATCTGGCTCATGATTTTGCCTTCATCGCATACTTGTTGGGCAGATCGTGGTTTTTTTCAGATTTGAGTCACGTAGTTATGTGGTACCACACAGTAACAGTCAATAAATCCTGGTTTCGATCAATATTTTAAAGGATGACACCGGATAGGTCTGGGTTAGGTCTGGGTTATGCTCGCATCTGGCTCTTGATTTTGCCTTTTCCGCATTCTTCTTGGCCAGATCCTGGGTTTTTTCGGGTTCGAATCACGTAGTAATGTGGTACCACACAGTAACAGTCAATTAAACCTGGTATCGATCAATATTTTAGAGGATAAAACCGGTTAGGTCTGGGTTAGGTCTGGGTTATGCTCGCATCTGGCTCATGACTTTGCCTTCATCGCATACTTGTTGTCCAGATCCTGGGTAAGGTCTGGGTTTGAATCACGTAGTAACGTGGAACCACACAGTATAATTCAATTAAACCTGGTATCAACGGAAATTTTAGAGGATAAAACCGGTTATGTCTGGGTTAGGTCTTGGTTATGCCCGCATCTGGCTCATGATTTTGCCATCTTCGCATACTTGTTTACCAGATGCTGGGTTTTTTCGGGTCTGAATCACGTAGTAATGTGGTACCACACAGTAACAGTCAATTAAACCTTGTAGCGATCAATATTTTAAGGATAAATCCGGTTAGGCCTGGGTTAGGTCTGGGTTATGCCCGCATTTGGATCATGATTTTGCCTTCTTCGCATACTTGTTTACCAGATCCTGGGTTTTTTCGGGTTTGAATCACGTAGTAATTTGGCACCTCACAGTGACAGTCAATTAAACCTGGATTCTGTCAGTATTTTAAAGGATAAATCCGGTTAGGTCTGGGTTAGGTCTGGGTTATGCCCGCATCTGGCTCATGAGTTTGCCTTCTTCGCATACTTGTTGGCCAGATCCTGGGTTAGGTCTGGGTTTGATCACGTAGTAATGTGGCACCTCACAGTAACAGTGAATTAAACCTGGATTCGGTCAGTATTTTAGTCGGTAACCCCGGTTAGGTCTGGGTTAGGTCTGGGTTATGCCCGCATTTGGATCATGATTTTGCCTTCTTCGCATACTTGTTTACCAGATCCTGGGTTTTTTCGGGTCTGAATCACGTAGTAATGTGGAACCACACAGTACAATTCAATTAAACCTGGTATCGATACATATTTTAGAGGATAAAACCGGTTAGGTCTGGGTTAGGTCTGGGTTATGCCCGCATGTGGCTCATGATTTTGCATTCTTCGCATACTTGGTGGCCAGATCCTGGGTTTTTTCGGGTTTGAATCACGTAGTAATGTGGCACCTCACAGTGACAGTCAATTAAACCTGGATTCGGTCAGTATTTTAGTCGGTGTCCCCGGTTAGGCCTGGGTTAGGACTGGGTTATGCCCGCATCTGGCTCATGATTTTGCCTTCTTCGCATACTTGTTTACCAGATCCTGGGTTAGGTCTGGGTTTGAATCACATAGTAATGTGGAACCACACAGTAGCAATCAATTAAACCTGGTATCGATCAATATTTTAGAGGATAAAACCGGTTAGGTCTGGGTTAGGTCTGGGTTATGCCCGCATCTGGCTCATGATTTTGCCTTCTTCGCATACTTGTTGTCCGGGTCCTGGATTTTTCCGGGTTTGAATCACGTAGTAATGTGGCCCCTCACAGTGACAGTCAATTAAACCTGGATTCGGTCAGTATTTTAGTCGGTAACCCCGGTTAGGTCTGGGTTATGCCCGCACCTGGCTCATGATTTTGCCTCATTCGCATACTTGTTTACCAGATCCTGGGTTTTTTCGTGTTTGCATCACGTAGTAATGTGGTAGCACACAGTAACAGTAAATTAAACCCGAATTCGGTCAGTATTTTAGTCGGTAACACCGATTAGGCCCGGGTTATGCCCGCATCTGGCTCATGATTTTGCATTTTCCGCATTCTTGTAGCCCAGATCCTTGGTTTTTTCGGGTTTGAATCACGTAGTAATGTGGTACCACACAAAAACAGTCAATTAAACCTTGTATCGATCAATATTTCAGAGGATAACACCGATTAGGTCTGGGTTAGGTCTGGTTAATGCCCGCATCTGGATCATGATTTTGCCTTCTTCGCATACTTGTTTACCAGATCCTGGGTTTTTTCGGGTCTGAATCACGTAGTAATGTGGTACCACACAGTAACAGTCAATTAAACCTTGTATCGATCAATATTTTAGAGGCTAAATCCGGTTAGGTCTGGGTTAGGTCTGGGTTATGCCCGCATCTGGCTCATGATTTTGCCTTCATCGCAAACTTGTTGGCCAGATCCTGGGTTTTTTCGGGTTTGAATCACGTAGTAATGTGGTACAACGCCGAAACTGTCAACTAAACCTGGTGTCCAACCACATTTTAGAGGAGGATACCGGTTAGGTCTGGGTTAGGTCTGGGTTATGCCCGCATCTGGCTAATGATTTGGCCTCCTTCGCATACTTGTTGGCCAGATCCTTGGTTTTCTCTGGTTTGAATCACGTAGTAATGTGGCACCTCACAGTAACTGTGAATTCAACCTGGATTCGGCCAGTATTTTAGAGGATAAAACCGGTTAGGTCTGGGTTATGCCCGCATCTGGCTCATGATTTTGCCTTCTTCGCATACTTGTTGGCCAGATCCTGGGTTTTTTCAGATTTGAGTCACGTAGTAATGTGGGACCACACAGTAACAGTCAATAAATCCTGGTTTCGATCAATATTTTAAAGGATGACACCGGTTAGGTCTGGGTTAGGTCTGGGTTATGCCCGCATCTGGCTCATGATTTTGCCTTCTTCGCATACTTGTTCGCCAGATCCTGGGTTTTTTCGGGTTTGAATCACGTAGTAATGTGGTACCACACAATAACAGTCAATTAAACCTGGATACGGTCAGTATTTTAGTCGGTAACACCGGTTAGGTCTTGGTTAGGTCTGGGTTATGCCCGCATCTGGCTCATGATTTTGCCTTCTTCGCATACTTGTCGGCCAGATCCTGGGTTTTCTCGGTTTGAATCACGTAGTAATGTGATACCACACTGAAACAGTCAATTAAACCTGGTTTCGATCCACATTTTAGAGGATAAAACCGGTTAGGTCTGGGTTATGCCCGCATCTGCCTCATCATTTTGCCTTCTTCGCATACTTGTTGGCCAGATCCTGGGTTTTTTCAGATTTGAGTCACGTAGTAATGTGGGACCACACAGTAACAGTCAATAAATCCTGGTTTCGATCAATATTTTAAAGGATGACACCGGTTAGGTCTGGGTTAGGTCTGGGTTATGCCCGCATCTGGCTCATGATTTTGCCTTCTTCGCATACTTGTTGGCCAGATCCTGGGTTTTTTCGGATTTGAATCACGTAGTAATGTGGTACCACACAGTAACAGTCAATAAAACCTGGTTTCGATCAATATTTTAAAGGATAAAACCGGTAATGCCTGGGTTAGGTCTGGTTCAAGCCCGCATCTGGCTCATGATTTTGCCTTCTTCGCATACTTGTTGGCCAGATCCTGGGTTTTTTCAGATTTGAGTCACGTAGTAATGTGGGACCACACAGTAACAGTCAATAAATCCTGGTTTCGATCAATATTTTAAAGGATGACACCGGTTAGGTCTGGGTTAGGTCTGGGTTATGCCCGCATCTGGCTAATGATTTGGCCTTCTTCGCATACTTGTTGGCCAGATCCTTGGTTTTCTCTGGTTTGAATCACGTAGTAATGTGGCACCTCACAGTAACTGTGAATTAAACCTGGATTCGGTCAGTATTTTAGTCGGTAACACCGGTTTGGTCTGGGTTAGGTCTGGGTTATGCCCGCATCTGGCTCATGATTTCGCCTTCTTCGCATACTTGTTGGCCAGATCCTGGGTTTTTTCGGGTTCGAATCACGTAGTAATGTGGTACCACACAGTAACAGTCAATTAAACCTGGTATCGATCAATATTTTAGCGGATAAAACCGGTTAGGTCTGGGTTAGGTCTGGGTTATGCTCGCATCTGGCTCATGACTTTGCCTTCTTCGCATACTTGTTGGCCAGATCCTGGGTTACGTCTGGGTTTGAATCACGTAGTAATGTGGAACCACACTGTATAATTCAAATAAACCTGGTGTCGATAAATATTTTAGAGGATAAAACAGGTTATGTCTGGGTTAGGTCTGGGTTAAGCCCGCATCTGGCTCATGACTTTGCCATCTTCGCATACTTGTTTACCAGATCCTGGGTTTTTTCGGGTTTGAATCACGTAGTAATGTGGTACCACACAGTAACAGTCAATTAAACCTGGATACGGTCATTATTTTAGTCGGTAACCCCGGTTAGGTCTGGGTTAGGTCTGGGTTATGCCCGCATCTGACTCATGATTTCGCCTTCTTCGCATACTTGTTGGCCAGATCCTGGGTTTTTTCGGGTTCGAATCACGTAGTAATGTGGTACCACACAGTAACAGTCAATTAAACCTGGTATCGATCAATATTTTAGCGGATAAAACCGGTTAGGCCTGGGTTAAGTCTGGGTTATGCTCGCATCTGGCTCATGACTTTGCCTTCTTCGCATACTTGTTGGCCAGATCCTGGGTTACGTCTGGGTTTGAATCACGTAGTAATGTGGAACCACACTGTATAATTCAAATAAACCTGGTGTCGATAAATATTTTAGAGGATAAAACAGGTTATGTCTGGGTTAGGTCTGGGTTAAGCCCGCATCTGGCTCATGACTTTGCCATCTTCGCATACTTGTTTACCAGATCCTGGGTTTTTTCGGGTTTGAATCACGTAGTAATGTGGTACCACACAGTAACAGTCAATTAAACCTGGATACGGTCAGTATTTTAGTCGGTAACACCGGTTAGGTCTTGGTTAGGTCTGGGTTATGCCCGCATCTGGCTCATGATTTTGCCTTCTTCGCATACTTGTCGGCCAGATCCTGGGTTTTCTCGGTTTGAATCACGTAGTAATGTGATACCACACTGAAACAGTCAATTAAACCTGGTTTCGATCCACATTTTAGAGGATAAAACCGGTTAGGTCTGGGTTACGCCAGCATCTGGCTCATGATTTTGCCTTCTTCGCATACTTGTTGGCCAGATCCTGGGTTTTTTCAGATTTGAGTCACGTAGTAATGTGGTACCACACAGTAACAGTCAATAAATCCTGGTTTCGATCAATATTTCAAAGGATAAAACCGGTAATGCCTGGGTTAGTTCTGGGTCATGCCCGCATCTGGCTCATGATTTTGCCTTCTTCGCATACTTGTTGTCCAGATCCTGGGTTTTTTCAGATTTGAGTCACGTAGTAATGTGGTACCACACAGTAACAGTCAATAAATCCTGGTTTCGATCCACATTTTAGAGGATAAAACCGGTTAGGTCTGGGTTACGCCCGCATCTGGCTCATGACTTTGCCTTCTTCGCATACCTTTTGGCCAGATCCTGGGTTACGTCTGGGTTTGAATCACGTAGTAATGTGGATCCACACAGTACCATTCAATTAAACCTGGTATCGATCAATAGTTTAGAGGAGAGAACCGGTCAGGTCTGGGTTAGGTCTGGGTTTTGCCCGCATCTGGCTCACGATTTGCTTCTTCGCATACTTGTTGGCCGGATCCTGGGTATTTTCAGATTTGAGTCACGTAATAATGTGGTACCACACAGTAACAGTCAATAAATCCTGGTTTCGATCAATATTTTAAAGGATGACACCGGATAGGTCTGGGTTAGGTGTGGGTTATGCCCGCATCTGGCTCATGATTTTGCCTTTTCCGCATTCGTGTTGGCCAGATCCTGGGTTTTTTCGGGTTTGAATCACGTAGTAATGTGGTACCACACAGTAACAGTCAATTAAACCTTGTAGCGATCAATATTTTAAAGGATAAATCCGGCTAGGTCTGGGTTAGGTCTGGGTTATGCCCGCATCTGGCTCATGATTTTGCCTTCTTCGCATACTTGTTGGCCAGATCCTGGGTTAGGTCTGGGTTTGATCACGTAGTAATGTGGCACCTCACAGTAACAGTGAATTAAACCTGGATTCGGTCAGTATTTTAGTCGGTAACCCCGGTTAGGTCTGGGTTAGGTCTGGGTTATGCCCGCATTTGGATCATGATTTTGCCTTCTTCGCATACTTGTTTACCAGATCCTGGGTTTTTTCGGGTCTGAATCACGTAGTAATGTGGAACCACACAGTACAATTCAATTAAACCTGGTATCGATACATATTTTAGAGGATAAAACCGGTTAGGTCTGGGTTAGGTCTGGGTTATGCCCGCATGTGGCTCATGATTTTGCATTCTTCGCATACTTGGTGGCCAGATCCTGGGTTTTTTCGGGTTTGAATCACGTAGTAATGTGGCACCTCACAGTGACAGTCAATTAAACCTGGATTCGGTCAGTATTTTAGTCGGTGTCCCCGGTTAGGCCTGGGTTAGGACTGGGTTATGCCCGCATCTGGCTCATGATTTTGCCTTCTTCGCATACTTGTTTACCAGATCCTGGGTTAGGTCTGGGTTTGAATCACATAGTAATGTGGAACCACACAGTAGCAATCAATTAAACCTGGTATCGATCAATATTTTAGAGGATAAAACCGGTTAGGTCTGGGTTAGGTCTGGGTTATGCCCGCATCTGGCTCATGATTTTGCCTTCTTCGCATACTTGTTGTCCGGGTCCTGGATTTTTCCGGGTTTGAATCACGTAGTAATGTGGCCCCTCACAGTGACAGTCAATTAAACCTGGATTCGGTCAGTATTTTAGTCGGTAACCCCGGTTAGGTCTGGGTTATGCCCGCACCTGGCTCATGATTTTGCCTCATTCGCATACTTGTTTACCAGATCCTGGGTTTTTTCGTGTTTGCATCACGTAGTAATGTGGTAGCACACAGTAACAGTAAATTAAACCCGAATTCGGTCAGTATTTTAGTCGGTAACACCGATTAGGCCCGGGTTATGCCCGCATCTGGCTCATGATTTTGCATTTTCCGCATTCTTGTAGCCCAGATCCTTGGTTTTTTCGGGTTTGAATCACGTAGTAATGTGGTACCACACAAAAACAGTCAATTAAACCTTGTATCGATCAATATTTCAGAGGATAACACCGATTAGGTCTGGGTTAGGTCTGGTTAATGCCCGCATCTGGATCATGATTTTGCCTTCTTCGCATACTTGTTTACCAGATCCTGGGTTTTTTCGGGTCTGAATCACGTAGTAATGTGGTACCACACAGTAACAGTCAATTAAACCTTGTATCGATCAATATTTTAGAGGCTAAATCCGGTTAGGTCTGGGTTAGGTCTGGGTTATGCCCGCATCTGGCTCATGATTTTGCCTTCATCGCAAACTTGTTGGCCAGATCCTGGGTTTTTTCGGGTTTGAATCACGTAGTAATGTGGTACAACGCCGAAACTGTCAACTAAACCTGGTGTCCAACCACATTTTAGAGGAGGATACCGGTTAGGTCTGGGTTAGGTCTGGGTTATGCCCGCATCTGGCTAATGATTTGGCCTCCTTCGCATACTTGTTGGCCAGATCCTTGGTTTTCTCTGGTTTGAATCACGTAGTAATGTGGCACCTCACAGTAACTGTGAATTCAACCTGGATTCGGCCAGTATTTTAGAGGATAAAACCGGTTAGGTCTGGGTTATGCCCGCATCTGGCTCATGATTTTGCCTTCTTCGCATACTTGTTGGCCAGATCCTGGGTTTTTTCAGATTTGAGTCACGTAGTAATGTGGGACCACACAGTAACAGTCAATAAATCCTGGTTTCGATCAATATTTTAAAGGATGACACCGGTTAGGTCTGGGTTAGGTCTGGGTTATGCCCGCATCTGGCTCATGATTTTGCCTTCTTCGCATACTTGTTCGCCAGATCCTGGGTTTTTTCGGGTTTGAATCACGTAGTAATGTGGTACCACACAATAACAGTCAATTAAACCTGGATACGGTCAGTATTTTAGTCGGTAACACCGGTTAGGTCTTGGTTAGGTCTGGGTTATGCCCGCATCTGGCTCATGATTTTGCCTTCTTCGCATACTTGTCGGCCAGATCCTGGGTTTTCTCGGTTTGAATCACGTAGTAATGTGATACCACACTGAAACAGTCAATTAAACCTGGTTTCGATCCACATTTTAGAGGATAAAACCGGTTAGGTCTGGGTTATGCCCGCATCTGCCTCATCATTTTGCCTTCTTCGCATACTTGTTGGCCAGATCCTGGGTTTTTTCAGATTTGAGTCACGTAGTAATGTGGGACCACACAGTAACAGTCAATAAATCCTGGTTTCGATCAATATTTTAAAGGATGACACCGGTTAGGTCTGGGTTAGGTCTGGGTTATGCCCGCATCTGGCTCATGATTTTGCCTTCTTCGCATACTTGTTGGCCAGATCCTGGGTTTTTTCGGATTTGAATCACGTAGTAATGTGGTACCACACAGTAACAGTCAATAAAACCTGGTTTCGATCAATATTTTAAAGGATAAAACCGGTAATGCCTGGGTTAGGTCTGGTTCAAGCCCGCATCTGGCTCATGATTTTGCCTTCTTCGCATACTTGTTGGCCAGATCCTGGGTTTTTTCAGATTTGAGTCACGTAGTAATGTGGGACCACACAGTAACAGTCAATAAATCCTGGTTTCGATCAATATTTTAAAGGATGACACCGGTTAGGTCTGGGTTAGGTCTGGGTTATGCCCGCATCTGGCTAATGATTTGGCCTTCTTCGCATACTTGTTGGCCAGATCCTTGGTTTTCTCTGGTTTGAATCACGTAGTAATGTGGCACCTCACAGTAACTGTGAATTAAACCTGGATTCGGTCAGTATTTTAGTCGGTAACACCGGTTTGGTCTGGGTTAGGTCTGGGTTATGCCCGCATCTGGCTCATGATTTCGCCTTCTTCGCATACTTGTTGGCCAGATCCTGGGTTTTTTCGGGTTCGAATCACGTAGTAATGTGGTACCACACAGTAACAGTCAATTAAACCTGGTATCGATCAATATTTTAGCGGATAAAACCGGTTAGGTCTGGGTTAGGTCTGGGTTATGCTCGCATCTGGCTCATGACTTTGCCTTCTTCGCATACTTGTTGGCCAGATCCTGGGTTACGTCTGGGTTTGAATCACGTAGTAATGTGGAACCACACTGTATAATTCAAATAAACCTGGTGTCGATAAATATTTTAGAGGATAAAACAGGTTATGTCTGGGTTAGGTCTGGGTTAAGCCCGCATCTGGCTCATGACTTTGCCATCTTCGCATACTTGTTTACCAGATCCTGGGTTTTTTCGGGTTTGAATCACGTAGTAATGTGGTACCACACAGTAACAGTCAATTAAACCTGGATACGGTCATTATTTTAGTCGGTAACCCCGGTTAGGTCTGGGTTAGGTCTGGGTTATGCCCGCATCTGACTCATGATTTCGCCTTCTTCGCATACTTGTTGGCCAGATCCTGGGTTTTTTCGGGTTCGAATCACGTAGTAATGTGGTACCACACAGTAACAGTCAATTAAACCTGGTATCGATCAATATTTTAGCGGATAAAACCGGTTAGGCCTGGGTTAAGTCTGGGTTATGCTCGCATCTGGCTCATGACTTTGCCTTCTTCGCATACTTGTTGGCCAGATCCTGGGTTACGTCTGGGTTTGAATCACGTAGTAATGTGGAACCACACTGTATAATTCAAATAAACCTGGTGTCGATAAATATTTTAGAGGATAAAACAGGTTATGTCTGGGTTAGGTCTGGGTTAAGCCCGCATCTGGCTCATGACTTTGCCATCTTCGCATACTTGTTTACCAGATCCTGGGTTTTTTCGGGTTTGAATCACGTAGTAATGTGGTACCACACAGTAACAGTCAATTAAACCTGGATACGGTCAGTATTTTAGTCGGTAACACCGGTTAGGTCTTGGTTAGGTCTGGGTTATGCCCGCATCTGGCTCATGATTTTGCCTTCTTCGCATACTTGTCGGCCAGATCCTGGGTTTTCTCGGTTTGAATCACGTAGTAATGTGATACCACACTGAAACAGTCAATTAAACCTGGTTTCGATCCACATTTTAGAGGATAAAACCGGTTAGGTCTGGGTTACGCCAGCATCTGGCTCATGATTTTGCCTTCTTCGCATACTTGTTGGCCAGATCCTGGGTTTTTTCAGATTTGAGTCACGTAGTAATGTGGTACCACACAGTAACAGTCAATAAATCCTGGTTTCGATCAATATTTCAAAGGATAAAACCGGTAATGCCTGGGTTAGTTCTGGGTCATGCCCGCATCTGGCTCATGATTTTGCCTTCTTCGCATACTTGTTGTCCAGATCCTGGGTTTTTTCAGATTTGAGTCACGTAGTAATGTGGTACCACACAGTAACAGTCAATAAATCCTGGTTTCGATCCACATTTTAGAGGATAAAACCGGTTAGGTCTGGGTTACGCCCGCATCTGGCTCATGACTTTGCCTTCTTCGCATACCTTTTGGCCAGATCCTGGGTTACGTCTGGGTTTGAATCACGTAGTAATGTGGATCCACACAGTACCATTCAATTAAACCTGGTATCGATCAATAGTTTAGAGGAGAGAACCGGTCAGGTCTGGGTTAGGTCTGGGTTTTGCCCGCATCTGGCTCACGATTTGCTTCTTCGCATACTTGTTGGCCGGATCCTGGGTATTTTCAGATTTGAGTCACGTAATAATGTGGTACCACACAGTAACAGTCAATAAATCCTGGTTTCGATCAATATTTTAAAGGATGACACCGGATAGGTCTGGGTTAGGTGTGGGTTATGCCCGCATCTGGCTCATGATTTTGCCTTTTCCGCATTCGTGTTGGCCAGATCCTGGGTTTTTTCGGGTTTGAATCACGTAGTAATGTGGTACCACACAGTAACAGTCAATTAAACCTTGTAGCGATCAATATTTTAAAGGATAAATCCGGCTAGGTCTGGGTTAGGTCTGGGTTATGCCCGCATCTGGCTCATGATTTTGCCTTCTTCGCATACTTGTTGGCCAGATCCTGGGTTAGGTCTGGGTTTGATCACGTAGTAATGTGGCACCTCACAGTAACAGTGAATTAAACCTGGATTCGGTCAGTATTTTAGTCGGTAACCCCGGTTAGGTCTGGGTTAGGTCTGGGTTATGCCCGCATTTGGATCATGATTTTGCCTTCTTCGCATACTTGTTTACCAGATCCTGGGTTTTTTCGGGTCTGAATCACGTAGTAATGTGGAACCACACAGTACAATTCAATTAAACCTGGTATCGATACATATTTTAGAGGATAAAACCGGTTAGGTCTGGGTTAGGTCTGGGTTATGCCCGCATGTGGCTCATGATTTTGCATTCTTCGCATACTTGGTGGCCAGATCCTGGGTTTTTTCGGGTTTGAATCACGTAGTAATGTGGCACCTCACAGTGACAGTCAATTAAACCTGGATTCGGTCAGTATTTTAGTCGGTAACCCCGGTTAGGTCTGGGTTATGCCCGCACATGGCTCATGAATTTGCCTCCTTCGCATACTTGTTTACCAGATCCTGGGTTTTTTCGTGTTTGCATCACGTAGTAATGTGGTAGCACACAGAAACAGTAAATTAAACCCGAATTCGGTCAGTATTTTAGTCGGTAACACCGATCAGGTCCGGGTTATGCCCGCATCTGGCTCATGATTTTGCATTTTCCGCATTCTTGTAGCCCAGATCCTTGGTTTTTTCGGGTTTGAATCACGTAGTAATGTGGTACCACACAAAAACAGTCAATTAAACCTTGTATCGATCAATATTTCAGAGGATAACACCGATTAGGTCTGGGTTAGGTCTGGGTTATGCCCGCATCTGGCTCATGATTTTGCCTTTTCCGCATACGTGTTGGCCAGATCCTGGGTTTTTTCGTGTGTGAATCACGTAGTAATGTGGAACCACACAGTACAATTCAATTAAACCTGGTATCGATACATATTTTAGAGGATAAAACCGGTTAGGTCTGGGTTAGGTCTGGGTTATGCCCGCATGTGGCTCATGATTTTGCATTCTTCGCATACTTGGTGGCCAGATCCTGGGTTTTTTCGGGTTTGAATCACGTAGTAATGTGGCACCTCACAGTGACAGTCAATTAAACCTGGATTCGGTCAGTATTTTAGTCGGTGTCCCCGGTTAGGCCTGGGTTAGGTCTGGGTTATGCCCGCATCTGGCTCATGATTTTGCCTTCTTCGCATACTTGTTTACCAGATCCTGGGTTAGGTCTGGGTTTGAATCACATAGTAATGTGGAACCACACAGTACCAATCAATTAAACCTGGTATCGATCAATATTTTAGAGGATAAAACCGGTTAGGTCTGGGTTAAGTCTGGGTTATGCCCGCATCTGGCTCATGATTTTGCCTTCTTCGCATACTTGTTGTCCGGGTCCTGGGTTTTTTCGGGTTTGAATCATGTAGTAATGTGGCCCCTCACAGTGACAGTCAATTAAACCTGGATTCGGTCAGTATTTTAGTCGGTAACCCCGGTTAGGTCTGGGTTATGCCCGCACCTGGCTCATGAATTTGCCTCCTTCGCATACTTGTTTACCAGATCCTGGGTTTTTTCGTGTTTGCATCACGTAGTAATGTGGTAGCACACAGAAACAGTAAATTAAACCCGAATTCGGTCAGTATTTTAGTCGGTAACACCGATTAGGTCCGGGTTATGCCCGCATCTGGCTCATGATTTTGCATTTTCCGCATTCTTGTAGCCCAGATCCTTGGTTTTTTCGGGTTTGAATCACGTAGTAATGTGGTACCACACAAAAACAGTCAATTAAACCTTGTATCGATCAATATTTCAGAGGATAACACCGATTAGGTCTGGGTTAGGTCTGGGTTATGCCCGCATCTGGCTCATGATTTTGCCTTTTCCGCATACGTGTTGGCCAGATCCTGGGTTTTTTCGTGTGTGAATCACGTAGTAATGTGGTACCACACAGTAACAGTCAATTAAACCTGGTATCGATCAATATTTTAGAGGATCAAACCGGTTAGGTCTGGGTTAGGTCTGGCTTATGCCCGCAACTTGCTCATGATTTTGCCTTCTTCGCATACCTGTTGGCCAGATCCTGGGTTTTTTCGGCTTTGAATCACGTAGTACTGTCGTACCACACAGTAATAGTAAACTAAACCTGGTTTCGATCAATAATTTAAAGGATGACACCGGATAGGGGTGGGTTAGGTCTGGGTTATGCCTGCATCTGGCTCATGATTTTGCCTTCTTCGCATACTTCTTGGCCAGATCCTGGGTTAGGTCTGGGTTTGAATCACGTAGTAATGTGGAACCACACAGTACTATTCAATTAAACCTGGTATCGATCAATATTTTAGTGGATAACACCGGTTAGGTCTGGGTTAGGTCTGGTTAATGCCCGCATCTGGATCATGATTTTGCCTTCTTCGCATACTTGTTTATCAGATCCTGGGTTTTTTCGGGTCTGAATCACGTAGTAATGTGGTACCACACAGTAACAGTCAATTAAACCTTGTATCGATCAATATTTTAGAGGCTAAATCCGGTTAGGTCTGGGTTAGGTCTGGGTTATGCCCGCATCTGGCTCATGATTTTGCCTTTATCGCAAACTTGTTGGCCAGATCCTGGGTTTTTTCGGGTTTGAATCACGTAGTAATGTGGTACAACGCCGAAACTGTCAACTAAACCTGGTGTCCAACCACATTTTAGAGGAGGATACCGGTTTGGTCTGGGTTAGGTCTGGGTTGTGCCCGCATCTGGCTCATGATTTCGCCTTCTTCATATACTTGTTGGCCAGATCCTTGGTTTTCTCGGGTTTGAATCACGTAGTAACGTGGCACCTCACAGTAACTGTGAATTAAACCTGGATTCGGTCAGTATTTTAGTCGGTAACACCGGTTAGGTCTGGGTTAGGTCTGGGTTATGCCCGCATCTGGCTAATGATTTGGCCTTCTTCGCATACTTGTTGGCCAGATCCTGGGTTTTTTCAGATTTGAGTCACGTAGTAATGTGGGACCACACAGTAACAGTCAATAAATCCTGGTTTCGATCAATATTTTAAAGGATGACACCGGTTAGGTCTGGGTTAGGTCTGGGTTATGCCCGCATCTGGCTAATGATTTGGCCTTCTTCGCATACTTGTTGGCCAGATCCTTGGTTTTCTCTGGTTTGAATCACGTAGTAATGTGGCACCTCACAGTAACTGTGAATTAAACCTGGATTCGGTCAGTATTTTAGTCGGTAACACCGGTTTGGTCTGGGTTAGGTCTGGGTTATGCCCGCATCTGGCTCATGATTTCGCCTTCTTCGCATACTTGTTGGCCAGATCCTGGGTTTTTTCGGGTTCGAATCACGTAGTAATGTGGTACCACACAGTAACAGTCAATTAAACCTGGTATCGATCAATATTTTAGAGGATAAAACCGGTTAGGTCTGGGTTAGGTCTGGGTTTTGCTTGCATCTGACTCATGACTTTGCCTTCTTCGCATACTTGTTGGCCAGATCCTGGGTTACGTCTGGGTTTGAATCACGTAGTAATGTGTAACCAGACAGTACCATTCAATTAAACCTGGTATCGATCAATATTTTAGAGGATAAAACCGGTTAGGTCTGGGTTAGGTCTGGGTTATGCTCGCATCTGGCTCATGACTTTGCCTTCTTCGCATACTTGTTGGCCAGATCCTGGGTTACGTCTGGGTTTGAATCACGTAGTAATGTGGAACCACACAGTACCATTCAATTAAACCTGGTATCGATCAATATTTTAGAGGATAGAACCCGTCAGGTCTGGGTTAGGTCTGGGTTTTGCCCGCATCTGGCTCATGATTTTGCCCTCTTCGCATACTTGTTTACCCGATCCTGGGTTTTTTCGGGTTTGCATGACGTAGTAATGTGGTACCACACAGTAACAGTCAATTAAACCTTGTATCGATCAATATTTCAGAGGATAAATCCGGTTAGGTCTGGGTTAGGTCTGGGCTATGCCCACATCTGGCTCATGATTTTGCCTTCATCGCATACTTGTTGGCCAGATCCTGGGTGAGGTCTGGGTTTGAATCACGTAGTAATGTGGCACCTCAAAGTGATAGTCAATTAAACCTGGATTCGGTCAGTATTTTAGTCGGTAACCCCGGTTAGGTCTGGGTTAGGTCTGGGTTATGCCCGCATTTGGATCATGATTTTGCCTTCTTCGCATACTTGTTTACCAGATCCTGGGTTTTTTCGGGTCTGAATCACGTAGTAATGTGGAACCACACAGTACAATTCAATTAAACCTGGTATCGATACATATTTTAGAGAATAAAACCGGTTAGGTCTGGGTTAGGTCTGGGTTATGCCCGCATGTGGCTCATGATTTTGCCATCTTCGCATACTTGTTGGCCAGATCCTGGGTTTTTTCGGGTTTGAATCACTTAGTAATGTGGCACCTCACAGTGACAGTCAATTAAACCTGGATTCGGTCAGTATTTTAGTCGGTGTCCCCGGTTAGGCCTGGGTTAGGACTGGGTTATGCCCGCATCTGGCTCATGATTTTGCCTTCTTCGCATACTTGTTTACCAGATCCTGGGTTAGGTCTGGGTTTGAATCACATAGTAATGTGGAACCACACAGTACCAATCAATTAAACCTGGTATCGATCAATATTTTAGAGGATAAAACCGGTTAGGTCTGGGTTAGGTCTGGGTTATGCCCGCATCTGGCTCATGATTTTGCCTTCTTCGCATACTTGTTGGCCGGGTCCTGGGTTTTTTCGGGTTTGAATCACGTAGTAATGTGGCCCCTCACAGTGACAGTCAATTAAACCTGGATTCGGTCAGTATTTTAGTCGGTAACCCCGGTTAGGTCTGGGTTATGCCCGCACCTGGCTCATGATTTTGCCTCCTTCGCATACTTGTTTACCAGAGCCTGGGTTTTTTCGGGTTTGCATCACGTAGTAATGTGGTACCACACAGTAACAGTAAATTAAACCCGAATTCTGTCAGTATTTTAGTCGGTAACACCGATTAGGTCCGGGTTATGCCCGCATCTGGCTCATGGTTTTGCATTTTCCGCATTCTTGTAGCCCAGATCCTTGGTTTTTTCGGGTTTGAATCACGTAGTAATGTGGTACAACACAAAAACAGTCAATTAAACCTTGTATCGATCAATATTTCAGAGGATAACAACGATTAGGTCTGGGTTAGGTCTGGGTTATGCCCGCATCTGGCTCATGATTTTGCCTTCTTCGCATACTTGTCGGCCAGATCCTGGGTTTTCTCGGTTTGAATCACGTAGTAATGTGATACCACACTGAAACAGTCAATTAAACCTGGTTTCGATCCACATTTTAGAGGATAAAACCGGTTAGGTCTGGGTTATGCCCGCATCTGGCTCATGATTTTGCCTTCTTCGCATACTTGTTGGCCAGATCCTGGGTTTTTTCAGATTTGAGTCACGTAGTAATGTGGGACCACACAGTAACGGTCAATAAATCCTGGTTTCGATCAATATTTTAAAGGATGACACCGGTTAGGTCTGGGTTAGGTCTGGGTTATGCCCGCATCTGGCTCATGATTTTGCCTTCTTCGCATACTTGTTGGCCAGATCCTGGGTTTTTTCGGATTTGAATCACGTAGTAATGTGGTACCACACAGTAACAGTCAATAAAACCTGGTTTCGATCAATATTTTAAAGGATAAAACCGGTAATGCCTGGGTTAGGTCTGGTTCAAGCCCGCATCTGGCTCATGATTTTGCCTTCTTCGCATACTTGTTGGCCAGATCCTGGGTTTTTTCAGATTTGAGTCACGTAGTAATGTGGGACCACACAGTAACAGTCAATAAATCCTGGTTTCGATCAATATTTTAAAGGATGACACCGGTTAGGTCTGGGTTAGGTCTGGGTTATGCCCGCATCTGGCTAATGATTTGGCCTTCTTCGCATACTTGTTGGCCAGATCCTTGGTTTTCTCTGGTTTGAATCACGTAGTAATGTGGCACCTCACAGTAACTGTGAATTAAACCTGGATTCGGTCAGTATTTTAGTCGGTAACACCGGTTTGGTCTGGGTTAGGTCTGGGTTATGCCCGCATCTGGCTCATGATTTCGCCTTCTTCGCATACTTGTTGGCCAGATCCTGGGTTTTTTCGGGTTCGAATCACGTAGTAATGTGGTACCACACAGTAACAGTCAATTAAACCTGGTATCGATCAATATTTTAGAGGATAAAACCGGTTAGGTCTGGGTTAGGTCTGGGTTATGCTCGCATCTGGCTCATGACTTTGCCTTCTTCGCATACTTGTTGGCCAGATCCTGGGTTACGTCTGGGTTTGAATCACGTAGTAATGTGGAACCACACAGTACCATTCAATTAAACCTGGTATCGATCAATATTTTAGAGGATAGAACCCGTCAGGTCTGGGTAAGGTCTGGGTTTTGCCCGCATCTGGCTCATGATTTTGCCCTCTTCGCATACTTGTTTACCAGATCCTGGGTTTTTTCGGGTTTGAATCACGTAGTAATGTGGAACCACACAGTACCATTCAATTAGACCTGGTGTCGATAAATACTTTAGAGGATAAAACAGGTTATGTCTGGGTTAGGTCTGGGTTTTGCCCGCATCCGGCTCATGATTTTGCCATCTACGCATACTTGTTTACCAGATCCTGGGTTTTTTCGGGTTTGAATCACGTAGTAATGTGGCACCTCACAGTGATAGTCAATTAAACCTGGATTCGGTCAGTATTTTAGTCGGTAACCCCGGTTAGGTCTGGGTTATGCCCGCACCTGGCTCATGATTTTGCCTTCTTCGCATACTTGTTGGCCAGATCCTGGGTTAGGTCTGGGTTTGAATCACATAGTATTGTGGAACCACACAGTACCATTCAATTAAACCTTGTATCGATCAATATTTTAGAGGATAAAACCGGTTAGGTCTGGGTTAGGTCTGGGTTATGCCCGCATCTGGCTCATGATTTTGCCTTCTTCGCATACTTGTTGGGCAGATCGTGGGTTTTTTCAGATTTGAGTGACGTAGTTATGTGGTACCACACAGTAACAGTCAATAAATCCTGGTTTCGATCAATATTTTAAAGGATGACACCGGATAGGTCTGGGTTAGGTCTGGGTTATGCTCGCATCTGGCTCTTGATTTTGCCTTTTCCGCATTCGTCTTGGCCAGATCCTGGGTTTTTTCGGGTTCGAATCACGTAGTAATGTGGTACCACACAGTAACAGTCAATTAAACCTGGTATCGATCAATATTTTAGAGGATAAAACCGGTTAGGTCTGGGTTAGGTCTGGGTTATGCTCGCATCTGGCTCATGACTTTGCCTTCTTCGCATACTTGTTGGCCAGATCCTGGGTTAGGTCTGGGTTTGAATCACGTAGTAATGTGGAACCACACAGTACCATTCAATTAAACCTGGTATCGATCAATATTTTAGAGGGTAGAACCGGTTAGGTCTGGGTTAGGTCTGGGTTTTGCCCGCATCTGGCTCATGATTTGGCTTCTTCGCATACTTGTTGGCCGGATCCTGGGTTTTTTCAGATTTGAGTCATGTAGTAATGTGGTACCACACAGTAACAGTCAATAAATCCTGGTTTCGATCAATATTTTAAAGGATGACACCGGATAGGTCTGGGTTAGGTCTGGGTTATGCCCACATCTGGCTCATGATTTTGCCTTTTCCGCATTCGTCTTGGCCAGATCCTGGATTTTTTCGGGTTTGAATCACGTAGTAATGTGGTACCACACAGTAACAGTCAATTAAACCTGGTATCGATCAATATTACAGAGGATAAATCCGGTTAGGTCTGGGTTAGGTCTGGGCTATGCCCACATCTGGCTCATGATTTTGCCTTCATCGCATACTTGTTGGCCAGATCCTGGGTAAGGTCTGGGTTTGAATCACGTAGTAATGTGGAACCACACAGTATAATTCAATTACACCTGGTGTGGATAAATATTTTAGAGGATAAAACAGGTTATGTCTGGGTTAGGTCTGGGTTATGCCCGCATCTGGCTCATGATTTTGCCATCTTCGCATACTTGTTTACCAGATCCTGGGTTTTTTCGGGTTTGAATCACGTAGTAATGTGGTACCACACAGTAACAGTCAATTAAACCTGGATACGGTCAGTATTTTAGTCGGTAACACCGGTTAGGTCTTGGTTAGGTCTGGGTTATGCCCGCATCTGGCTCATGATCTTGCCTTCTTCGCATACTTGTTGGCCGGGTCCTGGGTTTTCTCGGTTTGAATCACGTAGTAATGTGATACCACACTGAAACAGTCAATTAAACCTGGTTTCGATCCACATTTTAGAGGATAAAACCGGTTAGGTCTGGGTTATGCCCGCATCTGGCTCATGATTTTGCCTTCTTCGCATACTTGTTGGCCAGATCCTGGGTTTTTTCAGATTTGAGTCACGTAGTAATGTGGTACCACACAGTAACAGTCAATAAATCCTGGTTTCGATCAATATTTCACAGGATAAAACCGGTAATGCCTGGGTTAGTTCTGGGTCATGCCCGCATCTGGCTCATGATTTTGCCTTCTTCGCATACTTGTTGGGCAGATCGTGGGTTTTTTCAGATTTGAGTCACGTAGTTATGTGGTACCACACAGTAACAGTCAATAAATCCTGGTTTCGATCAATATTTTAAAGGATGACACCGGATAGGTCTGGGTTAGGTCTGGGTTATGCTCGCATCTGGCTCTTGATTTTGCCTTTTCCGCATTCTTCTTGGCCAGATCCTGGGTTTTTTCGGGTTCGAATCACGTAGTAATGTGGTACCACACAGTAACAGTCAATTAAACCTGGTATCGATCAATATTTTAGAGGATAAAACCGGTTAGGTCTGGGTTAGGTCTGGGTTATGCTCGCATCTGGCTCATGACTTTGCCTTCTTCGCATACTTGTTGGCCAGATCCTGGGTTAGGTCTGGGTTTGAATCACGTAGTAATGTGGAACCACACAGTACCATTCAATTAAACCTGGTATCGATCAATATTTTAGAGGATAGAACCGGTCAGGTCTGGGTTAGGTCTGGGTTTTGCCCGCATCTGGCTCATGATTTGGCTTCTTCGCATACTTGTTGGCCGGATCCTGGGTTTTTTCAGATTTGAGTCATGTAGTAATGTGGTACCACACAGTAACAGTCAATAAATCCTGGTTTCGATCAATATTTTAAAGGATGACACCGGATAGGTCTGGGTTAGGTCTGGGTTATGCCCGCATCTGGCTCATGATTTTGCCTTTTCCGCATTCGTCTTGGCCAGATCCTGGGTTTTTTCGGGTTCGAATCACGTAGTAATGTGGTACCACACAGTAACAGTCAATTAAACCTGGTATCGATCAATATTTTAGAGGATAAAACCGGTTAGGTCTGGGTTAGGTCTGGGTTATGCTCGCATCTGGCTCATGACTTTGCCTTCATCGCATACTTGTTGGCCAGATCCTGGGTAAGGTCTGGGTTTGAATCACGTAGTAACGTGGAACCACACAGTATAATTCAATTAAACCTGGTATCAACGGAAATTTTAGAGGATAAAACCGGTTATGTCTGGGTTAGGTCTTGGTTATGCCCGCATCTGGCTCATGATTTTGCCATCTTCGCATACTTGTTTACCAGATGCTGGGTTTTTTCGGGTCTGAATCACGTAGTAATGTGGTACCACACAGTAACAGTCAATTAAACCTTGTAGCGATCAATATTTTAAGGATAAATCCGGTTAGGTCTGGGTTAGGTCTGGGTTATGCCCGCATTTGGATCATGATTTTGCCTTCTTCGCATACTTGTTTACCAGATCCTGGGTTTTTTCGGGTTTGAATCACGTAGTAATTTGGCACCTCACAGTGACAGTCAATTAAACCTGGATTCTGTCAGTATTTTAAAGGATAAATCCGGTTAGGTCTGGGTTAGGTCTGGGTTATGCCCGCATCTGGCTCATGAGTTTGCCTTCATCGCATACTTGTTGGCCAGATCCTGGGTTAGGTCTGGGTTTGATAACGTAGTAATGTGGCACCTCACAGTAACTGTGAATTAAACCTGGATTCGGTCAGTATTTTAGTCGGTAACCCCGGTTAGGTCTGGGTTAGGTCTGGGTTATGCCCGCATTTGGATCATGATTTTGCCTTCTTCGCATACTTGTTTACCAGATCCTGGGTTTTTTCGGGTCTGAATCACGTAGTAATGTGGAACCACACAGTACAATTCAATTAAACCTGGTATCGATACATATTTTAGAGGATAAAACCGGTTAGGTCTGGGTTAGGTCTGGGTTATGCCCGCATGTGGCTCATGATTTTGCATTCTTCGCATACTTGGTGGCCAGATCCTGGGTTTTTTCGGGTTTGAATCACGTAGTAATGTGGCACCTCACAGTGACAGTCAATTAAACCTGGATTCGGTCAGTATTTTAGTCGGTGTCCCCGGTTAGGCCTGGGTTAGGACTGGGTTATGCCCGCATCTGGCTCATGATTTTGCCTTCTTCGCATACTTGTTTACCAGATCCTGGGTTAGGTCTGGGTTTGAATCACATAGTAATGTGGAACCACACAGTAGCAATCAATTAAACCTGGTATCGATCAATATTTTAGAGGATAAAACCGGTTAGGTCTGGGTTAGGTCTGGGTTATGCCCGCATCTGGCTCATGATTTTGCCTTCTTCGCATACTTGTTGTCCGGGTCCTGGGTTTTTTCGGGTTTGAATCACGTAGTAATGTGGCCCCTCACAGTGACAGTCAATTAAACCTGGATTCGGTCAGTATTTTAGTCGGTAACCCCGGTTAGGTCTGGGTTATGCCCGCACCTGGCTCATGATTTTGCCTCATTCGCATACTTGTTTACCAGATCCTGGGTTTTTTCGTGTTTGCATCACGTAGTAATGTGGTAGCACACAGTAACAGTAAATTAAACCCGAATTCGGTCGGTATTTTAGTCGGTAACACCGATTAGGCCCGGGTTATGCCCGCATCTGGCTCATGATTTTGCATTTTCCGCATTCTTGTAGCCCAGATCCTTGGTTTTTTCGGGTTTGAATCACGTAGTAATGTGGTACCACACAAAAACAGTCAATTAAACCTTGTATCGATCAATATTTCAGAGGATAACACCGATTAGGTCTGGGTTAGGTCTGGGTTATGCCCGCATCTGGCTCATGATTTTGCCTTTTCCGCATACGTGTTGGCCAGATCCTGGGTTTTTTCGTGTGTGAATCACGTAGTAATGTGGTACCACACAGTAACAGTCAATTAAACCTGGTATCGATCAATATTTTAGAGGATCAAACCGCTTAGGTCTGGGTTAGGTCTGGCTTATGCCCGCAACTGGCTCATGATTTTGCCTTCTTCGCATACCTGTTGGCCAGATCCTGGGTTTTTTCGGCTTTGAATCACGTAGTACTGTCGTACCACACAGTAATAGTAAACTAAACCTGGTTTCGATCAATAATTTAAAGGATGACACTGGATAGGGCTGGGTTAGGTCTGGGTTATGCCTGCATCTGGCTCATGATTTTGCCTTCTTCGCATACTTCTTGGCCAGATCCTGGGTTAGGTCTGGGTTTGAATCACGTAGTAATGTGGAACCACACAGTACTATTCAATTAAACCTGGTATCGATCAATATTTTAGTGGATAACACCGGTTAGGTCTGGGTTAGGTCTGGTTAATGCCCGCATCTGGATCATGATTTTGCCTTCTTCGCATACTTGTTTACCAGATCCTGGGTTTTTTCGGGTCTGAATCACGTAGTAATGTGGTACCACACAGTAACAGTCAATTAAACCTTGTATCGATCAATATTTTAGAGGCTAAATCCGGTTAGGTCTGGGTTAGGTCTGGGTTATGCCCGCATCTGGCTCATGATTTTGCCTTCATCGCAAACTTGTTGGCCAGATCCTGGGTTTTTTCGGGTTTGAATCACGTAGTAATGTGGTACAACGCCGAAACTGTCAACTAAACCTGGTGTCCAACCACATTTTAGAGGAGGATACCGGTTTGGTCTGGGTTAGGTCTGGGTTATGCCCGCATCTGGCTCATGATTTCGCCTTCTTCACATACTTGTTGGCCAGATTCTTGGTTTTCTCGGGTTTGAATCACGTAGTAACGTGGCACCTCACAGTAACTGTGAATTAAACCTGGATTCGGTCAGTGTTTTAGTCGGTAACACCGGTTAGGTCTGGGTTAGGTCTGGGTTATGCCCGCATCTGGCTAATGATTTGGCCTCCTTCGCATACTTGTTGGCCAGATCCTTGGTTTTCTCTGGTTTGAATCACGTAGTAATGTGGCACCTCACAGTAACTGTGAATTCAACCTGGATTCGGCCAGTATTTTAGAGGATAAAACCGGTTAGGTCTGGGTTATGCCCGCATTTGGCTCATGATTTTGCCTTCTTCGCATACTTGTTGGCCAGATCCTGGGTTTTTTCAGATTTGAGTCACGTAGTAATGTGGGACCACGCAGTAACAGTCAATAAATCCTGGTTTCGATCAATATTTTAAAGGATGACACCGGTTAGGTCTGGGTTAGGTCTGGGTTATGCCCGCATCTGGCTCATGATTTTGCCTTCTTCGCATACTTGTTGGCCAGATCCTGGGTTTTTTCGGATTTGAATCACGTAGTAATGTGGTACCACACAGTAACAGTCAATAAAACCTGGTTTCGATCAATATTTTAAAGGATAAAACCGGTAATGCCTGGGTTAGGTCTGGTTCAAGCCCGCATCTGGCTCATGATTTT
Source organism: Colletes latitarsis (assembly GCF_051014445.1). Taxonomy (NCBI): domain Eukaryota; kingdom Metazoa; phylum Arthropoda; class Insecta; order Hymenoptera; family Colletidae; genus Colletes; species Colletes latitarsis. Next base: position 4,134,627 of record NC_135141.1, on the reverse strand, counting down.
GCCTTCTTCGCATACTTGTTGGCCAGATCCTGGGTTTTTTCAGATTTGAGTCACGTAGTAATGTGGGACCACACAGTAACAGTCAATAAATCCTGGTTTCGATCAATATTTTAAAGGATGACACCGGTTAGGTCTGGGTTAGGTCTGGGTTATGCCCGCATCTGGCTAATGATTTGGCCTTCTTCGCATACTTGTTGGCCAGATCCTTGGTTTTCTCTGGTTTGAATCACGTAGTAATGTGGCACCTCACAGTAACTGTGAATTAAACCTGGATTCGGTCAGTATTTTAGTCGGTAACACCGGTTTGGTCTGGGTTAGGTCTGGGTTATGCCCGCATCTGGCTCATGATTTCGCCTTCTTCGCATACTTGTTGGCCAGATCCTGGGTTTTTTCGGGTTCGAATCACGTAGTAATGTGGTACCACACAGTAACAGTCAATTAAACCTGGTATCGATCAATATTTTAGCGGATAAAACCGGTTAGGTCTGGGTTAGGTCTGGGTTATGCTCGCATCTGGCTCATGACTTTGCCTTCTTCGCATACTTGTTGGCCAGATCCTGGGTTACGTCTGGGTTTGAATCACGTAGTAATGTGGAACCACACTGTATAATTCAAATAAACCTGGTGTCGATAAATATTTTAGAGGATAAAACAGGTTATGTCTGGGTTAGGTCTGGGTTAAGCCCGCATCTGGCTCATGACTTTGCCATCTTCGCATACTTGTTTACCAGATCCTGGGTTTTTTCGGGTTTGAATCACGTAGTAATGTGGTACCACACAGTAACAGTCAATTAAACCTGGATACGGTCATTATTTTAGTCGGTAACCCCGGTTAGGTCTGGGTTAGGTCTGGGTTATGCCCGCATCTGACTCATGATTTCGCCTTCTTCGCATACTTGTTGGCCAGATCCTGGGTTTTTTCGGGTTCGAATCACGTAGTAATGTGGTACCACACAGTAACAGTCAATTAAACCTGGTATCGATCAATATTTTAGCGGATAAAACCGGTTAGGTCTGGGTTAGGTCTGGGTTATGCTCGCATCTGGCTCATGACTTTGCCTTCTTCGCATACTTGTTGGCCAGATCCTGGGTTACGTCTGGGTTTGAATCACGTAGTAATGTGGAACCACACTGTATAATTCAAATAAACCTGGTGTCGATAAATATTTTAGAGGATAAAACAGGTTATGTCTGGGTTAGGTCTGGGTTAAGCCCGCATCTGGCTCATGACTTTGCCATCTTCGCATACTTGTTTACCAGATCCTGGGTTTTTTCGGGTTTGAATCACGTAGTAATGTGGTACCACACAGTAACAGTCAATTAAACCTGGATACGGTCAGTATTTTAGTCGGTAACACCGGTTAGGTCTTGGTTAGGTCTGGGTTATGCTCGCATCTGGCTCATGATTTTGCCTTCTTCGCATACTTATTGGCCATATCCTGGGTTTTTTGCGGGTTTGAATCACGTAGTAATGTGGTACCACACAGTAACAGTCAATTAAACCTGGATACGGTCAGTATTTTAGTCGGTAACACCGGTTAGGTCTTGGTTAGGTCTGGGTTATGCCCGCATCTGGCTCATGATTTTGCCTTCTTCGCATACTTGTTGGCCAGATCCTGGGTTTTTTCAGATTTGAGTCACGTAGTAATGTGGTACCACACAGTAACAGTCAATAAATCCTGGTTTCGATCAATATTTCAAAGGATAAAACCGGTAATGCCTGGGTTAGTTCTGGGTCATGCCCGCATCTGGCTCATGATTTTGCCTTCTTCGCATACTTGTTGTCCAGATCCTGGGTTTTTTCAGATTTGAGTCACGTAGTAATGTGGTACCACACAGTAACAGTCAATAAATCCTGGTTTCGATCCACATTTTAGAGGATAAAACCGGTTAGGTCTGGGTTACGCCCGCATCTGGCTCATGACTTTGCCTTCTTCGCATACCTTTTGGCCAGATCCTGGGTTACGTCTGGGTTTGAATCACGTAGTAATGTGGATCCACACAGTACCATTCAATTAAACCTGGTATCGATCAATAGTTTAGAGGAGAGAACCGGTCAGGTCTGGGTTAGGTCTGGGTTTTGCCCGCATCTGGCTCATGATTTTGCCTTCTTCGCATACTTGTTGTCCGGGTCCTGGGTTTTTTCGGGTTTGAATCACGTAGTAATGTGGCCCCTCACAGTGACAGTCAATTAAACCTGGATTCGGTCAGTATTTTAGTCGGTAACCCCGGTTAGGTCTGGGTTATGCCCGCACCTGGCTCATGAATTTGCCTCCTTCGCATACTTGTTTACCAGATCCTGGGTTTTTTCGTGTTTGCATCACGTAGTAATGTGGTAGCACACAGAAACAGTAAATTAATCCCGAATTCGGTCAGTATTTTAGTCGGTAACACCGATTAGGTCCGGGTTATGCCCGCATCTGGCTCATGATTTTGCATTTTCCGCATTCTTGTAGCCCAGATCCTTGGTTTTTTCGGGTTTGAATCACGTAGTAATGTGGTACCACACAAAAACAGTCAATTAAACCTTGTATCGATCAATATTTCAGAGGATAACACCGATTAGGTCTGGGTTAGGTCTGGGTTATGCCCGCATCTGGCTCATGATTTTGCCTTTTCCGCATACGTGTTGGCCAGATCCTGGGTTTTTTCGTGTGTGAATCACGTAGTAATGTGGTACCACACAGTAACAGTCAATTAAACCTGGTATCGATCAATATTTTAGAGGATCAAACCGGTTAGGGCTGGGTTAAGTCTGGCTTATGCCCGCAACTGGCTCATGATTTTGCCTTCATCGCATACCTGTTGGCCAGATCCTGGGTTTTTTCGGCTTTGAATCACGTAGTACTGTCGTACCACACAGTAATAGTAAACTAAACCTGGTTTCGATCAATAATTTAAAGGATGACACCGGATAGGGGTGGGTTAGGTCTGGGTTATGCCTGCATCTGGCTCATGATTTTGCCTTCTTCGCATACTTCTTGGCCAGATCCTGGGTTAGGTCTGGGTTTGAATCACGTAGTAATGTGGAACCACACAGTACTATTCAATTAAACCTGGTATCGATCAATATTTTAGTGGATAACACCGGTTAGGTCTGGGTTAGGTCTGGTTAATGCCCGCATCTGGATCATGATTTTGCCTTCTTCGCATACTTGTTTACCAGATCCTGGGTTTTTTCGGGTCTGAATCACGTAGTAATGTGGTACCACACAGTAACAGTCAATTAAACCTTGTATCGATCAATATTTTAGAGGCTAAATCCTGTTAGGTCTGGGTTAGGTCTGGGTTATGCCCGAATCTGGCTCATGATTTTGCCTTTATCGCAAACTTGTTGGCCAGATCCTGGGTTTTTTCGGGTTTGAATCACGTAGTAATGTGGTACAACGCCGAAACTGTCAACTAAACCTGGTGTCCAACCACATTTTAGAGGAGGATACCGGTTTGGTCTGGGTTAGGTCTGGGTTGTGCCCGCATCTGGCTCATGATTTCGCCTTCTTCATATACTTGTTGGCCAGATCCTTGGTTTTCTCGGGTTTGAATCACGTAGTAACGTGGCACCTCACAGTAACTGTGAATTAAACCTGGATTCGGTCAGTATTTTAGTCGGTAACACCGGTTAGGTCTGGGTTAGGTCTGGGTTATGCCCGCATCTGGCTAATGATTTGGCCTTCTTCGCATACTTGTTGGCCAGATCCTGGGTTTTTTCAGATTTGAGTCACGTAGTAATGTGGGACCACACAGTAACAGTCAATAAATCCTGGTTTCGATCAATATTTTAAAGGATGACACCGGTTAGGTCTGGGTTAGGTCTGGGTTATGCCCGCATCTGGCTAATGATTTGGCCTTCTTCGCATACTTGTTGGCCAGATCCTTGGTTTTCTCGGGTTTGAATCACGTAGTAATGTGGCACCTCACAGTAACTGTGAATTAAACCTGGATTCGGTCAGTATTTTAGTCGGTAACACCGTTTGGTCTGGGTTAGGTCTGGGTTATGCCCGCATCTGGCTCATGATTTCGCCTTCTTCGCATACTTGTTGGCCAGATCCTGGGTTTTTTCGGGTTCGAATCACGTAGTAATGTGGTACCACACAGTAACAGTCAATTAAACCTGGTATCGATCAATATTTTAGAGGATAAAACCGGTTAGGTCTGGGTTAGGTCTGGGTTTTGCTTGCATCTGACTCATGACTTTGCCTTCTTCACATACTTGTTGGCCAGATCCTGGGTTACGTCTGGGTTTGAATCACGTAGTAATGTGTAACCAGACAGTACCATTCAATTAAACCTGGTATCGATCAATATTTTAGAGGATAGAACCCGTCAGGTCTGGGTTAGGTCTGGGTTTTGCCCGCATCTGGCTCATGATTTTGCCATCTTCGCATACTTGTTTACCAGATCCTGGGTTTTTTCGGGTTTGAATCACGTAGTAATGTGGTACCACACAGTAACAGTCAATTAAACCTGGATACGGTCATTATTTTAGTCGGTAACCCCGGTTAGGTCTGGGTTAGGTCTGGGTTATGCCCGCATCTGGCTCATGATTTCGCCTTCTTCGCATACTTGTTGGCCAGATCCTGGGTTTTTTCGGGTTCGAATCACGTAGTAATGTGGTACCACACAGTAACAGTCAATTAAACCTGGTATCGATCAATATTTTAGCGGATAAAACCGGTTAGGTCTGGGTTAGGTCTGGGTTATGCTCGCATCTGGCTCATGACTTTGCCTTCTTCGCATACTTGTTGGCCAGATCCTGGGTTACGTCTGGGTTTGAATCACGTAGTAATGTGGAACCACACTGTATAATTCAAATAAACCTGGTGTCGATAAATATTTTAGAGGATAAAACAGGTTATGTCTGGGTTAGGTCTGGGTTAAGCCCGCATCTGGCTCATGACTTTGCCATCTTCGCATACTTGTTTACCAGATCCTGGGTTTTTTCGGGTTTGAATCACGTAGTAATGTGGTACCACACAGTAACAGTCAATTAAACCTGGATACGGTCAGTATTTTAGTCGGTAACACCGGTTAGGTCTTGGTTAGGTCTGGGTTATGCCCGCATCTGGCTCATGATTTTGCCTTTTCCGCATTCGTCTTGGCCAGATCCTGGGTTTTTTGCGGGTTTGAATCACGTAGTAATGTGGTACCACACAGTAACAGTCAATTAAACCTGGATACGGTCAGTATTTTAGTCGGTAACACCGGTTAGGTCTGGGTTAGGTCTGGGTTATGCCCGCATCTGGCTCATGATTTTGCCTTCTTCGCATACTTGTTGGCCAGATCCTGGGTTTTTTCGGATTTGAATCACGTAGTAATGTGGTACCACACAGTAACAGTCAATAACACCTGGTTTCGATCAATATTTTAAAGGATAAAGCCGGTAATGCCTGGGTTAGGTCTGGTTCAGGCCCGCATCTGGCTCATGATTTTGCCTTCTTCGCATACTTGTTGGCCAGATCCTGGGTTTTTTCAGATTTGAGACACGTAGTAATGTGGTACCACACAGTAACAGTCAATAAATCCTGGTTTCGGTCAGTATTTTAGTCGGTAACACCGGTTAGGTCTGGGTTAGGTCTGGGTTATGCCCGCATCTGGCTAATGATGTGGCCTTCTTCGCATACTTGTTGGCCAGATCCTTGATTTTCTCTGGTTTGAATCACGTAGTAATGTGGCACCTCACAGTAACTGTGAATTAAACCTGGATTCGGTCAGTATTTTAGTCGGTAACACCGGTTAGGTCTGGGTTAGGTCTGGGTTATGCCCGCATCTGGCTAATGATTTGGCCTTCTTCGCATACTTGTTGGCCAGATCCTTGGTTTTCTCTGGTTTGAATCACGTAGTAATGTGGCACCTCACAGTAACTGTGAATTAAACCTGGATTCGGTCAGTATTTTAGTCGGTAACACCGTTTGGTCTGGGTTAGGTCTGGGTTATGCCCGCATCTGGCTCATGATTTCGCCTTCTTCGCATACTTGTTGGCCAGATCCTGGGTTTTTTCGGGTTCGAATCACGTAGTAATGTGGTACCACACAGTAACAGTCAATTAAACCTGGTATCGATCAATATTTTAGAGGATAAAACCGGTTAGGTCTGGGTTAGGTCTGGGTTTTGCTTGCATCTGACTCATGACTTTGCCTTCTTCGCATACTTGTTGGCCAGATCCTGGGTTACGTCTGGGTTTGAATCACGTAGTAATGTGTAACCAGACAGTACCATTCAATTAAACCTGGTATCGATCAATATTTTAGAGGATAGAACCCGTCAGGTCTGGGTTAGGTCTGGGTTTTGCCCGCATCTGGCTCATGATTTTGCCATCTTCGCATACTTGTTTACCAGATCCTGGGTTTTTTCGGGTTTGAATCACGTAGTAATGTGGTACCACACAGTAACAGTCAATTAAACCTGGATACGGTCATTATTTTAGTCGGTAACCCCGGTTAGGTCTGGGTTAGGTCTGGGTTATGCCCGCATCTGGCTCATGATTTCGCCTTCTTCGCATACTTGTTGGCCAGATCCTGGGTTTTTTCGGGTTCGAATCACGTAGTAATGTGGTACCACACAGTAACAGTCAATTAAACCTGGTATCGATCAATATTTTAGCGGATAAAACCGGTTAGGTCTGGGTTAGGTCTGGGTTATGCTCGCATCTGGCTCATGACTTTGCCTTCTTCGCATACTTGTTGGCCAGATCCTGGGTTACGTCTGGGTTTGAATCACGTAGTAATGTGGAACCACACTGTATAATTCAAATAAACCTGGTGTCGATAAATATTTTAGAGGATAAAACAGGTTATGTCTGGGTTAGGTCTGGGTTAAGCCCGCATCTGGCTCATGACTTTGCCATCTTCGCATACTTGTTTACCAGATCCTGGGTTTTTTCGGGTTTGAATCACGTAGTAATGTGGTACCACACAGTAACAGTCAATTAAACCTGGATACGGTCAGTATTTTAGTCGGTAACACCGGTTAGGTCTTGGTTAGGTCTGGGTTATGCCCGCATCTGGCTCATGATTTTGCCTTCTTCGCATACTTATTGGCCATATCCTGGGTTTTTTGCGGGTTTGAATCACGTAGTAATGTGGTACCACACAGTAACAGTCAATTAAACCTGGATACGGTCAGTATTTTAGTCGGTAACACCGGTTAGGTCTGGGTTAGGTCTGGGTTATGCCCGCATCTGGCTCATGATTTTGCCTTCTTCGCATACTTGTTGGCCAGATCCTGGGTTTTTTCGGATTTGAATCACGTAGTAATGTGGTACCACACAGTAACAGTCAATAACACCTGGTTTCGATCAATATTTTAAAGGATAAAGCCGGTAATGCCTGGGTTAGGTCTGGTTCAGGCCCGCATCTGGCTCATGATTTTGCCTTCTTCGCATACTTGTTGGCCAGATCCTGGGTTTTTTCAGATTTGAGACACGTAGTAATGTGGTACCACACAGTAACAGTCAATAAATCCTGGTTTCGGTCAGTATTTTAGTCGGTAACACCGGTTAGGTCTGGGTTAGGTCTGGGTTATGCCCGCATCTGGCTAATGATGTGGCCTTCTTCGCATACTTGTTGGCCAGATCCTTGATTTTCTCTGGTTTGAATCACGTAGTAATGTGGCACCTCACAGTAACTGTGAATTAAACCTGGATTCGGTCAGTATTTTAGTCGGTAACACCGGTTTGGTCTGGGTTAGGTCTGGGTTATGCCCGCATCTGGCTCATGATTACGCCTTCTTCCCATACTTGTTGGCCAGATCCTGGGTTTTTTCGGATTTGAATCACGTAGTAATGTGGGACCACACAGTAACAGTCAATAAATCCTGGTTTCGATCAATATTTTAAAGGATGACACCGGTTAGTTCTGGGTTAGGTCTGGGTTATGCCCGCATCTGGCTCATGATTTTGCCTTCTTCGCATACTTGTTGGCCAGATCCTGGGTTTTTTCAGATTTGAGTCACGTAGTAATGTGGGACCACACAGTAACAGTCAATAAATCCTGGTTTCGATCAATATTTTGAAGGATGACACCGGTTAGTTCTGGGTTAGGTCTGGGTTATGCCCGCATCTGGCTCATGATTTCGCCTTCTTCCCATACTTGTTGGCCAGATCCTGGGTTTTTTCGGGTTTGAATCACGTAGTAATGTGGTACCACACAATAACAGCCAATTAATCCTGGATACGGTCAGTAATTTAGTCGGTAACACCGGTTAGGTCTTGCTTAGGTCTGGGTTATGCCCGCATCTGGCTCATGATTTTGCCTTCTTCGCATACTTGTTGGCCAGATCCTGGGTTTTTTCAGATTTGAGTCACGTAGTAATGTGGGACCACACAGTAACAGTCAATAAATCCTGGTTTCGATCAATATTTTAAAGGATGACACCGGTTAGTTCTGGGTTAGGTCTGGGTTATGCCCGCATCTGGCTCATGATTTTGCCTTCTTCGCATACTTGTTGGCCAGATCCTGTGTTTTTTCAGATTTGAGTCACGTAGTAATGTGGGACCACACAGTAACAGTCAATAAATCCTGGTTTCGATCAATATTTTAAAGGATGACACCGGTTAGTTCTGGGTTAGGTCTGGGTTATGCCCGCATCTGGCTCATGATTTCGCCTTCTTCCCATACTTGTTGGCCAGATCCTGGGTTTTATCGGGTTTGAATCACGTAGTAATGTGGTACCACACAATAACAGTCAATTAATCCTGGATACGGTCAGTATTTTAGTCGGTAACACCGGTTAGGTCTTGGTTAGGTCTGGGTTATGCCCGCATCTGGCTCATGATTTTGCCTTCTTCGCATACTTGTTGGCCGGTTCTTGGGTTTTTTCAGATTTGAGTCACGTAGTAATGTGGTACCACACAGTAACAGTCAATAAATCCTGGTTTCGATCAATATTTCAAAGGATGACACCGGATAGGTCTGGGTTAGGTCTGGGTTATGCCCGCATCTGGCTCATGATTTTGCCTTTTCCGCATTCGTGTTGGCCAGATCCTGGGTTTTTTCGGGTTTGAATCACGTAGTAATGTGGTACCACACAGTAACAGTCAATTAAACCTGGTATCGATCAATATTTTAGAGGATAAAACCGGTTAGGTCTGGGTTAGGTCTGGGTTATGCCCGCATTTGGATCATGATTTTGCCTTCATCGCATACTTGTTGGACAGATCCTGAGTTTTTTCGGGTTTGAATCACGTAGTAATGTGGTACCACACTGAAACAGTCAATTAAACCTGGTGTCCAACCACATTTTAGAGGATAATACCGGTTTGGTCTGTGTTAGGTCTGGGTTATGCCCGCATCTGGCTCATGATTTTGCCTTCTTCGCATACTTGTTTACCAGATCCTGGGTTTTTTCGGGTTTGCATCACGTAGTAATGTGGAACCACACAGTTCCATTCAATTAAACCTGGTATCGATCAATATTTTAGCGGATAACACCGGTTAGGTCTGGGTTAGGTCTGGGTTATGCCCGCATTTGGATCATGATTTTGCCTTCTTCGCATACTTGTTTACGAGATCCTGGATTTTTTCGGGTCTGAATCACGCAGTAATGTGGAACCACACAGTAGCAGTCAATTAAACCTTGTATCGATCAATATTTTAGAGGATATATCCGGTTAGGTCTGGGTTAGGTCTGGGTTATGCCCGCATCTGGCTCATGATTTTGCCTTCATCGCATACTTGTTGGACAGATCCTGAGTTTTTTCGGGTTTGAATCACGTAGTAATGTGGTACCACACTGAAACAGTCAATTAAACCTGGTGTCCAACCACATTTTAGAGGATAATACCGGTTTGGTCTGTGTTAGGTCTGGGTTATGCCCGCATCTGGCTCATGATTTTGCCTTCTTCGCATACTTGTTGGCCGGATCCTGGGTTTTTTCGGGTTTGAATCACGTAGTAATTTGGCACCTCACAGTGACAGTCAATTAAACCAGGATTCGGTCAGTATTTTAGAGGATAAATCCGGTTAGGTCTGGGTTAGGTCTGGGTTATGCCCGAATCTGACTCATGATTTTACCTTCTTTGCATACTTGTTGGCCAGATACTGGGTTAGGTCTGGGTTTGAATCACGTAGTAATGTGGAACCACACAGTACCATTCAATTAAACCTGGTATCGATCAATATTTCTGTGGATAACACCGGTTAGGTCTGGGTTAGGTCTGGGTTATGCCCGCATTTGGATCATGATTTTGCCTTGTTCGTATACTTGTTTACCAGATCCTGGGTTTTTTCTGGTCTGAATCACGTAGTAATGTGGTACCACATAGTAACAGTCAATTAAACCTTGTATCGATCAATATTTTAGAGGATAATACCGGTTTGGTCTGGGTTAGGTCTGGGTTATGCCCGCATCTGGCTCATGATTTTGCCTTCTTCGCATACTTGTTGGCCAGATCCTTGGTTTTTTCGGGTTTGAATCACGTAGTAATGTGGCACCTCACAGAAACAGTGAATTAAACCTGGATTCGGTCAGTATTTTAGTCTGTAACCCCGGTTAGGTCTGGGTTAGGTCTGGGTTATGCCCGCATCTGGCTCATGATTTTGCCTTCATCGCATACTTGTTTACCAGATCCTCGGTTTTTTCGGGTTTGCATCACGTAGTAATGGGGTACCACACAGTAACAGTCAATTAAACATTGTATCGATCAATATTTTAGAGAATAAATCCGGTTAGGTCTGGGTTAGGTCTGGGTTATGCCCGCATCTGGCTCATGATTTTGCCATCTTCGCATACTTTTTGGCCAGATCCTGGGTTTTTTCGGGTTTGAATCACGTAGTAATGTGGTACCTCACAGTGACAGTCAATTAAACCTTGATTCGGTCAGTATTTTAGTCGGTAACCCCGGTTAGGCCTGGGTTAGGTCTGGGTTATGCCCGCATCTGGCTCATGATTTTGCCTTCTTCCCATACTTGTTTACCGGATCCTGGGTTAGGTCTGGGTTTGAATCACATAGCAATGTGGAACCACACAGTACCATTCAATTAAACCTGGCGTCGATCAATATTTTAGAGGATAAAACCTGTTAGGTCTGGGTTAGGTCTGGGTTATGCCCACATCTGGCTCATTATTTTGCCTTCATCGCATACTTGTTGGCCAGATCCTGGATAAGGTCTGGGTTTGAATCACGTAGTAATGTGGAACCACACAGTAACAGTCAATTAAACATTGTATCGATCAATATTTTAGAGAATAAATCCGTTTAGGTCTGGGTTAGGTCTGGGTTATGCCCGCATCTGGCTCATGATTTTGCCATCTTCGCATACTTTTTGGCCAGATCCTGGGTTTTTTCGGGTTTGAATCACGTAGTAATGTGGTACCTCACAATGACAGTCAATTAAACCTTGATTCGGTCAGTATTTTAGTCGGTAACCCCGGTTAGGCCTGGGTGAGGTCTTGGTTATGCCCGCATCTGGCTCATGATTTTGGCTTCTTCCCATACTTGTTTACCGGATCCTGGGTTAGGTCTGGGTTTGAATCACATAGCAATGTGGAACCACACAGTACCATTCAATTAAACCTGGCATCGATCAATATTTCAGAGGATAAATCCGGTTAGGTCTGGGTTAGGTCTGGGTTATGCCCGCATCTGGCTCATGATTTTGCCTTCATCGCATACTTGTCTACCAGATCCTGGGTTTTTTCGGGTTTGCATCACGTAGTAATGGGGTACCACACAGTAACAGTCAATTAAACATTGTATCGATCAATATTTTAGAGAATAAATCCGGTTAGGTCTGGGTTAGGTCTGGGTTATGCCCGCATCTGGCTCATGATTTTGCCATCTTCGCATACTTTTTGGCCAGATCCTGGGTTTTTTCGGGTTTGAATCACGTAGTAATGTGGTACCTCACAGTGACAGTCAATTAAACCTTGATTCGGTCAGTATTTTAGTCGGTAACCCCGGTTAGGCCTGGGTTAGGTCTGGGTTATGCCCGCATCTGGCTCATGATTTTGCCTTCTTCCCATACTTGTTTACCGGATCCTGGATAAGGTCTGGGTTTGAATCACGTAGTAATGTGGAACCACACAGTATAATTCAATTAAACCTGGTATCGATCAATATTTTAGAGGATAAATCCGGTTAGGTCTGGGTTAGGTCTGGGTTATGCCCGCATCTGGCTCATGATTTGGCCTTCTTCGCATACTTGTTTACCAGATCCTGGGTTTTTTCGGGTCTGAATCACGTAATAATGTGGAACCACACAGTAACAGTCAATTAAACCTTGTATCGATCAATATTTTAGAGGATATATCCGGTTAGGTCTGGGTTAGGTCTGGGTTATGCCCGCATTTGGATCATGATTTTGCCTTCTTCGCATACTTGTTTACCAGATCCTGGGTTTTTTCGGGTCTGAATCACGTAATAATGTGGAACCACACAGTAACAGTCAATTAAACCTTGTATCGATCAATATTTTAGAGGATATATCCGGTTAGGTCTGGGTTAGGTCTGGGTTATGCCCGCATCTGGCTCATGATTTTGCCCTTCATCGCATACTTGTTGGCCAGATCCTGAGTTTTTTCGGGTTTGAATCACGTAGTAATGTGGTACCACACTGAAACAGTCAATTAAACCTGGTGTCCAACCACATTTTAGAGGATAATACCGGTTTGGTCTGTGTTAGGTCTGGGTTATGCCCGCATCTGGCTCATGATTTTGCCTTCTTCGCATACTTGTTGGCCGGATCCTGGGTTTTTTCGGGTTTGAATCACGTAGTAATTTGGCACCTCACAGTGACAGTCAATTAAACCTGGATTCGGTCAGTATTCTAGAGGATAAATCCGGTTAGGTCTGGGTTAGGTCTGGGTTATGCCCGCATCTGGCTCATGATTTTGCCTTCTTCCCATACTTGTTTACCGGATCCTGGGTTTTTTCTGGTCTGAATCACGTAGTAATGTGGTACCACATAGTAACAGTCATTTAAACCTTGTATCGATCAATATTTTATAGGATAATACCGGTTTGGTCTGGGTTAGGTCTGGGTTATGCCCGCATCTGGCTCATGATTTTGCCTTCTTCGCATACTTGTTGGCCAGATCCTTGGTTTTTTCGGGTTTGAATCACGTAGTAATGTGGCACCTCACAGTAACAGTGAATTAAACCTGGATTCAGTCAGTATTTTAGTCTGTAACTCCGGTTAGGTCTGGGTTAGGTCTGGGTTATGCCCGCATCTGGCTCATGATTTTGGCTTCTTCGCATACTTGTTGGCCAGATCCTGGGTTAGGTCTGGGTTTGAATCACGTAGTAATGTGGAACCACACAGTACAATTCAATTAAACCTGGTATCGATACATATTTTAGAAGATAAAACCGGTTAGGTCTGGGTTAGGTCTGGGTTATGCCCGCATGTGGCTCATGATTTTGCCATCTTCGCATACTTTTTGGCCAGATCCTGGGTTTTTTCGGGTTTGAATCACGTAGTAATGTGGAACCACACAGTACCATTGAATTAAACCTGGTATCGATCAATATTTTAGAGGATAAAGCCTGTTAGGTCTGGGTTTGGTCTGGGTTATGCCCGCATCTGGCTCATGATTTTGCCTCCTTCGCATACTTGTTTTCCAGATACTGGGTATTTTCGGGTTTGCATCACGTAGTAATGTGGTACCACACAGTAACAGTCAATTAAACCTTGTATCGATCAATATTTCAGAGGATAAATCCGGTTAGGTCTGGGTTAGGTCTGGGTTATGCCCGCATCTGGCTCATGATTTTGCCTTCTTCGCATTCTTGTTGGCCAGATCCTGGGTTAGGTCTGGGTTTGAATCACGTAGTAATTTGGTACCTCACAGTGACAGTCAATTAAACCTTGATTCGGTCAGTATTTTAATCGGTAACACCGGTTAGGTCTTGGTTAGGTCTGGGTTATGCCCGCATCTGGCTCATGATTTGGCCTTCTTCGCATACTTGTTTACCAGATCCTGGGTTTTTTCGGGTTTGAATCACGTAGTAATGTGGTACCACACTGAAACAGTCAATTAAACCTGGTGTCCAACCACATTTTAGAGGATAATACCGGTTTGGTATGGGTTAGGTCTGGGTTATGCCCGCATCTGGCTCATGATTTTGCCTTCTTCGCATACTTGTTGGCCAGATCCTTGGTTTTTTCGGGTTTGAATCACGTAGTAATGTGGCACCTCACAGGACCATTCAATTAAACCTGGTATCGATCAATATTTTAGAGGATAAAACCTGTTAGGTCAGGGTTAGGTCTGGGTTATGCCCGCATCTGGCTCATGATTTTGCCTTCTTCGCATACTTGTTTACCAGATCCTGGGTTTTTTCTGGGTTTGAATCACGTAGTAATGTGGAACCACACAGTACAATTCAATTAAACCTGGTATCGATACATATTTTAGAAGATAAAACCGGTTAGGTCTGGGTTAGGTCTGGGTTATGCCCGCATGTGGCTCATGATTTTGCCTTCTTCGCATACTTGTTGGCCAGATCCTGGGTTTTTTCAGATTTGAGTCACGTAGTAATGTGGGACCACACAGTAACAGTCAATAAATCCTGGTTTCGATCAATATTTTAAAGGATGACACCGGTTAGTTCTGGGTTAGGTCTGGGTTATGCCCGCATCTGGCTCATGATTTTGCCTTCTTCGCATACTTGTTGGCCAGATCCTGTGTTTTTTCAGATTTGAGTCACGTAGTAATGTGGGACCACACAGTAACAGTCAATTAAACCTTGTATCGATCAATATTTTAGAGGATAAATCCGGTTAGGTCTGGATTAGGTCTGGGTTATGCTGCCCTCAGGGGCTGTGTCCGGCCAGGTGTCCGGCGCAGTACGGGGCGTAGCGACGCCGAGGTACCTGATGCTAATCACAGCGTAAACCTCCTGTTGGTCGTCGCAACGACCCATTCACAACTCCATTTTTGGTTTTGTGAATGGTACGTGACGGCAGGAGGAACGGGGGCCTTGGCTTAACCGCCTGGGCCGCGAGGATGGTAACTCTATAAATTACCCTCTAATCCTAAGTTATGGTGCGCGGCGATGGGATGCATGGTTGGGAGAGAAGGCCCAATCCCTAGCGACCACCTCCGGGGGCACCTGCCGAACCCCCGGAGTATTAGGCTTCCCCACGCAAGGCGGCTCTGCCTGGGGTGACCTGTTTTCCGACCACACTCGTGGGATTAATAATGGATCTGAACTCTCAAACACAAACAAACAGGACTGGAAACACAGAGAACGGACAGGCAAGCATATCGGCAAATGAGAAGGATTTTATCGGCAATGGGACTGATGGAACACTCTCTGGTGGGGTTAAACCCACGGTCAGGGTTGTGGAGGTTGTTAATCCTCCGCTGGGGATCCACCTTGGGGGGCAGGATGACCATCAGAGGTACAGTCCCGTCCCCGTAGTTAGCCTGGAGCGGCTAAATGCCACGGAGTGGCGTAAGGCGGGGAAAGATTCTCCTCCTCGGAAGAGGCATGGTGCCGCGGGTCCGCAGCTCTCGCTGAGCGTCGCGGTCCAGGGCAAAGACGTGGCTACGTCGTGCGTCGGGGAGTCCATTACCCTCATCGACGACGGCTCTATGGACGAAGCTGAATGGGCGCCAAACCGATCTACCGCCAACGAAAGTGAGAGCGTCGACTCAGGCGAAGAGGATTATGGGCCCCGGAAAAGGAAAAGGAAGGGCTCCGGGGCTGGCAGGCCTAGGGGTATCTTTGCGGACCCAAAAAAGTTGGGTCCAGAGATGAAGGCCCTGCCAAAGCAGGGAGACCTCCGCAATATAGCGGAGGTCATGAAATTGGACGAGCTCCTGAGCCGGCTTAAGGAGCAATTGGAGTCCGTCGTCAAGGTGGCAGACACCGCAAGCCACCTCAAGACGACGGACATCCGCGGACTCCGTTTGGCAGCTCGGGTGGCAATGGTCAGCGCCGAGGAACTGCACGGCAGAGCTGACCGTGCCGAAAATCCCAACAGGCCGGCCCGGGAGGTAGTTATTCGCCAAGGCGAATGGGAGCGGAGGGCCAAGGCCCTCGAGAAGAGACTGGAGGTGGCGGATAAGACCGCCACCACCCTGTCCGAGACCGTGAGGGTCAAGGACAGGGAGTTGGAGCACCTTAGGCGGGAAGTGGGCCGCCTAAGGTCCAAAGAGGAGCAGCGGAGGCTGTTGAAAGTGGGAGAGGAGGTGGCTGGCGATACGCCACTGGACCACGCGCTTCCCTGTGTCCCTCGACCGCGCCGGAGGGACCTCCTTCCGTCCACGTTTGACGGGGGGGCCTCCGGAATGGATGTCGAGGCGGTGGTCCCTGGACCGTCGCCTGCACTTCGGCCGGTCCCGTGCGAGGAGGAGAGTCCCGCCTCCGGAAATCCTTTGGTGGTCATGATGACCGAAGTCGTGCAAAGGGTTTCCGAGATGGCGGGGCATTTATCGGCCGTGGAGGGCCGGATAGATGCCCGCTTTGAAGCGGTTTGGCGGGCTGTGTCCCGCCCGCCACTCGGGAGAGGTCAACTGGCCCCAGCTGCATCCGTGGGAGCGGCCCCGGCCCCGGCGAGCTCATCGAAATGTGCTAAGCCGGCGGAGTCAGATACGGTAAAAGGGAAGACGAAGGGAGCCGCAGTGGCAAAACATGGGGGCGCGTCAGCCCCCGTGAAAGCGCCCGGGGCACCCGCAAAGCCAACCCCGGCGAGGAGTGGTGCTGGTAATTGCCCCGCATCCGCCCCGAAATCGAAGGCGCCAACGATGGCCGCGCAAAGTCCCCCTCAGTCACCTCCCAGGGCGGATAGCGGCAAGTCCGCCCGACCCGCGAAGGACACCGCGCCACAGCCCGTCCCTGCCCCCACCAGTGGTGTGTTGGGCTCCTGGGCTGAGGTGGTTAGGAGGGGTAAAGGCAAAGGCAGTGATAGGGGTCCGACTCCTACCGCAGCCTCCGCGAAAAGCGGGAAACTACCCGCAGCCAACCGGCCAGCCGCAAATACTGCAGCTACCAGTAAGAGGAAGGTTGGTGCCCAGCCCGCGGCGGTCAAGCTACCGAGGCTGCCGAAAAATGCGGCTGTCTCGGTGACCGCCGCCGCTGGGCGCGAAAAGGATTTGGGCCCCCTACTTACAAGGGTGATGCCCGGGATCTGCAAAGATCTCGGGATCACAGGGATGCGTCCAACCAGGGCGGTCACCGGGGCGCTGCTTCTAGCGATCCCCGGCGAAAAGGGAAAGGAGAAGGCGACAGCCCTGAGGGCGCGTCTTGAGGGGGCCCTTCTGGTCGAGGGTGTTCGGGTGGCTTGCCCCCAAAAACAGGCCGAGTTAAGGGTGTCCGGCCTGTCGGAGGCAGCCACCCAGCAGGCTGTCAGGGAGGCCCTTGCCACAGCCGGGGGTTGCGGCGCAGCGGAGGTCAACGTTGGTGACCCCCGTCGGGACAGCTCGGGCATGTTTACTGCCTGGGCCCGCTGTCCCCTTCGCGCTGCAACCAAGCTCGCGAAGTCCGGCCGACTTATGGTCGGCTTCTTCGAGGCCCGGCTGGCAGTCCTCGCAGCGAGGCCGCTGCAGTGTCACCGCTGCCTAGAGTTCGGCCATGTCCGGCAGCGGTGCACCAGCACCGTTGATCGCAGCGGCCTCTGCTACCGCTGCGGAGGGGCCTCTCACACTGCGCGGGAGTGCACGGCCGCCCCTAAATGCCCCCTTTGTGTGGGCTTGGGGCGGCCAGCGGATCACCGAATGGGTGGGGCGGCGTGCCGTCCCCCCAAACGGAAGGGGAAGAAGACAAGGGGTGCGGTTGTGCCCCCATCCACGGTGCCGGCTGGTGTTGAGCCGGCACCGCTGTCCGTCGCGATGGATGTTCAGGGGGCGGCTTGTTCCCAGCCGTCCCCTGCTGTGGCGTCGGGGTTTACTCCCGCCCCAGCACCTGTCGCGGCGGCAGTGAAGGTGGAAGGGTGTGCACCCGCACCCCCGCCGATGACGGAGATGATGGAGGTGGATGTGGCGCCTAACGACTCAGCGCCCTCCACCTCCACGAAATCGGAAGGCGTGCTGTCTGGTGGAGGTGCTGCAGAGCCCCCACCACAAGCGGCAGCACAGTCGCCGTGCGGGTCAGAGCCCCTTAGTCGTGGGGTGATGGCCTCGTACGGCGGCAAAGATCCGGGGCGCGCAGAGGCGCCCCAAAACGTTGGACGGGGAGGCCTGGAGGAGGCCGCGGGTGAGACCCGATAATGTCTCAACGCCTCCTCCAGGTCAATTTGAACCACTGCCGGGGGGCGCAGGATCTCATGCTCCAAACCCTCCGGCAGTGGAACATCGGGATGGCCGTGATCGCCGAGCCCTATCGTGTCCCCAAACACCCAGCTTGGGTGGGGGACCTTAACGGGGTCTCGGCGATCACTTGGCAGTACGGGCGCGGCACGCTGCCGTGCTCCGTTGTTGGGAGGGGCCACGGATTTGTGGCGGTTAAGTGGGGGGAGCTAGTGGTTGCCGGGTGTTACGCGTCGCCCGCTATGGGCCTCAGCGATTTTGAGGCGTACCTCGACGAGGTGGGGAGATGCATCTCCCCACATCTCGCCGGTGGGGTACTCGTCCTGGGAGATTTTAATGCCCACGCTGCAGCGTGGGGCTGCCCCAGGACGACCGTCAAGGGCGACGCGATGCTCGTATGGGCGGCGGGTCACGGCCTCGTAGTGTTGAATGAGGGGGCCGTGAGCACGTGCGTGCACGCGCGGGGCGAGTCGATCGTCGACATATCGTTGGCGAGCCCCGCCATAGCGCGCCGTGTGTCCGACTGGAGGGTCGCGGAAGAGGTGGCCACATTAAGCGACCACCTCTACATTACGTTTTCCGTATCCGCGACCCCCGGCGTAAATGGACCCCGTCAACCGGGCAGGGAAGCACACCCGGCGCCACGCTGGTCCGCAAAGAGGTTGGACCCTGACGCCCTCGCGATGGCAGCCTCCGTTGTGGCATGGCAGGAGATGCCACGCCGGACACTCGGCAATCCTTCTGCCGGGGCGCGTTGGTTCCGGGAGACTATGACGTCGTTGTGCGACGCAGTCATGCCCCGGGCCACCGCCCCGAGCCGAGGAGGGTCCGTGTACTGGTGGTCGGGCGAGATCGAGGACTTACGCACTCGGTGCGTTGTCGCCCGACGCCGGTACACCCGCGCCAGGAGAAGGCGCGGGGCGACGGAGGCAGAGGTGGTGGGGTTGCGCTGGGAGTTTTCCCTGGCGCGAAGAACCCTCCGCCGGGCCATCGCGACCGCGAAAGCCCAGGCATGGACGGAGCTCCTCGGCTCTCTGGATGCAAATCCATGGGGGCGCCCCTATCATATGGTCGCAGGCAAGATGCGATCATGGGCGCCCCCGATCACAGAGAGCCTCGACCCCCAGCTGCTCGAGGAAACTATGCGCGTCCTCTTCCCCGTTGGGGGAGAGGCGTTCCTGCATCCCCCCGAGCCACAGCCGGACCACCCGCCTTGGTGGTCCGACGAACTGGAGGTCTCCGAGGAGGAGCTAGCTAGGGCCGTCCGGAGAATGGCTGCCAAGAAGACGGCGCCAGGACCGGACGGCATACCCGGCAAGGCCTGGGCAGTTGCGGTGGGCGTTTTGGGTGGCGGGTTGATACGCGTCTTTGACGCGTGCCTGCGGACCGGTCAGTTCCCCCCCATATGGAAGGTAGCGAGGTTGGTCCTCCTTCACAAGCCTGGGAAGCCCGCGGACTCTCCATCCGCGTTCCGACCCATATGTCTTCTGGACGAGGCTGGAAAGCTCCTCGAGCGGGTCATAGTATCCCGACTCGAGGGGCACCTGTCCCGCGTCGGCCCCGATCTGGCCGACCGACAGTTCGGCTTTCGCCAGGGCCGCTCCACGGTCGACGCCATAGCGACCGTGCGGACCCTGGCGGAATTGGCAATCTCCCGGGGGGGTGTAGCGTTGGCAGTCTCGTTGGACATAGCCAACGCCTTTAACACCGTCTCCTGGGGGGCGATAGGTCGGGCACTCCAGTACCACCGGGTGCCCGCCTATCTATGCCGACTGATCGGGCATTATCTGCGGGGCAGGGTAGTCCAATATCCGGGTAGGAACGGGATGGAGCAGAGAGCGGTGCACCGCGGCGTTCCACAGGGGTCGGTCCTCGGGCCGCTCTTGTGGAACTTGGCGTAGGACGCGGTGCTGCGGGCTGACCTCCCCGCCGGCGTGTCGCTGGTTTGTTATGCCGACGACACCCTGGTGATAGCCGGCGGGGATACGTGGAGGAGGGCCGTGGCCCTCGCGGAGGAAGGGACGGCACGAGTCGTCGCCGAGGTAGAGCGTCTGGGGTTGCGCGTGGCACCCCAGAAGACCGAGGCCATCTGGCTGTGTAATGTCAGTGGTCGAGGGGTGCCGCGCCAGGCGTCTCTGCGGGTGGGTGGAGCCCAAGTCGGGGTGGGGCGCCGGATGAAGTACCTGGGCCTCACTCTTGACAGCTACTGGCGGTTCGGGCATCATTTGGAAGGGTTGGGTCCCCGTATTGAAAGGGCAGCGGCCGCGTTAGGCCGCATAATGCCCAATCTCGGGGGGCCCAACATGGCGGCACGACGGCTGTATTTGGGAGTCGTCCGGTCCATGGCGCTTTACGGCGCGCCAATATGGGCCGGCGGTCTGATGGCAAATCGGCGGGGTACGTTCGTACTCCGCCGCATGCAGAGGTTGGTCGCCATCAGAGTCGTGCGGGGATATCGCACGATCTCCTACACAGCCGCCACCTTGCTGGCGGGTTCCGCACCGTTTCACCTGCTGGCAAAAATGGATGCAGAGGTCTATCAAAGCCTCTGCGACCTTCGCCAGCGGGGCGTGGACCCGCACGGCGAGGAGGCCGCCAGGGCCCGAAGCCAGGCGCGGCGACGCGTCTATAGTAGGTGGGTGGTCTGGTTATCCAAGCCAGACCAGCGGGATGATCGCGTTGCCGCGGCGGTCCGCCCAGTGTTTTATGCCTGGGTGGGCCGTAGCTGGGGTACGCCCACCTACCGCCTGACACAGGTACTGACCGGACACGGTTGCTTCGGTCGGTACCTGCATCGGATAGGGCGGGAGGCGACGGCTGCGTGCCGTCACTGCAGGGGAAGGGAGGACACCGCGCAGCACACTGTGGAGTTTTGTCCGGCGTGGGCAGCACAGCGCGGTGTCCTCGTTGGAGTAGTTGGAGCTGACGTGTTTTGTGAAGAGGTCATCACCGCCAAGGAGGACGCCGAAAGGGCGCGTGAGGAGGTGGGGGGCAGGCGGCGACGTCGACCGTAAGACCCTCCACCGCTCCCCGTGACAGGGGGAGCGCGATGGGGTCGGTGATGGTGTTTGTGGTGCGAGGTGAGGGACTTTATTCCCTCATTCCCCCTCGCACCCAGCCCATCACCGGACCGGGGGCCCGTGGCAGGGACCCCGTCCAGCGGGGGCGGCAGTGTTAGCCGGCCTCGCAGCCGTGGTCGCGATCGGGTGGGGGCCCGGTCGCGGCTAGTAGCAACGGCACGAGTGGGGGCGACGTAGCGTGTGACCGCGCCGCGTCGCCGGGGGGCAATCAGATTAGTTTGCCCCCCATTGGAGGAGGAGGATCACGTCTCCACCCCCGGGAAGGGCCCGTAGTAGGGCGTCGCGCCAACGGGGAGAGTCACGGTAGTATCGCTAGTTTGGTTCCCGTGACTCTCCCCAGATAAAGGGCGCAGGCGGTCACCGTGGTGGTTTAGCCGGTAAGAGTCCGGCACTACCCCGGCCTCCCCCCCAGGGAGCCGGGGTGTCCATGAGGATTTCACCACGTTAAAAAAAAAAAAAAAAAAAAAAAAGGTCTGGGTTATGCCCGCATCTGGCTCATGATTTTGCCTTCATCGCATACTTGTTGGCCAGATCCTGGGTTTTTTCGGGTTAGAATCACGTAGTCATGTGGTACCACACTGAAACAGTCAATCAAACCTGGTGTCCAACCACATTTTAGAGGATAATACCGGTTTGGTCTGGGTTAGGTCTGGGTTATGCCCGCATCTGGCTCATGATTTTGCCTTCTTCGCATACTTGTTGGCCAGATCCTGGGTTTTTCGGCTTTGAATCACGTAGTACTGTCGTACCACACAGTAATAGTAAATTAAACCTGGTTTCGATCAATATTTTAAAGGATGACACCGGATAGGTCTGGGTTAGGTCTGGGTTATGCCTGCATCTGGCTCATGATTTTGCCTTCTTCGCATACTTGTCGGCCAGATCCTGGGTTAGGTCTGGGTTTGAATCACATAGTAATGTGGAACCACACAGTACCATTCAATTAAACCTGGTGTCCAACCACATTTTAGAGGATAAAACCTGTTAGGTCTGGGTTAGGTCTGGGTTATGCCCGCATCTGGCTCATGATTTTGCCTTCTTCGCATACCTGTTGGCCAGATCCTGGGTTTTTCGGCTTTGAATCACGTAGTACTGTCGTACCACACAGTAATAGTAAATTAAACCTGGTTTCGATCAATATTTTAAAGGATGACACCGGATAGGTCTGGGTTAGGTCTGGGTTATGCCTGCATCTGGCTCATGATTTTGCCTTCTTCGCATACTTGTCGGCCAGATCCTGGGTTAGGTCTGGGTTTGAATCACGTAGTAATGTGGAACCACACAGTACCATTCAATTAAACCTGGTATCGATCAATATTTCAGAGGATAAATCCGGTTAGGTCTGGGTTAGGTCTGGGTTATGCCCGCATCTGGCTCATGATTTTGCCTTCTTCGCATACTTGTTGGCCAGATCCTTGGTTTTTTCGGGTTTGAATCACGTAGTAATGTGGCACCTCACAGTACCATTCAATTAAAGCTGGTATCGATCAATATTTTAGAGGATAAAACCTGTTAGGTCAGGGTTAGGTCTGGGTTATGCCCGCATCTGGCTCATGATTTTGCCATCTTCGCATACTTTTTGGCCAGATCCTGGGTTTTTTCGGGTTTGAATCACGTAGTAATGTGGTACCTCACAGTGACAGTCAATTAAACATTGATTCGGTCAGTATTTTAGTCGGTAACCCCGGTTAGGCCTGGGTTAGGTCTGGGTTATGCCCGCATCAGGCTCATGATTTTGCCTTCTTCCCATACTTGTTTACCGGATCCTGGGTTAGGTCTGGGTTTGAATCACATAGTAATGTGGGGCCACACAGTACCATTCAATTAAACCTGGTATCGATCAATATTTTAGAGGATAAAACCTGTTAGGTCTGGATTATGCCCGCATCTGGCTCATGATTTTGCCTTCTTCGCATACTTGTTGGCCGGGTCCTGGGTTTTTTCGGGTCTGAATCACATAGTAATGTGGTACCACACAGTAACAGTCAATTAAACCTTGTATCGATCAATATTTTAGAGGATAAATCCGGTTAGGTCTGGGTTAGGTCTGGGTTATGCCCGCATCTGGCTCATGATTTTGCCTTCATCGCATACTTGTTGGCCAGATCCTGGGTTTTTTCGGGTTTGAATCACGTAGTAATGTGGCACCTCACAGTAACTGTGAATTAAACCTGGATTCGGTCAGTATTTTAATCGGTAACACCGGTTAGGTCTGGGTTAGGTCTGGGTTATGCCCGCATCTGGCTCATGATTTGGCCTTCTTCGCATACTTGTTTACCAGATCCTGGGTTTTTTCGGGTTTGAATCACGAAGTAATGTGGTACCACACTGAAACAGTCAATTAAACCTGGTGTCCAACCACATTTTAGAGGATAATACCGGTTTGGTCTGGGTTAGGTCTGGGTTATGCCCGCATCTGGCTCATGATTTTGCCTTCTTCGCATACTTGTTGGCCAGATCCTGGGTTTTTCGGCTTTGAATCACGTAGTACTGTCGTACCACACAGTAATAGTAAATTAAACCTGGTTTCGATCAATATTTTAAAGGATGACACCGGATAGGTCTGGGTTAGGTCTGGGTTATGCCTGCATCTGGCTCATGATTTTGCCTTCTTCGCATACTTGTCGGCCAGATCCTGGGTTAGGTCTGGGTTTGAATCACATAGTAATGTGGAACCACACAGTACCATTCAATTAAACCTGGTGTCCAACCACATTTTAGAGGATAAAACCTGTTAGGTCTGGGTTAGGTCTGGGTTATGCCCGCATCTGGCTCATGATTTTGCCTTCTTCGCATACCTGTTGGCCAGATCCTGGGTTTTTCGGCTTTGAATCACGTAGTACTGTCGTACCACACAGTAATAGTAAATTAAACCTGGTTTCGATCAATATTTTAAAGGATGACACCGGATAGGTCTGGGTTAGGTCTGGGTTATGCCTGCATCTGGCTCATGATTTTGCCTTCTTCGCATACTTGTCGGCCAGATCCTGGGTTAGGTCTGGGTTTGAATCACGTAGTAATGTGGAACCACACAGTACCATTCAATTAAACCTGGTATCGATCAATATTTCAGAGGATAAATCCGGTTAGGTCTGGGTTAGGTCTGGGTTATGCCCGCATCTGGCTCATGATTTTGCCTTCTTCGCATACTTGTTGGCCAGATCCTTGGTTTTTTCGGGTTTGAATCACGTAGTAATGTGGCACCTCACAGTACCATTCAATTAAAGCTGGTATCGATCAATATTTTAGAGGATAAAACCTGTTAGGTCAGGGTTAGGTCTGGGTTATGCCCGCATCTGGCTCATGATTTTGCCATCTTCGCATACTTTTTGGCCAGATCCTGGGTTTTTTCGGGTTTGAATCACGTAGTAATGTGGTACCTCACAGTGACAGTCAATTAAACATTGATTCGGTCAGTATTTTAGTCGGTAACCCCGGTTAGGCCTGGGTTAGGTCTGGGTTATGCCCGCATCAGGCTCATGATTTTGCCTTCTTCCCATACTTGTTTACCGGATCCTGGGTTAGGTCTGGGTTTGAATCACATAGTAATGTGGGACCACACAGTACCATTCAATTAAACCTGGTATCGATCAATATTTTAGAGGATAAAACCTGTTAGGTCTGGATTATGCCCGCATCTGGCTCATGATTTTGCCTTCTTCGCATACTTGTTGGCCGGGTCCTGGGTTTTTTCGGGTCTGAATCACATAGTAATGTGGTACCACACAGTAACAGTCAATTAAACCTTGTATCGATCAATATTTTAGAGGATAAATCCGGTTAGGTCTGGGTTAGGTCTGGGTTATGCCCGCATCTGGCTCATGATTTTGCCTTCATCGCATACTTGTTGGCCAGATCCTGGGTTTTTTCGGGTTTGAATCACGTAGTAATGTGGCACCTCACAGTAACTGTGAATTAAACCTGGATTCGGTCAGTATTTTAATCGGTAACACCGGTTAGGTCTGGGTTAGGTCTGGGTTATGCCCGCATCTGGCTCATGATTTGGCCTTCTTCGCATACTTGTTTACCAGATCCTGGGTTTTTTCGGGTTTGAATCACGAAGTAATGTGGTACCACACTGAAACAGTCAATTAAACCTGGTGTCCAACCACATTTTAGAGGATAATACCGGTTTGGTCTGGGTTAGGTCTGGGTTATGCCCGCATCTGGCTCATGATTTTGCCTTCTTCGCATACTTGTTGGCCAGATCCTGGGTTTTTCGGCTTTGAATCACGTAGTACTGTCGTACCACACAGTAATAGTAAATTAAACCTGGTTTCGATCAATATTTTAAAGGATGACACCGGATAGGTCTGGGTTAGGTCTGGGTTATGCCTGCATCTGGCTCATGATTTTGCCTTCTTCGCATACTTGTCGGCCAGATCCTGGGTTAGGTCTGGGTTTGAATCACATAGTAATGTGGAACCACACAGTACCATTCAATTAAACCTGGTGTCCAACCACATTTTAGAGGATAAAACCTGTTAGGTCTGGGTTAGGTCTGGGTTATGCCCGCATCTGGCTCATGATTTTGCCTTCTTCGCATACCTGTTGGCCAGATCCTGGGTTTTTCGGCTTTGAATCACGTAGTACTGTCGTACCACACAGTAATAGTAAATTAAACCTGGTTTCGATCAATATTTTAAAGGATGACACCGGATAGGTCTGGGTTAGGTCTGGGTTATGCCTGCATCTGGCTCATGATTTTGCCTTCTTCGCATACTTGTCGGCCAGATCCTGGGTTAGGTCTGGGTTTGAATCACGTAGTAATGTGGAACCACACAGTACCATTCAATTAAACCTGGTATCGATCAATATTTCAGAGGATAAATCCGGTTAGGTCTGGGTTAGGTCTGGGTTATGCCCGCATCTGGCTCATGATTTTGCCTTCTTCGCATACTTGTTGGCCAGATCCTTGGTTTTTTCGGGTTTGAATCACGTAGTAATGTGGCACCTCACAGTACCATTCAATTAAAGCTGGTATCGATCAATATTTTAGAGGATAAAACCTGTTAGGTCAGGGTTAGGTCTGGGTTATGCCCGCATCTGGCTCATGATTTTGCCATCTTCGCATACTTTTTGGCCAGATCCTGGGTTTTTTCGGGTTTGAATCACGTAGTAATGTGGTACCTCACAGTGACAGTCAATTAAACATTGATTCGGTCAGTATTTTAGTCGGTAACCCCGGTTAGGCCTGGGTTAGGTCTGGGTTATGCCCGCATCAGGCTCATGATTTTGCCTTCTTCCCATACTTGTTTACCGGATCCTGGGTTAGGTCTGGGTTTGAATCACATAGTAATGTGGGACCACACAGTACCATTCAATTAAACCTGGTATCGATCAATATTTTAGAGGATAAAACCTGTTAGGTCTGGATTATGCCCGCATCTGGCTCATGATTTTGCCTTCTTCGCATACTTGTTGGCCGGGTCCTGGGTTTTTTCGGGTCTGAATCACATAGTAATGTGGTACCACACAGTAACAGTCAATTAAACCTTGTATCGATCAATATTTTAGAGGATAAATCCGGTTAGGTCTGGGTTAGGTCTGGGTTATGCCCGCATCTGGCTCATGATTTTGCCTTCATCGCATACTTGTTGGCCAGATCCTGGGTTTTTTCGGGTTTGAATCACGTAGTAATGTGGCACCTCACAGTAACTGTGAATTAAACCTGGATTCGGTCAGTATTTTAATCGGTAACACCGGTTAGGTCTGGGTTAGGTCTGGGTTATGCCCGCATCTGGCTCATGATTTGGCCTTCTTCGCATACTTGTTTACCAGATCCTGGGTTTTTTCGGGTTTGAATCACGAAGTAATGTGGTACCACACTGAAACAGTCAATTAAATCTGGTGTCCAACCACATTTTAGAGGATAATACCGGTTTGGTCTGGGTTAGGTCTGGGTTATGCCCGCATCTGGCTCATGATTTTGCCTTCTTCGCATACTTGTTGGCCAGATCCTTTGTTTTTTCGGGTTTGAATCACGTAGTAATGTGGCACCTCACAGTAACAGTGAATTAAACCTGGATTCGGTCAGTATTTTAGTCTGTAACCCCGGTTAGGTCTGGGGTAGGTCTGGGTTATGCCCGCATCTGGCTCATGATTTTGCCTTCTTCGCATACTTGTTTAGCAGATCCTGGGTTTTTTCGGGTTTGCATCACGTAGTAATGTGGTACCACACAGTAACAGTCAATTAAACCTTGTATCGATCAATATTTCAGTGGATAAATCCGGTTAGGTCTGGGTTAGGTCTGGGTTATGCCCGCATCTCGCTCATGATTTTGCCTTCATCGCATACTTGTTGGCCAGATCCTGGGTTAGGTCTGGGATTGAATCACGTAGTAATCAGGAACCACACAGTACAATTCAATTAAACCTGGTATCGATACATATTTGAGAAGATAAAACCGGTTAGGTCTGGGTTACGTCTGGGTTATGCCCGCATGTGGCTCATGATTTTGCCATCTTCGCATACTTGTTGGCCAGATCCTGGGTTTTTTCGGGTTTGAATCACGTAGTAATGTGGTACCTCACAGTGACAGTCAATTAAACCTTGATTCGGTCAGTATTTTAGTCGGTAACCCCGGTTAGGCCTGGGTTAGGTCTGGGTTATGCACGCATCTGGCTCATGATTTTGCCTTCTTCCCATACTTGTTTACCAGATCCTGGGTTAGGTCTGGGTTTGAATCACATGGTAATGTGGAACCACACAGTACCATTCAATTAAACCTGGTATCGATCAATATTTTAGAGGATAAAACCTGTTAGGTCTGGGTTAGGTCTGGGTTATGCCCGCATCTGGCTCAAGATTTTGCCCTCTTCGCATACTTGTTTACCAGATCCTGGGTTTTTTCGGGTTTGCATCACGTAGTAATGTGGTACCACACAGTAACAGTCAATTAAACCTTGTATCGATCAATACTTCAGAGGATAAATCCGGTTAGGTCTGGGTTAGGTCTGGGTTATGCCCGCATCTGGCTCATGATTTTGCCTTCATCGCATACTTCTTGGCCAGATCCTGGGTTAGGTCTGGGTTTGAATCACGTAGTATTGTGGAACCACACAGTACAATTCAATTAAACCTGGTATCGATACATATTTTAGAAGATAAAACCGGTTAGGTCTGGGTTAGGTCTGGGTTATGCCCGCATGTGGCTCATGATTTTGCCATCTTCGCATACTTTTTGGCCAGATCCTGGGTTTTTTCGGGTTTGAATCACGTAGTAATGTGGAACCACACAGTACCATTGAATTAAACCTGGTATCGATCAATATTTTAGAGGATAAAGCCTGTTAGGTCTGGGTTTGGTCTGGGTTATGCCCGCATCTGGCTCATGATTTTGCCTTCTTCGCATACCTGTTGGCCAGATCCTGGGTTAGGTCTGGGTTTGAATCACGTAGTAATGTGGAACCACACAGTACCATTCAATTAAACCTGGATTCGGTCAGTATTTTAGTCGGTAACCCCGGTTAGGTCTGGGTTAGGTCTGGATTATGCCCGCATCTGGCTCATGATTTTGCCTTCTTCGCATACTTGTTGGCCGGGTCCTGGGTTTTTTCGGGTCTGAATCACATAGTAATGTGGTACCACACAGTAACAGTCAATTAAACCTTGTATCGATCAATATTTTAGAGGATAAATCCGGTTAGGTCTGGGTTAGGTCTGGGTTATGCCCGCATCTGGCTCATGATTTTGCCTTCATCGCATACTTGTTGGCCAGATCCTGGGTTTTTTCGGGTTTGAATCACGTAGTAATGTGGCACCTCACAGTAACTGTGAATTAAACCTGGATTCGGTCAGTATTTTAATCGGTAACACCGGTTAGGTCTGGGTTAGGTCTGGGTTATGCCCGCATCTGGCTCATGATTTGGCCTTCTTCGCATACTTGTTTACCAGATCCTGGGTTTTTTCGGGTTTGAATCACGAAGTAATGTGGTACCACACTGAAACAGTCAATTAAACCTGGTGTCCAACCACATTTTAGAGGATAATACCGGTTTGGTCTGGGTTAGGTCTGGGTTATGCCCGCATCTGGCTCATGATTTTGCCTTCTTCGCATACTTGTTGGCCAGATCCTGGGTTTTTCGGCTTTGAATCACGTAGTACTGTCGTACCACACAGTAATAGTAAATTAAACCTGGTTTCGATCAATATTTTAAAGGATGACACCGGATAGGTCTGGGTTAGGTCTGGGTTATGCCTGCATCTGGCTCATGATTTTGCCTTCTTCGCATACTTGTCGGCCAGATCCTGGGTTAGGTCTGGGTTTGAATCACATAGTAATGTGGAACCACACAGTACCATTCAATTAAACCTGGTGTCCAACCACATTTTAGAGGATAAAACCTGTTAGGTCTGGGTTAGGTCTGGGTTATGCCCGCATCTGGCTCATGATTTTGCCTTCTTCGCATACCTGTTGGCCAGATCCTGGGTTTTTCGGCTTTGAATCACGTAGTACTGTCGTACCACACAGTAATAGTAAATTAAACCTGGTTTCGATCAATATTTTAAAGGATGACACCGGATAGGTCTGGGTTAGGTCTGGGTTATGCCTGCATCTGGCTCATGATTTTGCCTTCTTCGCATACTTGTCGGCCAGATCCTGGGTTAGGTCTGGGTTTGAATCACGTAGTAATGTGGAACCACACAGTACCATTCAATTAAACCTGGTATCGATCAATATTTCAGAGGATAAATCCGGTTAGGTCTGGGTTAGGTCTGGGTTATGCCCGCATCTGGCTCATGATTTTGCCTTCTTCGCATACTTGTTGGCCAGATCCTTGGTTTTTTCGGGTTTGAATCACGTAGTAATGTGGCACCTCACAGTACCATTCAATTAAAGCTGGTATCGATCAATATTTTAGAGGATAAAACCTGTTAGGTCAGGGTTAGGTCTGGGTTATGCCCGCATCTGGCTCATGATTTTGCCATCTTCGCATACTTTTTGGCCAGATCCTGGGTTTTTTCGGGTTTGAATCACGTAGTAATGTGGTACCTCACAGTGACAGTCAATTAAACATTGATTCGGTCAGTATTTTAGTCGGTAACCCCGGTTAGGCCTGGGTTAGGTCTGGGTTATGCCCGCATCAGGCTCATGATTTTGCCTTCTTCCCATACTTGTTTACCGGATCCTGGGTTAGGTCTGGGTTTGAATCACATAGTAATGTGGGACCACACAGTACCATTCAATTAAACCTGGTATCGATCAATATTTTAGAGGATAAAACCTGTTAGGTCTGGATTATGCCCGCATCTGGCTCATGATTTTGCCTTCTTCGCATACTTGTTGGCCGGGTCCTGGGTTTTTTCGGGTCTGAATCACATAGTAATGTGGTACCACACAGTAACAGTCAATTAAACCTTGTATCGATCAATATTTTAGAGGATAAATCCGGTTAGGTCTGGGTTAGGTCTGGGTTATGCCCGCATCTGGCTCATGATTTTGCCTTCATCGCATACTTGTTGGCCAGATCCTGGGTTTTTTCGGGTTTGAATCACGTAGTAATGTGGCACCTCACAGTAACTGTGAATTAAACCTGGATTCGGTCAGTATTTTAATCGGTAACACCGGTTAGGTCTGGGTTAGGTCTGGGTTATGCCCGCATCTGGCTCATGATTTGGCCTTCTTCGCATACTTGTTTACCAGATCCTGGGTTTTTTCGGGTTTGAATCACGAAGTAATGTGGTACCACACTGAAACAGTCAATTAAACCTGGTGTCCAACCACATTTTAGAGGATAATACCGGTTTGGTCTGGGTTAGGTCTGGGTTATGCCCGCATCTGGCTCATGATTTTGCCTTCTTCGCATACTTGTTGGCCAGATCCTTTGTTTTTTCGGGTTTGAATCACGTAGTAATGTGGCACCTCACAGTAACAGTGAATTAAACCTGGATTCGGTCAGTATTTTAGTCTGTAACCCCGGTTAGGTCTGGGGTAGGTCTGGGTTATGCCCGCATCTGGCTCATGATTTTGCCTTCTTCGCATACTTGTTTAGCAGATCCTGGGTTTTTTCGGGTTTGCATCACGTAGTAATGTGGTACCACACAGTAACAGTCAATTAAACCTTGTATCGATCAATATTTCAGTGGATAAATCCGGTTAGGTCTGGGTTAGGTCTGGGTTATGCCCGCATCTCGCTCATGATTTTGCCATCTTCGCATACTTTTTGGCCAGATCCTGGGTTTTTTCGGGTTTGAATCACGTAGTAATGTGGAACCACACAGTACCATTGAATTAAACCTGGTATCGATCAATATTTTAGAGGATAAAGCCTGTTAGGTCTGGGTTTGGTCTGGGTTATGCCCGCATCTGGCTCATGATTTTGCCTTCTTCGCATACCTGTTGGCCAGATCCTGGGTTAGGTCTGGGTTTGAATCACGTAGTAATGTGGAACCACACAGTACCATTCAATTAAACCTGGATTCGGTCAGTATTTTAGTCGGTAACCCCGGGTAGGCCTGGGTTAGGTCTGGGTTATGCCCGCATCTGGCTCATGATTTCGCCTTCTTCGCATACTTGTTTACCAGATCCTGGGTTTTTTCGGGTTTGCATCACGTAGTAATGTGGTACCACACAGTAACAGTCAATTAAACCTTGTATCGATCAATATTTCAGAGGATAAATCCGGTTAGGTCTGGGTTAGGTCTGGGTTATGCCCGCATCTGGCTCATGATTTTGCCTTCATCGCATACTTTGTTGGCCAGATCCTGGGTTAGGTCTGGGATTGAATCACGTAGTAATGAGGAACCACACAGTACAATTCAATTAAACCTGGTATCGATACATATTAGAGAAGATAAAACCGGTTAGGTCTGGGTTACGTCTGGGTTATGCCCGCATGTGGCTCATGATTTTGCCATCTTCGCATACTTGTTGGCCAGATCCTGGGTTTTTTCGGGTTTGAATCAGGTAGTAATGTGGTACCTCACAGTGACAGTCAATTAAACCTTGATTCGGTCAGTATTTTAGTCGGTAACCCAGGTTAGGCCTGGGTTAGGTCTGGGTTATGCCCGCATCTGGCTCATGATTTTGCCTCCTTCCCATACTTGTTTACCAGATCCTGGGTTAGGTCTGGGTTTGAATCACATAGTAATGTGGAACCACACAGTACCATTCAATTAAACCTGGTATCGATCAATATTTTACAGGATAAAACCTGTTAGGTCTGGGTTAGGTCTGGGTTATGCCCGCATCTGGCTCAAGATTTTGCCCTCTTCGCATACTTGTTTACCAGATCCTGGGTTTTTTCGGGTTTGCATCACGTAGTAATGTGGTACCACACAGTAACAGTCAATTAAACCTTGTATCGATCAATACTTCAGGGGATAAATCCGGTTAGGTCTGGGTTAGGTCTGTGTTATGCCCGCATCTGGCTCATGATTTTGCCTTCATCGCATACTTGTTGGCCAGATCCTGGGTTAGGTCTGGGTTTGAATCACGTAGTAATGTGGAACCACACAGTACAATTCAATTAAACCTGGTATCGATACATATTTTAGAAGATAAAACCGGTTAGGTCTGGGTTAGGTCTGGGTTATGCCCGCATGTGGCTCATGATTTTGCCATCTTCGCATACTTTTTGGCCAGATCCTGGGTTTTTTCGGGTTTGAATCACGTAGTAATGTGGAACCACACAGTACCATTGAATTAAACCTGGTATCGATCAATATTTTAGAGGATAAAGCCTGTTAGGTCTGGGTTAGGTCTGGGTTATGCCCGCATCTGGCTCATGATTTTGCCTTCTTCGCATACCTGTTGGCCAGATCCTGGGTTAGGTCTGGGTTTGAATCACGTAGTAATGTGGAACCACACAGTACCATTCAATTAAACCTGGATTCGGTCAGTATTTTAGTCGGTAACCCCGGTTAGGCCTGGGTTAGGTCTGGGTTATGCCCGCATCTGGCTCATGATTTCGCCTTCTTCGCATACTTGTTGGCCAGATCCTTGGTTTTCTCGGGTTTGAATCACGTAGTAATGTGGCACCTCACAGTAACTGTGAATTAAACCTGGATTCGGTCAGTATTTTAATCGGTAACACCGGTTAGGTCTGGGTTAGGTCTGGGTTATGCCCGCATCTGGCTCATGATTTGGCCTTCTTCGCATACTTGATGGCCAGATCCTGGGTTAGGTCTGGGTTTGAATCACGTAGTAATGTGGAACCATACAGTACCATTCAATTAAACCTGGTATTGATCAATATTTAAGAGTATAAAATCGGTTAGGTCTGGGTTAGGTCTGGGTTATGCCCACATGTGGCTCATGATTTTGCCTTCTTCGCATACTTGTTGGCCAGATCCTGGGGTTTTTCGGGTTTGAATCACGTAGTAATGTGGCACCTCACAGTGACAGTGAATTAAACCTGGATTCGGTCAGTATTTTAGTCGGTAACCCCGGTTAGGTCTGGGTTAGGTCGGGGTTATGCCCGCATCTGGCTCATGATTTTGCCATCTTCGCATACTTGTTTGCCAGATCCTGTGTTTTTTCGGGTTTGAATCACGTAGTAATGTGGCACCTCACAGTGACAGTCAATTAAACCTGGATGCGGTCAGTATTTTAGTCTGTAACCCCGGTTAGGTCTGGGTTAGGTCTGGGTTATGCCTGCATCTGGCTCATGGTTTTGCCTTCTTCGCATACTTGTTTACCAGATCCTGGGTTTTTTCGGGTTTGCATCACGTAGTAATGTGGTACCACACAGTAACAGTCAACTAAACCTTGTATCGGTCTATATTTTGGAGGATAAATCCGGTTAGGTCTGGGTTAGGTCTGGGTTATGCCCGCATGTGGCTCATGATTTTGCCTTCATCGCATACTTGTTGGCCAGATCCTGGGTTAGGTCTTGGTTTGAATCACGTAGTAATATGGAACCACACAGTACAATTCAATTAAACCTGGTGTCGATCAATATTTTAGAGGATAAGACCGGTTAGGTCTGGGTTAGGTCTGGGTTATGCCCGCATCTGGCTCATGATTTTGCCATCTTTGCATACTTGTTGGCCAGATCCAGGGTTTTTGCGGGTTTGAATCACGTAGTAATGTGGCACCTCACAGTGACAGTCAATTAAACCTGGATTCGGTCAGTATTTTAGTCGGTAACCCTGGTTAGGTCAGGGTTAGGTCTGGGTTATGCCCGCATCTGGATCATGATTTTGCCTTTTCCGCATTCGTGTTGGCCAGATCCTTGGTTTTTTCGGGTTTGAATCACGTAGTAACGTGGTACCACACAGTAACAGTGAATTAAACCCGAATGCGGTCTGTATTCTAGTCGGTAACACTGGTTAGGTCTGGGTTAGGTCTGGGTTATGCCCGCATCTGGCTCATGATTTTGCCTTCTTCGCATACCTGTTGGCCAGATCCTGGGTTTTTTCGGCTTTGAATCACGTAGTACTGTCGTACCACACGGTAATAGTAAATTAAACCTGGTTTCGATCAATATTTTAAAGGATGACACCGGATAGGTCTGGGTTAGGTCTGGGTTATGCCTGCATCTGGCTCATGATTTTGCCTTCTTCGCATACTTGTTGGCCAGATCCTGGGTTAGGTCTGGGTTTGAATCACGTAGTAATGTGGAACCACACAGTACCATTCAATTAAACCTGGATTCGGTCAGTATTTTAGTCGGTAACCCCGGTTAGGCCTGGGTTAGGTCTGGGTTATGCCCGCATCTGGCTCATGATTTCGCCTTCTTCGCATACTTGTTGGCCAGATCCTTGGTTTTCTCGGGTTTGAATCACGTAGTAATGTGGCACCTCACAGTAACTGTGAATTAAACCTGGATTCGTTCAGTATTTTAATCGGTAACACCGGTTAGGTCTGGGTTAGGTCTGGGTTATGCCCGCATCTGGCTCATGATTTGGCCTTCTTCGCATACTTGATGGCCAGATCCTGGGTTAGGTCTGGGTTTGAATCACGTAGTAATGTGGAACCATACAGTACCATTCAATTAAACCTGGTATTGATCAATATTTAAGAGTATAAAATCGGTTAGGTCTGGGTTAGGTCTGGGTTATGCCCACATGTGGCTCATGATTTTGCCTTCTTCGCATACTTGTTGGCCAGATCCTGGGGTTTTTCGGGTTTGAATCACGTAGTAATGTGGCACCTCACAGTGACAGTGAATTTAACCTGGATTCGGTCAGTATTTTAGTCGGTAACCCCGGTTAGGTCTGGGTTAGGTCGGGGTTATGCCCGCATCTGGCTCATGATTTTGCCATCTTCGCATACTTGTTTGCCAGATCCTGTGTTTTTTCGGGTTTGAATCACGTAGTAATGTGGCACCTCACAGTGACAGTCAATTAAACCTGGATGCGGTCAGTATTTTAGTCTGTAACCCCGGTTAGGTCTGGGTTAGGTCTGGGTTATGCCTGCATCTGGCTCATGGTTTTGCCTTCTTCGCATACTTGTTTACCAGATCCTGGGTTTTTTCGGGTTTGCATCACGTAGTAATGTGGTACCACACAGTAACAGTCAACTAAACCTTGTATCGGTCTATATTTTGGAGGATAAATCCGGTTAGGTCTGGGTTAGGTCTGGGTTATGCCCGCATGTGGCTCATGATTTTGCCTTCATCGCATACTTGTTGGCCAGATCCTGGGTTAGGTCTTGGTTTGAATCACGTAGTAATATGGAACCACACAGTACAATTCAATTAAACCTGGTGTCGATCAATATTTTAGAGGATAAGACCGGTTAGGTCTGGGTTAGGTCTGGGTTATGCCCGCATCTGGCTCATGATTTTGCCATCTTTGCATACTTGTTGGCCAGATCCAGGGTTTTTGCGGGTTTGAATCACGTAGTAATGTGGCACCTCACAGTGACAGTCAATTAAACCTGGATTCGGTCAGTATTTTAGTCGGTAACCCTGGTTAGGTCTGGGTTAGGTCTGGGTTATGCCCGCATCTGGATCA
The DNA here is from genome assembly GCF_051014445.1 of Colletes latitarsis. Classification (NCBI taxonomy): domain Eukaryota; kingdom Metazoa; phylum Arthropoda; class Insecta; order Hymenoptera; family Colletidae; genus Colletes; species Colletes latitarsis. The sequence continues at coordinate 4,098,450 of NC_135141.1, read as the reverse complement.
TGATTTTGCCTTTTCCGCATTCGTGTTGGCCAGATCCTTGGTTTTTTCGGGTTTGAATCACGTAGTAACGTGGTACCACACAGTAACAGTGAATTAAACCCGAATGCGGTCTGTATTCTAGTCGGTAACACTGGTTAGGTCTGGGTTAGGTCTGGGTTATGCCCGCATCTGGCTCATGATTTTGCCTTCTTCGCATACCTGTTGGCCAGATCCTGGGGTTTTTCGGCTTTGAATCACGTAGTACTGTCGTACCACACGGCAATAGTAAATTAAACCTGGTTTCGATCAATATTTTAAAGGATGACACCGGATAGGCCTGGGTTAGGTCTGGGTTATGCCCGCATCTGGCTCATGATTTCGCCGTCTTCGCATACTTGTTGGCCAGATCCTTGGTTTTCTCGGGTTTGAATCACGTAGTAATGTGGCACCTCACAGTGACAGTGAATTAAACCTGGATTCGGTCAGTATTTTAGTCGGTAACCCCGGTTAGGTCTGGGTTAGGTCGGGGTTATGGCCGCATCTGGCTCATGATTTTGCCATCTTCGCATACTTGTTTGCCAGATCCTGTGTTTTTTCGGGTTTGAATCACGTAGTAATGTGGCACCTCACAGTGACAGTCAATTAAACCTGGATGCGGTCAGTATTTTAGTCTGTAACCCCGGTTAGGTCTGGGTTAGGTCTGGGTTATGCCTGCATCTGGCTCATGGTTTTGCCTTCTTCGCATACTTGTTTACCAGATCCTGGGTTTTTTCGGGTTTGCATCACGTAGTAATGTGGTACCACACAGTAACAGTCAACTAAACCTTGTATCGGTCTATGTTTTGGAGGATAAATCCGGTTAGGTCTGGGTTAGGTCTGGGTTATGCCCGCATGTGGCTCATGATTTTGCCTTCATCGCATACTTGTTGGCCAGATCCTGGGTTAGGTCTTGGTTTGAATCACGTAGTAATATGGAACCACACAGTACAATTCAATTAAACCTGGTGTCGATCAATATTTTAGAGGATAAGACCGGTTAGGTCTGGGTTAGGTCTGGGTTATGCCCGCATCTGGCTCATGATTTTGCCATCTTTGCATACTTGTTGGCCAGATCCAGGGTTTTTGCGGGTTTGAATCACGTAGTAATGTGGCACCTCACAGTGACAGTCAATTAAACCTGGATTCGGTCAGTATTTTAGTCGGTAACCCTGGTTAGGTCTGGGTTAGGTCTGGGTTATGCCCGCATCTGGATCATGATTTTGCCTTTTCCGCATTCGTGTTGGCCAGATCCTTGGTTTTTTCGGGTTTGAATCACGTAGTAACGTGGTACCACACAGTAACAGTGAATTAAACCCGAATGCGGTCTGTATTTTAGTCGGTAACACCGGTTAGGTCTGGGTTAGGTCTGGGTTATGCCCGCATCTGGCTCATGATTTTGCCTTCTTCGCATACCTGTTGGCCAGATCCTGGGTTTTTCGACTTTGAATCACGTAGTACTGTCGTACCACACAGTAATAGTAAATTAAACCTGGTTTCGATCAATATTTTAAAGGATGACACCGGATAGGTCAAGGTTAGGTCTGGGTTATGCCCGCATCTGGCTCATGATTTTGCCTTCTTCGCATACTTGTTGGCCAGATCCTTGGTTTTTTCGGGTTTGAATCACGTAGTAATGTGGCACCTCACAGTAACAGTGAATTAAACCTGGATTCGGTCAGTATTTTAGTCTGTAACCCCGGTTAGGTCTGGGGTAGGTCTGGGTTATGCCCGCATCTGGCTCATGATTTTGCCTTCTTCGCATACTTGTTTAGCAGATCCTGGGTTTTTTCGGGTTTGCATCACGTAGTAATGTGGTACCACACAGTAACAGTCAATTAAACCTTGTATCGATCAATATTTCAGTGGATAAATCCGGTTAGGTCTGGGTTAGGTCTGGGTTATGCCCGCATCTGGCTCATGATTTCGCCGTCTTCGCATACTTGTTGGCCAGATCCTTGGTTTTCTCGGGTTTGAATCACGTAGTAATGTGGCACCTCACAGTGACAGTGAATTAAACCTGGATTCGGTCAGTATTTTAGTCGGTAACCCCGGTTAGGTCTGGGTTAGGTCGGGGTTATGGCCGCATCTGGCTCATGATTTTGCCATCTTCGCATACTTGTTTGCCAGATCCTGTGTTTTTTCGGGTTTGAATCACGTAGTAATGTGGCACCTCACAGTGACAGTCAATTAAACCTGGATGCGGTCAGTATTTTAGTCTGTAACCCCGGTTAGGTCTGGGTTAGGTCTGGGTTATGCCTGCATCTGGCTCATGGTTTTGCCTTCTTCGCATACTTGTTTACCAGATCCTGGGTTTTTTCGGGTTTGCATCACGTAGTAATGTGGTACCACACAGTAACAGTCAACTAAACCTTGTATCGGTCTATGTTTTGGAGGATAAATCCGGTTAGGTCTGGGTTAGGTCTGGGTTATGCCCGCATGTGGCTCATGATTTTGCCTTCATCGCATACTTGTTGGCCAGATCCTGGGTTAGGTCTTGGTTTGAATCACGTAGTAATATGGAACCACACAGTACAATTCAATTAAACCTGGTGTCGATCAATATTTTAGAGGATAAGACCGGTTAGGTCTGGGTTAGGTCTGGGTTATGCCCGCATCTGGCTCATGATTTTGCCATCTTTGCATACTTGTTGGCCAGATCCAGGGTTTTTGCGGGTTTGAATCACGTAGTAATGTGGCACCTCACAGTGACAGTCAATTAAACCTGGATTCGGTCAGTATTTTAGTCGGTAACCCTGGTTAGGTCTGGGTTAGGTCTGGGTTATGCCCGCATCTGGATCATGATTTTGCCTTTTCCGCATTCGTGTTGGCCAGATCCTTGGTTTTTTCGGGTTTGAATCACGTAGTAACGTGGTACCACACAGTAACAGTGAATTAAACCCGAATGCGGTCTGTATTTTAGTCGGTAACACCGGTTAGGTCTGGGTTAGGTCTGGGTTATGCCCGCATCTGGCTCATGATTTTGCCTTCTTCGCATACCTGTTGGCCAGATCCTGGGTTTTTCGACTTTGAATCACGTAGTACTGTCGTACCACACAGTAATAGTAAATTAAACCTGGTTTCGATCAATATTTTAAAGGATGACACCGGATAGGTCAAGGTTAGGTCTGGGTTATACCTGCATCTGGCTCATGATTTTGCCTTCTTCGCATACTTGTTGGCCAGATCCTGGGTTAGGTCTGGGTTTGAATCACGTAGTAATGTGGAACCACACAGTACCATTCAATTAAACTTGGATTCGGCCAGTATTTTAGTCGGTAACCCCGGTTAGGCCTGGGTTAGGTCTGGGTTATGCCCGCATCTGGCTCATGATTTCGCCTTCTTCGCATACTTGTTGGCCAGATCCTTGGTTTTCTCGGGTTTGAATCACGTAGTAATGTGGCACCTCACAGTAACTGTGAATTAAACCTGGATTCGGTCAGTATTTTAATCGGTAACACCGGTTAGGTCTGGGTTAGGTCTGGGTTATGCCCGCATCTGGCTCATGATTTGGCCATCTTCGCATACTTGTTTACCAGATCCTGGGTTTTTTCGGCATTGAATCACGTAGTAATGTGGTACCACACTGAAACAGTCAATTAAACCTGGTGTCCAACCACATTTTAGAGGATAATACCGGTTTGGTCTGGGTTAGGTCTGGGTTATGCCCGCATCTGGCTCATGATTTTGCCTTCTTCGCATACTTGTTGGCCAGATCCTTGGTTTTTTCGGGTTTGAATCACGTAGTAATGTGGCACCTCACAGTAACAGTGAATTAAACCTGGATTCGGTCAGTATTTTAGTCTGTAACCCCGGTTAGGTCTGGGGTAGGTCTGGGTTATGCCCGCATCTGGCTCATGATTTTGCCTTCTTCGCATACTTGTTTAGCAGATCCTGGGTTTTTTCGGGTTTGCATCACGTAGTAATGTGGTACCACACAGTAACAGTCAATTAAACCTTGTATCGATCAATATTTCAGTGGATAAATCCGGTTAGGTCTGGGTTAGGTCTGGGTTATGCCCGCATCTGGCTCATGATTTCGCCTTCTTCGCATACTTGTTGGCCAGATCCTTGGTTTTCTCGGGTTTGAATCACGTAGTAATGTGGCACCTCACAGTAACTGTGAATTAAACCTGGATTCGGTCTGTATTTTAGTCGGTAACACCGGTTAGGTCTGGGTTAGGTCTGGGTTATGCCCGCATCTGTCTCATGATTTTGCCTTTTCCGCATTCGTGTTGGCCAGATCCTGGGTTTTTTCGGGTTTGAATCACGTAGTAATGTGGTACCTCACAGTGACAGTCAATTAAACCTTGATTCGGTCAGTATTTTAGTCGGTAACCCCGGTTAGGCCTGGGTTAGGTCTGGGTTATGCCCGCATCTGGCTCATGATTTTGCCTTCTTCCCATACTTGTTTACCAGATCCTGGGTTAGGTCTGGGTTTGAATCACATGGTAATGTGGAACCACACAGTACCATTCAATTAAACCTGGTATCGATCAATATTTTAGAGGATAAAACCTGTTAGGTCTGGGTTAGGTCTGGGTTATGCCCGCATCTGGCTCAAGATTTTGCCCTCTTCGCATACTTGTTTACCAGATCCTGGGTTTTTTCGGGTTTGCATCACGTAGTAATGTGGTACCACACAGTAACAGTCAATTAAACCTTGTATCGATCAATACTTCAGAGGATAAATCCGGTTAGGTCTGGGTTAGGTCTGGGTTATGCCCGCATCTGGCTCATGATTTTGCCTTCATCGCATACTTGTTGGCCAGATCCTGGGTTAGGTCTGGGTTTGAATCACGTAGTAATGTGGAACCACACAGTACAATTCAATTAAACCTGGTATCGATACATATTTTAGAAGATAAAACCGGTTAGGTCTGGGTTAGGTCTGGGTTATGCCCGCATGTGGCTCATGATTTTGCCATCTTCGCATACTTTTTGGCCAGATCCTGGGTTTTTTCGGGTTTGAATCACGTAGTAATGTGGAACCACACAGTACCATTGAATTAAACCTGGTATCGATCAATATTTTAGAGGATAAAGCCTGTTAGGTCTGGGTTTGGTCTGGGTTATGCCCGCATCTGGCTCATGATTTTGCCTTCTTCGCATACCTGTTGGCCAGATCCTGGATTTTTTCGGCTTCGAATCACGTAGTACTGTCGTACCACACAGTAATATTAAATTAAACCTGGTTTCGAACAATATTTTAAAGGATGACACCGGATAGGTCTGGGTTAGGTCTGGGTTATGCCTGCATCTGACTCATGATTTTGCCTTCTTCGCATACTTGTTGGCCAGATCCTGGGTTAGGTCTGGGTTTGAATCACGTAGTAATGTGGAACCACACAGTACCATTCAATTAAACCTGGATTCGGTCAGTATTTTAGTCGGTAACCCCGGGTAGGCCTGGGTTAGGTCTGGGTTATGCCCGCATCTGGCTCATGATTTCGCCTTCTTCGCATACTTGTTTACCAGATCCTGGGTTTTTTCGGGTTTGCATCACGTAGTAATGTGGTACCACACAGTAACAGTCAATTAAACCTTGTATCGATCAATACTTCAGAGGATAAATCCGGTTAGGTCTGGGTTAGGTCTGGGTTATGCCCGCATCTGGCTCATGATTTTGCCTTCATCGCATACTTTGTTGGCCAGATCCTGGGTTAGGTCTGGGATTGAATCACGTAGTAATGAGGAACCACACAGTACAATTCAATTAAACCTGGTATCGATACATATTTGAGAAGATAAAACCGGTTAGGGCTGGGTTACGTCTGGGTTATGCCCGCATGTGGCTCATGATTTTGCCTTCATCGCATACTTGTTGGCCAGATCCTGGGTTAGGTCTGGGTTTGAATCACGTAGTAATGTGGTACCACACAGTAACAGTCAATTAAACCTGGTATCGATCAATATTTTAGATGATAAAACCGGTTAGGGCTGGGTTACGTCTGGGTTATGCCCGCATCAGGCTCATGATTTTGCCTTCTTCCCATACTTGTTTACCGGATCCTGGGTTAGGTCTGGGTTTGAATCACATAGTAATGTGGGACCACACAGTACCATTCAATTAAACCTGGTATCGATCAATATTTTAGAGGATAAAACCTGTTAGGTCTGGATTATGCCCGCATCTGGCTCATGATTTTGCCTTCTTCGCATACTTGTTGGCCGGGTCCTGGGTTTTTTCGGGTCTGAATCACATAGTAATGTGGTACCACACAGTAACAGTCAATTAAACCTTGTATCGATCAATATTTTAGAGGATAAATCCGGTTAGGTCTGGGTTAGGTCTGGGTTATGCCCGCATCTGGCTCATGATTTTGCCTTCATCGCATACTTGTTGGCCAGATCCTGGGTTTTTTCGGGTTTGAATCACGTAGTAATGTGGCACCTCACAGTAACTGTGAATTAAACCTGGATTCGGTCAGTATTTTAATCGGTAACACCGGTTAGGTCTGGGTTAGGTCTGGGTTATGCCCGCATCTGGCTCATGATTTGGCCTTCTTCGCATACTTGTTTACCAGATCCTGGGTTTTTTCGGGTTTGAATCACGAAGTAATGTGGTACCACACTGAAACAGTCAATTAAACCTGGTGTCCAACCACATTTTAGAGGATAATACCGGTTTGGTCTGGGTTAGGTCTGGGTTATGCCCGCATCTGGCTCATGATTTTGCCTTCTTCGCATACTTGTTGGCCAGATCCTTGGTTTTTTCGGGTTTGAATCACGTAGTAATGTGGCACCTCACAGTAACAGTGAATTAAACCTGGATTCGGTCAGTATTTTAGTCTGTAACCCCGGTTAGGTCTGGGGTAGGTCTGGGTTATGCCCGCATCTGGCTCATGATTTTGCCTTCTTCGCATACTTGTTTAGCAGATCCTGGGTTTTTTCGGGTTTGCATCACGTAGTAATGTGGTACCACACAGTAACAGTCAATTAAACCTTGTATCGATCAATATTTCAGTGGATAAATCCGGTTAGGTCTGGGTTAGGTCTGGGTTATGCCCGCATCTCGCTCATGATTTTGCCTTCATCGCATACTTGTTGGCCAGATCCTGGGTTAGGTCTGGGATTGAATCACGTAGTAATGAGGAACCACACAGTACAATTCAATTAAACCTGGTATCGATACATATTTGAGAAGATAAAACCGGTTAGGTCTGGGTTACGTCTGGGTTATGCCCGCATGTGGCTCATGATTTTGCCATCTTCGCATACTTGTTGGCCAGATCCTGGGTTTTTTCGGGTTTGAATCACGTAGTAATGTGGTACCTCACAGTGACAGTCAATTAAACCTTGATTCGGTCAGTATTTTAGTCGGTAACCCCGGTTAGGCCTGGGTAAGGTCTGGGTTATGCACGCATCTGGCTCATGATTTTGCCTTCTTCCCATACTTGTTTACCAGATCCTGGGTTAGGTCTGGGTTTGAATCACATGGTAATGTGGAACCACACAGTACCATTCAATTAAACCTGGTATCGATCAATATTTTAGAGGATAAAACCTGTTAGGTCTGGGTTAGGTCTGGGTTATGCCCGCATCTGGCTCAAGATTTTGCCCTCTTCGCATACTTGTTTACCAGATCCTGGGTTTTTTCGGGTTTGCATCACGTAGTAATGTGGTACCACACAGTAACAGTCAATTAAACCTTGTATCCATCAATACTTCAGAGGATAAATCCGGTTAGGTCTGGGTTAGGTCTGGGTTATGCCCGCATCTGGCTCATGATTTTGCCTTCATCGCATACTTCTTGGCCAGATCCTGGGTTAGGTCTGGGTTTGAATCACGTAGTATTGTGGAACCACACAGTACAATTCAATTAAACCTGGTATCGATACATATTTTAGAAGATAAAACCGGTTAGGTCTGGGTTAGGTCTGGGTTATGCCCGCATGTGGCTCATGATTTTGCCATCTTCGCATACTTTTTGGCCAGATCCTGGGTTTTTTCGGGTTTGAATCACGTAGTAATGTGGAACCACACAGTACCATTGAATTAAACCTGGTATCGATCAATATTTTAGAGGATAAAGCCTGTTAGGTCTGGGTTTGGTCTGGGTTATGCCCGCATCTGGCTCATGATTTTGCCTTCTTCGCATACCTGTTGGCCAGATCCTGGGTTAGGTCTGGGTTTGAATCACGTAGTAATGTGGAACCACACAGTACCATTCAATTAAACCTGGATTCGGTCAGTATTTTAGTCGGTAACCCCGGGTAGGCCTGGGTTAGGTCTGGGTTATGCCCGCATCTGGCTCATGATTTCGCCTTCTTCGCATACTTGTTTACCAGATCCTGGGTTTTTTCGGGTTTGCATCACGTAGTAATGTGGTACCACACAGTAACAGTCAATTAAACCTTGTATCGATCAATATTTCAGAGGATAAATCCGGTTAGGTCTGGGTTAGGTCTGGGTTATGCCCGCATCTGGCTCATGATTTTGCCTTCATCGCATACTTTGTTGGCCAGATCCTGGGTTAGGTCTGGGATTGAATCACGTAGTAATGAGGAACCACACAGTACAATTCAATTAAACCTGGTATCGATACATATTAGAGAAGATAAAACCGGTTAGGTCTGGGTTACGTCTGGGTTATGCCCGCATGTGGCTCATGATTTTGCCATCTTCGCATACTTGTTGGCCAGATCCTGGGTTTTTTCGGGTTTGAATCAGGTAGTAATGTGGTACCTCACAGTGACAGTCAATTAAACCTTGATTCGGTCAGTATTTTAGTCGGTAACCCAGGTTAGGCCTGGGTTAGGTCTGGGTTATGCCCGCATCTGGCTCATGATTTTGCCTCCTTCCCATACTTGTTTACCAGATCCTGGGTTAGGTCTGGGTTTGAATCACATAGTAATGTGGAACCACACAGTACCATTCAATTAAACCTGGTATCGATCAATATTTTACAGGATAAAACCTGTTAGGTCTGGGTTAGGTCTGGGTTATGCCCGCATCTGGCTCAAGATTTTGCCCTCTTCGCATACTTGTTTACCAGATCCTGGGTTTTTTCGGGTTTGCATCACGTAGTAATGTGGTGCCACACAGTAACAGTCAATTAAACCTTGTATCGATCAATACTTCAGGGGATAAATCCGGTTAGGTCTGGGTTAGGTCTGTGTTATGCCCGCATCTGGCTCATGATTTTGCCTTCATCGCATACTTGTTGGCCAGATCCTGGGTTAGGTCTGGGTTTGAATCACGTAGTAATGTGGAACCACACAGTACAATTCAATTAAACCTGGTATCGATACATATTTTAGAAGATAAAACCGGTTAGGTCTGGGTTAGGTCTGGGTTATGCCCGCATGTGGCTCATGATTTTGCCATCTTCGCATACTTTTTGGCCAGATCCTGGGTTTTTTCGGGTTTGAATCACGTAGTAATGTGGAACCACACAGTACCATTGAATTAAACCTGGTATCGATCAATATTTTAGAGGATAAAGCCTGTTAGGTCTGGGTTAGGTCTGGGTTATGCCCGCATCTGGCTCATGATTTTGCCTTCTTCGCATACCTGTTGGCCAGATCCTGGGTTAGGTCTGGGTTTGAATCACGTAGTAATGTGGAACCACACAGTACCATTCAATTAAACCTGGATTCGGTCAGTATTTTAGTCGGTAACCCCGGTTAGGCCTGGGTTAGGTCTGGGTTATGCCCGCATCTGGCTCATGATTTCGCCTTCTTCGCATACTTGTTGGCCAGATCCTTGGTTTTCTCGGGTTTGAATCACGTAGTAATGTGGCACCTCACAGTAACTGTGAATTAAACCTGGATTCGGTCAGTATTTTAATCGGTAACACCGGTTAGGTCTGGGTTAGGTCTGGGTTATGCCCGCATCTGGCTCATGATTTGGCCTTCTTCGCATACTTGATGGCCAGATCCTGGGTTAGGTCTGGGTTTGAATCACGTAGTAATGTGGAACCATACAGTACCATTCAATTAAACCTGGTATTGATCAATATTTAAGAGTATAAAATCGGTTAGGTCTGGGTTAGGTCTGGGTTATGCCCACATGTGGCTCATGATTTTGCCTTCTTCGCATACTTGTTGGCCAGATCCTGGGGTTTTTCGGGTTTGAATCACGTAGTAATGTGGCACCTCACAGTGACAGTGAATTAAACCTGGATTCGGTCAGTATTTTAGTCGGTAACCCCGGTTAGGTCTGGGTTAGGTCGGGGTTATGCCCGCATCTGGCTCATGATTTTGCCATCTTCGCATACTTGTTTGCCAGATCCTGTGTTTTTTCGGGTTTGAATCACGTAGTAATGTGGCACCTCACAGTGACAGTCAATTAAACCTGGATGCGGTCAGTATTTTAGTCTGTAACCCCGGTTAGGTCTGGGTTAGGTCTGGGTTATGCCTGCATCTGGCTCATGGTTTTGCCTTCTTCGCATACTTGTTTACCAGATCCTGGGTTTTTTCGGGTTTGCATCACGTAGTAATGTGGTACCACACAGTAACAGTCAACTAAACCTTGTATCGGTCTATATTTTGGAGGATAAATCCGGTTAGGTCTGGGTTAGGTCTGGGTTATGCCCGCATGTGGCTCATGATTTTGCCTTCATCGCATACTTGTTGGCCAGATCCTGGGTTAGGTCTTGGTTTGAATCACGTAGTAATATGGAACCACACAGTACAATTCAATTAAACCTGGTGTCGATCAATATTTTAGAGGATAAGACCGGTTAGGTCTGGGTTAGGTCTGGGTTATGCCCGCATCTGGCTCATGATTTTGCCATCTTTGCATACTTGTTGGCCAGATCCAGGGTTTTTGCGGGTTTGAATCACGTAGTAATGTGGCACCTCACAGTGACAGTCAATTAAACCTGGATTCGGTCAGTATTTTAGTCGGTAACCCTGGTTAGGTCAGGGTTAGGTCTGGGTTATGCCCGCATCTGGATCATGATTTTGCCTTTTCCGCATTCGTGTTGGCCAGATCCTTGGTTTTTTCGGGTTTGAATCACGTAGTAACGTGGTACCACACAGTAACAGTGAATTAAACCCGAATGCGGTCTGTATTCTAGTCGGTAACACTGGTTAGGTCTGGGTTAGGTCTGGGTTATGCCCGCATCTGGCTCATGATTTTGCCTTCTTCGCATACCTGTTGGCCAGATCCTGGGTTTTTTCGGCTTTGAATCACGTAGTACTGTCGTACCACACGGTAATAGTAAATTAAACCTGGTTTCGATCAATATTTTAAAGGATGACACCGGATAGGTCTGGGTTAGGTCTGGGTTATGCCTGCATCTGGCTCATGATTTTGCCTTCTTCGCATACTTGTTGGCCAGATCCTGGGTTAGGTCTGGGTTTGAATCACGTAGTAATGTGGAACCACACAGTACCATTCAATTAAACCTGGATTCGGTCAGTATTTTAGTCGGTAACCCCGGTTAGGCCTGGGTTAGGTCTGGGTTATGCCCGCATCTGGCTCATGATTTCGCTTTCTTCGCATACTTGTTGGCCAGATCCTTGGTTTTCTCGGGTTTGAATCACGTAGTAATGTGGCACCTCACAGTAACTGTGAATTAAACCTGGATTCGGTCAGTATTTTAATCGGTAACACCGGTTAGGTCTGGGTTAGGTCTGGGTTATGCCCGCATCTGGCTCATGATTTGGCCTTCTTCGCATACTTGATGGCCAGATCCTGGGTTAGGTCTGGGTTTGAATCACGTAGTAATGTGGAACCATACAGTACCATTCAATTAAACCTGGTATTGATCAATATTTAAGAGTATAAAATCGGTTAGGTCTGGGTTAGGTCTGGGTTATGCCCACATGTGGCTCATGATTTTGCCTTCTTCGCATACTTGTTGGCCAGATCCTGGGGTTTTTCGGGTTTGAATCACGTAGTAATGTGGCACCTCACAGTGACAGTGAATTAAACCTGGATTCGGTCAGTATTTTAGTCGGTAACCCCGGTTAGGTCTGGGTTAGGTCGGGGTTATGCCCGCATCTGGCTCATGATTTTGCCATCTTCGCATACTTGTTTGCCAGATCCTGTGTTTTTTCGGGTTTGAATCACGTAGTAATGTGGCACCTCACAGTGACAGTCAATTAAACCTGGATGCGGTCAGTATTTTAGTCTGTAACCCCGGTTAGGTCTGGGTTAGGTCTGGGTTATGCCTGCATCTGGCTCATGGTTTTGCCTTCTTCGCATACTTGTTTACCAGATCCTGGGTTTTTTCGGGTTTGCATCACGTAGTAATGTGGTACCACACAGTAACAGTCAACTAAACCTTGTATCGGTCTATATTTTGGAGGATAAATCCGGTTAGGTCTGGGTTAGGTCTGGGTTATGCCCGCATGTGGCTCATGATTTTGCCTTCATCGCATACTTGTTGGCCAGATCCTGGGTTAGGTCTTGGTTTGAATCACGTAGTAATATGGAACCACACAGTACAATTCAATTAAACCTGGTGTCGATCAATATTTTAGAGGATAAGACCGGTTAGGTCTGGGTTAGGTCTGGGTTATGCCCGCATCTGGCTCATGATTTTGCCATCTTTGCATACTTGTTGGCCAGATCCAGGGTTTTTGCGGGTTTGAATCACGTAGTAATGTGGCACCTCACAGTGACAGTCAATTAAACCTGGATTCGGTCAGTATTTTAGTCGGTAACCCTGGTTAGGTCTGGGTTAGGTCTGGGTTATGCCCGCATCTGGATCATGATTTTGCCTTTTCCGCATTCGTGTTGGCCAGATCCTTGGTTTTTTCGGGTTTGAATCACGTAGTAACGTGGTACCACACAGTAACAGTGAATTAAACCCGAATGCGGTCTGTATTCTAGTCGGTAACACTGGTTAGGTCTGGGTTAGGTCTGGGTTATGCCCGCATCTGGCTCATGATTTTGCCTTCTTCGCATACCTGTTGGCCAGATCCTGGGGTTTTTCGGCTTTGAATCACGTAGTACTGTCGTACCACACGGCAATAGTAAATTAAACCTGGTTTCGATCAATATTTTAAAGGATGACACCGGATAGGCCTGGGTTAGGTCTGGGTTATGCCCGCATCTGGCTCATGATTTCGCCGTCTTCGCATACTTGTTGGCCAGATCCTTGGTTTTCTCGGGTTTGAATCACGTAGTAATGTGGCACCTCACAGTGACAGTGAATTAAACCTGGATTCGGTCAGTATTTTAGTCGGTAACCCCGGTTAGGTCTGGGTTAGGTCGGGGTTATGGCCGCATCTGGCTCATGATTTTGCCATCTTCGCATACTTGTTTGCCAGATCCTGTGTTTTTTCGGGTTTGAATCACGTAGTAATGTGGCACCTCACAGTGACAGTCAATTAAACCTGGATGCGGTCAGTATTTTAGTCTGTAACCCCGGTTAGGTCTGGGTTAGGTCTGGGTTATGCCTGCATCTGGCTCATGGTTTTGCCTTCTTCGCATACTTGTTTACCAGATCCTGGGTTTTTTCGGGTTTGCATCACGTAGTAATGTGGTACCACACAGTAACAGTCAACTAAACCTTGTATCGGTCTATGTTTTGGAGGATAAATCCGGTTAGGTCTGGGTTAGGTCTGGGTTATGCCCGCATGTGGCTCATGATTTTGCCTTCATCGCATACTTGTTGGCCAGATCCTGGGTTAGGTCTTGGTTTGAATCACGTAGTAATATGGAACCACACAGTACAATTCAATTAAACCTGGTGTCGATCAATATTTTAGAGGATAAGACCGGTTAGGTCTGGGTTAGGTCTGGGTTATGCCCGCATCTGGCTCATGATTTTGCCATCTTTGCATACTTGTTGGCCAGATCCAGGGTTTTTGCGGGTTTGAATCACGTAGTAATGTGGCACCTCACAGTGACAGTCAATTAAACCTGGATTCGGTCTGTATTTTAGTCGGTAACACCGGTTAGGTCTGGGTTAGGTCTGGGTTATGCCCGCATCTGGCTCATGATTTTGCCTTCTTCGCATACCTGTTGGCCAGATCCTGGGTTTTTCGACTTTGAATCACGTAGTACTGTCGTACCACACAGTAATAGTAAATTAAACCTGGTTTCGATCAATATTTTAAAGGATGACACCGGATAGGTCAAGGTTAGGTCTGGGTTATACCTGCATCTGGCTCATGATTTTGCCTTCTTCGCATACTTGTTGGCCAGATCCTGGGTTAGGTCTGGGTTTGAATCACGTAGTAATGTGGAACCACACAGTACCATTCAATTAAACTTGGATTCGGCCAGTATTTTAGTCGGTAACCCCGGTTAGGCCTGGGTTAGGTCTGGGTTATGCCCGCATCTGGCTCATGATTTCGCCTTCTTCGCATACTTGTTGGCCAGATCCTTGGTTTTCTCGGGTTTGAATCACGTAGTAATGTGGCACCTCACAGTAACTGTGAATTAAACCTGGATTCGGTCAGTATTTTAATCGGTAACACCGGTTAGGTCTGGGTTAGGTCTGGGTTATGCCCGCATCTGGCTCATGATTTGGCCATCTTCGCATACTTGTTTACCAGATCCTGGGTTTTTTCGGGTTTGAATCACGTAGTAATGTGGTACCACACTGAAACAGTCAATTAAACCTGGTGTCCAACCACATTTTAGAGGATAATACCGGTTTGGTCTGGGTTAGGTCTGGGTTATGCCCGCATCTGGCTCATGATTTTGCCTTCTTCGCATACTTGTTGGCCAGATCCTTGGTTTTTTCGGGTTTGAATCACGTAGTAATGTGGCACCTCACAGTAACAGTGAATTAAACCTGGATTCGGTCAGTATTTTAGTCTGTAACCCCGGTTAGGTCTGGGGTAGGTCTGGGTTATGCCCGCATCTGGCTCATGATTTTGCCTTCTTCGCATACTTGTTTAGCAGATCCTGGGTTTTTTCGGGTTTGCATCACGTAGTAATGTGGTACCACACAGTAACAGTCAATTAAACCTTGTATCGATCAATATTTCAGTGGATAAATCCGGTTAGGTCTGGGTTAGGTCTGGGTTATGCCCGCATCTGGCTCATGATTTCGCCGTCTTCGCATACTTGTTGGCCAGATCCTTGGTTTTCTCGGGTTTGAATCACGTAGTAATGTGGCACCTCACAGTGACAGTGAATTAAACCTGGATTCGGTCAGTATTTTAGTCGGTAACCCCGGTTAGGTCTGGGTTAGGTCGGGGTTATGGCCGCATCTGGCTCATGATTTTGCCATCTTCGCATACTTGTTTGCCAGATCCTGTGTTTTTTCGGGTTTGAATCACGTAGTAATGTGGCACCTCACAGTGACAGTCAATTAAACCTGGATGCGGTCAGTATTTTAGTCTGTAACCCCGGTTAGGTCTGGGTTAGGTCTGGGTTATGCCTGCATCTGGCTCATGGTTTTGCCTTCTTCGCATACTTGTTTACCAGATCCTGGGTTTTTTCGGGTTTGCATCACGTAGTAATGTGGTACCACACAGTAACAGTCAACTAAACCTTGTATCGGTCTATATTTTGGAGGATAAATCCGGTTAGGTCTGGGTTAGGTCTGGGTTATGCCCGCATGTGGCTCATGATTTTGCCTTCATCGCATACTTGTTGGCCAGATCCTGGGTTAGGTCTTGGTTTGAATCACGTAGTAATATGGAACCACACAGTACAATTCAATTAAACCTGGTGTCGATCAATATTTTAGAGGATAAGACCGGTTAGGTCTGGGTTAGGTCTGGGTTATGCCCGCATCTGGCTCATGATTTTGCCATCTTTGCATACTTGTTGGCCAGATCCAGGGTTTTTGCGGGTTTGAATCACGTAGTAATGTGGCACCTCACAGTGACAGTCAATTAAACCTGGATTCGGTCAGTATTTTAGTCGGTAACCCTGGTTAGGTCAGGGTTAGGTCTGGGTTATGCCCGCATCTGGATCATGATTTTGCCTTTTCCGCATTCGTGTTGGCCAGATCCTTGGTTTTTTCGGGTTTGAATCACGTAGTAACGTGGTACCACACAGTAACAGTGAATTAAACCCGAATGCGGTCTGTATTCTAGTCGGTAACACTGGTTAGGTCTGGGTTAGGTCTGGGTTATGCCCGCATCTGGCTCATGATTTTGCCTTCTTCGCATACCTGTTGGCCAGATCCTGGGTTTTTTCGGCTTTGAATCACGTAGTACTGTCGTACCACACGGTAATAGTAAATTAAACCTGGTTTCGATCAATATTTTAAAGGATGACACCGGATAGGTCTGGGTTAGGTCTGGGTTATGCCTGCATCTGGCTCATGATTTTGCCTTCTTCGCATACTTGTTGGCCAGATCCTGGGTTAGGTCTGGGTTTGAATCACGTAGTAATGTGGAACCACACAGTACCATTCAATTAAACCTGGATTCGGTCAGTATTTTAGTCGGTAACCCCGGTTAGGCCTGGGTTAGGTCTGGGTTATGCCCGCATCTGGCTCATGATTTCGCCTTCTTCGCATACTTGTTGGCCAGATCCTTGGTTTTCTCGGGTTTGAATCACGTAGTAATGTGGCACCTCACAGTAACTGTGAATTAAACCTGGATTCGGTCAGTATTTTAATCGGTAACACCGGTTAGGTCTGGGTTAGGTCTGGGTTATGCCCGCATCTGGCTCATGATTTGGCCTTCTTCGCATACTTGATGGCCAGATCCTGGGTTAGGTCTGGGTTTGAATCACGTAGTAATGTGGAACCATACAGTACCATTCAATTAAACCTGGTATTGATCAATATTTAAGAGTATAAAATCGGTTAGGTCTGGGTTAGGTCTGGGTTATGCCCACATGTGGCTCATGATTTTGCCTTCTTCGCATACTTGTTGGCCAGATCCTGGGGTTTTTCGGGTTTGAATCACGTAGTAATGTGGCACCTCACAGTGACAGTGAATTAAACCTGGATTCGGTCAGTATTTTAGTCGGTAACCCCGGTTAGGTCTGGGTTAGGTCGGGGTTATGCCCGCATCTGGCTCATGATTTTGCCATCTTCGCATACTTGTTTGCCAGATCCTGTGTTTTTTCGGGTTTGAATCACGTAGTAATGTGGCACCTCACAGTGACAGTCAATTAAACCTGGATGCGGTCAGTATTTTAGTCTGTAACCCCGGTTAGGTCTGGGTTAGGTCTGGGTTATGCCTGCATCTGGCTCATGGTTTTGCCTTCTTCGCATACTTGTTTACCAGATCCTGGGTTTTTTCGGGTTTGCATCACGTAGTAATGTGGTACCACACAGTAACAGTCAACTAAACCTGGATGCGGTCAGTATTTTAGTCTGTAACCCCGGTTAGGTCTGGGTTAGGTCTGGGTTATGCCCGCATCTGGCTCATGATTTTGCCTTCTTCGCATACCTGTTGGCCAGATCCTGGGGTTTTTCGGCTTTGAATCACGTAGTACTGTCGTACCACACGGCAATAGTAAATTAAACCTGGTTTCGATCAATATTTTAAAGGATGACACCGGATAGGCCTGGGTTAGGTCTGGGTTATGCCCGCATCTGGCTCATGATTTCGCCGTCTTCGCATACTTGTTGGCCAGATCCTTGGTTTTCTCGGGTTTGAATCACGTAGTAATGTGGCACCTCACAGTGACAGTGAATTAAACCTGGATTCGGTCAGTATTTTAGTCGGTAACCCCGGTTAGGTCTGGGTTAGGTCGGGGTTATGGCCGCATCTGGCTCATGATTTTGCCATCTTCGCATACTTGTTTGCCAGATCCTGTGTTTTTTCGGGTTTGAATCACGTAGTAATGTGGCACCTCACAGTGACAGTCAATTAAACCTGGATGCGGTCAGTATTTTAGTCTGTAACCCCGGTTAGGTCTGGGTTAGGTCTGGGTTATGCCTGCATCTGGCTCATGGTTTTGCCTTCTTCGCATACTTGTTTACCAGATCCTGGGTTTTTTCGGGTTTGCATCACGTAGTAATGTGGTACCACACAGTAACAGTCAACTAAACCTTGTATCGGTCTATGTTTTGGAGGATAAATCCGGTTAGGTCTGGGTTAGGTCTGGGTTATGCCCGCATGTGGCTCATGATTTTGCCTTCATCGCATACTTGTTGGCCAGATCCTGGGTTAGGTCTTGGTTTGAATCACGTAGTAATATGGAACCACACAGTACAATTCAATTAAACCTGGTGTCGATCAATATTTTAGAGGATAAGACCGGTTAGGTCTGGGTTAGGTCTGGGTTATGCCCGCATCTGGCTCACGATTTTGCCATCTTTGCATACTTGTTGGCCAGATCCAGGGTTTTTGCGGGTTTGAATCACGTAGTAATGTGGCACCTCACAGTGACAGTCAATTAAACCTGGATTCGGTCTGTATTTTAGTCGGTAACACCGGTTAGGTCTGGGTTAGGTCTGGGTTATGCCCGCATCTGGCTCATGATTTTGCCTTCTTCGCATACCTGTTGGCCAGATCCTGGGTTTTTCGACTTTGAATCACGTAGTACTGTCGTACCACACAGTAATAGTAAATTAAACCTGGTTTCGATCAATATTTTAAAGGATGACACCGGATAGGTCAAGGTTAGGTCTGGGTTATACCTGCATCTGGCTCATGATTTTGCCTTCTTCGCATACTTGTTGGCCAGATCCTGGGTTAGGTCTGGGTTTGAATCACGTAGTAATGTGGAACCACACAGTACCATTCAATTAAACTTGGATTCGGCCAGTATTTTAGTCGGTAACCCCGGTTAGGCCTGGGTTAGGTCTGGGTTATGCCCGCATCTGGCTCATGATTTCGCCTTCTTCGCATACTTGTTGGCCAGATCCTTGGTTTTCTCGGGTTTGAATCACGTAGTAATGTGGCACCTCACAGTAACTGTGAATTAAACCTGGATTCGGTCAGTATTTTAATCGGTAACACCGGTTAGGTCTGGGTTAGGTCTGGGTTATGCCCGCATCTGGCTCATGATTTGGCCATCTTCGCATACTTGTTTACCAGATCCTGGGTTTTTTCGGGTTTGAATCACGTAGTAATGTGGTACCACACTGAAACAGTCAATTAAACCTGGTGTCCAACCACATTTTAGAGGATAATACCGGTTTGGTCTGGGTTAGGTCTGGGTTATGCCCGCATCTGGCTCATGATTTTGCCTTCTTCGCATACTTGTTGGCCAGATCCTTGGTTTTTTCGGGTTTGAATCACGTAGTAATGTGGCACCTCACAGTAACAGTGAATTAAACCTGGATTCGGTCAGTATTTTAGTCTGTAACCCCGGTTAGGTCTGGGGTAGGTCTGGGTTATGCCCGCATCTGGCTCATGATTTTGCCTTCTTCGCATACTTGTTTAGCAGATCCTGGGTTTTTTCGGGTTTGCATCACGTAGTAATGTGGTACCACACAGTAACAGTCAATTAAACCTTGTATCGATCAATATTTCAGTGGATAAATCCGGTTAGGTCTGGGTTAGGTCTGGGTTATGCCCGCATCTGGCTCATGATTTCGCCGTCTTCGCATACTTGTTGGCCAGATCCTTGGTTTTCTCGGGTTTGAATCACGTAGTAATGTGGCACCTCACAGTGACAGTGAATTAAACCTGGATTCGGTCAGTATTTTAGTCGGTAACCCCGGTTAGGTCTGGGTTAGGTCGGGGTTATGGCCGCATCTGGCTCATGATTTTGCCATCTTCGCATACTTGTTTGCCAGATCCTGTGTTTTTTCGGGTTTGAATCACGTAGTAATGTGGCACCTCACAGTGACAGTCAATTAAACCTGGATGCGGTCAGTATTTTAGTCTGTAACCCCGGTTAGGTCTGGGTTAGGTCTGGGTTATGCCTGCATCTGGCTCATGGTTTTGCCTTCTTCGCATACTTGTTTACCAGATCCTGGGTTTTTTCGGGTTTGCATCACGTAGTAATGTGGTACCACACAGTAACAGTCAACTAAACCTTGTATCGGTCTATGTTTTGGAGGATAAATCCGGTTAGGTCTGGGTTAGGTCTGGGTTATGCCCGCATGTGGCTCATGATTTTGCCTTCATCGCATACTTGTTGGCCAGATCCTGGGTTAGGTCTTGGTTTGAATCACGTAGTAATATGGAACCACACAGTACAATTCAATTAAACCTGGTGTCGATCAATATTTTAGAGGATAAGACCGGTTAGGTCTGGGTTAGGTCTGGGTTATGCCCGCATCTGGCTCATGATTTTGCCATCTTTGCATACTTGTTGGCCAGATCCAGGGTTTTTGCGGGTTTGAATCACGTAGTAATGTGGCACCTCACAGTGACAGTCAATTAAACCTGGATTCGGTCAGTATTTTAGTCGGTAACCCTGGTTAGGTCTGGGTTAGGTCTGGGTTATGCCCGCATCTGGATCATGATTTTGCCTTTTCCGCATTCGTGTTGGCCAGATCCTTGGTTTTTTCGGGTTTGAATCACGTAGTAACGTGGTACCACACAGTAACAGTGAATTAAACCCGAATGCGGTCTGTATTTTAGTCGGTAACACCGGTTAGGTCTGGGTTAGGTCTGGGTTATGCCCGCATCTGGCTCATGATTTTGCCTTCTTCGCATACCTGTTGGCCAGATCCTGGGTTTTTCGACTTTGAATCACGTAGTACTGTCGTACCACACAGTAATAGTAAATTAAACCTGGTTTCGATCAATATTTTAAAGGATGACACCGGATAGGTCAAGGTTAGGTCTGGGTTATACCTGCATCTGGCTCATGATTTTGCCTTCTTCGCATACTTGTTGGCCAGATCCTGGGTTAGGTCTGGGTTTGAATCACGTAGTAATGTGGAACCACACAGTACCATTCAATTAAACTTGGATTCGGCCAGTATTTTAGTCGGTAACCCCGGTTAGGCCTGGGTTAGGTCTGGGTTATGCCCGCATCTGGCTCATGATTTCGCCTTCTTCGCATACTTGTTGGCCAGATCCTTGGTTTTCTCGGGTTTGAATCACGTAGTAATGTGGCACCTCACAGTAACTGTGAATTAAACCTGGATTCGGTCAGTATTTTAATCGGTAACACCGGTTAGGTCTGGGTTAGGTCTGGGTTATGCCCGCATCTGGCTCATGATTTGGCCATCTTCGCATACTTGTTTACCAGATCCTGGGTTTTTTCGGCTTTGAATCACGTAGTAATGTGGTACCACACTGAAACAGTCAATTAAACCTGGTGTCCAACCACATTTTAGAGGATAATACCGGTTTGGTCTGGGTTAGGTCTGGGTTATGCCCGCATCTGGCTCATGATTTTGCCTTCTTCGCATACTTGTTGGCCAGATCCTTGGTTTTTTCGGGTTTGAATCACGTAGTAATGTGGCACCTCACAGTAACAGTGAATTAAACCTGGATTCGGTCAGTATTTTAGTCTGTAACCCCGGTTAGGTCTGGGGTAGGTCTGGGTTATGCCCGCATCTGGCTCATGATTTTGCCTTCTTCGCATACTTGTTTAGCAGATCCTGGGTTTTTTCGGGTTTGCATCACGTAGTAATGTGGTACCACACAGTAACAGTCAATTAAACCTTGTATCGATCAATATTTCAGTGGATAAATCCGGTTAGGTCTGGGTTAGGTCTGGGTTATGCCCGCATCTGGCTCATGATTTCGCCTTCTTCGCATACTTGTTGGCCAGATCCTTGGTTTTCTCGGGTTTGAATCACGTAGTAATGTGGCACCTCACAGTAACTGTGAATTAAACCTGGATTCGGTCTGTATTTTAGTCGGTAACACCGGTTAGGTCTGGGTTAGGTCTGGGTTATGCCCGCATCTGTCTCATGATTTTGCCTTTTCCGCATTCGTGTTGGCCAGATCCTGGGTTTTTTCGGGTTTGAATCACGTAGTAATGTGGTACCTCACAGTGACAGTCAATTAAACCTTGATTCGGTCAGTATTTTAGTCGGTAACCCCGGTTAGGCCTGGGTTAGGTCTGGGTTATGCCCGCATCTGGCTCATGATTTCGCCTTCTTCGCATACTTGTTGGCCAGATCCTTGGTTTTCTCGGGTTTGAATCACGTAGTAATGTGGCACCTCACAGTAACTGTGAATTAAACCTGGATTCGGTTAGTATTTTAATCGGTAACACCGGTTAGGTCTGGGTTAGGTCTGGGTTATGCCCGCATCTGGCTCAAGATTTTGCCCTCTTCGCATACTTGTTTACCAGATCCTGGGTTTTTTCGGGTTTGCATCACGTAGTAATGTGGTACCACACAGTAACAGTCAATTAAACCTTGTATCGATCAATACTTCAGAGGATAAATCCGGTTAGGTCTGGGTTAGGTCTGGGTTATGCCCGCATCTGGCTCATGATTTTGCCTTCATCGCATACTTGTTGGCCAGATCCTGGGTTAGGTCTGGGTTTGAATCACGTAGTAATGTGGAACCACACAGTACAATTCAATTAAACCTGGTATCGATACATATTTTAGAAGATAAAACCGGTTAGGTCTGGGTTAGGTCTGGGTTATGCCCGCATGTGGCTCATGATTTTGCCATCTTCGCATACTTTTTGGCCAGATCCTGGGTTTTTTCGGGTTTGAATCACGTAGTAATGTGGAACCACACAGTACCATTGAATTAAACCTGGTATCGATCAATATTTTAGAGGATAAAGCCTGTTAGGTCTGGGTTTGGTCTGGGTTATGCCCGCATCTGGCTCATGATTTTGCCTTCTTCGCATACCTGTTGGCCAGATCCTGGGTTTTTTCGGCTTTGAATCACGTAGTACTGTCGTACCACGCAGTAATAGTAAATTAAACCTGGTTTCGATCAATATTTTAAAGGATGACACCGGATAGGTCTGGGTTAGGTCTGGGTTATGCCTGCATCTGACTCATGATTTTGCCTTCTTCGCATACTTGTTGGCCAGATCCTGGGTTAGGTCTGGGTTTGAATCACGTAGTAATGTGGAACCACACAGTACCATTCAATTAAACCTGGATTCGGTCAGTATTTTAGTCGGTAACCCCGGGTAGGCCTGGGTTAGGTCTGGGTTATGCCCGCATCTGGCTCATGATTTCGCCTTCTTCGCATACTTGTTTACCAGATCCTGGGTTTTTTCGGGTTTGAATCACGTAGTAATGTGGAACCACACAGTACCATTGAATTAAACCTGGTATCGATCAATATTTTAGAGGATAAAGCCTGTTAGGTCTGGGTTAGGTCTGGGTTATGCCCGCATCTGGCTCATGATTTTGCCTTCTTCGCATACCTGTTGGCCAGATCCTGGGTTTTTTCGGCTTTGAATCACGTAGTACTGTCGTACCACACGGTAATAGTAAATTAAACCTGGTTTCGATCAATATTTTAAAGGATGACACCGGATAGGTCTGGGTTAGGTCTGGGTTATGCCTGCATCTGGCTCATGATTTTGCCTTCTTCGCATACTTGTTGGCCAGATCCTGGGTTAGGTCTGGGTTTGAATCACGTAGTAATGTGGAACCACACAGTACCATTCAATTAAACCTGGATTCGGTCAGTATTTTAGTCGGTAACCCCGGTTAGGCCTGGGTTAGGTCTGGGTTATGCCCGCATCTGGCTCATGATTTCGCCTTCTTCGCATACTTGTTGGCCAGATCCTTGGTTTTCTCGGGTTTGAATCACGTAGTAATGTGGCACCTCACAGTAACTGTGAATTAAACCTGGATTCGGTTAGTATTTTAATCGGTAACACCGGTTAGGTCTGGGTTAGGTCTGGGTTATGCCCGCATCTGGCTCATGATTTGGCCTTCTTCGCATACTTGATGGCCAGATCCTGGGTTAGGTCTGGGTTTGAATCACGTAGTAATGTGGAACCATACAGTACCATTCAATTAAACCTGGTATTGATCAATATTTAAGAGTATAAAATCGGTTAGGTCTGGGTTAGGTCAGGGTTATGCCCACATGTGGCTCATGATTTTGCCTTCTTCGCATACTTGTTGGCCAGATCCTGGGGTTTTTCGGGTTTGAATCACGTAGTAATGTGGCACCTCACAGTGACAGTGAATTAAACCTGGGTTCGGTCAGTATTTTAGTCGGTAACCCCGGTTAGGTCTGGGTTAGGTCGGGGTTATGCCCGCATCTGGCTCATGATTTTGCCATCTTCGCATACTTGTTTGCCAGATCCTGTGTTTTTTCGGGTTTGAATCACGTAGTAATGTGGCACCTCACAGTGACAGTCAATTAAACCTGGATGCGGTCAGTATTTTAGTCTGTAACCCCGGTTAGGTCTGGGTTAGGTCTGGGTTATGCCTGCATCTGGCTCATGGTTTTGCCTTCTTCGCATACTTGTTTACCAGATCCTGGGTTTTTTCGGGTTTGCATCACGTAGTAACGTGGTACCACACAGTAACAGTCAACTAAACCTTGTATCGGTCTATATTTTGGAGGATAAATCCGGTTAGGTCTGGGTTAGGTCTGGGTTATGCCCGCATGTGGCTCATGATTTTGCCTTCATCGCATACTTGTTGGCCAGATCCTGGGTTAGGTCTTGGTTTGAATCACGTAGTAATATGGAACCACACAGTACAATTCAATTAAACCTGGTATCGATACATATTTTAGAAGATAAAACCGGTTAGGTCTGGGTTAGGTCTGGGTTATGCCCGCATGTGGCTCATGATTTTGCCATCTTCGCATACTTTTTGGCCAGATCCTGGGTTTTTTCGGGTTTGAATCACGTAGTAATGTGGAACCACACAGTACCATTGAATTAAACCTGGTATCGATCAATATTTTAGAGGATAAAGCCTGTTAGGTCTGGGTTTGGTCTGGGTTATGCCCGCATCTGGCTCATGATTTTGCCTTCTTCGCATACCTGTTGGCCAGATCCTGGATTTTTTCGGCTTTGAATCACGTAGTACTGTCGTACCACACAGTAATATTAAATTAAACCTGGTTTCGAACAATATTTTAAAGGATGACACCGGATAGGTCTGGGTTAGGTCTGGGTTATGCCTGCATCTGACTCATGATTTTGCCTTCTTCGCATACTTGTTGGCCAGATCCTGGGTTAGGTCTGGGTTTGAATCACGTAGTAATGTGGAACCACACAGTACCATTCAATTAAACCTGGATTCGGTCAGTATTTTAGTCGGTAACCCCGGGTAGGCCTGGGTTAGGTCTGGGTTATGCCCGCATCTGGCTCATGATTTCGCCTTCTTCGCATACTTGTTTACCAGATCCTGGGTTTTTTCGGGTTTGCATCACGTAGTAATGTGGTACCACACAGTAACAGTCAATTAAACCTTGTATCGATCAATACTTCAGAGGATAAATCCGGTTAGGTCTGGGTTAGGTCTGGGTTATGCCCGCATCTGGCTCATGATTTTGCCTTCATCGCATACTTTGTTGGCCAGATCCTGGGTTAGGTCTGGGATTGAATCACGTAGTAATGAGGAACCACACAGTACAATTCAATTAAACCTGGTATCGATACATATTTGAGAAGATAAAACCGGTTAGGGCTGGGTTACGTCTGGGTTATGCCCGCATGTGGCTCATGATTTTGCCATCTTCGCATACTTGTTGGCCAGATCCTGGGTTTTTTCGGGTTTGAATCACGTAGTAATGTGGTACCTCACAGTGACAGTCAATTAAACTTTGATTCGGTCAGTATTTTAGTCGGTAACCCCGGTTAGGCCTGGGTTAGGTCTGGGTTATGCCCGCATCTGGCTCATGATTTTGCCTTCTTCCCATACTTGTTTACCAGATCCTGGGTTAGGTCTGGGTTTGAATCACATGGTAATGTGGAACCACACAGTACCATTCAATTAAACCTGGTATCGATCAATATTTTAGAGGATAAAACCTGTTAGGTCTGGGTTAGGTCTGGGTTATGCCCGCATCTGGCTCAAGATTTTGCCCTCTTCGCATACTTGTTTACCAGATCCTGGGTTTTTTCGGGTTTGCATCACGTAGTAATGTGGTACCACACAGTAACAGTCAATTAAACCTTGTATCGATCAATACTTCAGAGGATAAATCCGGTTAGGTCTGGGTTAGGTCTGGGTTATGCCCGCATCTGGCTCATGATTTTGCCTTCATCGCATACTTGTTGGCCAGATCCTGGGTTAGGTCTGGGTTTGAATCACGTAGTAATGTGGAACCACACAGTACAATTCAATTAAACCTGGTATCGATACATATTTTAGTCGGTAACCCCGGGTAGGCCTGGGTTAGGTCTGGGTTATGCCCGCATCTGGCTCATGATTTCGCCTTCTTCGCATACTTGTTTACCAGATCCTGGGTTTTTTCGGGTTTGAATCACGTAGTAATGTGGAACCACACAGTACCATTGAATTAAACCTGGTATCGATCAATATTTTAGAGGATCACACCGGTTTGGTCTGGGTTAGGTCTGGGTTATGCCCGTATCTGGCTCATGATTTTGCCTTCTTCGCATACTTGTTGGCCTGATCCTGGGTTTTTTCGGTTTTGAGTCACGTAGTAATGTGGTACCACACTGAAACAGTCAATTAAAGCTGGCTTCGATCCACATTTTAGAGTATAATACCGGTTAGGTCTGGGTTAGGTCTGCGTTATGCCCGCATCAGGCTCATGATTTTACCTTTTCCGCATTCTTGTTGGCCAGATCCTGGGTTTTTTCGGGTTTGAGTCACGTAGTAATGTGGTACCACCCTGAAACAGTCAATTAAAGCTGGCTTCGATCCACATTTTAGAGTATAACACCGGTTAGGTCTGGGTTAGGTCTGCGTTATGCCCGCATCTGGCTCATGATTTTACCTTTTCCGCATTCTTGTTGGCCAGATCCTAGGTATTCTGTGGATTGAATCACGTAGTAATGTGGTTCCACACTGAAACAGACAATTAAACCTGGTTTCGATCAATATTTTAGAGGATCACACCGGTTTTGTCTGGGTTAGGTCTGGGTTATGCCCGTATCTGGCACATGATTTTGCCTTCTTCGCATACTTGTTGGCCTGATCCTGGGTTTTTTCGGTTTTGAGTCACGTAGTAATGTGGTACCAGACTGAAACAGTCCATTAAACTTGGTTTCGATCAACATTTTAGAGGATAACACCGGTTAGGTCTGGGTTAGGTCTGGGTTATGCACGCATCTGGCTCATGATTTTGCCTTCTTCGCATACTTGTTGGCCAGATCCCGGGTTTTTTCGTGTTTGAGTTACGTAGTAATGTGGTAACACACTGAAACAGTCCACTAGACTTGGTTTCGATCAATATTTTAAAGGATGACACCGGTTAAGTCTGGGTTAGGTCTGGCTTATGCCCGCATCTGGCTCATGATTTTGCCATCTTTGCAAACTTGTTGGCCAGATTTTGGGTTTTTTCGGATTTGAATCAAGTAGTAATGTGGTACCACACAGTAACAGTCAATAAAACCAGGTTTCAATCAATATTTTAGAGGATAAAACCGGTTAGGTCTGGGTTAGGTCTGGCTTATGCCCACATCTGGCTCATGATTTTGCCTTCTTCGCATACTTGTTGGCCAGAACCTGGGTTTTTTCGGGTTTGAGTCACGTAGTAATGTGGTACCACACTGAAACAGTCAATTAAAGCTGGCTTCGATCCACATTTTAGAGGATAACACCGGTTAGGTCTGGGTTAGGTATGCGTTATGCCCGCATCTGGCTCATGATTTTGCCTTCTTCGCATACTTGTTGGCCAGAACCTGGGTTTTTTCGGGTTTGAATCACGTAGTAATGTGGTACCACACAGTAACAGTCAATAAAACCAGGTTTCGATCAATATTTTAGAGGATAAAACCGGTTAGGTCTGGGTTAGGTCTGGCTTATGCCCACATCTGGCTCATGATTTTGACTTCTTCGCATACTTGTTGGCCAGAACCTGGGTTTTTTCGGGTTTGAGTCACGTAGTAATGTGGTACCACACTGAAACAGTCAATTAAAGCTGGCTTCGATCCACATTTTAGAGGATAACACCGGTTAGGTCTGGGTTAGGTCTGCGTTATGCCCGCATCTGGCTCTTGATTTTACATTTTCCGCATTCTTGTTGGCCAGATCCTAGGTTTTCTGTGGATTGAATCACGGAGTAATGTGGTTCCACACTGAAACAGGCAATTAAACCTGGTTTCGATCAATATTTTAGAGGATCACACCGGTTTGGTCTGGGTTAGGTCTGGGTTATGCCCGTATCTGGGACATGATTTTGCATTCTTCGTATACTTGTTGGCCTGATCCTGGGTTTTTTCGGTTTTGAATCACGTAGTAATGTGGTACCACACAGGAACAGTCAATTAAAGCTGGTTTTGATCCACATTTTAGAGGATAACACCGGTTAGGTCTGGGTTAGGTCTGGGTTATGCACGCATCTGGCTCATGATTTTGCCTTCTTCGCATACTTGTTGGCCAGATCCCGGGTTTTTTCGTGTTTGAGTTACGTAGTAATGTGGTAACACACTGAAACAGTCCACTAAACTTGGTTTCGATCAATATTTTAAAGGATGACACCGGTTAAGTCTGGGTTAGGTCTGGGTTATGCCCGCATCTGGCTCATGATTTTGCCTTCTTTGCACACATGTTGGCCAGATCCTGAATTTCTTCGGGTTTGAATCACGTAGTAATGTTGTACCACATTGAAACAGTCAATTACAGCTGGTTTCGATCACTATTTTAGAGGATAAAACCGGTTAGGTCTGGGTTAGGCCTGGCTTATGCCCACATCTGGCTCATGATTTTGCATTCTTCGCATACTTGTTGGCCAGATCCTGGGTTTTTTCGGGTTTGAGTCAGGTAGTAATGTGGTACCACACTGAAACAGTCCATTAAACTTGGTTTCGATCAACATTTTAAAGGATGACACCGGTTAGGTCTGGGTTAGGTCTGACTTATGCCCGCATCTGGCTCATGATTTTGCCATCTTTGCATACTTGTTGGCCAGATTTTGGGTTTTTTCGGATTTGAATCACGTAGTAATGTGGTACCACACAGTAACATTCAATAAAACCAGGTTTCAATCAATATTTTACAGGATAAAACCGGTTAGGTCCGGTTTAGGTCTGGGTTATGCGCGCATTTGGCTCATGATTTTGCCTTCTTTGCGTACTTGTTGGCCAGATCCTGGGTTTTTTCGGATTTGAATAACGTAGTAATGTGGTACCACACAGTAGCAGTCAATAAAACCTGGTTTCGATGAATATTTTAGAGGATAAAACCGGTTAGGTCTGGGTTAGGTCTGGCTTATGCCCACATCTGGCTCATGATTTTGCCTACTTCGCATACTTGTTGGCCAGAACCTGGGTTTTTTCGTGTTTGAGTCACGTAGTAATGTGGTATCACACTGAAACAGTCAATTAAAGCTGGCTTCGATCCACATTTTAGAGGATAACACCGGTTAGGTCTGGGTTAGGTCTGCGTTATGCCCGCATCTGGCTCATGATTTTGCCTTCTTCGCATACATGTTGGCCAGAACCTGGGTTTTTTCGGGTTTGAATCACGTAGTAATGTGGTACCACACAGTAACAGTCAATAAAACCAGGTTTCGATCAATAGTTTAGAGGATAACACCGGTTAGGTCTGGGTTAGGTCTCCGTTATGCCCGCATCTGGCTCATGATTTTACCTTTCCGCATTCTTGTTGACCAGATCCTAGGTTTTCTGTGGATTGAATCACGTAGTAATGTGGTTCCACACTGAAACAGACAATTAAACCTGGTTTCGATCAATATTTTAGAGGATCACACCGGTTTGGTCTGGGTTAGGTCTGGGTTATGCCCGTATCTGGCTCATGATTTTGCCTTCTTCGCATACTTGTTGGCCAGATCCCGGGTTTTTTCGTGTTTGAGTTACGTAGTAATGTGGTAACACCCTGAAACAGTCAATTAAAGCTGGCTTCGATCCACATTTTAGAGTATAACACCGGTTAGGTCTGGGTTAGGTCTGCGTTATGCCCGCATCTGGCTCATGATTTTGCCTTCTTCGCATACTTGTTGGCCAGAACCTGGGTTTTTTCGGGTTTGAATCACGTAGTGATGTGGTACCACACAGTAACAGTCAATAAAACCAGGTTTCGATCAATAGTTTAGAGGATAAAACCGGTTAGGTCTGGTTTAGGTCTGGGTTATGCGCGCACCTGGCTCATGATTCTGCCTTCTTTGCGTACTTGTTGGCCAGATCCTGGGTTTTTTCGGATTTGAATCACGTAGTAATGTGGTACCACACAGTAGCAGTCAATAAAACCTGGTTTCGATCAATATTTTAGAGGATAAAACCGGTTAGGTCTGGGTTAGGTATGGCTTATGCCCACATCTGGCTCATGATTTTGCCTTCTTCGCATACTTGTTGGCCAGAACCTGGGTTTTTTCGGGTTTGAATCACGTAGTAATGTGGTACCACACTGAAACAGTCAATTAAAGCTGGCTTCGATCCACATTTTAGAGGATAACACCGGTTAGGTCTGGGTTAGGTCTGGGTTATGCACGCATCTGGCTCATGATTTTGCCTTCTTCGCATACTTGTTGGCCAGATCCCGGGTTTTTTCGTGTTTGAGTTACGTAGTAATGTGGTAACACACTGAAACAGTCCACTAAACTTGGTTTCGATCAATATTTTAAAGGATGACACCGGTTAAGTCTGGGTTAGGTCTGGGTTATGCCCGCATCTGGCTCATGATTTTGCCTTCTTTGCACACATGTTGGCCAGATCCTGAATTTCTTCGGGTTTGAATCACGTAGTAATGTTGTACCACATTGAAACAGTCAATTACAGCTGGTTTCGATCACTATTTTAGAGGATAAAACCGGTTAGGTCTGGGTTAGGCCTGGCTTATGCCCACATCTGGCTCATGATTTTGCATTCTTCGCATACTTGTTGGCCAGATCCTGGGTTTTTTCGGGTTTGAGTCAGGTAGTAATGTGGTACCACACTGAAACAGTCCATTAAACTTGGTTTCGATCAACATTTTAAAGGATGACACCGGTTAGGTCTGGGTTAGGTCTGACTTATGCCCGCATCTGGCTCATGATTTTGCCATCTTTGCATACTTGTTGGCCAGATTTTGGGTTTTTTCGGATTTGAATCACGTAGTAATGTGGTACCACACAGTAACATTCAATAAAACCAGGTTTCAATCAATATTTTACAGGATAAAACCGGTTAGGTCCGGTTTAGGTCTGGGTTATGCGCGCATTTGGCTCATGATTTTGCCTTCTTTGCGTACTTGTTGGCCAGATCCTGGGTTTTTTCGGATTTGAATAACGTAGTAATGTGGTACCACACAGTAGCAGTCAATAAAACCTGGTTTCGATCAATATTTTAGAGGATAAAACCGGTTAGGTCTGGGTTAGGTCTGGCTTATGCCCACATCTGGCTCATGATTTTGCCTACTTCGCATACTTGTTGGCCAGAACCTGGGTTTTTTCGTGTTTGAGTCACGTAGTAATGTGGTATCACACTGAAACAGTCAATTAAAGCTGGCTTCGATCCACATTTTAGAGGATAACACCGGTTAGGTCTGGGTTAGGTCTGCGTTATGCCCGCATCTGGCTCATGATTTTGCCTTCTTCGCATACATGTTGGCCAGAACCTGGGTTTTTTCGGGTTTGAATCACGTAGTAATGTGGTACCACACTGAAACAGTCAATTAAAGCTGGCTTCGATCCACATTTTAGAGGATAACACCGGTTAGGTCTGGGTTAGGTCTCCGTTATGCCCGCATCTGGCTCATGATTTTACCTTTTCCGCATTCTTGTTGACCAGATCCTAGGTTTTCTGTGGATTGAATCACGTAGTAACGTGGTTCCACACTGAAACAGACAATTAAACCTGGTTTCGATCAATATTTTAGAGGATCACACCGGTTTGGTCTGGGTTAGGTCTGGGTTATGCCCTTATCTGGCACATGATTTTGCCTTCTTCGCATACTTGTTGGCCTGATCCTGGGTTTTTTCGGTTTTGAATCATGTAGTAATGTGGTACCACACTGAAACAGTCAATTAAAGCTGGTTTTGAACCACATTTTAGAGGATAACACCGGTTAGGTCTGGGTTAGGTCTAGGTTATGCACGCATCTGGCTCATGATTTTGCCTTCTTCGCATACTTGTTGGCCAGATCCCGGGTTTTTTCGTGGTTGAGTTACGTAGTAATGTGGTAACACACTGAAACAGTCCACTAAACTTGGTTTCGATCAATATTTTAAAGGATGACACCGGTTAAGTCTGGGTTAGGTCTGGGTTATGCCCGCATCTGGCTCATCATTTTGCCTTCTTTGCACACATGTTGGCCAGATCCTGAATTTCTTCGGGTTTGAATCACGTAGTAATGTTGCACCACATTGAAACAGTCAATTAAAGCTTGTTTCGATCACTATTTTTGAGGATAAAACCGGTTGGGTCTGGGTTAGGTCTGGCTTATGCCCACATCTGGCTCATGATTTTGCATTCTTCGCATACTTGTTGGCCAGATCCTGGGTTTTTTCGGGTTTGTGTCACGTAGTAATGTGGTACCACACTGAAACAGTCCATTAAACTTGGTTTCGATCAACATTTTAAAGGATGACACCGGTTAGGTCTGGGTTAGGTCTGGCTTATGCCCGCATCTGGCTCATGATTTTGCCATCTTTGCAAACTTGTTGGCCAGATTTTGGGTTTTTTCGGATTTGAATCACGTAGTAATGTGGTACCACACAGTAACAGTCAATAAAACCAGGTTTCGATCAATAGTTTAGAGGATAAATCCGGTTAGGTCTGGTTTAGGTCTGGGTTATGCGCGCATCTGGCGCATGATTTTGCCTTCTTTGCGTACTTGTTGGCCAGACCCTGGGTTTTCTCGGATTTGAATCACGTAGTAATGTGGTACCACACAGTAGCAGTCAATAAAACCTGGCTTCGATCAATATTTTAGAGGTTAAAATCGGTTAGGTCTGGGTTAGGTCTGGCTTATGCCCACATCTGGCTCATGATTTTGCCTTCTTCGCATACTTGTTGGCCAGGTCCTGGGTTTTTTCGGGTTTGAGTCACGTAGTAATGTGGTACCACACTGAAACAGTCCATTAAACTTGGTTTCGATCCACATTTTAGAGGATAACACCGGTTAGGTCTGGGTTAGGTCTGCGTTATGCCCGCATCTGGCTCATGATTTTGCCTTCTTCGCATACTTGTTGGCCAGAACCTGGGTTTTTTCGTGTTTGAATCACGTAGTAATGTGGTACCACACAGTAACAGTCAATAAAACCAGGTTTCGATCAATAGTTTAGAGGATAAAACCGGTTAGGTCCGGTTTAGGTCTGGGTTATGCGCGCATCTGGCTCATGATTTTGCCTTCTTTGCGTACTTGTTGGCCAGATCCTGGGTTTTTTCGGATTTGAATCACGTAGTAATGTGGTACCACACAGTAGCAGTCAATAAAACCTGGTTTCGATCAATATTTTAGAGGATAAAACCGGTTAGGTCTGGGTTAGGTCTGGCTTATGCCCACATCTGGCTCATGATTTTGCCTTCTTCGCATACTTGTTGGCCAGAACCTGGGTTTTTTCGGGTTTGAGTCACGTAGTAATGTGGTACCACCCTGAAACAGTCAATTAAAGCTGGCTTCGATCCACATTTTAGAGGATAACACCGGTTAGGTCTGGGTTAGGTCTGCGTTATGCCCGCATCTGGCTCATGATTTTACCTTTTCCGCATTCTTGTTGGCCAGATCCTAGGTATTCTGTGGATTGAATTACGTAGTAATGTGGTACCACACTGAAACAGACAATTAAACCTGGTTTCGATCAATATTTTAGAGGATCACACCGGTTTGGTCTGGGTTAGGTCTGGGTTATGCCCGTATCTGGCACATGATTTTGCCTTCTTCGCATACTTGTTGGCCTGATCCTGGGTTTTTTCGGTTTTGAATCAGGTAGTAATGTGGTACCACACAGAAACAGTCAATTAAAGCTGGTTGTGATCCACATTTTAGAGGATAACACCGGTTAGGTCTGGATTAGGTCTGGGTTATGCACGCATCTGGCTCATGATTTTGCCTTCCTCGCATACTTGTTGGCCAGATCCCGGGTTTTTTCGTGTTTGAATTACGTAGTAATGTGGTAACACACTGAAACAGTCCACTAAACTTGGTTTCGATCAATATTATAAAGGATGACACCGGTTAAGTCTGGGTTAGGTCAGGGTTATGCCCGCATCTGGCTCATGATTTTGCCTTCTTTGCACACATGTTGGCCAGATCCTGAATTTCTTCGGGTTTGAATCACGTAGTAATGTTGTACCACATTGAAACAGTCAATTAAAGCCGGTTTCGATCACAATTTT
Source organism: Colletes latitarsis (assembly GCF_051014445.1). NCBI lineage: Eukaryota > Metazoa > Arthropoda > Insecta > Hymenoptera > Colletidae > Colletes > Colletes latitarsis. The sequence goes on along the minus strand of NC_135141.1, from coordinate 4,064,337 downwards.
AGAGGATAAAACCGGCTAGGTCTGGGTTAGGTCTGGCTTATGCCCACATCTGGCTCATGATTTTGCCTTCTTCGCATACTTGTTGGCCAGATCCTGGGTTTTTTCGGGTTTGAGTCACGTAGTAATGTGGTACCACACAGTAACAGTCAATAAAACCAGGTTTCGATCAATAGTTTGGAGGATAAAACCGGTTAGGTCTGGTTTAGGTCTGGGTTATGCGCGCATCTGGCTCATGATTTTGCCTTCTTTGCGTACTTGTTGGCCAGATCCTGGGTTTTCTCGAATTTGAATCACGTAGTAATGTGGTACCACACAGTAGCAGTCAATAAAACCTGGTTTCGATCAATATTTTAGAGGATAAAACCGGTTAGGTCTGGGTTAGGTCTGGCTTATGCCCACATCTGGCTCATGATTTTGCCTTCTTCGCATACTTGTTGGCCAGAAGCTGGGCTTTTTCGGGTTTGAGTCACGTAGTAATGTGGTACCACCCTGAAACAGTCAATTAAAGCTGGCTTCGATCCACATTTTAGGGGATAACACCGGTTAGGTCAGGGTTAGGTCTGCGTTATGCCCGCATCTGGCTCATGATTTTACCTTTTCCGCATTCTTGTTGGCCAGATCCTAGGTATTCTGTGGATTGAATCACGTAGTAATGTGGTTCCACACTGAAACAGACAATTATACCTGGTTTCGATCAATATTTTAGAGGATCACACCGGTTAGGTCTGGGTTAGATCTGGCTTATGCCCACATCTGGCTCATGATTTTGCCTTCTTCGCATACTTGTTGGCCAGATCCTGGGTTTTTTCGGGTTTGAGTCACGTAGTAATGTGGTACCACACTGAAACAGTCCATTAAACTTGGTTTCGATCCACATTTTAGAGGATAACACCGGTTAGGTCTGGGTTAGGTCTGCGTTATGCCCGCATCTGGCTCATGATTTTGCCTTCTTCGCATACTTGTTGGCCAGAACCTGGGTTTTTTCGTGTTTGAATCACGTAGTAATGTGGTACCACACAGTAACAGTCAATAAAACCAGGTTTCGAGCAATAGTTTAGAGGATAAAACCGGTTAGGTCCGGTTTAGGTCTGGGTTATGCGCGCAGCTGGCTCATGATTTTGCCTTCTTTGCGTACTTGTTGGCCAGATCCTGGGTTTTTTCGGATTTGAATCACGTAGTAATGTGGTACCACACAGTAGCAGTCAATAAAACCTGGTTTCGATCAATATTTTAGAGGATAAAACCGGTTAGGTCTGGGTTAGGTCTGGCTTATGCCCACATCTGGCTCATGATTTTGCCTTCTTCGCATACTTGTTGGCCAGAACCTGGGTTTTTTCGGGTTTGAGTCACGTAGTAATGTGGTACCACCCTGAAACAGCCAATTAAAGCTGGCTTCGATCCACATTTTAGAGGATAACACCGGTTAGGTCTGGGTTAGGTCTGCGTTATGCCCGCATCTGGCTCATGATTTTACTTTTCCGCATTCTTGTTGGCCAGATCCTAGGTATTCTGTGGATTGAATCACGTAGTAATGTGGTACCACACTGAAACAGACAATTAAACCTGGTTTCGATCAATATTTTAGAGGATCACACCGGTTTGGTCTGGGTTAGGTCTGGGTTATGCCCGTATCTGGCACATGATTTTGCCTTCTTCGCATACTTGTTGGCCTGATCCTGGGTTTTTTCGGTTTTGAATCAGGTAGTAATGTGGTACCACACAGAAACAGTCAATTAAAGCTGGTTGTGATCCACATTTTAGAGGATAACACCGGTTAGGTCTGGGTTAGGTCTGGGTTATGCACGCATCTGGCTCATGATTTTGCCTTCCTCGCATACTTGTTGGCCAGATCCCGGGTTTTTTCGTGTTTGAATTACGTAGTAATGTGGTAACACACTGAAACAGTCCACTAAACTTGGTTTCGATCAATATTATAAAGGATGACACCGGTTAAGTCTGGTTTAGGTCTGGGTTATGCCCGCATCTGGCTCATGATTTTGCCTTCTTTGCACACATGTTGGCCAGATCCTGAATTTCTTCGGGTTTGAATCACGTAGTAATGTTGTACCACATTGAAACAGTCAATTAAAGCCGGTATCGATCACTATTTTAGAGGATAAAACCGGCTAAGTCTGGGTTAGGTCTGGCTTATGCCCACATCTGGCTCATGATTTTGCCTTCTTCGCATACTTGTTGGCCAGATCCTGGGTTTTTTCCGGGTTTGAGTCACATAGTAATGTGGTACCACACAGTAACAGTCAATAAAACCAGGTTTCGATCAATAGTTTGGAGGATAAAACCGGTTAGGTCTGGTTTAGGTCTGGGTTATGCGCGCATCTGGCTCATGATTTTGCCTTCTTTGCGTACTTGTTGGCCAGATCCTGGGTTTTCTCGAATTTGAATCACGTAGTAATGTGGTACCACACAGTAGCAGTCAATAAAACCTGGTTTCGATCAATATTTTAGAGGATAAAACCGGTTAGGTCTGGGTTAGGTCTGGCTTATGCCCACATCTGGCTCATGATTTTGCCTTCTTCGCATACTTGTTGGCCAGATCCTGGGTTTTTTCGGGTTTGAGTCACGTAGTAATGTGGTACCACACAGTAACAGTCAATAAAACCAGGTTTCGATCAATAGTTTGGAGGATAAAACCGGTTAGGTCTGGTTTAGGTCTGGGTTATGCGCGCATCTGGCTCATGATTTTGCCTTCTTTGCGTACTTGTTGGCCAGATCCTGGGTTTTCTCGAATTTGAATCACGTAGTAATGTGGTACCACACAGTAGCAGTCAATAAAACCTGGTTTCGATCAATATTTTAGAGGATAAAACCGGTTAGGTCTGGGTTAGGTCTGGCTTATGCCCACATCTGGCTCATGATTTTGCCTTCTTCGCATACTTGTTGGCCAGAAGCTGGGCTTTTTCGGGTTTGAGTCACGTAGTAATGTGGTACCACCCTGAAACAGTCAATTAAAGCTGGCTTCGATCCACATTTTAGGGGATAACACCGGTTAGGTCTGGGTTAGGTCTGCGTTATGCCCGCATCTGGCTCATGATTTTACCTTTTCCGCATTCTTGTTGGCCAGATCCTAGGTATTCTGTGGATTGAATCACGTAGTAATGTGGTTCCACACTGAAACAGACAATTATACCTGGTTTCGATCAATATTTTAGAGGATCACACCGGTTAGGTCTGGGTTAGATCTGGCTTATGCCCACATCTGGCTCATGATTTTGCCTTCTTCGCATACTTGTTGGCCAGATCCTGGGTTTTTTCGGGTTTGAGTCACGTAGTAATGTGGTACCACACTGAAACAGTCCATTAAACTTGGTTTCGATCCACATTTTAGAGGATAACACCGGTTAGGTCTGGGTTAGGTCTGCGTTATGCCCGCATCTGGCTCATGATTTTGCCTTCTTCGCATACTTGTTGGCCAGAACCTGGGTTTTTTCGTGTTTGAATCACGTAGTAATGTGGTACCACACAGTAACAGTCAATAAAACCAGGTTTCGAGCAATAGTTTAGAGGATAAAACCGGTTAGGTCCGGTTTAGGTCTGGGTTATGCGCGCAGCTGGCTCATGATTTTGCCTTCTTTGCGTACTTGTTGGCCAGATCCTGGGTTTTTTCGGATTTGAATCACGTAGTAATGTGGTACCACACAGTAGCAGTCAATAAAACCTGGTTTCGATCAATATTTTAGAGGATAAAACCGGTTAGGTCTGGGTTAGGTCTGGCTTATGCCCACATCTGGCTCATGATTTTGCCTTCTTCGCATACTTGTTGGCCAGAACCTGGGTTTTTTCGGGTTTGAGTCACGTAGTAATGTGGTACCACCCTGAAACAGCCAATTAAAGCTGGCTTCGATCCACATTTTAGAGGATAACACCGGTTAGGTCTGGGTTAGGTCTGCGTTATGCCCGCATCTGGCTCATGATTTTACTTTTCCGCATTCTTGTTGGCCAGATCCTAGGTATTCTGTGGATTGAATCACGTAGTAATGTGGTACCACACTGAAACAGACAATTAAACCTGGTTTCGATCAATATTTTAGAGGATCACACCGGTTTGGTCTGGGTTAGGTCTGGGTTATGCCCGTATCTGGCACATGATTTTGCCTTCCTCGCATACTTGTTGGCCAGATCCCGGGTTTTTTCGTGTTTGAATTACGTAGTAATGTGGTAACACACTGAAACAGTCCACTAAACTTGGTTTCGATCAATATTATAAAGGATGACACCGGTTAAGTCTGGTTTAGGTCTGGGTTATGCCCGCATCTGGCTCATGATTTTGCCTTCTTTGCACACATGTTGGCCAGATCCTGAATTTCTTCGGGTTTGAATCACGTAGTAATGTGGTACCACACTGAAACAGACAATTAAACCTGGTATCGATCACTATTTTAGAGGATAAAACCGGCTAGGTCTGGGTTAGGTCTGGCTTATGCCCACATCTGGCTCATGATTTTGCCTTCTTCGCATACTTGTTGGCCAGATCCTGGGTTTTTTCGGGTTTGAGTCACATAGTAATGTGGTACCACACAGTAACAGTCAATAAAACCAGGTTTCGATCAATAGTTTGGAGGATAAAACCGGTTAGGTCTGGTTTAGGTCTGGGTTATGCGCGCATCTGGCTCATGATTTTGCCTTCTTTGCGTACTTGTTGGCCAGATCCTGGGTTTTCTCGAATTTGAATCACGTAGTAATGTGGTACCACACAGTAGCAGTCAATAAAACCTGGTTTCGATCAATATTTTAGAGGATAAAACCGGTTAGGTCTGGGTTAGGTCTGGCTTATGCCCACATCTGGCTCATGATTTTGCCTTCTTCGCATACTTGTTGGCCAGAAGCTGGGTTTTTTCGGGTTTGAGTCACGTAGTAATGTGGTACCACCCTGAAACAGTCAATTAAAGCTGGCTTCGATCCACATTTTAGAGGATAACACCGGTTAGGTCTGGGTTAGGTCTGCGTTATGCCCGCATCTGGCTCATGATTTTACCTTTTCCGCATTCTTGTTGGCCAGATCCTAGGTATTCTGTTGATTGAATCACGTAGTAATGTGGTTCCACACTGAAACAGACAATTAAACCTGGTTTCGATCAATATTTTAGAGGATCACACCGGTTAGGTCTGGGTTAGGTCTGGCTTATGCCCACATCTGGCTCATGATTTTGCCTTCTTCGCATACTTGTTGGCCAGATCCTGGGTTTTTTCGGGTTTGAGTCACGTAGTAATGTGGTACCACACTGAAACAGTCCATTAAACTTGGTTTCGATCCACATTTTAGAGGATAGCACCGGTTAGGTCTGGGTTAGGTCTGCGTTATGCCCGCATCTGGCTCATGATTTTGCCTTCTTCGCATACTTGTTGGCCAGAACCTGGGTTTTTTCGTGTTTGAATCACGTAGTAATGTGGTACCACACAGTAACAGTCAATAAAACCAGGTTTCGAGCAATAGTTTAGAGGATAAAACCGGTTAGGTCCGGTTTAGGTCTGGGTTATGCGCGCATCTGGCTCATGATTTTGCCTTCTTTGCGTACTTGTTGGCCAGATCCTGGGTTTTTTCGGATTTGAATCACGTAGTAATGTGGTACCACACAGTAGCAGTCAATAAAACCTGGTTTCGATCAATATTTTAGAGGATAAAACCGGTTAGGTCTGGGTTAGGTCTGGCTTATGCCCACATCTGGCTCATGATTTTGCCTTCTTCGCATACTTGTTGGCCAGAACCTGGGTTTTTTCGGGTTTGAGTCACGTAGTAATGTGGTACCACCCTGAAACAGTCAATTAAAGCTGGCTTCGATCCACATTTTAGAGGATAACACCGGTTAGGTCTGGGTTAGGTTTGCGTTATGCCCGCATCTGGCTCATGATTTCACCTTTTCCGCATTCTTGTTGGCCAGATCCTAGGTATTCTGTGGATTGAATCACGTAGTAATGTGGTACCACACTGAAACAGACAATTAAACCTGGTTTCGATCAATATTTTAGAGGATCACACCGGTTTGGTCTGGGTTAGGGCTGGGTTATGCCCGTATCTGGCACATGATTTTGCCTTCTTCGCATACTTGTTGGCCAGAACCTGGGTTTTTTCGGGTTTGAGTCACGTAGTAATGTTGTACCACATTGAAACAGTCAATTAAAGCCGGTTTCGATCACTATTTTAGAGGATAAAACCGGCTAGGTCTGGGTTAGGTCTGGCTTATGCCCACATCTGGCTCATGACTTTGCCTTCTTCGCATACTTGTTGGCCAGATCCTGGGTTTTTTCGGGTTTGAGTCACGTAGTAATGTGGTACCACACAGTAACAGTCAATAAAACCAGGTTTCGATCAATAGTTTGGAGGATAAAACCGGTTAGGTCTGGTTTAGTTCTGGGTTATGCGCGCATCTGGCTCATGATTTTGCCTTCTTTGCGTACTTGTTGGCCAGATCCTGGGTTTTCTCGAATTTGAATCACGTAGTAATGTTGTACCACATTGAAACAGTCCATTAAACTTGATTTCGATCAACATTTTCAAGGATGACACCGGTTAGGTCTGGGTTAGGTCTGGGTTATGCACGCATCTGGCTCATGATTTTGCCTTCTTCGCATCCTTGTTGGCCAGATCCCGGGTTTTTTCGTGTTTGAGTTACGTAGTAATGTGGTAACACACTGAAACAGTCCACTAAACTTGGTTTCGATCAATATTTTAAAGGATGACACCGGTTAAGTCTGGGTTAGGTCTGGGTTATGCCCGCATCTGGGTCATGATTTTGCCTTCTTTGCACACATGTTGGCCAGATCCTGAACTTCTTCGGGTTTGAATCACGTAGTAATGTTGTACCACATTGAAACAGTCAATTAAAGCTGGTTTCGATCAATATTTTACAGGATAAAACCGGTTAGGTCTGGGTTAGGTCTGAGTTATGCACGCATCTGGCTCATGATTTAGCCTTCTTCGCATACTTGTTGGCCAGAACCTGGGTTTTTTCGGGTTTGAGTCACGTAGTAATGTGGTACCACACTGAAGCGGCCCATTAAACTTGGTTTCGATCAATATTTTAGAGGATGATACCGGTTAGGTCTGGTTTAGGACTGGGTTATGCGCGCATTTGGCTCATGATTTTGCTTTCTTCGCATACTTGTTGGCCAGAACCTGGGTTTTTTCGGGATTGAGTCACGTAGTAATGTGGTACCACACTGAAACAGTCCATTAAACCTGGTTTCGATCAATATTTTAGAGGATAAAACCGGTTAGGTCTGGGTTAGGTCTGTGTTATGCCCGCATCTGGCTCATGATTTTGCCTTCTTTGCATACTTGTTGGCCAGATCCTGGGTTTTTTCGGATTTGAATCACGTAGTAATGTGGTGCCACACAGCAACAGTCAATAAAGCCTGGCTTCGATCAATATTTTAGAGGACAAAACCGGTTAGGTCTGGCTTATGCCCGCATCTGGCTCAAGATTGTGCCTTCTTCGCATACTTGTTGGCCAGATCCTGGGTTTTTTCGGATTTGAATCACGTAGTAATGTGGTACCACACAGTAACAGTCAATAAAACCTGGTTTCGATCAATATTTTAGAGGATAAAACCAGTTAGGTCTGGGTTATGCACGCATCTGGCTCATGATTTTGCCTTCTTCGCATACTTGTTGGCCAGACCCTGGGTTTTCTCGAATTTGAATCACGTAGTAATATTGTACCACATTGAAACAGTCAATTAAAGCTGGTTTCGGTCAATATTCTACAGGATAAAACCGGTTAGGTCTGGGTTAGGTCTGAGTTATGCACGCATCTGGCTCATGATTTTGCCTTCTTCGCATACTTGTTGGCCAGATCCTCGGTTTTCTCGAATTTGAATCACGTAGTAATATTGTACCACATTGAAACAGTCAATTAAAGCTGGTTTCGGTCAATATTCTACAGGATAAAACCGGTTAGGTCTGGGTTAGGTCTGAGTTATGCACGCATCTGGCTCATGATTTTGCCTTCTTCGCATACTTGTTGGCCAGATCCTGGTTTTTTTCGGGTTTGAGTCACGTAGTAATGTGGTACCACACTGAAACCGCCCATTAAACTTGGTTTCGATCAATATTTTGGAGGATAACACCGGTTAGGTCTGGGTTAGTTCTGGGTTATGCACGCATCTGGCTCATGATTTTGCCTTCTTCGCATACTTGTTGGCCAGACCCTGGGTTTTTTCCATTTTGAATCACGTAGTGATGTGGTACCACACAGTAACAGTCAATAAATCCAGGTTTCAATCAATATTTTAGAGGATAAAACCGGTTAGGTCTGGGTTAGGTCTGGCTTATGCACGCATCTGGCTCATGATTTTGCCATCTTCGCATACTTGTTGGCCAGATCCTGGGTTTTCTCGAATTTGAATCACGTAGTAATATTGTACCACATTGAAACAGTCAATTAAAGCTGGTTTCGGTCAATATTCTACAGGATAAAACCGGTTAGGTCTGGGTTAGGTCTGAGTTATGCACGCATCTGGCTCATGATTTTGCCTTCTTCGCATACTTGTTGGCCAGATCCTGGGTTTTTTCGGGTTTGAGTCACGTAGTAATGTGGTACCACACTGAAACCGCCCATTAAACTTGGTTTCGATCAATATTTTAGAGGATGACACTGGTTAGGTCTGGTTTAGGTCTGGGTTATGCGCGCATCTGGCTCATGATTTTGCCTTCTTTGCGTACTTGTTGGCCAGATCCTGGGTTTTTTTCGGGTTTGAGTCATGTAGTAATGTGATACCACACTGAAACAGTCAATTAAAGCTGGCTTCGATCCACATTTTAGAGGATAACACCGGTTAGGTCTGGGTTAGGTCTGCGTTATGCCCGCATCTGGCTCATGATTTTACGTTTTCCGCATTCTTGTTGGCCAGATCCTAGGTTTTCTGTGGATTGAATCACGTAGTAATGTGGTACCACACAGTAACAGTCAATAAAACCTGGTTTCAATCAATATTTTAGAGGATAAAACCGTTTAGGTCTGGGTTAGGTCTGGCTTATGCCCGCATCTGGCTCATGATTTTGCCTTCTTCGCATACTTGTTGGCCAGATCCTGGGTTTTTTTCGGGTTTGAGTCGCGTAGTAATGTGATACCACACTGAAACGGCCCATTAAACTTGGTCTCGATCAATATTTTAGAGGATGACACCGTTTAGGTCTGGTTTAGGTCTGGGTTATGCGCGCATCTGGCTCATGATTTTGCCCTCTTTGCATACTTGTTGGCCAGATCCTGGGTTTTTTCGGATTTGAATCACGTAGTAATGTGGTACCACACAGAAACAGTCAATTAAAGCTGGTTTCGATCCACATTTTAGAGGATAACACCGGTTAGGTCTGGGTTAGGTCTGCGTTATGCCCGCATCTGGCTCATGATTTTACCTTTTCCGCATTCTTGTTGGCCAGATCCTAGGTATTCTGTGGATTGAATCACGTAGTAATGTGGTACCACACTGAAACAGACAATTAAACCTGGTTTCGATCAATATTTTAGAGGATCACACCGGTTTGGTCTGGGTTAGGTCTCGGTTATGCCCGTATCTGGCACATGATTTTGCCTTCTTCGCATACTTGTTGGCCTGATCCTGGGTTTTTTCGGTTTTGAATCAGGTAGTAATGTGGTACCACACAGAAACAGTCAATTAAAGCTGGTTGTGATCCACATTTTAGAGGATAACACCGGTTAGGTCTGGGTTAGGTCTGGGTTATGCACGCATTTGGCTCATGATTTTGCCTTCCTCTCATACTTGTTGGCCAGATCCCGGGTTTTTTCGTGTTTGAATTACGTAGTAATGTGGTAGCACACTGAAACAGTCCACTAAACTTGGTTTCGATCAATATTTTAAAGGATGACACCGGTTAAGTCTGGGTTAGGTCTGGGTTATGCCCGCATCTGGCTCATGATTTTGCCTTCTTTGCACACGTGTTGGCCAGATCCTGAATTTCTTCGGGTTTGAATCACGTAGTAATGTTGTACCACATTGAAACAGTCAATTAAAGCCGGTTTCGATCACTATTTTAGAGGATAAAACCGGCTAGGTCTGGGTTAGGTCTGGCTTATGCCCACATCTGGCTCATGATTTTGCCTTCTTCGCATACTTGTTGGCCAGAAGCTGGGTTTTTTCGGGTTTGAGTCACGTAGTAATGTGGTACCACCCTGAAACAGTCAATTAAAGCTGGCTTCGATCCACATTTTAGAGGATAACACCGGTTAGGTCTGGGTTAGGTCTGCGTTATGCCCGCATCTGGCTCATGATTTTACCTTTTCCGCATTCTTGTTGGCCAGATCCTAGGTATTCTGTGGATTGAATCACGTAGTAATGTGGTACCACACTGAAACAGACAATTAAACCTGGTTTCGATCAATATTTTAGAGGATCACACCGGTTTGGTCTGGGTTAGGGCTGGGTTATGCCCGTATCTGGCACATGATTTTGCCTTCTTCGCATACTTGTTGGCCAGAACCTGGGTTTTTTCGGGTTTGAGTCACGTAGTAATGTTGTACCACATTGAAACAGACAATTAAAGCCGGTTTCGATCACTATTTTAGAGGATAAAACCGGCTAGGTCTGGGTTAGGTCTGGCTTATGCCCACATCTGGCTCATGACTTTGCCTTCTTCGCATACTTGTTGGCCAGATCCTGGGTTTTTTCGGGTTTGAGTCACGTAGTAATGTGGTACCACACAGTAACAGTCAATAAAACCAGGTTTCGATCAATAGTTTGGAGGATAAAACCGGTTAGGTCTGGTTTAGTTCTGGGTTATGCGCGCATCTGGCTCATGATTTTGCCTTCTTTGCGTACTTGTTGGCCAGATCCTGGGTTTTCTCGAATTTGAATCACGTAGTAATGTTGTACCACATTGAAACAGTCCATTAAACTTGATTTCGATCAACATTTTCAAGGATGACACCGGTTAGGTCTGGGTTAGGTCTGGGTTATGCACGCATCTGGCTCATGATTTTGCCTTCTTCGCATCCTTGTTGGCCAGATCCCGGGTTTTTTCGTGTTTGAGTTACGTAGTAATGTGGTAACACACTGAAACAGTCCACTAAACTTGGTTTCGATCAATATTTTAAAGGATGACACCGGTTAAGTCTGGGTTAGGTCTGGGTTATGCCCGCATCTGGGTCATGATTTTGCCTTCTTTGCACACATGTTGGCCAGATCCTGAACTTCTTCGGGTTTGAATCACGTAGTAATGTTGTACCACATTGAAACAGTCAATTAAAGCTGGTTTCGATCAATATTTTACAGGATAAAACCGGTTAGGTCTGGGTTAGGTCTGAGTTATGCACGCATCTGGCTCATGATTTTGCCTTCTTCGCATACTTGTTGGCCAGAACCTGGGTTTTTTCGGGTTTGAGTCACGTAGTAATGTGGTACCACACTGAAGCGGCCAATTAAACTTGGTTTCGATCAATATTTTAGAGGATGATACCGGTTAGGTCTGGTTTAGGTCTGGGTTATGCGCGCATTTGGCTCATGATTTTGCTTTCTTCGCATACTTGTTGGCCAGAACCTGGGTTTTTTCGGGATTGAGTCACGTAGTAATGTGGTACCACACTGAAACAGTCCATTAAACCTGGTTTCGATCAATATTTTAGAGGATAAAACCGGTTAGGTCTGGGTTAGGTCTGTGTTATGCCCGCATCTGGCTCATGATTTTGCCTTCTTTGCATACTTGTTGGCCAGATCCTGGGTTTTTTCGGATTTGAATCACGTAGTAATGTGGTGCCACACAGCAACAGTCAATAAAGCCTGGTTTCGATCAATATTTTAGAGGACAAAACCGGTTAGGTCTGGCTTATGCCCGCATCTGGCTCAAGATTGTGCCTTCTTCGCATACTTGTTGGCCAGATCCTGGGTTTTTTCGGATTTGAATCACGTAGTAATGTGGTACCACACAGTAACAGTCAATAAAACCTGGTTTCGATCAATATTTTAGAGGATAAAACCAGTTAGGTCTGGGTTATGCACGCATCTGGCTCATGATTTTGCCTTCTTCGCATACTTGTTGGCCAGACCCTGTGTTTTCTCGAATTTGAATCACGTAGTAATATTGTACCACATTGAAACAGTCAATTAAAGCTGGTTTCGGTCAATATTCTACAGGATAAAACCGGTTAGGTCTGGGTTAGGTCTGAGTTATGCACGCATCTGGCTCATGATTTTGCCTTCTTCGCATACTTGTTGGCCAGATCCTCGGTTTTCTCGAATTTGAATCACGTAGTAATATTGTACCACATTGAAACAGTCAATTAAAGCTGGTTTCGGTCAATATTCTACAGGATAAAACCGGTTAGGTCTGGGTTAGGTCTGAGTTATGCACGCATCTGGCTCATGATTTTGCCTTCTTCGCATACTTGTTGGCCAGATCCTGGTTTTTTTCGGGTTTGAGTCACGTAGTAATGTGGTACCACACTGAAGCGGCCAATTAAACTTGGTTTCGATCAATATTTTAGAGGATGATACCGGTTAGGTCTGGTTTAGGTCTGGGTTATGCGCGCATTTGGCTCATGATTTTGCTTTCTTCGCATACTTGTTGGCCAGAACCTGGGTTTTTTCGGGATTGAGTCACGTAGTAATGTGGTACCACACTGAAACAGTCCATTAAACCTGGTTTCGATCAATATTTTAGAGGATAAAACCGGTTAGGTCTGGGTTAGGTCTGTGTTATGCCCGCATCTGGCTCATGATTTTGCCTTCTTTGCATACTTGTTGGCCAGATCCTGGGTTTTTTCGGATTTGAATCACGTAGTAATGTGGTGCCACACAGCAACAGTCAATAAAGCCTGGTTTCGATCAATATTTTAGAGGACAAAACCGGTTAGGTCTGGCTTATGCCCGCATCTGGCTCAAGATTGTGCCTTCTTCGCATACTTGTTGGCCAGATCCTGGGTTTTTTCGGATTTGAATCACGTAGTAATGTGGTACCACACAGTAACAGTCAATAAAACCTGGTTTCGATCAATATTTTAGAGGATAAAACCAGTTAGGTCTGGGTTATGCACGCATCTGGCTCATGATTTTGCCTTCTTCGCATACTTGTTGGCCAGACCCTGTGTTTTCTCGAATTTGAATCACGTAGTAATATTGTACCACATTGAAACAGTCAATTAAAGCTGGTTTCGGTCAATATTCTACAGGATAAAACCGGTTAGGTCTGGGTTAGGTCTGAGTTATGCACGCATCTGGCTCATGATTTTGCCTTCTTCGCATACTTGTTGGCCAGATCCTCGGTTTTCTCGAATTTGAATCACGTAGTAATATTGTACCACATTGAAACAGTCAATTAAAGCTGGTTTCGGTCAATATTCTACAGGATAAAACCGGTTAGGTCTGGGTTAGGTCTGAGTTATGCACGCATCTGGCTCATGATTTTGCCTTCTTCGCATACTTGTTGGCCAGATCCTGGTTTTTTTCGGGTTTGAGTCACGTAGTAATGTGGTACCACACTGAAACCGCCCATTAAACTTGGTTTCGATCAATATTTTGGAGGATAACACCGGTTAGGTCTGGGTTAGTTCTGGGTTATGCACGCATCTGGCTCATGATTTTGCCTTCTTCGCATACTTGTTGGCCAGACCCTGGGTTTTTTCCATTTTGAATCACGTAGTGATGTGGTACCACACAGTAACAGTCAATAAATCCAGGTTTCAATCAATATTTTAGAGGATAAAACCGGTTAGGTCTGGGTTAGGTCTGGCTTATGCACGCATCTGGCTCATGATTTTGCCATCTTCGCATACTTGTTGGCCAGATCCTGGGTTTTCTCGAATTTGAATCACGTAGTAATATTGTACCACATTGAAACAGTCAATTAAAGCTGGTTTCGGTCAATATTCTACAGGATAAAACCGGTTAGGTCTGGGTTAGGTCTGAGTTATGCACGCATCTGGCTCATGATTTTGCCTTCTTCGCATACTTGTTGGCCAGATCCTGGGTTTTTTCGGGTTTGAGTCACGTAGTAATGTGGTACCACACTGAAACCGCCCATTAAACTTGGTTTCGATCAATATTTTAGAGGATGACACTGGTTAGGTCTGGTTTAGGTCTGGGTTATGCGCGCATCTGGCTCATGATTTTGCCTTCTTTGCGTACTTGTTGGCCAGATCCTGGGTTTTTTTCGGGTTTGAGTCATGCAGTAATGTGATACCACACTGAAACAGTCAATTAAAGCTGGCTTCGATCCACATTTTAGAGGATAACACCGGTTAGGTCTGGGTTAGGTCTGCGTTATGCCCGCATCTGGCTCATGATTTTACGTTTTCCGCATTCTTGTTGGCCAGATCCTAGGTTTTCTGTGGATTGAATCACGTAGTAATGTGGTACCACACAGTAACAGTCAATAAAACCTGGTTTCAATCAATATTTTAGAGGATAAAACCGTTTAGGTCTGGGTTAGGTCTGGCTTATGCCCGCATCTGGCTCATGATTTTGCCTTCTTCGCATACTTGTTGGCCAGATCCTGGGTTTTTTTCGGGTTTGAGTCGCGTAGTAATGTGATACCACACTGAAACGGCCCATTAAACTTGGTCTCGATCAATATTTTACAGGATGACACCGTTTAGGTCTGGTTTAGGTCTGGGTTATGCGCGCATCTGGCTCATGATTTTGCCCTCTTTGCATACTTGTTGGCCAGATCCTGGGTTTTTTCGGATTTGAATCACGTAGTAATGTGGTACCACACAGAAACAGTCAATTAAAGCTGATTTCGATCCACATTTTAGAGGATATCACCGGTTAGGTCTGGGTTAGGTCTGGGTTATGCCCGCATCTCGCTCATGATTTTGACTTCTTTGCATACTTGTTGGCCAGATCCTGGGTTTTTTCTGGTTTGAGTCACGTAGTAATGTGGCACCATACAATAACAGTCAATTAAACCTCATTTCGATCAATATTTTAGAGGATAAAACCGGTTAGGTCTGGGTTATGCCCGCATCTGGCTCATGATTTTTCCTTCTTTGCATACTTGTTTGCCAGATCCTGGGTTTTTTCGGATTTGAATCACGTAGTAATGTGGTACCACACAGTAACAGTCAATAAAACCTGGTTTCGATCAATATTTTGGAGGATAAAACAGGTTAGGGCTGGGTTAGGTCTGGCTTATGCCCGCATCTGGCTCATGATTTTACCTTCTTCGCATACTTGTTGGCCAGACCCTGGGTTTTTTCGGGTTTGAGTCACGTTGTAATGTGGTACCACACTGAAACAGTCCATTAAACTTGGTTTCGATCAACATTTTAAAGGATGACACCGGTTAGGTCTGGCTTAGGTCTGGCTTATGCCCGCATCTCGCTCATGATTTTGCCTTCTTCGCATACTTGTTGGCCAGATCCTGGGTTTTTTTCGGGTTTGAGTCACGTAGTAATGTGATACCACACTGAAACGGCCCATTAAACTTGGTTTCGATCAATATTTTAAAGGATGACACCGGTTAGGTCTGGGTTAGGTCTGGGTTATGCCCGCATCTGGCTCATGATTTTTCCTTCTTCGCATACTTGTTGGCCAGAACCTGGGTTTTTTCGGGTTTGAGTCACGTAGTAATGTGGTACCACCCTGAAACAGTCAATTAAAGCTGGCTTCGATCCACATTTTAGAGGATAACACCGGTTAGGTCTGGGTTAGGTCTGCGTTATGCCCGCATCTGGCTCATGATTTTACCTTTTCCGCATTCTTGTTGGCCAGATCCTAGGTATTCTGTGGATTGAATCACGTAGTAATGTGGTACCACACTGAAACAGACAATTAAACCTGGTTTCGATCAATATTTTAGAGGATCACACCGGTTTGGTCTGGGTTAGGTCTCGGTTATGCCCGTATCTGGCACATGATTTTGCCTTCTTCGCATACTTGTTGGCCTGATCCTGGGTTTTTTCGGTTTTGAATCAGGTAGTAATGTGGTACCACACAGAAACAGTCAATTAAAGCTGGTTGTGATCCACATTTTAGAGGATAACACCGGTTAGGTCTGGGTTAGGTCTGGGTTATGCACGCATTTGGCTCATGATTTTGCCTTCCTCGCATACTTGTTGGCCAGATCCCGGGTTTTTTCGTGTTTGAATTACGTAGTAATGTGGTAGCACACTGAAACAGTCCACTAAACTTGGTTTCGATCAATATTTTAAAGGATGACACCGGTTAAGTCTGGGTTAGGTCTGGGTTATGCCCGCATCTGGCTCATGATTTTGCCTTCTTTGCACACGTGTTGGCCAGATCCTGAATTTCTTCGGGTTTGAATCACGTAGTAATGTTGTACCACATTGAAACAGTCAATTAAAGCCGGTTTCGATCACTATTTTAGAGGATAAAACCGGCTAGGTCTGGGTTAGGTCTGGCTTATGCCCACATCTGGCTCATGATTTTGCCTTCTTCGCATACTTGTTGGCCAGATCCTGGGTTTTTTCGGGTTTGAGTCACGTAGTAATGTGGTACCACACAGTAACAGTCAATAAAACCAGGTTTCGATCAATAGTTTGGAGGATAAAACCGGTTAGGTCTGGTTTAGGTCTGGGTTATGCGCGCATCTGGCTCATGATTTTGCCTTCTTTGCGTACTTGTTGGCCAGATCCTGGGTTTTCTCGAATTTGAATCACGTAGTAATGTGGTACCACACAGTAGTAGTCAATAAAACCTGGTTTCGATCAATATTTTAGAGGATAAAACCGGTTAGGTCTGGGTTAGGTCTGGCTTATGCCCACATCTGGCTCATGATTTTGCCTTCTTCGCATACTTGTTGGCCAGAAGCTGGGTTTTTTCGGGTTTGAGTCACGTAGTAATGTGGTACCACCCTGAAACAGTCAATTAAAGCTGGCTTCGATCCACATTTTAGAGGATAACACCGGTTAGGTCTGGGTTAGGTCTGCGTTATGCCCGCATCTGGCTCATGATTTTACCTTTTCCGCATTCTTGTTGGCCAGATCCTAGGTATTCTGTGGATTGAATCACGTAGTAATGTGGTTCCACCCGGAAACAGTCAATTAAAGCTGGCTTCGATCAATATTTTAGAGGATCACACCGGTTAGGTCTGGGTTAGGTCTGCGTTATGCCCGCATCTGGCTCATGATTTTACCTTTTCCGCATTCTTGTTGGCCAGATCCTAGGTATTCTGTGGATTGAATCACGTAGTAATGTGGTTCCACACTGAAACAGACAATTAAACCTGGTTTCGATCAATATTTTAGAGGATCACACCGGTTAGGTCTGGGTTAGGTCTGGCTTATGCCCACATCTGGCTCATGATTTTGCCTTCTTCGCATACTTGTTGGCCAGAACCTGGGTTTTTTCGTGTTTGGATCACGTAGTAATGTGGTACCACACAGTAACAGTCAATAAAACCAGGTTTCGAGCAATAGTTTAGAGGATAAAACCGGTTAGGTCTGGTTTAGGTCTGGGTTATGCGCGCATCTGGCTCATGATTTTGCCTTCTTTGCGTACTTGTTGGCCAGATCCTGGCTTTTTTCGGATTTGAATCACGTAGTAATGTGGTACCACACAGTAGCAGTCAATAAAACCTGGTTTCGATCAATATTTTAGAGGATAAAACCGGTTAGGTCTGGGTTAGGTCTGGCTTATGCCCACATCTGGCTCATGATTTTGCCTTCTTCGCATACTTGTTGGCCAGAACCTGGGTTTTTTCGGGTTTGAGTCACGTAGTAATGTGGTACCACCCTGAAACAGTCAATTAAAGCTGGCTTCGATCCACATTTTAGAGGATAACACCGGTTAGGTCTGGGTTAGGTTTGCGTTATGCCCGCATCTGGCTCATGATTTTACCTTTTCCGCATTCTTGTTGGCCAGATCCTAGGTATTCTGTGGATTGAATCACGTAGTAATGTGGTACCACACTGAAACAGACAATTAAACCTGGTTTCGATCAATATTTTAGAGGATCACACCGGTTTGGTCTGGGTTAGGTCTGGGTTATGCCCGTATCTGGCACATGATTTTGCCTTCTTCGCATACTTGTTAGCCAGATCCTGAATTTCTTCGGGTTTGAATCACGTAGTAATGTTGTACCACATTGAAACAGTCAATTAAAGCCGGTTTCGATCACTATTTTAGAGGATAAAACCGGCTAGGTCTGGGTTAGGTCTGGCTTATGCCCACATCTGGCTCATGATTTTGCCTTCTTCGCATACTTGTTGGCCAGATCCTGGGTTTTTTCGGGTTTGAGTCACGTAGTAATGTGGTACCACACAGTAACAGTCAATAAAACCAGGTTTCGATCAATAGTTTGGAGGATAAAACCGGTTAGGTCTGGTTTAGGTCTGGATTATGCGCGCATCTGGCTCATGATTTTGCCTTCTTTGCGTATTTGTTGGCCAGATCCTGGGTTTTCTCGAATTTGAATCACGTAGTAATGTGGTACCACACTGAAACAGACAATTAAACCTGGTTTCGATCAATATTTTAGAGGATCACACCGGTTTGGTCTGGGTTAGGTCTGGGTTATGCCCGTATCTGGCACATGATTTTGCCTTCTTCGCATACTTGTTAGCCTGATCCTGGGTTTTTTCGGTTTTGAATCAGGTAGTAATGTGGTACCACACAGAAACAGTCAATTAACGCTGGTTTGGTCCACATTTTAGAGGATAACACCGGTTAGGTCTGGGTTAGGTCTGGGTTATGCACGCATCTGGCTCATGATTTTGCCTTCCTCGCATACTTGTTGGCCAGATCCCGGGTTTTTTCGTGTTTGAGTTACGTAGTAATGTGGTAACACACTGAAACAGTCCACTAAACTTGGTTTCGATCAATATTTTAAAGGATGACACCGGTTAAGTCTGGGTTAGGTCTGGGTTATGCCCGCATCTGGCTCATGATTTTGCCTTCTTTGCACACATGTTGGCCAGATCCTGAATTTCTTCGGGTTTGAATCACGTAGTAATGTTGTACCACATTGAAACAGTCAATTAAAGCCGGTTTCGATCACTATTTTAGAGGATAAAACCGGCTAGGTCTGGGTTAGGTCTGGCTTATGCCCACATCTGGCTCATGATTTTGCCTTCTTCGCATACTTGTTGGCCAGATCCTGGGTTTTTTCGGGTTTGAGTCACGTAGTAATGTGGTACCACACAGTAACAGTCAATAAAACCAGGTTTCGATCAATAGTTTGGAGGATAAAACCGGTTAGGTCTGGTTTAGGTCTGGATTATGCGCGCATCTGGCTCATGATTTTGCCTTCTTTGCGTATTTGTTGGCCAGATCCTGGGTTTTCTCGAATTTGAATCACGTAGTAATGTTGTACCACATTGAAACAGTCCATTAAACTTGATTTCGATCAACATTTTCAAGGATGACTCCGGTTAGGTCTGGGTTAGGTCTGGGTTATGCACGCATCTGGCTCATGATTTTGCCTTCTTCGCATCCTTGTTGGCCAGACCCTGGGTTTTTTCCAGTTTGAATAGCGTAGTGATGTGGTACCACACAGTAACAGTCAGTAAAACCAGGTTTCGATCAATAGTTTGGAGGATAAAACCGGTTAGGTCTGGTTTAGGTCTGGGTTATGCGCGCATCTGGCTCATGATTTTGCCTTCCTTGCGTACTTGTTGGCCAGATCCTGGGTTTTCTCGAATTTGAATCACGTAGTAATGTTGTACCACATTGAAACAGTCCATTAAACTTGATTTCGATCAACATTTTCAAGGATGACTCCGGTTTGGTCTGGGTTAGGTCTGGGTTATGCCCGTATCTGGCTCATGATTTTACCTTTTCCGCATTCTTGTTGGCCAGATCCTAGGTTTTCTGTGGATTGAATCACGTAGTAATGTGGTACCACACAGAAACAGTCAATTAAAGCTGGCTTCGATCCACATTTTAGAGGATAACACCGGTTAGGTCTGGTTTAGGTCTGCGTTATGCCCGCATCTGGCTCATGATTTTACCTTTTCCGCATTCTTGTTGGCCAGATCCTAGGTTTTCTGTGGATTGAATCACGTAGTAATGTGGTACCACACAGTAACAGTCAATAAAACCTGGTCTCAACCAATATTTTAGAGGATAAAACCGTTTAGGTCTGGGTTAGGTCTGGCTTATGCCCGCATCTGGCTCATGATTTTGCCTTCTTCGCATACTTGTTGGCCAGATCCTGGGTTTTTTTCGGGTTTGAGTCACGTAGTAATGTGATACCACACTGAAACGGCCCATTAAACCTCATTTCGATCAATATTTTAGAGGATAAAACCGGTTAGGTCTGGGTTATGCCCGCATCTGGGTCATGATTTTTCCTTCTTTGCATACTTGTTTTCCAGATCCTGGGTTTTTTCGGATTTGAATCACGTAGTAATGTGGTACCACACAGTAACAGTCAATAAAACCTGGTTTCGATCAATATTTTGGAGGATAAAACAGGTTAGGGCTGGGTTAGGTCTGGCTTATGCCCGCATCTGGCTCATGATTTTACCTTCTTCGCATACTTGTTGGCCAGACCCTGGGTTTTTTCGGGTTTGAGTCACGTTAAAATGTGGTACCACACTGAAACAGTCCATTAAACTTGGTTTCGATCAACATTTTAAAGGATGACACCGGTTAGGTCTGGGTTAGGTCTGGGTTATGCCCGCATCTGGCTCATGATTTTGCCTTCTATGCACACATGTTGGCCAGATCCTGGGTTTCTTCGGGTTTGAATCACGTAGTAATGTTGTACCACATTGAAACAGTCAATTAAAGCTGGTTTCGATCAATATTTTAGAGGATAAAACCGGTTAGGTCTGGGTTAGGTCTGGGTTATGCCCGCATCTGGCTCATGATTTTGCCTTCTATGCACACATGTTGGCCAGATCCTGGGTTTTTTCGGGTTTGAGTCACGTAGTAATGTGGTACCACACTGAAACAGTCCACTAAACTTGGTTTCGATCAACATTTTAATGGATGACACCGGTTAGGTCTGGCTTAGGTCTGGCTTATGCCCGCATCTGGCTCATGATTTTGCCATCTTTGCATACTTGTTGGCCAGATTTTGGGTTTTTTCGGATTTGAATCACGTAGTAATGTGATACCACACTGAAACGGCCCATTAAACTTGGTTTCGATCAATATTTTGGAGGATAACACCGGTTAGGTCTGGGTTTGGTCTGGGTTATGCCCGCATCTCGATCATGATTCAGCCTTCATCGCATACTTGTTGGCCAGGACCTGGGTTTTACCCTGTTTGAATGGCGCAGTAATGCGGTACCACAACGAAACAGTAAACTAAACCTGGTTTCGATCAATATTTGAGAGGATAAAACCGGTTAGGTCTGGGTTAGGTCTGTGTTATGCCCGCATCTGGCTCATGATTTTGCCTTCTTCGCATTCTTGTTGGCCAGATCCTGGGTTTTTTCGGGTTTGAGTCACGTAGTAATGTGGTACCACCCTGAAGCAGTCAATTAAAGCTGGCTTCGATCCACATTTTAGAGGATAACACCGGTTAGGTCTGGGTTAGGTCTGCGTTATGCCCGCATCTGGCTCATGATTTTACCTTTTCCGCATTCTTGTTGGCCAGATCCTAGGTATTCTGTGGATTGAATCACGTAGTAATGTGGTTCCACACTGAAACAGACATTTAAACCTGGTTTCGATCAATATTTTAGAGGATCACACCGGTTAGGTCTGGGTTAGGTCTGGCTTATGCCCACATCTGGCTCATGATTTTGCCTTCTTCGCATACTTGTTGGCCAGATCCTGGGTTTTTTCGGGTTTGAGTCACGTAGTAATGTGGTACCACACTGAAACAGTCCATTAAACTTGGTTTCGATCCACATTTTACAGGATAACACCGGTTAGGTCTGGGTTAGGTCTGCGTTATGCCCGCATCTGGCTCATGATTTTGCCTTCTTCGCATACTTGTTGGCCAGAACCTGGGTTTTTTCGTGTTTGAATCACGTAGTAATGTGGTACCACACAGTAACAGTCAATAAAACCTGGTTTCGATCAATATTTTAGAGGATAAAACCTGGTTAGGTCTGGGTTAGGTCTGGCTTATGCCCACATCTGGCTCATGATTTTGCCTTCTTCGCATACTTGTTGGCCAGAACCTGGGTTTTTTCGGGTTTGAGTCACGTAGTAATGTGGTACCACCCTGAAACAGTCAATTAAAGCTGGCCTCGATCCACATTTTAGAGGATAACACCGGTTAGGTCTGGGTTATGTTTGCGTTATGCCCGCATCTGGCTCATGATTTTACCTTTTCCGCATTCTTGTTGGCCAGATCCTAGGTATTCTGTGGATTGAATCACGTAGTAATGTGGTACCACACTGAAACAGACAATTAAACCTGGTTTCGATCAATATTTTAGAGGATCACACCGGTTTGGTCTGGGTTACGTCTGGGTTATGCCCGTATCTGGCACATGATTTTGCCTTCTTCGCATACTTGTTAGCCTGATCCTGGGTTTTTTCGGTTTTGAATCAGGTAGTAATGTGGTACCACACAGAAACAGTCAATTAAAGCTGGTTTTGATCCACATTTTAGAGGATAACACCGGTTAGGTCTGGGTTAGGTCTGGGTTATGCCCGCATCTGGCTCATGATTTTGCCTTCCTCGCATACTTGGTGGCCAGATCCCGGGTTTTTTCGTGTTTGAGTTACGTAGTAATGTGGTAACACACTGAAACAGTCCACTAAACTTGGTTTCGATCAATATTTTAAAGGATGACACCGGTTAAGTCTGGGTTAGGTCTGGGTTATGCCCGCATCTGGCTCATGATTTTGCCTTCTTTGCACACATGTTGGCCAGATCCTGAATTTCTTCGGGTTTGAATCACGTAGTAATGTTGTACCACATTGAAACAGTCAATTAAAGCCGGTTTCGATCACTATTTTAGAGGATAAAACCGGCTAGGTCTGGGTTAGGTCTGGCTTATGCCCACATCTGGCTCATGATTTTGCCTTCTTCGCATACTTGTTGGCCAGATCCTGGGTTTTTTCGGGTTTGAGTCACGTAGTAATGTGGTCCCACTCAGTAACAGTCAATAAAACCAGGTTTCGATCAATAGTTTGGAGGATAAAACCGGTTAGGTCTGGTTTAGGTCTGGGTTATGCGCGCATCTGGCTCATGATTTTGCCTTCTTTGCGTACTTGTTGGCCAGATCCTGGGTTTTCTCGAATTTGAATCACGTAGTAATGTTGTACCACATTGAAACAGTCCATTAAACTTGATTTCGATCAACATTTTGAAGGATAACACCGGTTAGGTCTGGGTTAGGTCTGGGTTATGCACGCATCTGGCTCATGATTTTGCCTTCTTCGCATCCTTGTTGGCCAGATCCCGGGTTTTTTCGTGTTTGAGTTACGTAGTAATGTGGTAACACACTGAAACAGTCCACTAAACTTGGTTTCGATCAATATTTTAAAGGATGACACCGGTTAAGTCTGGGTTAGGTCTGGGTTATGCCCGCATCTGGCTCATGATTTTGCCTTCTTTGCACACATGTTGGCCAGATCCTAGGTTTTTTCGGATTTGAATCACGTAGTAATGTGGTGCCACACAGTAACAGTCAATAAAGCCTGGTTTCGATCAATATTTTAGAGGACAAAACCGGTTAGGTCTGGCTTATGCCCGCATCTGGCTCAAGATTTTGCCTTCTTCGCATACTTGTTGGCCAGATCCTGGGTTTTTCGGATTTGAATCACGTAGTAATGTGGTACCACACAGTAGCAGTCAATAAAACCAGGTTTCAATCAATATTTTAGAGGATAAAACCGGTTAGGTCTGGGTTAGGTCTGGCTTATGCACGCATCTGCCTCATGATTTTGCCTTCTTCGCATACTTGTTGGCCAGATCCTGGGTTTTCTCGAATTTGAATCACGTAGTAATATTGTACCACATTGAAACAGTCAATAAAAGCTGGTTTCGGTCAATATTCTACAGGATAAAACCGGTTAGGTCTGGGTTAGGTCTGGGTTATGCCCACATCTGGCTCATGATTTTGCCTTCTTCGCATACTTGTTGGCCAGAATCTGGGTTTTTTCGTGTTTGAGTCACGTAGTAATGCGGTACCACACAGAAACAGTCAATTAAAGCTGGCTTCGATCCACATTTTAGAGGATAACACCGGTTAGGTCTGGGTTAGGTCTGCGTTATGCCCGCATCTGGCTCATGATTTTACCTTTTCCGCATTCTTGTTGGCCAGATCCTAGGTTTTCTGTGGATTGAATCACGTAGTAATGTGGTACCACACAGTAACAGTCAATAAAACCTGGTTTCAATCAATATTTTAGAGGATAAAACCGTTTAGGTCTGGGTTAGGTCTGGCTTATGCCCGCATCTGGCTCATGATTTTGCCTTCTTTGCGTACTTGTTGGCCAGATTTTGGGTTTTTTCGGATTTGAATCACGTAGTAATGTGGTACCACACAGTAACAGTCAATAAAACCTGGTTTCGATCAATATTTTGGAGGATAAAACAGGTTAGGGCTGGGTTAGGTCTGGCTTATGCCCGTATCTGGCTCATGATTTTACCTTCTTCGCATACTTGTTGGCCAGACCCTGGGTTTTTTCGGGTTTGAGTCACGTTGTAATGTGGTACCACACTGAAACAGTCCATTAAACTTGGTTTCGATCAACATTTTAAAGGATGACACCGGTTAGGTCTGGCTTAGGTCTGGCTTATGCCCGCATCTCGCTCATGATTTTGCCTTCTTCGCATACTTGTTGGCCAGATCCTGGGTTTTTTTCGGGTTTGAGTCACGTAGTAATGTGATACCACACTGAAACGGCCCATTAAACTTGGTTTCGATCAATATTTTAAAGGATGACACCGGTTAGGTCTGGGTTAGGTCTGGGTTATGCCCGCATCTGGCTCATGATTTTGCCTTCTATGCACACATGTTGGCCAGATCCTGGGTTTCTTCGGGTTTGAATCACGTAGTAATGTTGTACCACATTGAAACAGTCAATAAAAGCTGGTTTCGATCAATATTTTAGAGGATAAAACCGGTTAGGTCTGGGTTAGGTCTGGGTTATGCCCGCATCTCGCTCATGATTTTGCCTTCTTTGCATACTTGTTGGCCAGATCCTGGGTTTTTTCGGGTTTGAGTCACGTAGTAATGTGGTACCACACTGAAACAGTCCATTAAACTTGGTTTCGATCAACATTTTAAAGGATGACACCGGTTAGGTCTGGCTTAGGTCTGGCTTATGCCCGCATCTGGCTCATGATTTTGCCATCTTTGCATACTTGTTGGCCAGATTTTGGGTTTTTTCGGATTTGAATCACGTAGTAATGTGATACCACACTGAAACAGTCAATTAAAGCTGGTTTCGATCAATATTTTGGAGGATAACAACGGTTAGGTCTGGGTTTGGTCTGGGTTATGCCCGCATATCGATCATGATTTTGCCTTCTATGCACACATGTTGGCCAGATCCTGGGTTTCTTCGGGTTTGAATCACGTAGTAATGTTGTACCACATTGAAACTGTCAATTAAAGCTGGTTTCGATCAATATTTTAGAGGATAAAACCGGTTAGGTCTAGGTTAGGTCTGGGTTATGCCCGCATCTGGCTCATGATTTTGCCTTCTATGCACACATGTTGGCCAGATCCTGGGTTTCTTCGGGTTTGAATCACGTAGAAATGTTGTACCACATTGAAACAGTCAATTAAAGCTGGTTTCGATCAATATTTTGGAGGATAACACCGGTTACGTCTGGGTTTGGTCTGGGTTATGCCCGCATCTCGATCATGATTCAGCCTTCATCGCATACTTGTTGGCCAGGACCTGGGTTTTACCCTGTTTGAATGGCGTAGTAATGCGGTACCACAACGAAACAGTAAACTAAACCTGGTTTCGATCAATATTTGAGAGGATAGAACCGGTTAGGTCTGGGTTAGGTCTGTGTTATGCCCGCATCTGGCTCATGATTTTGCCTTCTTCGCATTCTTGTTGGCCAGATCCTGGGTTTTTTCGGGTTTGAGTCACGTAGTAATGTGGTACCTCACTGAAACAGACAATTAAACCTGGTTTCGATCAATATTTTAGAGGATCACACCGGTTAGGTCTGGGTTAGGTCTGGGTTATGCCTGCATCTGGCACATGATTTTGCCTTCTTCGCATACTTGTTGGCCTGATCCTGGGTTTTACCCTGTTTGAATCACGTAGTAATGCGGTACCACAACGAAACAGTCAACTAAACCTGGTTTCGATCAATATTTTAGAGGATAAATCCGGTTAGGTCTGGGTTAGGTCTGTGTTATCCCCGCATCTGGCTCATGATTTTGCCTTCTTTGCATACTTGTTGGCCACATCCTGGGTTTTGTCGGAGTTGAATCACGTAGTAATGTGGTACCACAACGAAACAGTAAACTAAACCTGGTTTCGATCAATATTTGAGAGGATAGAACCGGTTAGGTCTGGGTTAGGTCTGTGTTATGCCCGCATCTGGCTCATGATTTTGCCTTCTTCGCATTCTTGTTGGCCAGATCCTGGGTTTTTTCCAGTTTGAATCACGTAGTGATGTGGTACCACAGTGAAACAGTCAATTAAACCTAGTTTCAATCAATATTTTAGAGGATAACACCGGTTAGGTTTGGGTTAGGTCTGGGTTATGCCCGCATCTCGCTCATGATTTTGACTTCTTAGTATATTTGTTGGCCAGATCCTGGGTTTTTTCGGGTTTGAATCACGTAGTAATGCGGTACCACACAGAAACAGACCATTAAATTTGGTTTCGATCAATATTTTGGAGGATAACACCGGTTAGTTCTGGGTTAGGTCTGGGTTAAGCGCGCATCTGGCTCATGATTTTGCCTTCTTCGCATACTTGTTGGCCAGATCCTGGGTTTTTTCGAGTTTGAGTTACGTAGTAATGTGGTACCACATTGAAACAGTCCGCTAAACTTGGTTTCGATCAATATTTTAAAGGATTGCACCGGTTAGGTCTGGGTTAGGTCTGGGTTATGCACGCATCTGGCTCATGATTTTGCCTTCTTCGCATACTTGTTGGCCAGATCCTGGGTTTTTTTCGGGTTTGTGTCACGTAGTAATGTGATACCACACTGAAACGGCCCATTAAACTTGGTTTCGATCAATATTTTACAGGATAACACCGGTTAGGTCTGGTTTAGGTCTGGGTTATGCGCGCATCTGGCTCATGATTTTGCCTTCTTTGCATACTTGTTGGCCAGATCCTGGGTTTTTTCGGATTTGAGTCACGTAGTAATGTGGTACCACACAGTAGCAGTCAATAAAACCTGGTTTCGATCAATATTTAAGAGGATAAAACCGGTTAGGTCTAGGTTAGGTCTGGGTTATGCCCACATCTGGCTCATGATTTTGCCTTCTTCGCATACTTGTTGGCCAGATCCTGGGTTTTTTTCGGGTTTGAGTCACGTAGTAATGTGATACCACACTGAAACGGCCCATTAAACTTGGTTTCGATCAATATTTTAGAGGATGACACCGGTTAGGTCTGGGTTAGGTCTGGGTTATGCACGCATCTGGCTCATGATTTTGCCTTCTTCGCATACTTGTTGGCCAGATCCTGGGTTTTTTCCAGTTTGAATCACGTAGTGATGTGGTACCACTGTGAAACAGTCAATTAAACCTAGTTTCGATCAATATTTTAGAGGATAACACCGGTTAGGTTTGGGTTAGGTCTGGGTTATGCCCGCATCTCGCTCATGATCTTGACATCTTAGTATATTTGATGGCCAGATCCTGGGTTTTTTCGTGTTTGAATCACGTAGTAATGCGGTACCACACAGAAACAGACCATTAAATTTGGTTTCGATCAATATTTTGGAGGATAACACCGGTTAGTTCTGGGTTAGGTCTGGGTTATGCGCGCATCTGGCTCATGATTTTGCCTTCTTCGCATACTTGTTGGCCAGATCCTGGGTTTTCTCGAATTTGAATCACGTAGTAATATTGTACCACATTGAAACAGTCAATTAAAGCTGGTTTCGATCAATATTCTACAGGATAAAACCGGTTAGGTCTGGGTTAGGTCTGAGTTATGCACGCATCTGGCTCATGATTTTGCCTTCTTCGCATACTTGTTGGCCAGATCCTGGGTTTTTTCGGGTTTGAGTCACGTAGTAATGTGGTACCACACTGACACCGCCCATTAAACTTGGTTTCGATCAATATTTTTGAGGATGACACTGGTTAGGTCTGGTTTAGGTCTGGGTTATGCGCGTATCTGGCACATGATTTTGCCTTCTTCGCATACTTGTTGGCCTGATCCTGGGTTTTTCGGTTTTGAATCACGTAGTAATGCGGTACCACAACGAAACAGTCAACTAAACCTGGTTTCGATCAATATTTTAGAGGATAAAACCGGTTAGGTCTGGGTTAGGTCTGTGTTATCCCCGCATCTGGCTCATGATTTTGCCTTCTTAGCATACTTGTTGGCCACATCCTGGGTTTTTTCGGAGTTGAATCACGTAGTAATGTGGTACCACACAGTAACAGTCAATAAAACCTGTTTTCGATCAATATTTAGAGGATAAAACCGGTTAGGTCTGGGTTAGGTCTGGGTTATGCACGCATCTGGCTCGTGATTTGCCTTCTTCGCATACTTGTTGGCCAGATCCTGGGTTTTTTTCGGGTTTGTGTCACGTAGTAATGTGATACCACACTGAAACGGCCCATTAAACTTGGTTTCGATCAATATTTTACAGGATAACACCGGTTAGGTCTGGTTTAGGTCTGGGTTATGCGCGCATCTGGCTCATGATTTTGCTTTCTTTGCATACTTGTTGGCCAGATCCTGGGTTTTTTCGGATTTGAGTCACGTAGTAATGTGGTACCACACAGTAGCAGTCAATAAAACCTGGTTTCGATCAATATTTAAGAGGATAAAACCGGTTAGGTCTAGGTTAGGTCTGGGTTATGCCCACATCTGGCTCATGATTTTGCCTTCTTCGCATACTTGTTGGCCAGATCCTGGGTTTTTTTCGGGTTTGAGTCACGTAGTAATGTGATACCACACTGAAACGGCCCATTAAACTTGGTTTCGATCAATATTTTTGAGGATGACACTGGTTAGGTCTGGTTTAGGTCTGGGTTATGCGCGTATCTGGCACATGATTTTGCCTTCTTCGCATACTTGTTGGCCCGATCCTGGGTTTTTCGGTTTTGAATCACGTAGTAATGCGGTACCACAACGAAACAGTCAACTAAACCTGGTTTCGATCAATATTTTAGAGGATAAAACCGGTTAGGTCTGGGTTAGGTCTGTGTTATCCCCGCATCTGGCTCATGATTTTGCCTTCTTAGCATACTTGTTGGCCACATCCTGGGTTTTTTCGGAGTTGAATCACGTAGTAATGTGGTACCACACAGTAACAGTCAATAAAACCTGTTTTCGATCAATATTTAGAGGATAAAACCGGTTAGGTCTGGGTTAGGTCTGGGTTATGCACGCATCTGGCTCGTGATTTGCCTTCTTCGCATACTTGTTGGCCAGAA
Source organism: Colletes latitarsis (assembly GCF_051014445.1). Lineage (NCBI taxonomy): Eukaryota > Metazoa > Arthropoda > Insecta > Hymenoptera > Colletidae > Colletes > Colletes latitarsis. The sequence goes on along the minus strand of NC_135141.1, from coordinate 4,034,949 downwards.
CCTGGGTTTTTTCGGGTTTGAGTCACGTAGTAATGTGGTACCACACTGAAACAGTCCATTAAACATGGTTTCGATCCACATTTTAGAGGATAAAACCGGTTAGGTCTGGGTTAGGTCTGGGTTATGCACGCATCTGGCTCATGATCTTGACATCTTAGTATATTTGATGGCCAGATCCTGGGTTTTTTCGTGTTTGAATCACGTAGTAATGCGGTACCACAACGAAACAGTCAACTAAACCTGGTTTCGATCAATATTTTAGAGGATAAAACAGGTTAGGTCTGGGTTAGGTCTGTGTTATCCCCGCATCTGGCTCATGATTTTGCCTTCTTCGCATACTTGTTGGCCAGATTCTGGGTTTTTTCGGATTTGAATCACGTAGTAATGTGGTACCACACAGTAACAGTCAATAAAACCTGGTTTCGATCAATATTTTAGAGGATAATACCGGTTAGGTCTGGGTTAGGTCTGGGTTATGCACGCATCTGGCTCATGATTTGCCTTCTTCGCATACTTGTTGGCCAGAACCTGGGTTTTTTCGGGTTTGAGTCACGTAGTAATGTGGTACCACACTGAAACAGTCCATTAAACTTGGTTTCGATCCACATTTTAGAGGATAAAACCGGTTAGGTCTGGGTTAGGTCTGGGTTATGCGCGCATCTGGCACATGATTTTTCCTTCTTCGCATACTTGTTGGCCTGATCCTGGGTTTTTTCGGTTTCGAATCACGTAGTAATGTGGTAGCACTCAGAAGCAATCCATTAAATTTGGTTTCGATCAATATTTTGGAGGATAACACCGGTTAGGTCTGGGTTAGGTCTGGCTTATGCCCGCATCTGGCTCATGATCTTGCCTTCTTCGCATACTTGTTGGCCAGATCCTGGGTTTTCTCGAATTTGAATCACGTAGTAATATTGTACCACATTGAAACAGTCAATAAAACCTGGTTTCGATCAATATTTTAGAGGATAATACCGGTTAGGTCTGGGTTAGGTCTGTGTTATCCCCGCATCTGGCTCATGATTTTGCCTTCTTCGCATACTTGTTGGCCAGACCCTGGGTTTTTTACAGTTTGAATCACGTAGTGATGTGGTACCACACAGTAACAGTCAATAAAACCAGGTTTCAATCAATATTTTAGAGGGTAAAACCGGTTAGGTCTGGGTTAGGTCTGGCTTATGCCCGCATCTGGCTCATGATCTTGCCTTCTTCGCATAATTGTTGGCCAGATCCTGGGTTTTCTCGAATTTGAATCACGTAGTAATATTGTACCACATTGAAACAGTCAATTAAAGCTGGTTTCGATCAATATTCTACAGGATAAAACCGGTTAGGTCTGGGTTAGGTCTGAGTTATGCACGCATCTGGCTCATGATTTTGCCTTCTTCGCATACTTGTTGGCCAGATCCTGGGTTTTTTCGGGTTTGAGTCACGTAGTAATGTGGTACCACACTGAAACCGCCCATTAAACTTGGTTTCGATCAATATTTTAGAGGATGACACTGGTTAGGTCTGGTTTAGGTCTGGGTTATGCGCGCATCTGGCTCATGATTTTGCCTTCTTTGCGTACTTGTTGGCCAGATCCTGGGTTTTTTCGGATTTAAATCATGTAGTAATGTGGTACCACACAGTAACAGGCAATAAAGCCTGGTTTCGATCAATATTTAAGAGGACAAAACCGGTTAGGTCTGGCTTATGACCGCATCTGGCTCAAGATTTTGCCTTCTTCGCATACTTGTTGGCCAGATCCTGGGTTTTTTCGGGTTTGAGTCACGTAGTAATGTGGTACCACACTGAAACAGTCCATTAAACTTGGTTTCGATCAACATTTTAAAGGATGACACCGGTTAGGTCTGGCTTAGGTCTGGCTTATGCCCGCATCTGGCTCATAATTTTGCCATCTTAGTATATTTGATGGCCAGATCCTGGGTTTTTTCGTGTTTGAATCACGTAGTAATGCGGTACCACAACGAAACAGTCAACTAAACCTGGTTTCGATCAATATTTTAGAGGATAAAACAGGTTAGGTCTGGGTTAGGTCTGTGTTATCCCCGCATCTGGCTCATGATTTTGCCTTCTTCGCATACTTGGTGGCCAGATCCCGGGTTTTTTCGTGTTTGAGTTACGTAGTAATGTGGTAACACACTGAAACAGTCCACTAAACTTGGTTTCGATCAATATTTTAAAGGATGACACCGGTTAAGTCTGGGTTAGGTCTGGGTTATGCCCGCATCTGGCTCATGATTTTGCCTTCTTTGCACACATGTTGGCCAGATCCTGAATTTCTTCGGGTTTGAATCACGTAGTAATGTTGTACCACATTGAAACAGTCAATTAAAGCCGGTTTCGATCACTATTTTAGAGGATAAAACCGGCTAGGTCTGGGTTAGGTCTGGCTTATGCCCACATCTGGCTCATGATTTTGCCTTCTTCGCATACTTGTTGGCCAGATCCTGGGTTTTTTCGGGTTTGAGTCACGTAGTAATGTGGTCCCACTCAGTAACAGTCAATAAAACCAGGTTTCGATCAATAGTTTGGAGGATAAAACCGGTTAGGTCTGGTTTAGGTCTGGGTTATGCGCGCATCTGGCTCATGATTTTGCCTTCTTTGCGTACTTGTTGGCCAGATTCTGGGTTTTCTCGAATTTGAATCACGTAGTAATGTTGTACCACATTGAAACAGTCCATTAAACTTGATTTCGATCAACATTTTCAAGGATAACACCGGTTAGGTCTGGGTTAGGTCTGGGTTATGCACGCATCTGGCTCATGATTTTGCCTTCTTCGCATCCTTGTTGGCCAGATCCCGGGTTTTTTCGTGTTTGAGTTACGTAGTAATGTGGTAACACACTGAAACAGTCCACTAAACTTGGTTTCGATCAATATTTTAAAGGATGACACCGGTTAAGTCTGGGTTAGGTCTGGGTTATGCCCGCATCTGGCTCATGATTTTGCCTTCTTTGCACACATGTTGGCCAGATCCTAGGTTTTTTCGGATTTGAATCACGTAGTAATGTGGTGCCACACAGTAACAGTCAATAAAGCCTGGTTTCGATCAATATTTTAGAGGACAAAACCGGTTAGGTCTGGCTTATGCCCGCATCTGGCTCAAGATTTTGCCTTCTTCGCATACTTGTTGGCCAGATCCTGGGTTTTTCGGATTTGAATCACGTAGTAATGTGGTACCACACAGTAGCAGTCAATAAAACCAGGTTTCAATCAATATTTTAGAGGATAGAACCGGTTAGGTCTGGGTTAGGTCTGGCTTATGCACGCATCTGCCTCATGATTTTGCCTTCTTCGCATACTTGTTGGCCAGATCCTGGGTTTTCTCGAATTTGAATCACGTAGTAATATTGTACCACATTGAAACAGTCAATTAAAGCTGGTTTCGGTCAATATTCTACAGGATAAAACCGGTTAGGTCTGGGTTAGGTCTGGGTTATGCCCACATCTGGCTCATGATTTTGCCTTCTTCGCATACTTGTTGGCCAGAATCTGGGTTTTTTCGTGTTTGAGTCACGTAGTAATGCGGTACCACACTGAAACAGTCAATTAAAGCTGGCTTCGATCCACATTTTAGAGGATAACACCGGTTAGGTCTGGGTTAGGTCTGCGTTATGCCCGCATCTGGCTCATGATTTTACCTTTTCCGCATTCTTGTTGGCCAGATCCTAGGTTTTCTGTGGATTGAATCACGTAGTAATGTGGTACCACACAGTAACAGTCAATAAAACCTGGTTTCAATCAATATTTTAGAGGATAAAACCGTTTAGGTCTGGGTTAGGTCTGGCTTATGCCCGCATCTGGCTCATGATTTTACCTTCTTCGCATACTTGTTGGCCAGACCCTGGGTTTTTTCGGGTTTGAGTCACGTTGTAATGTGGTACCACACTGAAACAGTCCATTAAACTTGGTTTCGATCAACATTTTAAAGGATGACACCGGTTAGGTCTGGCTTAGGTCTGGCTTATGCCCGCATCTCGCTCATGATTTTGCCTTCTTCGCATACTTGTTGGCCAGATCCTGGGTTTTTTTCGGGTTTGAGTCACGTAGTAATGTGATACCGCACTGAAACGGCCCATTAAACTTGGTTTCGATCAATATTTTAAAGGATGACACCGGTAAGGTCTGGGTTAGGTCTGGGTTATGCCCGCATATCGATCATGATTTTGCCTTCTATGCACACATGTTGGCCAGATCCTGGGTTTCTTCGGGTTTCAATCACGTAGTAATGTTGTACCACATTGAAACAGTCAATTAAAGCTGGTTTCGATCAATATTTTAGAGGATAAAACCGGTTAGGTCTAGGTTAGGTCTGGGTTATGCCCGCATCTGGCTCATGATTTTGCCTTCTATGCACACATGTTGGCCAGATCCTGGGTTTCTTCGGGTTTGAATCACGTAGAAATGTTGTACCACATAGAAACAGTCAATTAAAGCTGGTTTCGATCAATATTTTGGAGGATAACACCGGTTACGTCTGGGTTTGGTCTGGGTTATGCCCGCATCTCGATCATGATTCAGCCTTCATCGCATACTTGTTGGCCAGGACCTGGGTTTTACCCTGTTTGAATGGCGTAGTAATGTGGTACCACACAGTAACAGTCAATAAAACCTGGTTTCGATCAATATTTTGGAGAATAAAACAGGTTAGGGCTGGGTTAGGTCTGGCTTATGCCCGCATCTCGCTCATGATTTTGACTTCTTAGTATATTTGTTGGCCAGATCCTGGGTTTTTTCGGGTTTGAATCACGTAGTAATGCGGTACCACACAGAAACAGACCATTAAATTTGGTTTCGATCAATATTTTGGAGGATAACACCGGTTAGTTCTGGGTTAGGTCTGGGTTATGCGCGCATCTGGCTCAAGATTTTGCCTTCTTCGCATACTTGTTGGCCAGATCCTGGGTTTTTTCGGGTTTGAGTCACGTAGTAATGTGGTACCACACTGAAACAGTCCATTAAACTTGGTTTCGATCAACATTTTAAAGGATGACACCGGTTAGGTCTGGCTTATGCCCGCATCTGGCTCATAATTTTGCCATCTTAGTATATTTGATGGCCAGATCCTGGGTTTTTTCGTGTTTGAATCACGTAGTAATGCGGTACCACAACGAAACAGTCAACTAAACCTGGTTTCGATCAATATTTTAGAGGATAAAACAGGTTAGGTCTGGGTTAGGTCTGTGTTATCCCCGCATCTGGCTCATGATTTTGCCTTCTTCGCATACTTGTTGGACAGATTCTGGGTTTTTTCGGATTTGAATCACGTAGTAATGTGGTACCACACAGTAACAGTCAACTAAACCTGGTTTCGATCAATATTTTGGAGGATAAAACCGGTTAGGTCTGGGTTAGGTCTGTGTTATGCCCGCATCTGGCTCATGATTTTGCCTTCTTCGCATTCTTGTTGGCCAGATCGTGGGTTTTTTCCAGTTTGAATCACGTAGTGATGTGGTACCACAGTGAAACAGTCAATTAAACCTAGTTTCGATCAATATTTTAGAGGATAACACCGGTTAGGTTTGGTTTAGGTCTGGGTTATGCCCGCATCTGGCTCAAGATTTTGCCTTCTTCGCATACTTGTTGGCCAGATCCTGGGTTTTTTCGGATTTGAATCACGTAGTAATGTGGTACCACTGTGAAACAGTCAATTAAACCTAGTTTCGACCAATATTTTAGAGGATAACACCGGTTAGGTCTGGGTTAGGTCTGGCTTATGCCCGCATCTGGCTCATGATTTGCCTTCTTCGCATACTTGTTGGCCAGAACCTGGGTTTTTTCGGGTTCGAGTCACGTAGTAATGTGGTACCACACTGAAACAGTCAATTAAAGCTGGCTTCGATCCACATTTTAGAGGATAACACCGGTGAGGTCTGGGTTAGGTCTGCGTTATGCCCGCATCTGGCTCATGATTTTACCTTTTCCGCATTCTTGTTGGCCAGATCCTAGGTTTTCTGTGGATTGAATCACGTAGTAATGTGGTACCACACAGTAGCAGTCAATAAAACAAGGTTTCAATCAATATTTTAGAGGATAAAACCGTTTAGGTCTGGGTTAGGTCTGGCTTATGCCCGCATCTGGCACATGATATTGCCTTCTTCGCATACTTGTTGGCCAGATCCTGGGTTTTCTCGAATTTGAATCACGTAGTAATATTGTACCACATTGAAACAGTCAATTAAAGCTGGTTTCGATCAATATTCTACAGGATGAAACCGGTTAGGTCTGGGTTACGTCTGGGTTATGCCCGCATCTGGCTCATGATTATGCCTCCTTCGCATACTTGTTGGCCAGATCCTGGGTTTTTTTCGGGTTTGAGTCACGTAGTAATGTGATACCACACCGAAACGACCCATTAAACTTAGTCTCGATCAATATTTTAGAGGATGACACCGGTTAGGTCTGGTTTAGGTCTGGGTTATGGGCGCATCTGGCTCATGATTTTGCCTTCTTTGCGTACTTGTTGGCCAGATCCTAGGTTTTCTGTGGATGGAATCACGTAGTAATGTGGTACCACACAGTAACAGTCAATAAAACCAGGTTTCAATCAATATTTTAGAGGATAAAACCGTTTAGGTCTGGGTTAGGTCTGTGTTATCCCCGCATCTGGCTCATGATTATGCCTCCTTCGCATACTTGTTGGCCAGATCCTGGGTTTTTTTCGGGTTTGAGTCACGTAGTAATGTGATACCACACCGAAACGACCCATTAAACTTGGTCTCGATCAATATTTTAGAGGATGACACCGGCTAGGTCTGGTTTAGGTCTGGGTTATGCGCGCATCTGGCTCATGATTTTGCCTTCTTTGCATACTTGTTGGCCAGATCCTGGGTTTTTTCGGATTTGAATCACGTAGTAATGTGGTACCACACAGAAACAGTCAACTAAAGCTGGTTTCGATCCACATTTTAGAGGATAACACCGGTTAGGTCTGGGTTAGGTCTGGGTTATGCCCGCATCTCGCACATGATTTTGACTTCTTTGAATACTTGTTGGCAAGATCCTGGGTTTTTTCGGGTTTGAGTCACGTAGTAATGTGGCACCACACAGTAACAGTCAATTAAACCTCATTTCGATCAATATTTTAGAGGATAAAACCGGTTAGGTCTGGGTTATGCCCGCATCTGGCTCATGATTTTTCCTTCTTTGCATACTTGTTGGCCAGATTTTGGGTTTTTTCGGATTTGAATCACGTAGTAATGTGATACCACACTGAAACGGCCCATTAAACTTGGTTTCGATCAATATTTTGGAGGATAACACCGGTTAGGTCTGGTTTAGGTCTGGGTTATGCGCGCATCTGGCTCATGATTTTGCCTTCTTTGCATACTTGTTGGCCAGATTTTGGGTTTCTTCGGATTTGAGTCACGTAGTAATGTGGTACCACACTGAAACAGACAATTAAACCTGGTTTCGATCACTATTTTAGAGGATAAAACCGGTTAGGTCTGGGTTAGGTCTGAGTTATGCACGCATCTGGCTCATGATTTTGCCTTCATCGCATACTTGTTGGCCAGAACCTGGGGTTTTTCGGGTTTGAGTCACGTAGTAATGTGGTACCACACTGAAGCGGCCCATTAAACTTGGTTTCGATCAATATTTTAGAGGATGACACCGGTTAGGTCTGGGTTAGGTCTGGGTTATGCGCGCATCTGGCTCATGATTTTGCCTTCTTTGTATACTTCTTGGCCAGATCCTGGGTTTTTTCGCATTTGAATCACGTAGTAATGTGGTACCACACAGTAGCAGTCAACAAAACCTGGTTTCGATCACTATTTTAGAGGATAAAACCGGTTAGGTCTGGGTTATGCCCGCATCTGGCTCATGATTTTTCCATCTTTGCATACTTGTTGGCCAGATCCTGGGTTTTTTCGGATTTGAATCACGCAGTAATGTGGTACCACACAGTAACAGTCAATAAAACCTGGTTTCGATCAATATTTTAGAGGATAAAACAGGTTAGGGCTGGGTTAGGTCTGGCTTATGCCCGCATCTGGCTCATGATTTTGCCTTCTTCGCATACTTGTTGGCCAGAACCTGGGTTTTACCCTGTTTGAATCACGTAGTAAGTCGGTACCACAACGAAACAGTCAACAAAACCTGGTTTCGATCAATATTTTAGAGGATATAACCGGTTAGGTCTGGGTTAGGTCTGTGTTATGCCCGCATCTGGCTCATGATTTTGCCTTCTTTGCATACTTGTTGGCCAGATCCTGGGTTTTTTTCGGATTTAAATCACGTAGTAAAGTGGTACCACACAGTAACAGTCAATAAATCCTGGTTTCGATCAATATTTTAGAGGACAAAACCTGTTAGGTCTGGGATAGGTCTGGGTTATGCACGCATCTGGCTCATGATTTTGCCTTCTTCGCATACTTGTTGGCCAGATCCTGGGTTTTTTTCGGGTTTGAGTCACGTTGTAATGTGATACCACACTGAAACTGCCCATTAAACTTGGTTTCGATCAATATTTTAGAGGATGACACCGGTTAGGTCTGGTTTAGGTCTGGGTTGTGCGCGCATCTGGCTCATGATTTTGCCTTCTTCGCATACTTGTTGGCCAGATCCTGGGTTTTTTCCAGTTTGAATCACGTAGTGATGTGGTACCACAGTGAAACAGTCAATTAAACCTAGTTTCGATCGATATTTTAGAGGATAACACCGGTAAGGTTTGGGTTAGGTCTGTGTTATCCCCGCATCTGGCTCATGATTTTGCCTTCTTAGCATACTTGTTGGCCACATCCTGGGTTTTTTCGGAGTTGAATCACGTAGTAATGTGGTACCACACAGTAACAGTCAATAAAGGGTGGTTTCGATCAATATTTTAGAGGACAAAACCGGTTAGGTCTGGCTTATGCCCGCATCTGGCTCAAGATTTTGCCTTCTTCGCATACTTGTTGGCCAGATCCTGGGTTTTTTCGGATTTGAATCACGTAGTAATGTGGTACCACACAGTAACAGTCAATAGAACCTGGTTTCGATCAATATTTAGAGGATAAAACCGGTTAGGTCTGGGTTAGGTCTGGGTTATGCACGCATCTGGCTCGTGATTTGCCTTCTTCGCATACTTGTTGGCCAGAACCTGGGTTTTTTCGGGTTTGAGTCACGTAGTAATGTGGTACCACACTGAAACAGTCCATTAAACATGGTTTCGATCCACATTTTAGAGGATAAAACCGGTTAGGTCTGGGTTAGGTCTGGGTTATGCACGCATCTGGCTCATGATCTTGACATCTTAGTATATTTGATGGCCAGATCCTGGGTTTTTTCGTGTTTGAATCACGTAGTAATGCGGTACCACAACGAAACAGTCAACTAAACCTGGTTTCGATCAATATTTTAGAGGATAAAACAGGTTAGGTCTGGGTTAGGTCTGTGTTATCCCCGCATCTGGCTCATGATTTTGCCTTCTTCGCATACTTGTTGGCCAGATTCTGGGTTTTTTCGGATTTGAATCACGTAGTAATGTGGTACCACACAGTAACAGTCAATAAAACCTGGTTTCGATCAATATTTTAGAGGATAATACCGGTTAGGTCTGGGTTATGCACGCATCTGGCTCATGATTTGCCTTCTTCGCATACTTGTTGGCCAGAACCTGGGTTTTTTCGGGTTTGAGTCACGTAGTAATGTGGTACCACACTGAAACAGTCCATTAAACTTGGTTTCGATCCACATTTTAGAGGATAAAACCGGTTAGGTCTGGGTTAGGTCTGGGTTATGCGCGCATCTGGCACATGATTTTTCCTTCTTCGCATACTTGTTGGCCTGATCCTGGGTTTTTTCGGTTTCGAATCACGTAGTAATGTGGTAGCACTCAGAAGCAGTCCATTAAATTTGGTTTCGATCAATATTTTGGAGGATAACACCGGTTAGGTCTGGGTTAGGTCTGGCTTATGCCCGCATCTGGCTCATGATCTTGCCTTCTTCGCATACTTGTTGGCCAGATCCTGGGTTTTCTCGAATTTGAATCACGTAGTAATATTGTACCACATTGAAACAGTCAATAAAACCTGGTTTCGATCAATATTTTAGAGGATAATACCGGTTAGGTCTGGGTTAGGTCTGTGTTATCCCCGCATCTGGCTCATGATTTTGCCTTCTTCGCATACTTGTTGGCCAGACCCTGGGTTTTTTACAGTTTGAATCACGTAGTGATGTGGTACCACACAGTAACAGTCAATAAAACCAGGTTTCAATCAATATTTTAGAGGGTAAAACCGGTTAGGTCTGTGTTAGGTCTGGCTTATGCCCGCATCTGGCTCATGATCTTGCCTTCTTCGCATACTTGTTGGCCAGATCCTGGGTTTTCTCGAATTTGAATCACGTAGTAATATTGTACCACATTGAAACAGTCAATTAAAGCTGGTTTCGATCAATATTCTACAGGATAAAACCGGTTAGGTCTGGGTTAGGTCTGAGTTATGCACGCATCTGGCTCATGATTTTGCCTTCTTCGCATACTTGTTGGCCAGATCCTGGGTTTTTTCGGGTTTGAGTCACGTAGTAATGTGGTACCACACTGAAACCGCCCATTAAACTTGGTTTCGATCAATATTTTAGAGGATGACACTGTTTAGGTCTGGTTTAGGTCTGGGTTATGCGCGCATCTGGCTCATGATTTTGCCTTCTTTGCGTACTTGTTGGCCAGATCCTGGGTTTTTTCGGATTTGAATCATGTAGTAATGTGGTACCACACAGTAACAGTCAATAAAGCCTGGTTTCGATCAATATTTAAGAGGACAAAACCGGTTAGGTCTGGCTTATGACCGCATCTGGCTCAAGATTTTGCCTTCTTCGCATACTTGTTGGCCAGATCCTGGGTTTTTTCGGGTTTGAGTCACGTAGTAATGTGGTACCACACTGAAACAGTCCATTAAACTTGGTTTCGATCAACATTTTAAAGGATGACACCGGTTAGGTCTGGCTTATGCCCGCATCTGGCTCATAATTTTGCCATCTTAGTATATTTGATGGCCAGATCCTGGGTTTTTTCGTGTTTGAATCACGTAGTAATGCGGTACCACAACGAAACAGTCAACTAAACCTGGTTTCGATCAATATTTTAGAGGATAAAACAGGTTAGGTCTGGGTTAGGTCTGTGTTATCCCCGCATCTGGCTCATGATTTTGCCTTCTTCGCATACTTGTTGGACAGATTCTGGGTTTTTTCGGATTTGAATCACGTAGTAATGTGGTACCACACAGTAACAGTCAACTAAACCTGGTTTCGATCAATATTTTGGAGGATAAAACCGGTTAGGTCTGGGTTAGGTCTGTGTTATGCCCGCATCTGGCTCATGATTTTGCCTTCTTCGCATTCTTGTTGGCCAGATCGTGGGTTTTTTCCAGTTTGAATCACGTAGTGATGTGGTACCACAGTGAAACAGTCAATTAAACCTAGTTTCGATCAATATTTTAGAGGATAACACCGGTTAGGTTTGGTTTAGGTCTGGGTTATGCCCGCATCTGGCTCAAGATTTTGCCTTCTTCGCATACTTGTTGGCCAGATCCTGGGTTTTTTCGGATTTGAATCACGTAGTAATGTGGTACCACTGTGAAACAGTCAATTAAACCTAGTTTCGACCAATATTTTAGAGGATAACACCGGTTAGGTCTGGGTTAGGTCTGGCTTATGCCCGCATCTGGCTCATGATTTGCCTTCTTCGCATACTTGTTGGCCAGAACCTGGGTTTTTTCGGGTTCGAGTCACGTAGTAATGTGGTACCACACTGAAACAGTCAATTAAAGCTGGCTTCGATCCACATTTTAGAGGATAACACCGGTGAGGTCTGGGTTAGGTCTGCGTTATGCCCGCATCTGGCTCATGATTTTACCTTTTCCGCATTCTTGTTGGCCAGATCCTAGGTTTTCTGTGGATTGAATCACGTAGTAATGTGGTACCACACAGTAGCAGTCAATAAAACAAGGTTTCAATCAATATTTTAGAGGATAAAACCGTTTAGGTCTGGGTTAGGTCTGGCTTATGCCCGCATCTGGCACATGATATTGCCTTCTTCGCATACTTGTTGGCCAGATCCTGGGTTTTCTCGAATTTGAATCACGTAGTAATATTGTACCACATTGAAACAGTCAATTAAAGCTGGTTTCGATCAATATTCTACAGGATGAAACCGGTTAGGTCTGGGTTACGTCTGGGTTATGCCCGCATCTGGCTCATGATTATGCCTCCTTCGCATACTTGTTGGCCAGATCCTGGGTTTTTTTCGGGTTTGAGTCACGTAGTAATGTGATACCACACCGAAACGACCCATTAAACTTAGTCTCGATCAATATTTTAGAGGATGACACCGGTTAGGTCTGGTTTAGGTCTGGGTTATGGGCGCATCTGGCTCATGATTTTGCCTTCTTTGCGTACTTGTTGGCCAGATCCTAGGTTTTCTGTGGATGGAATCACGTAGTAATGTGGTACCACACAGTAACAGTCAATAAAACCAGGTTTCAATCAATATTTTAGAGGATAAAACCGTTTAGGTCTGGGTTAGGTCTGTGTTATCCCCGCATCTGGCTCATGATTATGCCTCCTTCGCATACTTGTTGGCCAGATCCTGGGTTTTTTTCGGGTTTGAGTCACGTAGTAATGTGATACCACACCGAAACGACCCATTAAACTTGGTCTCGATCAATATTTTAGAGGATGACACCGGCTAGGTCTGGTTTAGGTCTGGGTTATGCGCGCATCTGGCTCATGATTTTGCCTTCTTTGCATACTTGTTGGCCAGATCCTGGGTTTTTTCTGATTTGAATCACGTAGTAATGTGGTACCACACAGAAACAGTCAACTAAAGCTGGTTTCGATCCTCATTTTAGAGGATAACACCGGTTAGGTCTGGGTTAGGTCTGGGTTATGCCCGCATCTCGCACATGATTTTGACTTCTTTGAATACTTGTTGGCAAGATCCTGGGTTTTTTCGGGTTTGAGTCAGGTAGTAATATGGCACCACACAGTAACAGTCAATTAAACCTCATTTCGATCAATATTTTAGAGGATAAAACCGGTTAGGTCTGGGTTATGCCCGCATCTGGCTCATGATTTTTCCTTCTTTGCATACTTGTTGGCCAGATTTTGGGTTTTTTCGGATTTGAATCACGTAGTAATGTGATACCACACTGAAACGGCCCATTAAACTTGGTTTCGATCAATATTTTGGAGGATAACACCGGTTAGGTCTGGTTTAGGTCTGGGTTATGCGCGCATCTGGCTCATGATTTTGCCTTCTTTGCATACTTGTTGGCCAGATTTTGGGTTTCTTCGGATTTGAGTCACGTAGTAATGTGGTACCACACTGAAACAGACAATTAAACCTGGTATCGATCAATATTGTAGAGGATCACACCGGTTAGGTCTGGGTTAGGTCTGGGTTATGCCTGCATCTGGCACATGATTTTGCCTTCTTCGCATACTTGTTGGCCTGATCCTGGGTTTTTTCGGTTTTGAATCACGTAGTAATGTTGTACCACATTGAAACAGTCAATTAAAGCTGGTTTCGATCACTATTTTAGAGGATAAAACCGGTTAGGTCTGGGTTAGGTCTGAGTTATGCACGCATCTGGCTCATGATTTTGCCTTCATCGCATACTTGTTGGCCAGAACCTGGGGTTTTTCGGGTTTGAGTCACGTAGTAATGTGGTACCACACTGAAGCGGCCCATTAAACTTGGTTTCGATCAATATTTTAGAGGATGACACCGGTTAGGTCTGGGTTAGGTCTGGGTTATGCGCGCATCTGGCTCATGATTTTGCCTTCTTTGTATACTTCTTGGCCAGATCCTGGGTTTTTTCGCATTTGAATCACGTAGTAATGTGGTACCACACAGTAGCAGTCAACAAAACCTGGTTTCGATCACTATTTTAGAGGATAAAACCGGTTAGGTCTGGGTTATGCCCGCATCTGGCTCATGATTTTTCCATCTTTGCATACTTGTTGGCCAGATCCTGGGTTTTTTCGGATTTGAATCACGCAGTAATGTGGTACCACACAGTAACAGTCAATAAAACCTGGTTTCGATCAATATTTTAGAGGATAAAACAGGTTAGTGCTGGGTTAGGTCTGGCTTATGCCCGCATCTGGCTCATGATTTTGCCTTCTTCGCATACTTGTTGGCCAGAACCTGGGTTTTACCCTGTTTGAATCACGTAGTAAGTCGGTACCACAACGAAACAGTCAACAAAACCTGGTTTCGATCAATATTTTAGAGGATATAACCGGTTAGGTCTGGGTTAGGTCTGTGTTATGCCCGCATCTGGCTCATGATTTTGCCTTCTTTGCATACTTGTTGGCCAGAACCTGGGTTTTTTCGGGTTTGAGTCACGTAGTAATGTGGTACCACACTGAAACAGTCCATTAAACATGGTTTCGATCCACATTTTAGAGGATAAAACCGGTTAGGTCTGGGTTAGGTCTGGGTTATGCACGCATCTGGCTCATGATCTTGACATCTTAGTATATTTGATGGCCAGATCCTGGGTTTTTTCGTGTTTGAATCACGTAGTAATGCGGTACCACAACGAAACAGTCAACTAAACCTGGTTTCGATCAATATTTTAGAGGATAAAACAGGTTAGGTCTGGGTTAGGTCTGTGTTATCCCCGCATCTGGCTCATGATTTTGCCTTCTTCGCATACTTGTTGGCCAGATTCTGGGTTTTTTCGGTTTCGAATCACGTAGTAATGTGGTAGCACTCAGAAGCAATCCATTAAATTTGGTTTCGATCAATATTTTGGAGGATAACACCGGTTAGGTCTGGGTTAGGTCTGGCTTATGCCCGCATCTGGCTCATGATCTTGCCTTCTTCGCATACTTGTTGGCCAGATCCTGGGTTTTCTCGAATTTGAATCACGTAGTAATATTGTACCACATTGAAACAGTCAATAAAACCTGGTTTCGATCAATATTTTAGAGGATAATACCGGTTAGGTCTGGGTTAGGTCTGTGTTATCCCCGCATCTGGCTCATGATTTTGCCTTCTTCGCATACTTGTTGGCCAGACCCTGGGTTTTTTACAGTTTGAATCACGTAGTGATGTGGTACCACACAGTAACAGTCAATAAAACCAGGTTTCAATCAATATTTTAGAGGGTAAAACCGGTTAGGTCTGGGTTAGGTCTGGCTTATGCCCGCATCTGGCTCATGATCTTGCCTTCTTCGCATACTTGTTGGCCAGATCCTGGGTTTTCTCGAATTTGAATCACGTAGTAATATTGTACCACATTGAAACAGTCAATTAAAGCTGGTTTCGATCAATATTCTACAGGATAAAACCGGTTAGGTCTGGGTTAGGTCTGAGTTATGCACGCATCTGGCTCATGATTTTGCCTTCTTCGCATACTTGTTGGCCAGATCCTGGGTTTTTTCGGGTTTGAGTCACGTAGTAATGTGGTACCACACTGAAACCGCCCATTAAACTTGGTTTCGATCAATATTTTAGAGGATGACACTGGTTAGGTCTGGTTTAGGTCTGGGTTATGCGCGCATCTGGCTCATGATTTTGCCTTCTTTGCGTACTTGTTGGCCAGATCCTGGGTTTTTTCGGATTTGAATCACGTAGTAATGTGGTACCACACAGTAACAGTCAATAAAGCCTGGTTTCGATCAATATTTAAGAGGACAAAACCGGTTAGGTCTGGCTTATGACCGCATCTGGCTCAAGATTTTGCCTTCTTCGCATACTTGTTGGCCAGATCCTGGGTTTTTTCGGGTTTGAGTCACGTAGTAATGTGGTACCACACTGAAACAGTCCATTAAACTTGGTTTCGATCAACATTTTAAAGGATGACACGTGTTAGGTCTGGCTTAGGTCTGGCTTATGCCCGCATCTGGCTCATAATTTTGCCATCTTAGTATATTTGATGGCCAGATCCTGGGTTTTTTCGTGTTTGAATCACGTAGTAATGCGGTACCACAACGAAACAGTCATCTAAACCTGGTTTCGATCAATATTTTAGAGGATAAAACAGGTTAGGTCTGGGTTAGGTCTGTGTTATCCCCGCATCTGGCTCATGATTTTGCTTTCTTCGCATACTTGTTGGACAGATTCTGGGTTTTTTCGGATTTGAATCACGTAGTAATGTGGTACCACACAGTAACAGTCAACTAAACCTGGTTTCGATCAATATTTTGGAGGATAACACCGGTTAGGTCTGGGTTTGGTCTGGGTTATGCCCGCATCTCGATCATGATTCAGCCTTCATCGCATACTTGTTGGCCAGGACCTGGGTTTTACCCTGTTTGAATGGCGTAGTAATGCGGTACCACAACGAAACAGTAAACTAAACCTGGTTTCGATCAATATTTGAGAGGATAAAACCGGTTAGGTCTGGGTTAGGTCTGTGTTATGCCCGCATCTGGCTCATGATTTTGCCTTCTTCGCATTCTTGTTGGCCAGATCCTGGGTTTTTTCGGGTTTGAGTCACGTAGTAATGTGGTACCACACTGAAACAGACAATTAAACCTGGTTTCGATCAATATTTTAGAGGATCACACCGGTTAGGTCTGGGTTAGGTCTGGGTTATGCCTGCATCTGACACATGATTTTGCCTTCTTCGCATTCTTGTTGGCCTGATCCTGGGTTTTGTCGGTTTTGAATCACGTAGTAATGTGGTACCACACAGAAACAATCCATTAAATTTGGTTTCGATCAATATTTTGGAGGATAACACCGGTTAGGTCTGGGTTAGGTCTGGCTTATGCCCGCATCTGGCTCATGATTTTGCCTTCTTCGCATACTTGTTGGCCAGAACCTGGGTTTTACCCTGTTTGAATCACGTAGTAAGTCGGTACCACAACGAAACAGTCAACAAAACCTGGTTTCGATCAATATTTTAGAGGATATAACCGGTTAGGTCTGGGTTAGGTCTGTGTTATGCCCGCATCTGGCTCATGATTTTGCCTTCTTTGCATACTTGTTGGCCAGATCCTGGGTTTTTTTCGGATTTAAATCACATAGTAAAGTGGTACCACACAGTAACAGTCAATAAAGCCTGGTTTCGATCAATATTTTAGAGGACAAAACCGGTTAGGTCTGGGATAGGTCTGGGTTATGCACGCATCTGGCTCATGATTTCGCCTTCTTCGCATACTTGTTGGCCAGATCCTGGGTTTTTTTCGGGTTTGAGTCACGTTGTAATGTGATACCACACTGAAACTGCCCATTAAACTTGGTTTCGATCAATATTTTAGAGGATGACACCGGTTAGGTCTGGTTTAGGTCTGGGTTGTGCGCGCATCTGGCTCATGATTTTGCCTTCTTCGCATACTTGTTGGCCAGATCCTGGGTTTTTTCCAGTTTGAATCACGTAGTGATGTGGTACCATAGTGAAACAGTCAATTAAACCTAGTTTCGATCGATATTTTAGAGGATAACACCGGTAAGGTTTGGGTTAGGTCTGGGTTATGCCCGCATCTGGCTCATGATTTTGCCTTCTTTGCATACTTGTTGGCCAGATCCTGGGTTTTTTTCGGATTTAAATCACGTAGTAAAGTGGTACCACACAGTAACAGTCAATAAAGCCTGGTTTCGATCAATATCTTAGAGGACAAAACCGGTTAGGTCTGGCTTATGCCCGCATCTGGCTCAAGATTTTGCCTTCTTCGCATACTTGTTGGCCAGATCCTGGGTTTCTCGGATTTGAATCACGAAGTAATGTGGTACCACACAGTAGCAGTCAATAAAACCTGGTTTCGATCAATATTTTAGAGGATAAAACCGGTTACGTCTGGGTTAGGTCTGGGTTATGCGCGCATCTGGCACATGATTTTTCCTTCTTCGTATACTTGTTGGCCTGATCCTGGGTTTTTTCGGTTTCGAATCACGTAGTAATGTGCTAGCACTCAGAAACAATCCATTAAATTTGGTTTCGATCAATATTTTGGAGGATAACACCGGTTAGGTCTGGGTTAGGTCTGGGTAATGCACGCATCTGGCTCATGATTTTGCCTTCTTCGCATACTTGTTGGCCAGATCCTGGGTTTTTCCAGTTTGAATCACGTAGTGATGTGGTACCACAGTGAAACAGTCAATTAAACCTAGTTTCGATCGATATTTTAGAGGATAACACCGGTAAGGTTTGGGTTAGGTCTGGGTTATGCCCGCATCTGGCTCATGATTTTGCCTTCTTTGCGTACTTGTTGGCCAGATCCTGGGTTTTTTCGGATTTGAATCACGTAGTAATGTGGTACCACACAGTAGCAGTCAATAAAACCTGGTTTCGATCAATATTTTAGAGGATAAAACCGGTTAGGTCTGGGTTAGGTCTGGCTTATGCCCACATCTGGCACATGGTTTTGCCTTCTTCGCATACTTGTTGGCCAGAACCTGGGTTTTTTCGGGTTTGAGTCACGTAGTAATGTGGTACCACACTGAAACAGTCAATTAAAGCTGGCTTCGATCCACATTTTAGAGGATAACACCGGTTAGGTCTGGGTTAGGTCTGGGTTATGCCCGTATCTGGCTCAAGATTTTGCCTTCTTCGCATACTTGTTGGCCAGATCCTGGGTTTTTTCGGATTTGAATCACGTAGTAATGTGGTACCACTGTGAAACAGTCAATTAAACCTAGTTTCGATCAATATTTTAGAGGATAACACCGGTTAGGTCTGGGTTAGGTCTGGCTTATGCCCGCATCTGGCTCATGATTTGCCTTCTTCGCATACTTGTTGGCCAGAACCTGGGATTTTTCGGGTTCGAGTCACGTAGTAATGTGGTACCACACTGAAACAGTCAATTAAAGCTGGCTTCGATCCACATTTTAGAGGATAACACCGGTTAGGTCTGGGTTAGGTCTGCGTTATGCCCGCATCTGGCTCATGATTTTACCTTTTCCGCATTCTTGTTGGCCAGATCCTAGGTTTTCTGTGGATTGAATCACGTAGTAATGTGGTACCACACAGTAACAGTCAATAAAACAAGGTTTCAATCAATATTTTAGAGGATAAAACGGTTTAGGTCTGGGTTAGGTCTGGCTTATGCCCGCATCTGGCTCATGATTTTGCCTTCTTCGCATACTTGTTGGCCAGATCCTGGGTTTTCTCGAATTTGAATCACGTAGTAATATTGTACCACATTGAAACAGTCAATTAAAGCTGGTTTCGATCAATATTCTAAAGGATAAAACCGGTTAGGTCTGGGTTACGTCTGGGTTATGCCCGCATCTGGCTCATGATTTTGCCTTCTTTGCGTACTTGTTGGCCAGATTTTGGGTTTTTTCGGATTTGAATCACGTAGTAATGTGGTACCACACAGTAGCAGTCAATAAAACCTGGTTTCGATCAATATTTTAGAGGATAAAACTGGTTACGTCTGGGTTAGGTCTGGGTTATGCGCGCATCTGGCACATGATTTTTCCTTCTTCGCATACTTGTTGGCCTGATCCTGGGTTTTTTCGGTTTCGAATCACGTAGTAATGTGGTAGCACTCAGAAACAATCCATTAAATTTGGTTTCGATCAATATTTTGGAGGATAACACCGGTTAGGTCTGGGTTAGGTCTGGGTTATGCCCGCATCTCGCTGATGATTTTGCCTTCTTCGCATACTTGTTGGCCAGATCCCGGGTTTTTTCGTGTTTGAGTTACGTAGTAATGTGGTAACCCACTGAAACAGACCACTAAACTTGGTTTCGATCAATATTTTAAAGCATGACACCGGTTAAGTCTGGTTTAGGTCTGGGTTATGCGCGTATCTGGCTCATGATTTTGCATTCTTTGCATACTTGTTGGCCAGATCCTGGGTTTTTTCGGATTTGAATCACGTAGTAATGTGGTACCACACAGTAGCAGTCAACAAAACCTGGTATCGATCAATATTTTAAAGGATAAAACCGGTTAGGTCTGGGTTAGGTCTGGCTTATGCCCACATCTGGCTCATGATTTTGCCTTCTTCGCATACTTGTTGGCCAGAACCTGGGTTTTTTCGGGTTTGAGTCACGTAGTAATGTGGTACCACACTAAAACAGTCAATTAAAGCTGGTTTCGATCCACATTTTAGAGGATAACACCGGTTAGGTCTGGGTTAGGTCTGGGCTATGCCCGCATCTCGCTCATGATTTTGACTTCTTTGCATACTTGTTGGCCAGATCCTGGGTTTTTTCGGGTTTGAGTCACGTAGTAATGTGGCACCACACAGTAACAGTCAATTAAACCTCATTTCGATCAATATTTTAGAGGATAAAACCGGTTAGGTCTGGGTTATGCCCGCAACTGGCTCATGATTTTTCCTTCTTTGCATACTTGTTTGCCAGGTCCTGGGTTTTTTCGGATTTGAATCACGTAGTAATGTGGTACCACACAGTAACAGTCAATAAAACCTGGTTTCGATCAATATTTTGGAGGATAAAACAGGTTATAGCTGGTTTAGGTCTGGGTTATGCGCGCATCTGGCTCATGATTTTGCCTTCTTTGCATACCTGGCCAGATTTTGGGTTTTTTCGGATTTGAATCACGTAGTAATGTGGTACCACACAAAAACAGTCAATAAAACCAGGTTCCGATCAATAGTTTAGAGGCTAAAACCGGTTAGGTCTGGGTTAGGTCTGGCTTATGCCCACATCTGGCTCATGATTTTGCCTTCTTCGCATACTTGTTGGCCAGATCCTGGGTTTTTTCGGGTTTGAGTCACGTAGTAATGTGGTACCACACTGAAGCAGTCCATTAAACTTGGTTTCGATCAACATTTTAAAGGATGACACCGGTTAGGTCTGGGTTAGGTCTGAGTTATGCACGCATCTGGCTCATGATTTTGCCTTCTTCGCATACTCGTTGGCCAGAATCTGGGTTTTTTCGGGTTTGAGTCACGTAGTAATGTGGTACCACACTGAAGCAGCCCATTAAACTTGGTTTCGATCAATATTTTAGAGGATGACACCGGTTAGGTCTGGTTTAGGTCTGGGTTATGCGCGCATCTGGCTCATGATTTTGCCTTCTTCGCATACTTCTTGGCCAGATCCTGGGTTTTTTCGCATTTGAATCACGTAGTAATGTGGTACCACACAGTAGCAGTCAACAAAACCTGGTTTCGATCAATATCTTAAAGGATAAACCCGGCTAGGTCTGGGCTAGGTCTGGGTTATGCCCGCATCTCGCTCATGATTTTGAATTCTTTGCATACTTGTTGGCCAGATCCTGGGTTTTTTCGGATTTGAATCACGTAGTAATGTGGCACCACACAGTAACAGTCAATTAAACCTCATTTCGATCACTATTTTAGAGGATAAAACCGGTTAGGTCTGGGTTATGCCCGCATCTGGCTCATGATTTTTCCATCTTTGCATACTTGTTGGCCAGATCCTGGGTTTTTTCGGATTTGAATCACGCAGTAATGTGGTACCACACAGTAACAGTCAATAAAACCTGGTTTCGATCAATAGTTTAGAGGATAAAACAGGTTAGGGCTGGGTTAGGTCTGGCTTATGCCCGCATCTGGCTCATGATTTTGCCTTCTTCGCATACTTGTTGGCCAGAACCTGGGTTTTACCCTGTTTGAATCACGCAGTAATGCGGTACCACAACGAAACAGTCAACAAAACCTGGTTTCGATCAATATTTTAGAGAATATAACCGGTTAGGTCTGGGTTAGGTCTGTGTTATGCCCGCATCTGGCTCATGATTTTGCCTTCTTTGCATACTTGTTGGCCAGATCCTGGGTTTTTTTCGGATTTAAATCTCGTAGTAATGTGGTACCACACAGTAACAGTCAATAAAACCTGGTTTCGATCAATATTTTAGAGGATAAAACCGGTTAGGTCAGGGTTAGGTCTGTGTTATGCCCGCATCTGGCTCATGATTTTGCCTTCTTTGCATACTTGTTGGCCAGATCCTGGGTTTTTTTCGGATTTAAATCACGTAGTAAAGTGGTACCACACAGTATCAGTCAATAAAGCCTGGTTTCGATTAATATTTTAGAGGACAAAACCGGTTAGGTCTGGCTTATGCCCGCATCTGGCTCAAGATTTTGCCTTCTTCGCATACTTGTTGGCCAGATCCTGGGTTTTTCGGATTTGAATCACGTAGTAATGTGGTACCACACAGTAACAGTCAATAAAACCTGGTTTCGATCAATATTTAAGAGGATAAAACCGGTTAGGTCTGGGTTAGGTCTGGGTTATGCCCACATCTGGCTCATGATTTTGCCTTCTTAGAATACTTGTTGGCCAGAACCTGGGTTTTATCGGGTTTGAGTCACGTAGTAATGTGGTACCACACTGAAACAGTCCATTAAATTTGGTTTCGATCAATATTTTAGAGGATAAAACCGGTTAGGTCTGGGTTAGGTCTGGGTTATGCACGCATCTGGCTCATGATTTTGCCTTCTTCGCATACTTGTTGGCCAGATCCTGGGTTTTTTGCGGGTTTGAGTCTCGTTGTAATGTGATACCACACTGAAACTGCCCATTAAACTTGGTTTCGATCAATATTTTAGAGGATGACACCGGTTAGGTCTGGGTTATGCGCGCATCTGGCTCATGATTTTGCCATCTTTGCATACTTGTTGGCCAGATCCTGGGTTTATTCGGATTTGAATCACGTAGTAATGTGGTACCACACAGTAGCAGTCAATAAAACCTGGTTTCGATCAATATTTTAGAGGATAAAACCGGTTACGTCTGGGTTAGGTCTAGGTTATGCGCGCATCTGGCACATGATTTCTCCTTCTTCGCATACTTGTTGGCCTGATCCTGTGTTTTTTCGGTTTCGAATCACGTAGTAATGTGGCAGCACTCAGAAACAATCCATTAAATTTGGTTTCGATCACTATTTTAGAGGATAAAACCGGTTAGGTCTGGGTTAGGTCTGGCTTATGCCCACATCTGGCTCATGATTATGCCTTCTTCGCATACTTGTTGGCCAGAACCTGGGTTTTTTCGGGTTTGAGTCACGTAGTACTGTGGTACCACACTGAAGCGGCCCATTAAACTTGGTTTCAATCAATATTTTGGAGGATGATAACGGTTAGGTCTGGTTTAGGTCTGGGTTATGCGCGCATCTGGCTCATGATTTTGCCTTCTTTGCATACTTGTTGGCCAGATCCTGGGTTTTTTCGGATTTGGATCACGTAGTAATGTGGTACCACACAGTAGCAGTCAACAAAACCTGGTATCGATCAATATTTTAAAGGATAAAACCGTTTAGGTCTGGGTTAGGTCTGGGTTATGCCCGCATCTCGCTCATGATTTTGCCTTCTTCGCATACTTGTTGGCCAGAACCTGGGTTTTTTCGGGTTTGAGTCACGTAGTAATGTGGCACCACACAGTAACAGTCAATTAAACCTCATTTCGATCACTATTTTAGAGGATAAAACCGGTTAGGTCTGGGTTATGCCCGCATATGGCTCATGATTTTTCCATCTTTGCATACTTGTTGGCCAGATCCAGGGTTTTTTCGGGTTTGAGTCACGTAGTAATGTGGTACCACACTGAAACAGTCCATTAAACTTGGTTTCGATCAACATTTTAAAGGATGACACCGGTTAGGTCTGGGTTAGGTCTGGCTTATGCCCACATCTGGCTCATGATTATGCCTTCTTCGCATACTTGTTGGCCAGAACCTGGGTTTTTTCGGGTTTGAGTCACGTAGTACTGTGGTACCACACTGAAGCGGCCCATTAAACTTGGTTTCGATCAATATTTTGGAGGATGATAACGGTTAGGTCTGGTTTAGGTCTGGGTTATGCGCGCATCTGGCTCATGATTTTGCCTTCTTTGCATACTTGTTGGCCAGATCCTGGGTTTTTTCGGATTTGGATCACGTAGTAATGTGGTACCACACAGTAGCAGTCAACAAAACCTGGTATCGATCAATATTTTAAAGGATAAAACCGATTAGGTCTGGGTTAGGTCTGGGTTATGCCCGCATCTCGCTCATGATTTTGCCTTCTTCGCATACTTGTTGGCCAGAACCTGGGTTTTTTCGGGTTTGAGTCACGTAGTAATGTGGCACCACACAGTAACAGTCAATTAAACCTCATTTCGATCACTATTTTAGAGGATAAAACCGGTTAGGTCTGGGTTATGCCCGCATATGGCTCATGATTTTTCCATCTTCGCATACATGTTGGCCAGATCCTGGGTTTTTTCGGGTTTGAGTCACGTAGTAATGTGGTACCACACTGAAACAGTCCATTAAACTTGGTTTCGATCAACATTTTAAAGGATGACACCGGTTAGGTCTGGGTTAGGTCCGAGTTATGCACGCATCTGGCTCATGATTATGCCTCCTTCGCATACTTGTTGGCCAGAACCTGGGTTTTTTCGGGTTTGAGTCAAGTAGTAAAGTGGTACCACACTGAAGCGGCCCATTAAACTTGGTTTCGATCAATATTTTAGAGGATGACACCGGTTAGGTCTGGTTTAGGTCTGGGTTATGCGCGCATCTGGCTCATGATTTTGCCTTCTTCGCATACTTGTTGGCCAGATCCTGGGTTTTTTCGGGTTTGAGTCACGTAGTAATGTGGTAGCACTCAGAAACAATCCATTAAATTTGGTTTCGATCACTATTTTAGAGGATAAAACCGGTTAGGTCTGGGTTAGGTCTGGCTTATGCCCACATCTGGCTCATGATTATGCCTTCTTCGCATACTTGTTGGCCAGAACCTGGGTTTTTTCGGGTTTGAGTCACGTAGTACTGTGGTACCACACTGAAGCGGCCCATTAAACTTGGTTTCGATCAATATTTTGGAGGATGATAACGGTTAGGTCTGGTTTAGGTCTGGGTTATGCGCGCATCTGGCTCATGATTTTGCCTTCTTTGCATACTTGTTGGCCAGATCCTGGGTTTTTTCGGATTTGGATCACGTAGTAATGTGGTACCACACAGTAGCAGTCAACAAAACCTGGTATCGATCAATATTTTAAAGGATAAAACCGATTAGGTCTGGGTTAGGTCTGGGTTATGCCCGCATCTCGCTCATGATTTTGCCTTCTTCGCATACTTGTTGGCCAGAACCTGGGTTTTTTCGGGTTTGAGTCACGTAGTAATGTGGCACCACACAGTAACAGTCAATTAAACCTCATTTCGATCACTATTTTAGAGGATAAAACCGGTTAGGTCTGGGTTATGCCCGCATATGGCTCATGATTTTTCCATCTTTGCATACTTGTTGGCCAGATCCAGGGTTTTTTCGGGTTTGAGTCACGTAGTAATGTGGTACCACACTGAAACAGTCCATTAAACTTGGTTTCGATCAACATTTTAAAGGATGACATCGGTTAGGTCTGGGTTAGGTCTGAGTTATGCACGCATCTGGCTCATGATTTTGCCTTCATCGCATACTTGTTGGCCAGAACCTAGGGTTTTTCGGGTTTGAGTCACGTAGTAATGTGGTACCACACTGAAGCGGCCCATTAAACTTGGTTTCGATCAATATTTTAGAGGATGACACCGGTTAGGTCTGGGTTAGGTCTGGCTTATGCCTGCATCTGGCTCATGATTTTGCCATGTTTGCATACTTGGCCAGATTTTGGGTTTCTTCGGATTTGAATCACGTAGTAATGTGGTACCACACTGAAACAGTCCATTAAACTTGGTTTCGATCAACATTTTAAAGGATGACACCGGTTAGGTCTGGGTTAGGTCCGAGTTATGCACGCATCTGGCTCATGATTTTGCCTCCTTCGCATACTTGTTGGCCAGAACCTGGGTTTTTTTCGGATTTAAATCACGTAGTAAAGTGGTACCACACAGTAACAGTCAATAAAGCCTGGTTTCGATCAATATTTTAGAGGACAAAACCGGTTAGGTCTGGCTTATGCCCGCATCTGGCTCAAGATTTTGCCTTCTTCGCATACTTGTTGGCCAGATCCTGGGTTTCTCGGATTTGAATCACGAAGTAATGTGGTACCACACAGTAACAGTCAATAAAACCTGGTTTCGATCAATATTTTAGAGGATAAAACAGGTTAGGGCTGGGTTAGGTCTGGCTTATGCCCGCATCTGGCTCATGATTTTGCCTTCTTCGCATACTTGTTGGCCAGAACCTGGGTTTTACCCTGTTTGAATCACGTAGTAATGCGGTACCACAACGAAACAGTCAACAAAACCTGGTTTCGATCAATATTTTAGAGAATATAACCGGTTAGGTCTGGGTTAGGTCTGTGTTATGCCCGCATCTGGCTCATGATTTTGCCTTCTTTGCATACTTGTTGGCCAGATCCTGGGTTTTTTTCGGATTTAAATCACGTAGTAAAGTGGTACCACACAGTAACAGTCAATAAAGCCTGGTTTCGATCAATATTTTGGAGGATAACACCGGTTAGGTCTGAGTTAGGTCTGCGTTATGCCCGCATCTGGCTCATGATTTTACCTTTTCCGCATTCTTGTTGGCCAGATCCTAGGTTTTCTGTGGATTGAATCACGTAGTAATGTGGTTCCACACTGAAACAGACAATTAAACCTGCTTTCGATCAATATTTTAGAGGATCACACCAGTTTGGTCTGGGTTAGGTCTGGGTTATGCCCGTATCTGGCACATGATTTTGCCTTCTTCGCATACTTGTTGGCCTGATCCAGGGTTTTTCGGTTTTGAATCACGTAGTAATGTGGTACCACACAGAAACAGTCAATTAAAGCTGGTTTTGATCCACATTTTAGAGGATAACACCGATTAGGTCTGGGTTAGGTCTGGGTTATGCACGCATCTGGCTCATGACTTTGCCTTCTTCGTATACTTGTTGGCCAGATCCCGGGTTTTTTCGTGTTTGAGTTACGTAGTAATGTGGTAACACACTGAAACAGTCCACTAAACTTGGTTTCGATCAATATTTTAAAGGATGACACCGGTTAAGTCTGGTTTAGGTCTGGGTTATGCGCGCATCTGGCTGATGATTTTGCCTTCTTTGCATACTTGTTGGCCAGATCCTGGGTTTTTTCGGATTTGAATCACGTAGTAATGTGGTACCACACAGTAGCAGTCAACAAAACCTGGTATCGATCAATATTTTAAAGGATAAAACAGGTTAGGTCTGGGTTAGGTCTGGCTTATGCCCACATCTGGCTCATGATTTTGCCTTCTTCGCATACTTGTTGGCCAGAACCTGGGTTTTTTCGGGTTTGAGTCACGTAGTAATGTGGTACCACACTAAAACAGTCAATTAAAGCAGGTTTCGATCCACATTTTAGAGGATAACACCGGTTAGGTCTGGGTTAGGTCTGGGTTATGCCCGCATCTCGCTCATGATTTTGCATTCTTCGCATACTTGTTGGCCAGATCCCGGGTTTTTTCGTGTTTGAGTTACGTAGTAATGTGGTAACACACTGAAACAGACCACTAAACTTGGTTTCGATCTATATTTTAAAGGATGACACCGGTTAAGTCTGGTTTAGGTCTGGGTTATGCGCGTATCTGGCTCATGATTTTGCCTTCTTTGCATACTTGTTGGCCAGATCCTGGGTTTTTTCGGATTTGAATCACGTAGTAATGTGGTACCACACAGTAGCAGTCAACAAAACCTGGTATCGATCAATATTTTAAAGGATAAAACCGGTTAGGTCTGGGTTAGGTCTGGCTTATGCCCACATCTGGCTCATGATTTTGCCTTCTTCGCATACTTGTTGGCCAGAACCTGGGTTTTTTCGGGTTTGAGTCACGTAGTAATGTGGTACCACACTAAAACAGTCAATTAAAGCTGGTTTCGATCCACATTTTAGAGGATAACACCGGTTAGGTCTGGGTTAGGTCTGGGCTATGCCCGCATCTCGCTCATGATTTTGACTTCTTTGCATACTTGTTGGCCAGATCCTGGGTTTTTTCGGGTTTGAGTCACGTAGTAATGTGGCACCACACAGTAACAGTCAATTAAACCTCATTTCGATCAATATTTTAGAGGATAAAACCGGTTAGGTCTGGGTTATGCCCGCAACTGGCTCATGATTTTTCCTTCTTTGCATACTTGTTTGCCAGATCCTGGGTTTTTTCGGATTTGAATCACGTAGTAATGTGGTACCACACAGTAACAGTCAATAAAACCTGGTTTCGATCAATATTTTGGAGGATAAAACAGGTTAGGGCTGGTTTAGGTCTGGGTTATGCGCGCATCTGGCTCATGATTTTGCCTTCTTTGCATACCTGGCCAGATTTTGGGTTTTTTCGGATTTGAATCACGTAGTAATGTGGTACCACACAAAAACAGTCAATAAAACCAGGTTCCGATCAATAGTTTAGAGGATAAAACCGGTTAGGTCTGGGTTAGGTCTGGCTTATGCCCACATCTGGCTCATGATTTTGCCTTCTTCGCATACTTGTTGGCCAGATCCTGGGTTTTTTCGGGTTTGAGTCACGTAGTAATGTGGTACCACACTGAAGCAGTCCATTAAACTTGGTTTCGATCAACATTTTAAAGGATGACACCGGTTAGGTCTGGGTTAGGTCTGAGTTATGCACGCATCTGGCTCATGATTTTGCCTTCTTCGCATACTTGTTGGCCAGAACCTGGGTTTTTTCGGGTTTGAGTCACGTAGTAATGTGGTACCACACTGAAGCGGCCCATTAAACTTGGTTTCGATCAATATTTTAGAGGATGACACCGGTTAGGTCTGGTTTAGGTCTGGGTTATGCGCGCATCTGGCTCATGATTTTGCCTTCTTTGCATACTTCTTGGCCAGATCCTGGGTTTTTTCGCATTTG
Source organism: Colletes latitarsis (assembly GCF_051014445.1). Taxonomy (NCBI): domain Eukaryota; kingdom Metazoa; phylum Arthropoda; class Insecta; order Hymenoptera; family Colletidae; genus Colletes; species Colletes latitarsis. Next base: position 4,006,314 of record NC_135141.1, on the reverse strand, counting down.
AATCACGTAGTAATGTGGTACCACACAGTAGCAGTCAACAAAACCTGGTTTCGATCAATATCTTAAAGGATAAAACCGGCTAGGTCTGGGCTAGGTCTGGGTTATGCCCGCATCTCGCTCATGATTTTGAATTCTTTGCATACTTGTTGGCCAGATCCTGGGTTTTTTCGGATTTGAATCACGTAGTAATGTGGCACCACACAGTAACAGTCAATTAAACCTCATTTCGATCACTATTTTAGAGGATGAAACCGGTTAGGTCTGGGTTATGCCCGCATCTGGCTCATGATTTTTCCATCTTTGCATACTTGTTGGCCAGATCCTGGGTTTTTTCGGATTTGAATCACGCAGTAATGTGGTACCACACAGTAACAGTCAATAAAACCTGGTTTCGATCAATATTTTAGAGGATAAAACAGGTTAGGGCTGGGTTAGGTCTGGCTTATGCCCGCATCTGGCTCATGATTTTGCCTTCTTCGCATACTTGTTGGCCAGAACCTGGGTTTTACCCTGTTTGAATCACGTAGTAATGCGGTACCACAACGAAACAGTCAACAAAACCTGGTTTCGATCAATATTTTAGAGAATATAACCGGTTAGGTCTGGGTTAGGTCTGTGTTATGCCCGTATCTGGCTCATGATTTTGCCTTCTTTGCATACTTGTTGGCCAGATCCTGGGTTTTTTTCGGATTTAAATCTCGTAGTAATGTGGTACCACAAAGTAACAGTCAATAAAACCTGGTTTCGATCAATATTTTAGAGGATAAAACCGGTTAGGTCTGGGTTAGGTCTGTGTTATGCCCGCATCTGGCTCATGATTTTGCCTTCTTTGCATACTTGTTGGCCAGATCCTGGGTTTTTTTCGGATTTAAATCACGTAGTAAAGTGGTACCACACAGTATCAGTCAATAAAGCCTGGTTTCGATTAATATTTTAGAGGACAAAATCGGTTAGGTCTGGCTTATGCCCGCATCTGGCTCAAGATTTTGCCTTCTTCGCATACTTGTTGGCCAGATCCTGGGTTTTTCGGATTTGAATCACGTAGTAATGTGGTACCACAGAGTAACAGTCAATAAAACCTGGTTTCGATCAATATTTAAGAGGATAAAACCGGTTAGGTCTGGGTTAGGTCTGGGTTATGCCCACATCTGGCTCATGATTTTGCCTTCTTAGAATACTTGTTGGCCAGAACCTGGGTTTTTTCGGGTTTGAGTCACGTAGTAATGTGGTACCACACTGAAACAGTCCATTAAATTTGGTTTCGATCAATATTTTAGAGGATAAAACCGGTTAGGTCTGGGTTAGGTCTGGGTTATGCACGCATCTGGCTCATGATTTTGCCTTCTTCGCATACTTGTTGGCCAGATCCTGGGTTTTTTCCAGTTTGAATCACGTAGTGATGTGGTACCACAGTGAAACAGTCAATTGAACCCAGTTTCGATCGATATTTTAGAGGATAACACCGGTAAGGTTTGGGTTAGGTCTGGGTTATGCCCGCATCTGGCTCATGATTTTGCCTTCTTTGCGTACTTGTTGGCCAGATCCTGGGTTTTTTCGGATTTGAATCACGTAGTAATGTGGTACCACACAGAAGCAGTCAATAAAACCTGGTTTCGATCAATATTTTAGAGGATAAAACCGGTTAGGTCTGGGTTAGGTTTGGCTTATGCCCACATCTGGCTCATGATTTTGCCTTCTTCGCATACTTGTTGGCCAGAACCTGGGTTTTTTCGGGTTTGAGTCACGTAGTAATGTGGTACCACACTGAAACAGTCAATTAAAGCTGGCTTCGATCCACATTTTAGGGGATAACACCGGTTAGGTCTGAGTTAGGTCTGCGTTATGCCCGCATCTGGCTCATGATTTTACCTTTTCCGCATTCTTGTTGGCCAGATCCTAGGTTTTCTGTGGATTGAATCACGTAGTAATGTGGTTCCACACTGAAACAGACAATTAAACCTGGTTTCGATCAATATTTTAGAGGATCACACCGGTTTGGTCTGGGTTAGGTCTGGGTTATGCCCGTATCTGGAACATGATTTTGCCTTCTTCGCATACTTGTTGGCCTGATCCAGGGTTTTTCGGTTTTGAATCACGTAGTAATGTGGTACCACACAGAAACAGTCAATTAAAGCTGGTTTTGATCCACATTTTAGAGGATAACACCGGTTAGGTCTGGGTTAGGTCTGGGTTATGCACGCATCTGGCTCATGATTTTGCCTTCTTCGCATACTTGATGGCCAGCTCCCGGGTTTTTTCGTGTTTGAGTTACGTAGTAATGTGGTAACACACCGAAACAGTCCACTGAACTTGGTTTCGATCAATATTTTAAAGGATGACACCGGTTAAGTCTGGGTTAGGTCTGAGTTATGCACGCATCTGGCTCATGATTTTGCCTTCTTTGCACACATGTTGGCCAGATCCTGAATTTCTTCGGTTTTGAATCACGTAGTAATGTGGTACCACACAGAAACAGTCAATTAAAGCTGGTTTCGATCACTATTTTAGAGGATAAAACCGGTTAGGTCTGGGTTAGGTCTGGCTTATGCCCACATCTGGCTCATGATTTTGCCTTCTTCGCATACTTGTTGGCCAGATCCTGGGTTTTTTCGGGTTTGAGTCACGTAGTAATGTGGTACCACACTGAAAAAGTCCATTAAACTTGGTTTCGATCAACATTTTAGAGGATAACACCGGTTACGTCTGGGTTAGGTCTGAGTTATGCACGCATCTGGCTCATGATTTTGCCTTCTTTGCATACTTGTTGGCCAGATCCTGGGTTTTTTCGGGTTTGAGTCACGTAGTAATGTGGTACCACACAGTAACAGTCAATTAAACCTCATTTCGATAACTATTTTAGAGGATGAAACCGGTTAGGTCTGGGTTATGCCCGCATCTGGCTCATGATTTTTCCTTCTTTGCATACTTGTTTGCCAGATCCTGGGTTTTTTCGGATTTGAATCACGTAGTAATGTGGTACCACACAGTAACAGTCAATAAAACCTGGTTTCGATCAATATTTTGGAGGATAAAACAGGTTAGGGCTGGTTTAGGTCTGGGTTATGCGCGCATCTGGCTCATGATTTTGCCTTCTTTGCATACCTGGCCAGATTTTGGGTTTTTTCGGATTTGAATCACGTAGTAATGTGGTACCACACAAAAACAGTCAATAAAACCAGGTTCCGATCAATAGTTTAGAGGATAAAACCGGTTAGGTCTGGGTTAGGTCTGGCTTATGCCCACATCTGGCTCATGATTTTGCCTTCTTCGCATACTTGCTGGCCAGATCCTGGGTTTTTTCGTGTTTGAGTCACGTAGTAATGTGGTACCACACTGAAGCAGTCCATTAAACTTGGTTTCGATCAACATTTTAAAGGATGACACCGGTTAGGTCTGGGTTAGGTCTGAGTTATGCACGCATCTGGCTCATGATTTTGCCTTCTTCGCATACTTGTTGGCCAGAACCTGGGTTTTTTCGGGTTTGAGTCACGTAGTAATGTGGTACCACACTGAAGCGGCCCATCAAACTTGGTTTCGATCAATATTTTAGAGGATGACACCGGTTAGGTCTGGTTTAGGTCTGGGTTATGCGCGCATCTGGCTCATGATTTTGCCTTCTTTGCATACTTCTTGGCCAGATCCTGGGTTTTTTCGCATTTGAATCACGTAGTAATGTGGTACCACACAGTAGCAGTCAACAAAACCTGGTTTCGATCAATATCTTAAAGGATAAAACCGGCTAGGTCTGGGCTAGGTCTGGGTTATGCCCGCATCTCGCTCATGATTTTGAATTCTTTGCATACTTGTTGGCCAGATCCTGGGTTTTTTCGGATTTGAATCACGTAGTAATGTGGCACCACACAGTAACAGTCAATTAAACCTCATTTCGATCACTATTTTAGAGGATGAAACCGGTTAGGTCTGGGTTATGCCCGCATCTGGCTCATGATTTTTCCATCTTTGCATACTTGTTGGGCAGATCCTGGGTTTTTTCGGATTTGAATCACGCAGTAATGTGGTACCACACAGTAACAGTCAATAAAACCTGGTTTCGATCAATATTTTAGAGGATAAAACAGGTTAGGGCTGGGTTAGGTCTGGCTTATGCCCGCATCTGGCTCATGATTTTGCCTTCTTCGCATACTTGTTGGCCAGAACCTGGGTTTTGCCCTGTTTGAATCACGTAGTAATGCGGTACCACAACGAAACAGTCAACAAAACCTGGTTTCGATCAATATTTTAGAGAATATAACCGGTTAGGTCTGGGTTAGGTCTGTGTTATGCCCGCATCTGGCTCATGATTTTGCCTTCTTTGCATACTTGTTGGCCAGATCCTGGGTTTTTTTCGGATTTAAATCTCGTAGTAATGTGGTACCACACAGTAACAGTCAATAAAACCTGGTTTCGATCAATATTTTAGAGGATAAAACCGGTTAGGTCTGGGTTAGGTCTGTGTTATGCCCGCATCTGGCTCATGATTTTGCCTTCTTTGCATACTTGTTGGCCAGATCCTGGGTTTTTTTCGGATTTAAATCACGTAGTAAAGTGGTACCACACAGTATCAGTCAATAAAGCCTGGTTTCGATTAATATTTTAGAGGACAAAACCGGTTAGGTCTGGCTTATGCCCGCATCTGGCTCAAGATTTTGCCTTCTTCGCATACTTGTTGGCCAGATCCTGGGTTTTTCGGATTTGAATCACGTAGTAATGTGGTACCACACAGTAACAGTCAATAAAACCTGGTTTCGATCAATATTTAAGAGGATAAAACCGGTTAGGTCTGGGTTAGGTCTGGGTTATGCCCACATCTGGCTCATGATTTTGCCTTCTTAGAATACTTGTTTGCCAGAACCTGGGTTTTTTCGGGTTTGAGTCACGTAGTAATGTGGTACCACACTGAAACAGTCCATTAAATTTGGTTTCGATCAATATTTTAGAGGATAAAACCGGTTAGGTCTGGGTTAGGTCTGGGTTATGCACGCATCTGGCTCATGATTTTGCCTTCTTCGCATACTTGTTGGCCAGATCCTGGGTTTTTTTCGGGTTTGAGTCTCGTTGTAATGTGATACCACACTGAAACTGCCCATTAAACTTGGTTTCGATCAATATTTTAGAGGATGACACCGGTTAGGTCTGGGTTATGCGCGCATCTGGCTCATGATTTTGCCTTCTTTGCATACTTGTTGGCCAGATCCTGGGTTTATTCGGATTTGAATCACGTAGTAATGTGGTACCAAACAGTAGCAGTCAATAAAACCTGGTTTCGATCAATATTTTAGAGGATAAAACCGGTTACGTCTGGGTTAGGTCTGGGTTATGCGCGCATCTGGCACATGATTTTTCCTTCTTCGCATACTTGTTGGCCTGATCCTGGGTTTTTTCGGTTTTGAATCACGTAGTAATGTGGTAGCACTCAGAAACAATCCATTAAATTTGGTTTCGATCAATATTTTGGAGGATGACGCCGGTTAGGTCTGGGTTAGGTCTGGGTAATGCACGCATCTGGCTCATGATTTTGCCTTCTTCGCATACTTGTTGGCCAGATCCTGGGTTTTTTCCAGTTTGAATCACGTAGTGATGTGGTACCACAGTGAAACAGTCAATTGAACCTAGTTTCGATCGATATTTTAGAGGATAACACCGGTCAGGTTTGGGTTAGGTCTGGGTTATGCCCGCATCTGGCTCATGATTTTGCCTTCTTTGCGTACTTGTTGGCCAGATCCTGGGTTTTTTCGGATTTGAATCACGTAGTAATGTGGTACCACACAGAAGCAGTCAATAAAACCTGGTTTCGATCAATATTTTAGAGGATAAAACCGGTTAGGTCTGGGTTAGGTCTGGGTTATGCCCGTATCTGGAACATGATTTTGCCTTCTTCGCATACTTGTTGGCCTGATCCAGGGTTTTTCGGTTTTGAATCACGTAGTAATGTGGTACCACACAGAAACAGTCAATTAAAGCTGGTTTTGATCCACATTTTAGAGGATAACACCGGTTAGGTCTGGGTTAGGTCTGGGTTATGCACGCATCTGGCTCATGATTTTGCCTTCTTCGCATACTTGATGGCCAGCTCCCGGGTTTTTTCGTGTTTGAGTTACGTAGTAATGTGGTAACACACCGAAACAGTCCACTAAACTTGGTTTCGATCAATATTTTAAAGGATGACACCGGTTAAGTCTGGGTTAGGTCTGAGTTATGCACGCATCTGGCTCATGATTTTGCCTTCTTTGCACACATGTTGGCCAGATCCTGAATTTCTTCGGTTTTGAATCACGTAGTAATGTGGTACCACACAGAAACAGTCAATTAAAGCTGGTTTCGATCACTATTTTAGAGGATAAAACCGGTTAGGTCTGGGTTAGGTCTGGCTTATGCCCACATCTGGCTCATGATTTTGCCTTCTTCGCATACTTGTTGGCCAGATCCTGGGTTTTTTCGGGTTTGAGTCACGTAGTAATGTGGTACCACACTGAAAAAGTCCATTAAACTTGGTTTCGATCAACATTTTAGAGGATAACACCGGTTACGTCTGGGTTAGGTCTGAGTTATGCACGCATCTGGCTCATGATTTTGCCTTCTTTGCATACTTGTTGGCCAGATCCTGGGTTTTTTCGGGTTTGAGTCACGTAGTAATGTGGTACCACACAGTAACAGTCAATTAAGCCTCATTTCGATAACTATTTTAGAGGATGAAACCGGTTAGGTCTGGGTTATGCCCGCATCTGGCTCATGATTTTGCCTTCTTCGCATACTTGTTGGCCAGATCCTGGGTTTTTTCGGGTTTGAGTCACGTAGTAATGTGGTACCACACTGAAGCAGTCCATTAAACTTGGTTTCGATCAACATTTTAAAGGATGACACCGGTTAGGTCTGGGTTAGGTCTGAGTTATGCACGCATCTGGCTCATGATTTTGCCTTCTTCGCATACTTGTTGGCCAGAACCTGGGTTTTTTTGGGTTTGAGTCACGTAGTAATGTGGTACCACACTGAAGCGGCCCATTAAACTTGGTTTCGATCAATATTTTAGAGGATGACACCGGTTAGGTCTGGTTTAGGTCTGGGTTATGCGCGCATCTGGCTCATGATTTTGCCTTCTTTGCATACTTCTTGGCCAGATCCTGGGTTTTTTCGCATTTGAATCACGTAGTAATGTGGTACCACACAGTAGCAGTCAACAAAACCTGGTTTCGATCAATATCTTAAAGGATAAAACCGGCTAGGTCTGGGCTAGGTCTGGGTTATGCCCGCATCTCGCTCATGATTTTGAATTCTTTGCATACTTGTTGGCCAGATCCTGGGTTTTGCGGATTTGAATCACGTAGTAATGTGGCACCACACAGTAACAGTCAATTAAACCTCATTTCGATCACTATTTTAGAGGATGAAACCGGTTAGGTCTGGGTTATGCCCGCATCAGGCTCATGATTTTTCCATCTTTGCATACTTGTTGGCCAGATCCTGGGTCTTTTCGGATTTGAATCACGCAGTAATGTGGTACCACACAGTAACAGTCAATAAAACCTGGTTTCGATCAATATTTTAGAGGATAAAACAGGTTAGGGCTGGGTTAGGTCTGGCTTATGCCCGCATCTGGCTCATGATTTTGCCTTCTTGGCATACTTGTTGGCCAGAACCTGGGTTTTGCCCTGTTTGAATCACGTAGTAATGCGGTACCACAACGAAACAGTCAACAAAACCTGGTTTCGATCAATATTTTAGAGAATATAACCGGTTAGGTCTGGGTTAGGTCTGTGTAATGCCCGCATCTGGCTCATGATTTTGCCTTCTTTGCATACTTGTTGGCCAGATCCTGGGTTTTTTTCGGATTTAAATCTCGTAGTAATGTGGTACCACACAGTAACAGTCAATAAAACCTGGTTTCGATCAATATTTTAGAGGATAAAACCGGTTAGGTCTGGGTTAGGTCTGTGTTATGCCCGCATCTGGCTCATGATTTTGCCTTCTTTGCATACTTGTTGGCCAGATCCTGGGTTTTTTTCGGATTTAAATCACGTAGTAAAGTGGTACCACACAGTATCAGTCAATAAAGCCTGGTTTCGATTAATATTTTAGAGGACAAAACCGGTTAGGTCTGGCTTATGCCCGCATCTGGCTCAAGATTTTGCCTTCTTCGCATACTTGTTGGCCAGATCCTGGGTTTTTCGGATTTGAATCACGTAGTAATGTGGTACCACACAGTAACAGTCAATAAAACCTGGTTTCGATCAATATTTTAGAGGATAAAACCGGTTAGGTCTGGGTTAGGTCTGGGTTATGCACGCATCTGGCTCATGATTTTGCCTTCTTCGCATACTTGTTGGCCAGATCCTGGGTTTTTTTCGGGTTTGAGTCTCGTTGTAATGTGATACCACACTGAAACTGCCCATTAAACTTGGTTTCGATCAATATTTTAGAGGATGACACCGGTTAGGTCTGGGTTATGCGCGCATCTGGCTCATGATTTTGCCTTCTTTGCATACTTGTTGGCCAGATCCTGGGTTTTTTCCAGTTTGAATCACGTAGTGATGTGGTACCACAGTGAAACAGTCAATTGAACCTAGTTTCGATCGATATTTTAGAGGATAACACCGGTAAGGTTTGGGTTAGGTCTGGGTTATGCCCGCATCTGGCTCAAGATTTTGCCTTCTTCGCATACTTGTTGGCCAGATCCTGGGTTTTTCGGATTTGAATCACGTAGTAATGTGGTACCACACAGTAACAGTCAATAAAACCTGGTTTCGATCAATATTTTAGAGGATAAAACCGGTTAGGTCTGGGTTAGGTTTGGCTTATGCCCACATCTGGCTCATGATTTTGCCTTCTTCGCATACTTGTTGGCCAGAACCTGGGTTTTTTCGGGTTTGAGTCACGTAGTAATGTGGTACCACACTGAAACAGTCAATTAAAGCTGGCTTCGATCCACATTTTAGGGGATAACACCGGTTAGGTCTGAGTTAGGTCTGCGTTATGCCCGCATCTGGCTCATGATTTTACCTTTTCCGCATTCTTGTTGGCCAGATCCTAGGTTTTCTGTGGATTGAATCACGTAGTAATGTGGTTCCACACTGAAACAGACAATTAAACCTGGTTTCGATCAATATTTTAGAGGATCACACCGGTTTGGTCTGGGTTAGGTCTGGGTTATGCCCGTATCTGGAACATGATTTTGCCTTCTTCGCATACTTGTTGGCCTGATCCAGGGTTTTTCGGTTTTGAATCACGTAGTAATGTGGTACCACACAGAAACAGTCAATTAAAGCTGGTTTTGATCCACATTTTAGAGGATAACACCGGTTAGGTCTGGGTTAGGTCTGGGTTATGCACGCATCTGGCTCATGATTTTGCCTTCTTCGCATACTTGATGGCCAGCTCCCGGGTTTTTTCGTGTTTGAGTTACGTAGTAATGTGGTAACACACCGAAACAGTCCACTAAACTTGGTTTCGATCAATATTTTAAAGGATGACACCGGTTAAGTCTGGGTTAGGTCTGAGTTATGCACGCATCTGGCTCATGATTTTGCCTTCTTTGCACACATGTTGGCCAGATCCTGAATTTCTTCGGTTTTGAATCACGTAGTAATGTGGTACCACACAGAAACAGTCAATTAAAGCTGGTTTCGATCACTATTTTCGAGGATAAAACCGGTTAGGTCTGGGTTAGGTCTGGCTTATGCCCACATCTGGCTCATGATTTTGCCTTCTTCGCATACTTGTTGGCCAGATCCTGGGTTTTTTCGGGTTTGAGTCACGTAGTAATGTGGTACCACACTGAAAAAGTCCAATAAACTTGGTTTAGATCAACATTTTAGAGGATAACACCGGTTAGGTCTGGGTTAGGTCTGAGTTATGCACGCATCTGGCTCATGATTTTGCCTTCTTTGCATACTTGTTGGCCAGATCCTGGGTTTTTTCGGGTTTGAGTCACGTAGTAATGTGGTACCACACAGTAACAGTCAATAAAGCCTGGTTTCGATCAATATTTTAGAGGACAAAACCGGTTAGGTCTGGCTTATGCCCGCATCTTGCTCAAGATTTTGCCTTCTTCGCATACTTGTTGGCCAGACCCTGGGTTTTTTCGGATTTGAATCACGTAGTAATGTGGTACCACACAGTAACAGTCAATAAAACCAGGTTTCGATCAATATTTTAGAGGATAAAACCGGTTAGGTCTCGGTTAGGTCTGGGTTATGCACGCATCTGGCTCATGATTTTGCCTTCTTCGCATACTTGTTGGCCAGAACCTGGGTTTTACCCTGTTTGAATCACGTAGTAATGCGGTACCACAACGAAACAGTCAACTAAACCTAGTGTCGATCAATATTATAGAGGATAAAACCGGTTAGGTCTGGGTTAGGTCTGTGTTATGCCCGCGTCTGGCTCATGATTTTGCCTTCTTTGCATACTTGTTGGCCAGATCCTGGGTTTTTTCGGATTTGAATCACGTAGTAATGTGGTACCACACAGTAACAGTCAATAAAGCCTGGATTCGATCAATATTTTAGAGGACAAAACCGGTTAGGTCTGGCTTATGCCCGCATCTGGCTGAAGATTTTGCCTTCTTCGCATACTTGTTGGCCAGATCCTGGGTTTTTTCGGATTTGAATCACGTAGTAATGTGGTACCACACAGTAACAGTCAATAAAACCTGGTTTCGATCAATATTTTAGAGGATAAAACCGGTTGGGTCTGGGTTAGGTCTGGGTTATGCACGCATCTGGCTCATGATTTGCCTTCTTCGCATACTTGTTGGCCAGAACCAGGGTTTTTTCGGGTTTGAGTCACGTAGTAATGTGGTACCACACTGAAACAGTCCATTAAACTTGGTTTCGATCCACATATTAGAGGATAGAACCGGTTAGGTCTGGGTTAGGTCTGGGTTATGCGCGCATCTGGCACATGATTTTTCCTTCTTCGCATACTTGTTGGCCTGATCCTGGGTTTTTCCGGTTTCGAATCACGTAGTAATGTGGTAGCACTCAGAAACAATCCATTAAATTTGGTTTCGATCAATATTTTGGACGATAACACCGGTTAGGTCTGGGTTAGGTCTGGGTTATGCACGCATCTGGCTCATGATTTTGCCTTCTTCGCATACTTGTTGGCCAGACCCTGGGTTTTTTCCAGTTTGAATCACGTAGTGATGTGGTACCACACAGTAACAGTCAATAAAACCAGGTTTCAATCAATATTTTAGAGGATAAAACCGGTTAGGTCTGGGTTAGGTCTGGCTTATGCCCGCATCTGGCTCATGACTTTGCCTTCTTCGCATACTTGTTGGCCAGATCCTGGGTTTTCTCGAATTTGAATCACGTAGTAATGTTGTACCACATTGAAACAGTCAATTAAAGCTGGTTTCGATCAATATTCTACAGGATAAAACCGGTTAGGTCTGGGTTAGGTCTGAGTTATGCACGCATCTGGCTCATGATTTTGCCTTCTTCGCATACTTGTTGGCCAGATCCTGGGTTTTTTCGGGTTTGAGTCACGTAGTAATGTGGTACCACACTGAAACCGCCCATTAAACTTGGTTTCGATCAATATTTTAGAGGATGACACTGGTTAGGTCTGGTTTAGGTCTGGGTTATGCGCGCATCTGGCTCATGATTTCGCCTTCTTTGCGTACTTGTTGGCCAGATCCTGGGTTTTTTCGGATTTGAATCACGTAGTAATGTGGTACCACACAGTAGCAGTCAATAAAACCTGGTTTCGATCAATATTTTAGAAGATAAAACCGGCTACGTCTGGGTTAGGTCTGGCTTATGCCCACATCTGGCTCATGATTTTGCCTTCTTCGCATACTTGTTGGCCAGAACCTGGGTTTTTTCGGGTTTGAGTCACGTAGTAATGTGGTACCACACTGAAACAGTCAATTAAACCTGGCTTCGATCCACATTTTAGAGGATAACACCGGTTAGGTCTGGGTTAGGTCTGCGTTATGCCCACATCTGGCTCATGATTTTACCTTTTCCGCATTCTTGTTGGCCAGATCCTAGGTTTTCTGTGGACTGAATCACGTAGTGATGTGGTACCACACAGTAACAGTCAATAAAACCTGGTTTCGATCAATATTTTAGAGGATAAAACAGGTTAGGGCTGGGTTAGGTCTGGCTTATGCCCGCATCTGGCTCATGATTTTGCCTTCTTCGCATACTTGTTGGCCAGAACCTGGGTTTTACCCTGTTTGAATCACGTAGTAATGCGGTACCACAACGAAAGAGTCAACAAAACCTGGTTTCGATCAATATTTTAGAGAATATAACCGGTTAGGTCTGGGTTAGGTCTGTGTTATGCCCGCATCTGGCTCATGATTTTGCCTTCTTTGCATACTTGTTGGCCAGATCCTGGGTTTTTTTCGGATTTAAATCTCGTAGTAATGTGGTACCACACAGTAACAGTCAATAAAACCTGGTTTCGATCAATATTTTAGAGGATAAAACCGGTTAGGTCTGGGTTAGGTCTGTGTTATGCCCGCATCTGGCTCATGATTTTGCCTTCTTTGCATACTTGTTGGCCAGATCCTGGGTTTTTTTCGGATTTAAATCACGTAGTAAAGTGGTACCACACAGTATCAGTCAATAAAGCCTGGTTTCGATTAATATTTTAGAGGACAAAACCGGTTAGGTCTGGCTTATGCCCGCATCTGGCTCAAGATTTTGCCTTCTTCGCATACTTGTTGGCCAGATCCTGGGTTTTTCGGATTTGAATCACGTAGTAATGTGGTACCACACAGTAACAGTCAATAAAACCTGGTTTCGATCAATATTTAAGTGGATAAAACCGGTTAGGTCTGGGTTAGGTCTGGGTTATGCCCACATCTGGCTCATGATTTTGCCTTCTTAGAATACTTGTTGGCCAGAACCTGGGTTTTTTCGGGTTTGAGTCACGTAGTAATGTGGTACCACACTGAAACTGTCCATTAAATTTGGTTTCGATCAATATTTTAGAGGATAAAACCGGTTAGGTCTGGGTTAGGTCTGGGTTATGCACGCATCTGGCTCATGATTTTGCCTTCTTCGCATACTTGTTGGCCAGATCCTGGGTTTTTTTCGGGTTTGAGTCTCGTTGTAATGTGATACCACACTGAAACTGCCCATTAAACTTGGTTTCGATCAATATTTCAGAGGATGACACCGGTTAGGTCTGGGTTATGCGCGCATCTGGCTCATGATTTTGCCTTCTTTGCATACTTGTTGGCCAGATCCTGGGTTTATTCGGATTTGAATCACGTAGTAATGTGGTACCAAACAGTAGCAGTCAATAAAACCTGGTTTCGATCAATATTTTAGAGGATAAAACCGGTTACGTCTGGGTTAGGTCTGGGTTATGCGCGCATCTGGCACATGATTTTTCCTTCTTCGCATACTTGTTGGCCTGATCCTGGGTTTTTTCGGTTTCGAATCACGTAGTAATGTGGTAGCACTCAGAATCAATCCATTAAATTTGGTTTCGATCAATATTTTACAGGATAAAACCGGTTAGGTCTGGGTTAGGTTTGGCTTATGCCCACATCTGGCTCATGATTTTGCCTTCTTCGCATACTTGTTGGCCAGAACCTGGGTTTTTTCGGGTTTGAGTCACGTAGTAATGTGGTACCACACTGAAACAGTCAATTAAAGCTGGCTTCGATCCACATTTTAGGGGATAACACCGGTTAGGTCTGAGTTAGGTCTGCGTTATGCCCGCATCTGGCTCATGATTTTACCTTTTCCGCGTTCTTGTTGGCCAGATCCTAGGTTTTCTGTGGATTGAATCACGTAGTAATGTGGTTCCACACTGAAACAGACAATTAAACCTGGTTTCGATCAATATTTTAGAGGATCACACCGGTTTGGTCTGGGTTAGGTCTGGGTTATGCCCGTATCTGGAACATGATTTTGCCTTCTTCGCATACTTGTTGGCCTGATCCAGGGTTTTTCGGTTTTGAATCACGTAGTAATGTGGTACCACACAGAAACAGTCAATTAAAGCTGGTTTTGATCCACATTTTAGAGGATAACACCGGTTAGGTCTGGGTTAGGTCTGGGTTATGCACGCATCTGGCTCATGATTTTGCCTTCTTCGCATACTTGATGGCCAGCTCCCGGGTTTTTTCGTGTTTGAGTTACGTAGTAATGTGGTAACACACCGAAACAGTCCACTAAACTTGGTTCCGATCAATATTTTAAAGGATGACACCGGTTAAGTCTGGGTTAGGTCTGAGTTATGCACGCATCTGGCTCATGATTTTGCCTTCTTTGCACACATGTTGGCCAGATCCTGAATTTCTTCGGTTTTGAATCACGTAGTAATGTGGTGCCACACAGAAACAGTCAATTAAAGCTGGTTTCGATCACTATTTTAGAGGATAAAACCGGTTAGGTCTGGGTTAGGTCTGGCTTATGCCCAGATCTGGCTCATGATTTTGCCTTCTTCGCATACTTGTTGGCCAGATCCTGGGTTTTTTCGGATTTGAATCACGTAGTAATGTGGTACCACACAGTAACAGTCAATAAAGCCTGGATTCGATCAATATTTTAGAGGACAAAACCGGTTAGGTCTGGCTTATGCCCGCATCTGGCTGAAGATTTTGCCTTCTTCGCATACTTGTTGGCCAGATCCTGGGTTTTTTCGGATTTGAATCACGTAGTAATGTGGTACCACACAGTAACAGTCAATAAAACCTGGTTTCGATCAATATTTTAGAGGATAAAACCGGTTGGGTCTGGGTTAGGTCTGGGTTATGCACGCATCTGGCTCATGATTTGCCTTCTTCGCATACTTGTTGGCCAGAACCAGGGTTTTTTCGGGTTTGAGTCACGTAGTAATGTGGTACCACACTGAAACAGTCCATTAAACTTGGTTTCGATCCACACATTAGAGGATAGAACCGGTTAGGTCTGGGTTAGGTCTGGGTTATGCGCGCATCTGGCACATGATTTTTCCTTCTTCGCATACTTGTTGGCCTGATCCTGGGTTTTTCCGGTTTCGAATCACGTAGTAATGTGGTAGCACTCAGAAACAATCCATTAAATTTGGTTTCGATCAATATTTTGGACGATAACACCGGTTAGGTCTGGGTTAGGTCTGGGTTATGCACGCATCTGGCTCATGATTTTGCCTTCTTCGCATACTTGTTGGCCAGACCCTGGGTTTTTTCCAGTTTGAATCACGTAGTGATGTGGTACCACACAGTAACAGTCAATAAAACCAGGTTTCAATCAATATTTTAGAGGATAAAACCGGTTAGGTCTGGGTTAGGTCTGGCTTATGCCCGCATCTGGCTCATGACTTTGCCTTGTTCGCATACTTGTTGGCCAGATCCTGGGTTTTCTCGAATTTGAATCACGTAGTAATGTTGTACCACATTGAAACAGTCAATTAAAGCTGGTTTCGATCAATATTCTACAGGATAAAACCGGTTAGGTCTGGGTTAGGTCTGAGTTATGCACGCATCTGGCTCATGATTTTGCCTTCTTCGCATACTTGTTGGCCAGATCCTGGGTTTTTTCGGGTTTGAGTCACGTAGTAATGTGGTACCACACTGAAACCGCCCATTAAACTTGGTTTCGATCAATATTTTAGAGGATGACACTGGTTAGGTCTGGTTTAGGTCTGGGTTATGCGCGCATCTGGCTCATGATTTTGCCTTCTTTGCGTACTTGTTGGCCAGATCCTGGGTTTTTTCGGATTTGAATCACGTAGTAATGTGGTACCACACAGTAGCAGTCAATAAAACCTGGTTTCGATCAATATTTTAGAAGATAAAACCGGCTACGTCTGGGTTAGGTCTGGCTTATGCCCACATCTGGCTCATGATTTTGCCTTCTTCGCATACTTGTTGGCCAGAACCTGGGTTTTTTCGGGTTTGAGTCACGTAGTAATGTGGTACCACACTGAAACAGTCAATTAAACCTGGCTTCGATCCACATTTTAGAGGATAACACCGGTTAGGTCTGGGTTAGGTCTGCGTTATCCCCGCATCTGGCTCATGATTTTACCTTTTCCGCATTCTTGTTGGCCAGATCCTAGGTTTTCTGTGGACTGAATCACGTAGTGATGTGGTACCACACTGAAACAGACAATTAAACCTGGTTTCGATCAATATTTTAGAGGAACACACCGGTTTGGTCTGGGTTAGGTCTGGGTTATGCCCGTATCTGGCACATGATTTTGCCTTCTTCGCATACTTGTTGGCCTGACCCTGGGTTTTTTCGGTTTTGAATCACGTAGTAATGTGGTACCACACAGAAACAGTCAATTAACGCTGGTTTCGATCCACATTTTAGAGGATAACACCGGTTAGGTCTGGGTTAGGTCTGGGATATGCACGCATCTGGAACATGATTTTGCCTTCTTCGCATACTTGTTGGCCTGATCCAGGGTTTTTCGGTTTTGAATCACATAGTAATGTGGTACCACACAGAAACAGTCAATTAAAGCTGGTTTTGATCCACATTTTAGAGGATAACACCGGTTAGGTCTGGGTTAGGTCTGGGTTATGCACGCATCTGGCTCATGATTTTGCCTTCTTCGCATACTTGATGGCCAGCTCCCGGGTTTTTTCGTGTTTGAGTTACGTAGTAATGTGGTAACACACCGAAACAGTCCACTAAACTTGGTTCCGATCAATATTTTAAAGGATGACACCGGTTAAGTCTGGGTTAGGTCTGAGTTATGCACGCATCTGGCTCATGATTCTGCCTTCTTTGCACACATGTTGGCCAGATCCTGAATTTCTTCGGTTTTGAATCACGTAGTAATGTGGTACCACACAGAAACAGTCAATTAAAGCTGGTTTCGATCACTATTTTAGAGGATAAAACCGGTTAGGTCTGGGTTAGGTCTGGCTTATGCCCACATCTGGATCATGATTTTGCCTTCTTCGCATACTTGTTGGCCAGAACCAGGGTTTTTTCGGGTTTGAGTCACGTAGTAATGTGGTACCACACTGAAACAGTCCATTAAACTTGGTTTCGATCCACATATTAGAGGATAGAACCGGTTAGGTCTGGGTTAGGTCTGGGTTATGCGCGCATCTGGCACATGATTTTTCCTTCTTCGCATACTTGTTGGCCTGATCCTGGGTTTTTCCGGTTTCGAATCACGTAGTAATGTGGTAGCACTCAGAAACAATCCATTAAATTTGGTTTCGATCAATATTTTGGACGATAACACCGGTTAGGTCTGGGTTAGGTCTGGGTTATGCACGCATCTGGCTCACGATTTTGCCTTCTTCGCATACTTGTTGGCCAGACCCTGGGTTTTTTCCAGTTTGAATCACGTAGTGATGTGGTACCACACAGTAACAGTCAATAAAACCAGGTTTCAATCAATATTTTAGAGGATAAAACCGGTTAGGTCTGGGTTAGGTCTGGCTTATGCCCGCATCTGGCTCATGACTTTGCCTTGTTCGCATACTTGTTGGCCAGATCCTGGGTTTTCTCGAATTTGAATCACGTAGTAATGTTGTACCACATTGAAACAGTCAATTAAAGCTGGTTTCGATCAATATTCTACAGGATAAAACCGGTTAGGTCTGGGTTAGGTCTGAGTTATGCACGCATCTGGCTCATGATTTTGCCTTCTTCGCATACTTGTTGGCCAGATCCTGGGTTTTTTCGGGTTTGAGTCACGTAGTAATGTGGTACCACACTGAAACCGCCCATTAAACTTGGTTTCGATCAATATTTTAGAGGATGACACTGGTTAGGTCTGGTTTAGGTCTGGGTTATGCGCGCATCTGGCTCATGATTTTGCCTTCTTTGCGTACTTGTTGGCCAGATCCTGGGTTTTTTCGGATTTGAATCACGTAGTAATGTGGTACCACACAGTAGCAGTCAATAAAACCTGGTTTCGATCAATATTTTAGAAGATAAAACCGGCTACGTCTGGGTTAGGTCTGGCTTATGCCCACATCTGGCTCATGATTTTGCCTTCTTCGCATACTTGTTGGCCAGAACCTGGGTTTTTTCGGGTTTGAGTCACGTAGTAATGTGGTACCACACTGAAACAGTCAATTAAACCTGGCTTCGATCCACATTTTAGAGGATAACACCGGTTAGGTCTGGGTTAGGTCTGCGTTATCCCCGCATCTGGCTCATGATTTTACCTTTTCCGCATTCTTGTTGGCCAGATCCTAGGTTTTCTGTGGACTGAATCACGTAGTGATGTGGTACCACACTGAAACAGACAATTAAACCTGGTTTCGATCAATATTTTAGAGGAACACACCGGTTTGGTCTGGGTTAGGTCTGGGTTATGCCCGTATCTGGCACATGATTTTGCCTTCTTCGCATACTTGTTGGCCTGACCCTGGGTTTTTTCGGTTTTGAATCACGTAGTAATGTGGTACCACACAGAAACAGTCAATTAACGCTGGTTTCGATCCACATTTTAGAGGATAACACCGGTTAGGTCTGGGTTAGGTCTGGGATATGCACGCATCTGGCTCATGATTATGCCTTCTTCGCATACTTGTAGGCCAGATCCTGGGTTTTTTTTCGGGTTTGAGTCACGTAGTAATGTGATACCACACTGAAACGGCCCATTAAACTTGGTCTCGATCAATATTTTAGAGGATGACACCGGTTAGGTCTGGTTTAGGTCTGGGTTATGCCCGTATCTGGCACATGATTTTGCCTTCTTCGCATACTTGTTGGCCTGACCCTGGGTTTTTTCGGTTTTGAATCACGTAGTAATGTGGTACCACACAGAAACAGTCAATTAACGCTGGTTTCGATCCACATTTTAGAGGATAACACCGGTTAGGTCTGGGTTAGGTCTGGGATATGCACGCATCTGGAACATGATTTTGCCTTCTTCGCATACTTGTTGGCCTGATCCAGGGTTTTTCGGTTTTGAATCACATAGTAATGTGGTACCACACAGAAACAGTCAATTAAAGCTGGTTTTGATCCACATTTTAGAGGATAACACCGGTTAGGTCTGGTTTAGGTCTGGGTTATGCGCGCATCTGGCTCGTGATTTTGCCTTCTTTGCGTGCTTGTTGGCCAGATCCTGGGTTTTTTCGGATTTGAATCACGCAGTAATGTGGTACCACACAGTAACAGTCAATAAAACCTGGTTTCGATCAATATTTTAGAGGATAAAACAGGTTAGGGCTGGTTTAGGTCTGGGTTATGCGCGCATCTGGCTCATGATTTTGTCTTCTATGCATACTTGTTGGCCAGATCCTGGGTTTTTTCGGATTTGAATCACGTAGTAATGTGGTACCACACAGAAACAGTCAATTAAAGCTGGTTTCGATCCACATTTTAGAGGATAACTCCGGTTAGGTCTGGGCTAGGTCTGGGTTATGCCCGCATCTCGCTCATGATTTTGAATTCTTTGCATACTTGTTGGCCAGATCCTGGGTTTTTTCGGATTTGAATCACGTAGTAATGTGGCACCACACAGTAACAGTCAATTAAACCTCATTTCGATCACTATTTTAGAGGATAAAACCGGTTAGGTCTGGGTTATGCCCGCATCTGGCTCATGATTTTTCCATCTTTGCATACTTGTTGGCCAGATCCTGGGTTTTTTCGGATTTGAATCACGCAGTAATGTGGTACCACACAGTAACAGTCAATAAAACCTGGTTTCGATCAATATTTTAGAGGATAAAAGAGGTTAGGGCTGGGTTAGGTCTGGCTTATGCCCGCATCTGGCTCATGATTTTGCCTTCTTCGCATACTTGTTGGCCAGAACCTGGGTTTTACCCTGTTTGAATCACGTAGTAATGCGGTACCACAACGAAACAGTCAACAAAACCTGGTTTCGATCAATATTTTAGAGAATATAACCGGTTAGGTCTGGGTTAGGTCTGTGTTATGCCCGCATCTGGCTCATGATTTTGCCTTCTTTGCATACTTGTTGGCCAGATCCTGGGTTTTTTTCGGATTTAAATCACGTAGTAATGTGGTACCACACAGTAACAGTCAATAAAACCTGGTTTCGATCAATATTTTAGAGGATAAAACCGGTTAGGTCTGGGTTAGGTCTGTGTTATGCCCGCATCTGGCTCATGATTTTGCCTTCTTTGCATACTTGTTGGCCAGATCCTGGGTTTTTTTCGGATTTAAATCACGTAGTAAAGTGGTACCACACAGTAACAGTCAATAAAGCCTGGCTTCGATTAATATTTTAGAGGACAAAACTGGTTAGGTCTGGCTTATGCCCGCATCTGGCTCAAGATTTTGCCTTCTTCGCATACTTGTTGGCCAGTTCCTGGGTTTTTCGGATTTGAATCACGTAGTAATGTGGTACCACACAGTAACAGTCAATAAAACCTGGTTTCGATCAATATTTAAGAGGATAAAACCGGTTAGGTCTGGGTTAGGTCTGGGTTATGCCCACATCTGGCTCATGATTTTGCCTTCTTAGAATACTTGTTGGCCAGAACCTGGGTTTTTTCGGGTTTGAGTCACGTAGTAATGTGGTACCACACTGAAACAGTCCATTAAATTTGGTTTCGATCAATATTTTAGAGGATAAAACCGGTTAGGTCTGGGTTAGGTCTGGGTTATGCACGCATCTGGCTCATGATTTTGCCTTCTTCGCATACTTGTTGGCCAGATCCTGGGTTTTTTTCGGGTTTGAGTCTCGTTGTAATGTGATACCACACTGAAACTGCCCATTAAACTTGGTTTCGATCAATATTTTAGAGGATGACACCGGTTAGGTCTGGGTTATGCGCGCATCTGGCTCATGATTTTGCCTTCTTTGCATACTTGTTGGCCAGATCCTGGGTTTTTTCGGATTTGAATCACGTAGTAATGTGGTACCACACAGTAGCAGTCAATAAAACCTGGTTTCGATCAATATTTTAGAGGATAAATCCGGTTAGGTCTGGGTTAGGTTTGGCTTATGCCCACATCTGGCTCATGATTTTGCCTTCTTCACATACTTGTTGGCCAGAACCTGGGTTTTTTCGGGTTTGAGTCACGTAGTAATGTGGTACCACACTGAAACAGTCAATTAAAGCTGGCTTCGATCCACATTTTAGAGGATAACACCGGTTAGGTCTGAGTTAGGTCTGCGTTATGCCCGCATCTGGCTCATGATTTTACCTTTTCCGCATTCTTGTTGGCCAGATCCTAGGTTTTCTGTGGATTGAATCACGTAGTAATGTGGTTCCACACTGAAACAGACAATTAAACCTGGTTTCGATCAATATTTTAGAGGATCACACCGGTTTGGTCTGGGTTAGGTCTGGGTTATGCCCGTATCTGGAACATGATTTTGCCTTCTTCGCATACTTGTTGGCCTGATCCAGGGTTTTTCGGTTTTGAATCAGGTAGTAATGTGGTACCACACAGAAACAGTCAATTAAAGCTGGTTTTGATCCACATTTTAGAGGATAACACCGGTTAGGTCTGGGTTAGGTCTGGGTTATGCACGCATCTGGCTCATGATTTTGCCTTCTTCGCATACTTGTTGGCCAGATCCCGGGTTTTTTCGTGTTTGAGTTAGGTAGTAATGTGGTAACACACTGAAACAGTCCACTAAACTTGGTTTCGATCAATATTTTAAAGGATGACACCGGTTAAGTCTGGGTTAGGTCTGGGTTATGCCCGCATCTGGCTCATGATTTTGCCTTCTTTGCACACATGTTGGCCAGATCCTGAATTTCTTCGGTTTTGAATCACGTAGTAATGTGGTACCACACAGAAACAGTCAATTAAAGCTGGTTTCGATCACTATTTTAGAGGATAAAACCGGTTAGGTCTGGGTTAGGTCTGGCTTATGCCCACATCTGGCTCATGATTTTGCCTTCTTCGCATACTTGTTGGCCAGATCCTGGGTTTTTTCGGGTTTGAGTCACGTAGTAATGTGGTACCACACTGAAACAGTCCATTAAACTTGGTTTCGATCAACATTTTAAAGGATGACACCGGTTAGGTCTGGGTTAGGTCTGGCTTATGCCCGCATCTGGCTCATGATTTTGCCATCTTTGCATACTTGTTGGCCAGATTTTGGGTTTTTTCGGATTTGAAACACGTAGTAATGTGGTACCACACAGTAACAGTCAATAAAGCCAGGTTTCGATCAATAGTTTAGAGGATAAAACCGGTTAGGTCTGGGTTAGGTCTGGCTTATGCCCGCATCTGGCTCATGATTATGCCTTCTTCGCATACTTGTTGGCCAGATCCTGGGTTTTCTCGAATTTGAATCACGTAGTAATGTGGTACCACACTGAAACAGTCAATTAAGGCTGGCTTCGATCCACATTTTAGAGGATAACACCGGTTAGGTCTGGGTTAGGTCTGGGTTATGCGCGCATCTGGCACATGATTTTTCCTTCTTCGCATACTTGTTGGCCTGATCCTGAGTTTTTTCGGTTTCGCATCACGTAGTAATGTGGTAGCACTCAGAAACAATCCATTAAATTTGGTTTCGATCAATATTTTGGACGATAACACCGGTTAGGTCTGGGTTAGGTCTGGGTTATGCACGCATCTGGCTCATGATTTTGCCTTCTTCGCATACTTGTTGGCCAGATCCTGGGTTTTTTCGGGTTTGAGTCACGTAGTAATGTGGTACCACACTGAAACCGCCCATTAAACTTGGTTTCGATCAATATTTTAGAGGATGACACTGGTTAGGTCTGGTTTAGGTCTGGGTTATGCGCGCATCTGGCTCATGATTTTGCCTTCTTTGCGTACTTGTTGGCCAGATCCTGGGTTTTTTCGGATTTGAATCACGTAGTAATGTTGTACCACATTGAAACAGTCAATTAAAGCTGGTTTCGATCAATATTCTACAGGATAAAACCGGTTAGGTCTGGGTTAGGTCTGAGTTATGCACGCATCTGGCTCATGATTTTGCCTTCTTCGCATACTTGTTGGCCAGATCCTGGGTTTTTTCGGGTTTGAGTCACGTAGTAATGTGGTACCACACTGAAACCGCCCATTAAACTTGGTTTCGATCAATATTTTAGAAGATAAAACCGGCTACGTCTGGGTTAGGTCTGGCTTATGCCCACATCTGGCTCATGATTTTGCCTTCTTCGCATACTTGTTGGCCAGAACCTGGGTTTTTTCGGGTTTGAGTCATGTAGTAATGTGGTACCACACTGAAACAGTCAATTAAACCTGGCTTCGATCCACATTTTAGAGGATAACACCGGTTAGGTCTGGGTTAGGTCTGCGTTATCCCCGCATCTGGCTCATGATTTTACCTTTTCCGCATTCTTGTTGGCCAGATCCTAGGTTTTCTGTGGACTGAATCACGTAGTGATGTGGTACCACACTGAAACAGACAATTAAACCTGGTTTCGATCAATATTTTAGAGGAACACACCGGTTTGGTCTGGGTTAGGTCTGGGTTATGCCCGTATCTGGCACATGATTTTGCCTTCTTCGCATACATGTTGGCCTGACCCTGGGTTTTTTCGGTTTTGAATCACGTAGTAATGTGGTACCACACAGAAACAGTCAATTAACGCTGGTTTCGATCCACATTTTAGAGGATAACACCGGTTAGGTCTGGGTTAGGTCTGGGATATGCACGCATCTGGCTCATGATTATGCCTTCTTCGCATACTTGTAGCCCAGATCCTGGGTTTTTTTTCGGGTTTGAGTCACGTAGTAATGTGATACCACACTGAAACGGCCCATTAAACTTGGTCTCGATCAATATTTTAGAGGATGACACCGGTTAGGTCTGGTTTAGGTCTGGGTTATGCCCGTATCTGGCACATGATTTTGCCTTCTTCGCATACTTGTTGGCCTGACCCTGGGTTTTTTCGGTTTTGAATCACGTAGTAATGTGGTACCAGACAGAAACAGTCAATTAACGCTGGTTTCGATCCACATTTTAGAGGATAACACCGGTTAGGTCTGGGTTAGGTCTGGGATATGCACGCATCTGGCTCATGATTATGCCTTCTACGCATACTTGTAGGCCAGATCCTGGGTTTTTTTTCGGGTTTGAGTCACGTAGTAATGTGATACCACACTGAAACGGCCCATTAAACTTGGTCTCGATCAATATTTTAGAGGATGACACCGGTTAGGTCTGGTTTAGGTCTGGGTTATGCCCGTATCTGGCACATGATTTTGCCTTCTTCGCATACTTGTTGGCCTGACCCTGGGTTTTTTCGGTTTTGAATCACGTAGTAATGTGGTACCACACAGAAACAGTCAATTAACGCTGGTTTCGATCCACATTTTAGAGGATAACACCGGTTAGGTCTGGGTTAGGTCTGGGATATGCACGCATCTGGCTCATGATTATGCCTTCTTCGCATACTTGTAAGCCAGATCCTGGGTTTTTTTTCGGGTTTGAGTCACGTAGTAATGTGATACCACTCTGAAACGGCCCATTAAACTTGGTCTCGATCAATATTTTAGAGGATGACACCGGTTAGGTCTGGTTTAGGTCTGGGTTATGCGCGCATCTGGGTCATGATTTTGTCTTCTTTGCATACTTGTTGGCCAGATCCTGGGTTTTTTCGGATTTGAATCACGTAGTAATGTGGTACCACACAGAAACAGTCCATTAAAGCTGGTTTCGATCCACATTTTAGAGGATAACTCCGGTTAGGTCTGGGCTAGGTCTGGGTTATGCCCGCATCTCGCTCATGATTTTGAATTCTTTGCATACTTGTTGGCCAGATCCTGGGTTTCTTCGGATTTGAATCACGTAGTAATGTGGCACCACACAGTAACAGTCAATTAAACCTCATTTCGATCACTATTTTAGAGGATAAAACCGGTTAGGTCTGGGTTATGCCCGCATCTGGCTCATGATTTTTCCATCTTTGCATACTTGTTGGCCAGATCCTGGGTTTTTTCGGATTTGAATCACGCAGTAATGTGGTACCACACAGTAACAGTCAATAAAACCTGGTTTCGATCAATATTTTAGAGGATAAAACAGGTTAGGGCTGGGTTAGGTCTGGCTTATGCCCGCATCTGGCTCATGATTTTGCCTTCTTCGCATACTTGTTGGCCAGAACCTGGGTTTTACCCTGTTTGAATCACGTAGTAATGCGGTACCACAACGAAACAGTCAACAAAACCTGGTTTCGATCAATATTTTAGAGAATATAACCGGTTAGGTCTGGGTTAGGTCTGTGTTATGCCCGCATCTGGCTCATGATTTTGCCTTCTTTGCATACTTGTTGGCCAGATCCTGGGTTTTTTTCGGATTTAAATCACGTAGTAATGTGGTACCACCCAGTAACAGTCAATAAAACCTGGTTTCGATCAATATTTTAGAGGATAAAACCGGTTAGGTCTGGGTTAGGTCTGTGTTATGCCCGCATCTGGCTCATGATTTTGCCTTCTTTGCATACTTGTTGGCCAGATCCTGGGTTTTTTTCGGATTTAAATCACGTAGTAAAGTGGTACCACACAGTAACAGTCAATAAAGCCTGGCTTCGATTAATATTTTAGAGGACAAAACTGGTTAGGTCTGGCTTATGCCCGCATCTGGCTCAAGATTTTGCCTTCTTCGCATACTTGTTGGCCAGATCCTGGGTTTTTTCGGATTTGAATCACGTAGTAATGTGGTACCACACAGAAACAGTCAATTAAAGCTGGTTTCGATCCACATTTTAGAGGATAACTCCGGTTAGGTCTGGGCTAGGTCTGGGTTATGCCCGCATCTCGCTCATGATTTTGAATTCTTTGCATACTTGTTGGCCAGAACCAGGGTTTTTTCGGGTTTGAGTCACGTAGTAATGTGGTACCACACTGAAACAGTCCATTAAATTTGGTTTCGATCAATATTTTAGAGGATAAAACCGGTTAGGTCTGGGTTAGGTCTGGGTTATGCACGCATCTGGCTCATGATTTTGCCTTCTTCGCATACTTGTTGGCCAGATCCTGGGTTTTTTTCGGGTTTGAGTCTCGTTGTAATGTGATACCACACTGAAACTGCCCATTAAACTTGGTTTCGATCAATATTTTAGAGGATGACACCGGTTAGGTCTGGGTTATGCGCGCATCTGGCTCATGATTTTGCCTTCTTTGCATACTTGTTGGCCAGATCCTGGGTTTTTTCGGATTTGAATCACGTAGTAATGTGGTACCACACAGTAACAGTCAATAAAACCTGGTTTCGATCAATATTTTAGAGGATAAAACCGGTTAGGTCTGGGTTAGGTCTGTGTTATGCCCGCATCTGGCTCATGATTTTGCCTTCTTTGCATACTTGTTGGCCAGATCCTGGGTTTTTTTCGGATTTAAATCACGTAGTAAAGTGGTACCACACAGTAACAGTCAATAAAGCCTGGCTTCGATTAATATTTTAGAGGACAAAACTGGTTAGGTCTGGGTTAGGTCTGGGTTATGCACGCATCTGGCTCATGATTTGCCTTCTTCGCATACTTGTTGGCCAGAACCAGGGTTTTTTCGGGTTTGAGTCACGTAGTAATGTGGTACCACACTGAAACAGTCCATTAAACTTGGTTTGGATCTACATTTTAGAGGATAAAACCGGTTAGGTCTGGGTTAGGTCTGGGTTATGCGCGCATCTGGCACATGATTTTTCCTTCTTCGCATACTTGTTGGCCTGATCCTGGGTTTTTTCGGTTTCGCATCACGTAGTAATGTGGTAGCACTCAGAAACAATCCATTAAATTTGGTTTCGATCAATATTTTGAACGATAACACCGGTTAGGTCTGGGTTAGGTCTGGGTTATGCACGCATCTGGCTCATGATTTTGCCTTCTTCGCATACTTGTTGGCCAGATCCTGGGTTTTTTCGGGTTTGAGTCACGTAGTAATGTGGTACCACACTGAAACCGCCCATTAAACTTGGTTTCGATCAATATTTTAGAGGATGACACTGGTTAGGTCTGGTTTAGGTCTGGGTTATGCGCGCATCTGGCTCATGATTTTGCCTTCTTTGCGTACTTGTTGGCCAGATCCTGGGTTTTTTCGGATTTGAATCACGTAGTAATGTTGTACCACATTGAAACAGTCAATTAAAGCTGGATTCGATCAATATTCTACAGGATAAAACCGGTTAGGTCTGGGTTAGGTCTGAGTTATGCACGCATCTGGCTCATGATTTTGCCTTCTTCGCATACTTGTTGGTCAGATCCTGGGTTTTTTCGGGTTTGAGTCACGTAGTAATGTGGTACCACACTGAAACCGCCCATTAAACTTGGTTTCGATCAATATTTTAGAGGATGACACTGGTTAGGTCTGGTTTAGGTCTGGGTTATGCGCGCATCTGGCTCATGATTTTGCCTTCTTTGCGTACTTGTTGGCCAGATCCTGGGTTTTTTCGGTTTTGAATCACGTAGTAATGTGGTACCACACAGTAGCAGTCAATAAAACCTGGTTTCGATCAATATTTTAGAAGATAAAACCGGCTACGTCTGGGTTAGGTCTGGCTTATGCCCACATCTGGCTCATGATTTTGCCTTCTTCGCATACTTGTTGGCCAGAACCTGGGTTTTTTCGGGTTTGAGTCACGTAGTAATGTGGTACCACACTGAAACAGTCAATTAAACCTGGCTTCGATCCACATTTTAGAGGATAACACCGGTTAGGTCTGGGTTAGGTCTGCGTTATCCCCGCATCTGGCTCATGATTTTACCTTTTCCGCATTCTTGTTGGCCAGATCCTAGGTTTTCTGTGGACTGAATCACGTAGTGATGTGGTACCACACTGAAACAGACAATTAAACCTGGTTTCGATCAATATTTTAGAGGAACACACCGGTTTGGTCTGGGTTAGGTCTGGGTTATGCCCGTATCTGGCACATGATTTTGCCTTCTTCGCATACTTGTTGGCCTGACCCTGGGTTTTTTCGGTTTTGAATCACGTAGTAATGTGGTACCACACAGAAACAGTCAATTAACGCTGGTTTCGATCCACATTTTAGAGGATAACACCGGTTAGGTCTGGGTTAGGTCTGGGATATGCACGCATCTGGCTCATGATTATGCCTTCTTCGCATACTTGTAGGCCAGATCCTGGGTTTTTTTTCGGGTTTGAGTCACGTAGTAATGTGATACCACACTGAAACGGCCCATTAAACTTGGTCTCGATCAATATTTTAGAGGATGACACCGGTTAGGTCTGGTTTAGGTCTGGGTTATGCCCGTATCTGGCACATGATTTTGCCTTCTTCGCATACTTGTTGGCCTGACCCTGGGTTTTTTCGGTTTTGAATCACGTAGTAATGTGGTACCACACAGAAACAGTCAATTAACGCTGGTTTCGATCCACATTTTAGAGGATAACACCGGTTAGGTCTGGGTTAGGTCTGGGATATGCACGCATCTGGCTCATGATTATGCCTTCTTCGCATACTTGTAAGCCAGATCCTGGGTTTTTTTTCGGGTTTGAGTCACGTAGTAATGTGATACCACACTGAAACGGCCCATTAAACTTGGTCTCGATCAATATTTTAGAGGATGACACCGGTTAGGTCTGGTTTAGGTCTGGGTTATGCGCGCATCTGGCTCGTGATTTTGCCTTCTTTGCGTGCTTGTTGGCCAGATCCTGGGTTTTTTCGGATTTGAATCACGCAGTAATGTGGTACCACACAGTAACAGTCAATAAAACCTGGTTTCGATCAATATTTTAGAGGATAAAACAGGTTAGGGCTGGTTTAGGTCTGGGTTATGCGCGCATCTGGCTCATGATTTTGTCTTCTTTGCATACTTGTTGGCCAGATCCTGGGTTTTTTCGGATTTGAATCACGTAGTAATGTGGTACCACACAGATACAGTCAATTAAAGCTGGTTTCGATCCACATTTTAGAGGATAACTCCGGTTAGGTCTGGGCTAGGTCTGGGTTATGCCCGCATCTCGCTCATGATTTTGAATTCTTTGCATACTTGTTGGCCAGATCCTGGGTTTTTTCGGATTTGAATCACGTAGTAATGTGGCACCACACAGTAACAGTCAATTAAACCTCATTTCGATCACTATTTTAGAGGATAAAACCGGTTAGGTCTGGGTTATGCCCGCATCTGGCTCATGATTTTTCCATCTTTGCATACTTGTTGGCCAGATCCTGGGTTTTTTCGGATTTGAATCACGCAGTAATGTGGTACCACACAGTAACAGTCAATAAAACCTGGTTTCGATCAATATTTTAGAGGATAAAACAGGTTAGGGCTGGGTTAGGTCTGGCTTATGCCCGCATCTGGCTCATGATTTTGCCTTCTTCGCATACTTGTTGGCCAGAACCTGGGTTTTACCCTGTTTGAATCACGTAGTAATGCGGTACCACAACGAAACAGTAAACAAAACCTGGTTTCGATCAATATTTTAGAGAATATAACCGGTTAGGTCTGGGTTAGGTCTGTGTTATGCCCGCATCTGGCTCATGATTTTGCCTTCTTTGCATACTTGTTGGCCAGATCCTGGGTTTTTTTCGGATTTAAATCACGTAGTAATGTGGTACCACACAGTAACAGTCAATAAAACCTGGTTTCGATCAATATTTTAGAGGATAAAACCGGTTAGGTCTGGGTTAGGTCTGTGTTATGCCCGCATCTGGCTCATGATTTTGCCTTCTTTGCATACTTGTTGGCCAGATCCTGGGTTTTTTTTCGGATTTAAATCACGTAGTAAAGTGGTACCACACAGTAACAGTCAATAAAGCCTGGCTTCGATTAATATTTTAGAGGACAAAACTGGTTAGGTCTGGCTTATGCCCGCATCTGGCTCAAGATTTTGCCTTCTTCGCATACTTGTTGGCCAGTTCCTGGGTTTTTCGGATTTGAATCACGTAGTAATGTGGTACCACACAGTAACAGTCAATAAAACCTGGTTTCGATCAATATTTAAGAGGATAAAACCGGTTAGGTCTGGGTTAGGTCTGGGTTATGCCCTCATCTGGCTCATGATTTTGCCTTCTTAGAATACTTGTTGGCCAGAACCTGGGTTTTTTCGGGTTTGAGTCACGTAGTAATGTGGTACCACACTGAAACAGTCCATTAAATTTGGTTTCGATCAATATTTTAGAGGATAAAACCGGTTAGGTCTGGGTTAGGTCTGGGTTATGCACGCATCTGGCTCATGATTTTGCCTTCTTCGCATACTTGTTGGCCAGATCCTGGGTTTTTTTCGGGTTTGAGTCTCGTTGTAATGTGATACCACACTGAAACTGCCCATTAAACTTGGTTTCGATCAATATTTTAGAGGATGACACCGGTTAGGTCTGGGTTATGCGCGCATCTGGCTCATGATTTTGCCTTCTTTGCATACTTGTTGGCCAGATCCTGGGTTTTTTCGGATTTGAATCACGTAGTAATGTGGTACCACACAGTAGCAGTCAATAAAACCTGGTTTCGATCAATATTTTAGAGGATAAAACCGGTTAGGTCTGGGTTAGTTTTGGCTTATGCCCACATCTGGCTCATGATTTTGCCTTCTTCACATACTTGTTGGCCAGAACCTGGGTTTTTTCGGGTTTGAGTCACGTAGTAATGTGGTACCACACTGAAACAGTCAATTAAAGCTGGCTTCGATCCACATTTTAGAGGATAACACCGGTTAGGTCTGAGTTAGGTCTGCGTTATGCCCGCATCTGGCTCATGATTTTACCTTTTCCGCATTCTTGTTGGCCAGATCCTAGGTTTTCTGTGGATTGAATCACGTAGTAATGTGGTTCCACACTGAAACAGACAATTAAACCTGGTTTCGATCAATATTTTAGAGGATCACACCGGTTTGGTCTGGGTTAGGTCTGGGTTATGCCCGTATCTGGAACATGATTTTGCCTTCTTCGCATACTTGTTGGCCTGATCCAGGGTTTTTCGGTTTTGAATCAGGTAGTAATGTGGTACCACACAGAAACAGTCAATTAAAGCTGGTTTTGATCCACATTTTAGAGGATAACACCGGTTAGGTCTGGGTTAGGTCTGGGTTATGCACGCATCTGGCTCATGATTTTGCCTTCTTCGCATACTTGTTGGCCAGATCCCGGGTTTTTTCGTGTTTGAGTTAGGTAGTAATGTGGTAACACACTGAAACAGTCCACTAAACTTGGTTTCGATCAATATTTTAAAGGATGACACCGGTTAAGTCTGGGTTAGGTCTGGGTTATGCCCGCATCTGGCTCATGATTTTGCCTTCTTTGCACACATGTTGGCCAGATCCTGAATTTCTTCGGTTTTGAATCACGTAGTAATGTGGTACCACACAGAAACAGTCAATTAAAGCTGGTTTCGATCACTATTTTAGAGGATAAAACCGGTTAGGTCTGGGTTAGGTCTGGCTTATGCCCACATCTGGCTCATGATTTTGCCTTCTTCGCATACTTGTTGGCCAGATCCTGGGTTTTTTCGGGTTTGAGTCACGTAGTAATGTGGTACCACACTGAAACAGTCCATTAAACTTGGTTTCGATCAACATTTTAAAGGATGACACCGGTTAGGTCTGGGTTAGGTCTGGCTTATGCCCGCATCTGGCTCATGATTTTGCCATCTTTGCATACTTGTTGGCCAGATTTTGGGTTCTTTCGGATTTGAAACACGTAGTAATGTGGTACCACACAGTAACAGTCAATAAAGCCAGGTTTCGATCAAGAGTTTAGAGGATAAAACCGGTTAGGTCTGGGTTAGGTCTGGCTTATGCCCGCATCTGGCTCATGATTATGCCTTCTTCGCATACTTGTTGGCCAGATCCTGGGTTTTCTCGAATTTGAATCACGTAGTAATGTGGTACCACACTGAAACAGTCAATTAAGGCTGGCTTCGATCCACATTTTAGAGGATAACACCGGTTAGGTCTGGGTTAGGTCTAAGTTATGCACGTATCTGGCTCATGATTTTGCCTTCTTTGCATACTTGTTGGCCAGATCCTGGGTTTTTTCGGGTTTGAGTCACGTAGTAATGTGGTACCACACAGTAACAGTCAATAAAGCCTGGTTTCGATCAATATTTTAGAGGACAAAACCGGTTAGGTCTGGCTTATGCCCGCATCTGGCTCAAGATTTTGCCTTCTTCGCATACTTGTTGGCCAGATCCTGGGTTTTTTCGGATTTGAATCACGTAGTAATGTGGTACCACACAGTAACAGTCAATAAAACCTGGTTTCGATCAATATTTTAGAGGATAAAACGGGTTAGGTCTCGGTTAGGTCTGGGTTATGCACGCATCTGGCTCATGATTTTGCCTTCTTCGCATACTTGTTGGCCAGAACCTGGGTTTTACCCTGTTTGAATCACGTAGTAATGCGGTACCACAACGAAACAGTCAACTAAACCTGGTTTCGATCAACAATTTAGAGGATAAAACCGGTTAGGTCTCGGTTAGGTCTGGGTTATGCACGCATCTGGCTCATGATTTTGCCTTCTTCACATACTTGTTGGCCAGAACCTGGGTTTTACCCTGTTTGAATCACGTAGTAATGCGGTACCACAACGAAACAGTCAACTAAACCTAGTGTCGATCAATATTATAGAGGATAAAACCGGTTAGGTCTGGGTTAGGTCTGTGTTATGCCCGCGTCTGGCTCATGATTTTGCCTTCTTTGCATACTTGTTGGCCAGATCCTGGGTTTTTTCGGATTTGAATCACGTAGTAATGTGGTACCACACAGTAACAGTCAATAAAGCCTGGATTCGATCAATATTTTAGAGGACAAAACCGGTTAGGTCTGGCTTATGCCCGCATCTGGCTGAAGATTTTGCCTTCTTCGCATACTTGTTGGCCAGATCCTGGGTTTTTTCGGATTTGAATCACGTAGTAATGTGGTACCACACAGTAACAGTCAATAAAACCTGGTTTCGATCAATATTTTAGAGGATAAAACCGGTTGGGTCTGGGTTAGGTCTGGGTTATGCACGCATCTGGCTCATGATTTGCCTTCTTCGCATACTTGTTGGCCAGAACCAGGGTTTTTTCGGGTTTGAGTCACGTAGTAATGTGGTACCACACTGAAACAGTCCATTAAACTTGGTTTGGATCTACATTTTAGAGGATAAAACCGGTTAGGTCTGGGTTAGGTCTGGGTTATGCGCGCATCTGGCACATGATTTTTCCTTCTTCGCATACTTGTTGGCCTGATCCTGGGTTTTTTCGGTTTCGCATCACCTAGTAATGTGGTAGCACTCAGAAACAATCCATTAAATTTGGTTTCGATCAATATTTTGGACGATAACACCGGTTAGGTCTGGGTTAGGTCTGGGTTATGCACGCATCTGGCTCATGATTTTGCCTTCTTCGCATACTTGTTGGCCAGATCCTGGGTTTTTTCGGGTTTGAGTCACGTAGTAATGTGGTACCACACTGAAACCGCCCATTAAACTTGGTTTCGATCAATATTTTAGAGGATGACACTGGTTAGGTCTGGTTTAGGTCTGGGTTATGCGCGCATCTGGCTCATGATTTTGCCTTCTTTGCGTACTTGTTGGCCAGATCCTGGGTTTTTTCGGATTTGAATCTCGTAGTAATGTTGTACCACATTGAAACAGTCAATTAAAGCTGGATTCGATCAATATTCTACAGGATAAAACCGGTTAGGTCTGGGTTAGGTCTGAGTTATGCACGCATCTGGCTCATGATTTTGCCTTCTTCGCATACTTGTTGGCCAGATCCTGGGTTTTTTCGGGTTTGAGTCACGTAGTAATGTGGTACCACACTGAAACCGCCCATTAAACTTGGTTTCGATCAATATTTTAGAGGATGACACTGGTTAGGTCTGGTTTAGGTCTGGGTTATGCGCGCATCTGGCTCATGATTTTGCCTTCTTTGCGTACTTGTTGGCCAGATCCTGGGTTTTTTCGGATTTGAATCACGTAGTAATGTGGTACCACACAGTAGCAGTCAATAAAACCTGGTTTCGATCAATATTTTAGAAGATAAAACCGGCTACGTCTGGGTTAGGTCTGGCTTATGCCCACATCTGGCTCATGATTTTGCCTTCTTCGCATACTTGTTGGCCAGAACCTGGGTTTTTTCGGGATTGAGTCACGTAGTAATGTGGTACCACACTGAAACAGTCAATTAAACCTGGCTTCGATCCACATTTTAGAGGATAACACCGGTTAGGTCTGGGTTAGGTCTGCGTTATCCCCGCATCTGGCTCATGATTTTACCTTTTCCGCATTCTTGTTGGCCAGATCCTAGGTTTTCTGTGGACTGAATCACGTAGTGATGTGGTACCACACTGAAACAGACAATTAAACCTGGTTTCGATCAATATTTTAGAGGAACACACCGGTTTGGTCTGGGTTAGGTCTGGGTTATGCCCGTATCTGGCACATGATTTTGCCTTCTTCGCATACTTGTTGGCCTGACCCTGGGTTTTTTCGGTTTTGAATCACGTAGTAATGTGGTACCACACAGAAACAGTCAATTAACGCTGGTTTCGATCCACATTTTAGAGGATAACACCGGTTAGGTCTGGGTTAGGTCTGGGATATGCACGCATCTGGCTCATGATTATGCCTTCTTCGCATACTTGTAGGCCAGATCCTGGGTTTTTTTTCGGGTTTGAGTCACGTAGTAATGTGATACCACACTGAAACGGCCCATTAAACTTGGTCTCGATCAATATTTTAGAGGATGACACCGGTTAGGTCTGGTTTAGGTCTGGGTTATGCCCGTATCTGGCACATGATTTTGCCTTCTTCGCATACTTGTTGGCCTGACCCTGGGTTTTTTCGGTTTTGAATCACGTAGTAATGTGGTACCACACAGAAACAGTCAATTAACGCTGGTTTCGATCCACATTTTAGAGGATAACACCGGTTAGGTCTGGGTTAGGTCTGGGATATGCACGCATCTGGCTCATGATTATGCCTTCTTCGCATACTTGTAAGCCAGATCCTGGGTTTTTTTTCGGGTTTGAGTCACGTAGTAATGTGATACCACACTGAAACGGCCCATTAAACTTGGTCTCGATCAATATTTTAGAGGATGACACCGGTTAGGTCTGGTTTAGGTCTGGGTTATGCGCGCATCTGGCTCGTGATTTTGCCTTCTTTGCGTGCTTGTTGGCCAGATCCTGGGTTTTTTCGGATTTGAATCACGCAGTAATATGGCACCACACAGTAACAGTCAATAAAACCTGGTTTCGATCAATATTTTAGAGGATAAAACAGGTTAGGGCTGGTTTAGGTCTGGGTTATGCGCGCATCTGGCTCATGATTTTGTCTTCTTTGCATACTTGTTGGCCAGAACCTGGGTTTTACCCTGTTTGAATCACGTAGTAATGCGGTACCACAACGAAACAGTCAACTAAACCTAGTGTCGATCAATATTATAGAGGATAAAACCGGTTAGGTCTGGGTTAGGTCTGTGTTATGCCCGCGTCTGGCTCATGATTTTGCCTTCTTTGCATACTTGTTGGCCAGATCCTGGGTTTTTTCGGATTTGAATCACGTAGTAATGTGGTACCACACAGTAACAGTCAATAAAGCCTGGATTCGATCAATATTTTAGAGGACAAAACCGGTTAGGTCTGGCTTATGCCCGCATCTGGCTGAAGATTTTGCCTTCTTCGCATACTTGTTGGCCAGATCCTGGGTTTTTTCGGATTTGAATCACGTAGTAATGTGGTACCACACAGTAACAGTCAATAAAACCTGGTTTCGATCAATATTTTAGAGGATAAAACCGGTTGGGTCTGGGTTAGGTCTGGGTTATGCACGCATCTGGCTCATGATTTGCCTTCTTCGCATACTTGTTGGCCAGAACCAGGGTTTTTTCGGGTTTGAGTCACGTAGTAATGTGGTACCACACTGAAACAGTCCATTAAACTTGGTTTGGATCTACATTTTAGAGGATAAAACCGGTTAGGTCTGGGTTAGGTCTGGGTTATGCGCGCATCTGGCACATGATTTTTCCTTCTTCGCATACTTGTTGGCCTGATCCTGGGTTTTTTCGGTTTCGCATCACCTAGTAATGTGGTAGCACTCAGAAACAATCCATTAAATTTGGTTTCGATCAATATTTTGGACGATAACACCGGTTAGGTCTGGGTTAGGTCTGGGTTATGCACGCATCTGGCTCATGATTTTGCCTTCTTCGCATACTTGTTGGCCAGATCCTGGGTTTTTTCGGGTTTGAGTCACGTAGTAATGTGGTACCACACTGAAACCGCCCATTAAACTTGGTTTCGATCAATATTTTAGAGGATGACACTGGTTAGGTCTGGTTTAGGTCTGGGTTATGCGCGCATC
Source organism: Colletes latitarsis (assembly GCF_051014445.1). Lineage (NCBI taxonomy): Eukaryota > Metazoa > Arthropoda > Insecta > Hymenoptera > Colletidae > Colletes > Colletes latitarsis. The sequence continues at coordinate 3,970,227 of NC_135141.1, read as the reverse complement.
TGGCTCATGATTTTGCCTTCTTTGCGTACTTGTTGGCCAGATCCTGGGTTTTTTCGGATTTGAATCACGTAGTAATGTTGTACCACATTGAAACAGTCAATTAAAGCTGGATTCGATCAATATTCTACAGGATAAAACCGGTTAGGTCTGGGTTAGGTCTGAGTTATGCACGCATCTGGCTCATGATTTTGCCTTCTTCGCATACTTGTTGGCCAGATCCTGGGTTTTTTCGGGTTTGAGTCACGTAGTAATGTGGTACCACACTGAAACCGCCCATTAAACTTGGTTTCGATCAATATTTTAGAGGATGACACTGGTTAGGTCTGGTTTAGGTCTGGGTTATGCGCGCATCTGGCTCATGATTTTGCCTTCTTTGCGTACTTGTTGGCCAGATCCTGGGTTTTTTCGGATTTGAATCACGTAGTAATGTGGTACCACACAGTAGCAGTCAATAAAACCTGGTTTCGATCAATATTTTAGAAGATAAAACCGGCTACGTCTGGGTTAGGTCTGGCTTATGCCCACATCTGGCTCATGATTTTGCCTTCTTCGCATACTTGTTGGCCAGAACCTGGGTTTTTTCGGGATTGAGTCACGTAGTAATGTGGTACCACACTGAAACAGTCAATTAAACCTGGCTTCGATCCACATTTTAGAGGATAACACCGGTTAGGTCTGGGTTAGGTCTGCGTTATCCCCGCATCTGGCTCATGATTTTACCTTTTCCGCATTCTTGTTGGCCAGATCCTAGGTTTTCTGTGGACTGAATCACGTAGTGATGTGGTACCACACTGAAACAGACAATTAAACCTGGTTTCGATCAATATTTTAGAGGAACACACCGGTTTGGTCTGGGTTAGGTCTGGGTTATGCCCGTATCTGGCACATGATTTTGCCTTCTTCGCATACTTGTTGGCCTGACCCTGGGTTTTTTCGGTTTTGAATCACGTAGTAATGTGGTACCACACAGAAACAGTCAATTAACGCTGGTTTCGATCCACATTTTAGAGGATAACACCGGTTAGGTCTGGGTTAGGTCTGGGATATGCACGCATCTGGCTCATGATTATGCCTTCTTCGCATACTTGTAGGCCAGATCCTGGGTTTTTTTTCGGGTTTGAGTCACGTAGTAATGTGATACCACACTGAAACGGCCCATTAAACTTGGTCTCGATCAATATTTTAGAGGATGACACCGGTTAGGTCTGGTTTAGGTCTGGGTTATGCCCGTATCTGGCACATGATTTTGCCTTCTTCGCATACTTGTTGGCCTGACCCTGGGTTTTTTCGGTTTTGAATCACGTAGTAATGTGGTACCACACAGAAACAGTCAATTAACGCTGGTTTCGATCCACATTTTAGAGGATAACACCGGTTAGGTCTGGGTTAGGTCTGGGATATGCACGCATCTGGCTCATGATTATGCCTTCTTCGCATACTTGTAAGCCAGATCCTGGGTTTTTTTTCGGGTTTGAGTCACGTAGTAATGTGATACCACACTGAAACGGCCCATTAAACTTGGTCTCGATCAATATTTTAGAGGATGACACCGGTTAGGTCTGGTTTAGGTCTGGGTTATGCGCGCATCTGGCTCGTGATTTTGCCTTCTTTGCGTGCTTGTTGGCCAGATCCTGGGTTTTTTCGGATTTGAATCACGCAGTAATATGGCACCACACAGTAACAGTCAATAAAACCTGGTTTCGATCAATATTTTAGAGGATAAAACAGGTTAGGGCTGGTTTAGGTCTGGGTTATGCGCGCATCTGGCTCATGATTTTGTCTTCTTTGCATACTTGTTGGCCAGATCCTGGGTTTTTTCGGATTTGAATCACTTAGTAATGTGGTACCACACAGAAACAGTCAATTAAAGCTGGTTTCGATCCACATTTTAGAGGATAACTCCGGTTAGGTCTGGGCTAGGTCTGGGTTATGCCCGCATCTCGCTCATGATTTTGAATTCTTTGCATTCTTGTTGGCCAGATCCTGGGTTTTTTCGGATTTGAATCACGTAGTAATGTGGCACCACACAGTAACAGTCAATTAAACCTCATTTCGATCACTATTTTAGAGGATAAAACCGGTTAGGTCTGGGTTATGCCCGCATCTGGCTCATGATTTTTCCATCTTTGCATACTTGTTGGCCAGATCCTGGGTTTTTTCGGATTTGAATCACGCAGTAATGTGGTACCACACAGTAACAGTCAATAAAACCTGGTTTCGATCAATATTTTAGAGGATAAAACAGGTTAGGGCTGGGTTAGGTCTGGCTTATGCCCGCATCTGGCTCATGATTTTGCCTTCTTCGCATACTTGTTGGCCAGAACCTGGGTTTTACCCTGTTTGAATCACGTAGTAATGCGGTACCACAACGAAACAGTAAACAAAACCTGGTTTCGATCAATATTTTAGAGAATATAACCGGTTAGGTCTGGGTTAGGTCTGTGTTATGCCCGCATCTGGCTCATGATTTTGCCTTCTTTGCATACTTGTTGGCCAGATCCTGGGTTTTTTTCGGATTTAAATCACGTAGTAATGTGGTACCACACAGTAACAGTCAATAAAACCTGGTTTCGATCAATATTTTAGAGGATAAAACCGGTTAGGTCTGGGTTAGGTCTGTGTTATGCCCGCATCTGGCTCATGATTTTGCCTTCTTTGCATACTTGTTGGCCAGATCCTGGGTTTTTTTCGGATTTAAATCACGTAGTAAAGTGGTACCACACAGTAACAGTCAATAAAGCCTGGCTTCAATTAATATTTTAGAGGACAAAACTGGTTAGGTCTGGCTTATGCCCGCATCTGGCTCAAGATTTTGCCTTCTTCGCATACTTGTTGGCCAGTTCCTGGGTTTTTCGGATTTGAATCACGTAGTAATGTGGTACCACACAGTAACAGTCAATAAAACCTGGTTTCGATCAATATTTAAGAGGATAAAACCGGTTAGGTCTGGGTTAGGTCTGGGTTATGCCCTCATCTGGCTCATGATTTTGCCTTCTTAGAATACTTGTTGGCCAGAACCTGGGTTTTTTCGGGTTTGAGTCACGTAGTAATGTGGTACCACACTGAAACAGTCCATTAAATTTGGTTTCGATCAATATTTTAGAGGATAAAACCGGTTAGGTCTGGGTTAGGTCTGGGTTATGCACGCATCTGGCTCATGATTTTGCCTTCTTCGCATACTTGTTGGCCAGATCCTGGGTTTTTTTCGGGTTTGAGTCTCGTTGTAATGTGATACCACACTGAAACTGCCCATTAAACTTGGTTTCGATCAATATTTTAGAGGATGACACCGGTTAGGTCTGGGTTATGCGCGCATCTGGCTCATGATTTTGCCTTCTTTGCATACTTGTTGGCCAGATCCTGGGTTTTTTCGGATTTGAATCACGTAGTAATGTGGTACCACACAGTAGCAGTCAATAAAACCTGGTTTCGATCAATATTTTAGAGGATAAAACCGGTTAGGTCTGGGTTAGGTTTGGCTTATGCCCACATCTGGCTCATGATTTTGCCTTCTTCACATACTTGTTGGCCAGAACCTGGGTTTTTTCGGGTTTGAGTCACGTAGTAATGTGGTACCACACTGAAACAGTCAATTAAAGCTGGCTTCGATCCACATTTTAGAGGATAACACCGGTTAGGTCTGAGTTAGGTCTGCGTTATGCCCGCATCTGGCTCATGATTTTACCTTTTCCGCATTCTTGTTGGCCAGATCCTAGGTTTTCTGTGGATTGAATCACGTAGTAATGTGGTTCCACACTGAAACAGACAATTAAACCTGGTTTCGATCAATATTTTAGAGGATCACACCGGTTTGGTCTGGGTTAGGTCTGGGTTATGCCCGTATCTGGAACATGATTTTGCCTTCTTCGCATACTTGTTGGCCTGATCCAGGGTTTTTCGGTTTTGAATCAGGTAGTAATGTGGTACCACACAGAAACAGTCAATTAAAGCTGGTTTTGATCCACATTTTAGAGGATAACACCGGTTAGGTCTGGGTTAGGTCTGGGTTATGCACGCATCTGGCTCATGATTTTGCCTTCTTCGCATACTTGTTGGCCAGATCCCGGGTTTTTTCGTGTTTGAGTTAGGTAGTAATGTGGTAACACACTGAAACAGTCCACTAAACTTGGTTTCGATCAATATTTTAAAGGATGACACCGGTTAAGTCTGGGTTAGGTCTGGGTTATGCCCGCATCTGGCTCATGATTTTGCCTTCTTTGCACACATGTTGGCCAGATCCTGAATTTCTTCGGTTTTGAATCACGTAGTAATGTGGTACCACACAGAAACAGTCAATTAAAGCTGGTTTCGATCACTATTTTAGAGGATAAAACCGGTTAGGTCTGGGTTAGGTCTGGCTTATGCCCACGTCTGGCTCATGATTTTGCCTTCTTCGCATACTTGTTGGCCAGATCCTGGGTTTTTTCGGGTTTGAGTCACGTAGTAATGTGGTACCACACTGAAACAGTCCATTAAACTTGGTTTCGATCAACATTTTAAAGGATGACACCGGTTAGGTCTGGGTTAGGTCTGGCTTATGCCCGCATCTGGCTCATGATTTTGCCATCTTTGCATACTTGTTGGCCAGATTTTGGGTTTTTTCGGATTTGAAACACGTAGTAATGTGGTACCACACAGTAACAGTCAATAAAGCCAGGTTTCGATCAAGAGTTTAGAGGATAAAACCGGTTAGGTCTGGGTTAGGTCTGGCTTATGCCCGCATCTGGCTCATGATTATGCCTTCTTCGCATACTTGTTGGCCAGATCCTGGGTTTTCTCGAATTTGAATCACGTAGTAATGTGGTACCACACTGAAACAGTCAATTAAGGCTGGCTTCGATCCACATTTTAGAGGATAACACCGGTTAGGTCTGGGTTAGGTCTGAGTTATGCACGTATCTGGCTCATGATTTTGCCTTCTTTGCATACTTGTTGGCCAGATCCTGGGTTTTTTCGGGTTTGAGTCACGTAGTAATGTGGTACCACACAGTAACAGTCAATAAAGCCTGGTTTCGATCAATATTTTAGAGGACAAAACCGGTTAGGTCTGGCTTATGCCCGCATCTGGCTCAAGATTTTGCCTTCTTCGCATACTTGTTGGCCAGATCCTGGGTTTTTTCGGATTTGAATCACGTAGTAATGTGGTACCACACAGTAACAGTCAATAAAACCTGGTTTCGATCAATATTTTAGAGGATAAAACCGGTTAGGTCTCGGTCAGGTCTGGGTTATGCACGCATCTGGCTCATGATTTTGCCTTCTACGCATACTTGTTGGCCAGAACCTGGGTTTTACCCTGTTTGAATCACGTAGTAATGCGGTACCACAACGAAACAGTCAACTAAACCTAGTGTCGATCAATATTATAGTGGATAAAACCGGTTAGGTCTGGGTTAGGTCTGAGTTATGCACGTATCTGGCTCATGATTTTGCCTTCTTTGCATACTTGTTGGCCAGATCCTGGGTTTTTTCGGGTTTGAGTCACGTAGTAATGTGGTACCACACAGTAACAGTCAATAAAGCCTGGTTTCGATCAATATTTTAGAGGACAAAACCGGTTAGGTCTGGCTTATGCCCGCATCTGGCTGAAGATTTTGCCTTCTTCGCATACTTGTTGGCCAGATCCTGGGTTTTTTCGGATTTGAATCACGTAGTAATGTGGTACCACACAGTAACAGTCAATAAAACCTGGTTTCGATCAATATTTTAGAGGATAAAACCGGTTGGGTCTGGGTTAGGTCTGGGTTATGCACGCATCTGGCTCATGATTTGCCTTCTTCGCATACTTGTTGGCCAGAACCAGGGTTTTTTCGGGTTTGAGTCACGTAGTAATGTGGTACCACACTGAAACAGTCCATTAAACTTGGTTTCGATCTACATTTTAGAGGATAAAACCGGTTAGGTCTGGGTTAGGTCTGGGTTATGCGCGCATCTGGCACATGATTTTTCCTTCTTCGCATACTTGTTGGTCTGATCCTGGGTTTTTTCGGTTACGCATCACGTAGTAATGTGGTAGCACTCAGAAACAATCCATTAAATTTGGTTTCGATCAATATTTTGGACGATAACACCGGTTAGGTCTGGGTTAGGTCTGGGTTATGCACGCATCTGGCTCATGATTTTGCCTTCTTCGCATACTTGTTGGCCAGATCCTGGGTTTTTTCGGGTTTGAGTCACGTAGTAATGTGGTACCACACTGAAACCGCCCATTAAACTTGGTTTCGATCAATATTTTAGAGGATGACACTGGTTAGGTCTGGTTTAGGTCTGGGTTATGCGCGCATCTGGCTCATGGTTTTGCCTTCTTTGCGTACTTGTTGGCCAGATCCTGGGTTTTTTCGGATTTGAATCACGTAGTAATGTGGTACCACACAGTAGCAGTCAATAAAACCTGGTTTCGATCAATATTTTAGAAGATAAATCCGGCTAGGTCTGGGTTAGGTCTGGCTTATGCCCACATCTGGCTCATGATTTTGCCTTCTTCGCATACTTGTTGGCCAGAACCTGGGTTTTTTCGGGTTTGAGTCACGTAGTAATGTGGTACCACATTGAAACAGTCAATTAAACCTGGCTTCGATCCACATTTTAGAGGATAACACCGGTTAGGTCTGGGTTAGGTCTGCGTTATGCCCGCATCTGGCTCATGATTTTACCTTTTCCGCATTCTTGTTGGCCAGATCCTAGGTTTTCTGTGGATTAAATCACGTAGTAATGTGGTACCACACTGAAACAGACAATTAAACCTGGTTTCGATCAATATTTTAGAGGAACACACCGGTTTGGTCTGGGTTAGGTCTGGGTTATGCCCGTATCTGGCACATGATTTTGCCTTCTTCGCATACTTGTTGGCCTGACCCTGGGTTTTTTCGGTTTTGAATCACGTAGTAATGTGGTACCACACAGAAACAGTCAATTAACGCTGGTTTCGATCCACATTTTAGAGGATAACACCGGTTAGGTCTGGGTTAGGTCTGGGTTATGCACGCATCTGGCTCATGATTATGCCTTCTTCGCATACTTGTTGGCCAGATCCTGGGTTTTTTTTCGGGTTTGAGTCACGTAGTAATGTGATACCACACTGAAACGGCCCATTAAACTTGGTCTCGATCAATATTTTAGAGGATGACACCGGTTAGGTCTGGTTTAGATCTGGGTTATGCGCGCATCTGGCTCATGATTTTGCCTTCTTTGCATACTTGTTGGCCAGATCCTGGGTTTTTTCGGATTTGAATCACGTAGTAATGTGGTACCACACAGAAACAGTCAATTAAAGCTGGATTCGATCCACATTTTAGAGGATAACTCCGGTTAGGTCTGGGTTAGGTCTGGGTTATGCCCGCATCTCGCTCATGATTTTGACTTCTTTGCATACTTGTTGGCCAGATCCTGGGTTTTTTCGGGTTTGAGTCACGTAGTAATGTGGCACCACACAGTAACAGTCAATTAAACCTCATTTCGATCAATATTTTAGAGCATAAAACCGGTTAGGTCTGGGTTATGCCCGCATCTGGCTCATGATTTTTCCTTCTTTGCATACTTGTTTGCCAGATCCTGGGTTTTTTCGGATTTGAATCACGTAGTAATGTGGTACCACACAGTTACAGTCAATAAAGCCTGGTTTCGATCAATATTTTGGAGGATAAAACAGGTTAGGGCTGGGTTAGGTCTGGCTTATGCCCGCATCTGGCTCATGATTTTGCCTTCTTCGCATACTTGTTGGCCAGACCCTGGGTTTTTTCGGGTTTGAATCACGTTGTAATGTGGTACCAGACTGAAACAGTCCATTAAACTTGGTTTCGATCAATATTTTAAAGGATGACACCGGTTAGGTCTGCGTTAGGTCTGGGTTATGCCCGCATCTGGCTCATGATTTTGCCTTCTTTGCACACATGTTGGCCAGATCCTGTGTTTCTTCGGGTTTGAATCACGTAGTAATGTTGTACCACATTGAAACAGTCAATTAAAGCTGGTTTCGATCAATATTTTAGAGGATAAAACCGGTTAGGTCTGGGCTAGGTCTGGGTTATGCCCGCATCTCGCTCATGATTTTGCCTTCTTCGCATACTTGTTGGCCAGATCCTGGGTTTTTTCGGGTTTGAGTCACGTAGTAATGTGGTACCACTCTGAAACAGTCCATTAAACTTGGTTTCGATCAACATTTTAAAGGATGACACCGGTTAGGTCTGGGTTGGGTCTGGCTTATGCCCGCATCTGGCTCATGATTCAGCCTTCATCGCATACTTGTTGGCCAGGACCTGGGTTTTATCCTGTTTGAATAGCGTAGTACTGCGGTACCACATCGAAACAGTAAACTAAACCTGGTTTCGATCAATATTTGAGAGGATAAAACCGGTTAGGTCTGGGTTAGGTCTGTGTTATGCCCGCATCTGGCTCATGATTTTGCCTTCTTCGCATTCTTGTTGGCCAGATCCTGGGTATTTTCCAGTTTGAATCACGTAGTGATGTGGTACCACAGTGAAACAGTCAATTAAACCTAGTTTCGATCAATATTTTAGAGGATAACACCGGTTAGGTTTGGGTTAGGTCTGGGTTATGCCCGCAACTCGCTCATGATTTTGACTTCTTAGTATATTTGTTGGCCAGATCCTGGGTTTTTTTCGGGTTTGAATCGCGTAGTAATGCGGTACCACACAGAAACAGTCCATTAAATTTGGTTTCGATCAATATTTTGGAGGATAACTCCGGTTAGATCTGGGTTAGGTCTGGGTTATGCGCGCATCTGGCTCATGATTTTGCCTTCTTCGCATACTTGTTGGCCAGATCCTGTGTTTTTTCGAGTTTGAGTTACGTAGTAATGTGGTACCACACTGAAACAGTCCACTAAACATGGTTTCGATCAATATTTTAAAGGATGACACCGGTTAGGTCTGGGTTAGGTCTGGGTTATGCACGCATCTGGCTCATGATTTTGCCTTCTTCGCATACTTGTTGGCCAGATCCTGGGTTTTTTTCGGGTTTGAGTCACGTAGTAATGTGATACCACACTGAAATGCCCCATTAAACTTGGTTTCGATCAATATTTTAGAGGATGACACCGGTTAGGTCTGGTTTAGGTCTGGGTTATGCGCGCATCGGGCTCATGATTTTTTTTTTTCTTCTTTGCATACTTGTTGGCCAGATCCTGGGTTTTTTCGGATTTGAATCACGTAGTAATGTGGTACCACACAGTAGCAGTCAATAAAACCTGGTTTCGATCAATATTTAAGAGGATAAAACCGGTTAGGTCTGGGTTAGGTCTGGGTTATGCGCGCATCAGGCACATGATTTTGCCTTCTTCGCATACTTGTTGGCCTGATCCTGTGTTTTTTCGGTTTCGAATCACGTAGTAATGTGGTAGCGCACAGAAACAATCTATTAAATTTGGTTTCGATCAATATTTTGGAGGATAACACCGGTTAGGTCTGGGTTAGGTCTGGGTTATGCACGCATCTGGCTCATGATTTTGCCTTCTTCGCATACTTGTTGGCCAGATCCTGGGTTTTTTCCTGTTTGAATCACGTAGTGATGTGGTACCACAGTGAAACAGTCAATTAACCCTAGTTTCGATCAATATTTTAGAGGATAACACCGGTTAGGTTTGGGTTAGGTCTGGGTTATGCCCGCATCTCGCTCATGATCTTGACATCTTAGTATATTTGATGGCCAGATCCTGGGTTTTTTCGGGTTTGAATCACGTAGTAATGCGGTACCACACAGAAACAGACCATTAAATTTGGTTTCGATCAATATTTTGGAGGATAACACCGGTTAGTTCTGGGTTAGGTCTGGGTTATGCGCGCATCTGGCTCATGATTTTGCCTTCTTCGCGTACTTGTTGGCCAGATCCTGTGTTTTTTCGAGTTTGAGTTACGTAGTAATGTGGTACCACACTGAAACAGTCCACTAAACTTGGTTTCGATCAATATTTTAAAGGATGACACCGGTTAGGTCTGGGTTAGGTCTGGGTTATGCACGCATCTGGCTCATGATTTTGCCTTCTTCGCATACTTGTTGGCCAGATCCTGGGTTTTTTTCGGGTTTGAGTCACGTAGTAATGTGATACCACACTGAAATGCCCCATTAAACTTGGTTTCGATCAATATTTTAGAGGATGACACCGGTTAGGTCTGGTTTAGGTCTGGGTTATGCGCGCATCGGGCTCATTATTTTTTTTTTTCTTCTTTGCATACCTGTTGGCCAGATCCTGGGTTTTTTCGGATTTGAATCACGTAGTAATGTGGTACCACACAGTAGCAGTCAATAAAACCTGGTTTCGATCAATATTTAAGAGGATAAAACCGGTTAGGTCTGGGTTAGGTCTGGGTTATGCGCGCATCAGGCACATGATTTTGCCTTCTTCGCATACTTGTTGGCCTGATCCTGTGTTTTTTCGGTTTCGAATCACGTAGTAATGTGGTAGCACACAGAAACAATCTATTAAATTTGGTTTCGATCAATATTTTGGAGGATAACACCGGTTAGGTCTGGGTTAGGTCTGGGTTATGCACGCATCTGGCTCATGATTTTGCCTTCTTCGCATACTTGTTGGCCAGATCCTGGGTTTTTTCCTGTTTGAATCACGTAGTGATGTGGTACCACAGTGAAACAGTCAATTAAACCTAGTTTCGATCAATATTTTAGAGGATAAAACCGGTTAGGTCTGGGTTAGGTCTGGGTTATGCCCGCATCTCGCTCATGATTTTGACTTCTTAGTATATTTGATGGCCAGATCCTGGGTTTTTTCGGGTTTGAATCACGTAGAAATGCGGTACCACACAGAAACAGACTATTAAATTTGGTTTCGATCAATATTTTGGACGATAACACACGTTAGGTCTGGGTTAGGTCTGAGTTATGCACGCATCTGGCTCATGATTTTGCCTTCTTCGCATACTTGTTGGCCAGATCCTGGGTTTTTTCTGGTTTGAGTCACGTAGTAATGTGGTACCACAGTGAAACAGTCAATTAAAGCAGGTTTCGATCCGCATTTTAGAGGATAACACCGGTTAGGTCTGGGTTAGGTCTGGGTTATGCCCGCATCTCGCTCATGATTTTGACTTCTTTGCATACTTGTTGGCCAGATCCTGGGTTTTTTCGGATTTGAATCACGTAGTAATGTGGCACCACACAGTAACAGTCAATTAAACCTCATTTCGATGAATATTTTACAGGATAAAACCGGTTAGGACTGGGTTATGCCCGCATCTGGCTCCTGATTTTTCCTTCTTAGTATATTTGATGGCCAGATCCTGGGTTTTTTCGGGTTTGAATCACGTAGTAATGCGGTACCACACAGAAACAGACCATTAAATTTGGTTTCGATCAATATTTTGGAGGATAACACCGGTTAGTTCTGGGTTAGGTCTGGGTTATGCGCGCATCTGGCTCATGATTTTGCCTTCTTCGCGTACTTGTTGGCCAGATCCCGGGTTTTTTCGTGTTTGAGTTACGTAGAAATGTGGTACCACACTGAAACAGTCCACTAAACTTGGTTTCGATCAATATTTTAAAGGATGACACCGGTTAGGTCTGGGTTAGGTCTTGGTTATGCCCGCATCTGGTTCATGATTTTGCCTTCTGCGCATACTTGTTGGCCAGACCCTGGGTTTTTTCGGATTTGAATCACGTAGTAATGTGGTACCACACAGTAGCAGTCAATAAAACCTGGTTTCGATCAATACTTTAGAGGATAAAACCGGTTAGGTCTGGGTTAGGTCTGACTTATGCCCACTTCAGGCTCATGATTTTGCCATCTTCGCATACTTGTTGGCCAGATCCTGGGTTTTTTCGGGTTTGAGTCACGTAGTAATGTGGTACCACACAGTAACAGTCAATAAAACCTGGTTTCGATCAATATTTTAGAGGATAAAACAGGTTAGGGCTGGGTTAGGTCTGGCATATGCCCACATCTGGCTCATGATTTTGCCTTCTTCGCATACTTGTTGGCCAGACCCTGGGTTTTCTCGGGTTTGAGTCACGTAGTAATGTGGTATCATACTGAAACAGTCCATTAAATTCGGTTTCGATCAATATTTTGGAGGATAACACCGGTTAGGTCTGGGTTAGGTCTGTGTTATGCCCGCATCTGGCTCATGATTTTGCCATCTTTGCATACTTGTTGGCCAGATTTTGGGTTTTTTCGGATTTGAAACACGTAGTAATGTGGTACCACACAGTAACAGTCAATAAAACCAGGTTTCGATGAATATTTTAGAGGATAAAACCAGTTAGGTCTGGGTTAGGTCTGGCGTATGCCCGCATCTGGCTCATGATTTTGCCTTCTTCGCATACTTGTTGGCCAGATCCTGGGTTTTCTCGAATTTGAATAACGTAGTAATGTTGTACCACATTGAAACAGTCAATTAAAGCTGGTTTCGATCAATATTTTACAGGATAAAACCGGTTAGGTCTGGGTTAGGTCTGGGTTATGCCCGCATCTCGCTCATGATTTTGACTTCTTAGTATATTTGATGGCCAGATCCTGGGTTTTTTCGGGTTTGAATCACGTAGTAATGCGGTACCACTCAGAAACAGACTATTAAATTTGGTTTCGATCAATATTTTGGACGATAACACACGTTAGGTCTGGGTTAGGTCTGAGTTATGCACGCATCTGGCTCATGATTTTGCCTTCTTCGCATACTTGTTGGCCAGATCCTGGGTTTTTTCTGGTTTGAGTCACGTAGTAATGTGGTACCACAGTGAAACAGTCAATTAAAGCAGGTTTCGATCCGCATTTTAGAGGATAACACCGGTTAGGTCTGGGTTAGGTCTGGGTTATGCCCGCATCTCGCTCATGATTTTGACTTCTTTGCATACTTGTTGGCCAGATCCTGGGTTTTTTCGGATTTGAATCACGTAGTAATGTGGCACCACACAGTAACAGTCAATTAAACCTCATTTCGATGAATATTTTACAGGATAAAACCGGTTAGGTCTGGGTTATGCCCGCATCTGGCTCCTGATTTTACCTTTTCCGCATTCTTGTTGGCCAGATCCTAGGTTTTCTGTGGATTAAATCACGTAGTAATGTGGTACCACACTGAAACAGACAATTAAACCTGGTTTCGATCAATATTTTAGAGGAACACACCGGTTTGGTCTGGGTTAGGTCTGGGTTATGCCCGTATCTGGCACATGATTTTGCCTTCTTCGCATACTTGTTGGCCAGATCCTGCGTTTTTTCGGATTTGAATCACGTAGTAATGTGGTACCACACAGTAACAGTCAATAAAACCTGGTTTCGATCAATATTTTATAGGATAAAACAGGTTAGGGCTGGGTTAGGTCTTGCTTATGCCCGCATCTGGCTCATGATTTTGCCTTCTTCGCATACTTGTTGGCCAGACCCTGGGTTTTTTCTGGTTTGAGTCACGTTGTAATGTGGTACCACACTGAAACAGTCCATTAAACTTGGTTTCGATCAATATTATAAAGGATGACACCGGTTAGGTCTGGGTAAGGTCTGGGTTATGCGCGCATCTGGTTCATGATTTTGCATTCTTCGCATACTTGTTGGCCAGACCCTGGGTTTTTTCTGATTTGAATCACGTAGTAATGTGGTACCATGCAGTAGCAGACAATAAAACCTGGTTTCGATCAATATTTTAGAGGATAAAACCGGTTAGGTCTGGGTTAGGTCTGGCTTATGCCCACTTCTGGCTCATGATTTTGCCTTCCTCGCATACTTGTTGGCCAGATCCTGGGTTTTTTCGGGTTTGAGTCACGAAGTAATGTGGTACCACACTGAAACAGACAATTAAACCTTGTTTCGATCAATATTTTAGAGGATCACACCGGATAGGTCTGGGTTAGGTCTGGGTTATGCCTGCATCTGGCATATGATTTTGCCTTCTTCGCATACTTGTTGGCCTGATCCTGGGTTTTTTCGGTTTTGAATCACGTAGTAATGTGGTACCACACAGAAACTATCCATTAAATTTGGTTTCGATCAATATTTTGGAGGATAACACCTGTTAGTTCTGAGTTAGGTCTTGGTTATGCCCGCATCTCGCTCATGATTCTGCCTTCATCGCATACCTGTTGGCCAGAACCTGGGTTTTACCCTGTTTGAATGGCGTAGTAATGCGGTACCACAACGAAACAGTCAACTAAACCTGGTTTCGATCAATATTTTGGAGGATAACACACGTTAGGTCTGGGTTAGGTCTGAGTTATGCACGCATCTGGCTCATGATTTTGCCTTCTTCGCATACTTGTTGGCCAGATCCTGGGTTTTTTCGGTTTTGAATCACGTAGTAATGTGGTACCACAACGAAACAGTCAACTAAACCTCATTTCGATCAATATTTTAGAGGATAAAACCGGTTAGGTCTGGGTTATGCCCGCATCTCGCTCATGATTTTTCCTTCTTTGCATACTTGTTGGCCAGATCCTGGGTTTTTTCGGATTTGAATCACGTAGTAATGTGGTACCACACAGTAACAGTCAATAAAACCTGGTTTCGATCAATATTTTATAGGATAAAACAGGTTAGGGCTGGGTTAGGTCTGGCTTATGCCCGCATCTGGCTCATGATTTTGCCTTCTTCGCATACTTGTTGGCCATCAGAGGGGGAGCACGAAGGCGGTGTTGGGACTGGAGTGACGGCGCTCGCGCCGCCTCCAGCGCCTGGCCCGGCTTCGTGGAAGGTGGAGGAGGACGACGAGACTGCGTCAGTCTCGTCCTTCTCCTCCACCAGGAGCCTCAGAGGCTCTAAGAGGTAGAGGGCGGGGCAGGCCGTCGTCGAGGTGGGCGGGGCGATGAGCCCGTCGGTGAGGCTGAGTTGCCTCAGGGACGAGGTGACCGAGGAGATATCGGAGAGGATCTCCTCGTCCCTGAGGCGGGTGGAGAAAGTCGCCGCTGCCTGCGCCTTTAAGGGGCAGAAAAGCGGTGGCGCGGAGGCCCTGAAGGCCGCGGCGGAGGAAATGAGGGAGGCGGCGCGGGAGCTCAGAGGGCGGAAGGAGGAGGAGCGACAGGGGAGGAAGAGGGCAGAGGCGCTGTGGAACAGCGCGGCCCTCCCTCCCATCCTCCCTCCTCCTCCACCGCCGCGTCCCTCGGCGGAGTTAAATAAGCGGAGTGCGGCGGCAGTGGTGCGGGGCACCGCGGGCCCCTCCACCCGCACTCCGCCCGTGAAGAAGTCCCCGTCCTCCTCAGAAGACGATCTTCTGAGGAGGATTGGGGACATGATTGATGGCAAGCTGGCCGCCTTCCGGGAGGAGCTCCTCGCCGGAAGAGCGGTCAGCAGGAAGGCGGTGCCTCCCCGACCTGTTCCGGTACAGTCGGGGAAGGCAAAGAAGGACGGAGTGAAGGCTCCGCCCAGCGTTGCGGCACCAGGGCCCCGGGTCGCGACCCCCAAGGGGGGTGGTGTACCCGTGGTCGCGGTGGTCGCGTCCTCCACAGCACCTTCCCAAGGGGGGGTGGCGTGGAGTGAGGTGGTGGGGCGGAAGGCGAAGCGGGCGGCGAGGAAGGCCTCGCAACCGCAGCCTCCGCCTCCGCCGCCGGCGGCCAAGGTAAAGGCCGCGAAGGTCGGGAAGGCACGACCAGGTCGTCCCCCAAAAACGGCAGCGGTGACGCTGACCGTTGCGCAGGGGGGCGACCTGACCCTCGCGGAGGCGATGCGGCTCGCCAGGGAGAATATCTCCCTGGAAGAGCTGGGCATCGCCTCCGTGAGGTCGAAGAGGGCCGTGACCGGGGGTCTCTTGCTGGAGATCCCCGGTGCAGAAGGCGGCGCGAAGGCGGATCGTCTCGCCCAGAGGCTCCGGGAGCAGCTGGGCGAGCGAGGTGTCCGGGTCGCCCGGCCCACGAAGCGCACGGAGATGCGCGTTTGTGGGCTGGACGACTCGGTCAGCGCACAGGATGTGTCCCGTGCCCTTGCGAGGGCGGGGGACTGTCCTGTGGAGGACCTGCGGATCGGAGAGATCCGCAGGTCGCCCTCCGGCCTCGGGTCGGTGTGGGCCCGGTGCCCCCTCTCCGCCGCCCGTAAGGTGGCGGAATCCGGGAGGGTGCTGGTGGGGTGGGTTTCGGCGCGAGTGGAAATCCTCGCGCCGCGCCCGCTCCAGTGTCACCGCTGCCTCGAATTGGGGCACGTGAGGCAGTGGTGCACCTCGCCGGTGGACCGCAGCGGTCAGTGTTACCGCTGCGGTGCCAAAGAGCACCGTGCGAGCCAGTGCTCGGCGGCCCCCCACTGCCCGCTGTGTGCGGACATGGGGAGGCCAGCCGATCACAGGGTGGGGAGCAAGAAGTGCTCCCCCCCCTCCCGGAAGGAGAGGAAGAGGCGGGCTGCACCGGCTCCGGTGCCGAGGGCGGTGGCATCGTCCTCCATGGAGGTGGACGGTGCTACGGGGACGGACGGCCGGGAGGAGGCTGGCGCGGCCATTAATTAATGCCGCCCCGCCTCCTCCTCCAGGCCAACCTCAACCACTGCCGCGCGGCACAGGACTTGATGTCCCAAGTCCTCGCGGAGTGGGGGGTTGGCCTGGCGGTCGCCGCCGAGCCGTACCGCGTCCCTGATCACCCTCATTGGGTGGGCGACGCGGACGGCTTGGTGGCGACGGTATGGGGAGGGGGCGACGGGTCCCCACCGTTCTCCTTGTTGGAGCGCGGTCGGGGATTCGTCGCCGTGGACTGGGGGGGAGTCGCTGTGGTGGGGTGCTACATTTCGCCCCGTAGCGGTCACGCTGCGTTCGAGCTGTACTTGGCCGAGGTCGCGGCATGCGTGCAGCGCTACGCGGCCCGGCCGGTGCTGGTCCTGGGGGATTTTAATGCCAAGTCGGTGGCTTGGGGATCCCCCAGGACCTCCGTTCGCGGCGGGATCCTGGGCGATTGGGCGGCGGGGCTCGACCTCCGGGTATTGAACCGGGGGTCGGAGAACACATGCGTGCGGCGATATGGGGGGTCCATCGTGGATGTTGGATTCGCGACCCCCAACGCCGTGCGCATGGTGTCGGGTTGGCACGTGGTCGCGGGGGCAGAGACACTCTCCGATCACCGGTACATCCGGATGGAGGTCTCTGCCGCCGCGAGTGCATCCCGACACGGCCGCCTGCGTGGCGCCCCACCACGCCGCTGGGCGCTTCGGCGCCTGGACAAGGACGCCCTGATGGCAGCTGCCCTCGCTGCAACTTGGCCGCAGGGAGCGGCCGAGTTGCCGAGCATAGAGGAGGAGGTCGCCCGGCTCGGAGCATTGGTCGCGGGTATTTGCGACGCGGCGATGCCTCGGGTCGGGCGGGCTTCTCCTCGCCGGGCGGTGTACTGGTGGTCGGACGCGATCGCGGAGTTGCGAGTCGCGACTGTCCGCGCCCGACGCCAGTACACCCGCGCGCGCCGTCGACAACGTACAGGCGACGGCGTGGCGCGAGCGAGGGCAGCTGATGATCTGTATGGAGCATACCGCGTGGCGCGGGTTGCTCTGCAGGTCGCCATAAAACGGGCCAAGACCCAGGCATGGAAGGAGCTCCTCCAGACCCTTGATGACGATCCATGGGGGCGCCCATATAAGGTGGTGCTGAATAAGCTCCGCCCGTGGGCGCCCCCCGTCACCGAGGGTCTTGACCCCCGGCTGCTGGAGGACGTGGTCAATACACTCTTCCCAATTGGGGAGAGGGGACCGCGTCCTCCGGCGGCGGCGGCTGTCCCAGTGGAGTGGACGGCCGAGCTGGGGGTCACGCAGGAGGAGCTGGCAGCGGCCATCAGACGGCTCGGGGTTCGTAACACGGCCCCGGGTCCCGATGGTGTGCCCGGCCGGGTTTGGGTCTTGACCCAGGGCGTCCTTGGGGCCGACCTCAGGCGGTTGTTCGACCGCTGCCTGAGGGACGGGCGATTCCCCCCCAGTTGGAAGGTGGCGAGGATGGTCCTCCTCCGGAAGGAGTGTCGGCCCGCGGAGTCTCCCTCCGCATACCGGCCCATTTGTCTCCTCGACGAGGTGGGCAAGCTCTTCGAGCGTGTGATTGCTGCCCGCCTCGTCGAGCACCTGTCGCGGGGTGATCCCGGTCTGGCCGACTGCCAGTTCGGTTTCCGGGGGGGCCGATCGACTATCGACGCGATAGGTCGTGTGAGGGCCCTCTCGGAGGCGGCCGTCTCCCGGGGAGGGGTGGCATTGGCAATATCCTTGGATATTGCCAATGCCTTTAACACCCTCCCCTGGGAAGAGATAAGGAGGGGGCTCGAATATCATCGAGTCCCCCCTTGTCTCAGGGCGGTCGTCGGGGATTATCTCCGCGGCAGGTGGATCGAGTATCCGGGCCGGGATGGTGATATGCGGAGGGAGGTGTACTGCGGTGTTCCGCAGGGGTCGGTCCTCGGGCCACTCCTGTGGAACATCGCGTACGACTCGGTGTTGCGGGCCGGCCTCCCCGACGGCGTCAGCACAGTGTGTTATGCGGATGACACACTGGTGCTGGCCGTCGGGGCGCACTGGGGGAGGGCCATGCGTCGCGCGGAGGAGGGGTCGCAACGCGTCGTCGACCGGATCAGGGGGATGGGGATGACGGTGGCGGTCCATAAGACCGAGGTGATTGCGTTTCATTCACATCGGCAGGATCCGCCACCCCCTCTGATTCGGGTGGGTGGGGCTGACATCGAGGTGAAGCCCCAGATCAGGTATCTGGGGCTGATCCTCGATAGCCACTGGCGTTTCGAGAAGCATTTCCGCTGCCTGGTCCCCAGGTTGGAAAGGCTGGTTGCGGCTCTGGGCCGGATCCTGCCCAACCTGGGGGGCCCGGCGGGCCGAGTTCGTCGCCTCTATGTGGCAATGGTCCAGTCGGTGGCCCTATACGGGGCCCCCGTCTGGGCGGACGACCTGGCTGCCTCCCGGCGCAGCATGACTATGCTGCGTCGGGTGCAGAGGCGCATGGCGCTCAGGGTCGTCCGCGGGTATCGGACCATGTCACATGAGGCGGCGACGGTTCTAGCGGGGATGCCGCCCATGGACCTGCTCGCGCGGTCGCACGCGGTGATGTACCGGCACCGCGTCGACCGTCGCGCGGGGGTGGGGGCGGTCCCGGGCGGGCAGGAACCTGCTTGGGGCGATTTGAAGCGCCAGGCCCGGCAGTCCGTGTTGCTCGCGTGGCAGGAGCGGCTGGCTCTGCCAACCGCGGGGCACCGGACTGTCGGGGCTGTTCGGCCACTCCTGAAGGAGTGGCTGGACAGAGGCCATGGCAGCCTCACCTACCGGCTGGCACAGGTATTTTCCGGGCATGGCAGCTTCGGAAGATACCTGTGCCGGATAGGGAAGGAGCCGACGGCGCGTTGCTGCCACTGCGACGCTGAGCAGGACACGGCGGATCATACCCTGGAGGTATGCCCCGCGTGGGAGGGGGAGCGCCGTGTCCTGGTCGGCGTCGTCGGGCGGGATGTCTCGCTGCCGGGCGTGGTGCGCGCCATGCTCGGCAGCGAGGAGAAGTGGAGGGCCGTGGCCTCCTTCTGCGAGAACGTAATGTTGCAGAAGGAGGCCGCGGGGAGGGAGCGCGAGCTTCAGCGGCGTGCTGAAGCGCGCGCTCGTGCGGTGGCCCGAGGTCGTCGCCCGGTCGCGAGGCGTCGCGGGCGGCCGCCTCGGCGTGGCGGATGACCTAGGCTGGGAGGGCGGTCCTGAGGGGACCCTCCTCCCGCCAGGCGGCGCCGGGTCGGACCGGTTGGGGGTAGGAGTGCCTTCCCCTACCGGTCCGACGCAAGGGGAGGCACCCTCGGCGGTCTGGTGCGGCCATGAACGCCCGGCCGCCGAGGGATGGAAACGGGGTCGCGGGCGGTTGCGAGTTGGGGCTCGCAGCCGCCACTAAACGCGGCCCCGGGACGGATAGCGGCGGGATGGAGTGGCCCCGTCCCGCCGCTATGAGGCAGTGTGTCTACTGGGGGGACCGATTGTCCCCCCGGGGGATGGGCGCGAAAGCGCGGGCACGGGGAGGATACCGGAAGAATGCTTCGAGCGATTCCCGGTATCCTCCCAAAGCGTGCCGAAGGGTCACCGTGGGGTTTTTAGTGGGTAGGTCCCGCGCCTGTCGTTGTACGGGCGCGGGGAATCCCACACACGCCTCCCACCTCTCCCCAAGGAGGTGGGAGGGAGTCTTTCGAAGATTTTCCCCACGACAAAAAAAAAAAAAAAAAAAAAAAAAAAAAAAAAAAATACTTGTTGGCCAGACCCTGGGTTTTTTCGGGTTTGAGTCACGTTGTAATGTGGTACCACACTGAAACAGGCCATTAAACTTGGTTTCGATCAATATTATAAAGGAAGACACCGGTTACGTCTGGGTAAGGTCTGGGTTATGCGCGCATCTGGTTCATGATTTTGCCTTCTTCGCATACTTGTTGGCCGGACCCTGGGTTTTTTCAGATTTGAATCACGTAGTAATGTGGTACCATGCAGTAGCAGACAATAAAACCTGGTTTCGATCAATATTTTAGAGGGTAAAACCGGTTAGGTCTGGGTTAGGTCTGGCTCATGCCCACATCTGGCTCATGATTTTGCCTTCCTCGCATACTTGTTGACCAGATCCTGGGTTTTTTCGGGTTTGAGTCACGAAGTAATGTGGTACCACACTGAAACAGACAATTAAACCTTGTTTCGATCAATATTTTAGAGGATCACACCGGTTAGGTCTGGGTTAGGTCTGGGTTATGCCTGCATCTGGCATATGATTTTGCCTTCTTCGCATACTTGTTAGCCTGATCCTGGGTTTTTTCGGTTTTGAATCACGTAGTAATGTGGTACCACAACGAAACAGTCAACTAAACCTGGTTTCGATCAATATTTTGGAGGATAACACCGGTTAGGTCTGGGTTATGCACGCATCTGGCTCATGATTATGCCTTCTTTGCATACTTGTTGGCAAGATCCAGGGTTTTTTCGGATTTGAATCACGTAGTAATGTGGTACCACACAGTAGCAGTCAATAAAACCTGGTTTCGATCAATATTTTAGAGGATAAAACCGGTTAGGTCTGGGTTAGGTCTGGCTTATGCCCACATCTGGCTCATGATTTTGCCTTCTTCGCATACTTGTTGGCCAGATCCGGGGTTTTTTCGGGTTTGAGTCACGTAGTAATGTGGTACCATACTGAAACAGTCCATTAAACTTGGTTTCGATCAACATTTTAAAGGATGACACCGGTTAGGTCTGGGTTAGGTCTGGCTTATGCCCGCATCTGGCTCATGATTTTGCCATCTTTGCATACTTGTTGGCCAGATTTTGGGTTTTTTCGGGTTTGAGTCACGTAGTAATGTGGTACCACAATGAAACAGTCCATTAAACTTGGTTTCGATCCACATTTTAGCGATAAAACCGGTTAGGTCTGGGTTAGGTCTGGGATATGCGCGCATCTGGCACATGATTTTTCCTTCATCGCATACTTGTTGGCCTGATCCTGGGTTTTTTCGGTTTCGAATCACGTAGTAATGTGGTAGCACACAGAAACAATCCATTAAATTTGGTTTCGATCAATATTTTGGAGGATAACACCGGTTAGGTCTGGGTTAGGTCTGGGTTATGCACGCATCTGGCTCATGATTTTGCCTTCTTCGCATACTTGTTGGCCAGATCCTGGGTTTTTTCCAGTTTGAATCACGTAGTGATGTGGTACCACAGTGAAACAGTCAATTAAACCTAGTTTCGATCAAAATTTTAGAGTATAACACCGGTTAGGTCTGGCTTATGCCCGCATCTGGCTCATGATTTTGCCATCTTTGCATACTTGTTGGCCAGATTTTGGGTTTTTTCGGATTTGAATCACGTAGTAATGTGGTACCACACAGTAACAGTCAATAAAACCAGGTTTCGATGAATATTTTAGAGGATAAAACCGGTTAGGTCTGGGTTAGGTCTGGCTTATGCCCGCATCTGGCTCATGATTTTGCCTTCTTCGCATACTTGTTGGCCAGATCCTGGGTTTTCTCGAATTTGAATCACGTAGTAATGTTGTACCACATTGAAACAGTCAATTAAAGCTGGTTTCGATCAATATTTTACAGGATTAAACCGGTTAGGTCTGGGTTAGATCTGGGTTATGCCCGCATCTCGCTCATGATTTTGACTTCTTAGTGTATTTGATGGCCAGATCCTGGGTTTTTTCGGGTTTGAATCACGTAGTAATGCGGTACCACACAGAAACAGACCATTAAATTTGGTTTCGATCAATATTTTGGAGGATAACACCGGTTAGGTCTGGGTTAGGTCTGGGTTATGCCCGCATCTCGCTCTGGATTTTGACTTCTTTGCATACTTGTTGGCCAGATCCTGGGTTTTTTCGGATTTGAATCACGTAGTAATGTGGTACCACACAGTAACAGTCAATAAAACCTGGTTTCGATCAATATTTTATAGGATAAAACAGGTTAGGGCTGGGTTAGGTCTTACTTATGCCCGCATCTGGCTCATGATTTTGCCTTCATCGCATACCTGTTGGCCAGAACCTGGGTTTTACCCTGTTTGAATGGCGTAGTAATGCGGTACCACAACGAAACAGTCAACTAAACCTGGTTTCGATCAATATTTTGGAGGATAACACCGGTTAGGTCTGGGTTAGGTCTGGGTTATGCCCGCATCTCGATCATGATTCAGCCTTCATCGCATACTTTTTGGCCAGAACCTGTGTTTTACCCAGTTTGAATGGCGTAGTAATGCGGTACCACAACGAAACAGTCAACTAAACCTGGTCTTGATCAATATTTGAGAGGATAAAACCGGTTAGGTCTGGGTTAGGTCTGGGTTATGCACGCATCTGGCTCATGATTATGCCTTCTTTGCATACTTGTTGGCAAGATCCTGGGTTTTTTCGGATTTGAATCACGTAGTAATGTGGTACCACACAGTAGCAGTCAATAAAACCTGGTTTCGATCAATATTTTAGAGGATAAAACCGGTTAGGTCTGGGTTAGGTCTGGCTTATGCCCACATCTGGCTCATGATTTTGCCTTCTTCGCATACTTGTTGGCCAGATCCGGGGTTTTTTCGGGTTTGAGTCACGTAGTAATGTGTTACCATACTGAAACAGTCCATTAACCTTGGTTCCGATCAACATTTTGAAGGATGACACCGGTTAGGTCTGGGTTAGGTCTGGCTTATGCCCGCATCTGGCTCATGATTTTGCCATCTTTGCATACTTGTTGGCCAGATTTTGGGTTTTTTCGGGTTTGAGTCACGTAGTAATGTGGTACCACACTGAAACAGTCCATTAAACTTGGTTTCGATCCACATTTTAGCGATAAAACCGGTTAGGTCTGGGTTAGGTCTGGGATATGCGCGCATCTGGCACATGATTTTTCCTTCATCGCATACTTGTTGGCCAGATCCTGGGTTTTTTCCAGTTTGAATCACGTAGTGATGTGGTACCACAGTGAAACAGTCAATTAAACCTAGTTTCGATCAAAATTTTAGAGTATAACACCGGTTAGGTCTGGCTTATGCCCGCATCTGGCTCATGATTTTGCCTTCTTCGCATACATGTTGGCCAGATCCTGGGTTTTCTCGAATTTGAATCACGTAGTAATGTTGTACCACATTGAAGCAGTCAATTAAAGCTGGTTTCGATCAATATTTTACAGGATGACACCGGTTAGGTCTGGGTTAGGTCTGGGTTATGCCCGCATCTCGCTCATGATTTTGACTTCTTAGTATATTTGATGGCCAGATACTGGGTCTTTTCAGGTTTGAATCACGTAGTAATGCGGTACCACACAGAAACAGACCATTAAATTTGGTTTCGATCAATATTTTGGAGGATAACGCACGTTAGGTCTGGGTTAGGTCTGAGTTATGCACGCATCTGGCTCATGATTTTGCCTTCTTCGCATACTTGTTGGCCAGATCCTGGGTTTTTTCGGGTTTGAGTCACGTAGTAATGTAGTACCACAGTGAAACAGTCAATTAAAGCAGGTTTCGATCCGCATTTTAGAGGATAACACCGGTTAGGTCTGGGTTAGGTCTGGGTTATGCCCGCATCTCGCTCATGATTTTGACTTCTTTGCATACTTGTTGGCCAGATCCTGGGTTGTTTCGGATTTGAATCACGTAGTAATGTGGCACCACACAGTAACAGTCAATTAAACCTCATTTCGATGATTATTTTAGAGGATAAAACCGGTTAGGTCTGTGTTATGCCCGCATCTGGCTCCTGATTTTTCCTTCTTTGCATACTTGTTGGCCAGATCCTGGGTTTTTTCGGATTTGAATCACGTAGTAATGCGGTACCACACAGAAACAGACCATTAAATTTATTTCGATCAATATTTTGGAGGATAACACCGGTTAGGTCTGGGTTAGGTCTCGGTTATGCCCGCATCTCGCTCATGATTTTGACTTCTTAGTATATTTGATGGCCAGATCCTGGGTTTTTTCGGGTTTGAATCACGTAGTAATGCGGTACCACACAGAAGCAGACCATTAAATTTGGTTTCGATCAATATTTTGGAGGTTAACACCGGTTAGGTCTGGGTTAGGTCTGGGTTATGCCCGCATCTTGCTTATGATTCTGCCTTCATCGCATACTTGTTGGCCAGAACCTGGGTTTTACCCTGTTTGAATGGCGTAGTAATGCGGTACGATAACGAAACAGTCAACTAAACCTGGTTTCGAACAATATTTTGGAGGATAACACCGGTTAGGTCTGGGTTAGGTCTGGGTTGTGCCCGCATCTCGATCATGATTCAGCCTTCATCGCATACTTGTTGGCCAGAACCTGGTTTTTACCCTGTTTGAATGGCGTAGTAATGCGGTACGATAACGAAACAGTCAACTAAACCTGGTTTCGATCAATATTTTGGAGGATGACACCGGTTAGGTCTGGGTTAGGTGTGGGTTATGCCTGCATCTGGTACATGATTTTGCCTTCTTCGCATACTTATTGGCCTGATCCTGGGTTTTTTCGGTTTTGAATCACGTAGTAATGTGGTACCACACAAAAACAATACATTAAATTTGGTTTCGATCAATATTTTGGAGGATAACACCGGTTAGGTCTGGGTTAGGTCTGGGTTATGCCCCCTCAGGGGCTGTGTCCGGCCAGGTGTCCGGCGCAGTACGGGGCGTAGCGACCCCGAGGTACCTGATGCTAATCACACTGTAAACCTCCTGTTGGTCGTCGCAACGACCCATTCACAACTCCAGTTTTGGTTTTGTGAATGGTACGTGACGGCAGGAGGACCGGGGGCCTTGGCTTAACCGCCTGGGCCGCGAGGATGGTAACTCTATAAATTACCCTCTAATCCTAAGCTATGGTGCGCGGCGATGGGATGCATGGTTGGGAGAGAAGGCCCAATCCCGAGCGACCACCTCCGGGGGCACCTGCTGAACCCCCGGAGTATTAGGCTTCCCCAGGTAAGGCGGCTCTGCCTGGGGTGACCTCCATTCCGACCACACTGGTGGGAACAGATATGGAGAATAATCAAGGACCAACTAACTGGACGGACAACATTGATAACGGACTGGCACACGAATCGGCAATCAGCAACGGAACAAATGGACCACATCCAGGTGGGGTGAGACCCACGGTCAGGAGTGTGGTGGTGGTTAATCCCCCGCTGGGGATCCACCGTGAAAGTGAGGTGCACCTCCTTAGGGCCAAAACCAGCCCAGTGGTCAGCCTGGAGCGGCTGAATGTCACGGAATGGTGCAAGAGTGCATCAGGGCATCATGCGACCGGTGAGGAGTCACCTCCCTGCAAGAGGCATGTTGCCGTGGGCACGCAGTCCACGGCGGGTGTTACAGCCCAAACAGGAGATGTGGCGACGGCATTTGTCAAAGAGGATCCTGGCGTCCTCGACGACGATTCCCAGGCCAACGACGAGTGGGCGCCGCCCAATTCTAACGGCGCTGACGAGGTGGAAACCGCCGACTCAAGCGATGAGTACGGTGTGGCGTATGAGCCCGGGAAGAGAAAAAGGAGGGGTCCTACGGCTGGAAGACCTAGGGGCATTTTTGTGGACCCAAAGAAGCTGGGTCCCGGGATGAAGGCCCTGCCGAAACAGGGAGACCTTCGCAATATAGCGGAGGTGATGAATTTGGACGAGCTCCTGGGCCGGCTCAAGGAGCAGCTCGAGTCCGTCGTCAGGGTGGCAGACACCGCAAGCCACCTCAAGACGACGGATATCCGCAGGCTCCGCTTGGCTGCTCGGGTGGCCATGGTCAGCGCCGAAGAGCTTTACGGCAGAGCTGACCGTGCCGAAACCCCGAATAGGCCGGCCCAGGAGGTAGTCATTCGCAACGGCGAATGGGAGAGGAGGGCCAAGGCCCTCGAGAAGAGGCTGGAGGTGGCCGATTCCACCGCCACCACCCTGTCGGAAACCGTCAGGGTTAAAGATAGGGAGCTGGAGCACCTCAGGCGGGAAGTGGGCCGCCTGAGGTACAAACAGGAGCATCGGAAGCTCCAGAGAGCAGGGCAGGAGCTGGCTGACGAGACGCCACCGGACTATCAGCTGCCCTGTGTCCCTCGACCGCGGCGGAGGGACCTCATCCCGTCTACCTTTGACGGGGGAGACGTCGGGATGGAGATTGACGCGGCGGTTCCTGGACCGTCGACCGCAGATGGGACCGCCACCCCTGAGAAGGAGAGCCCCGCGTCCGGAAGCCCTTTAATGGTCATGTTGACCGAGATAGTCAAAAGGGTTTCCGAGATGGCGGGGCACATGTCGGCCGTCGAGGATCGGGTAGAGGCCCGTCTGGAAGCAGTCTGGCGGGCAGTGTCCCGCCCGCCGCTGGGAAGGGATTCATTGGCCTCTGCTTCATCAGCGGGCTTGGCCCCGGCCCGACAGAGCTCGTCCAAGGGAGCTAAGCCTGCGGGGATGAATATGCCGAAAGAGAAGGCGAAGGCGGCAAAACCGAGGGGCGCGTCTGCCTCTCTGCAAACGCCCGCCGCACCACCGAAGCCATCCCCGGGAAATAGAGGAGCCAACAATGCTCAAAGTGGCGCATCAGCGGATGTCGTGACGATGCCCCCCGACCCGATTCCCAGGGCGCCTAAGAAGGACGCCGCGGCAAAGCCCACCCACGCACCCACCAGCGAAGGACAGGGTACCTGGGCTGAGGTTGTTAAACGTGGCAAGAAGAAGGCATGTGGAAAGGGGGCGACTCCTGTCGCACCCACCGCCAAGGCAGGAAAATCCTCGGCGGCAACTCGGCCAGCCGCCAATACAGCAGCCGGCAGCAGGAAGAAGGGCGGTGCCCAGACTGCGGCGGTCAAATTGCCGAGGCTGCCTAAAAAGGCAGCAGTCTCGGTGACCGCCGCCGTAGGACGCGAAGGAGAACTGGGCCCCCTCCTCAACAGGGTGATGCCGGGTATCTGTAAGGATCTCGGGATCACCGGGATGCAGCCCACCAGAGCGGTCACCGGGGCGCTCCTGTTAGCGATCCCTGGTGAGAAAGGTAAGGAGAAGGCGACCGCTCTGCGTGCGCGTCTTGAGGGGGTCCTCCAGGACGAGGGTGTTCGGGTGGCTTGCCCCCAGAAACAGGCCGAGTTAAGGGTGTCCGGCCTGTCGGAGGCAGCCACCCAGGACGCAGTTAGGGAGGCCCTTGCCACCGCCGGGGGTTGCGGCGCTGCGGAGGTCAACGTTGGTGACCTCCGCAGGGACAGCTCAGGCATGTTTACTGCCTGGGCTCGCTGTCCCCTTCGCGCCGCAACCAAGCTCGCGAAGTCCGGCCGCCTAATGGTCGGCTTTTTCGAGGCCCGGCTGGCGGTGCTTGCCGCGAGGCCGCTGCAGTGCCACCGCTGCCTGGAGTTCGGTCACGTTCGGCAGCGGTGCACCAGCACCGTAGATCGCAGCGGCCTCTGCTACCGCTGCGGAGGGGCCTCCCACACAGCCAGGGAGTGTACGGCCGCCCCAAAATGCCCCCTTTGTGTGGGCCTGGGGCGGCCAGCGGATCACCGAATGGGTGGGGCGGCGTGCTGTCCCCCCAAACGGAAGGGGAAGAAGGCAAAGGGTATGGTTGTGCCCCCATCCACGGTGCCGGCTGGTGTTGAGCCGGCGCCGGTGCCCGTCGCGATGGAGATCCAGGGGGCGGCTTGTTCCCAGCCGTCCCCAGCTGTGGTGTCCGGTGTTACACCCGCCCCAGCCTCTGTCGCGACGGCAGTGAGGGGGGTGGCATGTGTACCCGCCCCGCAACCCATGACGGAGATGATGGAGGTGGATGTGGCGCCTTGCGACTCGGTGCCCTCCACCTCCACGAAACCGGAAGGAGTTTTGTCCGGTGGGGGTCCTGCAGAGCCCCCACCACGGGCGGCAGACCAGACGCCTTGCGGGTCAGAGCCCCTTATTAGGGGGGTGATGGCCTCGTACGGCGGCAATGATCCGGGGCGCGCAGAGGCGCCCCTAAGCGCTGGAAGTGGAGGCCTGGAGGAGGCCGCGGGTGAGATCCGATAATGTCTCAACGCCTCCTCCAGGTCAATTTGAACCACTGCCGGGGGGCTCAGGATCTCATGCTCCAAACCCTCCGGCAGTGGAACATCGGGATGGCCGTGATCGCCGAGCCCTATCGTGTCCCCAAACACCCCGCTTGGGTGGAGGACCTTAACGGGGTCTCGGCGATCACCTGGCAGTACGGGCGCGGCACGTTGCCGTGCTCTGTAGTGGGGCGGGGCCACGGGTTTGTGGCGGTTAAGTGGGGGGAAGTAGTGGTTGCCGGGTGTTATGCTTCGCCCGCCAAGGGCCTCAGCGATTTTGAGGCGTACCTCGACGAGGTGGGGAGATGCATCTCCCCACATCTCGCCAGTGGGGTACTCGACCTGGGAGATTTTAATGCCCACGCTGCAGCGTGGGGCTGCCCCAGGACGACCGTGAAGGGCGACGCGATGCTCGAATGGGCGGCGGGTCACGGCCTCATAGTTTTGAATGAAGGGGCCGTGAGCACGTGCGTGCACGCGCGGGGCGAGTCGATCGTCGACATATCGTTGGCGAGCCCCGCCATAGCGCGCCGTGTGTCCGACTGGAGGATCGCGGAAGAGGTGGCCACGTTAAGCGACCACCTCTATATTACGTTTTCCGTATCCGCGACCCCCGGCGTAAATGGACCCCGACCACCGGGCAGGGAAGCACACCCGGCGCCACGCTGGTCCGCCAAGAGGCTGGACCCGGACGCCCTTGCGATGGCAGCCTCCGTTGTGGCATGGCAGGAGATGCCACGCCGGACCCTCGGCAATCCTTCTGCCGGGGCGCGTTGGTTCCGCGACACTATGACGTCCTTGTGCGACGCAGTCATGCCGCGGGCCACCGCCCCGAGCCGAGGGGGGTCCGAGTACTGGTGGTCGGGCGAGATCGAGGACTTACGCACTCGTTGCGTTGTCGCCCGACGCCGGTACACCCGCGCCAGGAGACGGCGCGGGGCGACGGAGGCAGAGGTGGTGGGGTTGCGCGGGGAATTTTCCCTGGCGCGAAGAACCCTCCGCCGGGCCATCGCGACCGCGAAAGCCCAGGCATGGACGGAGCTCCTCGGCTCTCTGGATGCAAATCCATGGGGGCGCCCCTATCATATGGTCGTAGGGAAGATGCGATCATGGGCGCCCCCGGTCACAGAGAGCCTCGACCCCCAGCTGCTCGGGGAAACTATGCGCGTCCTCTTCCCAGTTGGGGGAGAGGCGTTCCTGCATCCCCCCGAGCCACAGCCGGATCACCCGCCTTGGTGGTCCGACGAACTGGGGGTCTCCGAGGAGGAGCTGGCCAGGGCCGTCCGGAGAATGGCTGCCAAAAAGACGGCGCCAGGACCGGACGGCATACCTGGCAGGGCCTGGGCTATAGCGGTGGGTGCTCTGGGGGCTGGCTTGATACGCGTCTTTGACGCATGCCTGCGGACCGGTCAGTTCCCCCCCATATGGAAGGTGGCGAGGTTGGTCCTCCTCCACAAGCCAGGGAAGCCCGCGGATTCTCCATCTGCGTTCCGACCCATTTGTCTGTTGGACGAGGCTGGAAAGCTCCTCGAGCGGGTCATTGTATCTCGGCTCGAGGGGCACCTGTCCCGCGTCGGCCCTGATCTGGCCGACCGACAGTTCGGCTTTCGCCGGGGCCGCTCCACGGTCGACGCCATAGCGACAGTGCGGACCCTAGCGGAATCGGCAATCTCCCGGGGGGGGGGGGGGTGGCGTTGGCAGTATCTCTCGACATAGCCAACGCCTTTAACACCCTCTCCTGGGGGGCGATAGGTCGGGCACTCCAGTACCACCGGGTGCCCGCCTATCTATGCCGACTGATCGCGGATTATCTGCGGGGCAGGGTAGTCCAATATCCGGGTCGGAACGGGATGGAGCAGAGAGCGGTGCACCGCGGGGTTCCACAGGCGTCGGTCCTTGGGCCGCTCTTGTGGAACTTGGCGTATGACGCGGTGCTGCGGGCTGATCTCCCCGTCGGCGTGTCGTTGGTATGTTACGCCGACGACACCCTGGTGATAGCCGGCGGGGTTACGTGGTGGAGGGCCGTGGCCCTCGCGGAGGAAGGGACGGCACGAGTCGTCGCCGAAGTAGAGCGTCTGGGGTTGCGCGTGGCACCCCAGAAGACCGAGGCCATCTGGCTGTGTAACGTCAGTGGTCGCGGGGTGCCGCGCCAGGCGTCTCTACAGGTGGGCGGAGCCCAAGTCGGGGTGGGGCGCCGGATGAAGTATTTGGGCCTCACCCTCGACAGCTACTGGCGGTTCGGGCATCATTTGGAAGGGTTGGGTCCCCGTATTGAAAGGGCAGCGGCCGCGTTAGGCCGCATAATGCCTAATCTCGGGGGGCCCAACATGGCGGCACGGCGGCTGTATTTGGGAGTCGTCCGGTCCATGGCGCTTTATGGCGCGCCTATATGGGCCGGCGGTCTGATGGCAAATCGGCGGGGTGCATTTGTACTCCGCCGGTTACAGAGGTTGGTGGCCATCAGAGTCGTGCGGGGTTATCGCACGATCTCCTACACAGCCGCCACCTTGCTGGCGGGTTCCGCACCGTTTCACCTGCTGGCGAAAATGGATGCAGAGGTCTATCAAAGCCTCTGCGACCTTCGTCAGCGGGGCGCGGATCCGTACGGCGAGGAGGCCGCTAGGGCCCGAAGTCAGGCGCGGCGACGCGCCTATAGTCGGTGGCTGGTCTGGTTATCGAAGCCAGACCAGCGGGATGATCGCGTCGCCGTGGCGGTCCGCTCAGTGTTTTATGCCTGGGTGGGCCGTAGCTGGGGTACGCCCACCTACCGCCTGACACAGGTACTGACCGGACACGGTTGCTTCGGTCGGTACCTGCATCGGATAGGGCGGGAGGCGACGGCTGCGTGCCATCATTGCAGGGGAAGGGAGGACACCGCGCAGCACACGTTGGAGTTTTGTCCGGCGTGGGCAGCTCAGCGCGGTGTCCTCGTTGGAGTAGTTGGAGCTGACCTCTCGCTGCCGGCCGTCAGACGTGCAATGGTCGGCAGCGAGGAGGCGTGGGCGGCCATGGCCTTGTTTTGTGAAGAGGTCATGGCCGCCAAGGAGGACGCCGAAAGGGCGCGTGAGGAGGTGGGGGGCAGGCGGCGACGCCGACCATAAGACCCTCCACCGCTCCCCGTGACAGGGGGAGTGCGATGGGGTCGGTGATGGTGTTTGTGGTGCGAGGTGAGGGACTTTATTCCCTCATTCCCCCTCGCACCCAGTCCATCACCGGACCGGGGGCCCGTAGCAGGGTCCCCGTCCAGCGGGGGCGGCAGTGTCTGCCGGCCCCGCAGCCGTGGTCGCGATCGGGTGGGGGCCCGGTCGCGGCTAGTAGCAACGGCACGAGTGGGGGCGACATCGCGTGTGACCGCGCGGCGTCGCCGGGGGGCAATCAGATCAGTTTGCCCCCCATTGGGGGAGGAGGATCACTTCTCCTCCCCCGGGAAGGGCCGTAGTAGGGCGTTGCGCCAACGGGGAGAGTCACGGTAGTATCGCTAGCTTGGTTCCCGTGACTCTCCCCAGATAAAGGGCGCAGGCGGTCACCGTGGTGTTTTAGCCGGTAAGAGTCCGGCACTACCCCGGCCTCCCCCCAGGGAGCCGGGGTGTCCATGAGGATTTCACCACGTTAAAAAAAAAAAAAAAAAAAAAAAAAGGTCTGGGTTATGCCCGCATCTCGCTCATGATTCTGCCTTCATCGCATACTTGTTGGCCAGAACCTGGGTTTTACCCTGTTTGAATGGCGTAGTAATGCGGTACCACAACGAAACAGTCAAGTAAACCTGGTTTCGATCAATATTTTGGAGGATAACACCGGTTAGGTCTGGGTTAGGTCTGGCTTATGCCCGCATCTGGCACATGATTTTGCCTTCTTCGCATACTTGTTGGCCAGATCCTGGGTTTTATCGAATTTGAATCACGTAGTAATGTTGTACCACATTGAAACAGTCAATTAAAGCTGGTTTCGATCAATATTATACAGGATAAAACCGGTTAGGTCTGGGTTAGGTCTGAGTTATGCACGCATCTGGCTCATGATTTTGCCTTCTTTGCACACATGTTGACCTGATCCAGGGTTTTTTCGTGTTTGAGTTACGTAGTAATGTGGTACCACACAGTAACAGTCAATTAAACCTCATTTCGATCAATATTTTAGAGGATAAAACCGGTTAGGTCTGGGTTATGCCCGCATCTGGCTCATGATTTTGCCTTCTTTGCACACATGTTGGCCAGATCCTGGGTTTCTTCGGGTTTGAATAACGTAGTAATGTTGTACCACATTGAAACAGTCAATTAAAGCTGGTTTCGATCAATATTTTAGAGGATAAAACCGGTTAGGTCTGGGTTAGCTCTGGCTTATGCCCGCATCTGGCTCATGATTTTGCCTTCTTCGCATACTTGTTGGCCAGATCCTGGGTTTTATCGGATTTGAATCACGTAGTAATGTGGTACCACACAGTAACAGTCAATAAAACCTGGTTTCGATCAATATTTTACAGGCTAAAACCGGTAAGGTCTGGGTTAGGTCTGGGTTATGCACGCATCTGGCTCATGATTTTGCCTTCTTCGCATACTTGTTGGCCAGATCCTGGGTTTTTTCGGATTTGAATCACGTAGTAATGTGGTACCACACAGTAACAGTCAATGAAACCAGGTTTCGATGAATATTTTAGAGGATAAAACCGATAAGGTCTGGGTTAGGTCTGTGCTTATGCCCGCATCTGGCTCATGATTTTGCCTTCTTCGCATACTTGTTGGCCAGATCCTGGGTTTTCTCGAATTTGAATCACGTAGTAATGTGGCACCACACAGTAACAGTCAATTAAACCACATTTCGATCAACATTTTAGAGGATAAAACCGGTTAGGTCTGGGTTATGCCCGCATCTGGCTCATGATTTTGCCTTCTTTGCACACATGTTGGCCAGATCCTGGGTTTCTTCGGTTTCGAATCACGTAGTAATGTGGTACCACACTGCAACAGTCCATTAAACTTGGTTTCGATCAACATTTTAAAGGATAACACCGGTTAGGTCTGGGTTAGGTCTGGCTTACTCCCGCATCTGGCACATGATTTTGTCAACTTTGCATACTTGTTGGCCAGATTTTGAGTTTTTTCGGATTTGAATCACGTAGTAATGTGGTACCACACAGTAACAGTCAATACAACCAGGTTTCGATCAATATTTTAGAGGATCACACCGGTTAGGTCTGGGTTAGGTCTGGGTTATGCCTGCATCTGGTACATGATTTTGCCTTCTTCGCATACTTATTGGCCTGATCCTGAGTTTTTTCGGTTTTGATTCACGTAGTAATGTGGTACCACACAGAAACAATCCATTATATTTGGTTTCGATCAATATTTTGGAGGATAACACCGGTTAGGTCTGGGTTAGGTCTGTGTTATGCCCGCATCTCGCTCATGATTCTGCCTTCATCGCATACTTGTTGGCCAGAACCTGGCTTTACCCTGTTTGAATGGCGTAGTAATGCGGTACCACAACGAAACAGTCTACTAAACCTGGTTTCGATCAATATTTTGGAGGATAACACCGGTTAGGACTGGGTTAGGTCTGGCTTATGCCCGCATCTGGCACATGATTTTGCCTTCTTCGCATACTTGTGGGCCAGATCCTGGGTTTTATCGAATTTGAATCACGTAGTAATGTTGTACCACATTGAAACAGTCAATTAAAGCTGGTTTCGACCAATATTTTACAGGATAAAACCGGTTAGGTCTGGGTTAGGTCTGAGTTATGCACGCATCTGGCTCATGATTTTGCCTTCTTTGCACACATGTTGACCTGATCCCGGGTTTTTTCGTGTTTGAGTTACGTAGTAATGTGGTACCACACTGAAACAGTCCACTAAACTTGGTTTCGATCAATATTTTAAAGGATGACACCGGTTAGGTCTGGGTTAGGTCTGGCTTATGCCCGCATCTGCCTCATGATTTTGCCTACTTTGCACACATGTTGGCCAGATCCTGGGTTTCTTCGGGTTTGAATCACGTAGTAATGTTGTACCACATTGAAACAGTCAATTAAAGCTGGTTTCGATCAATATTTTAGAGGATAAAACCGGTTAGGTCTGGGTTAGGTCTGGCTTATGCCCGCATCTGGCTCATGATTTTGCCATCTTTGCATACTTGTTGGCCAGATTTTGAGTTGTTTCGGATTTGAATCACGTAATAATGTGGTACCACACAGTAACAGTCAATAAAACCAGGTTTCGATCAATATTTTACAGGATAAACCGGTTAGGTCTGAGTTAGGTCTGAGTTATGCACGCATCTGGCTCATGATTTTGCCTTCTTTGCACACATGTTGGCCTGATCCCGGGTTTTTTCGTGTTTGAGTTACGTAGTAATGTGGTACCACACTGAAACAGTCCACTAAACTTGGTTTCGATCAATATTTTAAAGGATGACACCGGTTAGGTCTGGGTTAGGTCTGGCTTATGCCCACATCTGGCTCATGATGTTGCCTTCTTTGCACACATGTTGGCCAGGTCCTGGGTTTCTTCGGGTTTGAATCACGTAGTAATGTTGTACCACATTGAAACAGTCAATTAAAGCTGGTTTCGATCAATATTTTAGAGGATAAAACCGGTTAGGTCTGGGTTAGGTCTGGGTTATGCCCGCATCTGGCTCATGATTTTGTCTTCTTTGCACACATGTTGGCCAGATCCTGGGTTTTCGCGAATTTGAATCACGTAGTAATGTGGTACCACACAGAAACAATACATTAAATTTGGTTTCGATCAATATTTTGGAGGACAACACCGGTTAGGTCTGGGTTAGGTCTGGGTTATGCCCGCATCTCGCTCATAATTCTGCCTTCATCGCATACTTGTTGGCCAGAACCTGGGTTTTACCCTGTTTGAATGGCGTAGTAATGCGGTACCACAACGAAACAGTCAACTAAACCTGGTTTCGATCAATATTTTGGAGGATAACACCGGTTAGGTCTGGGTTAGGTCTGGCTTATGCCCGCATCTGGCTCATGATTTTGCCTTCTTCGCATACTTGTTGGCCAGATGCTGGGTTTTCTCGAATTTGAATCACGTAGTAATGTTGTACCACATTGAAAAAGTCAATTAAAGCTCGTTTCGAACAATATTTTACAGGATAAAACAAGTTAGGTCTGGGTTAGGTCTGAGTTATGCACGCATCTAGCTCATGATTTTGCCTTCTTTGCACACATGTGGGCCTGATCCCGGGTTTTTTTTCCAGTCTGAATCACGTAGTGATGTGGTACCACTGTGAAACAGTCAATTAAACCTCATTTCGATCAATATTTTAGAGGATAACACCGGTTAGGTTTAGGTTAGGTCTGGGTTATGCCCGCATCTCGCTCATGATTTTGACTTCTTAGTATATTTGATGGCCAGATCCTGGGTTTTTTCGGGTTTGAATCACGTAGTAATGCGGTACCACACAGAAGCAGTCCATTAAATTTGGTTTCGATCAATATTTTGGAGGATAACACCGGTTAGGTCTGGGTTAGGTCTGGGTTATGCGCGCATCTGGCTCATGATTTTGCCTTCTTCGCATACTTGTTGGCCAGATCCCGGGTTTTTTCGTGTATGAGTTGCGTAGTAATGTGGTACCACACTGAAACAGTCCACTAAACTTGGTTTCGATCAATATTTTAAAGGATGACACCGGTTAGGACTGTGTTAGGTCTGGGTTATGCCCGCATCTGGCTCATGATTTTGCCTTCTTTGCACACATGTTGGCCAGATCCTGGGTTTTCTCGAATTTGAATCACGTAGTAATGTGGTACCACACAGTAGCAGGCAATAAAACCTGGTTTCGATCAATATTTTAGAGGATAAAACCGGTTAGGTTTGGGTTAGGTCTGGCTTATGCCCACTTCTGGCTCATGATTTTGCCTTCTTCGCATACTTGTTGGCCAGAACCTGGGTTTTACCCTGTTTGAATCACGTAGTAATGCGGTACCACAACGAAACAGTCAACTAAACCTGGTTTCAATCAATATTTTAGAGGATAAAAGCGGTTAGGTCTGGGTTAGGTCTGTGTTATGCCCGCATCTGGCTCATGATTTTGCCTTCTTTGCATACTTGTTGGCCAGATCCTGGGTTTTTTCGGATTTGAATCACGTAGTAATGTGGTACCACACAGTAACAGTCAATAAAAACTGGTTTCGATCAATATTTTAGAGGACAAAACCGGTTAGGTCTGGCTTATGCCCGCATCTGGCTCAAGATTTTGCATTCTTCGCATACTTGTTGGCCAGATCGTGGGTTTTTTCGGATTTGAATCACGTAGTAATGTGGTACCACACAGTAACAGTCAATAAAACCTGGTTTCGATCAATATTTTAGAGGATAAAACCGGTTAGGTCTGGGTTAGGTCTGGGTTATGCACGCATCTGGCTCATGATTTTGCCTTCTTCGCATACTTGTTGGCCAGATCCTGGGTTTTTTCAGATTTGAATCACGTAGTAATGTGGTACCACACAGTAACAGTCAATGAAACCAGGTTTCGATGAATATTTTAGACGATAAAACCGATAAGGTCTGGGTTAGGTCTGGCTTATGCCCGCATCTGGCTCATGATCTTGCCTTCTTCGCATACTTGTTGGCCAGATCCTGGGTTTTCTCGAATTTGAATCACGTAGTAATGTGGCACCACACAGTAACAGTCAATTAAACCTCATTTCGATCAATATTTTAGAGGATAAAACCTGTTAGGTCTGGGTTATGCCCGCATCTGGCTCATGATTTTGCCTTCTTTGCACACATGTTGGCCAGATCCTGGGTTTCTTCGGGTTTGAATCACGTAGTAATGTTGTACCACATTGAAACAGTCAATTAAAGCTGGTTTCGATCAATATTTTAGAGGATAAAACCGGTTAGGTCTGGGTTAGGTCTGGCTTATGCCCGCATCTGGCTCATAATCTTACCTTCTTCGTATACTTGTTGGCCAGATCCTGGGTTTTTTCGGGTTTGAGTCACGTAGTAATGTGGTACCACACTGAAAAAGTCCATTAAACTTGGTTTCGATCAATATTATAAAGGATGACACCGGTTAGGTCTGGGTAAGGTCTGGGTTATGCGCGCATCTGGTTCATGATTTTGCCTTCTTCGCATACTTGTTGGCCAGACCCTGGGTTTTTTCGGATTTGAATCACGTAGTAATGTGGTACCACACAGTAGCAGTCAATAAAACCTGGTTTCGATCAATATTTTAGAGGATAAAACCGGTTAGGTTTGGGTTAGGTCTGGCTTATGCCCACTTCTGGCTCATGATTTTGCCTTCTTCGCATACTTGTTGGCCAGAACCTGGGTTTTACCCTGTTTGAATCACGTAGTAATGCGGTACCACAACGAAACAGTCAACTAAACCTGGTTTCGATCAATATTTTAGAAGATAAAAGCGGTTAGGTCTGGGTTAGGTCTGGCTTATGCTCCGCATCTGGCTCATGATTTTGCCTTCTTTGCATACTTGTTGGCCAGATCCTGGGTTTTTTCGGATTTGAATCACGTAGTAATGTGGTACCACACAGTAACAGTCAATAAAAACTGGTTTCGATCAATATTTTAGAGGACAAAACCGGTTAGGTCTGGCTTATGCCCGCATCTGGCTCAAGATTTTGCATTCTTCGCATACTTGTTGGCCAGATCCTGGGTTTTTTCGGGTTTGAGTCACGTAGTAATGTGGTACCACACTGAAACAGTCCATTAAACTTGGTTTCGATCAACATTTTAAAGGATGACACCGGTTAGGTCTGGGTAAGGTCTGGGTAATGCGCGCATCTGGTTCATGATTTTGCCTTCTTCGCATACTTGTTGGCCAGACCCTGGGTTTTTTCGGATTTGAATCACGTAGTAATGTGGTACCACACAGTAGCAGTCAATAAAACCTGGATTCGATCAATATTTTAGAGGATAAAACCGGTTAGGTCTGGGTTAGGTCTGGCTTATGCCCGCATCTGGCTCATGATTTTGCCTTCTTCGCATAGTTGTTGGCCAGATCCTGGGTTTTTTCGGTTTTGAGTCACGTAGTAATGTGGTACCACACTGAAACAGTCCATTAAACTTGGTTTCGATCAATATTATAAAGGATGACACCGGTTAGGTCTGGGTAAGGTCTGGGTTATGCGCGCATCTGGTTCATGATTTTGCCTTCTTCGCATACTTGTTGGCCAGACCCTGGGTTTTTTCGGATTTGAATCACGTAGTAATGTGGTACCACACAGTAGCAGGCAATAAAACCTGGTTTCGATCAATATTTTAGAGGATAAAACCGGTTAGGTTTGGGTTAGGTCTGGCTTATGCCCACTTCTGGCTCATGATTTTGCCTTCTTCGCATACTTGTTGGCCAGAACCTGGGTTTTACCCTGTTTGAATCACGTAGTAATGCGGTACCACAACGAAACAGTCAACTAAACCTGGTTTCAATCAATATTTTAGAGGATAAAAGCGGTTAGGTCTGGGTTAGGTCTGTGTTATGCCCGCATCTGGCTCATGATTCTGCCTTCTTTGCATACTTGTTGGCCAGATCCTGGGTTTTTTCGGATTTGAATCACGTAGTAATGTGGTACCACACAGTAACAGTCAATAAAACCTGGTTTCGATCAATATTTTAGAGGATAAAACCGGTTAGGTCTGGGTTAGGTCTGGCTTATGCCCGCATCTGGCTCATGATTTTGCCTCCTTCGCATACTTGTTGGCCAGATCCTGGGTTTTTTCGGGTTTGAGTCACGTAGTAATGTGGTACCACACTGAAACAGTCCATTAAACTTGGTTTCGATCAACATTTTAAAGGATGACACCGGTTAGATCTGGGTTAGGTCTGGGTTATGCACGCATCTGGCTCATGATTTTGCCTTCTTCGCATACTTGTTGGCCAGATCCTGGGTTTTTTCGGATTTGAATCACGTAGTAATGTGGTACCACACAGTAACAGTCAATAAAACCTGGGTTCGATCAATATTTTCGAGGATAAAACCGGTTAGGTCTGGGTTAGGTCTGGCTTATGCCCGCATCTGGCTCATGATTTTGCCTTCTTTGCACACATGTCGGCCTGATCCCGGGTTTTTTCGTGTTTGAGTTACGTAGTAATGTGGTACCACACTGAAACAGTCCAATAAACTTGGTTTCGATCAATATTTTAAAGGATGACACCGGTTAGGTCTGGGTTAGGTCTGGCTTATGCCCACATCTGGCTCATGATGTTGCCTTCTTTGCACACATGTTGGCCAGGTCCTGGGTTTCTTCGGGTTTGAATCACGTAGTAATGTTTTACCACATTGAAACAGTCAATTAAAGCTGGTTTCGATCAATATTTTAGAGGATAAAACCGGTTAGGTCTGGGTTAGGTCTGGGTTATGCCCGCATCTGGCTCATGATTTTGCCTTCTTTGCACACATGTTGGCCAGATCCTGGGTTTTCGCGAATTTGAATCACGTAGTAATGTGGTACCACACAGAAACAATACATTAAATTTGGTTTCGATCAATATTTTGGAGGATAACACCGGTTAGGTCTGGGTTAGGTCTGGGTTATGCCCGCATCTCGCTCATAATTCTGCCTTCATCGCATACTTGTTGGCCAGAACCTGGGTTTTACCCTGTTTGAATGGCGTAGTAATGCGGTACCACAACGAAACAGTCAACTAAACCTGGTTTCGATCAATATTTTGGAGGATAACACCGGTTAGGTCTGGGTTAGGTCTGGCTTATGCCCGCATCTGGCTCATGATTTTGCCTTCTTCGCATACTTGTTGGCCAGATGCTGGGTTTTCTCGAATTTGAATCACGTAGTAATGTTGTACCACATTGAAACAGTCAATTAAAGCTGGATTCGTTCAATATTTTAGAGGATAAAACCGGTTAGGTCTGGGTTAGGTCTGGGTTATGCCCGCATCTGGCTCATGATTTTGCCTTCTTTGCACACGTGTTGGCCAGATCCTGGGTTTTCGCGAATTTGAATCACGTAGTAATGTGGTACCACACAGAAACAATACATTAAATTTGGTTTCGATCAATATTTTGGAGGATAACACCGGTTAGGTCTGGGTTAGGTCTGGGTTATGCCCGCATCTCGCTCATAATTCTGCCTTCATCGCATACTTGTTGGCCAGAACCTGGGTTTTACCCTGTTTGAATGGCGTAGTAATGCGGTACCACAACGAAACAGTCAACTAAACCTGGTTTCGATCAATATTTTACAGGATAAAACCGGTTAGGTCTGGGTTAGGTCTGAGTTATGCACGCATCTGGCTCATGATTTTGCCTTCTTTGCACACATGTGGGCCTGATCCCGGGTTTTTTTCCAGTCTGAATCACGTAGTGATGTGGTACCACTGTGAAACAGTCAATTAAACCTAGTTTCGATCAATATTTTAGAGGATAACACCGGTTAGGTTTAGGTTAGGTCTGGGTTATGCCCGCATCTCGCTCATGATTTTGACTTCTTAGTATATTTGATGGCCAGATCCTGGGTTTTTTCGGGTTTGAATCACGTAGTAATGCGGTACCACGCAGAAGCAGTCCATTAAATTTGGTTTCGATCAATATTTTGGAGGATAACACCGGTTAGGTCTGGGTTAGGTCTGGGTTATGCGCGCATCTGGCACATGATTTTGCCTTCTTCGCATACTTGTTGGCCAGATCCTGGGTTTTTTCGGGTTTGAGTCACGTAGTAATGTGGTACCAGACTGAAACAGTCCATTAAACTTGGTTTCGATCAATATTATAAAGGATGACACCGGTTAGGTCTGTGTAAGTTCCGGGTTATGCGCGCATCTGGTTCATGATTTTGCCTTCTTCGCATACTTGTTGGCCAGACCCTGGGTTTTTTCGGATTTGAACCACGTAGTAATGTGGTACCACACAGTAGCAGTCAATAAAACCTGGATTCGATCAATATTTTAGAGGATAAAACCGGTTAGGTCTGGGTTAGGTCTGGCTTATGCCCGCATCTGGCTCATGATTTTGCCTTCTTCGCATACTTGTTGGCCAGATCCTGGGTTTTACCCTGTTTGAATCACGTAGTAATGCGGTACCACAACGAAACAGTCAACTAAACCTGGTTTCAATCAATATTTTAGAGGATAAAAGCGGTTAGGTCTGGGTTAGGTCTGTGTTATGCCCGCAACTGGCTCATGATTTTGCCTTCTTTGCATACTTGTTGGCCAGATCCTGGGTTTTTTCGGATTTGAATCACGTAGTAATGTGGTACCACACATTAACAGTCAATGAAAACTGGTTTCGATCAATATTTTCGAGGATAAAACCGGTTAGGTCTGGGTTAGGTCTGGCTTATGCACGCATCTGGCTCATGATTTTGCCTTCTTCGCATACTTGTTGGCCAGATCCTGGGTTTTTTCAGATTTGAATCACGTAGTAATGTGGTACCACACAGTAACAGTCAATGAAACCAGGTTTCGATGAATATTCTAGACGATAAAACCAATGAGGTCTGGGTTAGGTCTGGCTTATGCCCGCATCTGGCTCATGATTTTGCCTTCTTCGCATACTTGTTGGCCAGATCCTGGGTTTTTTCGGATTTGAATCACGTAGTAATGTGGTACCACACAGTAGCAGTCAATAAAACCTGGTTTCGATCAATATTTTAGAGGGTAAAACCGGTTAGGTTTGGGTTAGGTCTGGCTTATGCCCACTTCTGGCTCATGATTTTGCCTTCTTCGCATACTTGTTGGCCAGATCCTGGGTTTTTTCAGATTTGAATCACGTAGTAATGTGGTACCACACAGTAACAGTCAATGAAACCAGGTTTCGATGAATATTCTAGACGATAAAACCAATAAGGTCTGGGTTAGGTCTGGCTTATGCCCGCATCTGGCTCATGATTTTGCCTTCTTCGCATACTTGTTGGCCAGATCCTGGGTTTTCTCGAATTTGAATCACGTAGTAATGTGGCACCACACAGTAACAGTCAATTAAACCTCATTTCGATCAATATTTTAGAGGATAAAACCGGTTAGGTGTGGGTTATGCCCGCATCTGGCTCATGATTTTGCCTTCTTTGCACACATGTTGGCCAGATCCTGGGTTTCTTCGGGTTTGAATCACGCAGTAATGTTGTACCACATTGAAACAGTCAATTAAAGCTGGTTTCGATCAATATTTTAGAGGATAGAACCGGTTAGGTCTGGGTTAGGTCTGGCTTATGCCCGCATCTGACTCATAATCTTACCTTCTTCGTATACTTGTTGGCCAGATCCTGGGTTTCTTCGGGTTTGAGTCACGTAGTAATGTGGTACCACATTGAAAAAATCCATTAAACTTGGTTTCGATCAATATTATAAAGGATGACACCGGTTAGGTCTGGGTAAGGTCTGGGTTATGCGCGCATCTGGTTCATGATTTTGCCTTCTTCGCATACTTGTTGGCCAGACCCTGGGTTTTTTCGGACTTGAATCACGTAGTAATGTGGTACCACACAGTAGCAGTCAATAAAACCTGGTTTCGATCAATATTTTAGAGGGTAAAACCGGTTAGGTTTGGGTTAGGTCTGGCTTATGCCCACTTCTGGCTCATGATTTTGCCTTCTTCGCATACTTGTTGGCCAGAACCTGGGTTTTACCCTGTTTGAATCACGTAGTAATGCGGTACCACAACGAAACAGTCAACTAAACCTGGTTTCGATCAATATTTTAGAGGATAAAAGCGGTTAGGTCTGGGTTAGGTCTGGCTTATGCCCGCATCTGGCTCATGATTTTGCCTTCTTTGCATACTTGTTGGCCAGATCCTGGGTTTTTTCGGATTTGAATCAGGTAGTAATGTGGTACCACACAGTAACAGTCAATAAAAACTGGTTTCGATCAATATTTTAGAGGACAAAACCGGTTAGGTCTGGCTTATGCCCTCATCTGGCTCAAGATTTTGCATTCTTCGCATACTTGTTGGCCAGATCCTGGGTTTTTTCGGATTTGAATCACGTAGTAATGTGGTACCACACAGTAACAGTCAATAAAACCTGGTTTCGATCAATATTTTAGAGGATAAAACCGGTTAGGTCTGGGTTAGGTCTGGGTTATGCACGCATCTGGCTCATGATATTGCCTTCTTCGCATACTTGTTGGCCAGATCCTGGGTTTTTTCGGATTTGAATCACGTAGTAATGTGGTACCACACAGTAGCAGTCAATCAAACCTGGTTTCGATCAATATTTTAGAGGATAAAACCGGTTAGGTTTGGGTTAGGTCTGGCTTATGCCCGCATCTGGCTCAAGATTTTGCATTCTTCGCATACTTGTTGGCCAGATCCTGGGTTTTTTCGGATTTGAATCACGTAGTAATGTGGTACCACACAGTAGCAGTCAATAAAACCTGGTTTCGATCAATATTTTAGAGGATAAAACCGGTTAGGTTTGGGTTAGGTCTGGCTTATGCCCACTTCTGGCTCATGATTTTGCCTTCTTCGCATACTTGTTGGCGAGATCCTGGGTTTTTTCGGGTTTCAGTCACGTAGTAATGTGGTACCACACTGAAACAGACAATTAAACGTGGTTTCGATCAATATTTTAGAGGATCACACCGGTTAGGTCTGGGTTAGGTCTGGGTTATGCCTGCATCTGGCACATGATTTTGCCTTCTTCGCATACTTATTGGCCTGATCCTGGGTTTTCTCGAATTTGAATCACGTAGTAATGTGGCACCACACAGTAACAGTCAATAAAACCTGGTTTCGATCAATATTTTAGAGGATAAAACCGGTTAGGTTTGGGTTATGCCCGCATCTGGCTCATGATTTTGCCTTCTTTGCACACATGTTGGCCAGATCCTGGGTTTCTTCGGGTTTGAATCACGTAGTAATGTTGTACCACATTGAAACAGTCAATTAAAGCTGGTTTCGATCAATATTTTAGAGGATAAAACCGGTTAGGTCTGGGTTATGCCCGCATCTGGCTCATGATTTGCCTTCTTCGCATACTTGTTGGCCAGACCCTGGTTTTTTTCTGGTTTGAGTCACGTAGTAATGTGGTACCACACTGAAACAGTCCTTTAAACTTGGTTTCGATCAATATTATAAAGGATGACACCGGTTAGGTCTGGGTAAGGTCTGGGTAATGCGCGCATCTGGTTCATGATTTTGCCTTCTTCGCATACTTGTTGGCCAGACCCTGGGTTTTTTCGGGTTTCAGTCACGTAGTAATGTGGTACCACACTGAAACAGACAATTAAACGTGGTTTCGATGAATATT
The DNA here is from genome assembly GCF_051014445.1 of Colletes latitarsis. Classification (NCBI taxonomy): domain Eukaryota; kingdom Metazoa; phylum Arthropoda; class Insecta; order Hymenoptera; family Colletidae; genus Colletes; species Colletes latitarsis. The sequence continues at coordinate 3,925,686 of NC_135141.1, read as the reverse complement.
TTAGAGGATCACACCGGTTAGGTCTGGGTTAGGTCTGGGTTATGCCTGCATCTGGCACATGATTTTGCCTTCTTCGCATACTTATTGGCCTGATCCTGGGTTTTCTCGAATTTGAATCACGTAGTAATGTGGCACCACACAGTAACAGTCAATTAAACCTCATTTCGATCAATATTTTAGAGGATAAAGCCGGTTAGGTCTGGGTTAGGTCTGGGTTATGCACGCATCTGGCTCATGATTTTGCCATCTTTGCATACTTGTTGGCCAGATTTTGAGTTGTTTCGGATTTGAATCACGTAATAATGTGGTACCACACAGTAACAGTCAATAAAACCAGGTTTCGATCAATATTTTACAGGATAAACCGGTTAGGTCTGAGTTAGGTCTAAGTTATGCACGCATCTGGCTCATGATTTTGCCTTCTTTGCACACATGTTGGCCTGATCGCGGGTTTTTTCGTGTTTGAGTTACGTAGTAATGTGGTACCACACTGAAACAGTCCACTAAACTTGTTTTCGATAAATATTTTAAAGGATGACACCGGTTAGGTCTGGGTTAGGTCTGGCTTATGCCCACATCTGGCTCATGATGTTGCCTTCTTTGCACACATGTTGGCCAGGTCCTGGGTTTCTTCGGGTTTGAATCACGTAGTAATGTTGTACCACATTGAAACAGTCAATTAAAGCTGGATTCGATCAATATTTTACAGGATAAACCGGTTAGGTCTGAGTTAGGTCTAAGTTATGCACGCATCTGGCACATGATTTTGCATTCTTCGCATACTTGTTGGCCAGATCCTGGGTTTTTTCGGGTTTGAGTCACGTAGTAATGTGGTACCAGACTGAAACAGTCCATTAAACTTGGTTTCGATCAATATTATAAAGGATGACACCGGTTAGGTCTGTGTAAGTTCCGGGTTATGCGCGCATCTGGTTCATGATTTTGCCTTCTTCGCATACTTGTTGGCCAGACCCTGGGTTTTTTCGGATTTGAACCACGTAGTAATGTGGTACCACACAGTAGCAGTCAATAAAACCTGGATTCGATCAATATTTTAGAGGATAAAACCGGTTAGGTCTGGGTTAGGTCTGGCTTATGCCCGCATCTGGCTCATGATTTTGCCTTCTTCGCATACTTGTTGGCCAGATCCTGGGTTTTACCCTGTTTGAATCACGTAGTAATGCGGTACCACAACGAAACAGTCAACTAAACCTGGTTTCAATCAATATTTTAGAGGATAAAAGCGGTTAGGTCTGGGTTAGGTCTGTGTTATGCCCGCAACTGGCTCATGATTTTGCCTTCTTTGCATACTTGTTGGCCAGATCCTGGGTTTTTTCGGATTTGAATCACGTAGTAATGTGGTACCACACATTAACAGTCAATGAAAACTGGTTTCGATCAATATTTTCGAGGATAAAACCGGTTAGGTCTGGGTTAGGTCTGGCTTATGCACGCATCTGGCTCATGATTTTGCCTTCTTCGCATACTTGTTGGCCAGATCCTGGGTTTTTTCAGATTTGAATCACGTAGTAATGTGGTACCACACAGTAACAGTCAATGAAACCAGGTTTCGATGAATATTCTAGACGATAAAACCAATAAGGTCTGGGTTAGGTCTGGCTTATGCCCGCATCTGGCTCATGATTTTGCCTTCTTCGCATACTTGTTGGCCAGATCCTGGGTTTTTTCGGATTTGAATCACGTAGTAATGTGGTACCACACAGTAGCAGTCAATAAAACCTGGTTTCGATCAATATTTTAGAGGGTAAAACCGGTTAGGTTTGGGTTAGGTCTGGCTTATGCCCACTTCTGGCTCATGATTTTGCCTTCTTCGCATACTTGTTGGCCAGATCCTGGGTTTTTTCAGATTTGAATCACGTAGTAATGTGGTACCACACAGTAACAGTCAATGAAACCAGGTTTCGATGAATATTCTAGACGATAAAACCAATAAGGTCTGGGTTAGGTCTGGCTTATGCCCGCATCTGGCTCATGATTTTGCCTTCTTCGCATACTTGTTGGCCAGATCCTGGGTTTTCTCGAATTTGAATCACGTAGTAATGTGGCACCACACAGTAACAGTCAATTAAACCTCATTTCGATCAATATTTTAGAGGATAAAACCGGTTAGGTCTGGGTTATGCCCGCATCTGGCTCATGATTTTGCCTTCTTTGCACACATGTTGGCCAGATCCTGGGTTTCTTCGGGTTTGAATCACGCAGTAATGTTGTACCACATTGAAACAGTCAATTAAAGCTGGTTTCGATCAATATTTTAGAGGATAGAACCGGTTAGGTCTGGGTTAGGTCTGGCTTATGCCCGCATCTGACTCATAATCTTACCTTCTTCGTATACTTGTTGGCCAGATCCTGGGTTTCTTCGGGTTTGAGTCACGTAGTAATGTGGTACCACACTGAAAAAATCCATTAAACTTGGTTTCGATCAATATTATAAAGGATGACACCGGTTAGGTCTGGGTAAGGTCTGGGTTATGCGCGCATCTGGTTCATGATTTTGCCTTCTTCGCATACTTGTTGGCCAGACCCTGGGTTTTTTCGGACTTGAATCACGTAGTAATGTGGTACCACACAGTAGCAGTCAATAAAACCTGGTTTCGATCAATATTTTAGAGGGTAAAACCGGTTAGGTTTGGGTTAGGTCTGGCTTATGCCCACTTCTGGCTCATGATTTTGCCTTCTTCGCATACTTGTTGGCCAGAACCTGGGTTTTACCCTGTTTGAATCACGTAGTAATGCGGTACCACAACGAAACAGTCAACTAAACCTGGTTTCGATCAATATTTTAGAGGATAAAAGCGGTTAGGTCTGGGTTAGGTCTGGCTTATGCCCGCATCTGGCTCATGATTTTGCCTTCTTTGCATACTTGTTGGCCAGATCCTGGGTTTTTTCGGATTTGAATCACGTAGTAATGTGGTACCACACAGTAACAGTCAATAAAAACTGGTTTCGATCAATATTTTAGAGGACAAAACCGGTTAGGTCTGGCTTATGCCCGCATCTGGCTCAAGATTTTGCATTCTTCGCATACTTGTTGGCCAGATCCTGGGTTTTTTCGGATTTGAATCACGTAGTAATGTGGTACCACACAGTAACAGTCAATAAAACCTGGTTTCGATCAATATTTTAGAGGATAAAACCGGTTAGGTCTGGGTTAGGTCTGGGTTATGCACGCATCTGGCTCATGATATTGCCTTCTTCGCATACTTGTTGGCCAGATCCTGGGTTTTTTCGGATTTGAATCACGTAGTAATGTGGTACCACACAGTAGCAGTCAATCAAACCTGGTTTCGATCAATATTTTAGAGGATAAAACCGGTTAGGTTTGGGTTAGGTCTGGCTTATGCCCGCATCTGGCTCAAGATTTTGCATTCTTCGCATACTTGTTGGCCAGATCCTGGGTTTTTTCGGATTTGAATCACGTAGTAATGTGGTACCACACAGTAGCAGTCAATAAAACCTGGTTTCGATCAATATTTTAGAGGATAAAACCGGTTAGGTTTGGGTTAGGTCTGGCTTATGCCCACTTCTGGCTCATGATTTTGCCTTCTTCGCATACTTGTTGGCGAGATCCTGGGTTTTTTCGGGTTTCAGTCACGTAGTAATGTGGTACCACACTGAAACAGACAATTAAACGTGGTTTCGATCAATATTTTAGAGGATCACACCGGTTAGGTCTGGGTTAGGTCTGGGTTATGCCTGCATCTGGCACATGATTTTGCCTTCTTCGCATACTTATTGGCCTGATCCTGGGTTTTCTCGAATTTGAATCACGTAGTAATGTGGCACCACACAGTAACAGTCAATAAAACCTGGTTTCGATCAATATTTTAGAGGATAAAACCGGTTAGGTTTGGGTTATGCCCGCATCTGGCTCATGATTTTGCCTTCTTTGCACACATGTTGGCCAGATCCTGGGTTTCTTCGGGTTTGAATCACGTAGTAATGTTGTACCACATTGAAACAGTCAATTAAAGCTGGTTTCGATCAATATTTTAGAGGATAAAACCGGTTAGGTCTGGGTTATGCCCGCATCTGGCTCATGATTTGCCTTCTTCGCATACTTGTTGGCCAGACCCTGGTTTTTTTCTGGTTTGAGTCACGTAGTAATGTGGTACCACACTGAGACAGTCCTTTAAACTTGGTTTCGATCAATATTATAAAGGATGACACCGGTTAGGTCTGGGTAAGGTCTGGGTAATGCGCGCATCTGGTTCATGATTTTGCCTTCTTCGCATACTTGTTGGCCAGACCCTGGGTTTTTTCGGGTTTCAGTCACGTAGTAATGTGGTACCACACTGAAACAGACAATTAAACGTGGTTTCGATGAATATTTTAGAGGATCACACCGGTTAGGTCTGGGTTAGGTCTGGGTTATGCCTGCATCTGGCACATGATTTTGCCTTCTTCGCATACTTATTGGCCTGATCCTGGGTTTTCTCGAATTTGAATCACGTAGTAATGTGGCACCACACAGTAACAGTCAATTAAACCTCATTTCGATCAATATTTTAGAGGATAAAGCCGGTTAGGTCTGGGTTAGGTCTGGGTTATGCACGCATCTGGCTCATGATTTTGCCATCTTTGCATACTTGTTGGCCAGATTTTGAGTTGTTTCGGATTTGAATCACGTAATAATGTGGTACCACACAGTAACAGTCAATAAAACCAGGTTTCGATCAATATTTTACAGGATAAACCGGTTAGGTCTGAGTTAGGTCTAAGTTATGCACGCATCTGGCTCATGATTTTGCCTTCTTTGCACACATGTTGGCCTGATCGCGGGTTTTTTCGTGTTTGAGTTACGTAGTAATGTGGTACCACACTGAAACAGTCCACTAAACTTGTTTTCGATAAATATTTTAAAGGATGACACCGGTTAGGTCTGGGTTAGGTCTGGCTTATGCCCACATCTGGCTCATGATGTTGCCTTCTTTGCACACATGTTGGCCAGGTCCTGGGTTTCTTCGGGTTTGAATCACGTAGTAATGTTGTACCACATTGAAACAGTCAATTAAAGCTGGATTCGATCAATATTTTACAGGATAAACCGGTTAGGTCTGGGTTAGGTCTGGCTTATGCCCACATCTGGCTCATGATGTTGCCTTCTTTGCACACATGTTGGCCAGATCCTGGGTTTTCTCGAATTTGAATCACGTAGTAATGTGGTACCACACAGAAACAATACATTAAATTTGGTTTCGATCAATATTTTGGAGGATAACACCGGTTAGGTCTGGGTTAGGTCTGGGTTATGCCCGCATCTCGCTCATAATTCTGCCTTCATAGCATACTTGTTGGCCAGAACCTGGGTTTTACCCTGTTTGAATGGCGTAGTAATGCGGTACCACAACGAAACAGTCAACTAAACCTGGTTTCGATCAATATTTTGGAGGATGACACCGGTTAGGTCTGTGTTAGGTCTGGGTTATGCCCGCATCTGGCTCATGATTTTGCCTTCTTTGCACACATGTTGGCCAGATCCTGGGTTTTCTCGAATTTGAATCACGTAGTAATGTTGTACCACATTGAAACAGCCAATTAAAGCTGGATTCGATCAATATTTTAGAGGATAAAACCGGTTAGGTCTGGGTTAGGTTTGGCTTATGCCCGCATCTGGCTCATGATTTTGCCTTCTTCGCATACTTGTTGGCCAGATCCTGGGTTTTCTCGAATTTGAATCACGTAGTAATGTGGCACCACACAGTAACAGTCAATTAAACCTCATTTCGATCAATATTTTAGAGGATAAAACCGGTTAGGTCTGGGTTATGCCCGCATCTGGCTCATGATTTTGCCTTCTTTGCACACATGTTGGCCAGATCCTGGGTTTCTTCGGGTTTGAATCACGTAGTAATGTTGTACCACATTGAAACAGTCAATTAAAGCTGGTTTCGATCAATATTTTAGAGGATAAAACCGGTTAGGTCTGGGTTAGGTCTGGCTTATGCCCGCATCTGGCTCATAATCTTACCTTCTTCGTATACTTGTTGGCCAGATCCTGGGTTTTTTCGGGTTTGAGTCACGTAGTAATGTGGTACCACACTGAAAAAGTCCATTAAACTTGGTTTCGATCAATATTATAAAGGACGACACCGGTTAGGTCTGGGTAAGGTCTGGGTTATGCGCGCATCTGGTTCATGATTTTGCCTTCTTCGCATACTTGTTGGCCAGACCCTGGGTTTTTTCGGATTTGAATCACGTAGTAATGTGGTACCACACAGTAGCAGTCAATAAAACCTGGTTTCGATCAATATTTTAGAGGATAAAACCGGTTAGGTTTGGGTTAGGTCTGGTTATGCCCACTTCTGGCTCATGATTTTGCCTTCTTCGCATACTTGTTGGCCAGAACCTGGGTTTTACCCTGGTTGAATCACGTAGTAATGCGGTACCACAACGAAGCAGTCAACTAAACCTGGTTTCGATCAATATTTTAGAGGATAAAAGCGGTTAGGTCTGGGTTAGGTCTGGCTTATGCCCGCATCTGGCTCATGATTTTGCCTTCTTTGCATACTTGTTGGCCAGATCCTGGGTTTTTTCGGATTTGAATCACGTAGTAATGTGGTACCACACAGTAACAGTCAATAAAAACTGGTTTCGATCAATATTTTAGAGGACAAAACCGGTTAGGTCTGGCTTATGCCCGCATCTGGCTCAAGATTTTGCCTTCTTCGCATACTTGTTGGCCAGATGCTGGGTTTTCTCGAATTTGAATCACGTAGTAATGTTGTACCACATTGAAAAAGTCAATTAAAGCTGGTTTCGATCAATATTTTACAGGATAAAACCGGTTAGGTCTGGGTTAGGTCTGAGTTATGCACGCATCTGGCTCATGATTTTGCCTTCTTTGCACACATGTGGGCCTGATCCCGGGTTTTTTTTCCAGTCTGAATCACGTAGTGATGTGGTACCTCTGTGAAACAGTCAATTAAACCTAGTTTCGATCAATATTTTAGAGGATAACACCGGTTAGGTTTAGGTTAGGTCTGGGTTATGCCCGCATCTCGCTCATGATTTTGACTTCTTAGTATATTTGATGGCCAGATCCTGGGTTTTACCCTGTTTGAATCACGTAGTAATGCGGTACCACAACGAAACAGTCAACTAAACCTGGTTTCAATCAATATTTTAGAGGATAAAAGCGGTTAGGTCTGGGTTAGGTCTGTGTTATGCCCGCATCTGGCTCATGATTTTGCCTTCTTCGCATACTTGTTGGCCAGAACCTGGGTTTTACCCTGTTTGAATCACGTAGTAATGCGGTACCACAACGAAACAGTCAACTAAACCTGGTTTCAATCAATATTTTAGAGGATAAAAGCGGTTAGGTCTGGGTTAGGTCTGTGTTATGCCCGCATCTGGCTCATGATTTTGCCTTCTTTGCATACTTGTTGGCCAGATCCTGTGTTTATTCGGATTTGAATCACGTAGTAATGTGGTACCACACAGTAACAGTCAATAAAAACTGGTTTCGATCAATATTTTAGAGGACAAAACCGGATAGGTCTGGCTTATGCCCGCATCTGGCTCAAGATTTTGCATTCTTCGCATACTTGTTGGCCAGATCCTGGGTTTTTTTCGGATTTGAATCACGTAGTAATGTGGTACCACACAGTAACAGTCAATAAAACCTGGTTTCGATCAATATTTTAGAGGATAAAGCCGGTTAGGTCTGGGTTAGGTCTGGGTTATGCACGCATCTGGCTCATGATTTTGCCTTCTTCGCATACTTGTTGGCCAGATCCTGGGTTTTTTCGGATTTGAATCACGTAGTAATGTGGTACCACACAGTAGCAGTCAATAAAACCTGGTTTCGATCAATATTTTAGAGGATAAAACCGGTTAGGTTTGGGTTAGGTCTGGCTTATGCCCACTTCTGGCTCATGATTTTGCCTTCTTCGCATACTTGTTGGCCAGATCCTGGGTTTTTTCGGGTTTGAGTCACGTAGTAATGTGGTACCACACTGAAACAGTCCATTAAACTTGGTTTCGATCAACATTTTAAAGGATGACACCGGTTAGGTCTGGGTTAGGTCTGGCTTATTCCCGCATCTGGCTCATGATTTTGCCAATTTTGCATACTTGTTGGCCAGATTTTGAGTTTTTTCGGATTTGAATCACGTAGTAATGTGGTACCACACAGTTACAGTCAATACATCCAGGTTTCGATGAATATTTTAGAGGATAAAACCGGTTAGGTCTGGGTTAGGTCTGGCTTATGCCCGCATCTGGCTCATGATTTTGCCTTCTTCGCATACTTGTTGGCCAGATCCCGGGTTTTTTCGGGTTTGAGTCACGTAGTAATGTGGTACCACACTGAAACGGCCCATTAAACTTGGTTTCGATCAATATTTTAGAGGATGACACCGGTTAGGTCTGGTTTAGGTCTGGGTTATGCGCGCATCTGGCTCATGATTTTGCCTTCTTTGCATACTTGTTGGCCAGATCCTGGGTTTTTTCGGATTTGAATCACGTCGTAATGTGGTACCACACAGTAGCAGTCAACAAAACCTGGTTTCGATCAATATTTTAGAGGATAAAACCGGTTAGGTCTGGGTTAGGTCTGGCTTATGCCCACCTCTGGCTCATGATTTTGCCTTCTTCGCATACTTGTTGACCAGAACCTGGGTTTTTTCGGGTTTGAGTCACGTAGTAATTGGGCACCACACAGTAACAGTCAATTAAACCTCATTTCGATCAATATTTTAGAGGATAAAACCGGTTAGGTCTGGGTTATGCCCGCATCTGGCTCATGATTTTGCCTTCTTCGCATACTTGTTGGCCAGACCCTGGTTTTTTTCTGGTTTGAGTCACGTAGTAATGTGGTAAAACACTGAAACAGTCCTTTAAACTTGGTTTCGATCAATATTATAAAGGATGACACCGGTTAGGTCTGGGTAAGGTCTGGGTAATGCGCGCATCTGGTTCATGATTTTGCCTTCTTCGCATACTTGTTGGCCAGACCCTGGGTTTTTTCGGATTTGAATCACGTAGTAATGTGGTACCACACAGTAGCAGTCAATAAAACCTGGTTTCGATCAATATTTTAGAGGATAAAACCCGTTAGGTATGGGTTAGGTCTGGCTTATGCCCACTTCTGGCTCATGATTTTGCCTTCTTCGCATACTTGTTGGCGAGATTCTGGGTTTTTTCGGGTTTCAGTCACGTAGTAATGTGGTACCACACTGAAACAGACAATTAAACGTGGTTTCGATCAATATTTTAGAGGATCACACTGGTTAGGTCTGGGTTAGGTCTGGGGTATGCCCCCTCAGGGGCTGTGTCCGGCCGGGTGTCCGGCGCAGTACGGGGCGTAGCGACCCCGAGGTACCTGATGCTAATCACACCGTAAGCCTCCTGTTGGTCGTCGCAACGACCCATTCACAACTCCAGTTTTGGTTTTGTGAATGGTACGTGGCGGCAGGAGGACCGGGGGCCTTGGCTTAACCGCCTGGGCCGCGAGGATGGTAACTCTATAAATTACCCTCTAATCCTAAGTTATGGTGCGCGGCGATGGGATGCATGGTTGGGAGAGAAGGCCCAATCCCTAGCGACCACCTCCGGGGGCACCTGCCGAACCCCCGGAGTATTAGGCTTCCCCAGGCATGGCGGCTCTGCCTGGGGTGACCTCCATTCCGACCACACTCGTGGGAACAGTAATGGACATTAATGACTCTCAAATTAGCAACCGGACTGGGAATTTGGAAAACGGAATGGCACGTGTATCGGCAGACGAGATTGGTTTATTGAACAATAATATGGATGGACCACTTCCTGGTGGGGTTAAACCCACGGTCAGGAGTGTGCAGGTGGTGAATCCCCCGTTGGGGGTCCACCTGGAGGGTGATGTTGACCTGGTCAGGGTCGGTCCCGCTCCTGTTGTCAGCCTAGAGCGGCTAAATGTCACGGAGTGGCGTAAGGCGGGGAGGGAGTCACCTCCCCGCAAGAGGCATGATGCCGTGGGATCGCTGCCTTCGATGGGCGGCGCAGCCCAGAGGAAAGATGAGGGGACGGTATGCGTTGGGAAGACCATCTCCCACACCCTCGACGACGACGACTCGCAGGATGGCGACGAGTGGGCGCCGAATCCTTGCACCGGTGACGAAGCTGAGAGTGGCGACTCCAGCGAGGGTTATGGTCCCGGTAAGAGAAAGAGGAAGGGCCCCGGGGCTGGAAGACCCAGGGGTATCTTCGTGGACCCCAAAAAGTTGGGTCCCGGGATGAAGGCCCTGCCGAAGCAGGCAGACCTCCGCAACATTGCGGAGGTCATGAAATCGGACGAGCTCCTGGGTCGGCTCAAGGAGCAACTAGAGTCCGTCGTCAAGGTGGCAGACACCGCAAGCCACCTTAAGACGACGGACATCCGTGGGCTCCGCTTGGCAGCGAGGGTGGCTATGGTCAGCGCCGAAGAACTTCACGGCAGAGCTGACCGTGCCGAAAATCCCAATAGGCCGGCCCGGGAGGTAGTCATTCGCCAGGGCGAGTGGGAGAGGAGGGCCAAGGCCCTCGAGAAGAGGTTGGAGGTGGCAGACAAGACCGCCACAACCCTGTCCGAGACCGTGAGAGTTAAGGACAGGGAGCTGGAGCACCTCAGGCGGGAAGTGGGCCGCCTGAGGTATAAGCAGGAGCAGCGGAGGCTGCTTCGGGAGGGGGAGGAGTTGGCCAGCGAGACGCCACCGGACCATGAATTGCCGTGTGTCCCTCGACCCCGGCGGAAGGATCTCCTTCCGTCAACATTTGCCGGGGAGGACACGGGCATGGAGGTCGAGACGTCGGTCGCAGGACCGTCGTCTGCAGCACGGCCTGCCCCGATTGAGGAGGAGAGTTCCGCGTCCGGAAACCCTTTGATGGTCATGATGACCGAAGTCGTCAAAAGGGTTTCCGAGATGGCGGGACACATATCGGCTGTCGAGAGCCGTTTCGACGCCCGTTTTGAGGCGGTGTGGCGGGCAGTGTCTCGCCCGCCGCTCGGGAATGTTCCGCTGCCCCCTTCCGCATCCGTGAGAGCGGCTCCGCCGGCTATGGCGAAAGTGCTGGAGGCGCCAAAAGGGAAGGCGAAGGGAACTGCGGTGACGAAATCGGGCAGCACCCCCAAGAAGAGAGATGCCGCCAAGGCCCAAGGAGGTACAGCAGCGGCCGGTGGGGCGGGCGTGGCGAATTCACCCGCCCCGAAATCTACGATGCCGCCGAAGGCAACGCATCGTCCCCCTCCACCACCTCCCAAGGCGGATAGCGGCAGGTCCGCACCGCCAGCCAACTCCAAGGCAAAGTCCACCCCTGCTCCTGCCAACGATGGGCAGGGCTCCTGGGCTGAGGTGGTGAGGAGGGGGAAGAAGAGGGGTAGTGAAAAGGGTGCGGCACCTTCCGCGGCTTCCTCTAAGGGCGGCAAGATACCCGCTGCCAGTCGGCTAGCCGCCACTACGGCTGCGGGCAGTAAAAAGAAGGGTGGTGTCCAGGTTCCGGCGGCCAAACTGCCGAGGCTGCCGAAGAATGCGGCAGTCTCGGTGACCGCCGCCTCCGGACGAGAAGGAGATTTGGGCCCCCTCCTCAATAGGGTGATGCCCGAGATTTGCAAAGATCTCGGGCTCACCGGGATGCGCCCCACCAGGGCAGTTACCGGGGCGCTATTGCTAGCGATCCCCGGTGAGAAGGGGAAAGAAAAGGCGACCGCCCTGAGGGCGCGTCTTGAGGGGGCCCTCCAGGTCGAGGGTGTTCGGGTGGCTTGCCCCCAAAAACAGGCCGAGTTAAGGGTGTCCGGCCTGTCGGAGGCAGCCACCCAGCAGGCTGTCAGGGAGGCCCTTGCCACAGCCGGGGGTTGCGGCGCTGCGGAGGTAAACGTTGGTGACCTCCGCCGGGACAGCTCGGGCATGTTTACTGCCTGGGCCCGCTGTCCCCTTCGCGCCGCAACCAAGCTCGCGAAGTCCGGCCGATTAATGGTCGGCTTCTTCGAGGCCCGGCTGGCAGTACTCGCAGCGAGGCCGCTGCAGTGCCACCGCTGCCTGGAGTTCGGACATGTCCGGCAGCGGTGCACCAGCACTGTCGATCGCAGCGGCCTCTGTTACCGCTGCGGAGGGGCCTCCCACACCGCACGGGAGTGCACGGCCGCCCCTAAATGCCCCCTTTGTGTGGGCTTGGGGCGGCCAGCGGATCACCGCATGGGTGGGGCGGCGTGCCGTCCCCCCAAACGCAAGGGGAAGAAGGCGAAAGGGTCGAGTGTGACCCCACCCACGGTGCCGGCTGGTGTTGAGCCGGCGCCGGTGCCCGTCGCGATGGAGGTCCAAGGGGCGGCTTGTACCCAGCCGTCCCCAGCTGTGGTGTCGGGTGCTATACCCGCCCCAGCCTCTGTTGTGACGGGAGGGGTGGTGGTGGCGGGAGTGACCGCCCCGCAGACAGTGACGGAGATGATGGAGGTGGATGTGGCGCCTTGCGACTCGGCGCCCACCACCTCCACGAAGTCGGAATGCATTTTGTCCGGGGTTGGCCCTGCAGAGTCCCCACTCCAATCGACATCCCAGCCGCCGTGCGGGTCAGAGCCCCTTAGTCGGGGGGTGATGGCCTCGTACGGCGGCAAAGATCCGGGGCGCACAGAGGCGTCCATAAGCACTGGAAGGGGAGGCCTGGAGGAGGCCGCGGGTGAGACCCGATAATGTCTCAACGCCTCCTCCAGGTAAATTTGAACCACTGCCGGGGGGCTCAGGATCTCATGCTCCAAACCCTCCGGCAGTCGAACATCGGGATGGCCGTGATCGCCGAGCCCTACCGTGTCCCCAAACACCCCGCTTGGGTGGGGGACCTTAACGGGGTCTCGGCGATCACCTGGCAGTACGGGCGCGGCACGTTGCCGTGCCCCGTAGTGGGGAGGGGCCACGGTTTTGTGGCGGTGAAGTGGGGGGAACTCGTGGTTGCCGGGTGTTACGCGTCGCCCGCTATGGGCCTCAGCGAATTTGAGGCGTACCTCGACGAGGTGGGGAGATGCATCTCCCCACATCTCGCCAGTGGGGTACTCGTCCTGGGCGATTTTAATGCCCACGCTGCAGCCTGGGGCTGCCCCAGGACGACCGTGAAGGGCGACGCGATGCTCGAATGGGCGGCGGGTCACGGCCTCGTAGTTTTGAATCAAGGGGCCGTGAGCACGTGCGTGCACGCGCGGGGCGAGTCGATCGTCGACATATCGTTGGGGAGCCCCGCCATAGCACGCCGTGTGTCCGACTGGAGGGTCGCGGAAGAGGTGGCCACGTTAAGCGACCACCTCTACATTACGTTTTCCGTATCCGCGACCCCCGGCTTAAATGGACCCCGCCAACCGGGCAGGGATGCACACCCGGCGCCACGCTGGTCCGCCAAGAGGCTCGACCCGGACGCCCTTGCGATGGCAGCCTCCGTTGTGGCATGGCAGGAGATGCCACGCCGGACCCTCGGCAATCCATCTGCCGGGGCGCGTTGGTTCCGGGAGACTATGACGTCGTTGTGTGACGCAGTCATGCCCCGGGCCACCGCCCCGAGCCGAGGGGGGTCCGTGTACTGGTGGTCGGGCGAGATCGAGGATTTACGCACTCGGTGCGTTGTCGCCCGACGCCGGTACACCCGCGCCAGGAGACGGCGCGGGGCGACGGAGGCAGAGGTGGTGGGGTTGCGCGGGGAATTTTCCCTGGCGCGAAGAACCCTCCGCCGGGCCATCGCGACCGCGAAAGCCCAGGCATGGACGGAGCTCCTCGGGTCTCTGGATGCAAATCCATGGGGGCGCCCTTATCATATGGTCGTAGGGAAGATGCGATCATGGGCGCCCCCGATCACAGAGAGCCTCGACCCCCAGCTGCTCGGGGAAACTATGCGCGTCCTCTTCCCTGCTGGGGGAGAGGCGTTCCTGCATCCCCCCGAGCCACAGCCGGATCACCCGCCTTGGTGGTCCGACGAACTGGGGGTCTCCGAGGAGGAGCTAGCTAGGGCCGTCCGGAGAATGGCTGCCAAGAAGACGGCGCCAGGACCGGACGGCATACCCGGCAAGGCCTGGGCAGTAGCGGTGGGCGTTTTGGGTGGCGGGTTGATACGCGTCTTCGACGCGTGCCTCCAGACCGGTCAGTTCCCCCCCATATGGAAGGTGGCGAGGTTGGTCCTCCTCCACAAGCCAGGGAAGCCCGCGGATTCTCCATCCGCGTTCCGACCCATTTGTCTGTTGGACGAGGCTGGGAAACTCCTCGAGCGGGTCATTGTATCCCGTCTCGAGGGGCATCTGTCCCGCGTCGGCCCTGATCTGGCCGACCGACAGTTCGGCTTTCGCCGGGGCCGCTCCACTGTCGACGCCATAGCGACCGTGCGGACCCTGGCGGAATCGGCAATCTCCCGGGGGGGTGTGGCGTTGGCAGTCTCGTTGGACATAGCCAACGCCTTTAACACCGTCTCCTGGGGGGCGATAGGTCGGGCACTCCAGTACCACCGGGTGCCCGCCTATCTGTGTCGACTGATCGGGGACTATCTGCGGGGCAGGGTAGTCCAATATCCGGGTCGGAACGGGATGGAGCAGAGAGCGGTGCACCGCGGCGTTCCACAGGGGTCGGTCCTCGGGCCGCTCCTGTGGAACTTGGCGTATGACGCGGTGCTGCGGGCTGACCTCCCCGTCGGCGTGTCGTTGGTTTGTTATGCCGACGACACCCTGGTGATAGCCGACGGGGATACGTGGTGGAGGGCCGTGGCCCTCGCAGAGGAAGGGACGGCACGAGTCGTCGCCGAGGTAGAGCGTCTGGGGTTGCGCGTGGCACCCCAAAAGACCGAGGCCATCTGGCTGTGTAACGTCAGTGGTCGAGGGGTGCCGCGCCAGGCGTCTCTACGGGTGGGTGGAGCCCAAGTCGGGGTGGGGCGCCGGATGAAGTACCTGGGCCTCACCCTCGACAGCTACTGGCGGTTCGGGCATCATTTGGAAGGGTTGGGTCCCCGTATTGAAAGGGCAGCGGCCGCGTTAGGTCGCATAATGCCCAATCTCGGGGGACCCAACATGGCGGCACGGCGGCTGTATTTGGGAGTCGTCCGGTCCATGGCGCTTTATGGCGCGCCTATATGGGCCGGCGGTCTGATGGTCAATCGGCGGGGTGCATTTGTACTCCGTCGGTTACAGAGGTTGGTCGCCATCAGAGTCGTGCGGGGTTATCGCACGATCTCCTACACAGCCGCCACCTTGCTGGCGGGTTCCGCACCGTTTCACCTGCTGGCGAAAATGGACGCAGAAGTCTATCAAAACCTCTGCGACCTTCGCCAGCGGGGTGTGGACCCGCACGGCGAGGAGGCCGCCAGGGCCCGAAGCCAGGCGCGGCGACGCGTCTATAGTCGGTGGCTGGTCTGGTTATCCAAGCCAGACCAGCGGGATGATCGCGTCGCCGCGGCGGTCCGCCCAGAGTTTTATGCCTGGGTGGGCCGTAGCTGGGGTACGCCCACCTACCGCCTGACACAGGTACTGACCGGACACGGTTGCTTCGGTCGGTACCTGCATCGGATAGGGCGGGAGGCGACGGCTGCGTGCCATCATTGCAGGGGAAGGGAGGACACCGCGCAGCACACGCTGCAGTTTTGCCCGGCGTGGGCAGCGCAGCGCGGTGTCCTTATTAGAGCGATTGGAGCGGACCTCTCGCTGCCGGCCGTCATTCGTGCGATGGTCGGCAGTAGGGAGGCGTGGGCGGCCATGGCCTTGTTTTGTGAAGAGGTCATTGCCGCGAAGGAGGACGCCGAAAGGGCGCGAGAGGAGGTGGGGGGCAGGCGGCGACGCCGACCGTAAGACCCTCCACCGCTCCCCGTGGCAGGGGGAGCGCGAAGGGGTCGGTGATGGTGTTTGTGGTGCGAGGTGAGGGACTTTATCCCCTCATTCCCCCTCGCACCCAGCCTATCACCGGACCGGGGGCCCGTGGTAGGGGCCCCGTCTAGCGGGGGCGGCAGTGTTAGCCGGCCCCGCAGCCGTGGTCGCGATCGGGTGGGGGCCCGGTCGCGGCTAGTAGCAACGGCGCGAGTGGGGGCGACGTCGCGTGTGACCGCGCGGCGTCGCCGGGGGGCAATCAGTTTAGTTTGCCCCCCATTGGGGGAGGAGGATCGCTTCTCCTCCCCCGGGAAGGGCCCGTAGTAGGGTGTTGCGCCAACGGGGAGAGTCACGGTAGTATCGCTAGTTTGGTTCCCGTGACTCTCCCCAGATAAAGGGCGCAGGCGGTCACCGTGGTGTTTTAGCCGGTAAGAGTCCGGCACTACCCCGGCCTCCCCCCCAGGGAGCCGGGGTGTCCATGAGGATTTCACCACGTTAAAAAAAAAAAAAAAAAAAGGTCTGGGGTATGCCTGCATCTGGCACATGATTTTGCCTTCTTCGCATACTTATTGGCCTGATCCTGGGTTTTCTCGAATTTGAATCACGTAGTAATGTGGCACCACACAGTCACAGTCAATTAAACCTCATTTCGATCAATATTTTAGAGGATCACACTGGTTAGGTCTGGGTTAGGTCTGGCTTATGCCCACTTCTGGCTCATGATTTTGCCTTCTTCGCATACTTGTTGGCCAGACCCTGGGTTTTTTCGGATTTGAATCACGTAGTAATGTGGTACCACACAGTAGCAGTCAATAAAACCTGGTTTCGATCAATATTTTAGAGGATAAAACCGGTTAGGTTTGGGTTAGGTCTGGCTTATGCCCACTTCTGGCTCATGATTTTGCCTTCTTCGCATACTTGTTGGCCAGATCCTGGGTTTTTTCGGGTTTGAGTCACGTAGTAATGTGGTACCACACTGAAACAGACAATTAAACGTGGTTTCGATCAATATTTTAGAGGATCACACCGGTTAGGTCTGGGTTAGGTCTGGCTTATGCCCACTTCTGGCTCATGATTTTGCCTTCTTCGCATACTTGTTGGCCAGATCCTGGGTTTTTTCGGGTTTGAGTCACGTAGTAATGTGGTACCACACTGAAACAGTCCATTAAACTTGGTCTCGATCAATATTATAACGGATGACACCGGTTAGGTCTGGGTAAGGTCTGGGTTATGCGCGCATTTGGTTCATGATTTTGCCTTCTTCGCATACTTGTTGGCCAGACCCTGGGTTTTTTCGGATTTGAATCACGTAGTAATGTGGTACCACACAGTAGCAGTCAATAAAACCTGGATTCGATCAATATTTTAGAGGATAAAACCGGTTAGGTTTGGGTTAGGTCTGGCTTATGCCCACTTCTGGCTCATGATTTTGCCTTCTTCGCATACTTGTTGGCCAGAACCTGGGTTTTACCCTGTTTGAATCACGTAGTAATGCGGTACCACAACGAAACAGTCAACTAAACCTGGTTTCAATCAATATTTTAGAGGATAAAAGCGGTTAGGTCTGGGTTAGGTCTGTGTTATGCCCGCATCTGGCTCATGATTTTGCCTTCTTTGCATACTTGTTGGCCAGATCCTGGGTTTTTTCGGATTTGAATCACGTAGTAATGTGGTACCACACAGTAACAGTCAATAAAAACTGGTTTCGATCAATATTTTAGAGGACAAAACCGGTTAGGTCTGGCTTATGCCCGCATCTGGCTCAAGATTTTGCATTCTTCGCATACTTGTTGGCCAGATCCTGGGTTTTTTCGGATTTGAATCACGTAGTAATGTGGTACCACACAGTAACAGTCTATAAAACCTGGTTTCGATCAATATTTTAGAGGATAAAACCGGTTAGGTCTGGGTTAGGTCTGGGTTATGCACGCATCTGGCTCATGATTTTGCCTTCTTCGCATACTTGTTAGCCAGATCCTGGGTTTTTTCGGATTTGAATCACGTAGTAATTTGGTACCACACAGTAGCAGTCAATAAAACCTGGTTTCGATCAATATTTTAGAGGATAAAACCGGTTAGGTTTGGGTTAGGTCTGGCTTATGCCCACTTCTGGCTCATGATTTTGCCTTCTTCGCATACTTGTTGACCAGATCCTGGGTTTTTTCGGGTTTGAGTCACGTAGTAATGTGGTACCACACTGAAACAGTCCATTAAACTTGGTTTCGATCAATATTATAAAGGATAACACCGGTTAGGTCTGGGTAAGGTCTGGGTTATGCGCGCATCTGGTTCTTGATTTTGCCTTCTTCGCATACTTGTTGGCCAGACCCTGGGTTTTTTCGGATTTGAATCACGTAGTAATGTGGTGCCACACAGTAGCAGTCAATAAAACCTGGTTTCGATCAATATTTTAGAGGATAAAACCGGTTAGGTTTGGGTTAGGTCTGGCTTATGCCCACTTCTGGCTCATGACTTTGCCTTCTTCGCATACTTGTTGGCCAGATCCTGGGTTTTTTCGGGTTTGAGTCACGTAGTAATGGGGTACCACACTGAAACAGTCCATTAAACTTGGTTTCGATCAATATTATAAAGGATGACACCGGTTAGATCTGGGTAAGTTCTGGGTTATGCGCGCATCTGGTTCATGATTTTGCCTTCTTCGCATACTTGTTGGCCAGACCCTGGGTTTTTTCGGATTTGAATCACGTAGTAATGTGGTACCGCACAGTAGCAGTCAATAAAACCTGGATTGGATCAATATTTTAGAGGATAAAAACGGTTAGGTCTGGGTTAGGTCTGGCTTATGCCCGCATCTGGCTCATGATTTTGCCTTCTTCGCATACTTGTTGGCCAGATCCTGGGTTTTTTCGGGTTTGAGTCACGTAGTAATGTGGTACCACACTGAAACAGTCCATTAAACTTGGTTTCGATCAATATTATAAAGGATGACACCGGTTAGGTCTGGGTAAGGTCTGGGTTATGCGCGCATCTGGTTCATGATTTTGCCTTCTTCCATACTTGTTGGCCAGACCCTGGGTTTTTTCGGATTTGAATCACGTAGTAATTTGGTACCACACAGTAGCAGTCAATAAAACCTGGTTTCGATCAATATTTTAGAGGATAAAACCGGTTAGGTTTGGGTTAGGTCTGGCTTATGCCCACTTCTGGCTCATGATTTTGCCTTCTTCGCATACTTGTTGACCAGAACCTGAGTTTTTTCGGGTTTGAGTCACGTAGTAATTGGGCACCACACAGTAACAGTCAATTAAACCTCATTTCGATCAATATTTTAGAGGATAAAACCGGTTAGGTCTGGGTTATGCCCGCATCTGGCTCATGATTTTGCCTTCTTCGCATACTTGTTGGCCAGACCCTGGTTTTCTTCTGGTTTGAGTCACGTAGTAATGTGGTACCACACTGAAACAGTCCTTTAAACTTGGTTTCGATCAATATTATAAAGGATGACACCGGTTAGGTCTGGGTAAGGTCTGGGTAATGCGCGCATCTGGTTCATGATTTTGCCTTCTTCGCATACTTGTTGGCCAGACCCTGGGTTTGTTCGGATTTGAATCACGTAGTAATGTGGTACCACACAGTAGCAGTCAATAAAACCTGGATTGGATCAATATTTTAGAGGATAAAAACGGTTAGGTCTGGGTTAGGTCTGGCTTATGCCCGCATCTGGCTCATGATTTTGCCTTCTTCGCATACTTGTTGGCCAGATCCTGGGTTTTTTCGGGTTTGAGTCACGTAGTAATGTGGTACCACACTGAAACAGTCCATTAAACTTGGTTTCGATCAATATTATAAAGGATGACACCGGTTAGGTCTGGGTAAGGTCTGGGTTATGCGCGCATCTGGTTCATGATTTTGCCTTCTTCCATACTTGTTGGCCAGACCCTGGTTTTTTCGGATTTGAATCACGTAGTAATTTGGTACCACACAGTAGCAGTCAATAAAACCTGGTTTCGATCAATATTTTAGAGGATAAAACCGGTTAGGTTTGGGTTAGGTCTGGCTTATGCCCACTTCTGGCTCATGATTTTGCCTTCTTCGCATACTTGTTGACCAGAACCTGGGTTTTTCGGGTTTGAGTCACGTAGTAATTGGGCTCCACACAGTAACAGTCAATTAAACCTCATTTCGATCAATATTTTAGAGGATAAAACCGGTTAGGTCTGGGTTATGCCCGCATCTGGCTCATGATTTTGCCTTCTTCGCATACTTGTTGGCCAGACCCTGGTTTTCTTCTGGTTTGAGTCACGTAGTAATGTGGTACCACACTGAAACAGTCCTTTAAACTTGCTCTCGATCAATATTATAAAGGATGACATCGGTTAGGTCTGGGTAAGGTCTGGGTAATGCGCGCATCTGGTTCATGATTTTGCCTTCTTCGCATACTTGTTGGCCAGACCCTGGTTTTCTTCTGGTTTGAGTCACGTAGTAATGTGGTACCACACTGAAACAGTCCTTTAAACTTGGTTTCGATCAATATTATAAAGGATGACACCGGTTAGGTCTGGGTAAGGTCTGGGTAATGCGCGCATCTGGTTCATGATTTTGCCTTCTTCGCATACTTGTTGGCCAGACCCTGGGTTTTTTCGGATTTGAATCACGTAGTAATGTGGTACCACACAGTAGCAGTCAATAAAACCTGGTTTCGATCAATATTTTAGAGGATAAAACCCGTTAGGTTTGGGTTAGGTCTGGCTTATGCCCACTTCTGGCTCATGATTTTGCCTTCTTCGCATACTTGTTGGCGAGATCCTGGGTTTTTTCGGGTTTCAGTCACGTAGTAATGTGGTACCACACTGAAACAGACAATTAAACGTGGTTTCGATCAATATTTTAGAGGATCACACCGGTTAGGTCTGGGTTAGGTCTGGGGTATGCCTGCATCTGGCACATGATTTTGCCTTCTTCGCATACTTATTGGCCTGATCCTGGGTTTTCTCGAATTTGAATCACGTAGTAATGTGCCACCACACAGTCACAGTCAATTAAACCTCATTTCGATCAATATTTTAGAGGATAAAACCGGTTAGGTCTGGGTTATGCCCGCATCTGGCTCATGATTTTGCCTTCTTCGCATACTTGTTGGCCAGATCCTGGGTTTTCTCGAATTTGAATCACGTAGTAATGTGGCTCCACACAGTAACAGTCAATTAAACCTCATTTCGATCAATATTTTAGAGGATAAAACCGGTTAGGTCTGGGTTAGGTCTGGCTTATGCCCACATCTGGCTCATGATTTTGCCTTCTTCGCATACTTGTTGACCAGAACCTGGGTTTTTTCGGGTTTGAGTCACGTAGTAATTGGGCACCACACAGTAACAGTCAATTAAACCTCATTTCAATCAATATTTTAGAGGATAAAACCGGTTAGGTCTGGGTTATGCCCGCATCTGGCTCATGATTTTGCCTTCTTCGCATACTTGTTGGCCAGACCCTGGTTTTTTTCTGGTTTGAGTCACGTAGTAATGTGGTACCACACTGAAACAGTCCTTTAAACTTGGTTTCGATCAATATTATAAAGGATGACACCGGTTAGGTCTGGGTAAGGTCTGGGTAATGCGCGCATCTGGTTCATGATTTTGCCTTCTTCGCATAGTTGTTGGCCAGATCCCGGGTTTTTTCGGGTTTGAGTCACGTAGTAATGTGGTACCACACTGAAACGGCCCATTAAACTTGGTTTCGATCAATATTTTAGAGGATGACACCGGTTAGGTCTGGTTTAGGTCTGGGTTATGCGCGCATCTGGCTCATGATTTTGCCTTCTTTGCATACTTGTTGGCCAGATCCTGGGTTTTTTCGGATTTGAATCACGTCGTAATGTGGTACCACACAGTAGCAGTCAACAAAACCTGGTTTCGATCAATATTTTAGAGGATAAAACCGGTTTGGTCTGGGTTAGGTCTGGCTTATGCCCGCATCTGGCTCATAATTTTACCTTCTTCGTATACTTGTTGGCCAGATCCTGGGTTTTTTCGGGTTTGAGTCACGTAGTAATGTGGTACCACACTGAAACAGTCCATTAAACTTGGTTTCGATCAACATTTTACAGGATGACACCGGTTAGGTCTGGGTTAGGTCTGGCTTATTCCCGCATCTGGCTCATGATTTTGCCAACTTTGCATACTTGTTGGCCAGATTTTGAGTTTTTTCGGATTTGAATCATGTAGTAATGTGGTACCACACAGTAGCAGTCAATAGAACCTGGTTTCGATCAATATTTTAGAGGATAAAACCCGTTAGGTTTGGGTTAGGTCTGGCTTATGCCCACTTCTGGCTCATGATTTTGCCTTCTTCGCATACTTGTTGGCCAGACCCTGGGTTTTTTCGGATTTGAATCACGTAGTAATGTGGTACCACACTGAAACAGTCCATTAAACTTGGTTTCGATCAACATTTTACAGGATGACACCGGTTAGGTCTGGGTTAGGTCTGGCTTATTCCCGCATCTGGCTCATGATTTTGCCAACTTTGCATACTTGTTGGCCAGATTTTGAGTTTTTTCGGATTTGAATCATGTAGTAATGTGGTACCACACAGTAACAGTCAATACAACCAGGTTTCGATCTATATTTTAGAGGATAAAACCGGTTAGGTCTGGGTTAGGTCTGGCTTATGCCCGCATCTGGCTCATGATTTTGCCTTCTTCGCATACTTGTTGACCAGAACCTGGGTTTTTTCGGGTTTGAGTCACGTAGTAATTGGGCACCACACAGTAACAGTCAATTAAACCTCATTTCGATCAATATTTTAGAGGATAAAACCGGTTAGGTCTGGGTTATGCCCGCATCTGGCTCATGATTTTGCCTTCTTCGCATACTTGTTGGCCAGACCCTGGCTTTCTTCTGGTTTGAGTCACGTAGTAATGTGGTACCACACTGAAACAGTCCTTTAAACTTGGTTTCGATCAATATTATAAAGGATGACACCGGTTAGGTCTGGGTATGGTCTGGGTAATGCGCGCATCTGGTTCATGATTTTGCCTTCTTCGCATACTTGTTGGCCAGACCCTGGGTTTTTTCGGATTTGAATCACGTAGTAATGTGGTACCACACAGTAGCAGTCAATAGAACCTGGTTTCGATCAATATTTTAGAGGATAAAACCCGTTAGGTTTGGGTTAGGTCTGGCTTATGCCCACTTCTGGCTCATGATTTTGCCTTCTTCGCATACTTGTTGGCGAGATCCTGGGTTTTTTTCGGGTTTCAGTCACGTAGTAATGTGGTACCACACTGAAACAGACAATTAAACGTGGTTTCGATCAATATTTTAGAGGATCACACCGGTTAGGTCTGGGTTAGGTCTGGGGTATGCCTGCATCTGGCACATGATTTTGCCTTCTTCGCATACTTATTGGCCTGATCCTGGGTTTTCTCGAATTTGAATCACGTAGTAATGTGGCACCACACAGTCACAGTCAGTTAAACCTCATTTCGATCAATATTTTAGAGGATAAAACCGGTTAGGTCTGGGTTATGCCCGCATCTGGCTCATGATTTTGCCTTCTTTGCACACATGTTGGCGAGATCCTGGGTTTTTCCGGGTTTCAGTCACGTAGTAATGTGGTACCACACTGAAACAGACAATTAAACCTGGTTTCGATCAATATTTTAGAGGATAAAACCGGTTATGTCTGGGTTTGGTCTGGGTTATGCACGCATCTGGCTCATGATTTTGCCTTCTTCGCATACTTGTTGGCCAGATCCTGGGTTTTTTCGGATTTGAATCACGTAGTAATGTGGTACCACACAGTAACAGTCAATGAAACCGGGTTTCGATGAATATTTTAGAGGATAAAACCGATAAGGTCTGGGTTAGGTCTGGCTTATGCCCGCATCTGGCTCATGATTTTGCCTTCTTCGCATACTTGTTGGCCAGATCCTGGGTTTTCTCGAATTTGAATCACGTAGTAATGTGGCTCCACACAGTAACAGTCAATTAAACCTCATTTCGATCAGTATTTTAGAGGATAAAACCGGTTAGGTCTGGGTTAGGTCTGGCTTATGCCCACATCTGGCTCATGATTTTGCCTTCTTCGCATACTTGTTGACCAGAACCTGGGTTTTTTCGGGTTTGAGTCACGTAGTAATTCGGCACCACACAGTAACAGTCAATTAAACCTCATTTCGATCAATATTTTAGAGGATAAAACCAGTTAGGTCTGGGTTATGCCCGCATCTGGCTCATGATTTTGCCTTCTTCGCATACTTGTTGGCCAGACCCTGGTTTTTTTCTGGTTTGAATCACGTAGTAATGTGGTACCACACTGAAACAGTCCTTTAAACTTGGTTTCGATCAATATTATAAAGGATGACACCGGTTAGGTCTGGGTGAGGTCTGGGTAATGCGCGCATCTGGTTCATGATTTTGCCTTCTTCGCATAGTTGTTGGCCAGATCCCGGGTTTTTTCGGGTTTGAGTCACGTAGTAATGTGGTACCACACTGAAACGGCCCATTAAACTTGGTTTCGATCAATATTTTAGAGGATGACACCGGTTAGGTCTGGTTTAGGTCTGGGTTATGCGCGCATCTGGCTCATGATTTTGCCTACTTTGCATACTTGTTGGCCAGATCCTGGGTTTTTTCGGATTTGAATCACGTCGTAATGTGGTACCACACAGTAGCAGTCAACAAAACCTGGTTTCGATCAATATTTTAGAGGATAAAACCGGTTTGGTCTGGGTTAGGTCTGGCTTATGCCCGCATCTGGCTCATAATTTTACCTTCTTCGTATACTTGTTGGCCAGATCCTGGGTTTTTTCGGGTTTGAGTCACGTAGTAATGTGGTACCACACTGAAACAGTCCTTTAAACTTGGTTTCGATCAATATTATAAAGGATGACACCGGTTAGGTCTGGGTGAGGTCTGGCTTATGCCCGCATCTGGCTCATGATTTTGCCTTCTTCGCATACTTGTTGGCCAGACCCTGGGTTTTTTCGGATTTGAATCACGTAGTAATGTGGTACCACACAGTAGCAGTCAATAAAGCCCGGTTTCGATCAATATTTTAGAGGATAAAACCGGTTAGGTTTGGGTTCGGTCTGGCTTATGCCCACTTCTGGCTCATGATTTTGCCTTCTTCGCATACTTGTTGGCCAGAACCTGGGTTTTACCCTGTTTGAATCACGTAGTAATGCGGTACCACAACGAAACAGTCAACTAAACCTGGTTTCGATGAATATTTCAGAGGATAAAAGCGGTTAGGTCTGGGTTAGGTCTGGCTTATGCCCGCATCTGGCTCATGATTTTGCCTTCTTTGCATACTTGTTGGCCAGATCCTGGGTTTTTTCGGATTTGAATCACGTAGTAATGTGGTACCACACTGAAACAGTCCATTAAACTTGGTTTCGATCAACATTTTACAGGATGACACCGGTTAGGTCTGGGTTAGGTCTGGCTTATTCCCGCATCTGGCTCATGATTTTGCCAACTTTGCATACTTGTTGGCCAGATTTTGAGTTTTTTCGGATTTGAATCATGTAGTAATGTGGTACCACACAGTAACAGTCAATACAACCAGGTTTCGATCAATATTTTAGAGGATAAAACCGGTTAGGTCTGGGTTAGGTCTGGCTTATGCCCGCATCTGGCTCATGATTTTGCCTTCTTCGCATACTTGTTGGCCAGATCCCGGGTTTTTTCGGGTTTGTGTCACGTAGTAATGTGGTACCACACTGAAACGGCCCATTAAACTTGGTTTCGATCAATATTTTAGAGGATAAAACCGGTTAGGTCTGGGTTAGGTCTGGCTTATGCCCACATCTGGCTCATGATTTTGCCTTTTCGCATACTTGTTGACCAGAACCTGGGTTTTTTCGGGTTTGAGTCACGTAGTAATGTGGCACCACACAGTAACAGTCAATTAAACCTCATTTCGATCAATATTTTAGAGGATAAAACCGGTTAGGTCTGGGTTATGCCCGCATCTGGCTCATGATTTTGCCTTCTTCGCATACTTGTTGGCCAGACCCTGGTTTTTTTCTGGTTTGAGTCACGTAGTAATGTGGTATCACACTGAAACAGTCCATTAAACTTGGTTTCGATCAATATTATAAAGGATGACACCGGTTACGTCTGGGTAAGGTCTGGGTAATGCGCGCATCTGGTTCATGATTTTGCCTTCTTCGCATACTTGTTGGCCAGACCCTGGGTTTTCTCGGATTTGAATCACGTAGTAATGTGGTACCACACAGTAGCAGTTAATAAAACCTGGTTTCGATCAATATTTTAGAGGATAAAACCGGTTAGGTCTGGGTTAGGTCTGGCTTATGCCCACATCTGGCTCATGATTTTGCCTTCTTCGCATACTTGTTGGCCTGATCCTGGGTTTTTTCGGTTCTGAATCACGTAGTAATGTGGTACCACACAGAAACAATCCATTAAATTTGGTTTCGATCTATATTTTGGAGGATAACACCGGTTAGGTCTGGGTTAGGTCTGGGTTATGCCCGCATCTCGCTCATGATTCTGCCTTCATCGCATACTTGTTGGCCAGAACCTGGGTTTTACCCTGTTTGAATGGCGTAGTAATGCGGTACCACAACGAAACAGTCAACTAAACCTGGTTTCGAACAATATTTTGGAGGATAACACCGGTTAGGTCTGGGTGAGGTCTGGCTTATGCCCGCATCTGGCTCATGATTTTGCCTTCTTCGCATACTTGTTGTCCAGATCCTGGGTTTTATCGAATTTGAATCACGTAGTAATGTTGTACCACATTGAAACAGTCAATTAAAGCTGGTTTCGATTAATATTTTACAGGATAAAACCGGTTAGGTCTGGGTTAGGTCTGAGTTATGCACGCATCTGGCTCATGATTTTGCCTTCTTTGCACACATGTTGACCTGATCCCGGGTTTTTTCGTGTTTGAGTTACGTAGTAATGTGGTACCACACTGAAACAGTCCACTAAACTTGGTTTCGATGAATATTTTAGAGGATAAAACCGGTTAGGTATGGGTTAGGTCTGGCTTATGCCCACTTCTGGCTCATGATTTTGCCTTCTTTGCATACTTGTTGGCCAGATCCTGGGTTTTTTCGGGTTTGAGTCACGTAGTAATGTGGTACCACACTGAAACAGTCCATTAAACTTGGTTTCGATCAATATTATAAAGGATGACACCGGTTAGGTCTGGGTTATGCCCGCATCTGGCTCATGATTTAGCCAATTTTGCATACTTGTTGGCCAGATTTTGAGTTTTTTCGGATTTGAATCACGTAGTAATGTGGTACCACACAGTAACAGTCAATACAACCAGGTTTCGATGAAGATTTTAGAGGATAAAACCGGTTAGGTCTGGGTTAGGTCTGGCTTATGCCCGCATCTGGCTCATGATTTTGCCTTCTTCGCATACTTGTTGGCCAGATCCCGGGTTTTTTCGGGTTTGAGTCACGTAGTAATGTGGTACCACACTGAAACGGCCCATTAAACTTGGTTTCGATCAATATTTTAGAGGATGACACCGGTTAGGTCTGGTTTAGGTCTGGGTTATGCGCGCATCTGGCTCATGATTTTGCCTTCTTTGCATACTTGTTGGCCAGATCCTGGGTTTTTTCGGATTTGAATCACGTCGTAATGTGGTACCACACAGTAGCAGTCAACAAAACCTGGTTTCGATCAATATTTTAGAGGATAAAACCGGTTAGGTCTGGGTTAGGTCTGGCTTATGCCCACATCTGGCTCATGATTTTGCCTTCTTCGCATACTTGTTGACCAGAACCTGGGTTTTTTCGGGTTTGAGTCACGTAGTAATTGGGCACCACACAGAAACAGTCAATTAAACCTCATTTCGATCAATATTTTAGAGGATAAAACCGGTTAGGTCTGGGTTATGCCCGCATCTGGCTCATGATTTTGCCTTCTTCGCATACTTGTTGGCCAGACCCTGGTTTTTTTCTGGTTTGAGTCACGTAGTAATGTGGTACCACACTGAAACAGTCCTTTAAACTTGGTTTCGATCAATATTATAAAGGATGACACCGGTTAGGTCTGGGTAAGGTCTGGGTAATGCGCGCATCTGGTTCATGATTTTGCCTTCTTCGCATAGTTGTTGGCCAGATCCCGGGTTTTTTCGGGTTTGAGTCACGTAGTAATGTGGTACCACACTGAAACGGCCCATTAAACTTGGTTTCGATCAATATTTTAGAGGATGACACCGGTTAGGTCTGGTTTAGGTCTGG
This sequence comes from Colletes latitarsis, assembly GCF_051014445.1. NCBI lineage: Eukaryota > Metazoa > Arthropoda > Insecta > Hymenoptera > Colletidae > Colletes > Colletes latitarsis. The sequence goes on along the minus strand of NC_135141.1, from coordinate 3,897,703 downwards.
GTTATGCACGCATCTGGCTCATGATTTTGCCTTCTTTGCACACATGTTGACCTGATCCCGGGTTTTTTCGTGTTTGAGTTACGTAGTAATGTGGTACCACACTGAAACAGTCCACTAAACTTGGTTTCGATGAATATTTTAGAGGATAAAACCGGTTAGGTTTGGGTTAGGTCTGGCTTATGCACGCATCTGGCTCATAATTTTACCTTCTTCGTATACTTGTTGGCCAGATCCTGGGTTTTTTCGGGTTTGAGTCACGTAGTAATGTGGTACCACACTGAAAAAGTCCATTAAACTTGGTTTCGATCAATATTATAAAGGATGACACCGGTTAGGTCTGGGCAAGGTCTGGGTTATGCGCGCATCTGGTTCATGATTTTGCCTTCTTCGCATACTTGTTGGCCAGACCCTGGGTTTTTTCGGATTTGAATCACGTAGTAATGTGGTACCACACAGTAGCAGTCAATAAAGCCTGGTTTCGATCAATATTTTAGAGGATAAAACCGGTTAGGTTTGGGTTAGGTCTGGCTTATGCCCACTTCTGGCTCATGATTTTGCCTTCTTCGCATACTTGTTGGCCAGAACCTGGGTTTTACCCTGTTTGAATCACGTAGTAATGCGGTACCACAACGAAACAGTCAACTAAACCTGGTTTCGATCAATATTTTAGAGGATAAAAGCGGTTAGGTCTGGGTTAGGTCTGGCTTATGCCCGCATCTGGCTCATGATTTTGCCTTCTTTGACACCGGTTAGGTCTGGGTTATGCCCGCATCTGGCTCATGATTTAGCCAATTTTGCATACTTGTTGGCCAGATTTTGAGTTTTTTCGGATTTGAATCATGTAGTAATGTGGTACCACACAGTAACAGTCAATACAACCAGGTTTCGATCTATATTTTAGAGGATAAAACCGGTTAGGTCTGGGTTAGGTCTGGCTTATGCCCGCATCTGGCTCATGATTTTGCCTTCTTCGCATACTTGTTGACCAGAACCTGGGTTTTTTCGGGTTTGAGTCACGTAGTAATTGGGCACCACACAGTAACAGTCAATTAAACCTCATTTCGATCAATATTTTAGAGGATAAAACCGGTTAGGTCTGGGTTATGCCCGCATCTGGCTCATGATTTTGCCTTCTTCGCATACTTGTTGGCCAGACCCTGGCTTTCTTCTGGTTTGAGTCACGTAGTAATGTGGTACCACACTGAAACAGTCCTTTAAACTTGGTTTCGATCAATATTATAAAGGATGACACCGGTTAGGTCTGGGTATGGTCTGGGTAATGCGCGCATCTGGTTCATGATTTTGCCTTCTTCGCATACTTGTTGGCCAGACCCTGGGTTTTTTCGGATTTGAATCACGTAGTAATGTGGTACCACACAGTAGCAGTCAATAGAACCTGGTTTCGATCAATATTTTAGAGGATAAAACCCGTTAGGTTTGGGTTAGGTCTGGCTTATGCCCACTTCTGGCTCATGATTTTGCCTTCTTCGCATACTTGTTGGCGAGATCCTGGGTTTTTTTCGGGTTTCAGTCACGTAGTAATGTGGTACCACACTGAAACAGACAATTAAACGTGGTTTCGATCAATATTTTAGAGGATCACACCGGTTAGGTCTGGGTTAGGTCAGGGGTATGCCTGCATCTGGCACATGATTTTGCCTTCTTCGCATACTTATTGGCCTGATCCTGGGTTTTCTCGAATTTGAATCACGTAGTAATGTGGCACCACACAGTCACAGTCAGTTAAACCTCATTTCGATCAATATTTTAGAGGATAAAACCGGTTAGGTCTGGGTTATGCCCGCATCTGGCTCATGATTTTGCCTTCTTTGCACACATGTTGGCGAGATCCTGGGTTTTTCCGGGTTTCAGTCACGTAGTAATGTGGTACCACACTGAAACAGACAATTAAACCTGGTTTCGATCAATATTTTAGAGGATAAAACCGGTTATGTCTGGGTTTGGTCTGGCTTATGCACGCATCTGGCTCATGATTTTGCCTTCTTCGCATACTTGTTGGCCAGATCCTGGGTTTTTTCGGATTTGAATCACGTAGTAATGTGGTACCACACAGTAACAGTCAATGAAACCGGGTTTCGATGAATATTTTAGAGGATAAAACCGATAAGGTCTGGGTTAGGTCTGGCTTATGCCCGCATCTGGCTCATGATTTTGCCTTCTTCGCATACTTGTTGGCCAGATCCTGGGTTTTCTCGAATTTGAATCACGTAGTAATGTGGCTCCACACAGTAACAGTCAATTAAACCTCATTTCGATCAATATTTTAGAGGATAAAACCGGTTAGGTCTGGGTTAGGTCTGGCTTATGCCCACATCTGGCTCATAATTTTACCTTCTTCGTATACTTGTTGGCCAGATCCTGGGTTTTTTCGGGTTTGAGTCACGTAGTAATGTGGTACCACACTGAAAAAGTCCATTAAACTTGGTTTCGATCAATATTATAAAGGATGACACCGGTTAGGTCTGGGCAAGGTCTGGGTTATGCGCGCATCTGGTTCATGATTTTGCCTTCTTCGCATACTTGTTGGCCAGATCCTGGGTTTTCTCGAATTTGAATCACGTAGTAATGTGGCTCCACACAGTAACAGTCAATTAAACCTCATTTCGATCAATATTTTAGAGGATAAAACCGGTTAGGTCTGGGTTAGGTCTGGCTTATGCCCACATCTGGCTCATGATTTTGCCTTCTTCGCATACTTGTTGACCAGAACCTGGGTTTTTTCGGGTTTGAGTCACGTAGTAATTGGGCACCACACAGTAACAGTCAATTAAACCTCATTTCGATCAATATTTTAGAGGATAAAACCGGTTAGGTCTGGGTTATGCCCGCATCTGGCTCATGATTTTGCCTTCTTCGCATACTTGTTGGCCAGACCCTGGTTTTTTTCTGGTTTGAGTCACGTAGTAATGTGGTACCACACTGAAACAGTCCTTTAAACTTGGTTTCGATCAATATTATAAAGGATGACACCGGTTAGGTCTGGGTAAGGTCTGGGTAATGCGCGCATCTGGTTCATGATTTTGCCTTCTTCGCATAGTTGTTGGCCAGATCCCGGGTTTTTTCGGGTTTGAGTCACGTAGTAATGTGGTACCACACTGAAACGGCCCATTAAACTTGGTTTCGATCAATATTTTAGAGGATGACACCGGTTAGGTCTGGTTTAGGTCTGGGTTATGCGCGCATCTGGCTCATGATTTTGCCTTCTTTGCATACTTGTTGGCCAGATCCTGGGTTTTTTCGGATTTGAATCACGTCGTAATGTGGTACCACACAGTAGCAGTCAACAAAACCTGGTTTCGATCAATATTTTAGAGGATAAAACCGGTTTGGTCTGGGTTAGGTCTGGCTTATGCCCGCATCTGGCTCATAATTTTACCTTCTTCGTATACTTGTTGGCCAGATCCTGGGTTTTTTCGGGTTTGAGTCACGTAGTAATGTGGTACCACACTGAAACAGTCCATTAAACTTGGTTTCGATCAACATTTTACAGGATGACACCGGTTAGGTCTGGGTTAGGTCTGGCTTATTCCCGCATCTGGCTCATGATTTTGCCAACTTTGCATACTTGTTGGCCAGATTTTGAGTTTTTTCGGATTTGAATCATGTAGTAATGTGGTACCACACAGTAGCAGTCAATAGAACCTGGTTTCGATCAATATTTTAGAGGATAAAACCCGTTAGGTTTGGGTTAGGTCTGGCTTATGCCCACTTCTGGCTCATGATTTTGCCTTCTTCGCATACTTGTTGGCCAGACCCTGGGTTTTTTCGGATTTGAATCACGTAGTAATGTGGTACCACACTGAAACAGTCCATTAAACTTGGTTTCGATCAACATTTTACAGGATGACACCGGTTAGGTCTGGGTTAGGTCTGGCTTATTCCCGCATCTGGCTCATGATTTTGCCAACTTTGCATACTTGTTGGCCAGATTTTGAGTTTTTTCGGATTTGAATCATGTAGTAATGTGGTACCACACAGTAACAGTCAATACAACCAGGTTTCGATCTATATTTTAGAGGATAAAACCGGTTAGGTCTGGGTTAGGTCTGGCTTATGCCCGCATCTGGCTCATGATTTTGCCTTCTTCGCATACTTGTTGACCAGAACCTGGGTTTTTTCGGGTTTGAGTCACGTAGTAATTGGGCACCACACAGTAACAGTCAATTAAACCTCATTTCGATCAATATTTTAGAGGATAAAACCGGTTAGGTCTGGGTTATGCCCGCATCTGGCTCATGATTTTGCCTTCTTCGCATACTTGTTGGCCAGACCCTGGCTTTCTTCTGGTTTGAGTCACGTAGTAATGTGGTACCACACTGAAACAGTCCTTTAAACTTGGTTTCGATCAATATTATAAAGGATGACACCGGTTAGGTCTGGGTATGGTCTGGGTAATGCGCGCATCTGGTTCATGATTTTGCCTTCTTCGCATACTTGTTGGCCAGACCCTGGGTTTTTTCGGATTTGAATCACGTAGTAATGTGGTACCACACAGTAGCAGTCAATAGAACCTGGTTTCGATCAATATTTTAGAGGATAAAACCCGTTAGGTTTGGGTTAGGTCTGGCTTATGCCCACTTCTGGCTCATGATTTTGCCTTCTTCGCATACTTGTTGGCGAGATCCTGGGTTTTTTTCGGGTTTCAGTCACGTAGTAATGTGGTACCACACTGAAACAGACAATTAAACGTGGTTTCGATCAATATTTTAGAGGATCACACCGGTTAGGTCTGGGTTAGGTCTGGGGTATGCCTGCATCTGGCACATGATTTTGCCTTCTTCGCATACTTATTGGCCTGATCCTGGGTTTTCTCGAATTTGAATCACGTAGTAATGTGGCACCACACAGTCACAGTCAGTTAAACCTCATTTCGATCAATATTTTAGAGGATAAAACCGGTTAGGTCTGGGTTATGCCCGCATCTGGCTCATGATTTTGCCTTCTTTGCACACATGTTGGCGAGATCCTGGGTTTTTCCGGGTTTCAGTCACGTAGTAATGTGGTACCACACTGAAACAGACAATTAAACCTGGTTTCGATCAATATTTTAGAGGATAAAACCGGTTATGTCTGGGTTTGGTCTGGGTTATGCACGCATCTGGCTCATGATTTTGCCTTCTTCGCATACTTGTTGGCCAGATCCTGGGTTTTTTCGGATTTGAATCACGTAGTAATGTGGTACCACACAGTAACAGTCAATGAAACCGGGTTTCGATGAATATTTTAGAGGATAAAACCGATAAGGTCTGGGTTAGGTCTGGCTTATGCCCGCATCTGGCTCATGATTTTGCCTTCTTCGCATACTTGTTGGCCAGATCCTGGGTTTTCTCGAATTTGAATCACGTAGTAATGTGGCTCCACACAGTAACAGTCAATTAAACCTCATTTCGATCAGTATTTTAGAGGATAAAACCGGTTAGGTCTGGGTTAGGTCTGGCTTATGCCCACATCTGGCTCATGATTTTGCCTTCTTCGCATACTTGTTGACCAGAACCTGGGTTTTTTCGGGTTTGAGTCACGTAGTAATTCGGCACCACACAGTAACAGTCAATTAAACCTCATTTCGATCAATATTTTAGAGGATAAAACCAGTTAGGTCTGGGTTATGCCCGCATCTGGCTCATGATTTTGCCTTCTTCGCATACTTGTTGGCCAGACCCTGGTTTTTTTCTGGTTTGAATCACGTAGTAATGTGGTACCACACTGAAACAGTCCTTTAAACTTGGTTTCGATCAATATTATAAAGGATGACACCGGTTAGGTCTGGGTGAGGTCTGGGTAATGCGCGCATCTGGTTCATGATTTTGCCTTCTTCGCATAGTTGTTGGCCAGATCCCGGGTTTTTTCGGGTTTGAGTCACGTAGTAATGTGGTACCACACTGAAACGGCCCATTAAACTTGGTTTCGATCAATATTTTAGAGGATGACACCGGTTAGGTCTGGTTTAGGTCTGGGTTATGCGCGCATCTGGCTCATGATTTTGCCTACTTTGCATACTTGTTGGCCAGATCCTGGGTTTTTTCGGATTTGAATCACGTCGTAATGTGGTACCACACAGTAGCAGTCAACAAAACCTGGTTTCGATCAATATTTTAGAGGATAAAACCGGTTTGGTCTGGGTTAGGTCTGGCTTATGCCCGCATCTGGCTCATAATTTTACCTTCTTCGTATACTTGTTGGCCAGATCCTGGGTTTTTTCGGGTTTGAGTCACGTAGTAATGTGGTACCACACTGAAACAGTCCTTTAAACTTGGTTTCGATCAATATTATAAAGGATGACACCGGTTAGGTCTGGGTGAGGTCTGGCTTATGCCCGCATCTGGCTCATGATTTTGCCTTCTTCGCATACTTGTTGGCCAGACCCTGGGTTTTTTCGGATTTGAATCACGTAGTAATGTGGTACCACACAGTAGCAGTCAATAAAGCCCGGTTTCGATCAATATTTTAGAGGATAAAACCGGTTAGGTTTGGGTTCGGTCTGGCTTATGCCCACTTCTGGCTCATGATTTTGCCTTCTTCGCATACTTGTTGGCCAGAACCTGGGTTTTACCCTGTTTGAATCACGTAGTAATGCGGTACCACAACGAAACAGTCAACTAAACCTGGTTTCGATGAATATTTCAGAGGATAAAAGCGGTTAGGTCTGGGTTAGGTCTGGCTTATGCCCGCATCTGGCTCATGATTTTGCCTTCTTTGCATACTTGTTGGCCAGATCCTGGGTTTTTTCGGATTTGAATCACGTAGTAATGTGGTACCACACTGAAACAGTCCATTAAACTTGGTTTCGATCAACATTTTACAGGATGACACCGGTTAGGTCTGGGTTAGGTCTGGCTTATTCCCGCATCTGGCTCATGATTTTGCCAACTTTGCATACTTGTTGGCCAGATTTTGAGTTTTTTCGGATTTGAATCATGTAGTAATGTGGTACCACACAGTAACAGTCAATACAACCAGGTTTCGATCAATATTTTAGAGGATAAAACCGGTTAGGTCTGGGTTAGGTCTGGCTTATGCCCGCATCTGGCTCATGATTTTGCCTTCTTCGCATACTTGTTGGCCAGATCCCGGGTTTTTTCGGGTTTGTGTCACGTAGTAATGTGGTACCACACTGAAACGGCCCATTAAACTTGGTTTCGATCAATATTTTAGAGGATAAAACCGGTTAGGTCTGGGTTAGGTCTGGCTTATGCCCACATCTGGCTCATGATTTTGCCTTTTCGCATACTTGTTGACCAGAACCTGGGTTTTTTCGGGTTTGAGTCACGTAGTAATGTGGCACCACACAGTAACAGTCAATTAAACCTCATTTCGATCAATATTTTAGAGGATAAAACCGGTTAGGTCTGGGTTATGCCCGCATCTGGCTCATGATTTTGCCTTCTTCGCATACTTGTTGGCCAGACCCTGGTTTTTTTCTGGTTTGAGTCACGTAGTAATGTGGTATCACACTGAAACAGTCCATTAAACTTGGTTTCGATCAATATTATAAAGGATGACACCGGTTACGTCTGGGTAAGGTCTGGGTAATGCGCGCATCTGGTTCATGATTTTGCCTTCTTCGCATACTTGTTGGCCAGACCCTGGGTTTTCTCGGATTTGAATCACGTAGTAATGTGGTACCACACAGTAGCAGTTAATAAAACCTGGTTTCGATCAATATTTTAGAGGATAAAACCGGTTAGGTCTGGGTTAGGTCTGGCTTATGCCCACATCTGGCTCATGATTTTGCCTTCTTCGCATACTTGTTGGCCTGATCCTGGGTTTTTTCGGTTCTGAATCACGTAGTAATGTGGTACCACACAGAAACAATCCATTAAATTTGGTTTCGATCTATATTTTGGAGGATAACACCGGTTAGGTCTGGGTTAGGTCTGGGTTATGCCCGCATCTCGCTCATGATTCTGCCTTCATCGCATACTTGTTGGCCAGAACCTGGGTTTTACCCTGTTTGAATGGCGTAGTAATGCGGTACCACAACGAAACAGTCAACTAAACCTGGTTTCGAACAATATTTTGGAGGATAACACCGGTTAGGTCTGGGTGAGGTCTGGCTTATGCCCGCATCTGGCTCATGATTTTGCCTTCTTCGCATACTTGTTGTCCAGATCCTGGGTTTTATCGAATTTGAATCACGTAGTAATGTTGTACCACATTGAAACAGTCAATTAAAGCTGGTTTCGATTAATATTTTACAGGATAAAACCGGTTAGGTCTGGGTTAGGTCTGAGTTATGCACGCATCTGGCTCATGATTTTGCCTTCTTTGCACACATGTTGACCTGATCCCGGGTTTTTTCGTGTTTGAGTTACGTAGTAATGTGGTACCACACTGAAACAGTCCACTAAACTTGGTTTCGATGAATATTTTAGAGGATAAAACCGGTTAGGTATGGGTTAGGTCTGGCTTATGCCCACTTCTGGCTCATGATTTTGCCTTCTTTGCATACTTGTTGGCCAGATCCTGGGTTTTTTCGGGTTTGAGTCACGTAGTAATGTGGTACCACACTGAAACAGTCCATTAAACTTGGTTTCGATCAATATTATAAAGGATGACACCGGTTAGGTCTGGGTTATGCCCGCATCTGGCTCATGATTTAGCCAATTTTGCATACTTGTTGGCCAGATTTTGAGTTTTTTCGGATTTGAATCACGTAGTAATGTGGTACCACACAGTAACAGTCAATACAACCAGGTTTCGATGAAGATTTTAGAGGATAAAACCGGTTAGGTCTGGGTTAGGTCTGGCTTATGCCCGCATCTGGCTCATGATTTTGCCTTCTTCGCATACTTGTTGGCCAGATCCCGGGTTTTTTCGGGTTTGAGTCACGTAGTAATGTGGTACCACACTGAAACGGCCCATTAAACTTGGTTTCGATCAATATTTTAGAGGATGACACCGGTTAGGTCTGGTTTAGGTCTGGGTTATGCGCGCATCTGGCTCATGATTTTGCCTTCTTTGCATACTTGTTGGCCAGATCCTGGGTTTTTTCGGATTTGAATCACGTCGTAATGTGGTACCACACAGTAGCAGTCAACAAAACCTGGTTTCGATCAATATTTTAGAGGATAAAACCGGTTAGGTCTGGGTTAGGTCTGGCTTATGCCCACATCTGGCTCATGATTTTGCCTTCTTCGCATACTTGTTGACCAGAACCTGGGTTTTTTCGGGTTTGAGTCACGTAGTAATTGGGCACCACACAGAAACAGTCAATTAAACCTCATTTCGATCAATATTTTAGAGGATAAAACCGGTTAGGTCTGGGTTATGCCCGCATCTGGCTCATGATTTTGCCTTCTTCGCATACTTGTTGGCCAGACCCTGGTTTTTTTCTGGTTTGAGTCACGTAGTAATGTGGTACCACACTGAAACAGTCCTTTAAACTTGGTTTCGATCAATATTATAAAGGATGACACCGGTTAGGTCTGGGTAAGGTCTGGGTAATGCGCGCATCTGGTTCATGATTTTGCCTTCTTCGCATAGTTGTTGGCCAGATCCCGGGTTTTTTCGGGTTTGAGTCACGTAGTAATGTGGTACCACACTGAAACGGCCCATTAAACTTGGTTTCGATCAATATTTTAGAGGATGACACCGGTTAGGTCTGGTTTAGGTCTGGGTTATGCACGCATCTGGCTCATGATTTTGCCTTCTTTGCACACATGTTGACCTGATCCCGGGTTTTTTCGTGTTTGAGTTACGTAGTAATGTGGTACCACACTGAAACAGTCCACTAAACTTGGTTTCGATGAATATTTTAGAGGATAAAACCGGTTAGGTTTGGGTTAGGTCTGGCTTATGCACGCATCTGGCTCATAATTTTACCTTCTTCGTATACTTGTTGGCCAGATCCTGGGTTTTTTCGGGTTTGAGTCACGTAGTAATGTGGTACCACACTGAAAAAGTCCATTAAACTTGGTTTCGATCAATATTATAAAGGATGACACCGGTTAGGTCTGGGCAAGGTCTGGGTTATGCGCGCATCTGGTTCATGATTTTGCCTTCTTCGCATACTTGTTGGCCAGACCCTGGGTTTTTTCGGATTTGAATCACGTAGTAATGTGGTACCACACAGTAGCAGTCAATAAAGCCTGGTTTCGATCAATATTTTAGAGGATAAAACCGGTTAGGTTTGGGTTAGGTCTGGCTTATGCCCACTTCTGGCTCATGATTTTGCCTTCTTCGCATACTTGTTGGCCAGAACCTGGGTTTTACCCTGTTTGAATCACGTAGTAATGCGGTACCACAACGAAACAGTCAACTAAACCTGGTTTCGATCAATATTTTAGAGGATAAAAGCGGTTAGGTCTGGGTTAGGTCTGGCTTATGCCCGCATCTGGCTCATGATTTTGCCTTCTTTGACACCGGTTAGGTCTGGGTTATGCCCGCATCTGGCTCATGATTTAGCCAATTTTGCATACTTGTTGGCCAGATTTTGAGTTTTTTCGGATTTGAATCATGTAGTAATGTGGTACCACACAGTAACAGTCAATACAACCAGGTTTCGATCTATATTTTAGAGGATAAAACCGGTTAGGTCTGGGTTAGGTCTGGCTTATGCCCGCATCTGGCTCATGATTTTGCCTTCTTCGCATACTTGTTGACCAGAACCTGGGTTTTTTCGGGTTTGAGTCACGTAGTAATTGGGCACCACACAGTAACAGTCAATTAAACCTCATTTCGATCAATATTTTAGAGGATAAAACCGGTTAGGTCTGGGTTATGCCCGCATCTGGCTCATGATTTTGCCTTCTTCGCATACTTGTTGGCCAGACCCTGGCTTTCTTCTGGTTTGAGTCACGTAGTAATGTGGTACCACACTGAAACAGTCCTTTAAACTTGGTTTCGATCAATATTATAAAGGATGACACCGGTTAGGTCTGGGTATGGTCTGGGTAATGCGCGCATCTGGTTCATGATTTTGCCTTCTTCGCATACTTGTTGGCCAGACCCTGGGTTTTTTCGGATTTGAATCACGTAGTAATGTGGTACCACACAGTAGCAGTCAATAGAACCTGGTTTCGATCAATATTTTAGAGGATAAAACCCGTTAGGTTTGGGTTAGGTCTGGCTTATGCCCACTTCTGGCTCATGATTTTGCCTTCTTCGCATACTTGTTGGCGAGATCCTGGGTTTTTTTCGGGTTTCAGTCACGTAGTAATGTGGTACCACACTGAAACAGACAATTAAACGTGGTTTCGATCAATATTTTAGAGGATCACACCGGTTAGGTCTGGGTTAGGTCTGGGGTATGCCTGCATCTGGCACATGATTTTGCCTTCTTCGCATACTTATTGGCCTGATCCTGGGTTTTCTCGAATTTGAATCACGTAGTAATGTGGCACCACACAGTCACAGTCAGTTAAACCTCATTTCGATCAATATTTTAGAGGATAAAACCGGTTAGGTCTGGGTTATGCCCGCATCTGGCTCATGATTTTGCCTTCTTTGCACACATGTTGGCGAGATCCTGGGTTTTTCCGGGTTTCAGTCACGTAGTAATGTGGTACCACACTGAAACAGACAATTAAACCTGGTTTCGATCAATATTTTAGAGGATAAAACCGGTTATGTCTGGGTTTGGTCTGGCTTATGCACGCATCTGGCTCATGATTTTGCCTTCTTCGCATACTTGTTGGCCAGATCCTGGGTTTTTTCGGATTTGAATCACGTAGTAATGTGGTACCACACAGTAACAGTCAATGAAACCGGGTTTCGATGAATATTTTAGAGGATAAAACCGATAAGGTCTGGGTTAGGTCTGGCTTATGCCCGCATCTGGCTCATGATTTTGCCTTCTTCGCATACTTGTTGGCCAGATCCTGGGTTTTCTCGAATTTGAATCACGTAGTAATGTGGCTCCACACAGTAACAGTCAATTAAACCTCATTTCGATCAATATTTTAGAGGATAAAACCGGTTAGGTCTGGGTTAGGTCTGGCTTATGCCCACATCTGGCTCATGATTTTGCCTTCTTCGCATACTTGTTGACCAGAACCTGGGTTTTTTCGGGTTTGAGTCACGTAGTAATTCGGCACCACACAGTAACAGTCAATTAAACCTCATTTCGATCAATATTTTAGAGGATAAAACCAGTTAGGTCTGGGTTATGCCCGCATCTGGCTCATGATTTTGCCTTCTTCGCATACTTGTTGGCCAGACCCTGGTTTTTTTCTGGTTTGAATCACGTAGTAATGTGGTACCACACTGAAACAGTCCTTTAAACTTGGTTTCGATCAATATTATAAAGGATGACACCGGTTAGGTCTGGGTGAGGTCTGGGTAATGCGCGCATCTGGTTCATGATTTTGCCTTCTTCGCATAGTTGTTGGCCAGATCCCGGGTTTTTTCGGGTTTGAGTCACGTAGTAATGTGGTACCACACTGAAACGGCCCATTAAACTTGGTTTCGATCAATATTTTAGAGGATGACACCGGTTAGGTCTGGTTTAGGTCTGGGTTATGCGCGCATCTGGCTCATGATTTTGCCTACTTTGCATACTTGTTGGCCAGATCCTGGGTTTTTTCGGATTTGAATCACGTCGTAATGTGGTACCACACAGTAGCAGTCAACAAAACCTGGTTTCGATCAATATTTTAGAGGATAAAACCGGTTTGGTCTGGGTTAGGTCTGGCTTATGCCCGCATCTGGCTCATAATTTTACCTTCTTCGTATACTTGTTGGCCAGATCCTGGGTTTTTTCGGGTTTGAGTCACGTAGTAATGTGGTACCACACTGAAAAAGTCCATTAAACTTGGTTTCGATCAATATTATAAAGGATGACACCGGTTAGGTCTGGGCAAGGTCTGGGTTATGCGCGCATCTGGTTCATGATTTTGCCTTCTTCGCATACTTGTTGGCCAGACCCTGGGTTTTTTCGGATTTGAATCACGTAGTAATGTGGTACCACACAGTAGCAGTCAATAAAGCCCGGTTTCGATCAATATTTTAGAGGATAAAACCGGTTAGGTTTGGGTTCGGTCTGGCTTATGCCCACTTCTGGCTCATGATTTTGCCTTCTTCGCATACTTGTTGGCCAGAACCTGGGTTTTACCCTGTTTGAATCGCGTAGTAATGCGGTACCACAACGAAACAGTCAACTAAACCTGGTTTCGATCAATATTTCAGAGGATAAAAGCGGTTAGGTCTGGGTTAGGTCTGGCTTATGCCCGCATCTGGCTCATGATTTTGCCTTCTTTGCATACTTGTTGGCCAGATCCTGGGTTTTTTCGGATTTGAATCACGTAGTAATGTGGTACCACACTGAAACAGTCCATTAAACTTGGTTTCGATCAACATTTTACAGGATGACACCGGTTAGGTCTGGGTTAGGTCTGGCTTATTCCCGCATCTGGCTCATGATTTTGCCAACTTTGCATACTTGTTGGCCAGATTTTGAGTTTTTTCGGATTTGAATCATGTAGTAATGTGGTACCACGCAGTAACAGTCAATACAACCAGGTTTCGATCAATATTTTAGAGGATAAAACCGGTTAGGTCTGGGTTAGGTCTGGCTTATGCCCGCATCTGGCTCATGATTTTGCCTTCTTCGCATACTTGTAGGCCAGATCCCGGGTTTTTTCGGGTTTGTGTCACGTAGTAATGTGGTACCACACTGAAAGGACCCATTAAACTTGGTTTCGATCAATATTTTAGAGGATAAAACCGGTTAGGTCTGGGTTAGGTCTGGCTTATGCCCACATCTGGCTCATGATTTTGCCTTTTCGCATACTTGTTGACCAGAACCTGGGTTTTTTCGGGTTTGAGTCACGTAGTAATGTGGCACCACACAGTAACAGTCAATTAAACCTCATTTCGATCAATATTTTAGAGGATAAAACCGGTTAGGTCTGGGTTATGCCCGCATCTGGCTCATGATTTTGCCTTCTTCGCATACTTGTTGGCCAGACCCTGGTTTTTTTCTGGTTTGAGTCACGTAGTAATGTGGTACCACACTGAAACAGTCCATTAAACTTGGTTTCGATCAATATTATAAAGGATGACACCGGTTACGTCTGGGTAAGGTCTGGGTAATGCGCGCATCTGGTTCATGATTTTGCCTTCTTCGCATACTTGTTGGCCAGACCCTGGGTTTTCTCGGATTTGAATCACGTAGTAATGTGGTACCACACAGTAGCAGTTAATAAAACCTGGTTTCGATCAATATTTTAGAGGATAAAACCCGTTAGGTTTGGGTTAGGTCTGGCTTATGCCCACTTCTGGCTCATGATTTTGCCTTCTTCGCATACTTGTTGGCGAGATCCTGGGTTTTTTCGGGTTTCAGTCACGTCGTAATGTGGTACCACACTGAAACAGACAATTAAACCTGGTTTCGATCAATATTTTAGAGAGTCACACCGGTTAGGTCTGGGTTAGGTCTGGGTTATGCCTGCATCTGGCACATGATTTTGCCTTCTTCGCATACTTATTGGCCTGATCCTGGGTTTTTTCGGTTCTGAATCACGTAGTAATGTGGTACCACACAGAAACAATCCATTAAATTTGGTTTCGATCTATATTTTGGAGGATAACACCGGTTAGGTCTGGGTTAGGTCTGGGTTATGCCCGCATCTCGCTCATGATTCTGCCTTCATCGCATACTTGTTGGCCAGAACCTGGGTTTTACCCTGTTTGAATGGCGTAGTAATGCGGTACCACAACGAAACAGTCAACTAAACCTGGTTTCGAACAATATTTTGGAGGATAACACCGGTTAGGTCTGGGTGAGGTCTGGCTTATGCCCGCATCTGGCTCATGATTTTGCCTTCTTCGCATACTTGTTGTCCAGATCCTGGGTTTTATCGAATTTGAATCACGTAGTAATGTTGTACCACATTGAAACAGTCAATTAAAGCTGGTTTCGATTAATATTTTACAGGATAAAACCGGTTAGGTCTGGGTTAGGTCTGAGTTATGCACGCATCTGGCTCATGATTTTGCCTTCTTTGCACACATGTTGACCTGATCCCGGGTTTTTTCGTGTTTGAGTTACGTAGTAATGTGGTACCACACTGAAACAGTCCACTAAACTTGGTTTCGATGAATATTTTAGAGGATAAAACCGGTTAGGTATGGGTTAGGTCTGGCTTATGCCCACTTCTGGCTCATGATTTTGCCTTCTTTGCATACTTGTTGGCCAGATCCTGGGTTTTTTCGGGTTTGAGTCACGTAGTAATGTGGTACCACACTGAAACAGTCCATTAAACTTGGTTTCGATCAATATTATAAAGGATGACACCGGTTAGGTCTGGGTTATGCCCGCATCTGGCTCATGATTTAGCCAATTTTGCATACTTGTTGGCCAGATTTTGAGTTTTTTCGGATTTGAATCACGTAGTAATGTGGTACCACACAGTAACAGTCAATACAACCAGGTTTCGATGAAGATTTTAGAGGATAAAACCGGTTAGGTCTGGGTTAGGTCTGGCTTATGCCCGCATCTGGCTCATGATTTTGCCTTCTTCGCATACTTGTTGGCCAGATCCCGGGTTTTTTCGGGTTTGAGTCACGTAGTAATGTGGTACCACACTGAAACGGCCCATTAAACTTGGTTTCGATCAATATTTTAGAGGATGACACCGGTTAGGTCTGGTTTAGGTCTGGGTTATGCGCGCATCTGGCTCATGATTTTGCCTTCTTTGCATACTTGTTGGCCAGATCCTGGGTTTTTTCGGATTTGAATCACGTCGTAATGTGGTACCACACAGTAGCAGTCAACAAAACCTGGTTTCGATCAATATTTTAGAGGATAAAACCGGTTAGGTCTGGGTTAGGTCTGGCTTATGCCCACATCTGGCTCATGATTTTGCCTTCTTCGCATACTTGTTGACCAGAACCTGGGTTTTTTCGGGTTTGAGTCACGTAGTAATTGGGCACCACACAGAAACAGTCAATTAAACCTCATTTCGATCAATATTTTAGAGGATAAAACCGGTTAGGTCTGGGTTATGCCCGCATCTGGCTCATGATTTTGCCTTCTTCGCATACTTGTTGGCCAGACCCTGGTTTTTTTCTGGTTTGAGTCACGTAGTAATGTGGTACCACACTGAAACAGTCCTTTAAACTTGGTTTCGATCAATATTATAAAGGATGACACCGGTTAGGTCTGGGTAAGGTCTGGGTAATGCGCGCATCTGGTTCATGATTTTGCCTTCTTCGCATAGTTGTTGGCCAGATCCCGGGTTTTTTCGGGTTTGAGTCACGTAGTAATGTGGTACCACACTGAAACGGCCCATTAAACTTGGTTTCGATCAATATTTTAGAGGATGACACCGGTTAGGTCTGGTTTAGGTCTGGGTTATGCACGCATCTGGCTCATGATTTTGCCTTCTTTGCACACATGTTGACCTGATCCCGGGTTTTTTCGTGTTTGAGTTACGTAGTAATGTGGTACCACACTGAAACAGTCCACTAAACTTGGTTTCGATGAATATTTTAGAGGATAAAACCGGTTAGGTTTGGGTTAGGTCTGGCTTATGCACGCATCTGGCTCATAATTTTACCTTCTTCGTATACTTGTTGGCCAGATCCTGGGTTTTTTCGGGTTTGAGTCATGTAGTAATGTGGTACCACACTGAAAAAGTCCATTAAACTTGGTTTCGATCAATATTATAAAGGATGACACCGGTTAGGTCTGGGCAAGGTCTGGGTTATGCGCGCATCTGGTTCATGATTTTGCCTTCTTCGCATACTTGTTGGCCAGACCCTGGGTTTTTTCGGATTTGAATCACGTAGTAATGTGGTACCACACAGTAGCAGTCAATAAAGCCTGGTTTCGATCAATATTTTAGAGGATAAAACCGGTTAGGTTTGGGTTAGGTCTGGCTTATGCCCACTTCTGGCTCATGATTTTGCCTTCTTCGCATACTTGTTGGCGAGATCCTGGGTTTTTTCGGGTTTCAGTCATGTCGTAATGTGGTACCACACTGAAACAGACAATTAAACCTGGTTTCGATCAATATTTTAGAGAGTCACACCGGTTAGGTCTGGGTTAGGTCTGGGTTATGCCTGCATCTGGCACATGATTTTGCCTTCTTCGCATACTTATTGGCCTGATCCTGGGTTTTTTCGGTTCTGAATCACGTAGTAATGTGGTACCACACAGAAACAATCCATTAAATTTGGTTTCGATCTATATTTTGGAGGATAACATCGGTTAGGTCTGGGTTAGGTCTGGGTTATGCCCGCATCTCGCTCATGATTCTGCCTTCATCGCATACTTGTTGGCCAGAACCTGGGTTTTACCCTGTTTGAATGGCGTAGTAATGCGGTACCACAACGAAACAGTCAACTAAACCTGGTTTCGAACAATATTTTGGAGGATAACACCGGTTAGGTCTGGGTGAGGTCTGGCTTATGCCCGCATCTGGCTCATGATTTTGCCTTCTTCGCATACTTGTTGTCCAGATCCTGGGTTTTATCGAATTTGAATCACGTAGTAATGTTGTACCACATTGAAAGAGTCAATTAAAGCTGGTTTCGATTAATATTTTACAGGATAAAACCGGTTAGGTCTGGGTTAGGTCTGAGTTATGCACGCATCTGGCTCATGATTTTGCCTTCTTTGCACACATGTTGACCTGATCCCGGCTTTTTTCGTGTTTGAGTTACGTAGTAATGTGGTACCACACTGAAACAGTCCACTAAACTTGGTTTCGATGAATATTTTAGAGGATAAAACCGGTTAGGTATGGGTTAGGTCTGGCTTATGCCCACTTCTGGCTCATGATTTTGCCTTCTTTGCATACTTGTTGGCCAGATCCTGGGTTTTTTCGGGTTTGAGTCACGTAGTAATGTGGTACCACACTGAAACAGTCCATTAAACTTGGTTTCGATCAATATTATAAAGGATGACACCGGTTAGGTCTGGGTTATGCCCGCATCTGGCTCATGATTTAGCCAATTTTGCATACTTGTTGGCCAGATTTTGAGTTTTTTCGGATTTGAATCACGTAGTAATGTGGTACCACACAGTAACAGTCAATACAACCAGGTTTCGATGAAGATTTTAGAGGATAAAACCGGTTAGGTCTGGGTTAGGTCTGGCTTATGCCCGCATCTGGCTCATGATTTTGCCTTCTTCGCATACTTGTTGGCCAGATCCCGGGTTTTTTCGGGTTTGAGTCACGTAGTAATGTGGTACCACACTGAAACGGCCCATTAAACTTGGTTTCGATCAATATTTTAGAGGATGACACCGGTTAGGTCTGGTTTAGGTCTGGGTTATGCGCGCATCTGGCTCATGATTTTGCCTTCTTTGCATACTTGTTGACCAGAACCTGGGTTTTTTCGGGTTTGAGTCACGTAGTAATTGGGCACCACACAGAAACAGTCAATTAAACCTCATTTCGATCAATATTTTAGAGGATAAAACCGGTTAGGTCTGGGTTATGCCCGCATCTGGCTCATGATTTTGCCTTCTTCGCATACTTGTTGGCCAGACCCTGGTTTTTTTCTGGTTTGAGTCACGTAGTAATGTGGTACCACACTGAAACAGTCCTTTAAACTTGGTTTCGATCAATATTATAAAGGATGACACCGGTTAGGTCTGGGTAAGGTCTGGGTAATGCGCGCATCTGGTTCATGATTTTGCCTTCTTCGCATAGTTGTTGGCCAGATCCCGGGTTTTTTCGGGTTTGAGTCACGTAGTAATGTGGTACCACACTGAAACGGCCCATTAAACTTGGTTTCGATCAATATTTTAGAGGATGACACCGGTTAGGTCTGGTTTAGGTCTGGGTTATGCACGCATCTGGCTCATGATTTTGCCTTCTTTGCACACATGTTGACCTGATCCCGGGTTTTTTCGTGTTTGAGTTACGTAGTAATGTGGTACCACACTGAAACAGTCCACTAAACTTGGTTTCGATGAATATTTTAGAGGATAAAACCGGTTAGGTTTGGGTTAGGTCTGGCTTATGCACGCATCTGGCTCATAATTTTACCTTCTTCGTATACTTGTTGGCCAGATCCTGGGTTTTTTCGGGTTTGAGTCACGTAGTAATGTGGTACCACACTGAAAAAGTCCATTAAACTTGGTTTCGATCAATATTATAAAGGATGACACCGGTT
The DNA here is from genome assembly GCF_051014445.1 of Colletes latitarsis. NCBI lineage: Eukaryota > Metazoa > Arthropoda > Insecta > Hymenoptera > Colletidae > Colletes > Colletes latitarsis. Next base: position 3,878,614 of record NC_135141.1, on the reverse strand, counting down.
AGGTCTGGGCAAGGTCTGGGTTATGCGCGCATCTGGTTCATGATTTTGCCTTCTTCGCATACTTGTTGGCCAGACCCTGGGTTTTTTCGGATTTGAATCACGTAGTAATGTGGTACCACACAGTAGCAGTCAATAAAGCCTGGTTTCGATCAATATTTTAGAGGATAAAACCGGTTAGGTTTGGGTTAGGTCTGGCTTATGCCCACTTCTGGCTCATGATTTTGCCTTCTTCGCATACTTGTTGGCCAGAACCTGGGTTTTACCCTGTTTGAATCACGTAGTAATGCGGTACCACAACGAAACAGTCAACTAAACCTGGTTTCGATCAATATTTTAGAGGATAAAAGCGGTTAGGTCTGGGTTAGGTCTGGCTTATGCCCGCATCTGGCTCATGATTTTGCCTTCTTTGACACCGGTTAGGTCTGGGTTATGCCCGCATCTGGCTCATGATTTAGCCAATTTTGCATACTTGTTGGCCAGATTTTGAGTTTTTTCGGATTTGAATCATGTAGTAATGTGGTACCACACAGTAACAGTCAATACAACCAGGTTTCGATCTATATTTTAGAGGATAAAACCGGTTAGGTCTGGGTTAGGTCTGGCTTATGCCCGCATCTGGCTCATGATTTTGCCTTCTTCGCATACTTGTTGACCAGAACCTGGGTTTTTTCGGGTTTGAGTCACGTAGTAATTGGGCACCACAGAGTAACAGTCAATTAAACCTCATTTCGATCAATATTTTAGAGGATAAAACCGGTTAGGTCTGGGTTATGCCCGCATCTGGCTCATGATTTTGCCTTCTTCGCATACTTGTTGGCCAGACCCTGGCTTTCTTCTGGTTTGAGTCACGTAGTAATGTGGTACCACACTGAAACAGTCCTTTAAACTTGGTTTCGATCAATATTATAAAGGATGACACCGGTTAGGTCTGGGTATGGTCTGGGTAATGCGCGCATCTGGTTCATGATTTTGCCTTCTTCGCATACTTGTTGGCCAGACCCTGGGTTTTTTCGGATTTGAATCACGTAGTAATGTGGTACCACACAGTAGCAGTCAATAGAACCTGGTTTCGATCAATATTTTAGAGGATAAAACCCGTTAGGTTTGGGTTAGGTCTGGCTTATGCCCACTTCTGGCTCATGATTTTGCCTTCTTCGCATACTTGTTGGCGAGATCCTGGGTTTTTTTCGGGTTTCAGTCACGTAGTAATGTGGTACCACACTGAAACAGACAATTAAACGTGGTTTCGATCAATATTTTAGAGGATCACACCGGTTAGGTCTGGGTTAGGTCTGGGGTATGCCTGCATCTGGCACATGATTTTGCCTTCTTCGCATACTTATTGGCCTGATCCTGGGTTTTCTCGAATTTGAATCACGTAGTAATGTGGCACCACACAGTCACAGTCAGTTAAACCTCATTTCGATCAATATTTTAGAGGATAAAACCGGTTAGGTCTGGGTTATGCCCGCATCTGGCTCATGATTTTGCCTTCTTTGCACACATGTTGGCGAGATCCTGGGTTTTTCCGGGTTTCAGTCACGTAGTAATGTGGTACCACACTGAAACAGACAATTAAACCTGGTTTCGATCAATATTTTAGAGGATAAAACCGGTTATGTCTGGGTTTGGTCTGGCTTATGCACGCATCTGGCTCATGATTTTGCCTTCTTCGCATACTTGTTGGCCAGATCCTGGGTTTTTTCGGATTTGAATCACGTAGTAATGTGGTACCACACAGTAACAGTCAATGAAACCGGGTTTCGATGAATATTTTAGAGGATAAAACCGATAAGGTCTGGGTTAGGTCTGGCTTATGCCCGCATCTGGCTCATGATTTTGCCTTCTTCGCATACTTGTTGGCCAGATCCTGGGTTTTCTCGAATTTGAATCACGTAGTAATGTGGCTCCACACAGTAACAGTCAATTAAACCTCATTTCGATCAATATTTTAGAGGATAAAACCGGTTAGGTCTGGGTTAGGTCTGGCTTATGCCCACATCTGGCTCATGATTTTGCCTTCTTCGCATACTTGTTGACCAGAACCTGGGTTTTTTCGGGTTTGAGTCACGTAGTAATTCGGCACCACACAGTAACAGTCAATTAAACCTCATTTCGATCAATATTTTAGAGGATAAAACCAGTTAGGTCTGGGTTATGCCCGCATCTGGCTCATGATTTTGCCTTCTTCGCATACTTGTTGGCCAGACCCTGGTTTTTTTCTGGTTTGAATCACGTAGTAATGTGGTACCACACTGAAACAGTCCTTTAAACTTGGTTTCGATCAATATTATAAAGGATGACACCGGTTAGGTCTGGGTGAGGTCTGGGTAATGCGCGCATCTGGTTCATGATTTTGCCTTCTTCGCATAGTTGTTGGCCAGATCCCGGGTTTTTTCGGGTTTGAGTCACGTAGTAATGTGGTACCACACTGAAACGGCCCATTAAACTTGGTTTCGATCAATATTTTAGAGGATGACACCGGTTAGGTCTGGTTTAGGTCTGGGTTATGCGCGCATCTGGCTCATGATTTTGCCTACTTTGCATACTTGTTGGCCAGATCCTGGGTTTTTTCGGATTTGAATCACGTCGTAATGTGGTACCACACAGTAGCAGTCAACAAAACCTGGTTTCGATCAATATTTTAGAGGATAAAACCGGTTTGGTCTGGGTTAGGTCTGGCTTATGCCCGCATCTGGCTCATAATTTTACCTTCTTCGTATACTTGTTGGCCAGATCCTGGGTTTTTTCGGGTTTGAGTCACGTAGTAATGTGGTACCACACTGAAAAAGTCCATTAAACTTGGTTTCGATCAATATTATAAAGGATGACACCGGTTAGGTCTGGGCAAGGTCTGGGTTATGCGCGCATCTGGTTCATGATTTTGCCTTCTTCGCATACTTGTTGGCCAGACCCTGGGTTTTTTCGGATTTGAATCACGTAGTAATGTGGTACCACACAGTAGCAGTCAATAAAGCCCGGTTTCGATCAATATTTTAGAGGATAAAACCGGTTAGGTTTGGGTTCGGTCTGGCTTATGCCCACTTCTGGCTCATGATTTTGCCTTCTTCGCATACTTGTTGGCCAGAACCTGGGTTTTACCCTGTTTGAATCACGTAGTAATGCGGTACCACAACGAAACAGTCAACTAAACCTGGTTTCGATCAATATTTCAGAGGATAAAAGCGGTTAGGTCTGGGTTAGGTCTGGCTTATGCCCGCATCTGGCTCATGATTTTGCCTTCTTTGCATACTTGTTGGCCAGATCCTGGGTTTTTTCGGATTTGAATCACGTAGTAATGTGGTACCACACTGAAACAGTCCATTAAACTTGGTTTCGATCAACATTTTACAGGATGACACCGGTTAGGTCTGGGTTAGGTCTGGCTTATTCCCGCATCTGGCTCATGATTTTGCCAACTTTGCATACTTGTTGGCCAGATTTTGAGTTTTTTCGGATTTGAATCATGTAGTAATGTGGTACCACGCAGTAACAGTCAATACAACCAGGTTTCGATCAATATTTTAGAGGATAAAACCGGTTAGGTCTGGGTTAGGTCTGGCTTATGCCCGCATCTGGCTCATGATTTTGCCTTCTTCGCATACTTGTTGGCCAGATCCCGGGTTTTTTCGGGTTTGTGTCACGTAGTAATGTGGTACCACACTGAAAGGACCCATTAAACTTGGTTTCGATCAATATTTTAGAGGATAAAACCGGTTAGGTCTGGGTTAGGTCTGGCTTATGCCCACATCTGGCTCATGATTTTGCCTTTTCGCATACTTGTTGACCAGAACCTGGGTTTTTTCGGGTTTGAGTCACGTAATAATGTGGCACCACACAGTAACAGTCAATTAAACCTCATTTCGATCAATATTTTAGAGGATAAAACCGGTTAGGTCTGGGTTATGCCCGCATCTGGCTCATGATTTTGCCTTCTTCGCATACTTGTTGGCCAGACCCTGGTTTTTTTCTGGTTTGAGTCACGTAGTAATGTGGTACCACACTGAAACAGTCCATTAAACTTGGTTTCGATCAATATTATAAAGGATGACACCGGTTACGTCTGGGTAAGGTCTGGGTAATGCGCGCATCTGGTTCATGATTTTGCCTTCTTCGCATACTTGTTGGCCAGACCCTGGGTTTTCTCGGATTTGAATCACGTAGTAATGTGGTACCACACAGTAGCAGTTAATAAAACCTGGTTTCGATCAATATTTTAGAGGATAAAACCCGTTAGGTTTGGGTTAGGTCTGGCTTATGCCCACTTCTGGCTCATGATTTTGCCTTCTTCGCATACTTGTTGGCGAGATCCTGGGTTTTTTCGGGTTTCAGTCACGTCGTAATGTGGTACCACACTGAAACAGACAATTAAACCTGGTTTCGATCAATATTTTAGAGAGTCACACCGGTTAGGTCTGGGTTAGGTCTGGGTTATGCCTGCATCTGGCACATGATTTTGCCTTCTTCGCATACTTATTGGCCTGATCCTGGGTTTTTTCGGTTCTGAATCACGTAGTAATGTGGTACCACACAGAAACAATCCATTAAATTTGGTTTCGATCTATATTTTGGAGGATAACACCGGTTAGGTCTGGGTTAGGTCTGGGTTATGCCCGCATCTCGCTCATGATTCTGCCTTCATCGCATACTTGTTGGCCAGAACCTGGGTTTTACCCTGTTTGAATGGCGTAGTAATGCGGTACCACATCGAAACAGTCAACTAAACCTGGTTTCGAACAATATTTTGGAGGATAACACCGGTTAGGTCTGGGTGAGGTCTGGCTTATGCCCGCATCTGGCTCATGATTTTGCCTTCTTCGCATACTTGTTGTCCAGATCCTGGGTTTTATCGAATTTGAATCACGTAGTAATGTTGTACCACATTGAAACAGTCAATTAAAGCTGGTTTCGATTAATATTTTACAGGATAAAACCGGTTAGGTCTGGGTTAGGTCTGAGTTATGCACGCATCTGGTTCATGATTTTGCCTTCTTCGCATAGTTGTTGGCCAGATCCCGGGTTTTTTCGGGTTTGAGTCACGTAGTAATGTGGTACCACACTGAAACGGCCCATTAAACTTGGTTTCGATCAATATTTTAGAGGATGACACCGGTTAGGTCTGGGTGAGGTCTGGCTTATGCCCGCATCTGGCTCATGATTTTGCCTTCTTCGCATACTTGTTGGCCAGACCCTGGTTTTTTTCTGGTTTGAGTCACGTAGTAATGTGGTACCACACTGAAACAGTCCTTTAAACTTGGTTTCGATCAATATTATAAAGGATGACACCGGTTAGGTCTGGGTAAGGTCTGGGTAATGCGCGCATCTGGTTCATGATTTTGCCTTCTTCGCATAGTTGTTGGCCAGATCCCGGGTTTTTTCGGGTTTGAGTCACGTAGTAATGTGGTACCACACTGAAACGGCCCATTAAACTTGGTTTCGATCAATATTTTAGAGGATGACACCGGTTAGGTCTGGTTTAGGTCTGGGTTATGCACGCATCTGGCTCATGATTTTGCCTTCTTTGCACACATGTTGACCTGATCCCGGGTTTTTTCGTGTTTGAGTTACGTAGTAATGTGGTACCACACTGAAACAGTCCACTAAACTTGGTTTCGATGAATATTTTAGAGGATAAAACCGGTTAGGTTTGGGTTAGGTCTGGCTTATGCACGCATCTGGCTCATAATTTTACCTTCTTCGTATACTTGTTGGCCAGATCCTGGGTTTTTTCGGGTTTGAGTCATGTAGTAATGTGGTACCACACTGAAAAAGTCCATTAAACTTGGTTTCGATCAATATTATAAAGGATGACACCGGTTAGGTCTGGGCAAGGTCTGGGTTATGCGCGCATCTGGTTCATGATTTTGCCTTCTTCGCATACTTGTTGGCCAGACCCTGGGTTTTTTCGGATTTGAATCACGTAGTAATGTGGTACCACACAGTAGCAGTCAATAAAGCCTGGTTTCGATCAATATTTTAGAGGATAAAACCGGTTAGGTTTGGGTTAGGTCTGGCTTATGCCCACTTCTGGCTCATGATTTTGCCTTCTTCGCATACTTGTTGGCGAGATCCTGGGTTTTTTCGGGTTTCAGTCATGTCGTAATGTGGTACCACACTGAAACAGACAATTAAACCTGGTTTCGATCAATATTTTAGAGAGTCACACCGGTTAGGTCTGGGTTAGGTCTGGGTTATGCCTGCATCTGGCACATGATTTTGCCTTCTTCGCATACTTATTGGCCTGATCCTGGGTTTTTTCGGTTCTGAATCACGTAGTAATGTGGTACCACACAGAAACAATCCATTAAATTTGGTTTCGATCTATATTTTGGAGGATAACATCGGTTAGGTCTGGGTTAGGTCTGGGTTATGCCCGCATCTCGCTCATGATTCTGCCTTCATCGCATACTTGTTGGCCAGAACCTGGGTTTTACCCTGTTTGAATGGCGTAGTAATGCGGTACCACAACGAAACAGTCAACTAAACCTGGTTTCGAACAATATTTTGGAGGATAACACCGGTTAGGTCTGGGTGAGGTCTGGCTTATGCCCGCATCTGGCTCATGATTTTGCCTTCTTCGCATACTTGTTGTCCAGATCCTGGGTTTTATCGAATTTGAATCACGTAGTAATGTTGTACCACATTGAAAGAGTCAATTAAAGCTGGTTTCGATTAATATTTTACAGGATAAAACCGGTTAGGTCTGGGTTAGGTCTGAGTTATGCACGCATCTGGCTCATGATTTTGCCTTCTTTGCACACATGTTGACCTGATCCCGGCTTTTTTCGTGTTTGAGTTACGTAGTAATGTGGTACCACACTGAAACAGTCCACTAAACTTGGTTTCGATGAATATTTTAGAGGATAAAACCGGTTAGGTATGGGTTAGGTCTGGCTTATGCCCACTTCTGGCTCATGATTTTGCCTTCTTTGCATACTTGTTGGCCAGATCCTGGGTTTTTTCGGGTTTGAGTCACGTAGTAATGTGGTACCACACTGAAACAGTCCATTAAACTTGGTTTCGATCAATATTATAAAGGATGACACCGGTTAGGTCTGGGTTATGCCCGCATCTGGCTCATGATTTAGCCAATTTTGCATACTTGTTGGCCAGATTTTGAGTTTTTTCGGATTTGAATCACGTAGTAATGTGGTACCACACAGTAACAGTCAATACAACCAGGTTTCGATGAAGATTTTAGAGGATAAAACCGGTTAGGTCTGGGTTAGGTCTGGCTTATGCCCGCATCTGGCTCATGATTTTGCCTTCTTCGCATACTTGTTGGCCAGATCCCGGGTTTTTTCGGGTTTGAGTCACGTAGTAATGTGGTACCACACTGAAACGGCCCATTAAACTTGGTTTCGATCAATATTTTAGAGGATGACACCGGTTAGGTCTGGTTTAGGTCTGGGTTATGCGCGCATCTGGCTCATGATTTTGCCTTCTTTGCATACTTGTTGGCCAGATCCTGGGTTTTTTCGGATTTGAATCACGTCGTAATGTGGTACCACACAGTAGCAGTCAACAAAACCTGGTTTCGATCAATATTTTAGAGGATAAAACCGGTTAGGTCTGGGTTAGGTCTGGCTTATGCCCACATCTGGCTCATGATTTTGCCTTCTTCGCATACTTGTTGACCAGAACCTGGGTTTTTTCGGGTTTGAGTCACGTAGTAATTGGGCACCACACAGAAACAGTCAATTAAACCTCATTTCGATCAATATTTTAGAGGATAAAACCGGTTAGGTCTGGGTTATGCCCGCATCTGGCTCATGATTTTGCCTTCTTCGCATACTTGTTGGCCAGACCCTGGTTTTTTTCTGGTTTGAGTCACGTAGTAATGTGGTACCACACTGAAACAGTCCTTTAAACTTGGTTTCGATCAATATTATAAAGGATGACACCGGTTAGGTCTGGGTAAGGTCTGGGTAATGCGCGCATCTGGTTCATGATTTTGCCTTCTTCGCATAGTTGTTGGCCAGATCCCGGGTTTTTTCGGGTTTGAGTCACGTAGTAATGTGGTACCACACTGAAACGGCCCATTAAACTTGGTTTCGATCAATATTTTAGAGGATGACACCGGTTAGGTCTGGTTTAGGTCTGGGTTATGCACGCATCTGGCTCATGATTTTGCCTTCTTTGCACACATGTTGACCTGATCCCGGGTTTTTTCGTGTTTGAGTTACGTAGTAATGTGGTACCACACTGAAACAGTCCACTAAACTTGGTTTCGATGAATATTTTAGAGGATAAAACCGGTTAGGTTTGGGTTAGGTCTGGCTTATGCACGCATCTGGCTCATAATTTTACCTTCTTCGTATACTTGTTGGCCAGATCCTGGGTTTTTTCGGGTTTGAGTCACGTAGTAATGTGGTACCACACTGAAAAAGTCCATTAAACTTGGTTTCGATCAATATTATAAAGGATGACACCGGTTAGGTCTGGGCAAGGTCTGGGTTATGCGCGCATCTGGTTCATGATTTTGCCTTCTTCGCATACTTGTTGGCCAGACCCTGGGTTTTTTCGGATTTGAATCACGTAGTAATGTGGTACCACACAGTAGCAGTCAATAAAGCCTGGTTTCGATCAATATTTTAGAGGATAAAACCGGTTAGGTTTGGGTTAGGTCTGGCTTATGCCCACTTCTGGCTCATGATTTTGCCTTCTTCGCATACTTGTTGGCCAGAACCTGGGTTTTACCCTGTTTGAATCACGTAGTAATGCGGTACCACAACGAAACAGTCAACTAAACCTGGTTTCGATCAATATTTTAGAGGATAAAAGCGGTTAGGTCTGGGTTAGGTCTGGCTTATGCCCGCATCTGGCTCATGATTTTGCCTTCTTTGCATACTTGTTGGCCAGATCCTGGGTTATTTCAGATTTGAATCACGTAGTAATGTGGTACCACACTGTAACAGTCCATTAAACTTGGTTTCGATCAACATTTTACAGGATGACACCGGTTAGGTCTGGGTTAGGTCTGGTTTATTCCCGCATCTGGCTCATGATTTTGCCAACTTTGCATACTTGTTGGCCAGATTTTGAGTTTTTTCGGATTTGAATCATGTAGTAATGTGGTACCACACAGTAACAGTCAATACAACCAGGTTTCGATCAATATTTTAGAGGATAAAACCGGTTAGGTCTGGGTTAGGTCTGGCTTATGCCCGCATCTGGCTCATGATTTTGCCTTCTTCGCATACTTGTTGGCCAGATCCCGGGTTTTTTCGGGTTTGTGTCACGTAGTAATGTGGTACCACACTGAAACGGCCCATTAAACTTGGTTTCGATCAATATTTTAGAGGATGACACCGGTTAGGTCTGGGTTAGGTCTGGTTTATTCCCGCATCTGGCTCATGATTTTGCCAACTTTGCATACTTGTTGGCCAGATTTTGAGTTTTTCCGGATTTGAATCACGTCGTAATGTGGTACCACACAGTAGCAGTCAACAAAACCTGGTTTCGATCAATATTTTAGAGGATAAAACCGGTTAGGTCTGGGTTAGGTCTGGCTTATGCCCACATCTGGCTCATGATTTTGCCTTCTTCGCATACTTGTTGACCAGAACCTGGGTTTTTTCGGGTTTGAGTCACGTAGTAATGTGGCACCACACAGTAACAGTCAATTAAACCTCATTTCGATCAATATTTTAGAGGATAATACCGGTTAGGTCTGGGTTATGCCCGCATCTGGCTCATGATTTTGCCTTCTTCGCATACTTGTTGGCCAGACCCTGGTTTTTTTCTGGTTTGAGTCACGTAGTAATGTGGTACCACACTGAAACAGTCCATTAAACTTGGTTTCGATCAATATTATAAAGGATGACACCGGTTAGGTCTGGGTAAGGTCTGGGTAATGCGCGCATCTGGTTCATGATTTTGCCTTCTTCGCATACTTGTTGGCCAGACCCTGGGTTTTCTCGGATTTGAATCACGTAGTAATGTGGTACCACACAGTAGCAGTTAATAAAACCTGGTTTCGATCAATATTTTAGAGGATAAAACCCGTTAGGTTTGGGTTAGGTCTGGCTTATGCCCACTTCTGGCTCATGATTTTGCCTTCTTCGCATACTTGTTGGCGAGATCCTGGGTTTTTTCGGGTTTCAGTCACGTCGTAATGTGGTACCACACTGAAACAGACAATTAAACCTGGTTTCGATCAATATTTTAGAGAGTCACACCGGTTAGGTCTGGGTTAGGTCTGGGTTATGCCTGCATCTGGCACATGATTTTGCCTTCTTCGCATACTTATTGGCCTGATCCTGGGTTTTCTCGGTTTTGAATCACGTAGTAATGTGGTACCACACAGAAACAATCCATTAAATTTGGTTTCGATCTATATTTTGGAGGATAACACCGGTTAGGTCTGGGTTAGGTCTGGGTTATGCCCGCATCTCGCTCATGATTCTGCCTTCATCGCATACTTGTTGGCCAGAACCTGGGTTTTACCCTGTTTGAATGGCGTAGTAATGCAGTACCACAACGAAACAGTCAACTAAACCTGGTTTCGAACAATATTTTGGAGGATAACACCGGTTAGGTCTGGGTTAGGTCTGGCTTATGCCCGCATCTGGCTCATGATTTTGCCTTCTTCGCATACTTGTTGTCCAGATCCTGGGTTTTATCGAATTTGAATCACGTAGTAATGTTGTACCACATTGAAACAGTCAATTAAAGCTGGTTTCGATTAATATTTTACAGGATAAAACCGGTCAGGTCTGGGTTAGGTCTGAGTTATGCACGCATCTGGCTCATGATTTTGCCTTCTTTGCACACATGTTGACCTGATCCCGGGTTTTTTCGTGTTTGAGTTACGTAGTAATGTGGTACCACACTGAAACAGTCCACTAAACTTGGTTTCGATGAATATTTTAGAGGATAAAACCGGTTAGGTTTGGGTTAGGTCTGGCTTATGCCCACTTCTGGCTCATGATTTTGCCTTCTTTGCATACTTGTTGGCCAGATCCTGGGTTTTTTCGGGTTTGAGTCACGTAGTAATGTGGTACCACACTGAAACAGTCCATTAAACTTGGTTTCGATCAATATTATAAAGGATGACACCGGTTAGGTCTGGGTTATGCCCGCATCTGGCTCATGATTTTGCCTTCTTCGCATACTTGTTGGCCAGACCCTGGTTTTTTTCTGGTTTGAGTCACGTAGTAATGTGGTACCACACTGAAACTGTGCTTTAAACTTGGTTTCGATCAATATTATAAAGGATGACACCGGTTAGGTCTGGGTAAGGTCTGGGTAATGCGCGCATCTGGTTCATGATTTTGCCTTCTTCGCATAGTTGTTGGCCAGATCCCGGGTTTTTTCGGGTTTGAGTCACGTAGTAATGTGGTACCACACTGAAACGGCCCATTAAACTTGGTTTCGATCAATATTTTAGAGGATGACACCGGTTAGGTCTGGTTTAGGTCTGGGTTATGCACGCATCTGGCTCATGATTTTGCCTTCTTTGCATACTTGTTGGCCAGATCCTGGGTTTTTTCGGATTTGAATCACGTCGTAATGTGGTACCACACAGTAGCAGTCAACAAAACCTGGTTTCGATCAATATTTTAGAGGATAAAACCGGTTTGGTCTGGGTTAGGTCTGGCTTATGCCCGCATCTGGCTCATAATTTTACCTTCTTCGTATACTTGTTGGCCAGATCCTGGGTTTTTTCGGGTTTGAGTCACGTAGTAATGTGGTACCACACTGAAAAAGTCCATTAAACTTGGTTTCGATTAATATTATAAAGGATGACACCGGTTAGGTCTGGGCAAGGTCTGGGTTATGCGCGCATCTGGTTCATGATTTTGCCTTCTTCGCATACTTGTTGGCCAGACCCTGGGTTTTTTCGGATTTGAATCACGTAGTAATGTGGTACCACACAGTAGCAGTCAATAAAGCCTGGTTTCGATCAATATTTTAGAGGATAAAACCGGTTAGGTTTAGGTTAGGTCTGGCTTATGCCCACTTCTGGCTCATGATTTTGCCTTCTTCGCATACTTGTTGGCCAGAACCTGGGTATTACCCTGTTTGAATCACGTAGTAATGCGGTACCACAACGAAACAGTCAACTAAACCTGGTTTCGATCAATATTTTAGAGGATAAAAGCGGTTAGGTCTGGGTTAGGTCTGGCTTATGCCCGCATCTGGCTCATGATTTTGCCTTCTTCGCATACTTGTTGGCCAGATCCTGGGTTTTTTCGGATTTGAATCACGTAGTAATGTGGTACCACACTGAAACAGTCCATTAAACTTGGTTTCGATCAACATTTTACAGGATGACACCGGTTAGGTCTGGGTTAGGTCTGGCTTATTCCCGCATCTGGCTCATGATTTTGCCAACTTTGCATACTTGTTGGCCAGACCCTGGGTTTTCTCGGATTTGAATCACGTAGTAATGTCGTACCACACAGTAGCAGTTAATAAAACGTGGTTTCGATCAATATTTTAGAGGATAAAACCCGTTAGGTTTGGGTTAGGTCTGGCTTATGCCCACTTCTGGCTCATGATTTTGCCTTCTTCGCATACTTGTTGGCGAGATCCTGGGTTTTTTCGGGTTTCAGTCACGTCGTAATGTGGTACCACACTGAAACAGACAATTAAACCTGGTTTCGATCAATATTTTAGAGAGTCACATCGGCTAGGTCTGGGTTAGGTCTGGGTTATGCCTGCATCTGGCACATGATTTTGCCTTCCTCGCATACTTATTGGCCTGATCCTGGGTTTTTTCGGTTTTGAATCACGTAGTAATGTGGTACCACACAGAAACAATCCATTAAATTTGGTTTCGATCAATATTTTAGAGGATAAAACCGGTTAGGTTTAGGTTAGGTCTGGCTTATGCCCACTTCTGGCTCATGATTTTGCCTTCTTCGCATACTTGTTGGCCAGAACCTGGGTATTACCCTGTTTGAATCACGTAGTAATGCGGTACCACAACGAAACAGTCAACTAAACCTGGTTTCGATCAATATTTTAGAGGATAAAAGCGGTTAGGTCTGGGTTAGGTCTGGCTTATGCCCGCATCTGGCTCATGATTTTGCCTTCTTCGCATACTTGTTGGCCAGATCCTGGGTTTTTTCGGATTTGAATCACGTAGTAATGTGGTACCACACTGAAACAGTCCATTAAACTTGGTTTCGATCAACATTTTACAGGATGACACCGGTTAGGTCTGGGTTAGGTCTGGCTTATTCCCGCATCTGGCTCATGATTTTGCCAACTTTGCATACTTGTTGGCCAGACCCTGGGTTTTCTCGGATTTGAATCACGTAGTAATGTCGTACCACACAGTAGCAGTTAATAAAACGTGGTTTCGATCAATATTTTAGAGGATAAAACCCGTTAGGTTTGGGTTAGGTCTGGCTTATGCCCACTTCTGGCTCATGATTTTGCCTTCTTCGCATACTTGTTGGCGAGATCCTGGGTTTTTTCGGGTTTCAGTCACGTCGTAATGTGGTACCACACTGAAACAGACAATTAAACCTGGTTTCGATCAATATTTTAGAGAGTCACATCGGCTAGGTCTGGGTTAGGTCTGGGTTATGCCTGCATCTGGCACATGATTTTGCCTTCCTCGCATACTTATTGGCCTGATCCTGGGTTTTTTCGGTTTTGAATCACGTAGTAATGTGGTACCACACAGAAACAATCCATTAAATTTGGTTTCGATCTATATTTTGGAGGATAACACCGGTTAGGTCTGGGTTAGGTCTGGGTTATGCCCGCATCTCGCTCATGATTCTGCCTTCATCGCATACTTGTTGGCCAGAACCTGGGTTTTACCCTGTTTGAATGGCGTAGTAATGCGGTACCACAACGAAACAGTCAACTAAACCTGGTTTCGAACAATATTTTGGAGGATAACACCGGTTAGGTCTGGGTTAGGTCTGGCTTATGCCCGCATCTGGCTCATGATTTTGCCTTCTTCGCATACTTGTTGTCCAGATCCTGGGTTTTATCGAATTTGAATCACGTAGTAATGTTGTACCACATTGAAACAGTCAATTAAAGCTGGTTTCGATTAATATTTTACAGGATAAAACCGGTTAGGTCTGGGTTAGGTCTGAGTTATGCACGCATCTGGCTCATGATTTTGCCTTCTTTGCACACATGTTGACCTGATCCCGGGTTTTTTCGTGTTTGAGTTACGTAGTAATGTGGTACCACACTGAAACAGTCCACTAAACTTGGTTTCGATGAATATTTTAGAGGATAAAACCGGTTAGGTTTGGGTTAGGTCTGGCTTATGCCCACTTCTGGCTCATGATTTTGCCTTCTTTGCATACTTGTTGGCCAGATCCTGGGTTTTTTCGGATTTGAATCACGTAGTAATGTGGTACCACACAGTAACAGTCAATACAACCAGGTTTCGATGAATATTTTAGAGGATAAAACCGGTTAGGTCTGGGTTAGGTCTGGCTTATGCCCGCATCTGGCTCATGATTTTGCCTTCTTCGCATACTTGTTGACCAGAACCTGGGTTTTTTCGGGTTTGAGTCACGTAGTAATTTGGCACCACACAGTAACAGTCAATTAAACCTCATTTCGATCAATATTTTAGAGGATAAAACCGGTTAGGTCTGGGTTATGCCCGCATCTGGCTCATGATTTTGCCTTCTTCGCATACTTGTTGGCCAGACCCTGGTTTTTTTCTGGTTTGAGTCACGTAGTAATGTGGTACCACACTGAAACAGTCCTTTAAACTTGGTTTCGATCAATATTATAAAGGATGACACCGGTTAGGTCTGGGTAAGGTCTGGGTAATGCGCGCATCTGGTTCATGATTTTGCCTTCTTCGCATAGTTGTTGGCCAGATCCCGGGTTTTTTCGGGTTTGAGTCACGTAGTAATGTGGTACCACACTGAAACGGCCCATTAAACTTGGTTTCGATCAATATTTTAGAGGATGACACCGGTTAGGTCTGGTTTAGGTCTGGGTTATGCGCGCATCTGGCTCATGATTTTGCCTTCTTTGTATACTTGTTGGCCAGATCCTGGATTTTTTCGGATTTGAATCACGTCGTAATGTGGTACCACACAGTAGCAGTCAACAAAACCTGGTTTCGATCAATATTTTAGAGGATAAAACCGGTTTGGTCTGGGTTAGGTCTGGCTTATGCCCGCATCTGGCACATAATTTTACCTTCTTCGTATACTTGTTGGCCAGATCCTGGGTTTTTTCGGGTTTGAGTCACGTAGTAATGTGGTACCACACTGAAAAAGTCCATTAAACTTGGTTTCGATCAATATTATAAAGGATGACACCGGTTAGGTCTGGGCAAGGTCTGGGTTATGCGCGCATCTGGTTCATGATTTTGCCTTCTTCGCATACTTGTTGGCCAGACCCTGGGTTTTTTCGGATTTGAATCACGTAGTAATGTGGTACCACACATTAGCAGTCAATAAAGCCTGGTTTCGATCAATATTTTAGAGGATAAAACCGGTTAGGTCTGGGTTAGGTCTGGCTTATGCCCGCATCTGGCTCATAATTTTACCTTCTTCGTATACTTGTTGGCCAGATCCTGCGTTTTTTCGGGTTTGAGTCACGTAGTAATGTGGTACCACACTGAAAAAGTCCATTAAACTTGGTTTCGATCAATATTATAAAGGATGACACCGGTTAGGTCTGGGCAAGGTCTGGGTTATGCGCGCATCTGGTTCATGATTTTGCCTTCTTCGCATACTTGTTGGCCAGACCCTGGGTTTTTTCGGATTTGAATCACCTAGTAATGTGGTACCACACAGTAGCAGTCAATAAAGCCTGGTTTCGATCAATATTTTAGAGGATAAAACCGGTTAGGTTTGGGTTAGGTCTGGCTTATGCCCACTTCTGGCTCATGATTTTGCCTTCTTCGCATACTTGTTGGCCAGAACCTGGGTTTTACCCTGTTTGAATCACGTAGTAATGCGGTACCACAACGAAACAGTCAACTAAACCTGGTTTCGATCAATATTTAAGAGGATAAAAGCGGTTAGGTCTGGGTTAGGTCTGGCTTATGCCCGCATCTGGCTCATGATTTTGCCTTCTTCGCATACTTGTTGGCCAGATCCTGGGTTTTTTCGGATTTGAATCACGTAGTAATGTGGTACCACACTGAAACAGTCCATTAAACTTGGTTTCGATCAACATTTTACAGGATGACACCGGTTAGGTCTGGGTTAGGTCTGGCTTATTCCCGCATCTGGCTCATGATTTTGCCAACTTTGCATACTTGTTGGCCAGATTTTGAGTTTTTTCGGATTTGAATCATGTAGTAATGTGGTACCACACAGTAGCAGTCAACAAAACCTGGTTTCGATCAATATTTTAGAGGATAAAACCGGTTAGGTCTGGGTTAGGTCTGGCTTATGCCCACATCTGGCTCATGATTTTGCCTTCTTCGCATACTTGTTGACCAGAACCTGGGTTTTTTCGGGTTTGAGTCACGTAGTAATGTGGCACCACACAGTAACAGTCAATTAAACCTCATTTCGATCAATATTTTAGAGGATAAAACCGGTTAGGTCTGGGTTATGCCCGCATCTGGCTCAAGATTTTGCCTTCTTCGCATACTTGTTGGCCAGACCCTGGTTTTTTTCTGGTTTGAGTCACGTAGTAATGTGGTACCACACTGAAACAGTCCATTAAACTTGGTTTCGATCAATATTATAAAGGATGACACCGGTTAGGTCTGGGTAAGGTCTGGGTAATGCGCGCATCTGGTTCATGATTTTGCCTTCTTCGCATACTTGTTGGCCAGACCCTGGGTTTTCTCGGATTTGAATCACGTAGTAATGTGGTACCACACAGTAGCAGTTAATAAAACCTGGTTTCGATCAATATTTTAGAGGATAAAACCCGTTAGGTTTGGGTTAGGTCTGGCTTATGCCCACTTCTGGCTCATGATTTTGCCTTCTTCGCATACTTGTTGGCGAGATCCTGGGTGTTTTCGGGTTTCAGTCACGTCGTAATGTGGTACCACACTGAAACAGACAATTAAACCTGGTTTCGATCAATATTGTTGCGCCGGGGCGGGGCTTTCTTCCAATAACTCATATTGACACAACACAATTAAAACAGCACAACGTAACAAACTAATGTAAACTGGGAACTTTATTAACAACAGTGCTTTTCAATACGTCTGTTCGCCTTGCGATCTGTCGTAATTCTAATCTTCAAAATCGTTGCCGGTTTCTCGGCAACCGGAAGGCTCGGGATCTCGCATCCGCTCGTTTTCGTGTGGCAGCTTCACCTCATCGCAAAGCCTCTTCACACCATTGCGACGATGCAATTTCGCGGTATTGCGCGGCATCTTCATACCGTCGCAACACTGCTCCCTCTTCCTTCAGAGCGGTCGTCCCGACCGCTGCAAATTCCGTTCGAACAGCCAACTTCACCCGTAGTCTCCTAACCTCCGGGTTGTCGCGAAGCTGCGTCGAACCTGTACACCTCTGTCTGTAAAGTAGATAAACTAATAGGTCGAACATTTACCTGAGTGGCCTTTATCAGACAGTCAGCACCTTGACATTCGTCCTTCGTCCCAAGGAAAACCACTCAAAAACCTTGAGCAAGGCGCCGGTGTAACCTTTGGAATACTTCGTCCGAACTTAGACATCTTCGAGGATGAGGAAATCCCGACTGCTCCTCGCCCTTCCCCTTGACTCTTGCGGCTTGCGTGCTTCTTTCTTGAGGACTTCCCGGATGCGGATCCCCCCCAGCCTCACGAAAGAACTTCCCATGGGATGTTCCCCGATCTCCAAGGAGAATTTCCTCGAAGATCGGTTGTGGAACATACCACAATTCCGCCGTCCGACCGTCTGTGCCCCACTCCGCTATTAGAGTCGAGCATGACTGGGGGGCGACCCTCCCCGGGGAGAATCGCACTTCCCCGGCCGTTCTGACCTGCGGAAATGGAGAGTCCTCCGCGGCCGGTAGGAAAACCCGATCCTCGCCTTCTGCGATGAAACGTCCTCTTCTTGGGCGAAGATGTCGGCCATCTTCCTCGATCCTCACCTCGCAATATCTTCGCAGGGGGCGTCTCGTGAATCGTACCGAGCCAGTCGATTCACATGCTCAACCCTTGGTTTGGACTTCTGGAAACGGACTATACGGAAACCCAACTTATCCAGCCGATTCTTCACATCGCCTTCTTGTTGTCACCTTCAGCACAGACCTTGGCAGGGAACCCATAACATACAGCGCTTTCCCTTCAGAAGGTGCTCCCATAAGCCCTATCCTTCCGAAAGATGCCCCGACGAGCGCCATCCCTCCAGAAGGTGCTCTGGCGAGCCCTATCCCTTCAAAGAGTGCTGCGACGAGCCTTATCCCTTCGAAAGGTGCTCCCACGAGCCCTATCCTTCCAAAAGATGCCCCGCCGAGCGCCATCCCCTCAGAAGGTGCTCCGGCGAGCCTTATCCCTCCAAAGGGCGTCCTCTTCCCTTCTTAAAAGGTCCTTCCATTGCAGTCAGTTGACCATGACGATGATTCATTTTCCAAATCATCTCGGCGATTCCTTCAACGCGGAATAATTCTCCTTCTACGCCGCCTTCTGCTGGTACTTCCTGGGGCAATTCCACCGCATAGGTCCCGTTTCCCCGCAGTTCCAACACTCCATGGGTCTTTCGCATTCAGTCCCCTTTTCCGGTGTATCCTCTTCTTCGTCCGGATATCTCCTCTTGCGAGACTCTCCCTCCTCGACGGAAGAACAATCCTTGACAGCGATCCTGCGCACGACGGGGGCGGATGAAGACGAAGCCGGCGGGAGCCCCACTACGCCAACTTCTTCCAGTTTCCCTTCTTCTAGGGGGCCTCTTCTCTCCTCCTCTTCTTCGGGCAGTTCCGCTGTAAATGTCCCTCCTGTCCGCAGTTCCAGCACTCCGAGACCGGCTTCCCAGCAGTCCTCTTCTCCAACTTTCCCTTGGGAAAACAAGTGACACCCTGAATGCAGTCCTTAACACGGCAAGGACCAGGGGCCACAGACTCGACGGCCTCAATCTCCAGGGCTCTGATCACAGCCGCCCTGAGAGTAGTGAAACCGCCTAGCCTCAGCGTCCTCCTCATTTCCTCATTGGCCAGGGCGGAGACGAACTGAGAGGCGGCCAGCTTATCCCTGACTTCCATTGGACAATCACCAAAGGAAGCCTGCGCCAACCTCTCAATCTCCGAAGCCAAATCAGAAATCGACTCCCCCTTCCGTTGAGTATAATTTTGGAATTTCACGTAATTTAGATTCGCGAAATTCTTGGTTCCGAAACGGAACTCCAAAGCGGAAACCAAGACACCAAAATCACAACGCGACTCCTCGGAAAGGGTAGTCAAAACACTCCGAGCGGGCCCCTCCAGACATGCGACCAAGGCCAAAGCTTTCCTTGGTGCATCCCATCCATTCGCCTTCGCAATCGCCTCGAATTGCACCCGGTACTCCTCCCAACAAGCTCTTCCATCAAACGCTGGTGGTTTTAGGACGTACCCCAGAAATCCACCAGTCGCTTCCAACGGAGGAGCCGACTGCGAAGTGGAAGGCATCGCGAGTCCAGCAACAACAGGATTATCCCTAACAAAATTATTAACAAGGCTGGACTCGCGATCCTCGCTACGGAACGCCGCGGCCGACAGGTTATCAATCACATTTTTAAAATTCTCCGCAAGCACCTGATAACGATCCTCCATGGCCCTTATCCTTCCTTCCACAGCAGCCTCCTTCGCCGAAGCGGCAGCCTCCTTCGCGGCCTGCCTCTCTTCGGTTCGCTCCCGTTCCTCAGCAAATAAACGTTGCTGCTCCTGGAACTGCGTTGCGATGTTCCGCTGTAGTCCTTCCAAGAGCACCTCCAACGATGAAAAAAGTCTCCGCCCTGGCAGCAGAACGAGTCGTAATCCCGCTTCTGGCACCACTGTTGCGCCGGGGCGGGGCTTTCTTCCAATAACTCATATTGACACAACACAATTAAAACAGCACAACGTAACAAACTAATGTAAACTGGGAACTTTATTAACAACAGTGCTTTTCAATACGTCTGTTCGCCTTGCGATCTGTCGTAATTCTAATCTTCAAAATCGTTGCCGGTTTCTCGGCAACCGGAAGGCTCGGGATCTCGCATCCGCTCGTTTTCGTGTGGCAGCTTCACCTCATCGCAAAGCCTCTTCACACCATTGCGACGATGCAATTTCGCGGTATTGCGCGGCATCTTCATACCGTCGCAACAATATTTTAGAGAGTCACACCGGTTAGTTCTGGGTTAGGTCTGGGTTATGCCTGCATCTGGCACATGATTTTGCCTTCCTCGCATACTTATTGGCCTGATCCTGGGTTTTTTCGGTTTTGAATCACGTAGTAATGTGGTACCACACAGAAACAATCCATTAAATTTGGTTTCGATCTATATTTTGGAGGATAACACCGGTTAGGTCGGGGTTAGGTCTGGGTTATGCCCGCATCTCGCTCATGATTCTGCCTTCATCGCATACTTGTTGGCCAGAACCTGGGTTTTACCCTGTTTGAATGGCGTAGTAATGCGGTACCACAACGAAACAGTCAACTAAACCTGGTTTCGAACAATATTTTGGAGGATAACACCGGTTAGGTCTGGGTTAGGTCTGGCTTATGCCCGCATCTGGCTCATGATTTTGCCTTCTTCGCATACTTGTTGTCCAGATCCTGGGTTTTATCGAATTTGAATCACGTAGTAATGTTGTACCACATTGAAACAGTCAATTAAAGCTGGTTTCGATTAATATTTTACGGGATAAAACCGGTTAGGTCTGGGTTAGGTCTGAGTTATGCACGCATCTGGCTCATGATTTTGCCTTCTTTGCACACATGTTGACCTGATCCCGGGTTATTTCGTGTTTGAGTTACGTAGTAATGTGGTACCACACTGAAACAGTCCACTAAACTTGGTTTCGATGAATATTTTAGAGGATAAAACCGGTTAGGTTTGGGTTAGGTCTGGCTTATGCCCACTTCTGGCTCATGATTTTGCCTTCTTTGCATACTTGTTGGCCAGATCCTGGGTTTTTTCGGGTTTGAGTCACGTAGTAATGTGGTACCACACTGAAACAGTCCATTAAACTTGGTTTCGATCAATATTATAAAGGATGACACCGGTTAGGTCTGGGTTATGCCCGCATCTGGCTCATGATTTAGCCAATTTTGCATACTTGTTGGCCAGATTTTGAGTTTTTTCGGATTTGAATCACGTAGTAATGTGGTACCACACAGTAACAGTCAATACAACCAGGTTTCGATGAATATTTTAGAGGATAAAACCGGTTAGGTCTGGGTTAGGTCTGGCTTATGCCCGCATCTGGCTCATGATTTTGCCTTCTTCGCATACTTGTTGGCCAGATCCCGGGTTTTTTCGGGTTTGAGTCACGTAGTAATGTGGTACCACACTGAAACGGCCCATTAAACTTGGTTTCGATCAATATTTTAGAGGATGGCACCGGTTAGGTCTGGTTTAGGTCTGGGTTATGCGCGCATCTGGCTCATGATTTTGCCTTCTTTGCATACTTGTTGGCCAGACCCTGGGTTTTTTCGGATTTGAGTCACGTAGTAATGTGGTACCACACTGAAACGGCCCATTAAACTTGGTTTCGATCAATATTTTAGAGGATGACACCGGTTAGGTCTGGGCAAGGTCTGGGTTATGCGCGCATCTGGTTCATGATTTTGCCTTCTTCGCATACTTGTTGGCCAGACCCTGGGTTTTTTCGGATTTGAATCACGTAGTAATGTGGTACCACACAGTAGCAGTCAATAAAGCCTGGTTTCGATCAATATTTTAGAGGATAAAACCGGTTAGGTTTGGGTTAGGTCTGGCTTATGCCCACTTCTGGCTCATGATTTTGCCTTCTTCGCATACTTGTTGGCCAGAACCTGGGTTTTACCCTGTTTGAATCACGTAGTAATGCGGTACCACAACGAAACAGTCAACTAAACCTGGTTTCGATCTATATTTTAGAGGATAAAAGCGGTTAGGTCTGGGTTAGGTCTGGCTTATGCCCGCATCTGGCTCATGATTTTGCCTTCTTCGCATACTTGTTGGCCAGATCCTGGGTTTTTTCGGATTTGAATCACGTAGTAATGTGGTACCACACTGAAACAGTCCATTAAACTTGGTTTCGATCAACATTTTACAGGATGACACCGGTTAGGTCTGGGTTAGGTCTGGCTTATTCCCGCATCTGGCTCATGATTTTGCCAACTTTGCATACTTGTTGGCCAGACCCTGGGTTTTTTCGGATTTGAATCACGTCGTAATGTGGTACCACACAGTAGCAGTCAACAAAACCTGGTTTCGATCAATGTTATAGAGGATAAAACCGGTTAGGTCTGGGTTAGGTCTGGCTTATGCCCACATCTGGCTCATGATTTTGCCTTCTTCGCATACTTGTTGACCAGAACCTGGGTTTTTTCGGGTTTGAGTCACGTAGTAATTTGGCACCACACAGTAACAGTCAATTAAACCTCATTTCGATTAATATTTTAGAGGATAAAACCGGTTAGGTCTGGGTTATGCCCGCATCTGGCTCATGATTTTGCCTTCTTCGCATACTTGTTGGCCAGACCCTGGTTTTTTTCTGGTTTGAGTCACGTAGTAATGTGGTACCACACTGAAACAGTCCTTTAAACTTGGTTTCGATCAATATTATAAAGGATGACACCGGTTAGGTCTGGGTAAGGTCTGGGTAATGCGCGCATCTGGTTCATGATTTTGCCTTCTTCGCATAGTTGTTGGCCAGATCCCGGGTTTTTTCGGGTTTGAGTCACGTAGTAATGTGGTACCACACTGAAACGGCCCATTAAACTTGGTTTCGATCAATATTTTAGAGGATGACACCGGTTAGGTCTGGTTTAGGTCTGGGTTATGCGCGCATCTGGCTCATGATTTTGCCTTCTTTGCATACTTGTTGGCCAGATCCTGGGTTTTTTCGGATTTGAATCACGTCGTAATGTGGTACCACACAGTAGCAGTCAACAAAACCTGGTTTCGATCAATATTTTAGAGGATAAAACCGGTTAGGTCTGGGTTAGGTCTGGCTTATGCCCACATCTGGCTCATGATTTTGCCTTCTTCGCATACTTGTTGACCAGAACCTGGGTTTTTTCGGGATTGAGTCACGTAGTAATGTGGCACCACACAGTAACAGTCAATTAAACCTCATTTCGGTCAATATTTTAGAGGATAAAACCGGTTAGGTCTGGGTTATGCCCGCATCTGGCTCATGATTTTGCCTTCTTCGCATACTTGTTGGCCAGACCCTGGTTTTTTTCTGGTTTGAGTCACGTAGTAATGTGGTACCACACTGAAACAGTCCATTAAACTTGGTTTCGATCAATATTATAAAGGATGACACCGGTTAGGTCTGGGTAAGGTCTGGGTAATGCGCGCATCTGGTTCATGATTTTGCCTTCTTCGCATACTTGTTGGCCAGACCCTGGGTTTTCTCGGATTTGAATCACGTAGTAATGTCGTACCACACAGTAGCAGTTAATAAAACGTGGTTTCGATCAATATTTTAGAGGATAAAACCCGTTAGGTTTGGGTTAGGTCTGGCTTATGCCCACTTCTGGCTCATGATTTTGCCTTCTTCGCATACTTGTTGGCGAGATCCTGGGTTTTTTCGGGTTTCAGTCACGTCGTAATGTGGTACCACACTGAAACAGACAATTAAACCTGGTTTCGATCAATATTTTAGAGAGTCACATCGGTTAGGTCTGGGTTAGGTCTGGGTTATGCCTGCATCTGGCACATGATTTTGCCTTCCTCGCATACTTATTGGCCTGATCCTGGGTTTTTTCGGTTTTGAATCACGTAGTAATGTGGTACCACACAGAAACAATCCATTAAATTTGGTTTCGATCTATATTTTGGAGGATAACACCGGTTAGGTCTGGGTTAGGTCTGGGTTATGCCCGCATCTCGCTCATGATTCTGCCTTCATCGCATACTTGTTGGCCAGAACCTGGGTTTTACCCTGTTTGAATGGCGTAGTAATGCGGTACCACAACGAAACAGTCAACTAAACCTGGTTTCGAACAATATTTTGGAGGATGACACCGGTTAGGTCTGGTTTAGGTCTGGGTTATGCGCGCATCTGGCTCATGATTTTGCCTTCTTTGCATACTTGTTGGCCAGACCCTGGGTTTTTTCGGATTTGAATCACGTCGTAATGTGGTACCACACAGTAGCAGTCAACAAAACCTGGTTTCGATCAATATTTTAGAGGATAAAACCGGTTAGGTCTGGGTTAGGTCTGGCTTATGCCCACATCTGGCTCATGATTTTGCCTTCTTCGCATACTTGTTGACCAGAACCTGGGTTTTTTCGGGTTTGAGTCACGTAGTAATTTGGCACCACACAGTAACAGTCAATTAAACCTCATTTCGATCAATATTTTAGAGGATAAAACCGGTTAGGTCTGGGTTATGCCCGCATCTGGCTCATGATTTTGCCTTCTTCGCATACTTGTTGGCCAGACCCTGGTTTTTTTCTGGTTTGAGTCACGTAGTAATGTGGTACCACACTGAAACAGTCCTTTAAACTTGGTTTCGATCAATATTATAAAGGATGACACCGGTTAGGTCTGGGTAAGGTCTGGGTAATGCGCGCATCTGGTTCATGATTTTGCCTTCTTCGCATAGTTGTTGGCCAGATCCCGGGTTTTTTCGGGTTTGAGTCACGTAGTAATGTGGTACCACACTGAAACGGCCCATTAAACTTGGTTTCGATCAATATTTTAGAGGATGACACCGGTTAGGTCTGGTTTAGGTCTGGGTT
Organism: Colletes latitarsis; assembly: GCF_051014445.1. Taxonomy (NCBI): domain Eukaryota; kingdom Metazoa; phylum Arthropoda; class Insecta; order Hymenoptera; family Colletidae; genus Colletes; species Colletes latitarsis. The sequence continues at coordinate 3,853,856 of NC_135141.1, read as the reverse complement.
ATGCGCGCATCTGGCTCATGATTTTGCCTTCTTTGTATACTTGTTGGCCAGATCCTGGATTTTTTCGGATTTGAATCACGTCGTAATGTGGTACCACACAGTAGCAGTCAACAAAACCTGGTTTCGATCAATATTTTAGAGGATAAAACCGGTTTGGTCTGGGTTAGGTCTGGCTTATGCCCGCATCTGGCACATAATTTTACCTTCTTCGTATACTTGTTGGCCAGATCCTGGGTTTTTTCGGGTTTGAGTCACGTAGTAATGTGGTACCACACTGAAAAAGTCCATTAAACTTGGTTTCGATCAATATTATAAAGGATGACACCGGTTAGGTCTGGGCAAGGTCTGGGTTATGCGCGCATCTGGTTCATGATTTTGCCTTCTTCGCATACTTGTTGGCCAGACCCTGGGTTTTTTCGGATTTGAATCACGTAGTAATGTGGTACCACACAGTAGCAGTCAACAAAACCTGGTTTCGATCAATATTTTAGAGGATAAAACCGGTTAGGTCTGGGTTAGGTCTGGCTTATGCCCACATCTGGCTCATGATTTTGCCTTCTTCGCATACTTGTTGACCAGAACCTGGGTTTTTTCGGGATTGAGTCACGTAGTAATGTGGCACCACACAGTAACAGTCAATTAAACCTCATTTCGGTCAATATTTTAGAGGATAAAACCGGTTAGGTCTGGGTTATGCCCGCATCTGGCTCATGATTTTGCCTTCTTCGCATACTTGTTGGCCAGACCCTGGTTTTTTTCTGGTTTGAGTCACGTAGTAATGTGGTACCACACTGAAACAGTCCATTAAACTTGGTTTCGATCAATATTATAAAGGATGACACCGGTTAGGTCTGGGTAAGGTCTGGGTAATGCGCGCATCTGGTTCATGATTTTGCCTTCTTCGCATACTTGTTGGCCAGACCCTGGGTTTTCTCGGATTTGAATCACGTAGTAATGTCGTACCACACAGTAGCAGTTAATAAAACGTGGTTTCGATCAATATTTTAGAGGATAAAACCCGTTAGGTTTGGGTTAGGTCTGGCTTATGCCCACTTCTGGCTCATGATTTTGCCTTCTTCGCATACTTGTTGGCGAGATCCTGGGTTTTTTCGGGTTTCAGTCACGTCGTAATGTGGTACCACACTGAAACAGACAATTAAACCTGGTTTCGATCAATATTTTAGAGAGTCACATCGGTTAGGTCTGGGTTAGGTCTGGGTTATGCCTGCATCTGGCACATGATTTTGCCTTCCTCGCATACTTATTGGCCTGATCCTGGGTTTTTTCGGTTTTGAATCACGTAGTAATGTGGTACCACACAGAAACAATCCATTAAATTTGGTTTCGATCTATATTTTGGAGGATAACACCGGTTAGGTCTGGGTTAGGTCTGGGTTATGCCCGCATCTCGCTCATGATTCTGCCTTCATCGCATACTTGTTGGCCAGAACCTGGGTTTTACCCTGTTTGAATGGCGTAGTAATGCGGTACCACAACGAAACAGTCAACTAAACCTGGTTTCGAACAATATTTTGGAGGATGACACCGGTTAGGTCTGGTTTAGGTCTGGGTTATGCGCGCATCTGGCTCATGATTTTGCCTTCTTTGCATACTTGTTGGCCAGACCCTGGGTTTTTTCGGATTTGAATCACGTCGTAATGTGGTACCACACAGTAGCAGTCAACAAAACCTGGTTTCGATCAATATTTTAGAGGATAAAACCGGTTAGGTCTGGGTTAGGTCTGGCTTATGCCCACATCTGGCTCATGATTTTGCCTTCTTCGCATACTTGTTGACCAGAACCTGGGTTTTTTCGGGTTTGAGTCACGTAGTAATTTGGCACCACACAGTAACAGTCAATTAAACCTCATTTCGATCAATATTTTAGAGGATAAAACCGGTTAGGTCTGGGTTATGCCCGCATCTGGCTCATGATTTTGCCTTCTTCGCATACTTGTTGGCCAGACCCTGGTTTTTTTCTGGTTTGAGTCACGTAGTAATGTGGTACCACACTGAAACAGTCCTTTAAACTTGGTTTCGATCAATATTATAAAGGATGACACCGGTTAGGTCTGGGTAAGGTCTGGGTAATGCGCGCATCTGGTTCATGATTTTGCCTTCTTCGCATAGTTGTTGGCCAGATCCCGGGTTTTTTCGGGTTTGAGTCACGTAGTAATGTGGTACCACACTGAAACGGCCCATTAAACTTGGTTTCGATCAATATTTTAGAGGATGACACCGGTTAGGTCTGGTTTAGGTCTGGGTTATGCGCGCATCTGGCTCATGATTTTGCCTTCTTTGTATACTTGTTGGCCAGATCCTGGATTTTTTCGGATTTGAATCACGTCGTAATGTGGTACCACACAGTAGCAGTCAACAAAACCTGGTTTCGATCAATATTTTAGAGGATAAAACCGGTTTGGTCTGGGTTAGGTCTGGCTTATGCCCGCATCTGGCACATAATTTTACCTTCTTCGTATACTTGTTGGCCAGATCCTGGGTTTTTTCGGGTTTGAGTCACGTAGTAATGTGGTACCACACTGAAAAAGTCCATTAAACTTGGTTTCGATCAATATTATAAAGGATGACACCGGTTAGGTCTGGGCAAGGTCTGGGTTATGCGCGCATCTGGTTCATGATTTTGCCTTCTTCGCATACTTGTTGGCCAGACCCTGGGTTTTTTCGGATTTGAATCACGTAGTAATGTGGTACCACACAGTAGCAGTCAATAAAGCCTGGTTTCGATCAATATTTTAGAGGATAAAACCGGTTAGGTCTGGGTTAGGTCTGGCTTATGCCCGCATCTGGCTCATAATTTTACCTTCTTCGTATACTTGTTGGCCAGATCCTGGGTTTTTTCGGGTTTGAGTCACGTAGTAATGTGGTACCACACTGAAAAAGTCCATTAAACTTGGTTTCGATCAATATTATAAAGGATGACACCGGTTAGGTCTGGGCAAGGTCTGGGTTATGCGCGCATCTGGTTCATGATTTTGCCTTCTTCGCATACTTGTTGGCCAGATCCTGGATTTTTTCGGATTTGAATCACGTCGTAATGTGGTACCACACAGTAGCAGTCAATAAAGCCTGGTTTCGATCAATATTTTAGAGGACAAAACCGGTTAGGTTTGGGTTAGGTCTGGCTTATGCCCACTTCTGCCTCATGATTTTGCCTTCTTCGCATACTTGTTGGCCAGAACCTGGGTTTTACCCTGTTTGAATCACGTAGTAATGCGGTACCACAACGAAACAGTCAACTAAACCTGGTTTCGATCAATATTTTAGAGGATAAAAGCGGTTAGGTCTGGGTTAGGTCTGGCTTATGCCCGCATCTGGCTCATGATTTTGCCTTCTTCGCATACTTGTTGGCCAGATCCTGGGTTTTTTCGGATTTGAATCACGTAGTAATGTGGTACCACACTGAAACAGTCCATTAAACTTGGTTTCGATCAACATTTTACAGGATGACACCGGTTAGGTCTGGGTTAGGTCTGGCTTATTCCCGCATCTGGCTCATGATTTTGCCAACTTTGCATACTTGTTGGCCAGATTTTGAGTTTTTTCGGATTTGAATCATGTAGTAATGTGGTACCACACAGTAGCAGTCAACAAAACCTGGTTTCGATCAATATTTTAGAGGATAAAACCGGTTAGGTCTGGGTTAGGTCTGGCTTATGCCCACATCTGGCTCATGATTTTGCCTTCTTCGCATACTTGATGACCAGAACCTGGGTTTTTTCGGGTTTGAGTCACGTAGTAATGTGGCACCACACAGTAACAGTCAATTAAACCTCATTTCGATCAATATTTTAGAGGATAAAACCGGTTAGGTCTGGGTTATGCCCGCATCTGGCTCATGATTTTGCCTTCTTCGCATACTTGTTGGCCAGACCCTGGTTTTTTTCTGGTTTGAGTCACGTAGTAATGTGGTACCACACTGAAACAGTCCATTAAACTTGGTTTCGATCAATATTATAAAGGATGACACCGGTTAGGTCTGGGTAAGGTCTGGGTAATGCGCGCATCTGGTTCATGATTTTGCCTTCTTCGCATACTTGTTGGCCAGACCCTGGGTTTTCTCGGATTTGAATCACGTAGTAATGTGGTACCACACAGTAGCAGTTAATAAAACCTGGTTTCGATCAATATTTTAGAGGATAAAACCCGTTAGGTTTGGGTTAGGTCTGGCTTATGCCCACTTCTGGCTCATGATTTTGCCTTCTTCGCATACTTGTTGGCGAGATCCTGGGTGTTTTCGGGTTTCAGTCACGTCGTAATGTGGTACCACACTGAAACAGACAATTAAACCTGGTTTCGATCAATATTTTAGAGAGTCACACCGGTTAGTTCTGGGTTAGGTCTGGGTTATGCCTGCATCTGGCACATGATTTTGCCTTCCTCGCATACTTATTGGCCTGATCCTGGGTTTTTTCGGTTTTGAATCACGTAGTAATGTGGTACCACACAGAAACAATCCATTAAATTTGGTTTCGATCTATATTTTGGAGGATAACACCGGTTAGGTCTGGGTTAGGTCTGGGTTATGCCCGCATCTCGCTCATGATTCTGCCTTCATCGCATACTTGTTGGCCAGAACCTGGGTTTTACCCTGTTTGAATGGCGTAGTAATGCGGTACCACAACGAAACAGTCAACTAAACCTGGTTTCGAACAATATTTTGGAGGATAACACCGGTTAGGTCTGGGTTAGGTCTGGCTTATGCCCGCATCTGGCTCATGATTTTGCCTTCTTCGCATACTTGTTGTCCAGATCCTGGGTTTTATCGAATTTGAATCACGTAGTAATGTTGTACCACATTGAAACAGTTGATTAAAGCTGGTTTCGATTAATATTTTACAGGATAAAACCGGTTAGGTCTGGGTTAGGTCTGAGTTATGCACGCATCTGGCTCATGATTTTGCCTTCTTTGCACACATGTTGACCTGATCCCGGGTTTTTTCGTGTTTGAGTTACGTAGTAATGTGGTACCACACTGAAACAGTCCACTAAACTTGGTTTCGATGAATATTTTAGAGGATAAAACCGGTTAGGTTTGGGTTAGGTCTGGCTTATGCCCTCTTCTGGCTCATGATTTTGCCTTCTTTGCATACTTGTTGGCCAGATCCTGGGTTTTTTCGGGTTTGAGTCACGTAGTAATGTGGTACCACACTGAAACAGTCCATTAAACTTGGTTTCGATCAATATTATAAAGGATGACACCGGTTAGGTCTGGGTTATGCCCGCATCTGGCTCATGATTTAGCCAATTTTGCATACTTGTTGGCCAGATTTTGAGTTTTTTCGGATTTGAATCACGTAGTAATGTGGTACCACACAGTAACAGTCAATACAACCAGGTTTCGATGAATATTTTAGAGGATAAAACCGGTTAGGTCTGGGTTAGGTCTGGCTTATGCCCGCATCTGGCTCATGATTTTGCCTTCTTCGCATACTTGTTGGCCAGATCCCGGGTTTTTTCGGGTTTGAGTCACGTAGTAATGTGGTACCACACTGAAACGGCCCATTAAACTTGGTTTCGATCAATATTTTAGAGGATGGCACCGGTTAGGTCTGGTTTAGGTCTGGGTTATGCGCGCATCTGGCTCATGATTTTGCCTTCTTTGCATACTTGTTGGCCAGACCCTGGGTTTTTTCGGATTTGAATCACGTAGTAATGTGGTACCACACAGTAGCAGTCAATAAAGCCTGGTTTCGATCAATATTTTAGAGGATAAAACCGGTTAGGTTTGGGTTAGGTCTGGCTTATGCCCACTTCTGGCTCATGATTTTGCCTTCTTCGCATACTTGTTGGCCAGAACCTGGGTTTTACCCTGTTTGAATCACGTAGTAATGCGGTACCACAACGAAACAGTCAACTAAACCTGGTTTCGATCTATATTTTAGAGGATAAAAGCGGTTAGGTCTGGGTTAGGTCTGGCTTATGCCCGCATCTGGCTCATGATTTTGCCTTCTTCGCATACTTGTTGGCCAGATCCTGGGTTTTTTCGGATTTGAATCACGTAGTAATTTGGCACCACACAGTAACAGTCAATTAAACCTCATTTCGATTAATATTTTAGAGGATAAAACCGGTTAGGTCTGGGTTATGCCCGCATCTGGCTCATGATTTTGCCTTCTTTGCATACTTGTTGTCCAGATCCTGGGTTTTATCGAATTTGAATCACGTAGTAATGTTGTACCACATTGAAACAGTCAATTAAAGCTGGTTTCGATTAATATTTTATAGGATAAAACCGGTTAGGTCTGGGTTAGGTCTGAGTTATGCACGCATCTGGCTCATGATTTTGCCTTCTTTGCACACATGTTGACCTGATCCCGGGTTTTTTCGTGTTTGAGTTACGTAGTAATGTGGTACCACACTGAAACAGTCCACTAAACTTGGTTTCGATGAATATTTTAGAGGATAAAACCGGTTAGGTTTGGGTTAGGTCTGGCTTATGCCCACTTCTGGCTCATGATTTTGCCTTCTTTGCATACTTGATGGCCAGATCCTGGGTTTTTTCGGATTTGAATCACGTAGTAATGTGGTACCACACAGTAACAGTCAATACAACCAGGTTTCGATGAATATTTTAGAGGATAACACCGGTTAGGTCTGGGTTAGGTCTGGCTTATGCCCGCATCTGGCTCATGATTTTGCCTTCTTCGCATACTTGTTGGCCACATCCCGGGTTTTTTCGGGTTTGAGTCACGTAGTAATGTGGTACCACACTGAAACGGCCCATTAAACTTGGTTTCGATCAATATTTTAGAGGATGACACCGGTTAGGTCTGGTTTAGGTCTGGGTTATGCGCGTATCTGGCTCATGATTTTGCCTTCTTTGCATACTTGTTGGCCAGACCCTGGGTTTTTTCGGATTTGAATCACGTCGTAATGTGGTACCACACAGTAGCAGTCAACAAAACCTGGTTTCGATCAATATTTTAGAGGATAAAACCGGTTAGGTCTGGGTTAGGTCTGGCTTATGCCCACATCTGGCTCATGATTTTGCCTTCTTCGCATACTTGTTGACCAGAACCTGGGTTTTTTCGGGTTTGAGTCACGTAGTAATTTGGCACCACACAGTAACAGTCAATTAAACCTCATTTCGATCAATATTTTAGAGGATAAAACCGGTTAGGTCTGGGTTATGCCCGCATCTGGCTCATGATTTTGCCTTCTTCGCATACTTGTTGGCCAGACCCTGGTTTTTTTCTGGTTTGAGTCACGTAGTAATGTGGTACCACACTGAAACAGTCCTTTAAACTTGGTTTCGATCAATATTATAAAGGATGACACCGGTTAGGTCTGGGTAAGGTCTGGGTAATGCGCGCATCTGGTTCATGATTTTGCCTTCTTCGCATAGTTGTTGGCCAGATCCCGGGTTTTTTCGGGTTTGAGTCACGTAGTAATGTGGTACCACACTGAAACGGCCCATTAAACTTGGTTTCGATCAATATTATAAAGGATGACACCGGTTAGGTCTGGGCAAGGTCTGGGTTATGCGCGCATCTGGTTCATGATTTTGCCTTCTTCGCATACTTGTTGGCCAGACCCTGGGTTTTTTCGGATTTGAATCACGTAGTAATGTGGTACCACACAGTAGCAGTCAATAAAGCCTGGTTTCGATCAATATTTTAGAGGATAAAACCGGTTAGGTCTGGGTTAGGTCTGGCTTATGCCCGCATCTGGCTCATAATTTTACCTTCTTCGTATACTTGTTGGCCAGATCCTGGGTTTTTTCGGGTTTGAGTCACGTAGTAATGTGGTACCACACTGAAAAAGTCCATTAAACTTGGTTTCGATCAATATTATAAAGGATGACACCGGTTAGGTCTGGGCAAGGTCTGGGTTATGCGCGCATCTGGTTCATGATTTTGCCTTCTTCGCATACTTGTTGGCCAGACCCTGGGTTTTTTCGGATTTGAATCACGTAGTAATGTGGTACCACACAGTAGCAGTCAATAAAGCCTGGTTTCGATCAATATTTTAGAGGATAAAACCGGTTAGGTTTGGGTTAGGTCTGGCTTATGCCCACTTCTGGCTCATGATTTTGCCTTCTTCGCATACTTGTTGGCCAGAACCTGGGTTTTACCCTGTTTGAATCACGTAGTAATGCGGTACCACAACGAAACAGTCAACTAAACCTGGTTTCGATCAATATTTTAGAGGATAAAAGCGGTTAGGTCTGGGTTAGGTCTGGCTTATGCCCGCATCTGGCTCATGATTTTGCCTTCTTCGCATACTTGTTGGCCAGATCCTGGGTTTTTTCGGATTTGAATCACGTAGTAATGTGGTACCACACTGAAACAGTCCATTAAACTTGGTTTCGATCAACATTTTAAAGGATGACACCGGTTAGGTCTGGGTTAGGTCTGGCTTATGCCCGCATCTGGCACATGATTTTGCCATTTTTCCATACTTGTTGGCCAGATTTTGGGTTTTTTCGGATTTGAATCAGGCAGTAATGTGGTACCACACAGTAACAGTCAATAAAACCAGGTTTCAATCAATATTTTAGGGGATAAATCCGGTTAGGTCTGAGTTAGGTCTGGCTTATGCCCACATCTGGCTCATGATTTTGCCTTCTTCGCATACTTGTTGGCCAGAACCTGGGTTTTTTCGTGTTTGAGTCACGTAGTAATGTGGTACCACACTGAAACAGTCAATTAAAGCTGGCTTCGATCCACATTTTAGAGGATAACACCGGTTAGGTCTGGGTTATGCACGCATCTGGCTCATGATTTTGCCTTCTTCGCATACTTGTTGGCCAGATCCCGGGTTTTTTCGGGTTTGAGTCAGGTAGTAATGTGGTACCACACTGAAACAGTCCATAAAACTTGGTTTCGATCAACACTTTAAAGGATGACACCGGTTAGGTCTGGGTTAGGTCTGACTTCTGCCCGCATCTGGCTCATGATTTTGCCATCTTTGCATACTTGTTGGCCAGATTTTGGGTTTTTTCGGATTTGAATCACGTAGTAATGTGGTACCACACAGTAACAGTCAATAAAACCAGGTTTCAATCAATATTTTAGAGGATAAAACCGGTTAGGTCCGGTTTAGGTCTGGGTTATGCGCGCATCTGGCTCATGATTTTGCCTTCTTTGCGTACTTGTTGGCCAGATCCTGGGTTTTTTCGGATTTGAATAACGTAGTAATGTGGTACCACACAGTAGCAGTCAATAACACCTGGTTTCGATCAATATTTTAGAGGATAAAACCGGTTAGGTCTGGGTTAGGTCTGGCTTATGCCCACATCTGGCTCATGATTTTGCCTTCTTCGCATACTTGTTGGCCAGAACCTGGGTTTTTTCGTGTTTGAGTCACGTAGTAATGTGTTACCCCACTGAAACAGTCAATTAAAGCTGGCTTCGATCCACATTTTAGAGGATAACACCGGTTAGGTCTGGGTTAGGTCTGCGTTATGCCCGCATCTGGCTCATGATTTTGCCTTCTTCGCATACTTGTTGGCCAGAACCTGGGTTTTTTCGGGTTTGAATCACGTAGTAATGTGGTACCACACAGTAACAGTCAATAAAACCAGGTTTCGATCAATAGTTTAGAGGATAAAACCGGTTAAGTCTGGTTTAGGTCTGGGTTTTGCGCGCATCTGGCTCATGATTTTGCCTTCTTTGCGTACTTGTTGGCCAGATCCTGGGTTTTTTCGGATTTGAATCACGTAGTAATGTGGTACCACACAGTAGCAGTCAATAAAACCTGGTTTCGATCAATATTTTAGAGGATAAAACCGGTTAGGTCTGGGTTAGGTCTGGCTTATGCCCACATCTGGCTCATGATTTTGCCTTCTTCGCATACTTGTTGGCCAGAACCTGGGTTTTTTCGGGTTTGAATCACGTAGTAATGTGGTACCACACTGAAACAGTCAATTAAAGCTGGCTTCGATCCACATTTTAGAGGATAACACCGGTTAGGTCTGGGTTAGGTCTCCGTTATGCCCGCATCTGGCTCATGATTTTACCTTTTCCGCATTCTTGTTGACCAGATCCTAGGTTTTCTGTGGATTGAATCACGTAGTAATGTGGTTCCACACTGAAACAGACAATTAAACCTGGTTTCGATCAATATTTTAGAGGATCACACCGGTTTGGTCTGGGTTAGGTCTGGGTTATGCCCGTATCTGGCACATGATTTTGCCTTCTTCGCATACTTGTTGGCCTGATCCTGCGTTTTTTCGGTTTTGAATCATGTAGTAATGTGGTACCACACAGAAACAGTCAATTAAAGCTGGTTTTGATCCACATTTTAGAGGATAACACCGGTTAGGTCTGGGTTATGCACGCATCTGGCTCATGATTTTGCCTTCTTCGCATACTTGTTGGCCAGATCCCGGGTTTTTTCGTGTTTGAGTTACGTAGTAATGTGGTAACACACTGAAACAGTCCACTAAACTTGGTTTCGATCAATATTTTAAAGGATGACACCGGTTAAGTCTGGGTTAGGTCTGGGTTATGCCCGCATCTGGCTCATGATTTTGCCTTCTTTGCACACATGTTGGCCAGATCCTGAATTTCTTCGGGTTTGAATCACGGTAGTAATGTTGCACCACATTGAAACAGTCAATTAAAGCTTGCTTCGATCACTATTTTTGAGGATAAAACCGGTTAGGTCTGGGTTAGGTCTGGCTTATGCCCACATCTGGCTCATGATTTTGCCTTCTTCGCATACTTGTTGGCCAGATCCTGGGTTTTTTCGGGTTTGAGTCACGTAGTAATGTGGTACCACACTGAAACAGTCCATTAAACTTGGTTTCGATCAACATTTTAAAGGATGACACCGGTTAGGTCTGGGTTAGGTCTGGCTTATGCCCGCATCTGGCTCATGATTTTGCCATCTTTGCATACTTGTTGGCCAGATTTCGGGTTTTTTCGGATTTGAATCACGTAGTAATGTGGTACCACACAGTAACAGTCAATAAAACCAGGTTTCGATCAATAGTTTAGAGGATAAAACCGGTTAGGTCTGTTTTAGGTCTGGGTTATCTGCGCATCTGGCTCATGATTTTGCCTTCTTCGCATACTTGTTGGCCAGATCCTGGGTTTTTTCGGGTTTGAGTCACGTAGTAATGTGGTACCACACTGAAACAGTCCATTAAACTTGGTTTCGATCAACATTTTAAAGGATGACACTGGTTAGGTCTGGGTTAGGTCTGGCTTATGCCCGCATCTGGCTCATGATTTTGCCATCTTTGCATACTTGTTGGCCAGATTTTGGGTTTTCTCGGATTTGAATCACGTAGTAATTTGGCACCACACAGTAACAGTCAATTAAACCTCATTTCGATTAATATTTTAGAGGATAAAACCGGTTAGGTCTGGGTTATGCCCGCATCTGGCTCATGATTTTGCCATCTTTGCATACTTGTTGGCCAGATTTTGGGTTTTTTCGGATTTGAATCACGTAGTAATGTGGTACCACACAGTAACAGTCAATAAAACCAGGTTTCAATCAATATTTTAGAGGATAAAACCGGTTAGGTCCGGTTTAGGTCTGGGTTATGCGCGCATCTGGCTCATGATTTTGCCTTCTTTGCGTACTTGTTGGCCAGATCCTGGGTTTTTTCGGATTTGAATAACGTAGTAATGTGGTACCACACAGTAGCAGTCAATAACACCTGGTTTCGATCAATATTTTAGAGGATAAAACCGGTTAGGTCTGGGTTAGGTCTGGCTTATGCCCACATCTGGCTCATGATTTTGCCTTCTTCGCATACTTGTTGGCCAGAACCTGGGTTTTTTCGTGTTTGAGTCACGTAGTAATGTGTTACCCCACTGAAACAGTCAATTAAAGCTGGCTTCGATCCACATTTTAGAGGATAACACCGGTTAGGTCTGGGTTAGGTCTGCGTTATGCCCGCATCTGGCTCATGATTTTGCCTTCTTCGCATACTTGTTGGCCAGAACCTGGGTTTTTTCGGGTTTGAATCACGTAGTAATGTGGTACCACACAGTAACAGTCAATAAAACCAGGTTTCGATCAATAGTTTAGAGGATAAAACCGGTTAAGTCTGGTTTAGGTCTGGGTTTTGCGCGCATCTGGCTCATGATTTTGCCTTCTTTGCGTACTTGTTGGCCAGATCCTGGGTTTTTTCGGATTTGAATCACGTAGTAATGTGGTACCACACAGTAGCAGTCAATAAAACCTGGTTTCGATCAATATTTTAGAGGATAAAACCGGTTAGGTCTGGGTTAGGTCTGGCTTATGCCCACATCTGGCTCATGATTTTGCCTTCTTCGCATACTTGTTGGCCAGAACCTGGGTTTTTTCGGGTTTGAATCACGTAGTAATGTGGTACCACACTGAAACAGTCAATTAAAGCTGGCTTCGATCCACATTTTAGAGGATAACACCGGTTAGGTCTGGGTTAGGTCTCCGTTATGCCCGCATCTGGCTCATGATTTTACCTTTTCCGCATTCTTGTTGACCAGATCCTAGGTTTTCTGTGGATTGAATCACGTAGTAATGTGGTTCCACACTGAAACAGACAATTAAACCTGGTTTCGATCAATATTTTAGAGGATCACACCGGTTTGGTCTGGGTTAGGTCTGGGTTATGCCCGTATCTGGCACATGATTTTGCCTTCTTCGCATACTTGTTGGCCTGATCCTGCGTTTTTTCGGTTTTGAATCATGTAGTAATGTGGTACCACACAGAAACAGTCAATTAAAGCTGGTTTTGATCCACATTTTAGAGGATAACACCGGTTAGGTCTGGGTTATGCACGCATCTGGCTCATGATTTTGCCTTCTTCGCATACTTGTTGGCCAGATCCCGGGTTTTTTCGTGTTTGAGTTACGTAGTAATGTGGTAACACACTGAAACAGTCCACTAAACTTGGTTTCGATCAATATTTTAAAGGATGACACCGGTTAAGTCTGGGTTAGGTCTGGGTTATGCCCGCATCTGGCTCATGATTTTGCCTTCTTTGCACACATGTTGGCCAGATCCTGAATTTCTTCGGGTTTGAATCACGGTAGTAATGTTGCACCACATTGAAACAGTCAATTAAAGCTTGCTTCGATCACTATTTTTGAGGATAAAACCGGTTAGGTCTGGGTTAGGTCTGGCTTATGCCCACATCTGGCTCATGATTTTGCCTTCTTCGCATACTTGTTGGCCAGATCCTGGGTTTTTTCGGGTTTGAGTCACGTAGTAATGTGGTACCACACTGAAACAGTCCATTAAACTTGGTTTCGATCAACATTTTAAAGGATGACACCGGTTAGGTCTGGGTTAGGTCTGGCTTATGCCCGCATCTGGCTCATGATTTTGCCATCTTTGCATACTTGTTGGCCAGATTTCGGGTTTTTTCGGATTTGAATCACGTAGTAATGTGGTACCACACAGTAACAGTCAATAAAACCAGGTTTCGATCAATAGTTTAGAGGATAAAACCGGTTAGGTCTGTTTTAGGTCTGGGTTATCTGCGCATCTGGCTCATGATTTTGCCTTCTTCGCATACTTGTTGGCCAGATCCTGGGTTTTTTCGGGTTTGAGTCACGTAGTAATGTGGTACCACACTGAAACAGTCCATTAAACTTGGTTTCGATCAACATTTTAAAGGATGACACTGGTTAGGTCTGGGTTAGGTCTGGCTTATGCCCGCATCTGGCTCATGATTTTGCCATCTTTGCATACTTGTTGGCCAGATTTTGGGTTTTTTCGGATTTGAATCACGTAGTAATGTGGTACCACACAGTAACAGTCAATAAAACCAGGTTTCAATCAATATTTCAGAGGATAAAACCGGTTAGGTCCGGTTTAGGTCTGGGTTATGCGCGCATCTGGCTCATGATTTTGCCTTCTTTGCGTACTTGTGGGCCAGATCCTGGGTTTTTTCGGATTTGAATCACGTAGTAATGTGGTACCACACAGTAGCAGTCAACAAAACCTGGTTTCGATCAATATTTTAGAGGATAAAACCGGTTAGGTCTGGGTTAGGTCTGGCTTATGCCCACATCTGGCTCATGATTTTGCCTTCTTCGCATACTTGTTGGCCAGAACCTGGGTTTTTTCGGGTTTGAGTCACGTAGTAACGTGGTACCACCCTGAAACAGTCAATTAAAGCTGGCTTCGATCCACATTTTAGAGTATAACACCGGTTAGGTCTGGGTTAGGTCTGCGTTATGCCCGCATCTGGCTCATGATTTTACCTTTTCCGCATTCTTGTTGGCCAGATCCTAGGTATTCTGTGGATTGAATCACGTAGTAATGTGGTTCCACACTGAAACAGACAATTAAACCTGGTTTCGATCAATATTTTAGAGGATCACACCGGTTTTGTCTGGGTTAGGTCTGGGTTATGCCCGTATCTGGCACATGATTTTGCCTTCTTCGCATACTTGTTGGCCTGATCCTGGGTTTTTTCGGTTTTGAGTCACGTAGTAATGTGGTACCACACTGAAACAGTCCATTAAACTTGGTTTCGATCAACATTTTAGAGGATAACACCGGTTAGGTCTGGGTTAGGTCTGGGTTATGCACGCATCTGGCTCATGATTTTGCCTTCTTCGCATACTTGTTGGCCAGATCCCGGGTTTTTTCGTGTTTGAGTCACGTAGTAATGTGGTACCACACTGAAACAGTCAATTAAAGCTGGCTTCGATCCACATTTTAGAGGATAACACCGGTTAGGTCTGGGTTAGGTATGCGTTATGCCCGCATCTGGGTCATGATTTTGCCTTCTTCGCATACTTGTTGGCCAGAACCTGTGTTTTTTCGGGTTTGAGTCACGTAGTAATGTGGTACCACACTGAAACAGTCAATTAAAACTGGCTTCGATCCACATTTTAGAGGATAACACCGGTTAGGTCTGGGTTAGGTCTGCGTTATGCCCGCATCTGGCTCATGATTTTACATTTTCCGCATTCTTGTTGGCCAGATCCTAGGTTTTCTGTGGATTGAATCACGTAGTAATGTGGTTCCACACTGAAACAAACAATTAAACCTGGTTTCGATCAATATTTTAGAGGATCACACCGGTTTGGTCTGGGTTAGGTCTGGGTTATGCCCGTATCTGGCACATGATTTTGCATTCTTCGCATACTTGTTGGCCTGATCCTGGGTTTTTTCGGTTTTGAATCACGTATTAATGTGGTACCACACAGGAACAGTCAACTAAAGCTGGTTTTGATCCACATTTTAGAGGATAACACCGGTTAGGTCTGGGTTGGGTCTGGGTTATGCACGCATCTGGCTCATGATTTTGCCTTCTTCGCATACTTGTTGGCCAGATCCCGGGTTTTTTCGTGTTTGAGTTACGTAGTAATGTGGTAACACACTGAAACAGTCCACTAAACTTGGTTTCGATCAATATTTTAAAGGATGACACCGGTTAAGTCTGGGTTAGGTCTGGGTTATGCCCGCATCTGGCTCATGATTTTGCCTTCTTTGCACACATGTTGGCCAGATCCTGAATTTCTTCGGGTTTGAATCACGTAGTAATGTTGTACCACATTGAAACAGTCAATTACAGCTGGTTTCGATCACTATTTTAGAGGATAAAACCGGTTAGGTCTGGGTTAGGCCTGGCTTATGCCCACATCTGGCTCATGATTTTGCATTCTTCGCATACTTGTTGGCCAGATCCTGGGTTTTTTCGGGTTTGAGTCAGGTAATAATGTGGTACCACACTGAAACAGTCCATTAAACTTGGTTTCGATCAACACTTTAAAGGATGACACCGGTTAGGTCTGGGTTAGGTCTGACTTATGCCCGCATCTGGCTCATGATTTTGCCATCTTTGCATACTTGTTGGCCAGATTTTGGGTTTTTTCGGATTTGAATCACGTAGTAATGTGGTTCCACACTGAAACAAACAATTAAACCTGGTTTCGATCAATATTTTAGAGGATCACACCGGTTTGGTCTGGGTTAGGTCTGGGTTATGCCCGTATCTGGCACATGATTTTGCCTTCTTCGCATACTTGTTGGCCTGATCCTGGGTTTTTTCGGTTTTGAATCATGTAGTAATGTGGTACCACACAGAAACAGTCAATTAAAGCTGGTTTTGATCCACATTTTAGAGGATAACACCCGTTAGGTCTGGGTTAGGTCTGGGTTATGCACGCATCTGGCTCATGGTTTTGCCTTCTTCGCATACTTGTTGGCCAGATCCCAGGTTTTTTCGTGTTTGAGTTACGTAGTAATGTGGTAACACTCTGAAACAGTCCACTAAACTTGGTTTCGATCAATATTTTAAAGGATGACACCGGTTAAGTCTGGGTTAGGTCTGGCTTATGCCCGCATCTGGCTCATGATTTTGCCTTCTTTGCACACATGTTGGCCAGATCCTGAATTTCTTCGGGTTTGAATCACGTAGTAATGTTGCACCACATTGAAACAGTCAATTAAAACGTGTTTCGATCACTATTTTTGAGGATAAAACCGGTTAGGTCTGGGTTAGGTCTGGCTTATGCCCACATCTGGCTCATGATTTTGCCTTCTTCGCATACTTGTTGGCCAGATCCTTGGTTTTTTTTCGGGTTTGAGTCACGTAGTAATGTGGTACCACACTGAAACAGTCCATTAAACTTGGTTTCGATCAACATTTTAAAGGATGACACCGGTTAAGTCTGGGTTAGGTCTGACTTATGCCCGCATCTGGCTCATGATTTTGCCATCTTTGCATACTTGTTGGCCAGATTTTGGGTTTTTTCGGATTTGAATCACGTAGTAATGTGGTACCACACAGTAACAGTCAATAAAACCAGGTTACGATCAATAGTTTAGAGGATAAAACCGGTTAGGTCTGGGTTAAGTCTGGCTTATGCCCGCATCTGGCTCATGATTTTGCCTTCTGCGCATACTTGTTGGCCAGATCCTGGGTATCCTCGAATTTGAATCACGTAGTAATGTTGTACCACATTGAAACAGTCAATTAAAGCTGGTTTCGATCAATATTTTACAGGATAAGACCGGTTAGGTCTGGGTTAGGTCTGTGTTATGCACGCATCTGGCTCATGATTTTGCCTTCTTCGCATACTTGTTGGCCAGAACCTGGGTTTTTTCGGGTTTGAATCACGTAGTAATGTGGTACCACACAGTAACAGTCAATAAAACCATTTTTCCATCAATAGTTTAGAGGATAAAACCGGTTAGGTCTGGTTTAGGTCTGGGTTATGCGCGCATCTGGCTCATGATTTTGCCTTCTTTGCGTACTTGTTGGCCAAACCCTGGGTTTTTTCGGATTTGAATCACGTAGTAATGTGGTACCACACAGTAGCAGTCAATAAAACCTGGCTTCGATCAATATTTTAGAGGATAAAACCGGTTAGGTCTGGGTTAGGTCTGGCTTATATCCACATCTGGCTCATGATTTTGCCTTCTTCGCATACTTGTTGGCCAGAACCTGGGTTTTTTCGGGATTGAGTCACGTAGTAATGTGGTACCACACTGAGACAGTCCATTAAACTTGGTTTCGATCAACATTTTAAAGGATGACACCGGTTAGGTCTGGGTTAGGTCTGGCTTATGCCCGCATCTGGCACATGATTTTGCCATTTTTCCATACTTGTTGGCCAGATTTTGGGTTCTTTCGGATTTGAATCAGGTAGTAATGTGGTACCACACAGTAACAGTCAATAAAACCAGGTTTCAATCAATATTTTAGGGGATAAAACCGGTAAGGTCTGGGTTAGGTCTGGCTTATGCCCACATCTGGCTCATGATTTTGCCTTCTTCGCATACTTGTTGGCCAGAACCTGGGTTTTTTCGTGTTTGAGTCACGTAGTAATGTGGTACCACACTGAAACAGTCAATTAAAGCTGGCTTCGATCCACATTTTAGAGGATAACACCGGTTAGGTCTGGGTTAGGTCTGCGTTATGCCCGCATCTGGCTCATGATTTTGCCTTCTTCGCATACTTGTTGGCCAGAACCTGGGTTTTTTCGGGTTTGAATCACGTAGTAATGTGGTACCACACAGTAACAGTCAATAAAACCAGGTTTCGATCCATAGTTTAGAGGATAAAACCGGTTAGGTCTGGTTTAGGTCTGGGTTTTGCGCGCATCTGGCTCATGATTTTGCCTTCTTTGCGTACTTGTTGGCCAGATCCTGGGTTTTTTCGGATTTGAATCACGTAGTAATGTGGTACCACACAGTAGCAGTCAATAAAACCTGGTTTCGATCAATATTTTAGAGGATAAAACCGGTTAGGTCTGCGTTAGGTCTGGCTTATGCCCACATCTGGCTCATGATTTTGCCTTCTTCGCATACTTGTTGGCCAGAACCTGGGTTTTTTCGGGTTTGAATCACGTAGTAATGTGGTACCACACTGAAACAGTCAATTAAAGCTGGCTTCGATCCACATTTTAGAGGATAACACCGGTTAGGTCTGGGTTAGGTCTGGGTTAGGTCTCCGTTATGCCCGCATCTGGCTCATGATTTTACCTTTTCCGCATTCTTGTTGACCAGATCCTAGGTTTTCTGTGGATTGAATCACGTAGTAATGTGGTTCCACACTGAAACAGACAATTAAACCTGGTTTCGATCAATATTTTAGAGGATCACACCGGTTAGGTCTGGGTTATGCCCGTATCTGGCACATGATTTTGCCTTCTTCGCATACTTGTTGGCCTGATCCTGGGTTTTTTCGGTTTTGAATCATGTGATAATGTGGTACCACACAGAAACAGTCAATTAAAGCTGGTTTTGATCCACATTTTAGAGGATAACACCGGTTAGGTCTGGGTTAGGTCTGGGTTATGCACGCATCTGGCTCATGATTTTGCCTTCTTCGCATACTTGTTGGCCAGATCCCGGGTTTTTTCGTGTTTGAGTTACGTAGTAATGTGGTAACACACTGAAACAGTCCACTAAACTTGGTTTCGATCAATATTTTAAAGGATGACACCGGTTAAGTCTGGGTTAGGTCTGGGTTATGCCCGCATCTGGCTCATGATTTTGCCTTCTTTGCAGACATGTTGGCCAGATCCTGAATTTCTTCGGGTTTGAATCACGTAGTAATGTTGCACCACATTGAAACAGTCAATTAAAGCTTGTTTCGATCACTATTTTTGAGGATAAAACCGGTTAGGTCTGGGTTAGGTCTGGCTTATGCCCACATCTGGCTCATGATTTTGCCTTCTTCGCATACTTGTTGGCCAGATCCTGGGTTTTTTCGGGTTTGAGTCACGTAGTAATGTGGTACCACACTGAAACAGTCCATTAAACTTGGTTTCGATCAACATTTTAAAGGATGACACCGGTTAGGTCTGGGTTAGGTCTGGCTTATGCCCGCATCTGGCTCATGATTTTGCCATCTTTGCATACTTGTTGGCCAGATTTCGGGTTTTTTCGGATTTGAATCACGTAGTAATGTGGTACCACACAGTAACAGTCAATAAAACCAGGTTTCGATCAATAGTTTAGAGGATAAAACCGGTTAGGTCTGTTTTAGGTCTGGGTTATCTGCGCATCTGGCTCATGATTTTGCCTTCTTCGCATACTTGTTGGCCAGATCCTGGGTTTTTTCGGGTTTGAGTCACGTAGTAATGTGGTACCACACTGAAACAGTCCATTAAACTTGGTTTCGATCAACATTTTAAAGGATGACACCGGTTAGGTCTGGGTTAGGTCTGGCTTATGCCCGCATCTGGCTCATGATTTTGCCATCTTTGCATACTTGTTGGCCAGATTTTGGGTTTTTTCGGATTTGAATCACGTAGTAATGTGGTACCACACAGTAACAGTCAATAAAACCAGGTTTCAATCAATATTTTAGAGGATAAAACCGGTTAGGTCCGGTTTAGGTCTGGGTTATGCGCGCATCTGGCTCATGATTTTGCCTTCTTTGCGTACTTGTGGGCCAGATCCTGGGTTTTTTCGGATTTGAATCACGTAGTAATGTGGTACCACACAGTAGCAGTCAATAAAACCTGGTTTCGATCAATATTTTAGAGGATAAAACCGGTTAGGTCTGGGTTAGGTCTGGCTTATGCCCACATCTGGCTCATGATTTTGCCTTCTTCGCATACTTGTTGGCCAGAACCTGTGTTTTTTCGGGTTTGAGTCACGTAGTAATGTGGTACCACACTGAAACAGTCAATTAAAGCTGGCTTCGATCCACATTTTAGAGGATAACACCGGTTAGGTCTGGGTTAGGTCTGCGTTATGCCCGCATCTGGCTCATGATATTACATTTTCCGCATTCTTGTTGGCCAGATCCTAGGTTTTCTGTGGATTGAATCACGTAGTAATGTGGTTCCACACTGAAACAGACAATTAAACCTGGTTTCGATCAATATTTTAGAGGATCACACCGGTTTGGTCTGGGTTAGGTCTGGGTTATGCCCGTATCTGGCACATGATTTTGCATTCTTCGCATACTTGTTGGCCTGATCCTGGGTTTTTTCGGTTTTGAATCACGTATTAATGTGGTACCACACAGGAACAGTCAATTAAAGCTGGTTTTGATCCACATTTTAGAGGATAACACCGGTTAGGTCTGGGTTAGGTCTGGGTTATGCACGCATCTGGCTCATGATTTTGCCTTCTTCGCATACTTGTTGGCCAGATCCCGGGTTTTTTCGAGTTTGAGTTACGTAGTAATATGGTAACACACTGAAACAGTCCACTAAACTTGGTTTCGATCAATATTTTAAAGGATGACACCGGTTAAGTCTGGGTTAGGTCTGGGTTATGCCCGCATCTGGCTCATGATTTTGCCTTCTTTGCACACATGTTGGCCAGATCCTGAATTTCTTCGGGATTGAATCACGTAGTAATGTTGTACCACATTGAAACAGTCAATTACAGCTGGTTTCGATCACTATTTTAGAGGATAAAACCGGTTAGGTCTGGGTTAGGCCTGGCTTATGCCCACATCTGGCTCATGATTTTGCATTCTTCGCATACTTGTTGGCCAGATCCTGGGTTTTTTGCGGGTTTGAGTCAGGTAATAATGTGGTACCACACTGAAACAGTCCATTAAACTTGGTTTCGATCAACACTTTAAAGGATGACACCGGTTAGGTCTGGGTTAGGTCTGACTTATGCCCGCATCTGGCTCATGATTTTGCCATCTTTGCATACTTGTTGGCCAGATTTTGGGTTTTTTCGGATTTGAATCACGTTGTAATGTGGTACCACACAGTAACAGTCAATAAAACCAGGTTTCAATCAATATTTTAGAGGATAAAACCGGTTAGGTCTGGGTTAGGTCTGGCATATGCCCACATCTGGCTCATGATTTTGCCTTCTTCGCATACTTGTTGGCCAGAACCTGGGGTTTTTCGTGTTTGAGTCACGTAGTAATGTGGTACCCCACTGAAACAGTCAATTAAAGCTGGCTTCGATCCACATTTTAGAGGATAACACCGGTTAGGTCTGGGTTAGGTCTGCGTTATGCCCGCATCTGGCTCATGATTTTGCCTTCTTCGCATACTTGTTGGCCAGAACCTGGGTTTTTTCGGGTTTGAATCACGTAGTGATGTGGTACCACACAGTAACAGTCAATAAAACCAGGTTTCGATCAATAGTTTAGAGGATAAAACCGGTTAGGTCTGGTTTAGGTCTGGGTTATGCGCGCATCTGGCTCATGATTTTGCCTTCTTTGCGTACTTGTTGGCCAGATCCTGGGTTTTTTCGGATTTGAATCACGTAGTAATGTGGTACCACACAGTAGCAGTCAATAAAACCAGGTTTCGATCAATATTTTAGAGGATAAAACCGGTCAGGTCTGGGTTATGCCCACATCTGGCTCATGATTTTGCCTTCTTCGCATACTTGTTAGCCAGAACCTGGGTTTTTTCGGGTTTGAATCACGTAGTAATGTGGTACCACACTGAAACAGTCAATTAAAGCTGGCTTCGATCCACATTTTAGAGGATAACACCGGTTTGGTCTGGGTTAGGTCTGGGTTATGCCCGTATCTGGCACATGATTTTGCCTTCTTCGCATACTTGTTGGCCTGATCCTGGGTTTTTTCGGTTTTGAATCATGTAGTAATGTGGTACCACACAGAAACAGTCAATTAAAGCTGGTTTTGATCCACATTTTAGAGGATAACACCCGTTAGGTCTGGGTTAGGTCTGGGTTATGCACGCATCTGGCTCATGATTTTGCCATCTTTGCATACTTGTTGGCCAGATTTTGGGTTTTTTCGGATTTGAATCACGTAGTAATGTGGTACCACACAGTAACAGTCAATAAAACCAGGTTACGATCAATAGTTTAGAGGATAAAACCGGTTAGGTCTGGGTTAGGTCTGGCTTATGCCCGCATCTGGCTCATGATTTTGCCTTCTTTGCACACATGTTGGCCAGATCCTGAATTTCTTCGGGTTTGAATCACGTAGTAATGTTGCACCACATTGAAACAGTCAATTAAAACGTGTTTCGATCACTATTTTTGAGGATAAAACCGGTTAGGTCTGGGTTAGGTCTGGCTTATGCCCACATCTGGCTCATGATTTTGCCTTCTTCGCATACTTGTTGGCCAGATCCTTGGTTTTTTTTCGGGTTTGAGTCACGTAGTAATGTGGTACCACACTGAAACAGTCCATTAAACTTGGTTTCGATCAACATTTTAAAGGATGACACCGGTTAAGTCTGGGTTAGGTCTGGCTTATGCCCGCATCTGGCTCATGATTTTGCCATCTTTGCATACTTGTTGGCCAGATTTTGGGTTTTTTCGGATTTGAATCACGTAGTAATGTGGTACCACACAGTAACAGTCAATAAAACCAGGTTACGATCAATAGTTTAGAGGATAAAACCGGTTAGGTCTGGGTTAGGTCTGGCTTATGCCCGCATCTGGCTCATGATTTTGCCTTCTGCGCATACTTGTTGGCCAGATCCTGGGTTTTCTCGAATTTGAATCACGTAGTAATGTTGTACCACATTGAAACAGTCAATTAAAGCTGGTTTCGATCAATATTTTACAGGATAAGACCGGTTAGGTCTGGGTTAGGTCTGAGTTATGCACGCATCTGGCTCATGATTTTGCCTTCTTCGCATACTTGTTGGCCAGAACCTGGGTTTTTTCGGGTTTGAATCACGTAGTAATGTGGTACCACACAGTAACAGTCAATAAAACCATTTTTCCATCAATAGTTTAGAGGATAAAACCGGTTAGGTCTGGTTTAGGTCTGGGTTATGCGCGCATCTGGCTCATGATTTTGCCTTCTTTGCGTACTTGTTGGCCAGACCCTGGGTTTTTTCGGATTTGAATCACGTAGTAATGTGGTACCACACAGTAGCAGTCAATAAAACCTGGCTTCGATCAATATTTTAGAGGATAAAACCGGTTAGGTCTGGGTTAGGTCTGGCTTATACCCACATCTGGCTCATGATTTTGCCTTCTTCGCATACTTGTTGGCCAGAACCTGGGTTTTTTCGGGATTGAGTCACGTAGTAATGTGGTACCACACTGAGACAGTCCATTAAACTTGGTTTCGATCAACATTTTAAAGGATGACACCGGTTAGGTCTGGGTTAGGTCTGGCTTATGCCCGCATCTGGCACATGATTTTGCCATTTTTCCATACTTGTTGGCCAGATTTTGGGTTCTTTCGGATTTGAATCAGGTAGTAATGTGGTACCACACAGTAACAGTCAATAAAACCAGGTTTCAATCAATATTTTAGGGGATAAAACCGGTTAGGTCTGGGTTAGGTCTGGCTTATGCCCACATCTGGCTCATGATTTTGCCTTCTTCGCATACTTGTTGGCCAGAACCTGGGTTTTTTCGTGTTTGAGTCACGTAGTAATGTGGTACCACACTGAAACAGTCAATTAAAGCTGGCTTCGATCCACATTTTAGAGGATAACACCGGTTAGGTCTGGGTTAGGTCTGCGTTATGCCCGCATCTGGCTCATGATTTTGCCTTCTTCGCATACTTGTTGGCCAGAACCTGGGTTTTTTCGGGTTTGAATCACGTAGTAATGTGGTACCACACAGTAACAGTCAATAAAACCAGGTTTCGATCCATAGTTTAGAGGATAAAACCGGTTAGGTCTGGTTTAGGTCTGGGTTTTGCGCGCATCTGGCTCATGATTTTGCCTTCTTTGCGTACTTGTTGGCCAGATCCTGGGTTTTTTCGGATTTGAATCACGTAGTAATGTGGTACCACACAGTAGCAGTCAATAAAACCTGGTTTCGATCAATATTTTAGAGGATAAAACCGGTTAGGTCTGCGTTAGGTCTGGCTTATGCCCACATCTGGCTCATGATTTTGCCTTCTTCGCATACTTGTTGGCCAGAACCTGGGTTTTTTCGGGTTTGAATCACGTAGTAATGTGGTACCACACTGAAACAGTCAATTAAAGCTGGCTTCGATCCACATTTTAGAGGATAACACCGGTTAGGTCTGGGTTAGGTCTGGGTTAGGTCTCCGTTATGCCCGCATCTGGCTCATGATTTTACCTTTTCCGCATTCTTGTTGACCAGATCCTAGGTTTTCTGTGGATTGAATCACGTAGTAATGTGGTTCCACACTGAAACAGACAATTAAACCTGGTTTCGATCAATATTTTAGAGGATCACACCGGTTAGGTCTGGGTTATGCCCGTATCTGGCACATGATTTTGCCTTCTTCGCATACTTGTTGGCCTGATCCTGGGTTTTTTCGGTTTTGAATCATGTAGTAATGTGGTACCACACAGAAACAGTCAATTAAAGCTGGTTTTGATCCACATTTTAGAGGATAACACCGGTTAGGTCTGGGTTAGGTCTGGGTTATGCACGCATCTGGCTCATGATTTTGCCTTCTTCGCATACTTGTTGGCCAGATCCCGGGTTTTTTCGTGTTTGAGTTACGTAGTAATGTGGTAACACACTGAAACAGTCCACTAAACTTGGTTTCGATCAATATTTTAAAGGATGACACCGGTTAAGTCTGGGTTAGGTCTGGGTTATGCCCGCATCTGGCTCATGATTTTGCCTTCTTTGCACACATGTTGGCCAGATCCTGAATTTCTTCGGGTTTGAATCACGTAGTAATGTTGCACCACATTGAAACAGTCAATTAAAGCTTGTTTCGATCACTATTTTTGAGGATAAAACCGGTTAGGTCTGGGTTAGGTCTGGCTTATGCCCACATCTGGCTCATGATTTTGCCTTCTTCGCATACTTGTTGGCCAGATCCTGGGTTTTTTCGGGTTTGAGTCACGTAGTAATGTGGTACCACACTGAAACAGTCCATTAAACTTGGTTTCGATCAACATTTTAAAGGATGACACCGGTTAGGTCTGGGTTAGGTCTGGCTTATGCCCGCATCTGGCTCATGATTTTGCCATCTTTGCATACTTGTTGGCCAGATTTCGGGTTTTTTCGGATTTGAATCACGTAGTAATGTGGTACCACACAGTAACAGTCAATAAAACCAGGTTTCGATCAATAGTTTAGAGGATAAAACCGGTTAGGTCTGTTTTAGGTCTGGGTTATCTGCGCATCTGGCTCATGATTTTGCCTTCTTCGCATACTTGTTGGCCAGATCCTGGGTTTTTTCGGGTTTGAGTCACGTAGTAATGTGGTACCACACTGAAACAGTCCATTAAACTTGGTTTCGATCAACATTTTAAAGGATGACACCGGTTAGGTCTGGGTTAGGTCTGGCTTATGCCCGCATCTGGCTCATGATTTTGCCATCTTTGCATACTTGTTGGCCAGATTTTGGGTTTTTTCGGATTTGAATCACGTAGTAATGTGGTACCACACAGTAACAGTCAATAAAACCAGGTTTCAATCAATATTTTAGAGGATAAAACCGGTTAGGTCCGGTTTAGGTCTGGGTTATGCGCGCATCTGGCTCATGATTTTGCCTTCTTTGCGTACTTGTGGGCCAGATCCTGGGTTTTTTCGGATTTGAATCACGTAGTAATGTGGTACCACACAGTAGCAGTCAATAAAACCTGGTTTCGATCAATATTTTAGAGGATAAAACCGGTTAGGTCTGGGTTAGGTCTGGCTTATGCCCACATCTGGCTCATGATTTTGCCTTCTTCGCATACTTGTTGGCCAGAACCTGTGTTTTTTCGGGTTTGAGTCACGTAGTAATGCGGTACCACACTGAAACAGTCAATTAAAGCTGGCTTCGATCCACATTTTAGAGGATAACACCGGTTAGGTCTGGGTTAGGTCTGCGTTATGCCCGCATCTGGCTCATGATATTACATTTTCCGCATTCTTGTTGGCCAGATCCTAGGTTTTCTGTGGATTGAATCACGTAGTAATGTGGTTCCACACTGAAACAGACAATTAAACCTGGTTTCGATCAATATTTTAGAGGATCACACCGGTTTGGTCTGGGTTAGGTCTGGGTTATGCCCGTATCTGGCACATGATTTTGCATTCTTCGCATACTTGTTGGCCTGATCCTGGGTTTTTTCGGTTTTGAATCACGTATTAATGTGGTACCACACAGGAACAGTCAATTAAAGCTGGTTTTGATCCACATTTTAGAGGATAACACCGGTTAGGTCTGGGTTAGGTCTGGGTTATGCACGCATCTGGCTCATGATTTTGCCTTCTTCGCATACTTGTTGGCCAGATCCCGGGTTTTTTCGAGTTTGAGTTACGTAGTAATATGGTAACACACTGAAACAGTCCACTAAACTTGGTTTCGATCAATATTTTAAAGGATGACACCGGTTAAGTCTGGGTTAGGTCTGGGTTATGCCCGCATCTGGCTCATGATTTTGCCTTCTTTGCACACATGTTGGCCAGATCCTGAATTTCTTCGGGATTGAATCACGTAGTAATGTTGTACCACATTGAAACAGTCAATTACAGCTGGTTTCGATCACTATTTTAGAGGATAAAACCGGTTAGGTCTGGGTTAGGCCTGGCTTATGCCCACATCTGGCTCATGATTTTGCATTCTTCGCATACTTGTTGGCCAGATCCTGGGTTTTTTGCGGGTTTGAGTCAGGTAATAATGTGGTACCACACTGAAACAGTCCATTAAACTTGGTTTCGATCAACACTTTAAAGGATGACACCGGTTAGGTCTGGGTTAGGTCTGACTTATGCCCGCATCTGGCTCATGATTTTGCCATCTTTGCATACTTGTTGGCCAGATTTTGGGTTTTTTCGGATTTGAATCACGTTGTAATGTGGTACCACACAGTAACAGTCAATAAAACCAGGTTTCAATCAATATTTTAGAGGATAAAACCGGTTAGGTCTGGGTTAGGTCTGGCATATGCCCACATCTGGCTCATGATTTTGCCTTCTTCGCATACTTGTTGGCCAGAACCTGGGGTTTTTCGTGTTTGAGTCACGTAGTAATGTGGTACCCCACTGAAACAGTCAATTAAAGCTGGCTTCGATCCACATTTTAGAGGATAACACCGGTTAGGTCTGGGTTAGGTCTGCGTTATGCCCGCATCTGGCTCATGATTTTGCCTTCTTCGCATACTTGTTGGCCAGAACCTGGGTTTTTTCGGGTTTGAATCACGTAGTGATGTGGTACCACACAGTAACAGTCAATAAAACCAGGTTTCGATCAATAGTTTAGAGGATAAAACCGGTTAGGTCTGGTTTAGGTCTGGGTTATGCGCGCATCTGGCTCATGATTTTGCCTTCTTTGCGTACTTGTTGGCCAGATCCTGGGTTTTTTCGGATTTGAATCACGTAGTAATGTGGTACCACACAGTAGCAGTCAATAAAACCAGGTTTCGATCAATATTTTAGAGGATAAAACCGGTCAGGTCTGGGTTATGCCCACATCTGGCTCATGATTTTGCCTTCTTCGCATACTTGTTAGCCAGAACCTGGGTTTTTTCGGGTTTGAATCACGTAGTAATGTGGTACCACACTGAAACAGTCAATTAAAGCTGGCTTCGATCCACATTTTAGAGGATAACACCGGTTTGGTCTGGGTTAGGTCTGGGTTATGCCCGTATCAGGCACATGATTTTGCCTTCTTCGCATACTTGTTGGCCTGATCCTGGGTTTTTTCGGTTTTGAATCATGTAGTAATGTGGTACCACACAGAAACAGTCAATTAAAGCTGGTTTTGATCCACATTTTAGAGGATAACACCCGTTAGGTCTGGGTTAGGTCTGGGTTATGCACGCATCTGGCTCATGATTTTGCCATCTTTGCATACTTGTTGGCCAGATTTTGGGTTTTTTCGGATTTGAATCACGTAGTAATGTGGTACCACACAGTAACAGTCAATAAAACCAGGTTACGATCAATAGTTTAGAGGATAAAACCGGTTAGGTCTGGGTTAGGTCTGGCTTATGCCCGCATCTGGCTCATGATTTTGCCTTCTTTGCACACATGTTGGCCAGATCCTGAATTTCTTCGGGTTTGAATCACGTAGTAATGTTGCACCACATTGAAACAGTCAATTAAAACGTGTTTCGATCACTATTTTTGAGGATAAAACCGGTTAGGTCTGGGTTAGGTCTGGCTTATGCCCACATCTGGCTCATGATTTTGCCTTCTTCGCATACTTGTTGGCCAGATCCTTGGTTTTTTTTCGGGTTTGAGTCACGTAGTAATGTGGTACCACACTGAAACAGTCCATTAAACTTGGTTTCGATCAACATTTTAAAGGATGACACCGGTTAAGTCTGGGTTAGGTCTGGCTTATGCCCGCATCTGGCTCATGATTTTGCCATCTTTGCATACTTGTTGGCCAGATTTTGGGTTTTTTCGGATTTGAATCACGTAGTAATGTGGTACCACACAGTAACAGTCAATAAAACCAGGTTACGATCAATAGTTTAGAGGATAAAACCGGTTAGGTCTGGGTTAGGTCTGGCTTATGCCCGCATCTGGCTCATGATTTTGCCTTCTGCGCATACTTGTTGGCCAGATCCTGGGTTTTCTCGAATTTGAATCACGTAGTAATGTTGTACCACATTGAAACAGTCAATTAAAGCTGGTTTCGATCAATATTTTACAGGATAAGACCGGTTAGGTCTGGGTTAGGTCTGAGTTATGCACGCATCTGGCTCATGATTTTGCCTTCTTCGCATACTTGTTGGCCAGAACCTGGGTTTTTACGGGTTTGAATCACGTAGTAATGTGGTACCACACAGTAACAGTCAATAAAACCATTTTTCCATCAATAGTTTAGAGGATAAAACCGGTTAGGTCTGGTTTAGGTCTGGGTTATGCGCGCATCTGGCTCATGATTTTGCCTTCTTTGCGTACTTGTTGGCCAGACCCTGGGTTTTTTCAGATTTGAATCACGTAGTAATGTGGTACCACACAGTAGCAGTCAATAAAACCTGGCTTCGATCAATATTTTAGAGGATAAAACCGGTTAGGTCTGGGTTAGGTCTGGCTTATGCCCACATCTGGCTCATGATTTTGCCTTCTTCGCATACTTGTTGGCCAGAACCTGGGTTTTTTCGGGATTGAGTCACGTAGTAATGTGGTACCACACTGAGACTGTCCATTAAACTTGGTTTCGATCAACATTTTAAAGGATGACACCGGTTAGGTCTGGGTTAGGTCTGGCTTATGCCCGCATCTGGCACATGATTTTGCCATTTTTCCATACTTGTTGGCCAGATTTTGGGTTCTTTCGGATTTGAATCAGGTAGTAACGTGGTACCACACAGTAACAGTCAATAAAACCAGGTTTCAATCAATATTTTAGGGGATAAAACCGGTTAGGTCTGGGTTAGGTCTGGCTTATGCCCACATCTGGCTCATGATTTTGCCTTCTTCGCATACTTGTTGGCCAGAACCTGGGTTTTTTCGTGTTTGAGTCACGTAGTAATGTGGTACCACACTGAAACAGTCAATTAAAGCTGGCTTCGATCCACATTTTAGAGGATAACACCGGTTAGGTCTGGGTTAGGTCTGCGTTATGCCCGCATCTGGCTCATGATTTTGCCTTCTTCGCATACTTGTTGGCCAGAACCTGGGTTTTTTCGGGTTTGAATCACGTAGTAATGTGGTACCACACAGTAACAGTCAATAAAACCAGGTTTCGATCCATAGTTTAGAGGATAAAACCGGTTAGGTCTGGTTTAGGTCTGGGTTTTGCGCGCATCTGGCTCATGATTTTGCCTTCTTTGCGTACTTGTTGGCCAGATCCTGGGTTTTTTCGGATTTGAGTCACGTAGTAATGTGGTACCACACTGAAACAGTCCATTAAACTTGGTTTCGATCAACATTTTAAAGGATGACACCGGTTAAGTCTGGGTTAGGTCTGGCTTATGCCCGCATCTGGCTCATGATTTTGCCATCTTTGCATACTTGTTGGCCAGATTTTGGGTTTTTTCGGATTTGAATCACGTAGTAATGTGGTACCACACAGTAACAGTCAATTAAAGCTGGCTTCGATCCACATTTTAGAGGATAACACCGGTTAGGTCTGGGTTAGGTCTGGGTTAGGTCTCCGTTATGCCCGCATCTGGCTCATGATTTTACCTTTTCCGCATTCTTGTTGACCAGATCCTAGGTTTTCTGTGGATTGAATCACGTAGTAATGTGGTTCCACACTGAAACAGACAATTAAACCTGGTTTCGATCAATATTTTAGAGGATCACACCGGTTTGGTCTGGGTTAGGTCTGGCTTATGCCCACATCTGGCTCATGATTTTGCCTTCTTCGCATACTTGTTGGCCAGATTTTGGGTTTTTTCGGATTTGAATCACGTAGTAATGTGGTACCACACAGTAACAGTCAATAAAACCAGGTTACGATCAATAGTTTAGAGGATAAAACCGGTTAGGTCTGGGTTAGGTCTGGCTTATGCCCGCATCTGGCTCATGATTTTGCCTTCTGCGCATACTTGTTGGCCAGATCCTGGGTTTTCTCGAATTTGAATCACGTAGTAATGTTGTACCACATTGAAACAGTCAATTAAAGCTGGTTTCGATCAATATTTTACAGGATAAGACCGGTTAGGTCTGGGTTAGGTCTGAGTTATGCACGCATCTGGCTCATGATTTTGCCTTCTTCGCATACTTGTTGGCCAGAACCTGGGTTTTTTCGGGTTTGAATCACGTAGTAATGTGGTACCACACAGTAACAGTCAATAAAACCATTTTTCCATCAATAGTTTAGAGGATAAAACCGGTTAGGTCTGGTTTAGGTCTGGGTTATGCGCGCATCTGGCTCATGATTTTGCCTTCTTTGCGTACTTGTTGGCCAGACCCTGGGTTTTTTCAGATTTGAATCACGTAGTAATGTGGTACCACACAGTAGCAGTCAATAAAACCTGGCTTCGATCAATATTTTAGAGGATAAAACCGGTTAGGTCTGGGTTAGGTCTGGCTTATGCCCACATCTGGCTCATGATTTTGCCTTCTTCGCATACTTGTTGGCCAGAACCTGGGTTTTTTCGGGATTGAGTCACGTAGTAATGTGGTACCACACTGAGACAGTCCATTAAACTTGGTTTCGATCAACATTTTAAAGGATGACACCGGTTAGGTCTGGGTTAGGTCTGGCTTATGCCCGCATCTGGCACATGATTTTGCCATTTTTCCATACTTGTTGGCCAGATTTTGGGTTCTTTCGGATTTGAATCAGGTAGTAATGTGGTACCACACAGTAACAGTCAATAAAACCAGGTTTCAATCAATATTTTAGGGGATAAAACCGGTTAGGTCTGGGTTAGGTCTGGCTTATGCCCACATCTGGCTCATGATTTTGCCTTCTTCGCATACTTGTTGGCCAGAACCTGGGTTTTTTCGTGTTTGAGTCACGTAGTAATGTGGTACCACACTGAAACAGTCAATTAAAGCTGGCTTCGATCCACATTTTAGAGGATAACACCGGTTAGGTCTGGGTTAGGTCTGCGTTATGCCCGCATCTGGCTCATGATTTTGCCTTCTTCGCATACTTGTTGGCCAGAACCTGGGTTTTTTCGGGTTTGAATCACGTAGTAATGTGGTACCACACAGTAACAGTCAATAAAACCAGGTTTCGATCCATAGTTTAGAGGATAAAACCGGTTAGGTCTGGTTTAGGTCTGGGTTTTGCGCGCATCTGGCTCATGATTTTGCCTTCTTTGCGTACTTGTTGGCCAGATCCTGGGTTTTTTCGGATTTGAGTCACGTAGTAATGTGGTACCACACTGAAACAGTCCATTAAACTTGGTTTCGATCAACATTTTAAAGGATGACACCGGTTAAGTCTGGGTTAGGTCTGGCTTATGCCCGCATCTGGCTCATGATTTTGCCATCTTTGCATACTTGTTGGCCAGATTTTGGGTTTTTTCGGATTTGAATCACGTAGTAATGTGGTACCACACAGTAACAGTCAATTAAAGCTGGCTTCGATCCACATTTTAGAGGATAACACCGGTTAGGTCTGGGTTAGGTCTGGGTTAGGTCTCCGTTATGCCCGCATCTGGCTCATGATTTTACCTTTTCCGCATTCTTGTTGACCAGATCCTAGGTTTTCTGTGGATTGAATCACGTAGTAATGTGGTTCCACACTGAAACAGACAATTAAACCTGGTTTCGATCAATATTTTAGAGGATCACACCGGTTTGGTCTGGGTTAGGTCTGGCTTATGCCCACATCTGGCTCATGATTTTGCCTTCTTCGCATACTTGTTGGCCAGATCCTGGGTTTTTTCGGGTTTGAGTCACGTAGTAATGTGGTACCACACTGAAACAGTCCATTAAACTTGGTTTCGATCAACATTTTAAAGGATGACACCGGTTAGGTCTGGGTTAGGTCTGGCTTATGCCCGCATCTGGCTCATGATTTTGCCATCTTTGCATACTTGTTGGCCAGATTTTGGGTTTTTTCGGATTTGAATCACGTAGTAATGTGGTACCACACAGTAACAGTCAATAAAACCAGGTTTCAATCAATATTTTGGAGGATAAAACCGGTTAGGTCCGGTTTAGGTCTGGGTTATGCGCGCATCTGGCTCATGATTTTGCCTTCTTTGCGTACTTGTGGGCCAGATCCTGGGTTTTTTCGGATTTGAATCACGTAGTAATGTGGTACCACACAGTAGCAGTCAATAAAACCTGGTTTCGATCAATATTTTAGAGGATAAAACCGGTGAGGTCTGGGTTAGGTCTGGCTTATGCCCACATCTGGCTCATGATTTTGCCTTCTTCGCATACTTGTTGGCCAGAACCTGGGTTTTTTCGGGTTTGAGTCACGTAGTAATGTGGTACCACCCTGAAACAGTCAATTAAAGCTGGCTTCGATCCACATTTTAGAGTATAATACCGGTTAGGTCTGGGTTAGGTCTGCGTTATGCCCGCATCTGGCTCATGATTTTACCTTCTTCGCATACTTGTTGGCCAGAACCTGGGTTTTTTCGGGTTTGAATCACGTAGTGATGTGGTACCACACAGTAACAGTCAATAAAACCAGGTTTCGATCAATATTTTAGAGGATAAAACCGGTTAGGTCCGGTTTAGGTCTGGGTTATGCGCGCATCTGGCTCATGATTTTGCCTTCTTTGCGTACTTGTTGGCAGATCCTGGGTTTTTTCGGATTTGAATCACGTAGTAATGTGGTACCACACAGTAGCAGTCAATAAAACCTGGTTTCGATCAATATTTTAGAGGATAAAACCGGTTAGGTCTGGGTTAGGTCTGGCTTATGCCCACATCTGGCTCATGATTTTGCCTTCTTCGCATACTTGTTGGCCAGAACCTGGGTTTTTTCGGGTTTGAATCACGTAGTAATGTGGTACCCCACTGAAACAGTCAATTAAAGCTGGCTTCGATCCACATTTTAGAGGATAACACCGGTTTGGTCTGGGTTAGGTCTGGGTTATGCCCGTATCTGGCACATGATTTTGCCTTCTTCGCATACTTGTTGGCCTGATCCTGGGTTTTTTCGGTTTTGAATCATGTAGTAATGTGGTACCACACAGAAACAGTCAATTAAAGCTGGTTTTGATCCACATTTTTGAGGATAACACCCGTTAGGTCTGGGTTAGGTCTGGGTTATGCACGCATCTGGCTCATGATTTTGCCTTCTTCGCATACTTGTTGGCCAGATCCCAGGTTTTTTCGTGTTTGAGTTACGTAGTAATGTGGTAACACACTGAAACAGTCCACTAAACTTGGTTTCGATCAATATTTTAAAGGATGACACCGGTTAAGTCTGGGTTAGGTCTGGCTTATGCCCGCATCTGGCTCATGATTTTGCCTTCTTTGCACACATGTTGGCCAGATCCTGAATTTCTTAGGGTTTGAATCACGTAGTAATGTTGCACCACATTGAAACAGTCAATTAAAACTTGTTTCGATCACTATTTTTGAGGATAAAGCCGGTTAGGTCTGGGTTAGGTCTGGCTTATGCCCACATCTGGCTCATGATTTTGCCTTCTTCGCATACTTGTTGGCCAGATCCTGGGTTTTTTCGGGTTTGAGTCACGTAGTAATGTGGTACCACACTGAAACAGTCCATTAAACTTGGTTTCGATCAACATTTTAAAGGATGACACCGGTTAAGTCTGGGTTAGGTCTGGCTTATGCCCGCATCTGGCTCATGATTTTGCCATCTTTGCATACTTGTTGGCCAGATTTTGGGTTTTTTCGGATTTGAATCACGTAGTAATGTGGTACCACACAGTAACAGTCAATAAAACCAGGTTACGATCAATAGTTTAGAGGATAAAACCGGTTAGGTCTGGGTTAGGTCTGGCTTATGCCCGCATCTGGCTCATGATTTTGCCTTCTGCGCATACTTGTTGGCCAGATCCTGGGTTTTCTCGAATTTGAATCACGTAGTAATGTTGTACCACATTGAAACAGTCAATTAAAGCTGGTTTCGATCAATATTTTACAGGATAAGACCGGTTAGGTCTGGGTTAGGTCTGAGTTATGCACGCATCTGGCTCATGATTTTGCCTTCTTCGCATACTTGTTGGCCAGAACCTGGGTTTTTTCGGGTTTGAATCACGTAGTAATGTGGTACCACACAGTAACAGTCAATAAAACCATGTTTCCATCAATAGTTTAGAGGATAAAACCGGTTAGGTCTGGTTTAGGTCTGGGTTATGCGCGCATCTGGCTCATGATTTTGCCTTCTTTGCATACTTGTTGGCCAGACCCTGGGTTTTTTCGGATTTGAATCACGTAGTAATGTGGTACCACACAGTAGCAGTCAATAAAACCTGGCTTCGATCAATATTTTAGAGGATAAAACCGATTAGGTCTGGGTTAGGTCTGGCTTATGCCCACATCTGGCTCATGATTTTGCCTTCTTCGCATACTTGTTGGCCAGAACCTGGGTTTTTTCGGGATTGAGTCACGTAGTAATGTGGTACCACACTGAGACAGTCCATTAAACTTGGTTTCGATCAACATTTTAAAGGATGACACCGGTTAGGTCTGGGTTAGGTCTGGCTTATGCCCGCATCTGGCACATGATTTTGCCATTTTTCCATACTTGTTGGCCAGATTTTGGGTTTTTTCGGATTTGAATCAGGTAGTAATGTGGTACCACACATTAACAGTCAATAAAACCAGGTTTCAATCAATATTTTATAGGATAAAGCCGGTTAGGTCTGGGTTAGGTCTGGCTTATGCCCACATCTGGCTCATGATTTTGCCTTCTTCGCATACTTGTTGGCCAGAACCTGGGTTTTTTCGTGTTTGAGTCACGTAGTAATGTGGTACCACACTGAAACAGTCAATTAAAGCTGGCTTCGATCCACATTTTAGAGGATAACACCGGTTAGGTCTGGGTTAGGTCTGCGTTATGCCCGCATCTGGCTCATGATTTTGCCTTCTTCGCATACATGTTGGCCAGAACCTGGGTTTTTTCGGGTTTGAATCACGTAGTAATGTGGTACCACACAGTAACAGTCAATAAAACCAGGTTTCGATCAATAGTTTAGAGGATAAAACCGGTTAGGTCTGGGTTAGGTCTGGCTTATGCCCACATCTGGCTCATGATTTTGCCTTCTTCGCATACTTGTTGGCCAGAACCTGGGTTTTTTCGGGTTTGAATCACGTAGTAATGTGGTACCACACTGAAACAGTCAATTAAAGCTGGCTTCGATCCACATTTTAGAGGATAAAAACGGTTAGGTCTGGTTTAGGTCTGGGTTATGCGCGCATCTGGCTCATGATTTTGCCTTCTTTGCGTACTTGTTGGCCAGATCCTGGGTTTTTTCGGATTTGAATCACGTAGTAATGTGGTACCACACAGTAGCAGTCAATAAAACCTGGTTTCGATCAATATTTTAGAGGATAAAACCGGTTAGGTCTGGGTTAGGTCTGGCTTATGCCCACATCTGGCTCATGATTTTGCCTTCTTCGCATACTTGTTGGCCAGAACCTGGGTTTTTTCGGGTTTGAATCACGTAGTAATGTGGTACCCCACTGAAACAGTCAATTAAAGCTGGCTTCGATCCACATTTTAGAGGATAACACCGGTTTGGTCTGGGTTAGGTCTGGGTTATGCCCGTATCTGGCACATGATTTTGCCTTCTTCGCATACTTGTTGGCCTGATCCTGGGTTTTTTCGGTTTTGAATCATGTAGTAATGTGGTACCACACAGAAACAGTCAATTAAAGCTGGTTTTGATCCACATTTTTGAGGATAACACCCGTTAGGTCTGGGTTAGGTCTGGGTTATGCACGCATCTGGCTCATGATTTTGCCTTCTTCGCATACTTGTTGGCCAGATCCCAGGTTTTTTCGTGTTTGAGTTACGTAGTAATGTGGTAACACACTGAAACAGTCCACTAAACTTGGTTTCGATCAATATTTTAAAGGATGACACCGGTTAAGTCTGGGTTAGGTCTGGCTTATGCCCGCATCTGGCTCATGATTTTGCCTTCTTTGCACACATGTTGGCCAGATCCTGAATTTCTTAGGGTTTGAATCACGTAGTAATGTTGCACCACATTGAAACAGTCAATTAAAACTTGTTTCGATCACTATTTTTGAGGATAAAGCCGGTTAGGTCTGGGTTAGGTCTGGCTTATGCCCACATCTGGCTCATGATTTTGCCTTCTTCGCATACTTGTTGGCCAGATCCTGGGTTTTTTCGGGTTTGAGTCACGTAGTAATGTGGTACCACACTGAAACAGTCCATTAAACTTGGTTTCGATCAACATTTTAAAGGATGACACCGGTTAAGTCTGGGTTAGGTCTGGCTTATGCCCGCATCTGGCTCATGATTTTGCCATCTTTGCATACTTGTTGGCCAGATTTTGGGTTTTTTCGGATTTGAATCACGTAGTAATGTGGTACCACACAGTAACAGTCAATAAAACCAGGTTACGATCAATAGTTTAGAGGATAAAACCGGTTAGGTCTGGGTTAGGTCTGGCTTATGCCCGCATCTGGCTCATGATTTTGCCTTCTGCGCATACTTGTTGGCCAGATCCTGGGTTTTCTCGAATTTGAATCACGTAGTAATGTTGTACCACATTGAAACAGTCAATTAAAGCTGGTTTCGATCAATATTTTACAGGATAAGACCGGTTAGGTCTGGGTTAGGTCTGAGTTATGCACGCATCTGGCTCATGATTTTGCCTTCTTCGCATACTTGTTGGCCAGAACCTGGGTTTTTTCGGGTTTGAATCACGTAGTAATGTGGTACCACACAGTAACAGTCAATAAAACCATGTTTCCATCAATAGTTTAGAGGATAAAACCGGTTAGGTCTGGTTTAGGTCTGGGTTATGCGCGCATCTGGCTCATGATTTTGCCTTCTTTGCGTACTTGTTGGCCAGACCCTGGGTTTTTTCGGATTTGAATCACGTAGTAATGTGGTACCACACAGTAGCAGTCAATAAAACCTGGCTTCGATCAATATTTTAGAGGATAAAACCGATTAGGTCTGGGTTAGGTCTGGCTTATGCCCACATCTGGCTCATGATTTTGCCTTCTTCGCATACTTGTTGGCCAGTACCTGGGTTTTTTCGGGATTGAGTCACGTAGTAATGTGGTACCACACTGAGACAGTCCATTAAACTTGGTTTCGATCAACATTTTAAAGGATGACACCGGTTAGGTCTGGGTTAGGTCTGGCTTATGCCCGCATCTGGCACATGATTTTGCCATTTTTCCATACTTGTTGGCCAGATTTTGGGTTTTTTCGGATTTGAATCAGGTAGTAATGTGGTACCACACAGTAACAGTCAATAAAACCAGGTTTCAATCAATATTTTATAGGATAAAACCGGTTAGGTCTGGGTTAGGTCTGGCTTATGCCCACATCTGGCTCATGATTTTGCCTTCTTCGCATACTTGTTGGCCAGAACCTGGGTTTTTTCGTGTTTGAGTCACGTAGTAATGTGGTACCACACTGAAACAGTCAATTAAAGCTGGCTTCGATCCACATTTTAGAGGATAACACCGGTTAGGTCTGGGTTAGGTCTGCGTTATGCCCGCATCTGGCTCATGATTTTGCCTTCTTCGCATACATGTTGGCCAGAACCTGGGTTTTTTCGGGTTTGAATCACGTAGTAATGTGGTACCACACAGTAACAGTCAATAAAACCAGGTTTCGATCAATAGTTTAGAGGATAAAACCGGTTAGGTCTGGGTTAGGTCTGGCTTATGCCCACATCTGGCTCATGATTTTGCCTTCTTCGCATACTTGTTGGCCAGAACCTGGGTTTTTTCGGGTTTGAATCACGTAGTAATGTGGTACCACACTGAAACAGTCAATTAAAGCTGGCTTCGATCCACATTTTAGAGGATAACACCGGTTAGGTCTGGGTTAGGTCTCCGTTATGCCCGCATCTGGCTCATGATTTTACCTTTCCGCATTCTTGTTGACCAGATCCTAGGTTTTCTGTGGATTGAATCACGTAGTAATGTGGTTCCACACTGAAACAGACAATTAAACCTGGTTTCGATCAATATTTTAGAGGATCACACCGGTTTGGTCTGGGTTAGGTCTGGGTTATGCCCGTATCTGGCTCATGATTTTGCCTTCTTCGCATACTTGTTGGCCTGATCCTGGGTTTTTTCGGTTTTGAGTCACGTAGTAATGTGGTACCACACTGAAACAGTCAATTAAAGCTGGCTTCGATCCACATTTTAGAGTATAATACCGGTTAGGTCTGGGTTAGGTCTGCGTTATGCCCGCATCTGGCTCATGATTTTACCTTTTCCGCATTCTTGTTGGCCAGATCCTGGGTTTTTTCGGGTTTGAGTCACGTAGTAATGTGGTACCACCCTGAAACAGTCAATTAAAGCTGGCTTCGATCCACATTTTAGAGTATAACACCGGTTAAGTCTGGGTTAGGTCTGCGTTATGCCCGCATCTGGCTCATGATTTTACCTTTTCCGCATTCTTGTTGGCCAGATCCTAGGTATTCTGTGGATTGAATCACGTAGTAATGTGGTTCCACACTGAAACAGACAATTAAACCTGGTTTCGATCAATATTTTAGAGGATCACACCGGTTTTGTCTGGGTTAGGTCTGGGTTATGCCCGTATCTGGCACATGATTTTGCCTTCTTCGCATACTTGTTGGCCTGATCCTGTGTTTTTTCGGTTTTGAGTCACGTAGTAATGTGGTACCACACTGAAACAGTCCATTAAACTTGGTTTCGATCAACATTTTAGAGGATAACACCGGTTAGGTCTGGGTTAGGTCTGGGTTATGCACGCATCTGGCTCATGATTTTGCCTTCTTCGCATACTTGTTGGCCAGATCCCGGGTTTTTTCGTGTTTGAGTTACGTAGTAATGTGGTAACACACTGAAACAGTCCACTAGACTTGGTTTCGATCAATATTTTAAAGGATGACACCGGTTAAGTCTGGGTTAGGTCTGGCTTATGCCCGCATCTGGCTCATGATTTTGCCATCTTTGCAAACTTGTTGGCCAGATTTTGGGTTTTTTCGGATTTGAATCAAGTAGTAATGTGGTACCACACAGTAACAGTCAATAAAACCAGGTTTCAATCAATATTTTAGAGGATAAAACCGGTTAGGTCTGGGTTAGGTCTGGCTTATGCCCACATCTGGCTCATGATTTTGCCTTCTTCGCATACTTGTTGGCCAGAACCTGGGTTTTTTCGGGTTTGAGTCACGTAGTAATGTGGTACCACACTGAAACAGTCAATTAAAGCTGGCTTCGATCCACATTTTAGAGGATAACACCGGTTAGGTCTGGGTTTGGTATGCGTTATGCCCGCATCTGGCTCATGATTTTGCCTTCTTCGCATACTTGTTGGCCAGAACCTGGGTTTTTTCGGGTTTGAATCACGTAGTAATGTGGTACCACACAGTAACAGTCAATAAAACCAGGTTTCGATCAATATTTTAGAGGATAAAACCGGTTAGGTCTGGGTTAGGTCTGGCTTATGCCCACATCTGGCTCATGATTTTGACTTCTTCGCATACTTGTTGGCCAGAACCTGGGTTTTTTCGGGTTTGAGTCACGTAGTAATGTGGTACCACACTGAAACAGTCAATTAAAGCTGGCTTCGATCCACATTTTAGAGGATAACACCGGTTAGGTCTGGGTTAGGTCTGCGTTATGCCCGCATCTGGCTCATGATTTTACATTTTCCGCATTCTTGTTGGCCAGATCCTAGGTTTTCTGTGGATTGAATCACGGAGTAATGTGGTTCCACACTGAAACAGGCAATTAAACCTGGTTTCGATCAATATTTTAGAGGATCACACCGGTTTGGTCTGGGTTAGGTCTGGGTTATGCCCGTATCTGGGA
Source organism: Colletes latitarsis (assembly GCF_051014445.1). Lineage (NCBI taxonomy): Eukaryota > Metazoa > Arthropoda > Insecta > Hymenoptera > Colletidae > Colletes > Colletes latitarsis. The sequence continues at coordinate 3,813,286 of NC_135141.1, read as the reverse complement.
CATGATTTTGCATTCTTCGTATACTTGTTGGCCTGATCCTGGGTTTTTTCGGTTTTGAATCACGTAGTAATGTGGTACCACACAGGAACAGTCAATTAAAGCTGGTTTTGATCCACATTTTAGAGGATAACACCGGTTAGGTCTGGGTTAGGTCTGGGTTATGCACGCATCTGGCTCATGATTTTGCCTTCTTCGCATACTTGTTGGCCAGATCCCGGGTTTTTTCGTGTTTGAGTTACGTAGTAATGTGGTAACACACTGAAACAGTCCACTAAACTTGGTTTCGATCAATATTTTAAAGGATGACACCGGTTAAGTCTGGGTTAGGTCTGGGTTATGCCCGCATCTGGCTCATGATTTTGCCTTCTTTGCACACATGTTGGCCAGATCCTGAATTTCTTCGGGTTTGAATCACGTAGTAATGTTGTACCACATTGAAACAGTCAATTACAGCTGGTTTCGATCACTATTTTAGAGGATAAAACCGGTTAGGTCTGGGTTAGGCCTGGCTTATGCCCACATCTGGCTCATGATTTTGCATTCTTCGCATACTTGTTGGCCAGATCCTGGGTTTTTTCGGGTTTGAGTCAGGTAGTAATGTGGTACCACACTGAAACAGTCCATTAAACTTGGTTTCGATCAACATTTTAAAGGATGACACCGGTTAGGTCTGGGTTAGGTCTGACTTATGCCCGCATCTGGCTCATGATTTTGCCATCTTTGCATACTTGTTGGCCAGATTTTGGGTTTTTTCGGATTTGAATCACGTAGTAATGTGGTACCACACAGTAACATTCAATAAAACCAGGTTTCAATCAATATTTTACAGGATAAAACCGGTTAGGTCCGGTTTAGGTCTGGGTTATGCGCGCATTTGGCTCATGATTTTGCCTTCTTTGCGTACTTGTTGGCCAGATCCTGGGTTTTTTCGGATTTGAATAACGTAGTAATGTGGTACCACACAGTAGCAGTCAATAAAACCTGGTTTCGATCAATATTTTAGAGGATAAAACCGGTTAGGTCTGGGTTAGGTCTGGCTTATGCCCACATCTGGCTCATGATTTTGCCTACTTCGCATACTTGTTGGCCAGAACCTGGGTTTTTTCGTGTTTGAGTCACGTAGTAATGTGGTACCACACTGAAACAGTCAATTAAAGCTGGCTTCGATCCACATTTTAGAGGATAACACCGGTTAGGTCTGGGTTAGGTCTGCGTTATGCCCGCATCTGGCTCATGATTTTGCCTTCTTCGCATACATGTTGGCCAGAACCTGGGTTTTTTCGGGTTTGAATCACGTAGTAATGTGGTACCACACAGTAACAGTCAATAAAACCAGGTTTCGATCAATAGTTTAGAGGATAAAACCGGTTAGGTCTGGGTTAGGTCTGGCTTATGCCCACATCTGGCTCATGATTTTGCCTTCTTCGCATACTTGTTGGCCAGAACCTGGGTTTTTTCGGGTTTGAATCACGTAGTAATGTGGTACCACACTGAAACAGTCAATTAAAGCTGGCTTCGATCCACATTTTAGAGGATAACACCGGTTAGGTCTGGGTTAGGTCTCCGTTATGCCCGCATCTGGCTCATGATTTTACCTTTCCGCATTCTTGTTGACCAGATCCTAGGTTTTCTGTGGATTGAATCACGTAGTAATGTGGTTCCACACTGAAACAGACAATTAAACCTGGTTTCGATCAATATTTTAGAGGATCACACCGGTTTGGTCTGGGTTAGGTCTGGGTTATGCCCGTATCTGGCTCATGATTTTGCCTTCTTCGCATACTTGTTGGCCTGATCCTGGGTTTTTTCGGTTTTGAGTCACGTAGTAATGTGGTACCACACTGAAACAGTCAATTAAAGCTGGCTTCGATCCACATTTTAGAGTATAATACCGGTTAGGTCTGGGTTAGGTCTGCGTTATGCCCGCATCTGGCTCATGATTTTACCTTTTCCGCATTCTTGTTGGCCAGATCCTGGGTTTTTTCGGGTTTGAGTCACGTAGTAATGTGGTACCACCCTGAAACAGTCAATTAAAGCTGGCTTCGATCCACATTTTAGAGTATAACACCGGTTAGGTCTGGGTTAGGTCTGCGTTATGCCCGCATCTGGCTCATGATTTTACCTTTTCCGCATTCTTGTTGGCCAGATCCTAGGTATTCTGTGGATTGAATCACGTAGTAATGTGGTTCCACACTGAAACAGACAATTAAGCCTGGTTTCGATCAATATTTTAGAGGATCACACCGGTTTTGTCTGGGTTAGGTCTGGGTTATGCCCGTATCTGGCACATGATTTTGCCTTCTTCGCATACTTGTTGGCCTGATCCTGGGTTTTTTCGGTTTTGAGTCACGTAGTAATGTGGTACCACACTGAAACAGTCCATTAAACTTGGTTTCGATCAACATTTTAGAGGATAACACCGGTTAGGTCTGGGTTAGGTCTGGGTTATGCACGCATCTGGCTCATGATTTTGCCTTCTTCGCATACTTGTTGGCCAGATCCCGGGTTTTTTCGTGTTTGAGTTACGTAGTAATGTGGTAACACACTGAAACAGTCCACTAGACTTGGTTTCGATCAATATTTTAAAGGATGACACCGGTTAAGTCTGGGTTAGGTCTGGCTTATGCCCGCATCTGGCTCATGATTTTGCCATCTTTGCAAACTTGTTGGCCAGATTTTGGGTTTTTTCGGATTTGAATCAAGTAGTAATGTGGTACCACACAGTAACAGTCAATAAAACCAGGTTTCAATCAATATTTTAGAGGATAAAACCGGTTAGGTCTGGGTTAGGTCTGGCTTATGCCCACATCTGGCTCATGATTTTGCCTTCTTCGCATACTTGTTGGCCAGAACCTGGGTTTTTTCGGGTTTGAGTCACGTAGTAATGTGGTACCACACTGAAACAGTCAATTAAAGCTGGCTTCGATCCACATTTTAGAGGATAACACCGGTTAGGTCTGGGTTAGGTATGCGTTATGCCCGCATCTGGCTCATGATTTTGCCTTCTTCGCATACTTGTTGGCCAGAACCTGGGTTTTTTCGGGTTTGAATCACGTAGTAATGTGGTACCACACAGTAACAGTCAATAAAACCAGGTTTCGATCAATATTTTAGAGGATAAAACCGGTTAGGTCTGGGTTAGGTCTGGCTTATGCCCACATCTGGCTCACGATTTTGACTTCTTCGCATACTTGTTGGCCAGAACCTGGGTTTTTTCGGGTTTGAGTCACGTAGTAATGTGGTACCACACTGAAACAGTCAATTAAAGCTGGCTTCGATCCACATTTTAGAGGATAACACCGGTTAGGTCTGGGTTAGGTCTGCGTTATGCCCGCATCTGGCTCATGATTTTACATTTTCCGCATTCTTGTTGGCCAGATCCTAGGTTTTCTGTGGATTGAATCACGGAGTAATGTGGTTCCACACTGAAACAGGCAATTAAACCTGGTTTCGATCAATATTTTAGAGGATCACACCGGTTTGGTCTGGGTTAGGTCTGGGTTATGCCCGTATCTGGGACATGATTTTGCATTCTTCGTATACTTGTTGGCCTGATCCTGGGTTTTTTCGGTTTTGAATCACGTAGTAATGTGGTACCACACAGGAACAGTCAATTAAAGCTGGTTTTGATCCACATTTTAGAGGATAACACCGGTTAGGTCTGGGTTAGGTCTGGGTTATGCACGCATCTGGCTCATGATTTTGCCTTCTTCGCATACTTGTTGGCCAGATCCCGGGTTTTTTCGTGTTTGAGTTACGTAGTAATGTGGTAACACACTGAAACAGTCCACTAAACTTGGTTTCGATCAATATTTTAAAGGATGACACCGGTTAAGTCTGGGTTAGGTCTGGGTTATGCCCGCATCTGGCTCATGATTTTGCCTTCTTTGCACACATGTTGGCCAGATCCTGAATTTCTTCGGGTTTGAATCACGTAGTAATGTTGTACCACATTGAAACAGTCAATTACAGCTGGTTTCGATCACTATTTTAGAGGATAAAACCGGTTAGGTCTGGGTTAGGCCTGGCTTATGCCCACATCTGGCTCATGATTTTGCATTCTTCGCATACTTGTTGGCCAGATCCTGGGTTTTTTCGGGTTTGAGTCAGGTAGTAATGTGGTACCACACTGAAACAGTCCATTAAACTTGGTTTCGATCAACATTTTAAAGGATGACACCGGTTAGGTCTGGGTTAGGTCTGACTTATGCCCGCATCTGGCTCATGATTTTGCCATCTTTGCATACTTGTTGGCCAGATTTTGGGTTTTTTCGGATTTGAATCACGTAGTAATGTGGTACCACACAGTAACATTCAATAAAACCAGGTTTCAATCAATATTTTACAGGATAAAACCGGTTAGGTCCGGTTTAGGTCTGGGTTATGCGCGCATTTGGCTCATGATTTTGCCTTCTTTGCGTACTTGTTGGCCAGATCCTGGGTTTTTTCGGATTTGAATAACGTAGTAATGTGGTACCACACAGTAGCAGTCAATAAAACCTGGTTTCGATCAATATTTTAGAGGATAAAACCGGTTAGGTCTGGGTTAGGTCTGGCTTATGCCCACATCTGGCTCATGATTTTGCCTACTTCGCATACTTGTTGGCCAGAACCTGGGTTTTTTCGTGTTTGAGTCACGTAGTAATGTGGTACCACACTGAAACAGTCAATTAAAGCTGGCTTCGATCCACATTTTAGAGGATAACACCGGTTAGGTCTGGGTTAGGTCTGCGTTATGCCCGCATCTGGCTCATGATTTTGCCTTCTTCGCATACATGTTGGCCAGAACCTGGGTTTTTTCGGGTTTGAATCACGTAGTAATGTGGTACCACACAGTAACATGCAATAAAACCAGGTTTCGATCAATAGTTTAGAGGATAAAACCGGTTAGGTCTGGGTTAGGTCTGGCTTATGCCCACATCTGGCTCATGATTTTGCCTTCTTCGCATACTTGTTGGCCAGAACCTGGGTTTTTTCGGGTTTGAATCACGTAGTAATGTGGTACCACACTGAAACAGTCAATTAAAGCTGGCTTCGATCCACATTTTAGAGGATAACACCGGTTAGGTCTGGGTTAGGTCTCCGTTATGCCCGCATCTGGCTCATGATTTTACCTTTCCGCATTCTTGTTGACCAGATCCTAGGTTTTCTGTGGATTGAATCACGTAGTAATGTGGTTCCACACTGAAACAGACAATTAAACCTGGTTTCGATCAATATTTTAGAGGATCACACCGGTTTGGTCTGGGTTAGGTCTGGGTTATGCCCGTATCTGGCTCATGATTTTGCCTTCTTCGCATACTTGTTGGCCTGATCCTGGGTTTTTTCGGTTTTGAGTCACGTAGTAATGTGGTACCACACTGAAACAGTCAATTAAAGCTGGCTTCGATCCACATTTTAGAGTATAATACCGGTTAGGTCTGGGTTAGGTCTGGGTTATGCACGCATCTGGCTCATGATTTTGCCTTCTTCGCATACTTGTTGGCCAGATCCCGGGTTTTTTCGTGTTTGAGTTACGTAGTAATGTGGTAACACACTGAAACAGTCCACTAGACTTGGTATCGATCAATATTTTAAAGGATGACACCGGTTAAGTCTGGGTTAGGTCTGGCTTATGCCCGCATCTGGCTCATGATTTTGCCATCTTTGCAAACTTGTTGGCCAGATTTTGGGTTTTTTCGGATTTGAATCAAGTAGTAATGTGGTACCACACAGTAACAGTCAATAAAACCAGGTTTCAATCAATATTTTAGAGGATAAAACCGGTTAGGTCTGGGTTAGGTCTGGCTTATGCCCACATCTGGCTCATGATTTTGCCTTCTTCGCATACTTGTTGGCCAGAACCTGGGTTTTTTCGGGTTTGAGTCACGTAGTAATGTGGTACCACACTGAAACAGTCAATTAAAGCTGGCTTCGATCCACATTTTAGAGGATAACACCGGTTAGGTCTGGGTTAGGTATGCGTTATGCCCGCATCTGGCTCATGATTTTGCCTTCTTCGCATACTTGTTGGCCAGAACCTGGGTTTTTTCGGGTTTGAATCACGTAGTAATGTGGTACCACACAGTAACAGTCAATAAAACCAGGTTTCGATCAATATTTTAGAGGATAAAACCGGTTAGGTCTGGGTTAGGTCTGGCTTATGCCCACATCTGGCTCATGATTTTGACTTCTTCGCATACTTGTTGGCCAGAACCTGGGTTTTTTCGGGTTTGAGTCACGTAGTAATGTGGTACCACACTGAAACAGTCAATTAAAGCTGGCTTCGATCCACATTTTAGAGGATAACACCGGTTAGGTCTGGGTTAGGTCTGCGTTATGCCCGCATCTGGCTCATGATTTTACATTTTCCGCATTCTTGTTGGCCAGATCCTAGGTTTTCTGTGGATTGAATCACGGAGTAATGTGGTTCCACACTGAAACAGGCAATTAAACCTGGTTTCGATCAATATTTTAGAGGATCACACCGGTTTGGTCTGGGTTAGGTCTGGGTTATGCCCGTATCTGGGACATGATTTTGCATTCTTCGTATACTTGTTGGCCTGATCCTGGGTTTTTTCGGTTTTGAATCACGTAGTAATGTGGTACCACACAGGAACAGTCAATTAAAGCTGGTTTTGATCCACATTTTAGAGGATAACACCGGTTAGGTCTGGGTTAGGTCTGGGTTATGCACGCATCTGGCTCATGATTTTGCCTTCTTCGCATACTTGTTGGCCAGATCCCGGGTTTTTTCGTGTTTGAGTTACGTAGTAATGTGGTAACACACTGAAACAGTCCACTAAACTTGGTTTCGATCAATATTTTAAAGGATGACACCGGTTAAGTCTGGGTTAGGTCTGGGTTATGCCCGCATCTGGCTCATGATTTTGCCTTCTTTGCACACATGTTGGCCAGATCCTGAATTTCTTCGGGTTTGAATCACGTAGTAATGTTGTACCACATTGAAACAGTCAATTACAGCTGGTTTCGATCACTATTTTAGAGGATAAAACCGGTTAGGTCTGGGTTAGGCCTGGCTTATGCCCACATCTGGCTCATGATTTTGCATTCTTCGCATACTTGTTGGCCAGATCCTGGGTTTTTTCGGGTTTGAGTCAGGTAGTAATGTGGTACCACACTGAAACAGTCCATTAAACTTGGTTTTGATCAACATTTTAAAGGATGACACCGGTTAGGTCTGGGTTAGGTCTGACTTATGCCCGCATCTGGCTCATGATTTTGCCATCTTTGCATACTTGTTGGCCAGATTTTGGGTTTTTTCGGATTTGAATCACGTAGTAATGTGGTACCACACAGTAACATTCAATAAAACCAGGTTTCAATCAATATTTTACAGGATAAAACCGGTTAGGTCCGGTTTAGGTCTGGGTTATGCGCGCATTTGGCTCATGATTTTGCCTTCTTTGCGTACTTGTTGGCCAGATCCTGGGTTTTTTCGGATTTGAATAACGTAGTAATGTGGTACCACACAGTAGCAGTCAATAAAACCTGGTTTCGATCAATATTTTAGAGGATAAAACCGGTTAGGTCTGGGTTAGGTCTGGCTTATGCCCACATCTGGCTCATGATTTTGCCTACTTCGCATACTTGTTGGCCAGAACCTGGGTTTTTTCGTGTTTGAGTCACGTAGTAATGTGGTACCACACTGAAACAGTCAATTAAAGCTGGCTTCGATCCACATTTTAGAGGATAACACCGGTTAGGTCTGGGTTAGGTCTGCGTTATGCCCGCATCTGGCTCATGATTTTGCCTTCTTCGCATACATGTTGGCCAGAACCTGGGTTTTTTCGGGTTTGAATCACGTAGTAATGTGGTACCACACAGTAACAGTCAATAAAACCAGGTTTCGATCAATAGTTTAGAGGATAAAACCGGTTAGGTCTGGGTTAGGTCTGGCTTATGCCCACATCTGGCTCATGATTTTGCCTTCTTCGCATACTTGTTGGCCAGAACCTGGGTTTTTTCGGGTTTGAATCACGTAGTAATGTGGTACCACACTGAAACAGTCAATTAAAGCTGGCTTCGATCCACATTTTAGAGGATAACACCGGTTAGGTCTGGGTTAGGTCTCCGTTATGCCCGCATCTGGCTCATGATTTTACCTTTCCGCATTCTTGTTGACCAGATCCTAGGTTTTCTGTGGATTGAATCACGTAGTAATGTGGTTCCACACTGAAACAGACAATTAAACCTGGTTTCGATCAATATTTTAGAGGATCACACCGGTTTGGTCTGGGTTAGGTCTGGGTTATGCCCGTATCTGGCTCATGATTTTGCCTTCTTCGCATACTTGTTGGCCTGATCCTGGGTTTTTTCGGTTTTGAGTCACGTAGTAATGTGGTACCACACTGAAACAGTCAATTAAAGCTGGCTTCGATCCACATTTTAGAGTATAATACCGGTTAGGTCTGGGTTAGGTCTGCGTTATGCCCGCATCTGGCTCATGATTTTACCTTTTCCGCATTCTTGTTGGCCAGATCCTGGGTTTTTTCGGGTTTGAGTCACGTAGTAATGTGGTACCACCCTGAAACAGTCAATTAAAGCTGGCTTCGATCCACATTTTAGAGTATAACACCGGTTAGGTCTGGGTTAGGTCTGCGTTATGCCCGCATCTGGCTCATGATTTTACCTTTTCCGCATTCTTGTTGGCCAGATCCTAGGTATTCTGTGGATTGAATCACGTAGTAATGTGGTTCCACACTGAAACAGACAATTAAGCCTGGTTTCGATCAATATTTTAGAGGATCACACCGGTTTTGTCTGGGTTAGGTCTGGGTTATGCCCGTATCTGGCACATGATTTTGCCTTCTTCGCATACTTGTTGGCCTGATCCTGGGTTTTTTCGGTTTTGAGTCACGTAGTAATGTGGTACCACACTGAAACAGTCCATTAAACTTGGTTTCGATCAACATTTTAGAGGATAACACCGGTTAGGTCTGGGTTAGGTCTGGGTTATGCACGCATCTGGCTCATGATTTTGCCTTCTTCGCATACTTGTTGGCCAGATCCCGGGTTTTTTCGTGTTTGAGTTACGTAGTAATGTGGTAACACACTGAAACAGTCCACTAGACTTGGTTTCGATCAATATTTTAAAGGATGACACCGGTTAAGTCTGGGTTAGGTCTGGCTTATGCCCGCATCTGGCTCATGATTTTGCCATCTTTGCAAACTTGTTGGCCAGATTTTGGGTTTTTTCGGATTTGAATCAAGTAGTAATGTGGTACCACACAGTAACAGTCAATAAAACCAGGTTTCAATCAATATTTTAGAGGATAAAACCGGTTAGGTCTGGGTTAGGTCTGGCTTATGCCCACATCTGGCTCATGATTTTGCCTTCTTCGCATACTTGTTGGCCAGAACCTGGGTTTTTTCGGGTTTGAGTCACGTAGTAATGTGGTACCACACTGAAACAGTCAATTAAAGCTGGCTTCGATCCACATTTTAGAGGATAACACCGGTTAGGTCTGGGTTAGGTATGCGTTATGCCCGCATCTGGCTCATGATTTTGCCTTCTTCGCATACTTGTTGGCCAGAACCTGGGTTTTTTCGGGTTTGAATCACGTAGTAATGTGGTACCACACAGTAACAGTCAATAAAACCAGGTTTCGATCAATATTTTAGAGGATAAAACCGGTTAGGTCTGGGTTAGGTCTGGCTTATGCCCACATCTGGCTCACGATTTTGACTTCTTCGCATACTTGTTGGCCAGAACCTGGGTTTTTTCGGGTTTGAGTCACGTAGTAATGTGGTACCACACTGAAACAGTCAATTAAAGCTGGCTTCGATCCACATTTTAGAGGATAACACCGGTTAGGTCTGGGTTAGGTCTGCGTTATGCCCGCATCTGGCTCATGATTTTACATTTTCCGCATTCTTGTTGGCCAGATCCTAGGTTTTCTGTGGATTGAATCACGGAGTAATGTGGTTCCACACTGAAACAGGCAATTAAACCTGGTTTCGATCAATATTTTAGAGGATCACACCGGTTTGGTCTGGGTTAGGTCTGGGTTATGCCCGTATCTGGGACATGATTTTGCATTCTTCGTATACTTGTTGGCCTGATCCTGGGTTTTTTCGGTTTTGAATCACGTAGTAATGTGGTACCACACAGTAACATTCAATAAAACCAGGTTTCAATCAATATTTTACAGGATAAAACCGGTTAGGTCCGGTTTAGGTCTGGGTTATGCGCGCATTTGGCTCATGATTTTGCCTTCTTTGCACACATGTTGGCCAGATCCTGAATTTCTTCGGGTTTGAATCACGTAGTAATGTTGTACCACATTGAAACAGTCAATTACAGCTGGTTTCGATCACTATTTTAGAGGATAAAACCGGTTAGGTCTGGGTTAGGCCTGGCTTATGCCCACATCTGGCTCATGATTTTGCATTCTTCGCATACTTGTTGGCCAGATCCTGGGTTTTTTCGGGTTTGAGTCAGGTAGTAATGTGGTAACACACTGAAACAGTCCACTAAACTTGGTTTCGATCAATATTTTAAAGGATGACACCGGTTAAGTCTGGGTTAGGTCTGGGTTATGCCCGCATCTGGCTCATGATTTTGCCTTCTTTGCACACATGTTGGCCAGATCCTGAATTTCTTCGGGTTTGAATCACGTAGTAATGTTGTACCACATTGAAACAGTCAATTACAGCTGGTTTCGATCACTATTTTAGAGGATAAAACCGGTTAGGTCTGGGTTAGGCCTGGCTTATGCCCACATCTGGCTCATGATTTTGCATTCTTCGCATACTTGTTGGCCAGATCCTGGGTTTTTTCGGGTTTGAGTCAGGTAGTAATGTGGTACCACACTGAAACAGTCCATTAAACTTGGTTTCGATCAACATTTTAAAGGATGACACCGGTTAGGTCTGGGTTAGGTCTGACTTATGCCCGCATCTGGCTCATGATTTTGCCATCTTTGCATACTTGTTGGCCAGATTTTGGGTTTTTTCGGATTTGAATCACGTAGTAATGTGGTACCACACAGTAACATTCAATAAAACCAGGTTTCAATCAATATTTTACAGGATAAAACCGGTTAGGTCCGGTTTAGGTCTGGGTTATGCGCGCATTTGGCTCATGATTTTGCCTTCTTTGCGTACTTGTTGGCCAGATCCTGGGTTTTTTCGGATTTGAATAACGTAGTAATGTGGTACCACACAGTAGCAGTCAATAAAACCTGGTTTCGATCAATATTTTAGAGGATAAAACCGGTTAGGTCTGGGTTAGGTCTGGCTTATGCCCACATCTGGCTCATGATTTTGCCTACTTCGCATACTTGTTGGCCAGAACCTGGGTTTTTTCGTGTTTGAGTCACGTAGTAATGTGGTACCACACTGAAACAGTCAATTAAAGCTGGCTTCGATCCACATTTTAGAGGATAACACCGGTTAGGTCTGGGTTAGGTCTGCGTTATGCCCGCATCTGGCTCATGATTTTGCCTTCTTCGCATACATGTTGGCCAGAACCTGGGTTTTTTCGGGTTTGAATCACGTAGTAATGTGGTACCACACAGTAACATGCAATAAAACCAGGTTTCGATCAATAGTTTAGAGGATAAAACCGGTTAGGTCTGGGTTAGGTCTGGCTTATGCCCACATCTGGCTCATGATTTTGCCTTCTTCGCATACTTGTTGGCCAGAACCTGGGTTTTTTCGGGTTTGAATCACGTAGTAATGTGGTACCACACTGAAACAGTCAATTAAAGCTGGCTTCGATCCACATTTTAGAGGATAACACCGGTTAGGTCTGGGTTAGGTCTCCGTTATGCCCGCATCTGGCTCATGATTTTACCTTTCCGCATTCTTGTTGACCAGATCCTAGGTTTTCTGTGGATTGAATCACGTAGTAATGTGGTTCCACACTGAAACAGACAATTAAACCTGGTTTCGATCAATATTTTAGAGGATCACACCGGTTTGGTCTGGGTTAGGTCTGGGTTATGCCCGTATCTGGCTCATGATTTTGCCTTCTTCGCATACTTGTTGGCCTGATCCTGGGTTTTTTCGGTTTTGAGTCACGTAGTAATGTGGTACCACACTGAAACAGTCAATTAAAGCTGGCTTCGATCCACATTTTAGAGTATAATACCGGTTAGGTCTGGGTTAGGTCTGCGTTATGCCCGCATCTGGCTCATGATTTTACCTTTTCCGCATTCTTGTTGGCCAGATCCTGGGTTTTTTCGGGTTTGAGTCACGTAGTAATGTGGTACCACCCTGAAACAGTCAATTAAAGCTGGCTTCGATCCACATTTTAGAGTATAACACCGGTTAGGTCTGGGTTAGGTCTGCGTTATGCCCGCATCTGGCTCATGATTTTACCTTTTCCGCATTCTTGTTGGCCAGATCCTAGGTATTCTGTGGATTGAATCACGTAGTAATGTGGTTCCACACTGAAACAGACAATTAAACCTGGTTTCGATCAATATTTTAGAGGATCACACCGGTTTTGTCTGGGTTAGGTCTGGGTTATGCCCGTATCTGGCACATGATTTTGCCTTCTTCGCATACTTGTTGGCCTGATCCTGGGTTTTTTCGGTTTTGAGTCACGTAGTAATGTGGTACCACACTGAAACAGTCCATTAAACTTGGTTTCGATCAACATTTTAGAGGATAACACCGGTTAGGTCTGGGTTAGGTCTGGGTTATGCACGCATCTGGCTCATGATTTTGCCTTCTTCGCATACTTGTTGGCCAGATCCCGGGTTTTTTCGTGTTTGAGTTACGTAGTAATGTGGTAACACACTGAAACAGTCCACTAGACTTGGTTTCGATCAATATTTTAAAGGATGACACCGGTTAAGTCTGGGTTAGGTCTGGCTTATGCCCGCATCTGGCTCATGATTTTGCCATCTTTGCAAACTTGTTGGCCAGATTTTGGGTTTTTTCGGATTTGAATCAAGTAGTAATGTGGTACCACACAGTAACAGTCAATAAAACCAGGTTTCAATCAATATTTTAGAGGATAAAACCGGTTAGGTCTGGGTTAGGTCTGGCTTATGCCCACATCTGGCTCATGATTTTGCCTTCTTCGCATACTTGTTGGCCAGAACCTGGGTTTTTTCGGGTTTGAGTCACGTAGTAATGTGGTACCACACTGAAACAGTCAATTAAAGCTGGCTTCGATCCACATTTTAGAGGATAACACCGGTTAGGTCTGGGTTAGGTATGCGTTATGCCCGCATCTGGCTCATGATTTTGCCTTCTTCGCATACTTGTTGGCCAGAACCTGGGTTTTTTCGGGTTTGAATCACGTAGTAATGTGGTACCACACAGTAACAGTCAATAAAACCAGGTTTCGATCAATATTTTAGAGGATAAAACCGGTTAGGTCTGGGTTAGGTCTGGCTTATGCCCACATCTGGCTCATGATTTTGACTTCTTCGCATACTTGTTGGCCAGAACCTGGGTTTTTTCGGGTTTGAGTCACGTAGTAATGTGGTACCACACTGAAACAGTCAATTAAAGCTGGCTTCGATCCACATTTTAGAGGATAACACCGGTTAGGTCTGGGTTAGGTCTGCGTTATGCCCGCATCTGGCTCATGATTTTACATTTTCCGCATTCTTGTTGGCCAGATCCTAGGTTTTCTGTGGATTGAATCACGGAGTAATGTGGTTCCACACTGAAACAGGCAATTAAACCTGGTTTCGATCAATATTTTAGAGGATCACACCGGTTTGGTCTGGGTTAGGTCTGGGTTATGCCCGTATCTGGGACATGATTTTGCATTCTTCGTATACTTGTTGGCCTGATCCTGGGTTTTTTCGGTTTTGAATCACGTAGTAATGTGGTACCACACAGGAACAGTCAATTAAAGCTGGTTTTGATCCACATTTTAGAGGATAACACCGGTTAGGTCTGGGTTAGGTCTGGGTTATGCACGCATCTGGCTCATGATTTTGCCTTCTTCGCATACTTGTTGGCCAGATCCCGGGTTTTTTCGTGTTTGAGTTACGTAGTAATGTGGTAACACACTGAAACAGTCCACTAAACTTGGTTTCGATCAATATTTTAAAGGATGACACCGGTTAAGTCTGGGTTAGGTCTGGGTTATGCCCGCATCTGGCTCATGATTTTGCCTTCTTTGCACACATGTTGGCCAGATCCTGAATTTCTTCGGGTTTGAATCACGTAGTAATGTTGTACCACATTGAAACAGTCAATTACAGCTGGTTTCGATCACTATTTTAGAGGATAAAACCGGTTAGGTCTGGGTTAGGCCTGGCTTATGCCCACATCTGGCTCATGATTTTGCATTCTTCGCATACTTGTTGGCCAGATCCTGGGTTTTTTCGGGTTTGAGTCAGGTAGTAATGTGGTACCACACTGAAACAGTCCATTAAACTTGGTTTCGATCAACATTTTAAAGGATGACACCGGTTAGGTCTGGGTTAGGTCTGACTTATGCCCGCATCTGGCTCATGATTTTGCCATCTTTGCATACTTGTTGGCCAGATTTTGGGTTTTTTCGGATTTGAATCACGTAGTAATGTGGTACCACACAGTAACATTCAATAAAACCAGGTTTCAATCAATATTTTACAGGATAAAACCGGTTAGGTCCGGTTTAGGTCTGGGTTATGCGCGCATTTGGCTCATGATTTTGCCTTCTTTGCGTACTTGTTGGCCAGATCCTGGGTTTTTTCGGATTTGAATAACGTAGTAATGTGGTACCACACAGTAGCAGTCAATAAAACCTGGTTTCGATCAATATTTTAGAGGATAAAACCGGTTAGGTCTGGGTTAGGTCTGGCTTATGCCCACATCTGGCTCATGATTTTGCCTACTTCGCATACTTGTTGGCCAGAACCTGGGTTTTTTCGTGTTTGAGTCACGTAGTAATGTGGTACCACACTGAAACAGTCAATTAAAGCTGGCTTCGATCCACATTTTAGAGGATAACACCGGTTAGGTCTGGGTTAGGTCTGCGTTATGCCCGCATCTGGCTCATGATTTTGCCTTCTTCGCATACATGTTGGCCAGAACCTGGGTTTTTTCGGGTTTGAATCACGTAGTAATGTGGTACCACACAGTAACAGTCAATAAAACCAGGTTTCGATCAATAGTTTAGAGGATAAAACCGGTTAGGTCTGGGTTAGGTCTGGCTTATGCCCACATCTGGCTCATGATTTTGCCTTCTTCGCATACTTGTTGGCCAGAACCTGGGTTTTTTCGGGTTTGAATCACGTAGTAATGTGGTACCACACTGAAACAGTCAATTAAAGCTGGCTTCGATCCACATTTTAGAGGATAACACCGGTTAGGTCTGGGTTAGGTCTCCGTTATGCCCGCATCTGGCTCATGATTTTACCTTTCCGCATTCTTGTTGACCAGATCCTAGGTTTTCTGTGGATTGAATCACGTAGTAATGTGGTTCCACACTGAAACAGACAATTAAACCTGGTTTCGATCAATATTTTAGAGGATCACACCGGTTTGGTCTGGGTTAGGTCTGGGTTATGCCCGTATCTGGCTCATGATTTTGCCTTCTTCGCATACTTGTTGGCCTGATCCTGGGTTTTTTCGGTTTTGAGTCACGTAGTAATGTGGTACCACACTGAAACAGTCAATTAAAGCTGGCTTCGATCCACATTTTAGAGTATAATACCGGTTAGGTCTGGGTTAGGTCTGCGTTATGCCCGCATCTGGCTCATGATTTTACCTTTTCCGCATTCTTGTTGGCCAGATCCTGGGTTTTTTCGGGTTTGAGTCACGTAGTAATGTGGTACCACCCTGAAACAGTCAATTAAAGCTGGCTTCGATCCACATTTTAGAGTATAACACCGGTTAGGTCTGGGTTAGGTCTGCGTTATGCCCGCATCTGGCTCATGATTTTACCTTTTCCGCATTCTTGTTGGCCAGATCCTAGGTATTCTGTGGATTGAATCACGTAGTAATGTGGTTCCACACTGAAACAGACAATTAAACCTGGTTTCGATCAATATTTTAGAGGATCACACCGGTTTTGTCTGGGTTAGGTCTGGGTTATGCCCGTATCTGGCACATGATTTTGCCTTCTTCGCATACTTGTTGGCCTGATCCTGGGTTTTTTCGGTTTTGAGTCACGTAGTAATGTGGTACCACACTGAAACAGTCCATTAAACTTGGTTTCGATCAACATTTTAGAGGATAACACCGGTTAGGTCTGGGTTAGGTCTGGGTTATGCACGCATCTGGCTCATGATTTTGCCTTCTTCGCATACTTGTTGGCCAGATCCCGGGTTTTTTCGTGTTTGAGTTACGTAGTAATGTGGTAACACACTGAAACAGTCCACTAGACTTGGTTTCGATCAATATTTTAAAGGATGACACCGGTTAAGTCTGGGTTAGGTCTGGCTTATGCCCGCATCTGGCTCATGATTTTGCCATCTTTGCAAACTTGTTGGCCAGATTTTGGGTTTTTTCGGATTTGAATCAAGTAGTAATGTGGTACCACACAGTAACAGTCAATAAAACCAGGTTTCAATCAACATTTTAGAGGATAAAACCGGTTAGGTCTGGGTTAGGTCTGGCTTATGCCCACATCTGACTCATGATTTTGCCTTCTTCGCATACTTGTTGGCCAGAACCTGGGTTTTTTCGGGTTTGAGTCACGTAGTAATGTGGTACCACACTGAAACAGTCAATTAAAGCTGGCTTCGATCCACATTTTAGAGGATAACACCGGTTAGGTCTGGGTTAGGTATGCGTTATGCCCGCATCTGGCTCATGATTTTGCCTTCTTCGCATACTTGTTGGCCAGAACCTGGGTTTTTTCGGGTTTGAATCACGTAGTAATGTGGTACCACACAGTAACAGTCAATAAAACCAGGTTTCGATCAATATTTTAGAGGATAAAACCGGTTAGGTCTGGGTTAGGTCTGGCTTATGCCCACATCTGGCTCATGATTTTGACTTCTTCGCATACTTGTTGGCCAGAACCTGGGTTTTTTCGGGTTTGAGTCACGTAGTAATGTGGTACCACACTGAAACAGTCAATTAAAGCTGGCTTCGATCCACATTTTAGAGGATAAAACGGGTTGGTCTGGGTTAGGTCTGCGTTATGCCCGCATCTGGCTCATGATTTTACATTTTCCGCATTCTTGTTGGCCAGATCCTAGGTTTTCTGTGGATTGAATCACGGAGTAATGTGGTTCCCCACTGAAACAGGCAATTAAACCTGGTTTCGATCAATATTTTAGAGGATCACACCGGTTTGGTCTGGGTTAGGTCTGGGTTATGCCCGTATCTGGGACATGATTTTGCATTCTTCGTATACTTGTTGGCCTGATCCTGGGTTTTTTCGGTTTTGAATCACGTAGTAATGTGGTACCACACAGGAACAGTCAATTAAAGCTGGTTTTGATCCACATTTTAGAGGATAACACCGGTTAGGTCTGGGTTAGGTCTGGGTTATGCACGCATCTGGCTCATGATTTTGCCTTCTTCGCATACTTGTTGGCCAGATCCCGGGTTTTTTCGTGTTTGAGTTACGTAGTAATGTGGTAACACACTGAAACAGTCCACTAAACTTGGTTTCGATCAATATTTTAAAGGATGACACCGGTTAAGTCTGGGTTAGGTCTGGGTTATGCCCGCATCTGGCTCATGATTTTGCCTTCTTTGCACACATGTTGGCCAGATCCTGAATTTCTTCGGGTTTGAATCACGTAGTAATGTTGTACCACATTGAAACAGTCAATTACAGCTGGTTTCGATCACTATTTTAGAGGATAAAACCGGTTAGGTCTGGGTTAGGCCTGGCTTATGCCCACATCTGGCTCATGATTTTGCATTCTTCGCATACTTGTTGGCCAGATCCTGGGTTTTTTCGGGTTTGAGTCAGGTAGTAATGTGGTACCACACTGAAACAGTCCATTAAACTTGGTTTCGATCAACATTTTAAAGGATGACACCGGTTAGGTCTGGGTTAGGTCTGACTTATGCCCGCATCTGGCTCATGATTTTGCCATCTTTGCATACTTGTTGGCCAGATTTTGGGTTTTTTCGGATTTGAATCACGTAGTAATGTGGTACCACACAGTAACATTCAATAAAACCAGGTTTCAATCAATATTTTACAGGATAAAACCGGTTAGGTCCGGTTTAGGTCTGGGTTATGCGCGCATTTGGCTCATGATTTTGCCTTCTTTGCGTACTTGTTGGCCAGATCCTGGGTTTTTTCGGATTTGAATAACGTAGTAATGTGGTACCACACAGTAGCAGTCAATAAAACCTGGTTTCGATCAATATTTTAGAGGATAAAACCGGTTAGGTCTGGGTTAGGTCTGGCTTATGCCCACATCTGGCTCATGATTTTGCCTACTTCGCATACTTGTTGGCCAGAACCTGGGTTTTTTCGTGTTTGAGTCACGTAGTAATGTGGTACCACACTGAAACAGTCAATTAAAGCTGGCTTCGATCCACATTTTAGAGGATAACACCGGTTAGGTCTGGGTTAGGTCTACGTTATGCCCGCATCTGGCTCATGATTTTGCCTTCTTCGCATACTTGTTGGCCAGAACCTGGGTTTTTTCGGGTTTGAATCACGTAGTGATGTGGTACCACACAGTAACAGTCAATAAAACCAGGTTTCGATCAATAGTTTAGAGGATAAAACCGGTTAGGTCTGGTTTAGGTCTGGGTTATGCGCGCACCTGGCTCATGATTCTGCCTTCTTTGCGTACTTGTTGGCCAGATCCTGGGTTTTTTCGGATTTGAATCACGTAGTAATGTGGTACCACACAGTAGCAGTCAATAAAACCTGGTTTCGATCAATATTTTAGAGGATAAAACCGGTTAGGTCTGGGTTAGGTATGGCTTATGCCCACATCTGGCTCATGATTTTGCCTTCTTCGCATACTTGTTGGCCAGAACCTGGGTTTTTTCGGGTTTGAATCACGTAGTAATGTGGTACCACACTGAAACAGTCAATTAAAGCTGGCTTCGATCCACATTTTAGAGGATAACACCGGTTTGGTCTGGGTTAGGTCTGGGTTATGCACGCATCTGGCTCATGATTTTGCCTTCTTCGCATACTTGTTGGCCAGAACCTGGGTTTTTTCGGGTTTGAATCACGTAGTAATGTGGTACCACACTGAAACAGTCAATTAAAGCTGGCTTCGATCCACATTTTAGAGGATAACACCGGTTAGGTCTGGATTAGGTCTCCGTTATGCCCGCATCTGGCTCATGATTTTACCTTTTCCGCATTCTTGTTGACCAGATCCTAGGTTTTCTGTGGATTGAATCACGTAGTAACGTGGTTCCACACTGAAACAGACAATTAAACCTGGTTTCGATCAATATTTTAGAGGATCACACCGGTTTGGTCTGGGTTAGGTCTGGGTTATGCCCGTATCTGGCACATGATTTTGCCTTCTTCGCATACTTGTTGGCCTGATCCTGGGTTTTTTCGGTTTTGAATCATGTAGTAATGTGGTACCACACTGAAACAGTCAATTAAAGCTGGTTTTGAACCACATTTTAGAGGATAACACCGGTTAGGTCTGGGTTAGGTCTGGGTTATGCACGCATCTGGCTCATGATTTTGCCTTCTTCGCATACTTGTTGGCCAGATCCCGGGTTTTTTCGAGGTTGAGTTACGTAGTAATGTGGTAACACACTGAAACAGTCCACTAAACTTGGTTTCGATCAATATTTTAAAGGATGACACCGGTTAAGTCTGGGTTAGGTCTGGGTTATGCCCGCATCTGGCTCATCATTTTGCCTTCTTTGCACACATGTTGGCCAGATCCTGAATTTCTTCGGGTTTGAATCACGTAGTAATGTTGCACCACATTGAAACAGTCAATTAAAGCTTGTTTCGATCACTATTTTTGAGGATAAAACCGGTTGGGTCTGGGTTAGGTCTGGCTTATGCCCACATCTGGCTCATGATTTTGCCTTCTTCGCATACTTGTTGGCCAGATCCTGGGTTTTTTCGGGTTTGTGTCACGTAGTAATGTGGTACCACACTGAAACAGTCCATTAAACTTGGTTTCGATCAACATTTTAAAGGATGACACCGGTTAGGTCTGGGTTAGGTCTGGCTTATGCCCGCATCTGGCTCATGATTTTGCCATCTTTGCAAACTTGTTGGCCAGATTTTGGGTTTTTTCGGATTTGAATCACGTAGTAATGTGGTACCACACAGTAACAGTCAATAAAACCAGGTTTCGATCAATAGTTTAGAGGATAAATCCGGTTAGGTCTGGTTTAGGTCTGGGTTATGCGCGCATCTGGCGCATGATTTTGCCTTCTTTGCGTACTTGTTGGCCAGACCCTGGGTTTTCTCGGATTTGAATCACGTAGTAATGTGGTACCACACAGTAGCAGTCAATAAAACCTGGCTTCGATCAATATTTTAGAGGTTAAAATCGGTTAGGTCTGGGTTAGGTCTGGCTTATGCCCTCATCTGGCTCATGATTTTGCCTTCTTCGCATACTTGTTGGCCAGGTCCTGGGTTTTTTCGGGTTGGAGTCACGTAGTAATGTGGTACCACACTGAAACAGTCCATTAAACTTGGTTTCGATCCACATTTTAGAGGATAACACCGGTTAGGTCTGGGTTAGGTCTGCGTTATGCCCGCATCTGGCTCATGATTTTGCCTTCTTCGCATACTTGTTGGCCAGAACCTGGGTTTTTTCGTGTTTGAATCACGTAGTAATGTGGTACCACACAGTAACAGTCAATAAAACCAGGTTTCGATCAATAGTTTAGAGGATAAAACCGGTTAGGTCCGGTTTAGGTCTGGGTTATGCGCGCATCTGGCTCATGATTTTGCCTTCTTTGCGTACTTGTTGGCCAGATCCTGGGTTTTTTCGGATTTGAATCACGTAGTAATGTGGTACCACACAGTAGCAGTCAATAAAACCTGGTTTCGATCAATATTTTAGAGGATAAAACCGGTTAGGTCTGGGTTAGGTCTGGCTTATGCCCACATCTGGCTCATGATTTTGCCTTCTTCGCATACTTGTTGGCCAGAACCTGGGTTTTTTCGGGTTTGAGTCACGTAGTAATGTGGTACCACCCTGAAACAGTCAATTAAAGCTGGCTTCGATCCACATTTTAGAGGATAACACCGGTTAGGTCTGGGTTAGGTCTGCGTTATGCCCGCATCTGGCTCATGATTTTACCTTTTCCGCATTCTTGTTGGCCAGATCCTAGGTATTCTGTGGATTGAATTACGTAGTAATGTGGTACCACACTGAAACAGACAATTAAACCTGGTTTCGATCAATATTTTAGAGGATCACACCGGTTTGGTCTGGGTTAGGTCTGGGTTATGCCCGTATCTGGCACATGATTTTGCCTTCTTCGCATACTTGTTGGCCTGATCCTGGGTTTTTTCGGTTTTGAATCAGGTAGTAATGTGGTACCACACAGAAACAGTCAATTAAAGCTGGTTGTGATCCACATTTTAGAGGATAACACCGGTTAGGTCTGGATTAGGTCTGGGTTATGCACGCATCTGGCTCATGATTTTGCCTTCCTCGCATACTTGTTGGCCAGATCCCGGGTTTTTTCGTGTTTGAATTACGTAGTAATGTGGTAACACACTGAAACAGTCCACTAAACTTGGTTTCGATCAATATTATAAAGGATGACACCGGTTAAGTCTGGGTTAGGTCAGGGTTATGCCCGCATCTGGCTCATGATTTTGCCTTCTTTGCACACATGTTGGCCAGATCCTGAATTTCTTCGGGTTTGAATCACGTAGTAATGTTGTACCACATTGAAACAGTCAATTAAAGCCGGTTTCGATCACAATTTTAGAGGATAAAACCGGCTAGGTCTGGGTTAGGTCTGGCTTATGCCCACATCTGGCTCATGATTTTGCCTTCTTCGCATACTTGTTGGCCAGATCCTGGGTTTTTTCGGGTTTGAGTCACGTAGTAATGTGGTACCACACAGTAACAGTCAATAAAACCAGGTTTCGATCAATAGTTTGGAGGATAAAACCGGTTAGGTCTGGTTTAGGTCTGGGTTATGCGCGCATCTGGCTCATGATTTTGCCTTCTTTGCGTACTTGTTGGCCAGATCCTGGGTTTTCTCGAATTTGAATCACGTAGTAATGTGGTACCACACAGTAGCAGTCAATAAAACCTGGTTTCGATCAATATTTTAGAGGATAAAACCGGTTAGGTCTGGGTTAGGTCTGGCTTATGCCCACATCTGGCTCATGATTTTGCCTTCTTCGCATACTTGTTGGCCAGAAGCTGGGCTTTTTCGGGTTTGAGTCACGTAGTAATGTGGTACCACCCTGAAACAGTCAATTAAAGCTGGCTTCGATCCACATTTTAGGGGATAACACCGGTTAGGTCTGGGTTAGGTCTGCGTTATGCCCGCATCTGGCTCATGATTTTACCTTTTCCGCATTCTTGTTGGCCAGATCCTAGGTATTCTGTGGATTGAATCACGTAGTAATGTGGTTCCACACTGAAACAGACAATTATACCTGGTTTCGATCAATATTTTAGAGGACCACACCGGTTAGGTCTGGGTTAGATCTGGCTTATGCCCACATCTGGCTCATGATTTTGCCTTCTTCGCATACTTGTTGGCCAGATCCTGGGTTTTTTCGGGTTTGAGTCACGTAGTAATGTGGTACCACACTGAAACAGTCCATTAAACTTGGTTTCGATCCACATTTTAGAGGATAACACCGGTTAGGTCTGGGTTAGGTCTGCGTTATGCCCGCATCTGGCTCATGATTTTGCCTTCTTCGCATACTTGTTGGCCAGAACCTGGGTTTTTTCGTGTTTGAATCACGTAGTAATGTGGTACCACACAGTAACAGTCAATAAAACCAGGTTTCGAGCAATAGTTTAGAGGATAAAACCGGTTAGGTCCGGTTTAGGTCTGGGTTATGCGCGCAGCTGGCTCATGATTTTGCCTTCTTTGCGTACTTGTTGGCCAGATCCTGGGTTTTTTCGGATTTGAATCACGTAGTAATGTGGTACCACACAGTAGCAGTCAATAAAACCTGGTTTCGATCAATATTTTAGAGGATAAAACCGGTTAGGTCTGGGTTAGGTCTGGCTTATGCCCACATCTGGCTCATGATTTTGCCTTCTTCGCATACTTGTTGGCCAGAACCTGGGTTTTTTCGGGTTTGAGTCACGTAGTAATGTGGTACCACCCTGAAACAGCCAATTAAAGCTGGCTTCGATCCACATTTTAGAGGATAACACCGGTTAGGTCTGGGTTAGGTCTGCGTTATGCCCGCATCTGGCTCATGATTTTACTTTTCCGCATTCTTGTTGGCCAGATCCTAGGTATTCTGTGGATTGAATCACGTAGTAATGTGGTACCACACTGAAACAGACAATTAAACCTGGTTTCGATCAATATTTTAGAGGATCACACCGGTTTGGTCTGGGTTAGGTCTGGGTTATGCCCGTATCTGGCACATGATTTTGCCTTCTTCGCATACTTGTTGGCCTGATCCTGGGTTTTTTCGGTTTTGAATCAGGTAGTAATGTGGTACCACACAGAAACAGTCAATTAAAGCTGGTTGTGATCCACATTTTAGAGGATAACACCGGTTAGGTCTGGGTTAGGTCTGGGTTATGCACGCATCTGGCTCATGATTTTGCCTTCCTCGCATACTTGTTGGCCAGATCCCGGGTTTTTTCGTGTTTGAATTACGTAGTAATGTGGTAACACACTGAAACAGTCCACTAAACTTGGTTTCGATCAATATTATAAAGGATGACACCGGTTAAGTCTGGTTTAGGTCTGGGTTATGCCCGCATCTGGCTCATGATTTTGCCTTCTTTGCACACATGTTGGCCAGATCCTGAATTTCTTCGGGTTTGAATCACGTAGTAATGTTGTACCACATTGAAACAGTCAATTAAAGCCGGTATCGATCACTATTTTAGAGGATAAAACCGGCTAGGTCTGGGTTAGGTCTGGCTTATGCCCACATCTGGCTCATGATTTTGCCTTCTTCGCATACTTGTTGGCCAGATCCTGGGTTTTTTCGGGTTTGAGTCACATAGTAATGTGGTACCACACAGTAACAGTCAATAAAACCAGGTTTCGATCAATAGTTTGGAGGATAAAACCGGTTAGGTCTGGTTTAGGTCTGGGTTATGCGCGCATCTGGCTCATGATTTTGCCTTCTTTGCGTACTTGTTGGCCAGATCCTGGGTTTTCTCGAATTTGAATCACGTAGTAATGTGGTACCACACAGTAGCAGTCAATAAAACCTGGTTTCGATCAATATTTTAGAGGATAAAACCGGTTAGGTCTGGGTTAGGTCTGGCTTATGCCCACATCTGGCTCATGATTTTGCCTTCTTCGCATACTTGTTGGCCAGATCCTGGGTTTTTTCGGGTTTGAGTCACGTAGTAATGTGGTACCACACAGTAACAGTCAATAAAACCAGGTTTCGATCAATAGTTTGGAGGATAAAACCGGTTAGGTCTGGTTTAGGTCTGGGTTATGCGCGCATCTGGCTCATGATTTTGCCTTCTTTGCGTACTTGTTGGCCAGATCCTGGGTTTTCTCGAATTTGAATCACGTAGTAATGTGGTACCACACAGTAGCAGTCAATAAAACCTGGTTTCGATCAATATTTTAGAGGATAAAACCGGTTAGGTCTGGGTTAGGTCTGGCTTATGCCCACATCTGGCTCATGATTTTGCCTTCTTCGCATACTTGTTGGCCAGAAGCTGGGCTTTTTCGGGTTTGAGTCACGTAGTAATGTGGTACCACCCTGAAACAGTCAATTAAAGCTGGCTTCGATCCACATTTTAGGGGATAACACCGGTTAGGTCTGGGTTAGGTCTGCGTTATGCCCGCATCTGGCTCATGATTTTACCTTTTCCGCATTCTTGTTGGCCAGATCCTAGGTATTCTGTGGATTGAATCACGTAGTAATGTGGTTCCACACTGAAACAGACAATTATACCTGGTTTCGATCAATATTTTAGAGGATCACACCGGTTAGGTCTGGGTTAGATCTGGCTTATGCCCACATCTGGCTCATGATTTTGCCTTCTTCGCATACTTGTTGGCCAGATCCTGGGTTTTTTCGGGTTTGAGTCACGTAGTAATGTGGTACCACACTGAAACAGTCCATTAAACTTGGTTTCGATCCACATTTTAGAGGATAACACCGGTTAGGTCTGGGTTAGGTCTGCGTTATGCCCGCATCTGGCTCATGATTTTGCCTTCTTCGCATACTTGTTGGCCAGAACCTGGGTTTTTTCGTGTTTGAATCACGTAGTAATGTGGTACCACACAGTAACAGTCAATAAAACCAGGTTTCGAGCAATAGTTTAGAGGATAAAACCGGTTAGGTCCGGTTTAGGTCTGGGTTATGCGCGCAGCTGGCTCATGATTTTGCCTTCTTTGCGTACTTGTTGGCCAGATCCTGGGTTTTTTCGGATTTGAATCACGTAGTAATGTGGTACCACACAGTAGCAGTCAATAAAACCTGGTTTCGATCAATATTTTAGAGGATAAAACCGGTTAGGTCTGGGTTAGGTCTGGCTTATGCCCACATCTGGCTCATGATTTTGCCTTCTTCGCATACTTGTTGGCCAGAACCTGGGTTTTTTCGGGTTTGAGTCACGTAGTAATGTGGTACCACCCTGAAACAGTCAATTAAAGCTGGCTTCGATCCACATTTTAGAGGATAACACCGGTTAGGTCTGGGTTAGGTCTGCGTTATGCCCGCATCTGGCTCATGATTTTACCTTTTCCGCATTCTTGTTGGCCAGATCCTAGGTATTCTGTGGATTGAATCACGTAGTAATGTGGTTCCACACTGAAACAGACAATTAAACCTGGTTTCGATCAATATTTTAGAGGATCACACCGGTTAGGTCTGGGTTAGGTCTGGCTTATGCCCACATCTGGCTCATGATTTTGCCTTCTTCGCATACTTGTTGGCCAGATCCTGGGTTTTTTCGGGTTTGAGTCACGTAGTAATGTGGTACCACACTGAAACAGTCCATTAAACTTGGTTTCGATCCACATTTTAGAGGATAGCACCGGTTAGGTCTGGGTTAGGTCTGCGTTATGCCCGCATCTGGCTCATGATTTTGCCTTCTTCGCATACTTGTTGGCCAGAACCTGGGTTTTTTCGTGTTTGAATCACGTAGTAATGTGGTACCACACAGTAACAGTCAATAAAACCAGGTTTCGAGCAATAGTTTAGAGGATAAAACCGGTTAGGTCCGGTTTAGGTCTGGGTTATGCGCGCATCTGGCTCATGATTTTGCCTTCTTTGCGTACTTGTTGGCCAGATCCTGGGTTTTTTCGGATTTGAATCACGTAGTAATGTGGTACCACACAGTAGCAGTCAATAAAACCTGGTTTCGATCAATATTTTAGAGGATAAAACCGGTTAGGTCTGGGTTAGGTCTGGCTTATGCCCACATCTGGCTCATGATTTTGCCTTCTTCGCATACTTGTTGGCCAGAACCTGGGTTTTTTCGGGTTTGAGTCACGTAGTAATGTGGTACCACCCTGAAACAGTCAATTAAAGCTGGCTTCGATCCACATTTTAGAGGATAACACCGGTTAGGTCTGGGTTAGGTTTGCGTTATGCCCGCATCTGGCTCATGATTTTACCTTTTCCGCATTCTTGTTGGCCAGATCCTAGGTATTCTGTGGATTGAATCACGTAGTAATGTGGTACCACACTGAAACAGACAATTAAACCTGGTTTCGATCAATATTTTAGAGGATCACACCGGTTTGGTCTGGGTTAGGGCTGGGTTATGCCCGTATCTGGCACATGATTTTGCCTTCTTCGCATACTTGTTGGCCAGAACCTGGGTTTTTTCGGGTTTGAGTCACGTAGTAATGTTGTACCACATTGAAACAGTCAATTAAAGCCGGTTTCGATCACTATTTTAGAGGATAAAACCGGCTAGGTCTGGGTTAGGTCTGGCTTATGCCCACATCTGGCTCATGACTTTGCCTTCTTCGCATACTTGTTGGCCAGATCCAGGGTTTTTTCGGGTTTGAGTCACGTAGTAATGTGGTACCACACAGTAACAGTCAATAAAACCAGGTTTCGATCAATAGTTTGGAGGATAAAACCGGTTAGGTCTGGTTTAGTTCTGGGTTATGCGCGCATCTGGCTCATGATTTTGCCTTCTTTGCGTACTTGTTGGCCAGATCCTGGGTTTTCTCGAATTTGAATCACGTAGTAATGTTGTACCACATTGAAACAGTCCATTAAACTTGATTTCGATCAACATTTTCAAGGATGACACCGGTTAGGTCTGGGTTAGGTCTGGGTTATGCACGCATCTGGCTCATGATTTTGCCTTCTTCGCATCCTTGTTGGCCAGATCCCGGGTTTTTTCGTGTTTGAGTTACGTAGTAATGTGGTAACACACTGAAACAGTCCACTAAACTTGGTTTCGATCAATATTTTAAAGGATGACACCGGTTAAGTCTGGGTTAGGTCTGGGTTATGCCCGCATCTGGGTCATGATTTTGCCTTCTTTGCACACATGTTGGCCAGATCCTGAACTTCTTTGGGTTTGAATCACGTAGTAATGTTGTACCACATTGAAACAGTCAATTAAAGCTGGTTTCGATCAATATTTTACAGGATAAAACCGGTTAGGTCTGGGTTAGGTCTGAGTTATGCACGCATCTGGCTCATGATTTTGCCTTCTTCGCATACTTGTTGGCCAGAACCTGGGTTTTTTCGGGTTTGAGTCACGTAGTAATGTGGTACCACACTGAAGCGGCCCATTAAACTTGGTTTCGATCAATATTTTAGAGGATGATACCGGTTAGGTCTGGTTTAGGACTGGGTTATGCGCGCATTTGGCTCATGATTTTGCTTTCTTCGCATACTTGTTGGCCAGAACCTGGGTTTTTCCGGATTGAGTCACGTAGTAATGTGGTACCACACTGAAACAGTCCATTAAACCTGGTTTCGATCAATATTTTAGAGGATAAAACCGGTTAGGTCTGGGTTAGGTCTGTGTTATGCCCGCATCTGGCTCATGATTTTGCCTTCTTTGCATACTTGTTGGCCAGATCCTGGGTTTTTTCGGATTTGAATCACGTAGTAATGTGGTGCCACACAGCAACAGTCAATAAAGCCTGGTTTCGATCAATATTTTAGAGGACAAAACCGGTTAGGTCTGGCTTATGCCCGCATCTGGCTCAAGATTGTGCCTTCTTCGCATACTTGTTGGCCAGATCCTGGGTTTTTTCGGATTTGAATCACGTAGTAATGTGGTACCACACAGTAACAGTCAATAAAACCTGGTTTCGATCAATATTTTAGAGGATAAAACCAGTTAGGTCTGGGTTATGCACGCATCTGGCTCATGATTTTGCCTTCTTCGCATACTTGTTGGCCAGACCCTGGGTTTTCTCGAATTTGAATCACGTAGTAATATTGTACCACATTGAAACAGTCAATTAAAGCTGGTTTCGGTCAATATTCTACAGGATAAAACCGGTTAGGTCTGGGTTAGGTCTGAGTTATGCACGCATCTGGCTCATGATTTTGCCTTCTTCGCATACTTGTTGGCCAGATCCTCGGTTTTCTCGAATTTGAATCACGTAGTAATATTGTACCACATTGAAACAGTCAATTAAAGCTGGTTTCGGTCAATATTCTACAGGATAAAACCGGTTAGGTCTGGGTTAGGTCTGAGTTATGCACGCATCTGGCTCATGATTTTGCCTTCTTCGCATACTTGTTGGCCAGATCCTGGTTTTTTTCGGGTTTGAGTCACGTAGTAATGTGGTACCACACTGAAACCGCCCATTAAACTTGGTTTCGATCAATATTTTGGAGGATAACACCGGTTAGGTCTGGGTTAGTTCTGGGTTATGCACGCATCTGGCTCATGATTTTGCCTTCTTCGCATACTTGTTGGCCAGACCCTGGGTTTTTTCCATTTTGAATCACGTAGTGATGTGGTACCACACAGTAACAGTCAATAAATCCAGGTTTCAATCAATATTTTAGAGGATAAAACCGGTTAGGTCTGGGTTAGGTCTGGCTTATGCACGCATCTGGCTCATGATTTTGCCATCTTCGCATACTTGTTGGCCAGATCCTGGGTTTTCTCGAATTTGAATCACGTAGTAATATTGTACCACATTGAAACAGTCAATTAAAGCTGGTTTCGGTCAATATTCTACAGGATAAAACCGGTTAGGTCTGGGTTAGGTCTGAGTTATGCACGCATCTGGCTCATGATTTTGCCTTCTTCGCATACTTGTTGGCCAGATCCTGGGTTTTTTCGGGTTTGAGTCACGTAGTAATGTGGTACCACACTGAAACCGCCCATTAAACTTGGTTTCGATCAATATTTTAGAGGATGACACTGGTTAGGTCTGGTTTAGGTCTGGGTTATGCGCGCATCTGGCTCATGATTTTGCCTTCTTTGCGTACTTGTTGGCCAGATCCTGGGTTTTTTTCGGGTTTGAGTCATGTAGTAATGTGATACCACACTGAAACAGTCAATTAAAGCTGGCTTCGATCCACATTTTAGAGGATAACACCGGTTAGGTCTGGGTTAGGTCTGCGTTATGCCCGCATCTGGCTCATGATTTTACGTTTTCCGCATTCTTGTTGGCCAGATCCTAGGTTTTCTGTGGATTGAATCACGTAGTAATGTGGTACCACACAGTAACAGTCAATAAAACCTGGTTTCAATCAATATTTTAGAGGATAAAACCGTTTAGGTCTGGGTTAGGTCTGGCTTATGCCCGCATCTGGCTCATGATTTTGCCTTCTTCGCATACTTGTTGGCCAGATCCTGGGTTTTTTTCGGGTTTGAGTCGCGTAGTAATGTGATACCACACTGAAACGGCCCATTAAACTTGGTCTCGATCAATATTTTAGAGGATGACACCGTTTAGGTCTGGTTTAGGTCTGGGTTATGCGCGCATCTGGCTCATGATTTTGCCCTCTTTGCATACTTGTTGGCCAGATCCTGGGTTTTTTTCGGATTTGAATCACGTAGTAATGTGGTACCACACAGAAACAGTCAATTAAAGCTGGTTTCGATCCACATTTTAGAGGATATCACCGGTTAGGTCTGGGTTAGGTCTGGGTTATGCCCGCATCTCGCTCATGATTTTGACTTCTTTGCATACTTGTTGGCCAGATCCTGGGTTTTTTCTGGTTTGAGTCACGTAGTAATGTGGCACCATACAATAACAGTCAATTAAACCTCATTTCGATGAATATTTTAGAGGATAAAACCGGTTAGGTCTGGGTTATGCCCGCATCTGGCTCATGATTTTTCCTTCTTTGCATACTTGTTTGCCAGATCCTGGGTTTTTTCGGATTTGAATCACGTAGTAATGTGGTACCACACAGTAACAGTCAATAAAACCTGGTTTCGATCAATATTTTGGAGGATAAAACAGGTTAGGGCTGGGTTAGGTCTGGCTTATGCCCGCATCTGGCTCATGATTTTACCTTCTTCGCATACTTCTTGGCCAGACCCTGGGTTTTTTCGGGTTTGAGTCACGTTGTAATGTGGTACCACACTGAAACAGTCCATTAAACTTGGTTTCGATCAACATTTTAAAGGATGACACCGGTTAGGTCTGGCTTAGGTCTGGCTTATGCCCGCATCTCGCTCATGATTTTGCCTTCTTCGCATACTTGTTGGCCAGATCCTGGGTTTTTTTCGGGTTTGAGTCACGTAGTAATGTGATACCACACTGAAACGGCCCATTAAACTTGGTTTCGATCAATATTTTAAAGGATGACACCGGTTAGGTCTGGGTTAGGTCTGGGTTATGCCCGCATCTGGCTCATGATTTTTCCTTCTTCGCATACTTGTTGGCCAGAACCTGGGTTTTTTCGGGTTTGAGTCACGTAGTAATGTGGTACCACCCTGAAACAGTCAATTAAAGCTGGCTTCGATCCACATTTTAGAGGATAACACCGGTTAGGTCTGGGTTAGGTCTGCGTTATGCCCGCATCTGGCTCATGATTTTACCTTTTCCGCATTCTTGTTGGCCAGATCCTAGGTATTCTGTGGATTGAATCACGTAGTAATGTGGTACCACACTGAAACAGACAATTAAACCTGGTTTCGATCAATATTTTAGAGGATCACACCGGTTTGGTCTGGGTTAGGTCTCGGTTATGCCCGTATCTGGCACACGATTTTGCCTTCTTCGCATACTTGTTGGCCTGATCCTGGGTTTTTTCGGTTTTGAATCAGGTAGTAATGTGGTACCACACAGAAACAGTCAATTAAAGCTGGTTGTGATCCACATTTTAGAGGATAACACCGGTTAGGTCTGGGTTAGGTCTGGGTTATGCACGCATTTGGCTCATGATTTTGCCTTCCTCGCATACTTGTTGGCCAGATCCCGGGTTTTTTCGTGTTCGAATTACGTAGTAATGTGGTAGCACACTGAAACAGTCCACTAAACTTGGTTTCGATCAATATTTTAAAGGATGACACCGGTTAAGTCTGGGTTAGGTCTGGGTTATGCCCGCATCTGGCTCATGATTTTGCCTTCTTTGCACACGTGTTGGCCAGATCCTGAATTTCTTCGGGTTTGAATCACGTAGTAATGTTGTACCACATTGAAACAGTCAATTAAAGCCGGTTTCGATCACTATTTTAGAGGATAAAACCGGCTAGGTCTGGGTTAGGTCTGGCTTATGCCCACATCTGGCTCATGATTTTGCCTTCTTCGCATACTTGTTGGCCAGAAGCTGGGTTTTTTCGGGTTTGAGTCACGTAGTAATGTGGTACCACCCTGAAACAGTCAATTAAAGCTGGCTTCGATCCACATTTTAGAGGATAACACCGGTTAGGTCTGGGTTAGGTCTGCGTTATGCCCGCATCTGGCTCATGATTTTACCTTTTCCGCATTCTTGTTGGCCAGATCCTAGGTATTCTGTGGATTGAATCACGTAGTAATGTGGTACCACACTGAAACAGACAATTAAACCTGGTTTCGATCAATATTTTAGAGGATCACACCGGTTTGGTCTGGGTTAGGGTTGGGTTATGCCCGTATCTGGCACATGATTTTGCCTTCTTCGCATACTTTTTGGCCAGAACCTGGGTTTTTTCGGGTTTGAGTCACGTAGTAATGTTGTACCACATTGAAACAGACAATTAAAGCCGGTTTCGATCACTATTTTAGAGGATAAAACCGGCTAGGTCTGGGTTAGGTCTGGCTTATGCCCACATCTGGCTCATGACTTTGCCTTCTTCGCATACTTGTTGGCCAGATCCTGGGTTTTTTCGGGTTTGAGTCACGTAGTAATGTGGTACCACACAGTAACAGTCAATAAAACCAGGTTTCGATCAATAGTT
Organism: Colletes latitarsis; assembly: GCF_051014445.1. Lineage (NCBI taxonomy): Eukaryota > Metazoa > Arthropoda > Insecta > Hymenoptera > Colletidae > Colletes > Colletes latitarsis. The sequence goes on along the minus strand of NC_135141.1, from coordinate 3,780,995 downwards.
TGGAGGATAAAACCGGTTAGGTCTGGTTTAGTTCTGGGTTATGCGCGCATCTGGCTCATGATTTTGCCTTCTTTGCGCACTTGTTGGCCAGATCCTGGGTTTTCTCGAATTTGAATCACGTAGTAATGTTGTACCACATTGAAACAGTCCATTAAACTTGATTTCGATCAACATTTTCAAGGATGACACCGGTTAGGTCTGGGTTAGGTCTGGGTTATGCACGCATCTGGCTCATGATTTTGCCTTCTTCGCATCCTTGTTGGCCAGATCCCGGGTTTTTTCGTGTTTGAGTTACGTAGTAATGTGGTAACACACTGAAACAGTCCACTAAACTTGGTTTCGATCAATATTTTAAAGGATGACACCGGTTAAGTCTGGGTTAGGTCTGGGTTATGCCCGCATCTGGGTCATGATTTTGCCTTCTTTGCACACATGTTGGCCAGATCCTGAACTTCTTCGGGTTTGAATCACGTAGTAATGTTGTACCACATTGAAACAGTCAATTAAAGCTGGTTTCGATCAATATTTTACAGGATAAAACCGGTTAGGTCTGGGTTAGGTCTGAGTTATGCACGCATCTGGCTCATGATTTTGCCTTCTTCGCATACTTGTTGGCCAGAACCTGGGTTTTTTCGGGTTTGAGTCACGTAGTAATGTGGTACCACACTGAAGCGGCCCATTAAACTTGGTTTCGATCAATATTTTAGAGGATGATACCGGTTAGGTCTGGTTTAGGTCTGGGTTATGCGCGCATTTGGCTCATGATTTTGCTTTCTTCGCATACTTGTTGGCCAGAACCTGGGTTTCTTCGGGATTGAGTCACGTAGTAATGTGGTACCACACTGAAACAGTCCATTAAACCTGGTTTCGATCAATATTTTAGAGGATAAAACCGGTTAGGTCTGGGTTAGGTCTGTGTTATGCCCGCATCTGGCTCATGATTTTGCCTTCTTTGCATACTTGTTGGCCAGATCCTGGGTTTTTTCGGATTTGAATCACGTAGTAATGTGGTGCCACACAGCAACAGTCAATAAAGCCTGGTTTCGATCAATATTTTAGAGGACAAAACCGGTTAGGTCTGGCTTATGCCCGCATCTGGCTCAAGATTGTGCCTTCTTCGCATACTTGTTGGCCAGATCCTGGGTTTTTTCGGATTTGAATCACGTAGTAATGTGGTACCACACAGTAACAGTCAATAAAACCTGGTTTCGATCAATATTTTAGAGGATAAAACCAGTTAGGTCTGGGTTATGCACGCATCTGGCTCATGATTTTGCCTTCTTCGCATACTTGTTGGCCAGACCCTGTGTTTTCTCGAATTTGAATCACGTAGTAATATTGTACCACATTGAAACAGTCAATTAAAGCTGGTTTCGGTCAATATTCTACAGGATAAAACCGGTTAGGTCTGGGTTAGGTCTGAGTTATGCACGCATCTGGCTCATGATTTTGCCTTCTTCGCATACTTGTTGGCCAGATCCTCGGTTTTCTCGAATTTGAATCACGTAGTAATATTGTACCACATTGAAACAGTCAATTAAAGCTGGTTTCGGTCAATATTCTACAGGATAAAACCGGTAAGGTCTGGGTTAGGTCTGAGTTATGCACGCATCTGGCTCATGATTTTGCCTTCTTCGCATACTTGTTGGCCAGATCCTGGTTTTTTTCGGGTTTGAGTCACGTAGTAATGTGGTACCACACTGAAACCGCCCATTAAACTTGGTTTCGATCAATATTTTGGAGGATAACACCGGTTAGGTCTGGGTTAGTTCTGGGTTATGCACGCATCTGGCTCATGATTTTGCCTTCTTCGCATACTTGTTGGCCAGACCCTGGGTTTTTTCCATTTTGAATCACGTAGTGATGTGGTACCACACAGTAACAGTCAATAAATCCAGGTTTCAATCAATATTTTAGAGGATAAAACCGGTTAGGTCTGGGTTAGGTCTGGCTTATGCACGCATCTGGCTCATGATTTTGCCATCTTCGCATACTTGTTGGCCAGATCCTGGGTTTTCTCGAATTTGAATCACGTAGTAATATTGTACCACATTGAAACAGTCAATTAAAGCTGGTTTCGGTCAATATTCTACAGGATAAAACCGGTTAGGTCTGGGTTAGGTCTGAGTTATGCACGCATCTGGCTCATGATTTTGCCTTCTTCGCATACTTGTTGGCCAGATCCTGGGTTTTTTCGGGTTTGAGTCACGTAGTAATGTGGTACCACACTGAAACCGCCCATTAAACTTGGTTTCGATCAATATTTTAGAGGATGACACTGGTTAGGTCTGGTTTAGGTCTGGGTTATGCGCGCATCTGGCTCATGATTTTGCCTTCTTTGCGTACTTGTTGGCCAGATCCTGGGTTTTGTTCGGGTTTGAGTCATGCAGTAATGTGATACCACACTGAAACAGTCAATTAAAGCTGGCTTCGATCCACATTTTAGAGGATAACACCGGTTAGGTCTGGGTTAGGTCTGCGTTATGCCCGCATCTGGCTCATGATTTTACGTTTTCCGCATTCTTGTTGGCCAGATCCTAGGTTTTCTGTGGATTGAATCACGTAGTAATGTGGTACCACACAGTAACAGTCAATAAAACCTGGTTTCAATCAATATTTTAGAGGATAAAACCGTTTAGGTCTGGGTTAGGTCTGGCTTATGCCCGCATCTGGCTCATGATTTTGCCTTCTTCGCATACTTGTTGGCCAGATCCTGGGTTTTTTTCGGGTTTGAGTCGCGTAGTAATGTGATACCACACTGAAACGGCCCATTAAACTTGGTCTCGATCAATATTTTAGAGGATGACACCGTTTAGGTCTGGTTTAGGTCTGGGTTATGCGCGCATCTGGCTCATGATTTTGCCCTCTTTGCATACTTGTTGGCCAGATCCTGGGTTTTTTCGGATTTGAATCACGTAGTAATGTGGTACCACACAGAAACAGTCAATTAAAGCTGATTTCGATCCACATTTTAGAGGATATCACCGGTTAGGTCTGGGTTAGGTCTGGGTTATGCCCGCATCTCGCTCATGATTTTGACTTCTTTGCATACTTGTTGGCCAGATCCTGGGTTTTTTCTGGTTTGAGTCACGTAGTAATGTGGCACCATACAATAACAGTCAATTAAACCTCATTTCGATCAATATTTTAGAGGATAAAACCGGTTAGGTCTGGGTTATGCCCGCATCTGGCTCATGATTTTTCCGTCTTTGCATACTTGTTTGCCAGATCCTGGGTTTTTTCGGATTTGAATCACGTAGTAATGTGGTACCACACAGTAACAGTCAATAAAACCTGGTTTCGATCAATATTTTGGAGGATAAAACAGGTTAGGGCTGGGTTAGGTCTGGCTTATGCCCGCATCTGGCTCATGATTTTACCTTCTTCGCATACTTGTTGGCCAGACCCTGGGTTTTTTCGGGTTTGAGTCACGTTGTAATGTGGTACCACACTGAAACAGTCCATTAAACTTGGTTTCGATCAACATTTTAAAGGATGACACCGGTTAGGTCTGGCTTAGGTCTGGCTTATGCCCGCATCTCGCTCATGATTTTGCCTTCTTCGCATACTTGTTGGCCAGATCCTGGGTTTTTTTCGGGTTTGAGTCACGTAGTAATGTGATACCACACTGAAACGGCCCATTAAACTTGGTTTCGATCAATATTTTAAAGGATGACACCGGTTAGGTCTGGGTTAGGTCTGGGTTATGCCCGCATCTGGCTCATGATTTTTCCTTCTTCGCATACTTGTTGGCCAGAACCTGGGTTTTTTCGGGTTTGAGTCACGTAGTAATGTGGTACCACCCTGAAACAGTCAATTAAAGCTGGCTTCGATCCACATTTTAGAGGATAACACCGGTTAGGTCTGGGTTAGGTCTGCGTTATGCCCGCATCTGGCTCATGATTTTACCTTTTCCGCATTCTTGTTGGCCAGATCCTAGGTATTCTGTGGATTGAATCACGTAGTAATGTGGTACCACACTGAAACAGACAATTAAACCTGGTTTCGATCAATATTTTAGAGGATCACACCGGTTTGGTCTGGGTTAGGTCTCGGTTATGCCCGTATCTGGCACATGATTTTGCCTTCTTCGCATACTTGTTGGCCTGATCCTGGGTTTTTTCGGTTTTGAATCAGGTAGTAATGTGGTACCACACAGAAACAGTCAATTAAAGCTGGTTGTGATCCACATTTTAGAGGATAACACCGGTTAGGTCTGGGTTAGGTCTGGGTTATGCACGCATTTGGCTCATGATTTTGCCTTCCTCGCATACTTGTTGGCCAGATCCCGGGTTTTTTCGTGTTTGAATTACGTAGTAATGTGGTAGCACACTGAAACAGTCCACTAAACTTGGTTTCGATCAATATTTTAAAGGATGACACCGGTTAAGTCTGGGTTAGGTCTGGGTTATGCCCGCATCTGGCTCATGATTTTGCCTTCTTTGCACACGTGTTGGCCAGATCCTGAATTTCTTCGGGTTTGAATCACGTAGTAATGTTGTACCACATTGAAACAGTCAATTAAAGCCGGTTTCGATCACTATTTTAGAGGATAAAACCGGCTAGGTCTGGGTTAGGTCTGGCTTATGCCCACATCTGGCTCATGATTTTGCCTTCTTCGCATACTTGTTGGCCAGATCCTGGGTTTTTTCGGGTTTGAGTCACGTAGTAATGTGGTACCACACAGTAACAGTCAATAAAACCAGGTTTCGATCAATAGTTTGGAGGATAAAACCGGTTAGGTCTGGTTTAGGTCTGGGTTATGCGCGCATCTGGCTCATGATTTTGCCTTCTTTGCGTACTTGTTGGCCAGATCCTGGGTTTTCTCGAATTTGAATCACGTAGTAATGTGGTACCACACAGTAGTAGTCAATAAAACCTGGTTTCGATCAATATTTTAGAGGATAAAACCGGTTAGGTCTGGGTTAGGTCTGGCTTATGCCCACATCTGGCTCATGATTTTGCCTTCTTCGCATACTTGTTGGCCAGAAGCTGGGTTTTTTCGGGTTTGAGTCACGTAGTAATGTGGTACCACCCTGAAACAGTCAATTAAAGCTGGCTTCGATCCACATTTTAGAGGATAACACCGGTTAGGTCTGGGTTAGGTCTGCGTTATGCCCGCATCTGGCTCATGATTTTACCTTTTCCGCATTCTTGTTGGCCAGATCCTAGGTATTCTGTGGATTGAATCACGTAGTAATGTGGTTCCACACTGAAACAGACAATTAAACCTGGTTTCGATCAATATTTTAGAGGATCACACCGGTTAGGTCTGGGTTAGGTCTGGCTTATGCCCACATCTGGCTCATGATTTTGCCTTCTTCGCATACTTGTTGGCCAGATCCTGGGTTTTTTCGGGTTTGAGTCACGTAGTAATGTGGTACCACACTGAAACAGTCCATTAAACTTGGTTTCGATCCACATTTTAGAGGATAACACCGGTTAGGTCTGGGTTAGGTCTGCGTTATGCCCGCATCTGGCTCATGATTTTGCCTTCTTCGCATACTTGTTGGCCAGAACCTGGGTTTTTTCGTGTTTGGATCACGTAGTAATGTGGTACCACACAGTAACAGTCAATAAAACCAGGTTTCGAGCAATAGTTTAGAGGATAAAACCGGTTAGGTCTGGTTTAGGTCTGGGTTATGCGCGCATCTGGCTCATGATTTTGCCTTCTTTGCGTACTTGTTGGCCAGATCCTGGCTTTTTTCGGATTTGAATCACGTAGTAATGTGGTACCACACAGTAGCAGTCAATAAAACCTGGTTTCGATCAATATTTTAGAGGATAAAACCGGTTAGGTCTGGGTTAGGTCTGGCTTATGCCCACATCTGGCTCATGATTTTGCCTTCTTCGCATACTTGTTGGCCAGAACCTGGGTTTTTTCGGGTTTGAGTCACGTAGTAATGTGATACCACCCTGAAACAGTCAATTAAAGCTGGCTTCGATCCACATTTTAGAGGATAACACCGGTTAGGTCTGGGTTAGGTTTGCGTTATGCCCGCATCTGGCTCATGCTTTTACCTTTTCCGCATTCTTGTTGGCCAGATCCTAGGTATTCTGTGGATTGAATCACGTAGTAATGTGGTACCACACTGAAACAGACAATTAAACCTGGTTTCGATCAATATTTTAGAGGATCACACCGGTTTGGTCTGGGTTAGGTCTGGGTTATGCCCGTATCTGGCACATGATTTTGCCTTCTTCGCATACTTGTTAGCCTGATCCTGGGTTTTTTCGGTTTTGAATCAGGTAGTAATGTGGTACCACACAGAAACAGTCAATTAAAGCTGGTTTGGTCCACATTTTAGAGGATAACACCGGTTAGGTCTGGGTTAGGTCTGGGTTATGCACGCATCTGGCTCATGATTTTGCCTTCCTCGCATACTTGTTGGCCAGCTCCCGGGTTTTTTCGTGTTTGAGTTACGTAGTAATGTGGTAACACACTGAAACAGTCCACTAAACTTGGTTTCGATCAATATTTTAAAGGATGACACCGGTTAAGTCTGGGTTAGGTCTGGGTTATGCCCGCATCTGGCTCATGATTTTGCCTTCTTTGCACACATGTTGGCCAGATCCTGAATTTCTTCGGGTTTGAATCACGTAGTAATGTTGTACCACATTGAAACAGTCAATTAAAGCCGGTTTCGATCACTATTTTAGAGGATAAAACCGCCTAGGTCTGGGTTAGGTCTGGCTTATGCCCACATCTGGCTCATGATTTTGCCTTCTTCGCATACTTGTTGGCCAGATCCTGGGTTTTTTCGGGTTTGAGTCACGTAGTAATGTGGTACCACACAGTAACAGTCAATAAAACCAGGTTTCGATCAATAGTTTGGAGGATAAAACCGGTTAGGTCTGGTTTAGGTCTGGATTATGCGCGCATCTGGCTCATGATTTTGCCTTCTTTGCGTATTTGTTGGCCAGATCCTGGGTTTTCTCGAATTTGAATCACGTAGTAATGTGGTACCACACTGAAACAGACAATTAAACCTGGTTTCGATCAATATTTTAGAGGATCACACCGGTTTGGTCTGGGTTAGGTCTGGGTTATGCCCGTATCTGGCACATGATTTTGCCTTCTTCGCATACTTGTTAGCCTGATCCTGGGGTTTTTCGGTTTTGAATCAGGTAGTAATGTGGTACCACACAGAAACAGTCAATTAAAGCTGGTTTGGTCCACATTTTAGAGGATAACACCGGTTAGGTCTGGGTTAGGTCTGGGTTATGCACGCATCTGGCTCATGATTTTGCCTTCCTCGCATACTTGTTGGCCAGATCCCGGGTTTTTTCGTGTTTGAGTTACGTAGTAATGTGGTAACACACTGAAACAGTCCACTAAACTTGGTTTCGATCAATATTTTAAAGGATGACACCGGTTAAGTCTGGGTTAGGTCTGGGTTATGCCCGCATCTGGCTCATGATTTTGCCTTCTTTGCACACATGTTGGCCAGATCCTGAATTTCTTCGGGTTTGAATCACGTAGTAATGTTGTACCACATTGAAACAGTCAATTAAAGCCGGTGTCGATCACTATTTTAGAGGATAAAACCGGCTAGGTCTGGGTTAGGTCTGGCTTATGCCCACATCTGGCTCATGATTTTGCCTTCTTCGCATACTTGTTGGCCAGATCCTGGGTTTTTTCGGGTTTGAGTCACGTAGTAATGTGGTACCACACAGTAACAGTCAATAAAACCAGGTTTCGATCAATAGTTTGGAGGATAAAACCGGTTAGGTCTGGTTTAGGTCTGGATTATGCGCGCATCTGGCTCATGATTTTGCCTTCTTTGCGTATTTGTTGGCCAGATCCTGGGTTTTCTCGAATTTGAATCACGTAGTAATGTTGTACCACATTGAAACAGTCCATTAAACTTGATTTCGATCAACATTTTCAAGGATGACTCCGGTTAGGTCTGGGTTAGGTCTGGGTTATGCACGCATCTGGCTCATGATTTTGCCTTCTTCGCATCCTTGTTGGCCAGACCCTGGGTTTTTTCCAGTTTGAATAGCGTAGTGATGTGGTACCACACAGTAACAGTCAGTAAAACCAGGTTTCGATCAATAGTTTGGAGGATAAAACCGGTTAGGTCTGGTTTAGGTCTGGGTTATGCGCGCATCTGGCTCATGATTTTGCCTTCCTTGCGTACTTGTTGGCCAGATCCTGGGTTTTCTCGAATTTGAATCACGTAGTAATGTTGTACCACATTGAAACAGTCCATTAAACTTGATTTCGATCAACATTTTCAAGGATGACTCCGGTTTGGTCTGGGTTAGGTCTGGGTTATGCCCGTATCTGGCTCATGATTTTACCTTTTCCGCATTCTTGTTGGCCAGATCCTAGGTTTTCTGTGGATTGAATCACGTAGTAATGTGGTACCACACAGAAACAGTCAATTAAAGCTGGCTTCGATCCACATTTTAGAGGATAACACCGGTTAGGTCTGGGTTAGGTTTGCGTTATGCCCGCATCTGGCTCATGATTTTACCTTTTCCGCATTCTTGTTGGCCAGATCCTAGGTATTCTGTGGATTGAATCACGTAGTAATGTGGTACCACACTGAAACAGACAATTAAACCTGGTTTCGATCAATATTTTAGAGGATCACACCGGTTTGGTCTGGGTTAGGTCTGGGTTATGCCCGTATCTGGCACATGATTTTGCCTTCTTCGCATACTTGTTAGCCTGATCCTGGGTTTTTTCGGTTTTGAATCAGGTAGTAATGTGGTACCACACAGAAACAGTCAATTAAAGCTGGTTTGGTCCACATTTTAGAGGATAACACCGGTTAGGTCTGGGTTAGGTCTGGGTTATGCACGCATCTGGCTCATGATTTTGCCTTCCTCGCATACTTGTTGGCCAGCTCCCGGGTTTTTTCGTGTTTGAGTTACGTAGTAATGTGGTAACACACTGAAACAGTCCACTAAACTTGGTTTCGATCAATATTTTAAAGGATGACACCGGTTAAGTCTGGGTTAGGTCTGGGTTATGCCCGCATCTGGCTCATGATTTTGCCTTCTTTGCACACATGTTGGCCAGATCCTGAATTTCTTCGGGTTTGAATCACGTAGTAATGTTGTACCACATTGAAACAGTCAATTAAAGCCGGTTTCGATCACTATTTTAGAGGATAAAACCGGCTAGGTCTGGGTTAGGTCTGGCTTATGCCCACATCTGGCTCATGATTTTGCCTTCTTCGCATACTTGTTGGCCAGATCCTGGGTTTTTTCGGGTTTGAGTCACGTAGTAATGTGGTACCACACAGTAACAGTCAATAAAACCAGGTTTCGATCAATAGTTTGGAGGATAAAACCGGTTAGGTCTGGTTTAGGTCTGGATTATGCGCGCATCTGGCTCATGATTTTGCCTTCTTTGCGTATTTGTTGGCCAGATCCTGGGTTTTCTCGAATTTGAATCACGTAGTAATGTTGTACCACATTGAAACAGTCCATTAAACTTGATTTCGATCAACATTTTCAAGGATGACTCCGGTTAGGTCTGGGTTAGGTCTGGGTTATGCACGCATCTGGCTCATGATTTTGCCTTCTTCGCATCCTTGTTGGCCAGACCCTGGGTTTTTTCCAGTTTGAATAGCGTAGTGATGTGGTACCACACAGTAACAGTCAGTAAAACCAGGTTTCGATCAATAGTTTGGAGGATAAAACCGGTTAGGTCTGGTTTAGGTCTGGGTTATGCGCGCATCTGGCTCATGATTTTGCCTTCCTTGCGTACTTGTTGGCCAGATCCTGGGTTTTCTCGAATTTGAATCACGTAGTAATGTTGTACCACATTGAAACAGTCCATTAAACTTGATTTCGATCAACATTTTCAAGGATGACTCCGGTTTGGTCTGGGTTAGGTCTGGGTTATGCCCGTATCTGGCTCATGATTTTACCTTTTCCGCATTCTTGTTGGCCAGATCCTAGGTTTTCTGTGGATTGAATCACGTAGTAATGTGGTATCACACAGAAACAGTCAATTAAAGCTGGCTTCGATCCACATTTTAGAGGATAACACCGGTTAGGTCTGGTTTAGGTCTGCGTTATGCCCGCATCTGGCTCATGATTTTACCTTTTCCGCATTCTTGTTGGCCAGATCCTAGGTTTTCTGTGGATTGAATAACGTAGTAATGTGGTACCACACAGTAACAGTCAATAAAACCTGGTCTCAATCAATATTTTAGAGGATAAAACCGTTTAGGTCTGGGTTAGGTCTGGCTTATGCCCGCATCTGGCTCATGATTTTGCCTTCTTCGCATACTTGTTGGCCAGATCCTGGGTTTTTTTCGGGTTTGAGTCACGTAGTAATGTGATACCACACTGAAACGGCCCATTAAACCTCATTTCGATCAATATTTTAGAGGATAAAACCGGTTACGTCTGGGTTATGCCCGCATCTGGCTCATGATTTTTCCTTCTTTGCATACTTGTTTGCCAGATCCTGGGTTTTTTCGGATTTGAATCACGTAGTAATGTGGTACCACACAGTAACAGTCAATAAAACCTGGTTTCGATCAATATTTTGGAGGATAAAACAGGTTAGGGCTGGGTTAGGTCTGGCTTATGCCCGCATCTGGCTCATGATTTTACCTTCTTCGCATACTTGTTGGCCAGACCCTGGGTTTTTTCGGGTTTGAGTCACGTTGTAATGTGGTACCACACTGTAACAGTCCATTAAACTTGGTTTCGATCAACATTTTAAAGGATGACACCGGTTAGGTCTGGGTTAGGTCTGGGTTATGCCCGCATCTGGCTCATGATTTTGCCTTCTATGCACACATGTTGGCCAGATCCTGGGTTTCTTCGGGTTTGAATCACGTAGTAATGTGGTACCACACTGAAACAGTCCATTAAACTTGGTTTCGATCAACATTTTAATGGATGACACCGGTTAGGTCTGGCTTAGGTCTGGCTTATGCCCGTATCTGGCTCATGATTTTGCCATCTTTGCATACTTGTTGGCCAGATTTTGGGTTTTTTCGGATTTGAATCACGTAGTAATGTGATACCACACTGAAACGGCCCATTAAACTTGGTTTCGATCAATATTTTGGAGGATAACACCGGTTAGGTCTGGGTTTGGTCTGGGTTATGCCCGCATCTCGATAATGATTCAGCCTTCATCGCATACTTGTTGGCCAGGACCTGGGTTTTACCCTGTTTGAATGGCGTAGTAATGCGGTACCACAACGAAACAGTAAACTAAACCTGGTTTCGATCAATATTTGAGAGGATAAAACCGGTTAGGTCTGGGTTAGGTCTGTGTTATGCCCGCATCTGGCTCATGATTTTGCCTTCTTCGCATTCTTGTTGGCCAGATCCTGGGTTTTTTCGGGTTTGAGTCACGTAGTAATGTGGTACCACCCTGAAGCAGTCAATTAAAGCTGGCTTCGATCCACATTTTAGAGGATAACACCGGTTAGGTCTGGGTTAGGTCTGCGTTATGCCCGCATCTGGCTCATGATTTTACCTTTTCCGCATTCTTGTTGGCCAGATCCTAGGTATTCTGTGGATTGAATCACGTAGTAATGTGGTTCCACACTGAAACAGACATTTAAACCTGGTTTCGATCAATATTTTAGAGGATCACACCGGTTAGGTCTGGGTTAGGTCTGGCTTATGCCCACATCTGGCTCATGATTTTGCCTTCTTCGCATACTTGTTGGCCAGATCCTGGGTTTTTTCGGGTTTGAGTCACGTAGTAATGTGGTACCACACTGAAACAGTCCATTAAACTTGGTTTCGATCCACATTTTACAGGATAACACCGGTTAGGTCTGGGTTAGGTCTGCGTTATGCCCGCATCTGGCTCATGATTTTGCCTTCTTCGCATACTTGTTGGCCAGAACCTGGGTTTTTTCGTGTATGAATCACGTAGTAATGTGGTACCACACAGTAACAGTCAATAAAACCTGGTTTCGATCAATATTTTAGAGGATAAAACCGGTTAGGTCTGGGTTAGGTCTGGCTTATGCCCACATCTGGCTCATGATTTTGCCTTCTTCGCATACTTGTTGGCCAGAACCTGGGTTTTTTCGGGTTTGAGTCACGTAGTAATGTGGTACCACCCTGAAACAGTCAATTAAAGCTGGCCTCGATCCACATTTTAGAGGATAACACCGGTTAGGTCTGGGTTATGTTTGCGTTATGCCCGCATCTGGCTCATGATTTTACCTTTTCCGCATTCTTGTTGGCCAGATCCTAGGTATTCTGTGGATTGAATCACGTAGTAATGTGGTACCACACTGAAACAGACAATTAAACCTGGTTTCGATCAATATTTTAGAGGATCACACCGGTTTGGTCTGGGTTACGTCTGGGTTATGCCCGTATCTGGCACATGATTTTGCCTTCTTCGCATACTTGTTAGCCTGATCCTGGGTTTTTTCGGTTTTGAATCAGGTAGTAATGTGGTACCACACAGAAACAGTCAATTAAAGCTGGTTTTGATCCACATTTTAGAGGATAACACCGGTTAGGTCTGGGTTAGGTCTGGGTTATGCCCGCATCTGGCTCATGATTTTGCCTTCCTCGCATACTTGGTGGCCAGATCCCGGGTTTTTTCGTGTTTGAGTTACGTAGTAATGTGGTAACACACTGAAACAGTCCACTAAACTTGGTTTCGATCAATATTTTAAAGGATGACACCGGTTAAGTCTGGGTTAGGTCTGGGTTATGCCCGCATCTGGCTCATGATTTTGCCTTCTTTGCACACATGTTGGCCAGATCCTGAATTTCTTCGGGTTTGAATCACGTAGTAATGTTGTACCACATTGAAACAGTCAATTAAAGCCGGTTTCGATCACTATTTTAGAGGATAAAACCGGCTAGGTCTGGGTTAGGTCTGGCTTATGCCCACATCTGGCTCATGATTTTGCCTTCTTCGCATACTTGTTGGCCAGATCCTGGGTTTTTTCGGGTTTGAGTCACGTAGTAATGTGGTCCCACTCAGTAACAGTCAATAAAACCAGGTTTCGATCAATAGTTTGGAGGATAAAACCGGTTAGGTCTGGTTTAGGTCTGGGTTATGCGCGCATCTGGCTCATGATTTTGCCTTCTTTGCGTACTTGTTGGCCAGATCCTGGGTTTTCTCGAATTTGAATCACGTAGTAATGTTGTACCACATTGAAACAGTCCATTAAACTTGATTTCGATCAACATTTTCAAGGATAACACCGGTTAGGTCTGGGTTAGGTCTGGGTTATGCACGCATCTGGCTCATGATTTTGCCTTCTTCGCATCCTTGTTGGCCAGATCCCGGGTTTTTTCGTGTTTGAGTTACGTAGTAATGTGGTAACACACTGAAACAGTCCACTAAACTTGGTTTCGATCAATATTTTAAAGGATGACACCGGTTAAGTCTGGGTTAGGTCTGGGTTATGCCCGCATCTGGCTCATGATTTTGCCTTCTTTGCACACATGTTGGCCAGATCCTAGGTTTTTTCGGATTTGAATCACGTAGTAATGTGGTGCCACACAGTAACAGTCAATAAAGCCTGGTTTCGATCAATATTTTAGAGGACAAAACCGGTTAGGTCTGGCTTATGCCCGCATCTGGCTCAAGATTTTGCCTTCTTCGCATACTTGTTGGCCAGATCCTGGGTTTTTCGGATTTGAATCACGTAGTAATGTGGTACCACACAGTAGCAGTCAATAAAACCAGGTTTCAATCAATATTTTAGAGGATAAAACCGGTTAGGTCTGGGTTAGGTCTGGCTTATGCACGCATCTGCCTCATGATTTTGCCTTCTTCGCATACTTGTTGGCCAGATCCTGGGTTTTCTCGAATTTGAATCACGTAGTAATGCGGTACCACACTGAAACAGTCAATTAAAGCTGGCTTCGATCCACATTTTAGAGGGTAACACCGGTTAGGTCTGGGTTAGGTCTGCGTTATGCCCGCATCTAGCTCATGATTTTACCTTTTCCGCATTCTTGTTGGCCAGATCCTAGGTTTTCTGTGGATTGAATCACGTAGTAATGTGGTACCACACAGTAACAGTCAATAAAACCTGGTTTCAATCAATATTTTAGAGGATAAAACCGTTTAGGTCTGGGTTAGGTCTGGCTTATGCCCGCATCTGGCTCATGATTTTGCCTTCTTCGCATACTTGTTGGCCAGATCCTGGGTTTTTTTCGGGTTTGAGTCACGTAGTAATGTGATACCACACTGAAACGGCCCATTAAACTTGGTCTCGAACAATATTTTAGAGGATGACACCGTTTAGATCTGGTTTAGGTCTGGGTTATGCGCGCATCTGGCTCATGATTTTGCCCTCTTTGCATACTTGTTGGCCAGATCCTGGGTTCTTTCGGATTTGAATCACGTAGTAATGTGGTACCACACAGAAACAGTCAATTAAAGCTGGTTTCGATCCACATTTTAGAGGATAACACCGGATAGATCTGGGTTAGGTCTGGGTTATGCCCGCATCTCGCTCATGATTTTGACTTCTTTGCATACTTGTTGGCCAGATCCTGGGTTTTTTCGGGTTTGAGTCACGTAGTAATGTGGCACCATACAGTAACAGTCAACTAAACCTCATTTCGATCAATATTTTAGAGGATAAAACCGGTTAGGTCTGGGTTATGCCCGCATCTGGCTCATGATTTTTCCTTCTTTGCATACTTGTTTGCCAGATCCTGGGTTTTTTCGGATTTGAATCACGTAGTAATGTGGTACCACACAGTAACAGTCAATAAAACCTGGTTTCGATCAATATTTTGGAGGATAAAACAGGTTAGGGCTGGGTTAGGTCTGGCTTATGCCCGTATCTGGCTCATGATTTTACCTTCTTCGCATACTTGTTGGCCAGACCCTGGGTTTTTTCGGGTTTGAGTCACGTTGTAATGTGGTACCACACTGAAACAGTCCATTAAACTTGGTTTCGATCAACATTTTAAAGGATGACACCGGTTAGGTCTGGCTTAGGTCTGGCTTATGCCCGCATCTCGCTCATGATTTTGCCTTCTTCGCATACTTGTTGGCCAGATCCTGGGTTTTTTTCGGGTTTGAATCACGTAGTAATGTGATACCACACTGAAACGGCCCATTAAACTTGGTTTCGATCAATATTTTAAAGGATGACACCGGTTAGGTCTGGGTTAGGTCTGGGTTATGCCCGCATCTGGCTCATGATTTTGCCTTCTATGCACACATGTTGGCCAGATCCTGGGTTTCTTCGGGTTTGAATCACGTAGTAATGTTGTACCACATTGAAACAGTCAATAAAAGCTGGTTTCGATCAATATTTTAGAGGATAAAACCGGTTAGGTCTGGGTTAGGTCTGGGTTATGCCCGCATCTCGCTCATGATTTTGCCTTCTTTGCATACTTGTTGGCCAGATCCTGGGTTTTTTCGGGTTTGAGTCACGTAGTAATGTGGTACCACACTGAAACAGTCCATTAAACTTGGTTTCGATCAACATTTTAAAGGATGACACCGGTTAGGTCTGGCTTAGGTCTGGCTTATGCCCGCATCTGGCTCATGATTTTGCCATCTTTGCATACTTGTTGGCCAGATTTTGGGTTTTTTCGGATTTGAATCACGTAGTAATGTGATACCACACTGAAACAGTCAATTAAAGCTGGTTTCGATCAATATTTTGGAGGATAACAACGGTTAGGTCTGGGTTTGGTCCGGGTTATGCCCGCATATCGATCATGATTTTGCCTTCTATGCACACATGTTGGCCAGATCCTGGGTTTCTTCGGGTTTGAATCACGTAGTAATGTTGTACCACATTGAAACAGTCAATTAAAGCTGGTTTCGATCAATATTTTAGAGGATAAAACCGGTTAGGTCTAGGTTAGGTCTGGGTTATGCCCGCATCTGGCTCATGATTTTGCCTTCTATGCACACATGTTGGCCAGATCCTGGGTTTCTTCGGGTTTGAATCACGTAGAAATGTTGTACCACATTGAAACAGTCAATTAAAGCTGGTTTCGATCAATATTTTGGAGGATAACACCGGTTACGTCTGGGTTTGGTCTGGGTTATGCCCGCATCTCGATCATGATTCAGCCTTCATCGCATACTTGTTGGCCAGGACCTGGGTTTTACCCTGTTTGAATGGCGTAGTAATGCGGTACCACAACGAAACAGTAAACTAAACCTGGTTTCGATCAATATTTGAGAGGATAGAACCGGTTAGGTCTGGGTTAGGTCTGTGTTATGCCCGCATCTGGCTCATGATTTTGCCTTCTTCGCATTCTTGTTGGCCAGATCCTGGGTTTTTTCGGGTTTGAGTCACGTAGTAATGTGGTACCTCACTGAAACAGACAATTAAACCTGGTTTCGATCAATATTTTAGAGGATCACACCGGTTAGGTCTGGGTTAGGTCTGGGTTATGCCTGCATCTGGCACATGATTTTGCCTTCTTCGCATACTTGTTGGCCTGATCCTGGGTTTTACCCTGTTTGAATCACGTAGTAATGCGGTACCACAACGAAACAGTCAACTAAACCTGGTTTCGATCAATATTTTAGAGGATAAAACCGGTTAGGTCTGGGTTAGGTCTGTGTTATCCCCGCATCTGGCTCATGATTTTGCCTTCTTTGCATACTTGTTGGCCACATCCTGGGTTTTGTCGGAGTTGAATCACGTAGTAATGTGGTACCACACAGTAACAGTCAATAAAGCCTGGTTTCGATCAATATTTTAGAGGAGAAAACCGGTTAGGTCTGGGTTAGGTCTGTGTTATGCCCGCATCTGGCTCATGATTTTGCCTTCTTCGCATTCTTGTTGGCCAGATCGTGGGTTTTTTCCAGTTTGAATCACGTAGTGATGTGGTACCACATTGAAACAGTCAATTAAAGCTGGTTTCGATCAATATTTTGGAGGATAACACCGGTTACGTCTGGGTTTGGTCTGGGTTATGCCCGCATCTCGATCATGATTCAGCCTTCATCGCATACTTGTTGGCCAGGACCTGGGTTTTACCCTGTTTGAATGGCGTAGTAATGCGGTACCACAACGAAACAGTAAACTAAACCTGGTTTCGATCAATATTTGAGAGGATAGAACCGGTTAGGTCTGGGTTAGGTCTGTGTTATGCCCGCATCTGGCTCATGATTTTGCCTTCTTCGCATTCTTGTTGGCCAGATCCTGGGTTTTTTCGGGTTTGAGTCACGTAGTAATGTGGTACCTCACTGAAACAGACAATTAAACCTGGTTTCGATCAATATTTTAGAGGATCACACCGGTTAGGTCTGGGTTAGGTCTGGGTTATGCCTGCATCTGGCACATGATTTTGCCTTCTTCGCATACTTGTTGGCCTGATCCTGGGTTTTACCCTGTTTGAATCACGTAGTAATGCGGTACCACAACGAAACAGTCAACTAAACCTGGTTTCGATCAATATTTTAGAGGATAAAACCGGTTAGGTCTGGGTTAGGTCTGTGTTATCCCCGCATCTGGCTCATGATTTTGCCTTCTTTGCATACTTGTTGGCCACATCCTGGGTTTTGTCGGAGTTGAATCACGTAGTAATGTGGTACCACACAGTAACAGTCAATAAAGCCTGGTTTCGATCAATATTTTAGAGGAGAAAACCGGTTAGGTCTGGGTTAGGTCTGTGTTATGCCCGCATCTGGCTCATGATTTTGCCTTCTTCGCATTCTTGTTGGCCAGATCGTGGGTTTTTTCCAGTTTGAATCACGTAGTGATGTGGTACCACAGTGAAACAGTCAATTAAACCTAGTTTCAATCAATATTTTAGAGGATAACACCGGTTAGGTTTGGGTTAGGTCTGGGTTATGCCCGCATCTCGCTCATGATTTTGACTTCTTAGTATATTTGTTGGCCAGATCCTGGGTTTTTTCGGGTTTGAATCACGTAGTAATGCGGTACCACACAGAAACAGACCATTAAATTTGGTTTCGATCAATATTTTGGAGGATAACACCGGTTAGTTCTGGGTTAGGTCTGGGTTATGCGCGCATCTGGCTCATGATTTTGCCTTCTTCGCATACTTGTTGGCCAGATCCTGGGTTTTTTCGAGTTTGAGTTACGTAGTAATGTGGTACCACATTGAAACAGTCCGCTAAACTTGGTTTCGATCAATATTTTAAAGGATTGCACCGGTTAGGTCTGGGTTAGGTCTGGGTTATGCACGCATCTGGCTCATGATTTTGCCTTCTTCGCATACTTGTTGGCCAGATCCTGGGTTTTTTTCGGGTTTGTGTCACGTAGTAATGTGATACCACACTGAAACGGCCCATTAAACTTGGTTTCGATCAATATTTTACAGGATAACACCGGTTAGGTCTGGTTTAGGTCTGGGTTATGCGCGCATCTGGCTCATGATTTTGCCTTCTTTGCATACTTGTTGGCCAGATCCTGGGTTTTTTCGGATTTGAGTCACGTAGTAATGTGGTACCACACAGTAGCAGTCAATAAAACCTGGTTTCGATCAATATTTTAGAGGATAACACCGGTTAGTTCTGGGTTAGGTCTGGGTTATGCGCGCATCTGGCTCATGATTTTGCCTTCTTCGCATACTTGTTGGCCAGATCCTGGGTTTTCTCGAATTTGAATCACGTAGTAATATTGTACCACATTGAAACAGTCAATTAAAGCTGGTTTCGATCAATATTCTACAGGATAAAACCGGTTAGGTCTGGGTTAGGTCTGAGTTATGCACGCATCTGGCTCATGATTTTGCCTTCTTCGCATACTTGTTGGCCAGATCCTGGGTTTTTTCGGGTTTGAGTCACGTAGTAATGTGGTACCACACTGACACCGCCCATTAAACTTGGTTTCGATCAATATTTTTGAGGATGACACTGGTTAGGTCTGGTTTAGGTCTGGGTTATGCGCGTATCTGGCACATGATTTTGCCTTCTTCGCATACTTGTTGGCCTGATCCTGGGTTTTTCGGTTTTGAATCACGTAGTAATGCGGTACCACAACGAAACAGTCAACTAAACCTGGTTTCGATCAATATTTTAGAGGATAAAACCGGTTAGGTCTGGGTTAGGTCTGTGTTATCCCCGCATCTGGCTCATGATTTTGCCTTCTTAGCATACTTGTTGGCCACATCCTGGGTTTTTTCGGAGTTGAATCACGTAGTAATGTGGTACCACACAGTAACAGTCAATAAAACCTGTTTTCGATCAATATTTAGAGGATAAAACCGGTTAGGTCTGGGTTAGGTCTGGGTTATGCACGCATCTGGCTCGTGATTTGCCTTCTTCGCATACTTGTTGGCCAGAACATGGGTTTTTTCGGGTTTGAGTCACGTAGTAATGTGGTACCACACTGAAACAGTCCATTAAACATGGTTTCGATCCACATTTTAGAGGATAAAACCGGTTAGGTCTGGGTTAGGTCTGGGTTATGCACGCATCTGGCTCATGATCTTGACATCTTAGTATATTTGATGGCCAGATCCTGGGTTTTTTCGTGTTTGAATCACGTAGTAATGCGGTACCACAACGAAACAGTCAACTAAACCTGGTTTCGATCAATATTTTAGAGGATAAAACAGGTTAGGTCTGGGTTAGGTCTGTGTTATCCCCGCATCTGGCTCATGATTTTGCCTTCTTCGCATACTTGTTGGCCAGATTCTGGGTTTTTTCGGATTTGAATCACGTAGTAATGTGGTACCACACAGTAACAGTCAATAAAACCTGGTTTCGATCAATATTTTAGAGGATAATACCGGTTAGGTCTGGGTTAGGTCTGGGTTATGCACGCATCTGGCTCATGATTTGCCTTCTTCGCATACTTGTTGGCCAGAACCTGGGTTTTTTCGGGTTTGAGTCACGTAGTAATGTGGTACCACACTGAAACAGTCCATTAAACTTGGTTTCGATCCACATTTTAGAGGATAAAACCGGTTAGGTCTGGGTTAGGTCTGGGTTATGCGCGCATCTGGCACATGATTTTTCCTTCTTCGCATACTTGTTGGCCTGATCCTGGGTTTTTTCGGTTTCGAATCACGTAGTAATGTGGTAGCACTCAGAAGCAATCCATTAAATTTGGTTTCGATCAATATTTTGGAGGATAACACCGGTTAGGTCTGGGTTAGGTCTGGCTTATGCCCGCATCTGGCTCATGATCTTGCCTTCTTCGCATACTTGTTGGCCAGATCCTGGGTTTTCTCGAATTTGAATCACGTAGTAATATTGTACCACATTGAAACAGTCAATAAAACCTGGTTTCGATCAATATTCTACAGGATAAAACCGGTTAGGTCTGGGTTAGGTCTGAGTTATGCACGCATCTGGCTCATGATTTTGCCTTCTTCGCATACTTGTTGGCCAGATCCTGGGTTTTTTCGAGTTTGAGTTACGTAGTAATGTGGTACCACATTGAAACAGTCCGCTAAACTTGGTTTCGATCAATATTTTAAAGGATTGCACCGGTTAGGTCTGGGTTAGGTCTGGGTTATGCACGCATCTGGCTCATGATTTTGCCTTCTTCGCATACTTGTTGGCCAGATCCTGGGTTTTTTTCGGGTTTGTGTCACGTAGTAATGTGATACCACACTGAAACGGCCCATTAAACTTGGTTTCGATCAATATTTTACAGGATAACACCGGTTAGGTCTGGTTTAGGTCTGGGTTATGCGCGCATCTGGCTCATGATTTTGCCTTCTTTGCATACTTGTTGGCCAGATCCTGGGTTTTTTCGGATTTGAGTCACGTAGTAATGTGGTACCACACAGTAGCAGTCAATAAAACCTGGTTTCGATCAATATTTTAGAGGATAACACCGGTTAGTTCTGGGTTAGGTCTGGGTTATGCGCGCATCTGGCTCATGATTTTGCCTTCTTCGCATACTTGTTGGCCAGATCCTGGGTTTTCTCGAATTTGAATCACGTAGTAATATTGTACCACATTGAAACAGTCAATTAAAGCTGGTTTCGATCAATATTCTACAGGATAAAACCGGTTAGGTCTGGGTTAGGTCTGAGTTATGCACGCATCTGGCTCATGATTTTGCCTTCTTCGCATACTTGTTGGCCAGATCCTGGGTTTTTTCGGGTTTGAGTCACGTAGTAATGTGGTACCACACTGACACCGCCCATTAAACTTGGTTTCGATCAATATTTTTGAGGATGACACTGGTTAGGTCTGGTTTAGGTCTGGGTTATGCGCGTATCTGGCACATGATTTTGCCTTCTTCGCATACTTGTTGGCCTGATCCTGGGTTTTTCGGTTTTGAATCACGTAGTAATGCGGTACCACAACGAAACAGTCAACTAAACCTGGTTTCGATCAATATTTTAGAGGATAAAACCGGTTAGGTCTGGGTTAGGTCTGTGTTATCCCCGCATCTGGCTCATGATTTTGCCTTCTTAGCATACTTGTTGGCCACATCCTGGGTTTTTTCGGAGTTGAATCACGTAGTAATGTGGTACCACACAGTAACAGTCAATAAAACCTGTTTTCGATCAATATTTAGAGGATAAAACCGGTTAGGTCTGGGTTAGGTCTGGGTTATGCACGCATCTGGCTCGTGATTTGCCTTCTTCGCATACTTGTTGGCCAGAACATGGGTTTTTTCGGGTTTGAGTCACGTAGTAATGTGGTACCACACTGAAACAGTCCATTAAACATGGTTTCGATCCACATTTTAGAGGATAAAACCGGTTAGGTCTGGGTTAGGTCTGGGTTATGCACGCATCTGGCTCATGATCTTGACATCTTAGTATATTTGATGGCCAGATCCTGGGTTTTTTCGTGTTTGAATCACGTAGTAATGCGGTACCACAACGAAACAGTCAACTAAACCTGGTTTCGATCAATATTTTAGAGGATAAAACAGGTTAGGTCTGGGTTAGGTCTGTGTTATCCCCGCATCTGGCTCATGATTTTGCCTTCTTCGCATACTTGTTGGCCAGATTCTGGGTTTTTTCGGATTTGAATCACGTAGTAATGTGGTACCACACAGTAACAGTCAATAAAACCTGGTTTCGATCAATATTTTAGAGGATAATACCGGTTAGGTCTGGGTTAGGTCTGGGTTATGCACGCATCTGGCTCATGATTTGCCTTCTTCGCATACTTGTTGGCCAGAACCTGGGTTTTTTCGGGTTTGAGTCACGTAGTAATGTGGTACCACACTGAAACAGTCCATTAAACTTGGTTTCGATCCACATTTTAGAGGATAAAACCGGTTAGGTCTGGGTTAGGTCTGGGTTATGCGCGCATCTGGCACATGATTTTTCCTTCTTCGCATACTTGTTGGCCTGATCCTGGGTTTTTTCGGTTTCGAATCACGTAGTAATGTGGTAGCACTCAGAAGCAATCCATTAAATTTGGTTTCGATCAATATTTTGGAGGATAACACCGGTTAGGTCTGGGTTAGGTCTGGCTTATGCCCGCATCTGGCTCATGATCTTGCCTTCTTCGCATACTTGTTGGCCAGATCCTGGGTTTTCTCGAATTTGAATCACGTAGTAATATTGTACCACATTGAAACAGTCAATAAAACCTGGTTTCGATCAATATTTTAGAGGATAATACCGGTTAGGTCTGGGTTAGGTCTGTGTTATCCCCGCATCTGGCTCATGATTTTGCCTTCTTCGCATACTTGTTGGCCAGACCCTGGGTTTTTTACAGTTTGAATCACGTAGTGATGTGGTACCACACAGTAACAGTCAATAAAACCAGGTTTCAATCAATATTTTAGAGGGTAAAACCGGTTAGGTCTGGGTTAGGTCTGGCTTATGCCCGCATCTGGCTCATGATCTTGCCTTCTTCGCATAATTGTTGGCCAGATCCTGGGTTTTCTCGAATTTGAATCACGTAGTAATATTGTACCACATTGAAACAGTCAATTAAAGCTGGTTTCGATCAATATTCTACAGGATAAAACCGGTTAGGTCTGGGTTAGGTCTGAGTTATGCACGCATCTGGCTCATGATTTTGCCTTCTTCGCATACTTGTTGGCCATATCCTGGGTTTTTTCGGGTTTGAGTCACGTAGTAATGTGGTACCACACTGAAACCGCCCATTAAACTTGGTTTCGATCAATATTTTAGAGGATGACACTGGTTAGGTCTGGTTTAGGTCTGGGTTATGCGCGCATCTGGCTCATGATTTTGCCTTCTTTGCGTACTTGTTGGCCAGATCCTGGGTTTTTTCGGATTTGAATCATGTAGTAATGTGGTACCACACAGTAACAGTCAATAAAGCCTGGTTTCGATCAATATTTAAGAGGACAAAACCGGTTAGGTCTGGCTTATGACCGCATCTGGCTCAAGATTTTGCCTTCTTCGCATACTTGTTGGCCAGATCCTGGGTTTTTTCGGGTTTGAGTCACGTAGTAATGTGGTACCACACTGAAACAGTCCATTAAACTTGGTTTCGATCAACATTTTAAAGGATGACACCGGTTAGGTCTGGCTTAGGTCTGGCTTATGCCCGCATCTGGCTCATAATTTTGCCATCTTAGTATATTTGATGGCCAGATCCTGGGTTTTTTCGTGTTTGAATCACGTAGTAATGCGGTACCACAACGAAACAGTCAACTAAACCTGGTTTCGATCAATATTTTAGAGGATAAAACAGGTTAGGTCTGGGTTAGGTCTGTGTTATCCCCGCATCTGGCTCATGATTTTGCCTTCTTCGCATACTTGGTGGCCAGATCCCGGGTTTTTTCGTGTTTGAGTTACGTAGTAATGTGGTAACACACTGAAACAGTCCACTAAACTTGGTTTCGATCAATATTTTAAAGGATGACACCGGTTAAGTCTGGGTTAGGTCTGGGTTATGCCCGCATCTGGCTCATGATTTTGCCTTCTTTGCACACATGTTGGCCAGATCCTGAATTTCTTCGGGTTTGAATCACGTAGTAATGTTGTACCACATTGAAACAGTCAATTAAAGCCGGTTTCGATCACTATTTTAGAGGATAAAACCGGCTAGGTCTGGGTTAGGTCTGGCTTATGCCCACATCTGGCTCATGATTTTGCCTTCTTCGCATACTTGTTGGCCAGATCCTGGGTTTTTTCGGGTTTGAGTCACGTAGTAATGTGGTCCCACTCAGTAACAGTCAATAAAACCAGGTTTCGATCAATAGTTTGGAGGATAAAACCGGTTAGGTCTGGTTTAGGTCTGGGTTATGCGCGCATCTGGCTCATGATTTTGCCTTCTTTGCGTACTTGTTGGCCAGATCCTGGGTTTTCTCGAATTTGAATCACGTAGTAATGTTGTACCACATTGAAACAGTCCATTAAACTTGATTTCGATCAACATTTTCAAGGATAACACCGGTTAGGTCTGGGTTAGGTCTGGGTTATGCACGCATCTGGCTCATGATTTTGCCTTCTTCGCATCCTTGTTGGCCAGATCCCGGGTTTTTTCGTGTTTGAGTTACGTAGTAATGTGGTAACACACTGAAACAGTCCACTAAACTTGGTTTCGATCAATATTTTAAAGGATGACACCGGTTAAGTCTGGGTTAGGTCTGGGTTATGCCCGCATCTGGCTCATGATTTTGCCTTCTTTGCACACATGTTGGCCAGATCCTAGGTTTTTTCGGATTTGAATCACGTAGTAATGTGGTGCCACACAGTAACAGTCAATAAAGCCTGGTTTCGATCAATATTTTAGAGGACAAAACCGGTTAGGTCTGGCTTATGCCCGCATCTGGCTCAAGATTTTGCCTTCTTCGCATACTTGTTGGCCAGATCCTGGGTTTTTCGGATTTGAATCACGTAGTAATGTGGTACCACACAGTAGCAGTCAATAAAACCAGGTTTCAATCAATATTTTAGAGGATAAAACCGGTTAGGTCTGGGTTAGGTCTGGCTTATGCACGCATCTGCCTCATGATTTTGCCTTCTTCGCATACTTGTTGGCCAGATCCTGGGTTTTCTCGAATTTGAATCACGTAGTAATATTGTACCACATTGAAACAGTCAATTAAAGCTGGTTTCGGTCAATATTCTACAGGATAAAACCGGTTAGGTCTGGGTTAGGTCTGGGTTATGCCCACATCTGGCTCATGATTTTGCCTTCTTCGCATACTTGTTGGCCAGAATCTGGGTTTTTTCGTGTTTGAGTCACGTAGTAATGCGGTACCACACTGAAACAGTCAATTAAAGCTGGCTTCGATCCACATTTTAGAGGATAACACCGGTTAGGTCTGGGTTAGGTCTGCGTTATGCCCGCATCTGGCTCATGATTTTACCTTTTCCGCATTCTTGTTGGCCAGATCCTAGGTTTTCTGTGGATTGAATCACGTAGTAATGTGGTACCACACAGTAACAGTCAATAAAACCTGGTTTCAATCAATATTTTAGAGGATAAAACCGTTTAGGTCTGGTTTAGGTCTGGGTTATGCGCGCATCTGGCTCATGATTTTGCCCTCTTTGCATACTTGTTGGCCAGATCCTGGGTTCTTTCGGATTTGAATCACGTAGTAATGTGGTACCACACAGAAACAGTCAATTAAAGCTGGTTTCGATCCACATTTTAGAGGATAACACCGGATAGATCTGGGTTAGGTCTGGGTTATGCCCGCATCTCGCTCATGATTTTGACTTCTTTGCATACTTGTTGGCCAGATCCTGGGTTTTTTCGGGTTTGAGTCACGTAGTAATGTGGCACCATACAGTAACAGTCAACTAAACCTCATTTCGATCAATATTTTAGAGGATAAAACCGGTTAGGTCTGGGTTATGCCCGCATCTGGCTCATGATTTTTCCTTCTTTGCATACTTGTTTGCCAGATCCTGGGTTTTTTCGGATTTGAATCACGTAGTAATGTGGTACCACACAGTAACAGTCAATAAAACCTGGTTTCGATCAATATTTTGGAGGATAAAACAGGTTAGGGCTGGGTTAGGTCTGGCTTATGCCCGCATCTGGCTCATGATTTTACCTTCTTCGCATACTTGTTGGCCAGACCCTGGGTTTTTTCGGGTTTGAGTCACGTTGTAATGTGGTACCACACTGAAACAGTCCATTAAACTTGGTTTCGATCAACATTTTAAAGGATGACACCGGTTAGGTCTGGCTTAGGTCTGGCTTATGCCCGCATCTCGCTCATGATTTTGCCTTCTTCGCATACTTGTTGGCCAGATCCTGGGTTTTTTTCGGGTTTGAGTCACGTAGTAATGTGATACCACACTGAAACGGCCCATTAAACTTGGTTTCGATCAATATTTTAAAGGATGACACCGGTTAGGTCTGGGTTAGGTCTGGGTTATGCCCGCATCTGGCTCATGATTTTGCCTTCTATGCACACATGTTGGCCAGATCCTGGGTTTCTTCGGGTTTGAATCACGTAGTAATGTTGTACCACATTGAAACAGTCAATTAAAGCTGGTTTCGATCAATATTTTAGAGGATAAAACCGGTTAGGTCTGGGTTAGGTCTGGGTTATGCCCGCATCTCGCTCATGATTTTGCCTTCTTTGCATACTTGTTGGCCAGATCCTGGGTTTTTTCGGGTTTGAGTCACGTAGTAATGTGGTACCACACTGAAACAGTCCATTAAACTTGGTTTCGATCAACATTTTAAAGGATGACACCGGTTAGGTCTGGCTTAGGTCTGGCTTATGCCCGCATCTGGCTCATGATTTTGCCATCTTTGCATACTTGTTGGCCAGATTTTGGGTTTTTTCGGATTTGAATCACGTAGTAATGTGATACCACACTGAAACAGTCAATTAAAGCTGGTTTCGATCAATATTTTGGAGGATAACAACGGTTAGGTCTGGGTTTGGTCTGGGTTATGCCCGCATATCGATCATGATTTTGCCTTCTATGCACACATGTTGGCCAGATCCTGGGTTTCTTCGGGTTTGAATCACGTAGTAATGTTGTACCACATTGAAACAGTCAATTAAAGCTGGTTTCGATCAATATTTTAGAGGATAAAACCGGTTAGGTCTAGGTTAGGTCTGGGTTATGCCCGCATCTGGCTCATGATTTTGCCTTCTATGCACACATGTTGGCCAGATCCTGGGTTTCTTCGGGTTTGAATCACGTAGAAATGTTGTACCACATTGAAACAGTCAATTAAAGCTGGTTTCGATCAATATTTTGGAGGATAACACCGGTTACGTCTGGGTTTGGTCTGGGTTATGCCCGCATCTCGATCATGATTCAGCCTTCATCGCATACTTGTTGGCCAGGACCTGGGTTTTACCCTGTTTGAATGGCGTAGTAATGTGGTACCACACAGCAACAGTCAATAAAACCTGGTTTCGATCAATATTTTGGAGGATAAAACAGGTTAGGGCTGGGTTAGGTCTGGCTTATGCCCGCATCTCGCTCATGATTTTGACTTCTTAGTATATTTGTTGGCCAGATCCTGGGTTTTTTCGGGTTTGAATCACGTAGTAATGCGGTACCACACAGAAACAGACCATTAAATTTGGTTTCGATCAATATTTTGGAGGATAACACCGGTTAGTTCTGGGTTAGGTCTGGGTTATGCGCGCATCTGGCTCATGATTTTGCCTTCTTCGCATACTTGTTGGCCAGATCCTGGGTTTTTTCGAGTTTGAGTTACGTAGTAATGTGGTACCACATTGAAACAGTCCGCTAAACTTGGTTTCGATCAATATTTTAAAGGATTGCACCGGTTAGGTCTGGGTTAGGTCTGGGTTATGCACGCATCTGGCTCATGATTTTGCCTTCTTCGCATACTTGTTGGCCAGATCCTGGGTTTTTTTCGGGTTTGTGTCACGTAGTAATGTGATACCACACTGAAACGGCCCATTAAACTTGGTTTCGATCAATATTTTACAGGATAACACCGGTTAGGTCTGGTTTAGGTCTGGGTTATGCGCGCATCTGGCTCATGATTTTGCTTTCTTTGCATACTTGTTGGCCAGATCCTGGGTTTTTTCGGATTTGAGTCACGTAGTAATGTGGTACCACACAGTAGCAGTCAATAAAACCTGGTTTCGATCAATATTTAAGAGGATAAAACCGGTTAGGTCTAGGTTAGGTCTGGGTTATGCCCACATCTGGCTCATGATTTTGCCTTCTTCGCATACTTGTTGGCCAGATCCTGGGTTTTTTTCGGGTTTGAGTCACGTAGTAATGTGATACCACACTGAAACGGCCCATTAAACTTGGTTTCGATCAATATTTTTGAGGATGACACTGGTTAGGTCTGGTTTAGGTCTGGGTTATGCGCGTATCTGGCACATGATTTTGCCTTCTTCGCATACTTGTTGGCCTGATCCTGGGTTTTTCGGTTTTGAATCACGTAGTAATGCGGTACCACAACGAAACAGTCAACTAAACCTGGTTTCGATCAATATTTTAGAGGATAAAACCGGTTAGGTCTGGGTTAGGTCTGTGTTATCCCCGCATCTGGCTCATGATTTTGCCTTCTTAGCATACTTGTTGGCCACATCCTGGGTTTTTTCGGAGTTGAATCACGTAGTAATGTGGTACCACACAGTAACAGTCAATAAAACCTGTTTTCGATCAATATTTAGAGGATAAAACCGGTTAGGTCTGGGTTAGGTCTGGGTTATGCACGCATCTGGCTCGTGATTTGCCTTCTTCGCATACTTGTTGGCCAGAACCTGGGTTTTTTCGGGTTTGAGTCACGTAGTAATGTGGTACCACACTGAAACAGTCCATTAAACATGGTTTCGATCCACATTTTAGAGGATAAAACCGGTTAGGTCTGGGTTAGGTCTGGGTTATGCACGCATCTGGCTCATGATCTTGACATCTTAGTATATTTGATGGCCAGATCCTGGGTTTTTTCGTGTTTGAATCACGTAGTAATGCGGTACCACAACGAAACAGTCAACTAAACCTGGTTTCGATCAATATTTTAGAGGATAAAACAGGTTAGGTCTGGGTTAGGTCTGTGTTATCCCCGCATCTGGCTCATGATTTTGCCTTCTTCGCATACTTGTTGGCCAGATTCTGGGTTTTTTCGGATTTGAATCACGTAGTAATGTGGTACCACACAGTAACAGTCAATAAAACCTGGTTTCGATCAATATTTTAGAGGATAATACCGGTTAGGTCTGGGTTAGGTCTGGGTTATGCACGCATCTGGCTCATGATTTGCCTTCTTCGCATACTTGTTGGCCAGAACCTGGGTTTTTTCGGGTTTGAGTCACGTAGTAATGTGGTACCACACTGAAACAGTCCATTAAACTTGGTTTCGATCCACATTTTAGAGGATAAAACCGGTTAGGTCTGGGTTAGGTCTGGGTTATGCGCGCATCTGGCACATGATTTTTCCTTCTTCGCATACTTGTTGGCCTGATCCTGGGTTTTTTCGGTTTCGAATCACGTAGTAATGTGGTAGCACTCAGAAGCAGTCCATTAAATTTGGTTTCGATCAATATTTTGGAGGATAACACCGGTTAGGTCTGGGTTAGGTCTGGCTTATGCCCGCATCTGGCTCATGATCTTGCCTTCTTCGCATACTTGTTGGCCAGATCCTGGGTTTTCTCGAATTTGAATCACGTAGTAATATTGTACCACATTGAAACAGTCAATAAAACCTGGTTTCGATCAATATTTTAGAGGATAATACCGGTTAGGTCTGGGTTAGGTCTGTGTTATCCCCGCATCTGGCTCATGATTTTGCCTTCTTCGCATACTTGTTGGCCAGACCCTGGGTTTTTTACAGTTTGAATCACGTAGTGATGTGGTACCACACAGTAACAGTCAATAAAACCAGGTTTCAATCAATATTTTAGAGGGTAAAACCGGTTAGGTCTGTGTTAGGTCTGGCTTATGCCCGCATCTGGCTCATGATCTTGCCTTCTTCGCATACTTGTTGGCCAGATCCTGGGTTTTCTCGAATTTGAATCACGTAGTAATATTGTACCACATTGAAACAGTCAATTAAAGCTGGTTTCGATCAATATTCTACAGGATAAAACCGGTTAGGTCTGGGTTAGGTCTGAGTTATGCACGCATCTGGCTCATGATTTTGCCTTCTTCGCATACTTGTTGGCCAGATCCTGGGTTTTTTCGGGTTTGAGTCACGTAGTAATGTGGTACCACACTGAAACCGCCCATTAAACTTGGTTTCGATCAATATTTTAGAGGATGACACTGGTTAGGTCTGGTTTAGGTCTGGGTTATGCGCGCATCTGGCTCATGATTTTGCCTTCTTTGCGTACTTGTTGGCCAGATCCTGGGTTTTTTCGGATTTGAATCATGTAGTAATGTGGTACCACACAGTAACAGTCAATAAAGCCTGGTTTCGATCAATATTTAAGAGGACAAAACCGGTTAGGTCTGGCTTATGACCGCATCTGGCTCAAGATTTTGCCTTCTTCGCATACTTGTTGGCCAGATCCTGGGTTTTTTCGGGTTTGAGTCACGTAGTAATGTGGTACCACACTGAAACAGTCCATTAAACTTGGTTTCGATCAACATTTTAAAGGATGACACCGGTTAGGTCTGGCTTATGCCCGCATCTGGCTCATAATTTTGCCATCTTAGTATATTTGATGGCCAGATCCTGGGTTTTTTCGTGTTTGAATCACGTAGTAATGCGGTACCACAACGAAACAGTCAACTAAACCTGGTTTCGATCAATATTTTAGAGGATAAAACAGGTTAGGTCTGGGTTAGGTCTGTGTTATCCCCGCATCTGGCTCATGATTTTGCCTTCTTCGCATACTTGTTGGACAGATTCTGGGTTTTTTCGGATTTGAATCACGTAGTAATGTGGTACCACACAGTAACAGTCAACTAAACCTGGTTTCGATCAATATTTTGGAGGATAAAACCGGTTAGGTCTGGGTTAGGTCTGTGTTATGCCCGCATCTGGCTCATGATTTTGCCTTCTTCGCATTCTTGTTGGCCAGATCGTGGGTTTTTTCCAGTTTGAATCACGTAGTGATGTGGTACCACAGTGAAACAGTCAATTAAACCTAGTTTCGATCAATATTTTAGAGGATAACACTGGTTAGGTTTGGTTTAGGTCTGGGTTATGCCCGCATCTGGCTCAAGATTTTGCCTTCTTCGCATACTTGTTGGCCAGATCCTGGGTTTTTTCGGATTTGAATCACGTAGTAATGTGGTACCACTGTGAAACA